>NC_091449.1:55156249-56356249 GCF_964237555.1 Oryctolagus cuniculus
TGGTCAGAAACCCAAGGGGTGAGGAACTTGGGCCTTGTGACCCTTGACATGAAATCTGTATCTATCTGTCTTCCACCTCAGCAACACAACCAACTGTTCAGCCTACTGTGCATCCCATGGTGCCTGCAGCTCACTTCTGCATTGAAGTCTGGGTTAACCTTCAGTACCAGGTTGCTGATCCAAAAAATGTGGCTTCCATATGCAGAAATATATGAAATAAAACCCCCTAACCATCTAGGCTTTAGCATCAAGTCTTCCAATGTTGCCATTTAGACCAGAGCTGAGTGATTGTGACAGCAATTTGCTAGGGAAGACTTCCAAAACTAGTCACAAAGCAGAAAAGGGGATGCAACCAGAGACACTGATCTCTCTTTCCACAGGTAAATGTGACAGAAAGGAGGAAACAGCCTCTGCAGCGTGCTAGCACTGTGCTTGGGTTCATCTGTCACTTATGTAATGTCCACTTAGGCGCTTCATGTCTTGCATCTGCTTTGCTTTCAGTGAGATACACATTACCAGGATTCTTCCTTTGCAGATGAGCGGGACCCTGAGACCCAAGGTCACTGATTAGTAAGCGATGGGATGAACCAATGCTTGGTGTTGATCACCAAGCTCTAACACTTATCTTCTTTTCCCATCATGAGCAGTGATACTTTTCCCAACTGTATATTCCATCCTTCTGAGCAAGAAAAGTATATAGTATCTCAGCAGACGGTTTCCTGGGTTACAAAGACCAAGCAGCCCTTTATCCTTCATGATATGTTTTTTAAAAATCTTAAAATCCTGTGACTATTCCAAGAGTAAGAATAGCACTGCCCAACAGAACTTCCTGCCTTTGTGTGGTGAAGGAAAATTTGCATGTCTGAGCTTACAATACCATAGCCACATGACACATGTGGCCATTGAGCGCTTGGAAGATGGCTCAGTATAACTGAGGAACTAAATTCATTATTTTAATTAAGTAATGTTAAGCTTATTTAAATGCAAATTGCCTCTTGTGGATAGTGGCTACCGTATTAGACAGCATAAATCTAAGGCACTCATGTTCCTGGAGTTTTGTACTCTAGAGACGTGAATCTCTCCTTTAGAGTGATCTATGTGTGTGTGTGTGTGTATTGTGTGTATGGTATCTAAGCATGTTTAACGTTTTTAAGAGCATGTCTCACATGCTTATTAAATCGATCAGAACAGCCATTAGGAGGAGGCTAGTTTCACTTCCTAAAATGTACTTCCTTTAATCAATATTTTATATTTTAATTTAAAAATTTTCTATAGACAATATATCTCGAGATATTTTCTGTCTCTTTGATCCTAGGATATTTTCCCACTATGTTTTGTAAGCATTTACTGTTAATAATTGTAATGCTCATTTATTTTCATATATTTCTATATTTGAACATGTTAATGAACTCACCTATTTATTTTCAGTTGCTTCTCAAGAATTTTTCAAGTACATATTATAGAATTTGCATGCAACAACTATTTTATTTCTTTGTAGCATTTATAGTTGTTTAATTTTTCTTGCCTTATTGCATAGAATAGTATCTAGAATATGATGTCAACAATAGAAGTATTAGTAGGCATCATATTCTTGCTTGCCTTTCATTTGAAGGCAATGCATCTGCTTCAGTGTGATGGTCCTAAGGCTCTGGATGCTGTCTTTCATCAAGTTTCTTTAGCCCCTCAGCTACTAAGAGCTTTATCAGTATAGGTATTTTAACAAATTTTATCAAATTCATTGTTTAAGATTTATTTATTTGAAAGGCAGAGTTATGGGGGGTGGGGAGAGAGAGAAAATTCCATCCACTGATGGATTCCCCCAAATGGCCACAATGGCCAGGGACGGGTCAGGCCAAAATCAGGAAGTTGGAACTCCATCTGGGTCTCCCATGTGGGTGTGGGGGCCCAGCACTCGAGCCATCTTCCAACTGCTTTCCCAGGCACATTATCAGAGAGCTGGATCAGAAGTGGAGCAGCCAGGACTGCAGCCAGTGCTCATGTAGGATCACAGGCAGCAGCTCATCACACTGCACCACCACGCCAGCCCCTATCAGAGGCATTTTAAACCACTGAGATGATAATATCATCTTTCTCCTTAAATCAGTAATTGGAGAATAAAATTAACTAATTTCAGCCAACCATTGCATTCCTAATATGAGTCCTTATTGTGCATACTGTTTTGCTCTTTGAGTGCAATACTTGGCACATTCTTTTTCTTTTTTAAAAATATTTATTTATTTATTTATTTGAGAGGCAGAGGCAGAGAGACAGAGAAGTCTTCCATCTGCTGGTTCACTCTCCAAATGGCCACAACGGCCAGAGCTGTGCCAATCAGAAGCCGGGAACCAGGAGCTTCTTCCAGGTCTCCCACATGGGTACAGGGGTCCAAGCACTTAGGCCACCTTCTACTGCTTTCCCAAGCCGTAGCAGAGAGCTGGATCAGAAGTAGAGCAGCTGGGTCTCAAGCCGGCGCCCATATGGGATGCCGGCATTGCAGGCGGCAGCTTTTCCCACTACACCACAGCGCCGGCCCCTTGGCACATTCTGAGAAGTAAGAGAAAGCCAGTACGACTGGAGTATATTGGTCAGTAGACACTGCTATGGGATGAGGCAGCCATGATGGCCTCTGTGAAGATGTGGAATGCTTTCTTGTTAGAGCACAGCTAGCAATTGATGGAATTTCCTCACGGAGATAGGAGACTGGATTTAAGTTTGCAAAACATAATTCTGACTAATGTGTGGGAATGAATTGCGATGGAGGAGTGGAAGTAGGGAGACTGGTTAGGAAGCTAGCACTGTCCAACCTAGACAGATATCAGTAAAGACAGAAGTGAGCAAATTAGGAATGTGTTTTGGTTGTAGAATTCGCCATACTAACTGATGAAACAAATGTGAGAGAGACAGTGATAAATCAAGAATGACTTGAGGGAATTCAACTATAAAATCATCTAGACCTAATACCTTTGGCAGGGGAGAGAGTCGGTCTTTTACTAGAGCTTTCATTAGCATGCCTTAATTCTGTAATTTATCTGGCTCTTTAATATCTTTCTGCAAGCTAAACCACTCATATTAGCAAAATTTAAAATAAGTCTTCCGTTTTAGCTTCTATCATCACTGTGGCTTTCCCCACCACCCTCCTTTTTAAAAAGTCTCACCTCTGTGGTAACACCTCTCAATCCGGCCACCATCCCTCAAGCACTTAAAGCAAATTTTGCTTTCTCCAGTGAAACCCCTGGTGGAGTGGGTAGACTCAGCTGATTCCATGTTTTTTAGAAGTTCCCAGAAAAAAATGCACTTCTATTTCCAGAAGACCAAATTATTTCATCTTTAGGAAGAGTATTAAAATGTGAGGTCAGAAGTCCTATCCTACACTTTCATCTCATTTATTCTTAGGGTTCAAAGCTACTCAGAAGTCCATCTGAAAAAGTAATAAACTTCAAGCACTGAATAGTTACTAGTTTTAGAAAAGCAAGAGAACCCAAAAGAATATATTTCTAAGTGAATAGCGACATTGGGATGCCCGTGGACTAGAATACCAAAGAACAGAAGTCAGGCGTGTGAGTTTCTAAGGCCTCCTTCCTGTTTCCAGCCTGAAAAGCAGTCTGAGCCCTGTAGCTGAAGTACAGAGCAAGATGACTCAGCATGTTCATGATAACTCACAGGCACACAGTGACTGATACCTTACAAAGCCCTTTGTACATACCTACATGCTCCAACCTGATCATCCCCAACGCAGTAGGAAACAGTTGAAATTATTCAAATTTGTGGAAGAAGAAACTGAAGGCAGAGAAAGAGGTAAATGGCAGGACCTGGACCTCAACCTGATCCTCGGACTCCAGATCTGGCGACTCTGTTATGAATGCTCATTACTGAGTTTAAGACACAGACTTGTTTTTAAGCACACTTTTGTCTGCATTTGTGTTCACTTGATCCCTAACTCCAAGCAATGCAGTATTTCACTCAGTCAAATCATTTCACGTTTACTGAGTCCTCATTATGTGTCATGCCCTGAGCTACAGCAATGGGGACACAGCAATTAACACAAGACACACATGGTCCTACTTTCATGGCACATCAAGTCTGGTGAACTATGCCAAGTACTAAGTGAGATACGAAGCACAAATGAAAATTTGTATAGTGTCTACTGACATAGAATTTAATCTGGATCTCTCTCGCTCTTTCTCTATGATTTATATGTTTATCTGAAAGGCGCGGAGCAACAGAGAGAGAGAGAGAGAGAGAGAGAGGATAGATCTTCTATCTGCTGGTTCATTCCCCAAATGGCTGCAACAGCCAGGTCTGAGCCGGTACAAAACCAGGAGCCAGAAACTCCATGTGGGTCTCCCATATGGGCGGCAGACTCTGGCATCTTCTTCTGCATTCTCAGGTACATTAGCAGGAAACTGGATCAGAAGCAGAGTAGCCAGGTCTAGAACCGGCACTCAGATATGCAATGCTAGTCATCTTGACCCACTGTGCCACAACAATGGCTCCTGGATCTTAAAAAAAAAAAAAAAAAAAAAAAAAGTTTATTTATTTGAGATGCAGAAAGACACAGAGAACTCCTATCTGCCGGTTCACTCTCCAAAAGTCTGCAGCAGTCAGGACTGAGGAGGGCTAAGCCAAGAACTCACTCAGTACAGGTCTCCCATGTAGGTGGTAGGAGCCCAGTTACTTGAGCTATCACCACTGCCTCCCAGGGTTTACATCGCAGGAAACTGGAATCAATCCAGGGCTAAATCCAGGCACCTGGATCCAGGCACTCTGCCATGCGATGTGGGCATCCCAGCCAGTGTCTCAACTGCTACACCAACCCCACCCCAGGATTCTAAATGTGTGCCAAAGACTGCAGAGTTGGTAGGCGGGACCTGCCGTGTCCTGACCCAGCACTGCGTGGGTATACATGCTAACTGAAAGGGAACACAGGAGGGGTGGGTGTAGCAGCGAGGGTTAGGTGTGAGTGCTGACAGACTGCGGGAGCGGTTCTTCCAGCGCCTGCCCGTCGCCCGTGATCGGACTCTGAGCCCGAACCCTGACAGCGATGTTGTCCCTCCCTAAAGATAAGCCGGCAGAAGGAGAACGTAGCGAGCCTGAAGGCCGAGCTGGAAAAGGCCGAGCAGAAGGAGAAACACTATCTCCAGACCATGGTGACTAAAGAAACCTATGAGGAGCTATCCCGGAAGTCGGGCGCCTGCCAGGATGACCTGACGCAAGCCCTGGAGAAGGTGAGGCCACGCCCTCTCATCTCCGGGGATGTCAGGGTAGCATGAGAAGCGCCTGTTCCCTGAACGCCTGGCTCTCCGCAGGGCCATCTCAGACCATTGCATGGGCCCGAGGGTGTCCACCCAGAGAAGGCCTGCTTCCTCCCATGGAGGCTTTGTTGGGTGCAGGTCAACGCTGGAGGGCAGATGGAATAAGTCTTTCTGCCCATGAGTGATTATTGATGGGCAGGCTTTTCCAAAGCCTGGATTGTCATGGAAATGCATGCCCCACCCCCATGTCAGTCAAGCCTGGCTGAACCACTCCTCAGACTGGAAAGAAAAGAAGTGCAGGTAGGGATGAGGGGCAGCAGCGGGCAGGGTGAGGGCAGAAAGCCAACCACTGTCAGTCCCCGTCCACCTCTGGAACCAGGGAGGGACTCGCAGAGAGGGCCCGAGGGTGGTCATTCTCATCCCCTTTGTTTTTCCTGGAAGCTCAATCATGCGACGTCGGAGACAAAGAGCCTGCAGCGAAGCTTGCTGCAGACCCAGGAGAAGAAAGCGCACCTGGAAGATGAGATCATTGCCTACGAGGAGAGGATGAAGAAGCTCAATATGGAACTGAAAAAACTGCAGGGCTTCCACCAGCAGAGTGAGCTAGAGGTGAGAGCAGCCAGGGGCCCTGGCTGTCTTCCTGTTAGGGCTCTGAAAGGTCGCCTCCTGCATCCAAAATTATTTAGCACTAAGCCATTCCATTTGGCTAACGGTTACCTCCACTTTGTTAGCTCCCCAAGCTTCGGAGACAAAGATAAGGGCAGGGGTGCCCTCTGCTGGCCGCTGGAAATAAAATACCCCCAACCCGTCTACTTTCTCAGGGAGGGCAGCGGGGGTCCCTGCCTCACGTTGCTCTCCCGAGCAGGTGCATGCCTTCGACAAGAAGCTGGAGGAGATGAGCAGCCAGGTGCTGCAGTGGCAGAAGCAGCACCAGAACGACCTCAAGATGCTGGCCGCCAAAGAGGAGCAGCTCAGGGAGTTCCAGGAGGAGATGACCACCCTGAAGGAGAACCTCCTCGCAGACGAGAAGGAGGTGGGCGCTCCTCAGCTCCCGGTCACTGCCGCCCTCCCAGCACACCCCATGACCAGCCGGATGCCAGACAGCCCTTGGTAGGGATGGGGTCTCTAGGAGCAAGCGAAGGACTCCCCCACTCAGTGTGAAGCAGCTACTCACCCCGACTGTATCCTTGCAGTTTGTTGACAGATACTGAGCAACATAAAAGTCCCCATCCAGAAAACAGACTGGCAGGTGCATCAGCCACCCCGGGCTCAGACAATTCACTGAGGAGCAGCACCCCTCCGGGATGCATCCTGACACGCCCAGTAGCCCCAGACCCTGTGGGAGAACTGACTGAGCAACCTTCTGGGCACACCTCGTGCCCGGCTCCCACACAGTGAAGTTCATGGCCAGAGGCTACAGCACGTCTTGAGGGTGGCCACAGGGCCTTTGCTTGAATTAGAAGGAAGGCACCCCATCCTCCAGATACTTCTCTTTCATCCATTAGGAAATGGGCTTATCATACTCCTTTTTTACAAAAAGTCACTTCAGTGTCTTTGGCCTAAGACTTAGATCACTATTGTAAGTGTCCAAGCTACTCTGTCTCTGAATAAATCATGTCCCTCAGACACGTGGCCTTTGTGTGGGATGCAACCTGCACAGCTGGACAGGGAGGGTCTGCTGTGGCAACTCTGGTTGGATGGCAGAGTCCATTTCTCTTCTTCCGGGAAGAGAGAAGAGGTCTGATCTTTGGGGAGGGAGGTGACAGGCCTCTGCTCCCCACCCTTACTGTTTCATTTTCTTCTTTATCCCAAAGACCTGTTGCTTGCCCCAGAGGTCCATGGCCAAGGACACCTGTAGGCTCCATCGAGAGAACGATCAGATTATGTGTAACATGGAGCAGTGGGCCAAGGAGCAGAAGTAAGTAATGGAGAAGAAAGTAAGGCAGGGTCCTGTGGCCTGGCTGAGCCAAGGAATGACACATGGCCAAGGATTATTGACACATACACACCCCACTCTCTAGAAAACCGGTCCCGGCTCAGCCCAGGCCCAAAGGCTGGGAATGAGACAGAGGGGATACACCTAGTCAGGCAGCTTTGAAAGCCCTGCTGACTTAGAATAGAGTGGCTCCGAGTTTGGACAGCTGCCTTGCTGGCACTCAGATTCCTTCTTCCCAGCAGGGTACCCAGCTTCACCTGGATCCCTTGAACTCATTCCTTTGAACTCATCTGGGAATCAGGATTTTGCACAGGAGTTGAGTCCAGAGAGTGCCTGTAGTGCCAGGTGCCAGGAAGGGTACAGAGATAGGATGATGTGTGGGTGACCCAGGATCCAGCAGAAGCCTTGCTGTACACACCCAGTGTCCCAACCAGCCAGCTTTGTCCTCACTCACGGGATATTGGGGAACTGGTCAGTCTCCTGTCAATTTCCTCACAGGGTCGCCAATGAGAAACTCGGAAACAAGCTCCGGGAGCAGGTCAAATACATCGCCAAGCTGACTGGTGAAAAGGAGTAAGTCATCCCACACCACCCAGTGACAAGGGCCAGCCTGGGACCAGGGCCGGCTCTATCACTAGCCTGCACCATGAGGCCCTGTGCATGTCACTTGACCTCTTTGGACCTCAGTGCCTCTCCACCCATGATACAAAGAGGGGCAACAGTCCCTGCGCCCCTTCCTACTTTCTCCTTCGGTGGCCGTCAGAGGTCACAGACACCGAGACGGGAGCAGGCACGGACAGGCAGACTGCGTTACTGGGCAGGGACTAAGCTGCTGCCACAGAGACTCCCAAATGAAGGCGCACAGAAGGAAGACCTCTGTGGCCTGGGCTGAAGTGAGCAGTCCAGGGTGGTGGGGGCGTGAGGTTCCTCTGTTCCATCTGCTCATCCGGAGCCCTGGGTTCCTCTGACTGTCGCTTCCTCCCTTTGGGCTTCTTTCGCGCACACAGTCAAAGCTGGGTTAGCTGAGAGTGAGGCATTGCAGGAGCATGGGACATTAAAGAACAGAGGTGAATGACTGTCTACAACTGGCATTTGGAAGTGGTAAAGTAACAGGTGATGGTGAGACCTAAGATAGCGTTTCCCCACCTCTTGCCAGGTAGCACTTGGAAAAGGACCACATTTTTTGGCACACTGGGAGGGTCTGGGATGGGTTTGCTTGAGATAAAGTTGACCGAGTACAGCTGCCCCAAACCCTGCCCCAAAGGCTGAGGGTGCTGGTGTCTCGGCACACCTGGAGCCTATTCATGGCCCTCCAGTTGGAAAGCTCTGTTCTAGGTTTTGACCTTACACGGAGTGCCTGATGTGAAGAGGACAAGACCTTTGGAATAAGGGAAGTCAGGGATTGAGAGGCCAACACGTGGCTGGGCTACGTGAGCTCCTGAAGGCTCTGGGCATGCTGACAGGAGGGGACCTTCCAGTTCTTCAAAACAAATTTCTGTCATTTGTCAAACCAAATCCATGCATGAACCCCAACAGGCAGTTCAGGCTTCATTATCCCCACTTAACAATAGGAAGACCAAGTGAGTTAGGGGTACTGGTTCTGGGACTCCCTGGCTCAGGCCTGGGCTGCTTCCATAGGACATACATAGGGCTCCCTTTCTTTTGTTTTAATATTTATTTATTTATTTTACTTGAAAGGCAGAAATTTCCCATCTTCTGGTTCACCCTTAAGATGTCCACAGTAGCAGGGCTGGACTGAGCCTAAGCCAGGAGCTAGACTCAAATCAGTCTTCCACGCAGGTAGCAGGGACCCACGTACTTGCACTGTCACCTGCTGCCTCCCAGGGTGTGCATTAGCAGGAATCAGGACCAGGACCTGGAACGTTAACCCGGGACTCCAGTCCGGGACGCACGCATTCCAAGCAGTGACTTAACTGCTGTGTCAAACGCCTGCCCCAGGCCTCGCTGTCCACCAAGCGTGCATGAAAGCCCAGCTCTGCAAGGAACCGAGCACCCATGCCCTCTTTCCTGTGAACCGAGCAGCGCAAGCAGGCAACACACCTCCCGTCTTTCCTGTGCTTCCCACAGCCACCTCCACAATGTGATGCTCCATCTGCAACAGGAAAACAAGAAGCTGAAGACTGAGATGGAAGAGAAGAAGATGAAGGCCGGGCCCCCGAAGCTTTGCACGAAAGCCATCTGCCCGAGCAAAGTGGAGCCCACACAGAAGGGCAGAGTGTGTGGCGTGCTGGGCTGGAGAGGGACGCCCCAGGATATGACCCACAGAATGGACATCACCAAGTACATCGGGGTGCCCCACTGCTCAGGTACACCTGCTATCCATCTTTTGCTATTGGAATGTCTTCTTAGTCCCATAAGCCAAAAAATATTATGGTAATGTTTTTGTAAAAATCACTAAATTAGGATTTCAAGTAGGGAGAAGACAGTCTTTCATGCCCTTGAGTCATTCACTTGCTCAGCTACTCTGAACCAAAGATAATGGCTTCCACATCAGGCAAAGTAAGGCCTAAGAACCATTCATGACACCCACGTACCCGTCTTCCAGGCCTGTCCCCCTCTGGACTCAGTCCCATGCAGAGAGTGGAGGGAAAAGCGAGGAACAAGTACAACATGCATCTTGCTCCCGCTGGGTGTCCAGAAACCCCACAAGAGCCTCCCGGGACCCATCTCCACCTGGGTTCACGATTACCTTTGTTGCCAGCTGTAAACTTGTTTCCCTCGAGGGGAACAGAGCTGCCTGGCACGCAGGTAGCAGGGACCCAAGTACTTGCACTGTCACCTGCTGTCCTTGAGGAAGCAGCTCATTAACTTCGCCTCCAATCAAAACCCGTTTCCTCCCTGTTCCCTCAGGTTCCTCGTACTGCTAGACTCAGCATCCTGCCCTGAGCATCATTTCCACACATGGTTTTCAGAGGACGGTGAGTTCCTGCCCCTCTCTCCTGACCTGAATCAGCTCTTCCAGGAACGTTTCGAGGCCCCAGCCTGCCTTGCAAGATGCTAACGTTGAGTTTTGTCCACTTCCTGCAATGGAGTGAGCCTTGGAACCATACTACCATCTCCAGGCCCAAACGCCAAAATAAAGACACGAACACAACTGTCTCGGTGAGCTCTGGTGTCGCCCCACACGCCCCCCATTTTCTCTGGATTCTGAGACATAGTGACTCAAGAGCTGTCATTCCCAAAGCAAGCTTCTAGGTCAGTTTCTGAAACAATGAGAGGTAATTCGCTTTTTTTTCTCTTTTCCATTTCTGTCTGGAATTTCAAAAGAAAATAATCTGAAAAACTCAACTAATCCTGAGATCCAAAAGAAAGGAAGAGAAATAAAAAGATGCATTTTCCAAATGGGAGAGGGAGAGCGCGCCATCAGCTTCCTCCCCCCCACCATATCACACTCCTCCTTTTAAAAACTGTTTTTCTCCCCAGCCACCTCAATACAAGTAAAATTCCATTATAAAAAACTCCAAGGACAGCTAAACTATTTTTTGTGGTAGAATTTTGTTAAACTGAGTTCATGTCTAGAATTTATATTTTTACTCTGTAGGAAATGAGGAGAAATAGCTACTAAAGTAAGAGAAAGAAAACGAAAGAGCTTGCATTTCTGAGGGGGCAGAAAAAGCAAAGGAAGACGTCCACTGGTGGGCAATGAGCCTTCAGTATTCTGGCCCCTCCCCCTCCCCGCGCCTTCCCTGCGCGTGGCAACACGCTCCACGGGACGCTCCTGCTACGACCTGGCACAGGCCAGTCCCGGAAGTGCAGGGAAGGCGGGAGTGGCTCTCTGGTGGTTTCTGTTATGACACTTGTTGTCTGATGGTGCCCTTTTGACCACGTCCCCCAAACTGACTTAGAAGGGTTTATTTTCTAGAGAAAATCAAGCTGAAATATGTGGTACTAATGAAATTGCTTCCTACTACTGGCTTATGGCCTGTTTATACAAACCAAAGTTCAATGTCATTGAAATCCCCAGTCCAGTCTACTGAAATTAAAAATGTATCTAATATAATAGATATAATATAAACAGAATGACTTCAGATACACTGGTCAAAGGATAATCTACAGACCCTGTGAATGCTGTACACTTTTTAAAAGTGGTCTTTCATGGTCTTCCTGGGATGATTACATCAGAGCAAAGCAGGCAGTGAGTTGAGGGGAGTGAAGAGGTAGAAAAGCGTCCCTGATGTCACCAGGCAGGCTGGCTGTGAGAGCAGCAGGCAGAATACCTAACTGAGGAGAAAAGGCACACTGAAGGGGTGTGTTCTCCAAAGACCAGAGGAGGGTTAGGGAAGCAGAGTGCTGCCTGCCTATAATTCTTTAAGAAATAGCCAAAGAAGTGCATTCCTCCAAAATAATGTGAACAGCTGATATTAAAAAGAGATTATTACAACACCCTTTTATGATAAAAACAAATGGCATAGAAAGGAAACTCCTCAACATGATAAAAGCTATCTATATGAAAATTCACTGCACTGGTGAAAGACTAGAACTTATCCTCTAAGATCAAGAACAAAGCAAGAAGGGCCACTGTCACCACTCCTACTTGCAGAGCACTGGAAGCTCCAGCCAAATCAATTGGACAGGAAAGAAAATCAATAAATATCAAAGGCATCCAAATTAGGAAGGAAAAATTAAATTATCTCTTTTCACAGATGACTTGACTTACATATAGAAAACCCTAAGATTCTATACAAATAATAAATGATCTCAGCAAAGTAGCAGGATACAAAGTCAACAACACATAATTCAGTTGCATTACTGTATACTCTTATCAACAACGAACAATCTGAGAAGGAAATCACACAAAAAAATCCATTTATAATAGCATAATGGCAGCTGTGTCCCTCCCTGCCACCAGCCCTCTTAGAGCTAAGGTTCTAGGAAAAGACATCCAAAGTGAGCCCCTCCTCTCTATCATTACAACTTAGGGCAAAGGAAAAAGGAAGTCAGAAATGCAATCACATTTTACAAATAATAAATTTATTCCCAAATCCTGAATTATAACCAAGTTACAGTTGCTTCTAGGTCTATTTGCTGCTTTACACAAGGATTAAAAAAGACGTGGGCACAGCGCACTCCCTCATACATTAAGCGTGCTGGGGATGGACTGTGTGCACCCAATGGCTCCAGCCACCTCCCACCATTCCAGTAGCAGCTCAGCCACTCTGAGACGCTGGCTCCTTCCAAGCTCCCACACTGAGGAGCTGCGGTTTCCTCTGTGGCAGAGCCGGGCCTGCCAGGAACAGCCCCTCTGGGGGCGTGATGTACACAGATGAACATCCAGAGATGAAAGTCTTTGTCTGCAGCATCCAGGCGCTCCCGCCAGAGCACTCAGGACCCAGCACCCGTCAGCCATCATCTCCCGGAAGCCTCAGCTTAGAGCCCAAAGCGGGCTGGTGTGCGGCGAGGGGTCATGGGCTCCCCCTGCTCTTTCCGACCTGGAGTATAGATCTTCGTAGACCTAGAGGCACAGAAAGAGGGATTAGGAACACACTGCTCCTCAGTCCAACAGGGAGCTAAGCAGGACAAGCAGCCTGAGGCCTTGTTGTATCTAGCCCAAGTGAGAGATGGTCTTGGGGCCAAAGGTTCTTACCCAACACACTCCCACCCTTCTTCCTTCTACTTTTTGACTGGGTATGTAATAAATGAAGCTCACTTCACTCTGATACCTATTAAGGAATATTTAAAATAGCTTTTTTAAACTTTTTATTTATTTGAAAGGCATGGCAAGAGAGAGATCCATGGATTCACTCCCCAAATGGCCACAACAGCCAGGACTGGGCCAGGCTGAAGCCAGAAGCTCCATCTGAGTCTCGCATGGGCGGCAGGGACTCAAGTACTTGAGCCATCATTTTCTGTCTCCCAAGTGTATTAGCAGGAGATTGGATCAGGAGCAGAGGTGGGACTTAATCCAAATATTCTACTATAAGATGCAGCCATCCCGAGCAGCAGCTTAACCTGCTGCACCTATCTGCCCCAAGACAGATTTTTTCTAACAATTCCTTTCATATTCTTTAGGTGGGTTTAGAAGTAGCTTCTTTCCAACTCACCAGACCACCATTGTAGCCATGTAATTAGAACTGCACCTGCTTCTGTCCAGAGTTCCAGGGAGGTATGTCGTCATTCTTGGGAGACCCTCAGACCACATCTAATAGTGAATGCTGATGAGATGACTCGCGGGGGGATCCCTAACAGTCTATGCTAACAAGATGAGTCAAGACAGGCCAGCCTGGCCAGAAAGACCAACCAAGTGTCAGAGTTGGGGCTCTGAGCCATGTGGTAACAGCCTGACCTCTTAGGAGCTGGAGACCACGTTCAACCACTTGACAATGATCCAGTCATTCATGCTTATGTAACAAAACCCCAGTAAATACTCTGGATGCTGACACCCAAGTGACCTTCCCCGACTGGCCTCGCCCAGTGGGTACTGTTAAAGGCCGATGTGTGAGAAGGCACCCGAGCCCTGCTGACACAGAAAGCGACTCCGCGGGAGCCCTCTCTCACCTGCTCCACGCAGCTCTCCCTGAGCTCATTCTGACTTGTACCCTTTTGCTACACTAAAACTAATGGTCCGTAGAGTGCTTTCCTCAGGTCTCTGAATCCTTCTAGCAAATTATTAAATCTAAGGGAATCCATCGGGATTCACAAATTTGTAGCAAGTTGGTCCAAAGTAAGAGCTGCCTCCCAACTGGCAACTGGTATTGGAAGTGAGAGCTGTCTTGCGGAGGACTGTACCCTGACCCTGCCAAGTCTGGCCTAACTCTGGGGTCAGCACAGAGGCAGAAAGCCAGCTCTCTACCCCCCTGTTCACTTGAGAGGTGTGAAAGGCCAGGCAAGAATGAGGGAAGCTTTCCAACCCCACGGCTTTGTCAGGAAGACGGCAGGACCCGCCCTGCCACCCCGCCCACAGGGCCTCAGCACAGGACAGCTGCAGCTGCAGAAGTCAAACCAAGCCTTTCAAACTGTCTGGAACGCCTCCCGTGCTTCCACGTGTGACTACCCCACGCAGAAGTCACTTTGACAGGTCACCTTTACCCAGTCACCTTCTCTTACATCAGGGCCTGGTGGCCGGCGGCCTCCCAGGGGCAAGAGCTCACCTCATACTGCCCAAGGGGCTGCGCTTCTCCTGCTCCTGCCGCCGGGCTCGCAGCTGCTCCTCAGCCAGGGCCATCTCCTCCTCCATGGCAGAGACTTCTTCTTTGGCCCGACGGCGATTCTCCTAGACAAGGGGGATGGGAGTGGCTGAGTCCACCAGGGACCACCAGGAGACCTTGTCTGCACTCATGTTTCTGCCGTGAACAGGTGCTACGATGACCACGCCAGCTCTAGAGGAAGTGGCCACTCGGCTCCTGCCCGCAGCTGAGATCTGCTGTTTTCACAGATCCATTCCAGGTGCTGGATGATTCTGTCTAACCAGTCATGCCTCAATTCACTTAAGAACTTAGTTTTTCACCAAGTTCACAATGTCAGGAAGACATTACCACCTGGCAGGAAAGGACGAACTGAAGAAACGTGCAGGCCCAGTGTGGGGAAGCCCATGCTAGAAGGGACAAACAAATTCCCGCAGCACTTGGCAACCCTAAGGATGGATCCTAGCAGCAGTCGTCAGTGGACGTGACAACCTCAAGATGGAGTGGCAGAGAATTGAGAATGGAGGGACTAGGCTGACATCCCTGGATGTCCTCTGAAAGGAAGTTCACAACACCACGGGCATGCATCTTTGCCCGACATCACTGAACCATACCTTACCAAGCCTTTAGGTTACAGTAGGTCACAGAAAGTACATGCAACAGAGGCACAGGTTAAACACCACCATGAAGAAGCCCTCAACCAATTACATCAGTATTCTATAAATGACCTGATTACTCCAATAAATCAATGTCATTTTTAAAAAAAGGACAGGGTGGAGCCTGTCCTAGAATGAGAGAACATGCATAACCAATGGCAACGTTCAGTTCCTAATTCAAGCCAAGTGAGTCAGAAAAAAAGGGTAATCTGAATAAGGTCTAGAGAGAGGTGACACTGAAGGTGCATCTTGTTGGGGGTCATAACGTCCTTTCAGCCAGAGACTCACGCAAGTATTTATGTAAGAAACAACATGGCATCTGAGAGAAGCCTTAAGATACTCCAGGAAACTAAAGCAGATATGGCTGGGAGTGAGAACATGTGAAGACTGACTGACAATTAGGGGGGCAAGGTGACAAATCCAGGGTGGCTCATTACACTGCTTTTTTCTACTTGCATGACTATTTGGACTTTTCAGTAATTTCAATACATGAACTTCTTAAACTGTTTTCAGCCAACAGAGCCACTGGAGTTGGGTGGTTAAAGGAATCAGACCAGGCTGGCCAGATCCCAGTTTTCAGGTTTGAGAGAGAAATAAGGGGTCAGATGGTGACGAGCTGAGGGACAGTCAGCCCCATGGGCAAACGGTGCCTCCATGGCAAGCACAGGGTCTTACCTGTCTCGACTTGCCTGCCTGTTTTACACTGTAGAACATCGGGCCCAGCTCTGCCAGCCACTCTCCATCCACGGCCGTCACACACTGCATGTACTCCTGCAGAAACAAGGGCAGTAAAGTGGAGGTCACGGGAGGGCCAGTGTCCCTCCTAGAAGGTTCCACAATGAGGAACCATACGAAAAAGGCCCCAGCCTTGGCCCTGCAGGGCTGAGAAAGGCAGGAGAAAGGCCCAAGCAGTGGAACTGTAATCCCATTTCCCATCCAAATTCCTCCACACTTGAGAAAACACACACCCCACTCCCCGCCCCCAGTAGTGTCTGAGAAAGGGCCAAACCCTTCTGATGACACCAACAGGGGTGGCCCAGCCCAAGCAGCAAACAGGAAACAACCCTGCAGGCTCCACTGAGGCCTCTGCATTCTACAGGCTCATCTGTAGATGAGCCAAAAACAGTTCCCCAAAATCCCAGCTGAAAACCAACCCCAGATGCAAAGCAATGCACAAGGCCTCAAGTCTCCTAAGCCCAAAGTTCGTGGCCCAGTAGGTAGGCCTGTGTATGGGAACACCTTGGAAAAGCCTCACCTTGGTGGTCATGACCAGCTCATGGTACACTATGTAGTCTGGGGTGTAGCCCATTCCAAAGAGGGAGCTGGTGGGATGCAGGTGGCAGGGCATCCCCGTGCGGATATTCACATACTCCCCGATTCCCTAGGAAAGACAACAGGTGGCCATGTCAGGAACAAGTGGCCTGATTGGGCAGCTGCCCCATCATTTAACACCATCCTCACACAGACTTTGGAGGAAGCCCAGCCCTGCAGAAATGCACCATGAGATAGGAAGAACTTTGTCCTCATCCAGGTATCAGCCAAGAAGGTGCCACAGTCCCACCAGACGGCCAGAGCTCACCTTGAGCTTGGCTGCCTGATGAAAATAGGCCGCACAGATGCACTTCCTGACAATGTCCCAGTCCGTGCCACACGAAGCCAGGCTCATCCGCTGCTGCACCATGATGTCCTTGAGTTGGGCCCTCACCTCGCGGACCTGCAGCATGACGAGGAGGCCAAGATGGAACCCTCCGTGCCCCACCCGCCACCCCTTATCCTGACATGCTGCCATCTGGGTTGCAGTCGCCCACCTTCCGCATGGCCTTGGCGTGGATGAAATGGTCGTTACACCAGATGGTGGAGTAATTGTTGTTCTTCCACTGCAGGTAAACGTTCAGGTAGGTCAAGTGATCACTCTCGGGGACAGCGAACTTCTCCCGGATCTGATCGCTCTCCTCCTCGCGGCCCTAGCAAGGGAAAAGGAACTTTACCCTGAGCACGGTGGCGTCCAGCCTGCTCAGCACACCCCTAACCACACAGGGGAGAGGAGATCATTTACAATGAAAGATTTACTCTCTGACGTGAGGGCTCAGGCACAAGCAAACGAAAGATAAAAGATGCTCTTGCGAAGTTCCCCATGGCTCCCTGATCCAGTCCATCTTTCCCTTCCCCCACCTTGCTAACGGCCGACAGCAAACTCAGTCTCTGGAAGCTGATTCCTGCCTCTCCACTCCATTTCATGATGCAGAGAGCAGCTCTTCCCCTCTTAACCCTCACAGGGCCGGCCGCGGAGACAACATGGATGCCCCACCTTGGGCCTGTAGAAGATGGCGGGAACCGAGAGCATGGAGACGATGAGCAGGATCTCGGAGCTGCAGCCCATGTCACAGGACACAATGAGCATCTTGGACAGGGCTGGGTCCAGCGGGAACTCCACCATCAGTCGCCCGGTGGAGGTCAGACCACCTGGAGAGGAGCACACCCAGATTCAATGAGACAGCAGACGAGGAGCACCTCAGGCCAGCACCAGTGCCCACCAGGCCCCACCAGCTCCTGGGGCTGCAACACCTGTGTTGTCCAGGGCCCCGAGGATCCAGAGCTGATACATGGAGTTGAGCATGTTGTCCTCTGGTGGCGGGTCCATGAAGTGGAACTGCAGCAGGTCCTGCACCCCCAGGGACTTGAGCAGCAGCACCACGTTGGCCAGGTTGGTCCTCTGGATCTCAGGCACAGTGGTGGTCAGGAGCTCATTCTTGTAGGCACTCTGGGTGTAGAGCCTGCGAGGGAGAAGACCCAGGTTCCGCTACACCTGCCACAACGCCGGCCTGCTCAGCCTCGGAACCACACAGTGGAGGATCAACACCATTCTCACTTCTCACCAGCACTGTGCTCCCCACCAGCCAGCACAGATGAAATCCTACAGGCAGGGACAACACTCACTTCTTCTCCCCACCCCCACTTCCTTCAGTCATTCCTTTCCACCTAGACAAAACTCCTTCTTGCAATCCAACTATTTTGCCAATACCACCAACGTGCTCATTTCATTTCTGGAATCAGTAAGTCTGGAACTAGAATTATGGCAAGATTTTATTTTCTTATTATCTGTATGGAATTCCTGTAATGTTATTTTTAAAAGTCAAAACAAAAAGGACAGGCAAATGACACAGAGGCACGACATGCTTAGGACGCCCATATGCCCTATCAGAGTGCCTGGATTCAAATCCAAGCTCCACTTCTGAGTTGAGCTTTCTGCTAATGCAAACCCTAGTAGGCTGCTACCCACACAGGAGACTTGGATGTCGTTCTGGTCTCCCAGCTCAGTCCTGGCTATTGTGGGCATTTGGGACGTTAAAACACCTTCTGTCTACTTCTGTCTCTGCCTTTCAAGTGGAAATTGAAAATACAAATAAAGAAAAAGCAAAAAGAATTGGAGAAGTCAGAGAACCAATGATGTCACTGGCTGAGCTCCACCCTCTGGGAGGCGCCACTGCACTTACTGGTCTTCCACTACAGGAACGCCCACCTAGGTCAGCCTCACTGCTCAGAGCTCCCCAGACTTCCCCTTCCCACAGCAGCTTATGATAAGCAGCCCCAGCCTGGGGATCACCTCCAGGGCCAGCATCCCACCCGCTCCAGCCTGGGCTCCACTCAGCAACCCCAGTGCTGCCCAGAAAGCAGGCTGACTCAGGACTCCTACCTGAAACACTGACCTGGGCCCGTCCTGCCAGCTCGCCCCGACCTCTGGTTGGCATTGGCCTGGCTGATGGGGTAAATCTGCAGAGCATCCATGCCAATCCTGGGGTTGAAGACCTAAGAGGGGCAGTGAAGAGCTGATTAAGGACAGGGCGTGGGCAGAAAGGGAGGCAGCCCTGAGACAAAGACAACCCCTGGCTGCCACACCTCGCAGAAGAAGCATCTCAGCAAGGCCAGGCAGCCATCCTGGAACCAGGAGCCTCAAGCAATATTCCTATAAAAATCTACACAAGTTTCCTCCCTAAACTGCAGCTCTGTGACCTCTGAGTTATGTCTCTACTGAGTTATTTACAAGGTCTACACTGAGCTCTCACGAGGATTAAGTGAACCAAGTATATGGCAAAATCTGTGTCCACTGTCAGCCTTCTCACAGCCCCACCACCACTTCCATATGTGTCCCCAACCGTGGCCAAGGACTAGGGCCTGACTTCCCAACCTCCATGCTGAGTTGGCTTTGAGTGGAGACCCAGAGCCCCTCCCTTACCTTTAATTTGCAATAACCAGAATCGATAACAAACATGATTCCGTCAACAGTCAGAGAAGTCTCAGCGATGTTGGTGGCAACGATACACTTGCGAACGCCATCCGGAGCCTAGAGCCCAGCAGAACATGCAGGGAGAGCAAGCCGAATCTCTCAGGATACGAAGAGCCACGAGGCAGGATGTCAAGCCCACCGCCCTCCCAGGAAAGGAACACCCTCTCGGAGACACCCAAGGTGAGAGCCCAGAGTGTGTGTTCCTGCTGTCGCACCTTCTGGAAGATCTTGGCCTGGAGGTCAGAGGGCAGCTGGGAGTAAATGGGCAGCACAGCCAAGGCGGGTGCGTTCTCCAGTTCCTCCAGATGCTCCACAATCTGGTCTGAGGTGACCTGCGGACGCAGGAGC
Source organism: Oryctolagus cuniculus (assembly GCF_964237555.1). Classification (NCBI taxonomy): domain Eukaryota; kingdom Metazoa; phylum Chordata; class Mammalia; order Lagomorpha; family Leporidae; genus Oryctolagus; species Oryctolagus cuniculus. The sequence continues at coordinate 55,175,869 of NC_091449.1, forward strand.
CGTGAGACTGCCAAGCCCCAAACTCACGCGGCTGACACCTGCGCAGTCATGACCAAGGCACGTACCTCGATGTCCTCCTGGCCAGGCATGAAGATAAGGATGTCCCCTGGGGCCCCTGACAGGTGCACCTGCAAGGACTGCTTTACCGCAGCCTCCACGTAATCCTCCTGTGGGGTCTGAAACAGCGGGCAAGGAACAGTCAGCAGGACTTGGCAGAAACCCAGGCCGGGCATCCCTCTGGGAAGCCCACGCCCAGTCTCCTGTCTGGGTTCTGTGGCAGACTCTAGGGGTTGCCACACCAATGCAAAGGCCTGGCTGTGAGGGAACAGCCTAAAGCAAGGAGTCCAGTGTTTCCCTAGGCCTGTACTTCTCCAAAGACACAATGAAACCAACCTCTCTCGGAGCACTGTCTAGTGACCTGGAGCTACAGGCTGTCCCTGTATCTTCCCCAACTCAGGACCCTACCCACCCCAGCCTCTAGCTGGCTTCTCTTCAGAGAGGAGCCCAGCACAGAAGGGTCAGCTCAAACAATGGAGGCCTCAGTACCTTGCTGAAGAGGATGTCAACAGGGAAGGTGCGACCAGGGATGTGGAAGATGGGAACGTTCCCAAAAAAAGCAGCAAATTTCTCCGCATCCATAGTGGCTGAAGTGACGATGAGCTTCAGGTCTGAGCGCCGAGCTACAACCTAAGACAAGAGGTGGCTCAAGGGCTCCCGCCTCACCAACACTGTCTTCCAAGTAACTCAGAAGCCAAGGCTGACAGCCTGGCATGTTGCGTTCTTAACGTTCCTGAAGACTGAAGTGCTGGAGCCACAGCCACGAAAACCACAGGTCGCTCTGCTTAGCAAGGACACTGTAACCCAGGAGCTAGGACTGAACCCAGAAACCCAGAGGCCTTGGAAAACCCAGGCCGCTCAGACACCCCCTTGGCATGCGCAGGCTAGCCCCAAGACACCAAGTGCACCAGGGTCACCAACCACTGCCGTGCACTAGCCAGAGTCCCACGGGTGCAGGGGGACGGAGCCACGGGCCTCACCTCCCGGAGCAGCCCAAAGAGCACGTCGGTGTTGAGGGAGCGCTCGTGGGCCTCATCCATGATGATGGCACTGTAGTGGTCCAGGTCAGCTTCGCGCAGGGACTCTCGCAGCAGGATCCCGTCAGTCATGTACTTGATCAAGGTGTTTTCAGAAGTGCAGTCCTCAAAGCGGATAGCATAGCCTACCTGGAGGCGAGAGACGGCTCAGAAGCCCCGGCCTCCAGCTCACCTGTGTTTGGGTCCAGGCCTTAGCAGAGCACACCCTCCAGCACAAATGGGGAGAAGCTACGCCGCTCAGCGCTCGCACTCACCTCCTCGCCCAGGCTTCCCCCCATCTCTTCGCTGACTCTCTTGGCCACAGACATGGCAGCCACACGCCGGGGCTGGGTGCACCCAATCATGCCATAGTCTGTGTAACCATCTTCATGCAGGTACTGGGTCAGCTGGGTGGTCTTGCCACTCCCCGTCTCCCCAACCACAATCACAATGCTGTTGTCTCTATGGGGAAGAGCGGGCACAGGGCCATCAGCCTGAGTAGAAGGAAAAGTCTGGGCTCCAAGAAACCTCTGCCTCCTCCCCTCCCCAGGGCTCCCCATAGTTAGCCAGGAGCAGGCCTGGCTTCCAGACAAAGGCTTCACCGGGACAAGGGCCTCTTATAGAGACACCACCTGACACGTGTGGACTCCAGTGAGATTTACCCAGCTGAGCTGAGACATTTGTTACTTTGTCCAAGGTAGCCCAAGCCTCTCAGGGTGGGGGCTCCTGAGTGAACGCAGGAGCAAAGGGGACTCCGGCGGAACACTGGCAGCCCAGGGCCCTGGCGGAATCACCGGATGATAGTGAGGAGCTCCTGCTGCACGGCGAAGATGGGCAGGTACTGCCTCTGCTCCAGGATCGACTTCTTCTTGGCAAAGTCGCTGCTGGCTTCGCTCTTTTTCTTCATGTGATTCGCAAACTTCTGCTCTGTCCTGAGAACACAGGGCAGCCTAAGCACCTGCACACTGCCCACCCCGCGCTTCCTGACTGGGTGACCGCCCTTTCCCCCACACCCAGGAACGAGGCCCACTTCCACAGGCAGCAGGAAGTCTTTGAGACGTCAAAGCAGCCAGGTAACCTGAGACTGGAACTGCTGTGCGAGCATCCATCACCCACAGGTCAACACCCCAGGGGCAAACAGAGCTAAATGCAGCTCCAAGGAGGTCAAGCGGGCAAATCCTCTTCTCTAAATGGAGCGTGAACCGAAGGGAAGCGCAAGTCAATCTCCAGGTCACTGGCTCTAGAGGACACCCTCAGGCAAGTTCAGCACCACACCTGAAGGGAACAGTTCCTCCTAACACTGAGCTGAAATCTGACTACGGGCCCAAAACTCACCTTCGCACACTGCACACCGGAAAGGCACTTGGCAAGCTGGCCAAGAGCACACGCTCCAAAGTGAGAGACTGGGTGTCACCCTAACTCTGCCGTCCACCAGGGGGCAACCTCAAACCACTGGCATAACCTCCCTGGGCCCAGGCGGAGGGAGCTCCTACAGCTGACAGTGCTGTGGCAGGAGTAACATCCAGGAAGAGTTAAGGACGGCAGGAGACAAGCAGGAGGAAGATTCAGAGTGACAGTGTAGCGTGTTCCTACTCATGAGCCATGTGATTTTCAGCTCCCAGTGACTGCCCAAGCGCCCAACCTCCGGAGCAAGCCTGCTGCAGGCAGACTGCCCACCTGTAGTCCACCTTCCCATCTTCTGTCAGAGCTTTATCTGGCTCCTCCTCTTTCTTGACGCCCATTATATCTCCCAGTTTGGTCCCAGCCAGCTCCCAGTGTTTGTGCTGAGCCTGAAAAAGACAAGAAAACCATGTTGCCACCATCCTGTGCCGGACACCAGGCAACGGAAACAGTGCCAGTTGACACCAGCTTCACCCAGCAGCTGGTAAATCCCCATAAGGGTGGCCCTTAGTGGCCCTGAGCCCCACATCCCAGGCCTCGGGCCTGCAGCACCCAGTCTGCAGGCCTGGAGCTGTCATAAGCAGGACCTAATGGAGGAACGCAGCGCCCCCAGCTAGAGCAGACTCTTGCTCCACGGGTGTCCTAGCGTCCACGGTTAGGACATGCAGTCCACTGAGAGTTGTGCCAGCCCGGGGAGGAGAAACAGACCTTCTTGCGCTCCTTCTGCTCCCTGTGCTTCCGCACCGTCTGGCTGCCTTTCCGAGCAATGATGGCCAGGTCCGAAGTGGCGTCCTTGACTGGAATCACAGGCTCTGGCTGCAGGGGTGGCAGGAAAGGAAGTTCCCTGCTGATCAGGAACACCCACAGGAACAGCCGACTCAGAAAGAAAGGGGCCGCACTCCCCCGCTTCCCTTCTCTCTGTCTCCACTTCAAGCCTTCTGAGCTTCCTTCTCTGGGGCCAGGGCAACTCACCTGCTTGGTGAAGACGATGCGCCCGTCCAGAAAGGGAGGCACCAGATTGTGCACCATCAGATGCACCTTGGCTGCGTTATCCTCTTCAAAGTCCTCGTCCACCTCCAGCCGGTGCACCACCCCGCTGGTGAGCATGCGGTTCGTCTCCCAGCGCTCGTTATCCTGTGGGGACACAAGAGGAGCCAGTCTCAGACGGCAACCAGAAGGCTGGAAGGCCCCGAGGCAAGTTTACACTTCAAGTCCACGCAGAAGGGCCCTGGGTGGCTGCAGAGATGTCACAGGCCTCGGGATCCTACAGCTCCTTAGACAAAGGACCACTGATTCCCGAATCACCTGCAGCACCTCGCACCTCAGTCAGCACCTCTAGACAGACACACGTACGGCCACTGTCTCTAGCCCTGCTCAGACACACAGCGCAGGAAAGAGGCAAGTCCCACCACATCCATTCCACCAGCAGCACCGCCCAGGGAAGTGCTGCAGGAAGAAGGGAGCCGGGGGCTTCCCGAGTCACTGAGAGGCTGCACGCACCCCTTCCCCTCCAGGAGTAGCCTGATCTGGTCCTGCTGGCCAGGGGGACAAGCGGCTCTGTCACCACTTGAACGGGACCTGCTGCTTCTCCCACATGCCCGGGCTCCAGCTCTGACTCGCTGCAGCCACGGCCGCGTCACCTCATTGATCTGCCTCCGCTGAGCCGAAATGCGCTTCTGCTTCTGCTTGTGCAGATGCTGCTCCCGCCTCCGCACATAGTCCTCAGAGGAGTAGGCCAGGGGGTTGTGGAACTCATCATACCCCTCATCCATCATGTACCAGTCCCGGTCGGCTTGCTGTAGGGCATGAGAACAAGACAAGCTCAGGTTATGCAGAGGATTAGGCCCAAGGAGAGGGGGTGATAGTTAGAAGTCACTGGTGCTGCGGAGCAACCCTCGTGAGCCGCACAGGACGGGCTACCATGCTCCCACGCTCCCACGAGCCACCTGGGGAGCCAGTGGAGACCTGCCATGTTGGCAGCCCATCACAACAGCACTTCTTAGATCTACCACAGGGTGGCACCAGCACACAAGCAAAGTGAGGCTGCCAGACAGTGGGAGGAGTTCCCCTGCACAGAATCCAAGGCCTGGGGGTGAGCAGAGCTCAGCAGCCTTGAGCCTGATCTGTCCAGAATGAGCCACAGTCACACCAGGTGGCCACTCGAGGCCCCTGTGTCCAACTCCTTTCCCCTCCCTGACCCCAGCGGTGCTGCTTTACCCGCTGGTCATCCTCCCACTGCTGCCGCTCCTCTTCTGTGTCAAAGGAGATCCCTTCCTCCCCGTCCTCGCGTCTGCCTGAAAGAGAGCAGATGACGGGTCAGCCCACAGAGCGATGGCTCGGTGCCCGTGGCCACTGGCAGGCCTGAGTAGCTGCAAGCCCCAGAAGTGTGGCCTCACCAGGACAAGCAATCCTGCTTTTCTGCGTCCCCCCAGCCCTTACCTCTGCCCCTGGAGAGACGCGGGGTGGACCCCAGGTGTCTCCTGTCATCGGCCCACTCGTTGTACTTGTAGGAGGGGGTTGGCAAAGGTGTGTCGTCGGAGTACTTGCTCCTCACAGACCTGCAGGACCAGAGCAGGCATCACGGGGCAGCCTGGGCTGAGCCACACTGCTCTAGTCCACATCCTTTCACCGCCCAGAGACAAGAAGAGGCTGCACCCAGAACATCACCTGTCTCGATCCTGGGAGGACAGTCGATGGCTCCGCTCCGAATCCCGGTAGGAGGGCGTGGGTGAGGGCGATTCCCATTGCGAGCGCCTGGAGGAGCCGTAGCCGCTGTCCTCTTCCTCCCAGGTAGACCGTGAAGGGGTGGCTGCATCTGCAGCCCCGAGACACAGCCACAGGAAAGACCCAATTTAACTGGGACAGGGCTCCAGAGCCATTCAGCAAAAGTCAACCCCCAACGTACTGCTTCTGCTACTTACAGACCTGGCGCCTGTCTACCATGGATAAGGTGGTCTGAATTTTAACAGTCCTGCTTTCATTCTCATTTTTATTAAGCATGCTGTAAAATGTTTATATTAACTGTTTTTTGTTTTTTTTTAAGATCACTTAATTATTTGCAAGGCAGAGTGAGAGAGAGGGAGAAGGTCTGGAGGGTGGGAGAGAGATCTTCCATTCACTGATCCATTTCCCAAATGCCTTTAACAGCCAGGGCTGCGCCAAGCTGAAGCCAGGAGCCAGGCACTCCATCCAGGTCTCCCACATGGTGGCACAGACTCAAGTACCTGAGCCGTCATCCACCGCTGCCCAAGCACGTTAGCAGTCAGGAGCAGCGTAGCCAGGACACAGCACTCATATGGGATGCAGTCACTGCAAGCAGCAGCTTAACCAGCAGCGCCACAGTGCCGGCCCCTACAGTAATACTTTCCGGCCGGCACCGCGGCTCACTTGGCTAATCCTCCACCTGCGGCACCGGCACCCTGGGTTCTAGTCCCGGTCGGGGCACCAGATTCTGTCCCGGTTGCTCCTCTTCCAGGCCAGCTCTCTGCTGTGGCCCGGGAAGGCAGTGGAGGATGGCCCAAGTGCTTGGGCCCTGCACCCGCATGGGAAACCAGGAGAAGTACCTGGCTCCTGGCTTTGGGTCAGCACAGCACGCTGGCCGTAGTGTCCATTTGGGGGGTAAACCAACGGAAGGAAGACCTTTCTGTCTCTCTTTCTCACTGTCTAATTCTGAATTCTGCCTGTCAAAATAATAATAATAATAATAATAATACTTTTCCATTTACCTCTGCAAACATACCCTTCTTGGATATAAGGACTTCTTTTTTTTTTTTTTTTTTTTGACAGGCAGAGTGGACAGTGAGAGAGAGAGACAGAGAGAAAGGTCTTCCTTTTGCCATTGGTTCACCCTCCAATGGCCGCTGCGGCCGGCGCGCTGCGGCCGGAGCACCGCGCTGATCCGATGGCAGGAGCCAGGAGCCAGGTGCTTATCCTGGTCTCCCATGGGGTGCAGGGCCCAAGCACCTGGGCCATCCTCCACTGCACTCCCTGGCCACAGCAGAGAGCTGGCCTGGAAGAGGGGCAACCGGGACAGAATCCGGCGCCCCGACCGGGACTAGAACCCGGTGTGCCGGCGCCGCTAGGCGGAGGATTAGCCTAGTGAGCCACGGCGCCGGCCCAAGGACTTCTTTTTAACAAACCTTTCTCCTGCTCCCAGCTAGTCACTCTTCCCTGCCATTTAAAAAAACTGGTCATTCAGCAAACCAGCCTCTCACCTCAAAGGGGGCCCATCCCTCTCAATAGAGAGGTGCGCACCTGACTCTGAACCAGGTACCCCAAGAGTATCTGGGGGAGTCAGGAATTATGGCACTGCTTAGAAACCACGTGGCAGAGGAGCCACTCACTCTGCCTTGGATACACCTGGTCCCTCGCAGCCACCACAGAACACGGCTCAGACTACCTTTGGGTCGATGTCGTGGACTCTCTGGTTCATTTCTTCTCCTGCTGCGCTCTGAACCTCCATCTCGCTCTGATCTGCTGCTGTGCCTGCTTCTATCCCGCTCGTCTGTAAGAGTCACACTCAGAGATTAAAACCAAATGTCTACGCTAACACACACCCATCTGTACCCTGGAGAAAGGACAGGCCTCCCCACTCACTCACACGTGCAACCTGCACTGCTCTAATGCCACCAAGGGCCTCCTGACAATCCCATACTCCCATTCTCTCAAGGGGCAAAAATAGTTATTGGCTACAAAGTTTCAAACTCACAGTAACAGTTATTTTCCTGCAAGAATTCAAAAAGCAATACTTAAAAGTCTATAGCAAGTAGTTTTTTGGTAGTTACAAGTCTAAGCTGTAAGACTCAGACAATACTGAGCAAAGCCAGTGCTGAATTTTATGTCTGGCTTTGTTCCACGACATTGTTCTTTCTCTATCACTAACACTACTGTAACTCTGGTTTGGTACACATACCACCTGTTCTCCTGTTACCACAGTGTCCATAATAAAACAAGGACCACAACGCAAGCAAAGTGGCTATGCAAGGAGCAGCACTTTTCTTAGACTGCCTGCGACCCCCAATCCTGACAGGCCAAAACCAATCAGGCTGACACGATGCATTTACGTCTTATAATGCCCAGTGGTGGGTATTATAAAAACTCAGGCAACAGGAAAAAGGCTGAGCCGTTAATGGAAGTGCAAATGGACCACAGGAAGCATGCGGGACGGTTTACCTCTGTCTCTCTTGCGGTCATAGTCTCGATCCCGTGATTTCTCCTTCTTCCGATCCTTCTCTTCTTTGGACGAGGCATAGACACCATGTTCCCGCCGCTCCCGCTCTCTCTGCCGACTGCGTTCCCAAAATTCTTCACTCACACCACCTGGGTGGGATGGCGTCTCTACCCGAGCAGATCGGTAGTGTCTGAAACAGGAGAAGCTGGGTTGATTTTTGCGCGCCTTCCTTCTCTGCAGCCTTAGCAACTGGTACAGGGCCCTCCCTGGAGAAAGCCCCACCCCACAGCAGGGCCACACCAGACAGTGATCTGTCCTTTCCCACTTTACCTCCCAGACCTGCAGGCTTACTTATCACACACTACGCACTCTGGCCTCCACCATCCACACTTTAGCTGCCTTTGAATTCTGCCTTAAATCTGAAGAAAATATCAATCCCTACCTACTGTCAACATACAAATTTATAAAATCATGAAGCTCTAAATGCCCGACCAGGGACAGGCGTCTGGCCTTGGAGTTAAATGTCCAGCAGGAACGCTGACGGCTAAGACACGGGCTCCCCTTCTCTGGCCGGCTGGCCCGCGGGCCTTCACCTGTCCTTCCGGCCATTCCGGCCGGCCTGCTCGCCGCCCTCCTCCTCGGCGTCCTTCTGGTCTTCCTTGCTCTCTTCCCAGTCCTTGTAGGAAGAGATTCGGGACTTCTTCTTGTCCTCCCCATCGTCCCTCTCCTCCCGTTCCCTCCGTTTCAGGGACGCCAGCAAGTCCAGTCCCAGCAAGGAAGGGCGAGGGGCGGGGGTCTTGAAGACATGCTGTTCGCTGGCCGCATTTTTGTTCTTGCAGATGAGACCGCCAACCTGAGAGTCCAGATCAGTGCCCTCCAGTCGATGGATTGAAGCATCCTCACTACTGTCCTCCATCACAGCCCCGAGGTTTCCCTGGAAGGAAAACAAACTATCTGGTACAGGATATAAGATGGGAAAAGATTTGGCTACAAACAATATGCACAATTACAGGCATGTTGAGGTGGTTACCACTACCCACGTCCCTCCCAAGAACAAAACTTCCTTTGCCACATCTCGTCAAGATCTTTCCATCAAATCAAAGACAAGATCATCCTAGACCAACAACACACACACCAGAGATGCTCACACACACCCACTAAACACCAAGATCCAAGAAGACCTGCATCCAGGCAGGAGCAGACCTGGGGCACTAGAGCAGGACGACTCCTGTAATGCACACAGAGGGGAAATGCCAGTGGCTTCTGTCAGAGGCCTCAGGTAGAATCCAGGCTCCGGTCGTTTTCTACCTCTGTGATGGTAAACAAGTAACTCACTTTCTGGGGAGCTATAATTTTTCTCGTATATGCTTTTTTTAAAAATTGAGGGGCCAGCATTGTGCTGTAGTGGGTAAAGCCACCACCTGTGATGCTGGCATCCCATATGGGCATCGGTTCCTGTCCCAGCTGCTCCACTTCTGATCCAGTTCCCTGCTGATGGCCTGGGAAAGCAGCAGCAGATGGCCCAAGTGTTTAGGCCCATACCAACCACATGGGAGACCTGGATGAAGCTCCTGGCTTCAGCCTAGCCCAGTGATGGCTGATGCAGCCATCTGGAGAACAAACCAGCACGTGGAAGATGCGTGTGTGTGTGTGTGTGTGTGTGCGCACACACATGCACCCCTCACTCTCTGTAACTATCACTTCTAAAATAATTTTTTAAAAATTTATTTGAGACACAGAGTGAATGTTCCCATCCAGTGGCTCACATCTATTGGCTCATTTTCCAAAAGCCTCAAAGCTGTGCGCCAGGACTCAATCCAGGCCCCCACATCGGTGTAGACACTTGAGCCATCACTGCTGCCTCTCAGGGTCCACATTATCAGGAGCTGGAGCCAGGGCCTGAACCCAGGCACCCGCGTGCCAAGGCAGGTCCCAGTCAGCATCTCGACCACTAGGCCAAATGCCTGCCAGAAACATAAGTTCTGTATCTGTAAAATGGAAACAATTTTTACTTTATCTAATGGAGTTGTTACAAGAATGAAACAAACAAGGAGCTATGGAACCACAGTCACACAGGTGTCACCACTACATTGTTACTGCTCTGATACTAGGTACTGATCGAGTCCCTTGCCAGTTTTTTTATATGCGTTTTCCATCTTTCCTTCCTTTTAAACCACAGAGCCAGCACAGCAGATGCTGGGGTACAAGATTACTAACCATATTCTCCACACTTCAGGGACTTCTGGGGGAACAACTGTGTGTCATAGGACAACATTCCCTGTAAGCAGTCAAAATTGCTAAAATAACAATCCCTGTCACCAAAGATATTTTGAGAAACACTAGGTTAGCAAATGTGTTTCTGAAAATATGGAAGTGGTCGCAAGGCCTCCTGGAGCTCAGCTTGTTACAAACCCCTCAGGACCTCCCACTACTCACTCCCAGATATAAACATCTACAGTGGGCGTCTGGATAACCCTAATCCCAACAAGCAGGGAATCCGAGGAACTGTCAACGGGTAAGGCTACCCGGGGACTTTTTGCCACGCTCGAATTAACACGTAGCTCCTCACAGGAGTATCGTCGAGCGTCATACAGACACGGCAAGAAGCATGCATTTGCAAAACGCCGTGAGGCAGCACAGAGAAGGCAAAGCTGCACAGTGATGACATCTGCAGTCGCGTAAGGAGATCCGAGCAGAAAGGCAGGGAGACCCAGGCTGTCCTCGGCGGTGCGAACAAGGAAATACGCCCCACAATGCCCGTCTACGGAGCTGAGGGAGCCTCTTCCGTCTACTTGATGCTACAGCCCTTGTGCGGCAAAATAAACGTCTGATGATAGATGATGAATAGATGAATCTTATTAAAAGGAACAGTACCCCAAGCACTTCTAGAAACAGTAAAAGGTATCAGCAACACTGGACAAAAGGTCTGAACGAGAAGAGCAAGTAGGGAGTTAGACCAGGGATGAATTTATGGCAAAAGCGCCAAAGGGTACAAGAAAACCTGGATTTACTCACTCAACGATCATTCACGGAGTGCCTCCCTGCGCCCACCGCTATTCTAGAGAGAACAAAACAGAGAAAACTCCGCGCTCCGGGAGCCGACACAAAGGGCTCCGCTGGCGGAGACACCGCCGGGAGGGAGGAGGAGGCACACGGCTCGGCTCGCACCGTCTGCGCGCTGGTCCAGGCGCGGGGCGACCCCGGGCAGCATCCCTGGACGAGCGTGCGGCCGCGGCAGCCAGCCGAATCCGGCCAGTGCAAGGAGAAAGGCCGGGGGAGAATGAACGAAGCAGCATCCCCAGAGTGAGAAAGACAAGTTGGGTGACAGGGACGACAGGAACTTCCCAAGCCGGGGCCCGGACCCGACCGCAGGGAGCCGCCACGGCAGGCGAAGGGTAGATCAGAAAGGAAAAAGAGGCACTCACCTCCCCAAGCGCGACTCCTGGAGCCCTTCAGTGCGGGCTTCTAGCGCGCCAGCGGCGCCCCCGCTCGCTCGGATAGCCTCAAAGAGGCAAAATCCTCCCTGTAAAAGCGGCCATCATTGTCCCATAATTCCTTGCGCGGCCCCCTCTAGCCATCCAAGAATACCATAGAGAGCAGCCCGGAAAAGTCCTGTTCCTTCATCCAGGTGTGAAACGAATTGAGACCAGGTTCTCAGGGCTAGAGTGGCTTCCTCTAGAGCGCTGGTCAGAGACACTTCCGCGTCTCCTTGCGGCCAATCACGCTTAGTCTAAGAGGCGAAGCCCAGCCCTCCGGTCTGGGGGCGGGGAGAGAAGGGCAAGTAAGCCATAGGTAAAGCTGGCGGAAGTGACGTAGACCTTCCGGTCGAACCTGGACAATGTAGGCGGCACTTAAAGTAATTTCCTTTGCTCATTGGACTGCTGACCGGGACGATTGGCGACCGCGCGTCCGTGCGTTTTCCATTTCCGTTTCCTTCCCGCCGAGCGGGACGACAGTTGCTAGGCAACAGGGTCGCTTTGCGGTTAGGGTCGCGGGAGGAAGTTGCTGCTGAGGCGTGGGCTGTTCCGAGCGCGGGTCGCTTATGCTGACATCCCTGAAGTGGCGGTGACCTGGACGCGTAAGTTGCGTCGTCCCTGCCCCTGCTGGGCCGGGAGCAGCCCAGCCACCGGCCTCTTGAAAACCAGCATTCCGGAGCGGGCCTCCACCCCGGAGGACTGGGTTCCGTACCCGGTTCTGGCTCCGGACGCAGCGGTGGTGGCGCTGGTGCTTGGGCCCCGCCAGCCCCGGGGAAGCTGGGGATGGAGCTCCGAGAGGCCCAGCCCTGGCCGTCGTGGCCGTTCGGAGAGCGAGCCAGCCCCCGGAGGCCGGGGCGAGCGCGCGCTGTCTCTAATACTCGGTCTCCCTGTTGACAACACCGCCCTCCCCTCGCCTCCCCCTGCCGTCTGCTGGAATTCTGGGAGTGCGGCGCATGCGAATTCCTGTTTACTCCCATCAGTACTGGGTTCTGTCATGCGCGTTTGGCAGTCACTTCTGGTGGTTAGCTTCTCTACGACCTATTGCTAGAACACTTTTATTTCTCATATGAAATTGTATTATCTTTTTTTTTTGACAGGCAGAGTTAGACAGTGAGAGAGACAGAGAGAAAGGTCTTCCTTTTTCGTTGGTTCATCCTCCAATGGCCGCTGCCGCCGGCGCACCGCGCTGATCCAATGGCAGGAGCCAGGTGCTTCTCCTGGTCTCCCATGGGGTGCAGGGCCCAAGCACTTGGGCCATCCTCCACTGCACTCCCTGGCCATAGCAGAGAGCTGGCCTGGAAGAGGGGCAACCCGCACAGATTCCGGCGCCCCGACCGGGACTAGAACCCGGTGTGCTGGAGCCGCAAGGCGGAGGATTAGCCTAGTGAGCCGCCGCGCGTGCCCGAAATTGCATTATCTTAACAGGTGACTCGTGGGGCTGGCGCTGTGGTTCCGTAGGTTGAGCCCCGCCTGCAGCACTGCCATTCCATAGAGAGTGCTGGGTTCGAGCCCCAGCTGCTCCACTTCCCGTCCAGCTCCCTGCTGAGGTACCTGATAAAGCAGCAGCAGATGACCCGAGCACTTGGGCCCTTGCTGCCCGTGTGAGGGACCTGGATAGAACTGCAGACTCCCGGCTTCAGTCTGGCGCAGCCCAGGCTGTTGCAGCCACTTAGGGCCTGCAGACCAGCAGGTGGAAGGTCTCTCCCTGCCTCTCCCCTTTCTCCCTTGCTGTCTGGCACTCTGCCTTTCAAATGACCAAACAGATCATGTTTGAAATGTGACTCGTGACCAAAAGATAGAGAAAGGATTTTCCTTTTCATAGCATTAGCCAACTTTAGAACTGAATTCAAAGTACCAGGTGTCTCCACAGAGTCTCATTGTTCTCAAAATGAAATTTCTTCCAGTCACAAAATTAGGAACTTGTCATTTCAGAGGGAACACTGGACTGGGAATTTGGTGGCCTGGATTCTGGTCCTTGCTCTTGCAAGGTGTGGAAGAGTGGGTAAAGTGTGTATGCTGAGCCTCTGCCTTGGTTTCCCCGGAGCCATTCTCCCTCCTCTAGACTTCTCTGGGACTGGGAACCTCCCCTGCCTGGGCAGCGGCCCCACCCACTGATTCCAGTTTGGAGGCAGCCAGTGGGAGTACCAGCAGAGGTCGGAGCGAGGGAGGGGAGTGGCGGCAGCGTCACTCACCTCTCCAGCACACAGCCCTGGCAGCCACTCCTGGCCACAGCATTTGGCGGTAGGAACAGCATCAGTTACCAGCTTGATCTCGTCGTGTTCCTTACCTTGCCTTAATCAGACTGTGCTCAGATTACCGGATTTGAGGGTGTTCTCTCTTTCCTGATGGAACACTAACCTGTCAGCTGGCTTTTGGGTAGAAAAGGAGACGAAATACAGGAACACGTTTGTATTATTTGGTGAGCGCATGACAGAACTCTAAAAGATGCGTGAGAAACTAAGGAGAGCAGCAGCGTGATGTGAGGAGTGGGGGGAGTAAGGCAGTGGGAACCGGGCCCGAGGAGGGAGGCTTGCACAGCACACCTTCCTGGCTGGCTTCTTTTTAAACCATGGGAGCGTTTTATTACATGCCCTGGAAAAGCACGGACTTGCAGCAAGGGCTTGTGCACAGAATCTGAACTGCGTCTAAACATGACAGCTGTGTTTCAGGATTGGCAGTGAGGACTGACTTTCAGTGACTTCGAGATGAGCTTCCTGTTGCCCAAGCTGACTAGCAAAAGAGAAGTAGACCAGGCAATAAAAAGCACCGCGGAGAAGGTGTTGGTTCTCAGGTTTGGGAGAGATGAAGATCCGGTCTGCCTGCAGCTGGATGATATTGTAAGTGAGTTTTTACTAAAAAATCCAACATCTGCAAAGTGCATGAAAGGGAGCAGGTGGGGTGGGGATGTGGCTAGCGGTCCACTTTCACTAGCAGCTGACTGCCGGGCTGCCCTGCGGGACCCCCAGATCTGTGCCTGCGCTGGGTCTGGATGGTGCACTTCCCCATAGCTGCCCTCAAAGCCCAGCTTTGCTGACGAGACAGAGGGAGAGCAGAGCTTATTAACAAGCATCTATGAACAGTATCTTTTTTTATGATTTTTTTACTTATTTGAAAGAGTTAAACAGAGAAGGAGAGGCAGAGGCAAAGAGAGAGAGGTCTTCCATTCGCTGCTTCACTCCCCAGTTGGCTGCAATGCCAATCCGAAGCCAGGAGCCAGGAGCTTCTTCCGGGTCTCCCACATGGGTGCAGGGGCCCAAGGACTTGGGCCATCTTCTACTGCTTTCCCAGGCCATAGCAGAGAGCTGGGTTGGAAGTGGAGCAGCCAAGACTTGAACCGGCGCCTATATGGGATGCCAGCACTGCAGGCAGTGGCTTTACTTGCTACACCACGGCGCTGGCCCCAAACATTATCTTTTTTGATGCTCATGACAGTAGCCCCATTTCCCAGTAGGGGAAATGAATGCCCAGGAAGTGGAGTAACTTCCAACAGGCACAGAGCTGCTAATTGCTGGGATTTGAACTCAGTTTGCTGAAACTAAATTCTCTTTGCTAGTTGCTGCCTTCAGTCTGTACCTGATAATCTTGGATTCTGTAGCGCGTAGCACGTCTCCCCATTCTGTCTGGTAAGGTGAGGGAGTGGGGAACAGAGTAGGTGTGAGTTCTAGACTTAACCTAGGACTGTCACCATTTCTGTTGCTACCATACTGGTTAAAACCTGGAGACAAAAGGCCCAGAGGATTGTATTCTCAACTGTAGGAAGGCGGAAATCCCAGAGCAGTGAGGAGCGCAGACTGAAGGCTGCCCGTGCTCACATCCCTGCCCTGCCGCCCAGTAGCCTCGGGACACACACATGATGTGGGAGCTCGTCCTCGGGTGCTGTAAGGATTAAATGAGTTAACAAATGTTAACCGCTTAGGATAGTTGCATATAGTAAGTCCTGTAAGGGTTGGCTTTTACTGTAGTTACCATTTCAGGGAAGATTGGGATAAAAGAGTTTGGGGATTGCAGTCTGCATTGCATATTTCAGCATTGTTTTAAATGAGCATGGATTACTTCTACCAAAGATGGGAGGAAATGTTTTCATAGCCGTTTACCCAAGGCCTCTGCTAAGTGCCACCATGATTTAGGCTCCAGCGACATGGTTGCACTGTGTCTGATGGCTAGGTTCTTGACCCGTGAATTGTTTCAAACAGAATATTCTGGTAGGGAGAAGTGTCCCTCAGAGGCAGCAGCTGCCTCTCCTAACCTGGATCTCTCTTGTCACTTGCAGCTTTCCAAGACGTCTTCCGACCTAAGTAAGATGGCTGCTATATACCTGGTAGACGTGGACAGAACCCCAGTGTATACACAGTATTTTGACATCAGTTATATTCCATCCACAGTGTTTTTCTTCAACGGACAGCACATGAAAGTGGATTATGGGTAAGTTAGACTGAGAACGTTTGCTTTAGGGACGCAGCTTCAGGCGCTCACCTGCCTGCATGTGACCCTGGCTCTGTGAGGCTTCTGTTAGCTCCTTCCTCAACTGGTACATGCTCTAATTTTTCATGTGAATATTTGGTGCAAAATAAGAGAGTGTCAGGTGTGACCAACAACCGTAAATTTCCAGCTGAAGAATGAAAGGAAAGGACACTTTGTAGTTGCTCTTAAACTTTTGGGACTGGAGGGTAGCATTGATAAAAGAAGCATTCCTCCCAGCAAACTGAGATATGCGCCTCACCTGCCAAGCTTCCCGCCTTGCGCAGCTCTAAGGATTTGAAAGTCAGTCTGTAGCAAAGCCTGCCGTGAACAGGTAACCTGACGGCTCCTGCAGGGCCGTCTGTGCCTTCCTGTTAGCACCCGGAACTGCATCTCACACCGATTGTGTCCGCAGTTCTCCTCGCTGCTGACTCTGGTGCAGCTGTCCCCGTGTCTGCCTGGGCACCTGCTGTGTCCTCTGTTTGACAGAGTGTTAAACGTTCTCTGTTTTAAATCTGTGGATTCTTCTAGAACACAGCCGATATAAGTATTAAGTTGGCACATTCTTTTTAAAGGACAATTTATGATACCAGGTATCAAATACCTTAAAGTGTTTAAACTTTTTAACCCAATAATCGTATTGCCAGGATATTTCATGTGATGTTGTAGATGCAGATTAATGAGTTTTAAAGAAGTCCATGTTGGTTGAAAAAACAGCAGGAGACTACTTTGTGCAATGTAATGCTCATTGTTACGAAAACAGATAACACACACGCATGCGGGATTGGGAGGATGTACACCAAAAGGTGACCTCGAGTTAACTCTTCTTTTTCTGAAAATGTTTCACAATGAACATACATATGTTTGAAATACTTCTCTGAAAAACTATTTAGATCCCCGCCACGCGAAAGTCTGAGCAATTCAGAGACTCAGCTAGTCAGTGGGCTTTACCCAGTGCTCGCCAGAACAGCAAGTGGACCAACTGCCCGGCCCAGCACGGGGTGAATTCTGCCTACGCAGAATGTTTTCACTGGACAGACTTTCTGTGCTAATGGTCCACAGCACTGGATTTTGTCACACACCGAGTGGGAGAAAAGTAGTGTCAGGCTTTATGTCCGGAGTCTGCTCAGGGCACTAGGACTGTGGCCTGCAGGGTTAAGCCACTACCTGCAATACCAGTGTCTCAAATTGGTTTGAGTCCCAGCTGCTCCACTTCCAATCCAGCTCCCACTAATGTACCTGACAAAGCAGCAGAAGGTGGCCCAGGTGCCTGAGCCGCACCCCCATGTGGGAGACCTAGATGAAGTCTGCACTCCTATCTCGGCCTGGCCTAGACCTGCTGTGGCAGCCATTTGAAGAGTGAACAAGCAGATGGGAGATCTCTTTCTCTGACTTATCTCTCTCATTCTGCCTTTCAAATAAATAAATAAGTAAATCTTTATGAAAAGAACATGCTCACCAAGAAGAAGGCAGCAAAGCTACTGTTCATTTTGTTTGTCCTGAAAATCTTGAGAAGCAATGACTACGAGTTCTGAGAGCAGTTGTTTCTCTCCTGTGCTGTCTAGATCTCCGGATCACACTAAGTTTGTGGGAAGTTTCAAAACAAAACAGGACTTCATAGATCTGATTGAGGTAATCTACCGAGGAGCCATGAGGGGAAAGCTGATCGTCCAAAGCCCTATTGACCCCAAGAATATTCCCAAGTATGACCTTCTCTATCAAGACATTTAGCACACGCTGTCAGCGATGAAGAGAAAGGCACATCTTGAAACAATGCTTTGGAACCACAGTCAGCGTCCTGGTGAAGAGGTTCGGCTTGTCCGTGAGGTGCCGGGCCCCTGCGTGGAGACCACACTGGTGCCGGGTTGGCCTGGACCATCTAACGTCTGCCCTCAGCGAGCCTCTGAGAAGTCAAGTGACGATGTCCACTTTCTCCAGGGTGATGTCTTAGACGTCTCTTGACAGTGTGCTTTTCTTTACGCCTTGGGATAGTACTGAACACTTGTAAACCTTGGCTAGTGCAATAGCCATGTTTATTGGCCCACAACTAAAATACAAGATCAGTTCATGTGAGAGCAAAAATTCTTACTTTCCACCTTAGATGCATGCCCTTTTGTGCACGTGTGCACACATGCATACACACGGGCGCACACGCACATTCACACACGTATGAACACACACACACCCATTCCCCCTCTCGCACACCCCTTAAGCTCTCCTTCTCCAGTCCTTTCAACCCCAGTTGTTCTTGGAATAAATAATCCTGTACTGATAGCCAGCAAGTTTGTTTTATTTTGGACACTTCTGGCACAAACCAAAGTCCTGTCCTGGTTGGCTCTTTTTACAACTTTTATGATAATTAGTCTAAGAATGAGAAGTTGAACCCTCACTGTGTAGCGCTCCGTCTGAGCTAAGCAGAGCTGACTGCCTGTGTCTGTAGGAGCGCAGCTCTCCTGGAAGGCAGGCTCCCGGCGGTCTCGGAGGCAGGTGGTGGCGTCTCACGTGCTCAGGGCTGCAGAGGTGTGAGAACTCTTTGAAAGAAACAGCACCTCTATGGGATTCGCCTGCTTTGAGCACTTTGTGACAGCGTCTTGCTCTCCCTGGGTCCCCTGACACAGCCCGGGCAAGTCACTGCTCTTCCTGAAACCTCATGGCTGTTTAGAATGAGAGGATGGATGCACGGCTGGAGGGGGCCAGGCGGCTGTGACCTTGCTGACAGGCCCATATGACCCTTGCCAAGGCTGTCCAGCACAGAGGGACGTGAGCAGGACTCGGCTGTGGCTAACATGGTGTGGAAGGAAGACTGCTGGCACTTGGCACATTCTTCACGGATAAAAGGAGAGAGCGATTCCAGGAAACACAACTCTTTCACTGCACGCCTCTTTTCTCCTTTCCCCCACTCCAGCCATGCATCAGGTTGAAAAATTGTTACATTGAGAACAAAAATGAGAAGAGCCTGTTCACCGGTGGTAGTGATGTTTGGCTACTGGGTAGACTAGACCTGCCTCCCCAAGACCTCTATGAGAAGATAAAATGCCTTCATTGTCTCGGTCACTGCTGACTGCATTTTCTGTTCGTAGGCTGCACTGCACAGAATTTGGTGTGTGGGAAGTACTCTGATACCAGTAAGAGCCCAGAACTTGCATGCATAAAATTCCTATCTCTCTTCACAAGGACTTTAGGGAATCCTTCTCTGAAGGCCCAATTTATGTTGGAGATCCTCTTAGTTGCTTATTTAGTACATACTGTGTACCGTGTCCTGTGCTGGGTGCTACATAAATCTAAATGGCTCCTGTGCAAGGAAGAAAGGCTGCTGAGAGGGGCCCTGCTCAAGTCCTAAGGGAGAGAAGGAGGTGCTCACACCAGAGGCGGGAGGGCAGCTCGGCAGGGGGCCCTGAGGAGAGGCCCAGGGTTGGAGACAGCAGGCGGTGTTTAGAAAGCATCAGGACTTTGGGGCCGACGTGGCATAGTAGGTGAAGCCACCGCCTGCAGTGCTGGCTTCCCATATGGGTGCCAGTTTGAGTCCCGACTGCTCCACTTCCAGTCCAGCTCTCTGCTCTGGCCTGGGAGGGCAGTGGAGGATGGCCCAAGTGCTTGGGCCCTGCACCCGCATGGGAGACCAGGAGGAAGCACTGGCTCCTGGCTTCGGATCGGCTCAGCGCCAGCCATTGCGGCCAGTTGGGGAGTGAACCAGCAGATGGAAGACCTCTCCTCTCTCTGTGTAGCTTTCTCTCTGACTTTCAAATAAATAAATAAATCTTAGAAAGCGAAAGGTTTTTTTTTTTTTTAAAGTCAGCAAGATGCAGTGAAAGTGGCTCGAGTTTGTATTCAGACAGCGTCACTATTCAATAGTGTAATCTTGAGCTAATCACATAACTTCCCAGGGCTTCGCTTCCTTGTCTAAAGATTAACAGTTACCTTTCTGAGACCTAGCATAAAGTAGGCACTCCGTCAACGAGTAGGATCCCCAGTGAGAACGGTGCATCACGTTTGTTTTTTCTGGTTGACTGTTTCCTGCCATATGCCCAGTGGCATCTATACCACTTCGCTGCCCATGTACCATACATGAGGCAAAAAATGTCCAGGACTAAAAACACAGAAAGGAGTCCAAAAGTACATATATAAAAGCTCTTTATTGATTGACGCAGCAGTACAGCTCTGGCACCCAACAGCCTCAGACTGTCTTACCCCATCTATTCCTATCCACCTTTCCCTCTCCCAGGGTGAATTTTGCTCTCAGATACGGGCTTCCATCCTGTCTTGTACTAGTTGCTGGCTATGGTTTTCTGAATCCAGTCCAGGATGTTGAATGTCTTCACATACACACCATACTCAGCGACAGTGCAGCTCTTATCAAAGCTCAGGATCCCGGCTGCGTACCAAGTGTCTTGCTGCAGGTCGTGAATGGCAAAGGTGCTGCCAGCGTCACCATAGCAGGTGTCTTCCTGATACTTGGACATGCCAGCGCAGAAGGTGTGTTCATTCAGGATGGGCTGCACCCCTACAGGGCTCTTAGGAATCTTATTTTCAGGCACTGTACTGTTTTCATAATGCTGGATACACTTATCTTGGTCAGCCACAGGCAGCATGACATACTTCAGATGGTCAGTGTATCTGAAGTTGGAGTTTCGCCCCCAGCCGGACACATAACCCACACGCCCCACTTCCGTATAATCCTTTGAAGGTAGGCAAATGGGCATCACTCTCTCATTAACAGGTACCTTATCTTTGAGTTTTATGAGCCCGATGTCTACCTCAGAGTAGTTAGGGTGGAGAACCACCTTCTCGATTTCCACAAGCTGCCTTCTGCCCAAATAAAGAGTTAAAGTAGGGGCAATATCTTGTGCAGTTGCATTCTCTGTGTGATTCAGGAAGAGATTTTTGGCCGTGGTCAACAGCCATTGCTCACTGATCAGTGTGGCCCCTGTGACAAGATTGTGGCGGGAGACCATCTTAGCCTGCCAAGGAAAACTGCCTTTGGCGTCCAGAGATCCACCGATGATCCGCTGCACCTGATCCACTGGATGCTTCGGCTTTCCACATACTGTCAAGGGGAGCAAGAAACTTGTGAGCAGAAGTTGGGCAGAGTTCCCCGTTGTGGGGAAGATGGGCACAGGCACTGGTGCAGCTGCTGCCCGAGCCGCTGTTGCCCATTTTCCCGGAGCTGAATGTGTTCAGATGCTTCTCCCTACCACTCGCTCAGCTCAAGTCCGATGTCTGCCACTTAAAATAATTCCTTTTTTTTTTTTTTTCATTGCAAAGCAGAATTCTTTCATCTGCTTCTCTAACTCACAAAAGAAGTAAGTGGCACTAGGATTTCTAATCCCTGGCTGATGAACTGTTCATGCTTGTATATTTAAATGATTTGTCACACCAAAGGACTTTCCACAATTCCTGGAAACTCGTTGAAAGGTCTAGGTTCTGTGATAGTCCTTTCTCTCAGAAAAAAAGAGGGACTGTAGCAGCATCGGCTGGAACTCAGATTTCTAGAGATATCACAGTTAGTACAAGTCAGTTGGCGGTTCCACACCAGTAAGAGGAGAAGATACTCAGAATCCTCTTTGAAGGGGGAGGAGGAGAGAGCAGTGGGTCTTGTGAGTAATGGGGAGCAGAAGGAGCGCCCATCTGCAGCCTGCTCTGCCCTGCCAGGGGTTCAGGGATGCTGCTCTTTACTCTGGGCAGGCAGCCTGTTCAAACATGAGCTCCTGAATTTGGGGCCAATACAGACAGTGCCTTCAGCCATCGTGCCTCAGGCCCAAATGAACAAGACAGACTTGAAAGCTCTCTACCTGGAAGCAGTGACCTCTCTGCTGCGGTCTTGGCCTGCCCACCTGTGGCTGTCCTCTCCCTCATCTTGGCGCCTGTGTGCTCGGGGGAAGCCACACGGGGAGGATCTGCCTCGGGGACATTTCAGCCCTTCAGCACCCACCTGCTTCACATTCAGGAAGTTGCTCTCCAACAGCCTTGTTCACCCACTGCTTCTCACTGTTCAAGGCATATACTCCTGGAACACAAAGAAGAAAATCAAAAGGGAAATCAAATCTGGACCTAGTGTGCACTGAGAAGAGAAGAATTCAAGTCAAGAGGAGGAGACAGGGAGAAGGAAGAGAAGTGCTGGGGGCTCCCGTTAAGCTCAGCGACACAGACCGGTTATGCGGTCCTGGAGAGGCTGGACAGGTAGGGGTTAGGGTTCAAATCCTGACTTCCTAAACTTGGGCAGATACCCAGCCCCTCTGTGCCTCAGCCTCCTCCGCGGCAAAGTGGGAACAGCGAGCCTCAGGTAACTAAAGCACGTGAGCAGAGGCGGGAACGGAATGCTGCCCGGTGATGGTTATCTATCCTCACCACCTGTTCTGTTCCTGCACCTTCTGTAGAGGTAGATCCCCGCAACAAAAGAGAAAACCTAGGATCCAACTCTCCCGGCTCCAAGGAGAGCATGTTAACTTGCTGGCCAGTCACCCCAGCTGCATCATTATGGAGATGTCAGGCGGGAATGTGTGTGGGGCACGGAGGCACCTGTTGGGGACTTACCATCTCCTTCAGTGCGCAGCCTGTAGTAGTTCTTACACTGGTAACGGACCAAGTGCTCCACGTAGCCGTTTGCAATCTCCGGGGGCTTTGGGCAGCTGTCATCTGCAAGGGAGAAACAGGAAGAAGCTACTCAGACTGCCTGCAGAGACATGAAAACTCAGGAGGGAGGAAGCCGCCCTGCCCGGTCACCTCTCTGCACCCCACATGGAAGCCGAGGGAAGGGCAGTCTCCCCTCGTTTCTGGCAGCATCCATGTTCCTGATGCTACTGAAAGCCCGGAGATGGGGATGATGGGGAAACTGGGTTGGAATTCCCACAGGAAGTTGAAAGCAGGGCACAGCGGTGCTGGGAATGCACAGATCTGCCCAGACCCGAAGGCCCACCTGCAATATCCGTGACCTCGTTGCCAAAGTCCGCGGCGAAGAGCTGTCCCCAGAGCAGCAGGGTGATGACGGCTCCCAAGGCTCTGCAGAGAGAAGACAGGAGGGAGTGCAGAGCTGCTCTCCCTGCTCCACCACACACACACCCCCCTCCCATTAAGCAGCCGGAAAAAAACAGAACTCGTGGATGTGCTAGGACCAAGATCTCTCCACCCACCCACTTACAGACCTCAGCAGCTTTTGAGTGCAGGCTCCGTGTGCTAGGAATGCTGCGTAAGCTTCAGAGGGGGCCACCAAGATAAGTGGGGCGCAGCCTCTGGCTACATTTAGGGAACACTAATAAACAACAGTGCAGGAGCTCTCCAGCAGACAGCATCTTCCCTCGGCCACCTCGAACGCACCAGGCTACAGACACGGTTAATACAATGCGGGTAACTTGAAGGTGGGAAGGCAGCGGGGCTGTCAGGCTACACGCTGTACTTTTTGAAATTTTCCATAAAAACAGGCTTTTAAGTATATATAATTTAAAATATGTGTATGGTCATTTCTATTATTTTATGATCATTTGCATTTAGGAAACATTATATAACCACCACCACCACCACCACCACCCCCAGAAGAGAACTGCTTCCTGCAAGCATGGCTGTGACCCTGGCCTTCAGTGCCCAGGCCATCCTGACCAGTGACCCATTTCACTGACGGGTTGGCTCTTCAAGGAGTGCTTCGTTATGTTACGTTCCTAGTCTTGCTGTTTCAACATTTCAAAGAGTCTGCTCATTTTAATAAAATTCCTAGTGCCCTAATTATATCACTCGAATGTATCACTACTGATTTTTCTTATTGCATGTTTCTTTAAGAAGAAAAAAATGCTAATAAATAAAGGCAAGATGCCAGGAAGCCTACCACAGGGGCAGCCGGCATCCCCTGGGAAGGTGAAAACTTTGTGATCTCCCAGGAAAGACAGCAGGTCTGAAAGCACTGTCTTTTATGGATGCAGAAAAGGAGAGAACTTAACACAAAGAAAAACCTTTTAATTCATCTAATGTAGCCCATTTGCCCTGATTTGTTATATTTTTTTGGCTCTCCCTCAGTCTGCTTCTATAGCAGCGAATACAAAGAAGGATGAAATAACGAACAAGAGAAAAGGGTTACAGCTGTGGACTCACCTCATCTTGGCCCGTTTGCCTCTGGAACGGCGGTGCTGTGGGGGCAGCTGCTGAGCCTTTTATGCCTCTAAATCTCACCCCACCCCTTTTGGATTTGCAATTCCTGTGTCGATGCAACTTTGGCTTTGTTAAGGTCACCAGCAAGTTCCAGTAACAAAACCACAAACAACACCCCTGCTAAGAGCTAAGCTCTTGCTTCACGCCTGATTTCCCTGTGGTATTCTTTAGCAAACCCCAAAGAAACCTGGCAACTTCACCATCCTGTGTACCTGCCAAAGTGCTTCCCAAAATCAGCAACTGGGCAGGGCCGGAGTGGGAGGGAGTGGGTGGGAGTGGGTGCTGCCATGCTGTGTCTCCACTGTGGAGCGTTTTCCGCACTGTGAAGACCTTTCTTTGGGTTCTTTCAGATCCCTTACAAACACTCCTGCGATCTGGCTCGGTCAGGGCAGTGAAGGAAGCATTTCCTTTCCAGGGTCATTCCCCTTCCCGTGGGAACATCTCCCTGCTGCTGAAAAGCTCTCCAGCCTGGAGTCTGAAAATGCATCTATGTGTCTTCTCTGATTGCACTCTGCCAGAAATCATACAAAGCGGTCACAGCCATATTGTAGACTCACACAGATCTTAGTCCATCACAGTGGTTCTCACAGTTTTATGGTCCAGTTATTAGTACAAATATGCACATGAGAAAAATCAGTATATTTAAGGTTTTTTTTTTTTTTTTTTTTTTTTGGACAGGCAGAGTGGACAATGAGTGAGAGAGAGAGAGAGAGAGAAAGGTCTTCCTTTTCCGTTGGTTCACCCCCCAGTGGCTGCTCCACAACGCGCCGATCCGAAGCCAGGAGCCAGGTGTGTCACGTGGGTACCAGGGCCCAGGAACTTGGGCCATCTTCCGCTGCTTTACCAGGCACATCAGCAGGGAGATGGATTAGAAATGGAGCAGCCGGGACTCAAACTGGCACCCATACGGTTGGCCCACGCAGGCCTTACCCACTATGCCACAGTGGTGGCCCCAAAATCAATATATTTTAAAGAGATACCAGTGTATCACAAGTACTATTCAACTGAAAGCTAACAGCAGTTCAGTAAAATATTTCTTTATTCATTTATTAAAAGATTATTGTTCTTAGAGTGTACAAAATAAATTGGGCGTTTTCAAAATTGTGTGCATCAAAGGACAATATCAAGAAAGTGAAAAGACAATCCACAGAATGGGAGTAAATATTTGTAAATCATATATCTACTTTTTATTTAATCCCAAGAACATACAAAGGACTCCTATAACAACACAAAGACAGATAACCCAATTTAAAAACATAGGCAAAGGATTCCAACAGACATTTCTCCAAAACAATTGAAATCAGGGACTCAGAGGCTTCCACACCAATGTTTATTGCAGCATTGCACAGTCATCTGGGTGTCCACCAACAGACGAGTGAATAAACAAAGCATAATATATGTGTACAATGAAGTATAATATGTGTGTACACTGGAGTATTATTCACCTGTGAAAAAGGATGTCATTGGTATGTGATACAACATGAATAAACCTGTGAAAGAAGCCAGACACAGAGACAAAATATTACGTAATTCCATTTATTTGAAATATATAGTAGGCAAACTTATAGAGGGAGAAAGCAGATCAGAAGCTTCCAGGAGCAGGGGGGAGGGAGGAGTGGGGCATCTTGCATAATAGGTACAGAGTTTCTGTTTGGGGTGATGAAAACGTTTTGGAAACATAGTGGTAATGGTTGCACAACTCTGTTAATGTAATTGATCCTGCTGAGTTGAACACTTGAGTGGTTAAAATCAGAAATTGTTATATTTTATTGCAATAAAAATTTCAAGAAATAAAATGTTATTTTAGAGGATACTCCTATTTATACCAATTTTTTTTTTTTTACTATAAAACCGTAAGTTGTGTTCTGGCAGCAACAGTATCATACACCTCGTATTTACCGAGTCTCTTGATTGTCCCAAGAGGCCAAGTTGAGTGTTTAACCTGTACCATCTAAGTTTATGGAAGGATAAACAACAAAAATGATATTTTTCTCAGTGACACATGACTGTTTATCAAAGTTCTGGTTGCTTCCCATTATTTCCCATACTTTTTAAAAGTTAGCCATTCTATTTTATTTATAGTAAAATATAATAATAGCTTTAATTTGCATTTCCCCAATATCAAATTATATAGAACACTTTCTTTGTTCTTGTTTCGATTCCATAAAATGTGTTTTTAAGTTTTATATTCTTATAGGTTATCTTTTTTTTTTAATTTATTTATTGGGTTGGCACTGTGGAGTAGCAGGTAAAGCTGCTGCCTGCAGCACTGCATTCCCATCTGGGCAGCAGTTCGAGTCCTGGCTGCTCCACTTGCAATTCAGCTCCCTGCTAATGCACCTGGAAAGGAAGCAGAAGATAGCCAAAGTATTTAGGCCCCTCCCACCCACATGGGAGACCCAGATGAAGCTTCTGGCTCCTGGCTTCAGACTGGCCCAGCCCTGGCCATTGTGGCATTTTGGGGAGTGAACCAGTATATGGAAGATTTCTCTCTTTGCCTCTGCCTCTCCCTCTCTGTAGCTCCACTTTTCAAATAAATAAATAAATCTGTAAAAAGAAGAGATTTATTTATTTATTTGAAAGAGAGAGAGAGGGAGAGACAGAGAGAAGGAGAGAGGTATCTTCCATCCACTGGTTCACTCCCCAAATCCCCAGAATGACCAGGGCTAGGCCAAGCTGAAGCCAGGAGCCAGGAGTTTCTTCCAGGTCTCCCAAGTGGGTAGCAGGGTCCCAAGCCCTTGGCCATCTTCTGCTGCTTTTCCCAGGCCATAGCAGGGAATTGGATCAGAAGTGGAGCAGGCAGACAGAAACCAGCAGTCATACAGGACGCTGGCGTCGCAGATGGTGGCTTAACACAGTACTCCACAACACTGGCCCCTGGATTCTCTATTCTGAGACGTTAGTCTTTTTGTCTAGTATGAACCAATGCCACATTGCCTTAAAAGCTGGCGTATAAGTGTTCTATCTTTATTCTTTTTCTCAATATTTTCTTGACTATTTTAAGTCTTTTGCATTTCATATTCATTTTAGAATTGGCTATCAATTTCTCACAAAATGTTCTTCTGGGATTTTGATTGGAATTATATTGCCTATATAGATCAGAATTTGTATGTTTTTTAATATTTTATTTATTTATTTGAGAGAGTTATATATAGAGAGAGGTGGGGGGAGACAGAGAAAGGTCTGTTCATCGCTGGTTCACTTCCCAAATGGCCACAATGGCCAGAGCTGGGCTGATCTGAAGCCAGGATCCAGGAGCTTCTTCCAGGTCTCCAAAGCAGGTGCAGGGGCCCAAGCGCTTGCCACCTTCCATTGCTTTCCCAGGCCATAGCAGAGGACTGCATCGGAAGAGGAGCAGCTGGGACATGAATCAGAGCCCATATGGGAAGCCGGCACCACAAGCAGAGGCTTAATGCCAGCCCCAGGATAATTAGTATCTTAACAGTACAGACTCAAGGCTGGTGCTGTGGTGTAGGGGGTAAAGCCGCCGCCTGCAGTGCCGGCATCCCGCATGGGCGCCAGTTTGAGACTCAGCTGCTCCACTTCTGAATCAGTTCTTTGCTGTGGCCTGGGAAAGCAGTGGAAGATGGCCAAAGTCCTTGGGGCCCTGCACCCATGTGGGAGACCCGGAAGAAGCTCCTGGCTCCTGGCTTCGGATCTGCACAGCTCCGGCCGTTGCAGCCATCTGGGGAATGAACTAGCATATGGAAGACCTCTCTCTCTCTCTCTCTCTCTCTCTGCCTTTCTCTAACTATGACTTTCAAATAAATAAATAACTTTTTAAAAAAATACAGACTCTGCCAATCTGTGAACATAGTATATCTCTTCATTTATTCAGATTGTCTTTAATTTTGATGCCTTTTACATTTTAATATAGATATCTTCATTTCTTTCACTAGATTTATTCCCAAGTGTTTAGTTTTTATGAAGTAAGTGAAATTTAATTCTGTAATTGTTTATTTGTACAAAAGAGTACAATTGATTTTTTTATTTTTAATTTAACCATAATCATTTACCCATAATAATTGCACATATTTATGGGATACAATTTGATGTTTCAATACATATAAACATTTTGTGAAATCAAAACAGGGTAATTAGCATAACTATCCCCTCAAATATTTATCTTTTCTCTGTGATGAGCACATTCAAAATCTACTCTTGTAGCTCTTTTTAAGTGCACAGTACATTATTGTTAATTCCAGCCACCCTATGTGCAGAAGGACACCACGAGTCAGGCCTATTATCTCTCCCCTCCTCTGCCTTCCCCAGTTCCTGGGAACCACTGTTCTGTCCTCTGCTTCCGTGAGGATAACATTTTTAGCTTCCATATATAAGAGTAAGATCAGGGGGTACTTGTCCTTCTGTTACAATTGATTTTTTTGTTTATTGACCTTACATCTAGCAACCTTGATAAATTCACTAATTAAATCTAATGGTTTTAGCACTCTGGCCTCAGAATCAGCCCTAAAGCCATTCGGATCCAGCTGAAAAGCCCATGAGAGTATTTCAGGCATGGAAAGCCAAGACTCTCTGGCAAAAAAAAAAAAAAAAAAAACCTAAATGAAAGATCTCTGTGAGTGAGATCCCAGTGGAAAGAACAGGTCTTCAAAGAAGGAGGTACCTTTCTCTGAAGGGAGGAGAGAACCTCTACTTTGACTATGACCTTGTCTAAACAAGATAAGAGTCGGAGAACTCAGAGGGCTTCCATAGCCTTGGAAACTCATGACTGGAGCATAGGGAGATTACTGATGCCATAAACAGGAGTGTCAATTTGTAAAGACAACAACAAAAGTCACTGTACACTTACTCCTCATGTAGGATCTCTGTCCTTAATGTGCTGTACATTGAGATTTAATGCTATAACGTGTACTCAAACAGTATATTTCACTTTGTGTTTCTATGTGGGTGCAAACGGTTGAAATCTTTACTTAATGTATACTAAACTGATCTTCTGTATATATAGAAAATTGAAAATGAATCTTGATATGAATGGAAGGGGAGAGAGAGCGGGAAAGGGGAGGGTTGCAGGTGGCAGGTAAGTCATCGGGGGGAGGGGGATGCCAATGTAGTCCATAAGCTGTACTTTGGAAATCTATATTCATTAAATAAAAGTTAAAAAAAAAAATCTAGGCCAGCGCCACGGCTCACTAGGCTAATCCTCCGCCTAGCGGCGCCGGCACACCAGGTTCTAGTCCGGTTGGGGCGCCGGATTCTGTCCCGGTTGCCCCTCTTCCAGGCCAGCTCTCTGCTGTGACCAGGAAGTGCAGTGGAGGATGGCCCAGGCGCTTGGGCCCTGCACCCCATGGGAGACCAGGAAAAGCACCTGGCTCCTGGCTCCTGCCATCGGATCAGCGCGGTGCGCCGGCCGCAGCGCGCCGGCCGCGGCGGCCATTGGAGGGTGAACCAACGGCAAAGGAAGACCTTTCTCTCTGTCTCTCTCTCTCTCACTGTCCACTCTGCCTGTCAAAAAAAAAAAATCTAATGGTTTTGGCCGGCACAGCGGCTCACTTGGCTAATCCTCTGCCTATGGCGCTGGCACCCCGGGGTTCAAGTCCTGGTCGGGGCACCGTTCTGTCCTGGTTGCTCCTCTTCCAGTCCATCTCTCTGCTGTGGCCTGGGAGTGGAGTGGAGGATAGCCCCGATTCTTGGGCCCTGCACCTGCATGGGAGACCAGGAGGAAGCACCTGGCTCCTAGCTTCGGATCAGCGCAGTGCGCCGGCCGTAGCAGCCATTTAGGGGGTGAACCAATGGAAAAAGAAGACCTTTCTCTCTGTCTCTCTCTCTCACACTGTCTAACTCTGCCTGTCAAAAAAAAAAAAAACAAACAAACAAACAAAAAAACATAAAAACAAAAAAATTTTAATGGTTTGATTAATACTCTAAGTTTCTTATCCAGAATCATGTCATCGGCAAATAACTCTTTTCACTCTTCTTTTCTAATATTTATGACTTTTCACTTCTTTTACTTAGTTTGTTGTACTGTTTTCTTTTTTTTTTAAGATTTTTTATTTATTTATTTTAGAGGTAGAGTTACAGTGAGAGGGAGAGACAGAGAGAGGTCTTCCTTCTGTTGGTTCACTCCCCAAATGGCCGCAACAGCCAGAGCTGCACCCATCCAAAGCCAGGAGCCAGGAGCTTCTTCTGGGTCTCCCATGTGGGTGCAGGGGCCCAAGCACTTGGGCCATCTTCTACTGCTTTCTCAGGCCACAGCAGAGAGCTGGATTGGAAGAGGAGCAGCCGGGACTAGAACCGGCACCCATATGGGATGCCAGTACCACAGGCGGAGGATTAACCTACTGCCCCACTGCACCGGCCCCAGAATTTTCATTACAATGTTAAAAAGAAGGGGGCAAGGGGACACCTGGACAAGTGGTTAAAGTGTTGCTTGGAGGCCAGACATTATGGTGCTGCAGGTTAAGGTGACACTTTGAGGATACAAGATATTAAAATTTATTTATTTAAGAAGAAGAGAGATTTCATCTGCTGGTTCATTCCCCAAAGGCCAGAAACCCTGAGGGCTAGGCCCGGTTGAAGTCAGGAGCCAGGAGCCAGGAGCCAGGAGCTCAATACATGTTTCCCTCATGGGTGGCAGGGACCCTAGTGTATGGTCCATCATCTGCTGCCCCCCAGGGTATGCATTAGCAAGAAGCTGGATCAGAAATGTGGTAGCTGGGCACCAGAGTGAGGTGTAGTGGGTAAGGCTGCCGCCTACAGTGCCAGCATCCCATATGGGCGCCAGTTCAAGTCCCGGCTGCTCCACTTCCGATCCAGCTCTCTGCTATGGCCTAGGAAAGCAGTAGAAGATGGCCCAAGTCTTTGGGTCCCTGCACCCACATGGGAGACCCAGAGGAAGCTCCTGGCTCCTGACTTCAGATCAACTCAGCTCCCGATGTTATGGCCATTTTGGGAGTGAACCAGCGGATGGAAGAGCTCTCTCTCTCTCTCGCTCTCTTTCTCTCTCTCTCTCCCCCTATGCCTCTCTGTAACTCTGCCTTTCAAATAAAATAAATCTTTTTTTTTTTTTTTTTTAAGAAAGAAAGTGGTAGCTGGGATTTGAGCCAGACCCTCCCACATGGGATATAGTATTCCCAAGCAGCATCTAAGCACAGCACCAAATGGCTACATTAGTGAATTATGCACCGCCTCGTGAACTTTAAACCAAGCTTGCATTTGTGGAGTGAATCTCAATTTCTCGTGATGTGGTATAGCTTTTATATATATTACTGGATCTTGTCTGCTGGTTATTATTGTTACTATTATTTCTTTTTCCATCCATGCTCCTGAGAAATACTGCATTGGCTGTAATTTCCCTTTCTTGTAATATCCTTATCAAGATCTCATTTCATGCTCACTCTGATCTGTTAATACAGTTCGGGAGTTTCCCTCTTTACTTCCATGAAAGAGTTTGCGTGAGACTGATATTATTGGGGTGAGTGTTTGACACTGTACTTCTTTTGGTTGTTGTTGTTTTGTTTTTGTTTTGTGTTGTGGTGCAGTTTAGATGGTGCTTGGGACATTCAAATCTCATACTGCTGCCACCCCCCCCACACACACACACTCAGCCCACCCAGCCCTGGCTATTGCAGGCATCTGAAGAATGAACCAGCCGGTAGAAGATCTCTGTCTCTCTTTCTTATAAATAACAAACAGTTTTTTTTAAAGATTGACATTATTTCTTCCTTAATTGTGCTTGGAATAATTTGCCAATGAAACTTATATAGGCCTGTACAACTGGTGTTTTTTTTTTTCTCCCTGAGGATTTATTTGTTTGTTTAGTTGTTTTTCACTTCTTTGGAAGACAGAAAGACAGAGACAGACAGCAGAGATCTTTCATCCTCTGGGTCACTCTCCAGAGGCCTGCAATCACCAGAGGTGACTCAACCTGCGTCTCCCACACGGGTGGCGGGAACGCAGGCCCCTGGGCCATCGTCTGCTGCCTCGCTAGGCGCATGAGCAGGGAGCTGGACGAGAAATGCAGAGCAGCCAGGACGCAGCCCGAGCACTCTGCTATGGGACCCAGCCACCTCGCGGCGGCCTAGCCTGGCGCCCCGCAGCACCCAGGCCTGCAGTTTGCTTGTGGGAACATTGTAAATTTCAGATTCAATTTCTTTAAGAAAGGATTATTCAGATTTCCTATTTTTTTCTAGTTTGTGTTCTTCTGGAAATTTTCCTATTTCAATAAAGCTGTCAAAATCTTACTGGCAAAAAGCTATTCCCAACATCACGTTATTGTTTTTTCCTATCAGTAGGATTAGTAATACTATCTTGTTCCTATTTTGATCATTTGTGTTTTCTTTCTTTTTTACCTTGACCAGTCTTGCCAAGAGTTTGTTGATTTTATTAACCTTTTCAGAATTCAGACTCTCACTCTCACCTGTGTTCTCTGCTGTCTCTTTCCTTTTCTGTCTCAGCGATTCCCACTCTTATTTTATTATTTCCTCATTTTTAAACTTCCTTTAAGAAAACTTCACACCTGGGGTCCCCCCAGGTGTCCCCTGGATTGTGTGTGCTCTCAGAAGAATGGAGAGTGGAGAGTGAATTTGCGATGACACATGTTCAGAAGAAACAAACTTGTCCCTATTGATATCTCTCCTGTTTTGTAGAGTAGAAACTTGTGTCAGTTTTAATGTTTCATCCTAACAAGTGCATTTATAGTTATATATTTCTCTCTACATCCTGTTTCACCTATGTCCCGTAAGTTTTAGTATATTGTATTTTTACCAACCGTTTCAAAATTTGTTAATGTTCACTTGTGTCTTGTTTGTTCATAATTTGTTTATTTATTTATTTGAAAAGCAGCTTTACAGAGAGGCAGAGAGGTCTTCTATCCACTGGTTCACTCCTTAGATGGCCACAACAGCCAGAGCTGGGCCTCTCCAAAGCCAGGAGCCAGGAGCTTCTTCCAGGTCTCCCTCGTGGGTGCAGGGGCCCAAGTACTTGGGCCATCTTCTACTGCTTTCCCAGGCCATAGCAGAGAGCTGGGTCGGAAGTGGAGCAGCCAGGTCTTGACCCAGCACCCATAAGGGATGCCGGCACTGCAGGCAGAGGCTTTACCCACTACACCGCAGCACCGGCCTCCAAAATTTATTTTTAAATATGTTGCTAAGCTTCTAAGCATTCAGAAATTTTTAAAATCATTTTTTCATTATTGATTTCCAGGTTCATCCAAGTGGTAGAGCACATATTGCACATAGCATCAGTCCTCTGATGTGTGTGAAGTCTTCCCTGGCCCAGCACACGGCCTCCGTGGGTGAGTATTCCAGGGGCTCTTCAGAAGACAGCTGCTCATGACTGTGACGTTATGCGTATGCCAAATAGGTCAGAATTATTCATCGTTCCATCCTAATCTTAGGTGCATCCAAATTTAAATTCATTGATTATTCCTGTTAAGTTGCTATATCATTATGAAGTATCCTTATGCATCTCTAGTAATTCTTGCTGTAAAGTCTCAAGATGCACCAATTTTCTTTGGGTTAGTGTTTTTGCAATATTTTTTTTGCAATATATTTTTTCCTATCTGTTTGGCTATGTGGATATACCTAAAAAAGTTCATTGAAAATGGAATTAAAATCTATTTTGGGGGCAGCGCTGTGGCATAGTGGGCAAAAGCTGCCTCCTGTGGTGCCGGCACCCCATATGGGCATCGCTTCATGTCCTGCCTGTCTGGGAAAGCAGTAGAAGATGGCCCCAAGTACTTGGGCCCCTGCACCCACATGGGAGACCCAGAAGAAGCTCCCGGCTGCTGGCTTCAGATCGGCTCAGTTCTAACTGTTGGAGAGTGAACCAGTGGATGGAAAACCCTTCTCTCTGTCTCTCCTCTTTCTGTCTGTAACTCTGCCTCTCAAATAAATAAATAAATCTTTTTTAAAAATTATTTATATGCAAAAAAGATTTAAAATCCATACAGTTTTCAGTAATACTCATTTTCCATGAACTTTTTGAAGTACCTTTGCATAATTGGTACTTAATTTTTATCCATTCTGTTAACATTTGCTTTTTAATTGGAATATTTAGTTTACTTACACTTAATTACTAATACAATTGGTTTTTGTCTACCATTGTGCTAGTTGTTTTATACTTAATCACTAGATTTTTTTCTTTTGTTTCTTCTCTGCTTTTTTTAAAGATTTATTTATTTATTTGAAAGATAGAGTTATAGAAGGGGAGGCAGAGACAGAGAGATCTGCCATCCACTGGTTCACTCCCCAAATGGCCAAAATGGCCAGGGTTCAGCCATGCCAAAGTCAGGAGCCAGGAGCTTTATCCTGGTCTCCCACGTGGTGCAGAAGCCGAAGCACTAGGGCCATCTTCCGCTGCTTTTCCAAGTGCATCAGCAGGGAGCTGGATGGGAAGTGAAGCAGCCAGGACTGGACCAAGGGCCCATACGGGATGCTGGCTCTGCAGGTGGCAGCTTAACCTGCTGCGCCACAGCGCCAGTCCCAGGGCTGAATACAAAATAGGAAATAGTCATTCATTCACCAAACATTTATTAAATATTCACAGTATGCCGGGTGTTTTAGGTGATGAGAATAGAAGCAGAGAATAAATTCTACTAATCCTTGCCCTGTAGGAGCTGACATTCTAATGACTATAGACAGTGAATGACAGATGGATTTGAGAAGATATCACTAATTCAAACAGAGAGGTGTGCAGTGTATAATAAGCAGGATCTGTAAGGACTCTGCCTATGAAACCTAGGACTTGAAAAAAGCACGGGTAATGCAGCTATGTTGTATTTTTTTTTTTTTTTACTTTTGGCTTAGAAGCTTAATTGACAAAAAGTAAATCTGATGCAGATGTTTCACTTGTGGCTTCCAATTATTAATATTTTATGTTTTTATTTTTTCAATGAGATATGTTATATTTCAACAGTTCCCAAACTTCACTTTACTTTTTTTTTTTAAGATTTATTTATTTATTTGAAAGTCAGAGTTACACAGAGAGAGAAGGAGAGGCAGAGAGAGAGAGAGGTCTTCCATCCAGTGGGTCATTCCCAAATTGGCCGCAACAGCCAGAACTGCGCCAATCTGAAGCCAGAAGCTTCTTCCAGGTCTCCCACTTGGTGCAGGGGCCCAAGGGCTTGGGCCATCTTCTACTGCTTTCCCAGGCCATAGCAGAGAACTGGATGGGAAGTGGAGCAGCCGGGTCTTGAACCAGCGCCCATATGGGATGCCAGCGTTTCAGGCCAGGGTGTTAACCTGCTGTGTCACAGTGCCAGCCCCACTTCACTTTACTTTAAAATCACCTGGAGAGTTTTAAAAAGTCCTGATGCCATGACATATTCTATCTCTGTTTGGTCACAATGCATGGGGTGGGCACCAGGCATCAGCAGTTCTTAAACAGAGTTGGTAATTCCCATTTCTGCAGGGATTAGGATCACTGCTTCATCTCATCAAACCTCCATGCTACAAGTTACAAGAAAGAGAAAACTCTGCAGTTAAACTCTAGCAGCGGGCTCAGGATACCATCAATGCAAGATGTCTCAATTTCAGAGATACTAAGAATGGAGGAAGACTCACATCTCTGAATTGGTGGAGAGATACTAAGAATAGAGGAAGAACCACATCTCTGTGGTCACAAGCACTTGAGGTCCCCCGGTGTTCCCTGGACTGTGTGTGCTCTCAGAAGAATGGAGAGTGGACAGTGAATTTGCGTAGACACGTGTTCAGAAGGGCAGTTTGTCTCATGAAGAAATGAAACAAACTCGTCCCTAGTGATATGCTGTTTCTGGAATAGCTCCCTTTTCCTGTCACCGGGGACCAGGAGCTACCAGATTCTGCTGTACCTAGAACACACGCGTTGGTTCCCAGCTCGGGGCCAGCAGTTCTCTCCTTGAAAACCAGACCACTGACAGACACATATCCTGATGTTTGGGCCTAAACTTTTTAAAAAACCTCTCAGAAGCAGCAGCGGTTCTGACACTTTATAAATGAAGAACCTCCAAGATCCAGGCTGCAAAGTCAGATATTCTCAAGCCAGCTTCTTGTTAGCGAAATAGCCAGAGAGAAGAGCCTACATATGCAGGACTGCCAAACTGCCAATGAAACCTGCCTCTCCCAGTATGAAACTGGTCCGAGGTCGAAGGCAAGTGGGTAGTAGCGTGAGTTTAAAAGCTGGTTCAGTCTGTAGTCAGAGAATTCACATCAGCTTTCCTCACACTCCATGTGTGGGCCAGACACTCCCCAAGGTGCCAGGAATCAACGCGGGGCCATGTTGTTCTGTGATTACTCTCCCTTATCGCTCTACCCAGTGGTACCTGGCATCCGACAGTTCAATTTGCTTAACTGAGTGGATGACAAACATAACCTCTGTCATCAGAGTCCAGCCCAGGGAGAAATGAGTACTGTAGTGTGGTTCAGTGCTTTGTGTCTGCAGTCAAGAAGGTCAGACCTCTGAGGTATAAAAGCTGTCAGCAGACCCGGCCCTCGGCCAGCCCGGCCACCATGGCCACGCATCTGTCACAGCAACAGGGAACCTCGTGAGAAAGCTTACTGCAGGCCAGACACCTCCATGTCACTCCTTCCCTAACTTTCCAGCAGCCCGAAGCAGTCACGCCTTCTATTATCCAACGACCTTATTTTTACAAAGGAGCACAGAGAGGTGCAGGGACCTGCTCAAGGTAACACAGTCAGTAGGTGGAAGAGGCCCTTGCTCACCCGGGGATGGGGATGCCACCTGTCCTACCCGGTGGGCGTCACAGGTTTTCAGGATCCCGTCACATCATCAGTCTCAAGTCGGTTCCTCCAGAGTCACTTTTTAAGAATCAGCTAGCGAGAGATCCTTTACTAGTCAAGGCATCACTATCCGGGAGGATAGCAAGCTTGCTACCTCACTCCCCTAGCCAGGCTGGGGGTCACTTCTGAGTGGCCGTGGAAGCCAGTAAGAACCTTGTGAACCAGACGGAAACCACAGCCAAGGCAGTGACGCCTAGCACGGGGAGGAGGACGTCCTGAGGCCCTGGTTCTATGAAGAAGTCGAGGCTCTTTAGAAATGAGCCACTCTGTCCAGACCCCAGAACACAGCAGCAGGGGGCTACAGGAACAGGGGAGACCCACGTGGCCGGGGCTGGGAGACACGAAGGAAGCACAGGAAACTGCCTGGCAATGCATTTGGGCAGCAGAGTCCCCTGGCAGCAGCCAGACACCAAGAACAGCTGAACTTCAACCCTGGGCCCGTGACCATCTCTCCAGAAAGATGGCTATTAAAATGGACCTCTGACTTGACAGTGCAAGAATCCAGAGACTTGGGTAGATTACTAAGTCCCAAAGTCAAGCCCCCTCTCCAGTCTGAAAATATTGGGCTCCTTCCTGCGTTGTAGGCTGGGAACCCCTGAGATCTGGCCAGCTGTGTTTGTATCTGTCACTTCTGAGAGACTGAGAAACGCTGGAAACCAGTAATGCTCTTCCCAGTCAGCCACTAGCACCGGGATCACAATGTTTGCTTGAAAGTGTGAAAGAACAGATGAAATGGGTCGGCCTTTCTCTTTCTCTCTCTCTCTCACACACACACACACACATACACACGCACATGTATATAAGGTACTTCTGTATATAAATGTCCATTTGTATAAGTGTATGTTTACTTTCTAGTGGTTATTTCAGACTCCCAAATATAGTTAAATTTCTGGGCTAACCAGCGTGATGTCTTCGAGGTCCCCAGGCCCCGAGATCCAACTCTGTGCTCTGTTGAGCTAGAAAGATGTCATGAGATCCGTTAAGCACTGTGCACTCAGCATCCTGGAGAACCGTCAAAGGCTTCCCAAGTAATCAAGGACGAAATGGCGGCACCAAGGTTACCACCTGGGGGACGGCGTCCAAGCGCCTGCGGCAGGAAGGGAACGTTCCTTCCGCCTGAACCCACCAGGTCAAGTGCTTAATGAGACAGGTGGTGCAGCGGATTACCTCCACAGAATGGAGTTTTCAGCAACCAGGAAACCTCTTCTGGGCTGGCAGGAACACTGGGAGTGTGACTGTTTATCAGGTTTCCTCTCCTGAAGGCCTTGGCCTTTGGAGTCCCGCCGTCCTGTTGCTGCCCAGGCATTGTGCAACTCACTGTGTGCGATCCCAGGTCATCCCCACTCCGCTCCTACATTCTCGCTCTCGGCCTGTCCCTCTGGTAAACCGCATGAACTTGATGTTCCACATGTACAACCACAAGGCTCCCTGACTGCCAAGCCTCAGTGCATACAAGATGAGAGGGGAGGGAACATGGGAATCCACACACATTCTCACGGGGCACTGGGAGAAACTCCAAGATGTGTCACCCAGTGGAAAGTGGACATTAGGTTACTGCCCAGGCACCTACAAGTTTATAGTAGGTCTTGACCTCGCCCTTTATGAGCTGGTGTTAAATTTGGCTAAGTATAAGGGAAAATCCAAATTAACAGGGACTGAAGCACCCAGTTTTATTTTCTCAAGTAAAAGATGTGGGGAAACAGGCAGGCAGTGCCAGCTGGGTGTTCCATGCAGCTTTTTCTGCTTTTGCCCCTTATCCCTAGGGGCTAACTTTGATCCTTTGGTCTAGGATGGCTGCCAGACTCCAGCTATCACACCCATGTTCCTGGCAACAGAACACTTATCAGAAATTTCATACAACACTTTCACATAAATCTTTTTTAATTCAATTTTTCATATGACCACACCCCGCTATAACAGATGTTAAGAAATGTAGTCTTTATTCTGGGAACCCAGAACATAGAACCATATGCAAAGACAGACAGTGGACCTGACCTCTTCAGAGGTCACTCTCTAGATTAAATGAAACTAACAAGGGTAAGCCCTGACCGGAGAGAGAAGCTATCTGGGGGACAATAGGAGGGATTTGAATAGGAATTCAGTGTTAGATGATGTTAGAGAATCATGGCTAATTTTCTTAGGCAGGATTATGGAATTATGGTTCCATAGGAGACTGTCCTTATTTTTAGGTAATATAGGCTGTCAAGTACTTAGAAGTGATTCAAAACACTGAACGGGGGCCGGCGCTGTGGCTCAATTGGTTAATCCTCCACCTGCGGCACCGGCATCCTATATGGGCACCGGGTTCTAGTGCCGGTTGCTCCTCTTCCAGTCCAGCTCTCTGCTGTTGCCCAGAAAGGCAGTGGAGGATGGCCCAGGTGCTTGGGCCCCAAGAGGAAGCACTTGGCTCCTGGCTTCGGATAGGCTCAGCGCCGGCCGTAGTGGCCATTTGGGGGGGTGAACCAGTGGGAGGAAGACCTTTCTCTCTGTCTCTCTCTCACCGTCTATAGCTCTCCCTGTCAAATAAAAAAAAAAATGAACATAAATAGGTTTTAAAGAGACTGAACTGATAATGCACACATGGATCAGATAGAAATAATGACTGCGTGTAGAGGAGGGAATATGGATATTTATTATACTGTTCTTTCAGATTTTCTGTTTTGGCTAACGTTTCTTGTAATAGAAGTCAGAGGAGAGTAGTTCTGTATTTGGTTTGGCCAGCTGCCTCCTGGTGGAAAGACGCAACATTCCCGTTGGCAGTCCGGAGCCAGTCAGTGTGGAGGGCCTGTAAGGACAGAGTGGAGTCACCGTGGTCGTAGCCAGGATGCGTCTCGGAGCCTGAGGGTGCAGGAGAGAAGACAGCAGCGTGTGGGGGCCGAGTCAGTGCAGCTTAGTTAGGCTGCGGCCGGGAAGGCTGCCTCCCGTGTCGCACGCCTGCTTCAAGACGCAGCTCCACTTGCTGTCCAGCTTCCTCCTGACGCCCATGCAGGGAGGCAGCAGGTGTGGGGACCTGCCACCCAGGTGGGAGACCCAATTCCCTGGCTCCCGGCCCCTGGCTTTGGTCTGGCCTGGCCTGGCTATTGTTTGCATTCAGGGAGTGAACCAGTAGATGGAAAACCTCTATCTCTGCCTTTCACATACAGGGAAAATAAATAAAGAATTTTAGAAAGAAGACTGCTTCTCGGCCCTCAGCTTCTCCAGGAGTCTTCCTGTATCACCAGATGCGGCCCAGAAGCAAGAATTCACAAACCCCATCACCTGTTTGAGATAACAACGTGGCGCAAGATAGAAGATGAATCTAAGACATCTTACTCCGTGGAGGCGTCAGTAGTAGATCAGGGCACCAGGCAGAGTGGGACAGATGCTGGACGTACAAGTAGGAGCATGTGTCCTCCCTCTGCCATCTGCCCATATTGCCTGGAATAAGCACTGAACCTCAGTTTCCTCAACTCTACAGTGGGGGTGCTAACTGCATGTCCTCCACCTTACAGAGCTGTCTGAGGATCAGTGTTGCTTCTTTAAGGTTCAGTTATTTATTTGAAAGGCAGATTTACAGAGAGAGCAAGAGAGAGAGCGAGGTCTTCCATCTCTGGTTCATTCCCAGAATGGTCACGGGACTGAGGCATCACAGGCGGTGGCTTTACCAGCTCTGCCACAACACTGGCCCCTCAAATGATACGTTATGTATGATTTGCCGTCAGTGCAGAAACTTAGAAGGAAGGTGATCTTGCTGGTCCCAGAACTACTGCTTTATCTAGTTAGGCCCCATGCAGTTATCCAGGATCAAATGAACTTTGTCAAAATCCCACTTGTCATGGTTTAAAAATATGTCTGTAAGTTCTTTGACGTTCTTCACTTCAGAAGTGGATGCTAGGGTGGGCATTGTGGTACAGCATGATAACCCACTGCTTGGGACTCCTGTATCACTTATAAGAGTGTCTGGTTTGGGGCTGATGCTGTGGCACAGCAGGTTAAGCCACTGTCTGCAGTGCCCGTATCCCATATGGGTGCCGGTTTGAGTCCCAGATGCTCCACTTTTGATCCAGTTCCTTGCTAATGTGCCTGGGAAAGCAGTGGAATATGGCTCAAGTCCTTGGTCCCTGCACCCATGTGGGAGACCTGGGTGAAGCTCCTGGCTGAAGTTGGGAACCAGGAACTCCATCCAGGTCTTCACGTGGGTATAGGGGCCCAAGTGCTCGAGCCTTCTTCTGCAGCTTTCCTAGACACATTAGCAGGGCTGGATCGAAAGTAAAGCAGCCAGGATTCAAACCAACCTCTGATATGGAATGCCAGCATTGCAGGCAGTGGCTTACCCTGTATCACAATGCTAGCCCCTACCTCATTTTTAAAAAAAATAAATAAATCTTTTTTGGAGGCCAGGGATGTGGCTTAGGAGATGAAGCTGCCATCTGCAGCGTGCAATGCCGGTTCGAGTCCTGTCTTTCTGCTTCTGATCCAGCTCCCTGCTAATGTACCTGGGAAAGCAGCAGAGGATGCCCCAAGTGCTTGGACCCCTGTACCCATGTGGGAGACCTGGATGAAGCTCCAGGCTCCTGGCTTCAGCCTGTCACAGCCCTGGCCATTGCAGCCATTTGGAGAGTGAACCATGGAAGATCTCTATTTCTCCTCTCTCTCTCTGAAACTTAGCCTTTCAAATAAATAAATGTTTTTTAAAAAATGCCTGTGCCGGTGCCGCGGCTCAATAGGCTAATCCTCTGCCTTGCGGCGCCGGCACACCAGGTTCTAGTCCCGGTCGGGGTGCCGGATTCTGTCCCGGTTGCCCCTCTTCCAGGCCAGCTCTCTGCTGTGGCCCGGGAGTGCAGTGGAGGATGGCCCAAGTGCTTGGGCCCTGCACCCCATGGGAGACCAGGAGAAGCACCTGGCTCCTGGCTTCAGATCAGCACGGTGCACCGGCTGCAGCGGCCATTGGAGGGAGAACCAATGGCAAAGAAAGACCTTTCTCTCTGTCTCTCTCTCTCTCTCTCTCTCTCTCTCTCTCTCTGTTCACTCTGCCTGTAAAAAAAATGCCTGGTTCGAATCCTGGCTACTCCAAGCTTCCCACCCTACTTCCCGCTAATGCACCTGTGAGGTGCATGGCCCAAGTACGTGGGATCCTGCCACCCATGTGGGAGACCAGGATGGATTTCTGGGCTCCTAGCTTTGGCCTTTCCTAGCCCTGGCTATTGTGGGCTTTTGGGGGAATGAACCAGTGGATGAGAGAGAAAGCTCTCCTGCTTTCTGTCTCTATCACTCTGTCTTTCAAATTTTTTTTTTTTTTTTAACGGAGAGGCAAGTGTTGCAGCACAGCAGGCTAAGCAGCCACTGGGGAGACGCACGTCCCACATTGGAGGGCCCTTTCGAATGCAGGCTCCTCCGCTTCTGATCCAGCTTCTTGCTAATGCACCCTGGGTGGCAGAGATGTGGCTCAAGTGCTTGCACCCAGCCACCCACGTGGGAAACCCAGACGGGCTTCTGGCTTCAGCCTAGCAAACCCAGGAAGGCTGCTGCAGGCATTTGAAGGGTGAACCAGTGGAGGGAAGCTAGCGCGCGCGCTCTCGCTCGCTCGCTCGCTCTCTCTCTCTCTCCACCTCTGCATTTCAAGTAAATAAAAATAAATGTTGGGGCCACACTGTGGTGCAGCAGGTGAAAGCTCTGGCCCAAAGTGCCAGCATCCCATATGTGCACCGGTTCTAGTCCCGGCTGCTCCTCTTCTGATCCAGCTCTCTGCTATGGCCTGAGATAGCAGTAGAAGATGGCCCAAGTCCTTGGGCCCTTGCACCCATGAGAGAGACATGGAAAAAGATCCGGGCTCCTGGCTTTAGATCGGCGCAGCTCCAGTTGTTGCGGCCTTCTGGGGAGTGAATGAGTGGATGGAAGACCTCTCTCTCTGTCTCTACCTCTCTCTGTAACTCTTTCAAATAAACAAAATAAATCTTAAAAAAAGCATATACTTTAAAAAAATGTTTATTTTCAAAAAGTGGAAGCTAATTCCCCTCCCCTTGACCTTGAGTGTGGCCTGGACCAAGTGACTTGTTTCGATCATAGAATTGCCAGATGGAATATGCAATGCTCAATTCAATTTTCTTGCTCCCTCCCAGATCACTCACTCTGGGAGAAACTGGGTGCCGTACCCTGAGGACACTCCGGCAGCCCCATGGGAAGGTCCACCCACTCTTGCTGCCAACAGCACCGTGTGTGAGCCATCTCGAAAGCAGATGCTCAGCCCCTGTGGTGTCTTGGTTGTCCCCTGAGAGACCCTGAGCCAGAACCACCCAACTAAGCCTTTCTGAGTCCCTGACCCAGAGACACTGCATGGGGTAACAGAAGACGGCTGCTCCAAGTTGCCAGATTCTGGAGCCCCAAGCTCAGCCATGGCTGGCACTGTGCTTCCTACAGAATGTCCCCCAGGAAGCTCCGGGCTCCGTCTCTAGACCCCACTCGACCATCTTATTTCAGACAAATCAAGTGTCCACCTGGTTTCTATGAAAGATTTTTAAAAATGCAATAGCAGATTCTAGGAGTTCTGTCGAAGAAAATGGACTTTTGAAGGGAAGCAGCAGGAATGACACATTTCAGAAGTCCTGTGACACCTTTCACCTGCAGCGGAAGGAACGTCTCACACACTGGAAATCCATTTCTACTGATTCCTAGCGTCATGGTCTCAGGAGGTAGCTTAATCTCTCAAAGTCCTAGATGTATCTGTAGACACAGGCATACTTCTACCTATTTGCAGGATTTCTGTGGTGATTAGAAATACAAGAAACACTGGGATCTCACTTACAGAGATCTTTTGCCAGAGTGTCTTGGCTTTCCATGCCTGAAATACTCTCATGGGCTTTTCAGCCAGATCCGAATGCCTTTAGGGCTGATTCTGAGGCCAGAGTGCTATTTAGGACATCTGCCATTCTATGAGTCTGCTGAGTATCTCACTTCCCATGTTGGATCACTCTCCCCTTTATTTATTCTATCGGTTAGTGTTAGCAGGTACTAGACTTGTTTATGTGCTCCCTTTGACTCTTAGTCCTTTCATTATGATCAATTGTGAACTGAAATTGATCACTTGGAATAGTGAGATGGCATTGGTACATGCCACCTTGATGGGATTGAATTGGAATCCCCTGGTATGTTTCTAACTCTACCATTTGGGGCAAGTCAGCTTGAGCATGTCCCAAGTTATACATCTCTTCCCTCTCTTATTCCCACTCTTATGTATAACAGGGATCACATTTCAGTTAATTTTCAACACTTAAGAATAACTGTGTATTAATTACAGAATTAAACCAGTCATATTAAGTAGAACAGACAAAAAAACTACTAAGAGGGATAATGTATTAAGTTGTTCATTAACAGTCAGGGCTATGCTGATCAAGTCACCGTTTCCCATAGTGTCCATTTCACTTCAACAGGTTTCCTTTTTGGTGTTCAGTCAGTTGTCACAGGAGGTACCTTTCTCTGAAGGGAGGAGAGAACCTCCACTTTGACTATGACCTTGTCTAAACAAGATAAGAGTCGGAGAACTCAGAGGGCTTCCATAGCCTTGGAAACTCATGACTGGAGCATAGGGAGATTACTGATGCCATAGACAGGAGTGTCAATTGGTAAAGTCAACAACAGGAGTCACTGTGCACTTACTCCTCATGTAGGATCTCTGTCCTTAATGTGCTGTGCATTGAGATTTAATGCTATAACGAGTACTCAATATATTTCACTTTGTGTTTCTATGGGGGTGCAAACTGTTGAAATCTTTACTTAATGCATACTAAACTGATCTTCTGTAAAAAAAAAAAAAAAGAAATTATCAATTCCCAACTTGACTCTCACTGGGATTAAACATGACAATAGGTCTGATCTGATTTCATCATCATTTAAAAAAAATCATCTATTATTTTTCACTTTATGTTTCTGTGTGGGAGCAAACTGTTGAAATCCTTACTTAATGTATACTAAGCTGATCTTCTGTATATTAAGATAATCGAAAATGAATCTTGATGTGAATGGAAGGGGAGAGGGAGTGGGAAAGGGGAGGGTTGTGGGTGGGAGGGGCGGTATGGGGGGGAAGCCATTGTAATCCATAAGTCGTACTTTGGAAATTTATATTCATTAAATAAAAGTTAAAAAAAATAAATAAAAAAAAGAAATACAAGAAACAGGGGCCAGATTGTGGTGTCGCAGGTAAAACCACCACCTGCAATGCTGGCATCCCAAATGGGCACTGGCTCGTGTCCCGGCTGCTCCACTTCTGACCCAGCTCCCTGCTAATGCCGTGGGAAAAGCAGAAGATGGCTCAAGTGCTTGGGCCCCCGCATCCTAGGGAGACCCAGAAGAAGCTCCTGGTTCCTGGCTTCGGCCTGGCCCAGTCTTGGACGTTGTGGCCTTCCAGGGAGTGAACCACCAGCAGATGGAAGATTCTCATTCTCATTCTGTCTCCCT
Organism: Oryctolagus cuniculus; assembly: GCF_964237555.1. Taxonomy (NCBI): domain Eukaryota; kingdom Metazoa; phylum Chordata; class Mammalia; order Lagomorpha; family Leporidae; genus Oryctolagus; species Oryctolagus cuniculus. The sequence goes on from NC_091449.1 coordinate 55,220,747, forward strand.
CTCCCTCCCTCTCTCCCTCCCTCCCTGTCCCTATCCGTATCCCTATCACTCTTTCAACATAAATAAAATAAAAATCTTTTTAAAAATGCAAAAACTAAAGCTGCCGTTTACTAGCATTTAGGGTGATCCAGGCACTGTTCTAAGCTCTTCATGTTTAATCCTCACAACAAGCTTTTGAGGTGGATTCTGTCCTTATCTCCATTTTACACACAAGGAAACTGAGGCACGTAAAATGTACATGAATGCCCAGTCAGTAAATCCATGAGAAAAGAGGGTGTCCGCAGGCATGGGCAGATCTTCCAAAGGCTGCACTCCTCCTGCAGCCACCACCGGTCGTGGAGAGACAGCACATCCCTGGTGCCCACCTGTGCCACCCCAGCTGGGATGGACCGTTCTGATACACCCTTCAACCTCAGAGTCACCAATGGCTGCCTCAGGCTGGCATGGGCCTACTCCACATCTGGCCCACAGATAACCTTGAATGGACTGGCTCAGTATCTGCTCATCTCTTAAAAACTGGCTAAGTCACATAGAACTTGCAGGTTCCTGCCTCCTCTCATCAGTTAGAAGCCGGCTGGCCTTGCTGCACGGGAGCCAACTGGAGCTGAAGAGCAGGGCCCTCCTCTGGGGGGGCCTTGCCTTCCTGTCTGCCCCACAGCAGAGCCCACTGACCTCAGGGTCTGCAAACTTGGTTTTCTTGCACGGAGCCATTGAGTGAACGCCACCAAGAATCTCCTGAATGATCCAAGTTACATCCTTGGCCTCCAAGCTGGAGGTGAGCAAATCATCTCTGTCTCCTGCTCGTCCTGGAGCCACCAGTCTGAAAGATGTCCTCCTGATGGGGCTCCGTGGGTAACCAGACAAAAGGGTATTGGCTACAAAAGGGGCTTACCAGAAGGCTGTCAGGAAGGTGGATTTCTTTGCAAATGCCGTGTGTGTGTGTGTGTGTGACTTGAAGGAACTCGTACCTGCACGAACCCCAGCCCTTGCTGATAGAGCAGAGCCTGTTGTAGGCCCCTGGAGGAGGAGGCAAGGTTGCCCGAGACAGTGAGAATGACAGACACAGGGAAACCCGCACCCTCCTGTCCTGCTCTGTGGTCCAAGTGAGCAGAAGCTTTCGCGAGTGTGCACCCCTCCCCCAGAGAAATGCCTGTGGACGTGGCAGTCACTCTGGCTGTAGCTCAGAACAGCTTGCTAAACCCTCAGTTCCATGGCAGAGTCCCAACGCAAGCTATTCCCAGCAGGAAACTAGAGAACAGCTTCTTCCTGCCCAGGACTTGGAAAGTCCAGCATGGAACAAGGTGTCTCCCACGGGCTGGCGGGAAAGCGTGACCCGGGACAGCCCCTCCAGGGGCAGTGTGGCAACAGCGATGAGCAAGGGAAGTGCACACAGCCTCTGCCCAAACACTCCTGGGAAGCCATTCTCCGGGAATTCGACGAAGAGCACAAAGACACATTTGTCTGGAGTCACTGTGGCCCTGCAAATGGCCAACATGCTGACCCAGAAGCAAACACTGATGTGCTTATGGTGTGGAAGGCTGAAGGGCTGTTAGGAAGACCAGTGCATCTAAGGGACAGCCACTGAGACTGTGCAGCGACGTGGAGCAGAGCCAGCCACAGCATCTGGCTTCACTTCCTAGCTGCTTATGTTGAAGGTGAAATCGGCAAGCAGTGCCAATTACACGCTTCACCGGCACTCCAAGAGTGAGTAACGGCAGCAGTGTTGAGGGTCCTGTGCCCTCCCACTCCCTGTCCTAGGCCCCAAAGGGAGACTCGGTTGTGCTCACCCGGTGCCCCTCCCAAGTCTCCAGCTGCTCTGAGTGTGGTTCTGAGCGTGAAGACAAATGGATCCTAAATGCAAGGCACTGACTTATCCTGGTACCCGAGAGAAGGAACGGGCAGAACCTCCCAGACGGGAGCTCTCCCCACTTGTCTTCCCCCCTTCCCTGAGCAGGACAGAACTAAAGCCATTAGGTGAGACAGTGAGGTGGGGGCCGGTGGCTCACAAAGAGCATCAGAGCCCAGAGTGAGGTGCCCCTGGCGAGGGGGATGTGCCGGATGTGCAGCGTCAGAGGCCACGCCGATGAGCGAAGTGACCACGTGGGTGACTGCCCACCACGAGGGTCAGAGGCTGAACGGGTGAGGAGGATGTGTTCCCAGGGGCAGCCTGAGCAAGTGTCCGAGTTGCAGGTGAGGAGGTACCCGTGGCCAGTGCAGGGAGGGAGGGCATGAAAGGTGTCCCTTGCCCAAACATGGCAGGGGGTGGAAACGACAGGTTGGGTACCCACCAGATTGGGAAAGAAAGAAAATAGGAAGTAGAAATGGAGGCAGTGGGTGGAGTTGCAAATATGAAAAGGGAAGACACTAGAATGTCTTAAGGCTTTGGATTGGAATTAAAGGGATCAGCCTGAATTCATGCCTTTCAACATGTGGAGACATGAAAACTCAATATTTAAGTGTACACATACACACGTGTCTGTGTGTACACAATCTTGTCCATAAAGCAAAGGCCACCACAGAGTGGTGAGGACTCATCACAAGGACGCAGCAAACCACCTGAAGAGGCTTCCAGTGGCCAACACTGGACAATTTTGGCATCAGAATCGTGATAGTAATGGATTTTCTGAGCCATGGGACACATGGATATAAACAAGTCAATGACCTGAAGGTTTGAAGAGGAACAGGGAATTCACAGTACCTGTCTAACTCTGCTCTGTGCCACTGTCACAGATCCCTGACTGATCACTTATAAAGCACAGAAATGTATTTCTCAGAGTCCTGAAGGCTACAGGCGCAAGCTGCAGGCAATATCACTTGGTGTCTGCTGAGGATCCAGACTGTTCCCACGGCGCTGCCCTCAACATTGGTGCCATTCCTCTGGACGGGAAGAAGGCCGTGTCTTCACATGGCAGAAGGCAGAAGGGTACAGCAGCAACACTCCTCCACCCAAGTCCTTTTTAGAGACTTTTTAAGATTTCACTTATTTGAAAGGCAGAGTGACATACAGAATGAGAGACAGACAAATATCTTCCGTCCACTGGTTCACTCCCCAAATGGCTGCAACAGCACAGGCTGGGCCAGGCCCACAGGAGCCTGGAACTCCATCCTGGTCTCCCACACGGGTGGCAGGTGCCCAGACACTTAGGCCATCATCTGCTGCTTTCCTTGGTGCATTAGCAGGGACCTAGAGCAGAAGCAGCGCAGCCGGGACTTGAACCGGTGCCATGATTTGGGATACATGTGTCATAGGCAGTGGCTTAACCTGCTGTACCATAATGCCAGTCCCAAAACTATTTATTTTTTTAAAATCTTGTCATATAAGAGGCAGAGAGACAGAGACACAGCTCTCATCTACTGGTTCATTCCCCAGATGCCCAGAACAACCAAGGCTGGGCTGGGCCCAAGCCCGGAGCGTGGCCTTCCATGTGGGTGGCAGAGACCCAACTACTTGAGCCCTATGATAATGCCTGTGGCTGTGCATTAGAAGCTGGAATCAGAAGTGAAGCTGGGTCTTGAACCCAGACACTCAGATATGGGATGCGGGAAGCATCCTACTGCTGTGCCAAATGCCCGCCCCCGTCCAGCCCGTTTGTAACAGCATTCAGCTGTTCCTCAGGGTGCAACCTCATGACCTGAACACCTCCCAGCACTGCTGTCCTGAGAACTAAGTTTCCAACACATGACCAGAGTCCTTGCTACAAACACACTTGTAATTACACAGAAAAAGGAAAACCTTTAGAGTGGAGAGTCTGGCAGACACTTTCAAGCGAGCCAATGAATACAAGTCACCCAACCGAGTATTCGCAGTGAGGCAACAATTCCAACAGCAATTACATGCCTCTCACAGAGCTGGCAAGAATCACATTTAAAATAAAATATGTGCCAAGCTGACAGGCCCAGAGTAATTATTTGTTGGCTACAGGAAAATGCCAGATGTCAACAGCAGTTCCCAGGCCCCCGCTTCACCACTGGCTTTTAGGTACTGGAAGGATTAACATTTGTCTGTTTCTTTCATTAACTACTAGACTTCCGTAATCTCTTGCAGTAGTATCTTCAAGCACCTTGTGAGCCTGCTGCCCCAAGTCAGATACTATGAAAGCAGGGACAGCAAGCGCATGTCCTGTTAAGGAGCTGAATCATGGTATGCTGAAGTTCTTAGCCTAGTGTCTCAAAATGCGACCTTATTTGGAGAAAGGGTCTTTACAGAAGTAACTGAGTTAAAATGAAGTCATTAGGACAAGACCTAACCCAGTCTTGGACAAAGGGGGAGTCAGGGCAGACAGAGAAGGTAACAGGAAGGCGGTGGAGGATGTCACCTGCACACCAGCGGAGCCCAGGGACACATCCTTGCTCCAGGCCTCCAGAAAGACCCAGCCCTGCTGCCCTCTGGCATGGACTTCTAACCTTGACCCATGAGAGGATCCATTTCTGGTGTTCCAGTCACAGTGTATGCTACTTCCGCAGGCCAGCTGAAGCAAACTCAATCAGCTACCAAGACCAGGATGCTTTCCCAACAGCTGTAGATATGGTGTAGCTAGAAACACCACTATTAAAACAAAAACCACAGGAGGCCATTGTTCTGGAGTAAGCTCCTGCACTAGGCCTCAAACAGCCCAGGCTAAAAATCAAAATGGAGTCACCCACACTCAAGACCCACAGTCACCAAGCTGAAACCAAGCTGTTTACCTGATCCTCAGTGAAACTAGGATTAGAGACACCGCCGCTCAATTTCCCCAGACAGGCCAGCTTCAATAGGCAAGGATAAAGGTGTTTTCTCTGCTTTCATTCTTACACAAAGGAAGTCACCTAAAATAACCTGATGTTGACGATCAGTTACTGTATCATTGCTACACCCCCGTCCCTGCCTTGTGCACAAAGCAACATTGAAGTGAGTAAATCGGGTTTTTGTTCTTTGTTTCTGCTTTCCTTAGCTGTTTCCTTCTATAAAACCAACCTCTTAGCCGGCGCCGCGGCTCACTAGGCTAATCCTCCACCTAGCGGCGCCGGCACACCGGGTTCTAGTCCCGGTCGGGGCGCCGGATTCTGTCCCGGTTGCCCCTCTTCCAGGCCAGCTCTCTGCTGTGGCCAGGGAGTGCAGTGGAGGATGGCCCAGGTGCTTGGGCCCTGCACCCCATGGGAGACCAGGAAAAGCACCTGGCTCCTGGCTCCTGCCATCGGATCAGCGCGGTGCGCCGGCTGCAGCGCGCCGGCCGCGGCGGCCATTGGAGGGTGAACCAATGGCAAAGGAAGACCTTTCTCTCTGTCTCTCTCTCTCACTGTCCACTCTGCCTGTCAAAAAAATAAATAAATAAATAAATAAATAAAAACCAACCTCTTTTGGAATGAAGTATTGTCCAATTCTGGAAACAAAATTAAGCTAATTAAGATACTTAAGCCACTGTAATTCTGTCCTTTGACCCTGTTAGGTCTGAAAGCTGGCCATCTATGGGAGTTCCTCCAGGACCACATCAAGGTGGCCAGTCACACTCAGGCCCCTTTCGTCCCCACGCACCTGGCAAGTAGTACCACACAGTGTCCTGCCCTGAGTGAATACTGGCCCGTGCACATGCCTTCCTTTGATGAGGGTGAAAGTCAGAGCCAGGGGTTCTTTTCCTTCTGTTTGCCCATTTCCATTTCTCCTTCAGTGAACTGGTGTTCCTTGAGTACAGTTAATGTGGAGACACAGAGAAGGTGTTGAGTCAGCAGTGACAGCCTGGTCAGGCCGTGCTTGCTGAGGAACGTGGCGACACAAGCCAGCACCATCTCGTCCTCCGTTTTCTCACCTGTGAAGAGGCGATGCCAAGCCCTTGGCCCAGCGTCTGGCCAAGTCAGCACTCAGTGGACATGAGCTGTTGCTGTGGTGAGTCTGTCTTCAGGCATCACAGTGCAGCTTCAAACAGGCCCAGCGGAGGGGCTGGGGAAGTGCCCCAACACGGCCTCTATGGTAGGAAATGGGCAGTTCTAAAAGCTTACGGGAGCTGGTGGCTCTAGCAAGATTTAGAACACTCCAACTATGGGCCAGCGCCGCGGCTCACTAGGCTAATCCTCCACCTAGCAGCGCCAGCACACCGGGTTCTAGTCCCAGTCAGGGCGCCGGATTCTGTCCCGGTTGCCCCTCTTCCAGGCCAGCTCTCTGCTGTGCCAGGGAAGGCAGTGGAGGATGGCCCAAGTGCTTGGGCCCTGCACCCCATGGGAGACCAGGATAAGTACCTGGCTCCTGCCTTCAGATCAGCGCGGTGCGCCGGCCGCAGCGCGCCGGCCACAGCAGCCATTGGAGGGTGAACCAACGGCAAAAGGAAGACCTTTCTCTCTGTCTCTCTCTCTCACTGTCCACTCTGCCTGTCAAAAAAAAAAAAAAAAAAGAAAAAAGAACACTCCAACCCTTTGACCCAGCTCTCACACCTGTATTAACACCCAAGCAAAGGTGCCAATCCAGGTACAAGGCCATTGCCTGAAGCATGGCTGCGACAGGAAAACTAGAAGTTATCTAGGTGATCCCCAGTGGAGGACTGGCTAAACATATCCCACAAAAAAGAATGAGGTGGACCAACAGGAGCCAACACAAACAGTGCCCAAGTCAGAGGAGCAAGACAGTCGACTCAGGATGTATTTGTGTATGGTATCATGTGAAAGAACTATAAACTGAAGAGGGTATGTTTCCCATGGATAAACAGGGGTATACAAAATGTAAGCACATGTCTAAGTGTACATGCGTGTGCAAGATCAATGTTGTATGTAGGCGGGCAGCTGCTGCAACAGTTAAGAAACCATCTTGGGGGCCGGTGCTGTGGTCTAGCAGGTAAAACTGCCACCTGCAGTGCCAGCATCCCACTTGGGCTCAGTCAGAGTCCTGGCTGCTCCACTTCTGATCCAGCTCCCTACTAATGCGCTTGGGAAAAGCAGTGGAAGATGGTCCAGGTGTATGGGTCCCTGTCTCCAACATGGGAGACCTGAATGAAGTTCCTGGCTTCAGCCTGGCCCAGCACTGCCAGCAGATCTGGAAGACCTCTGTCTTTCCCTCTCATTTTGTAACTCTCTCAAATAAATAAATGTCTTAAAAAAAAAAAAAAAGCACCAGGATACCTGCATCCCATAACTGAGTACCTGGGTTCAAGCCTTGGCTCCACTTCCCATTCCAGCACCCTGGAAGGCAGCAGGTCATGGCCCAAGTATTTGAGTCTGTCATCCACATGGGAGACTCAGACTGAGTTCCCAGTGCCCAGCTTTATTTAGCCTTGGCCACTGCCAAAGGGTGAACTAGTGGATAAGAGATCTCTGCCTACTTGCCTGTGTGTGCCTCTCCAATACATTTCAAAATTAACATCAGTGTGCTCAGGAGACACACACCGGAGCACGTACGTATTCAAGGTCATGACAGCTGCAACTGACCTCAGGTGCTTCAGCAATACTAAACGCAGGAATAATGTGCATGTCTTATCTATATGTTCTTCTAGAAATAAAGCAAGTGTGAAAATGTTAGCAGCTGGTAAATCAAAGTGAAGTGTTTATGCAAGTAAGTTTGCCTCTGCTTGGAGTGTTTTCAAAATAAACACAGAAATAAAAATAAAGAATGAAAGACAGGCAAGTTCCTAGTAAGTCCACTGCTGACCCAGCCAACAGAGGCCTGGAAAGGCCTGCATGGTGTGGCCAAGGCCTGTGGGTTTAAATTCGGGTTTTAATGGCTGTATTTTTTCCATGATTTTTCTCTCCAAAAATCCAGTGTCCTTGCCATAATGACGGATCTCAGGATTCGAGTCTAGAAGGACCAATGACTGCAGTTTACGCTCCGACCAAGCCACTGGAGAACACCTTCTGCTCATCCTGGTGACCTCAGTGATCGGCTTTGACAGGCACGACTCAGACAGTCTACGCTCTCACGGTCCGGCCACAAAGGCTCGCCCGAGTTCACAGGAAGGTTCCAGGCCAAGTTCATCGGCCAACATCCTCACCTCCGATGATCCGCTCCAATGGCATCTGTGACTCTGCTGAAACCCTGCTCTCTGGAAAGAGAGGCCAAAAAGCAAGTCCACCAAATGGTAGAGGACAGGCCCTGCTCTAGCAGGAAGCCCCGTGTACCCATACGCCCTGCTCTCCCAGACACATCGTCACTCCCAGACACGACTTGTGTGTGCTCTCTGCACTGTCTTCACCCGGCCACGGCTTCTGACCAGGAAGGGAATCAGGTGCCGACAGCCCTCACCCTGCTACATAACTAACTGCTTAAGCCGGGGGGGAACATGCAGCTCACAGGCCCTCCAAGACCCTCAAGGCAAATGCAGGAGGGGCTCAAAATTCAGTAAACCTATAGCAGGCTAAGGTTTAAGCTGACAATTTTGTATGGCCCGTGAATGATACTATAAATATTCAAATTGTCCTTGGCAGAAAAAAGGGTCCCCTGCCTGGACTTCATTCTAGCAGGACTCTCAGGCCCCTCTTTCAAATGCATGGGCACCTCTGCCTTGGAGGTGAATTCTGAATCCCCGTGGCCCAGTTCATTCTTCAGCAGAAGTCATGTGATTTCCCTGTGTCCGGAGTCCACCCCTCCAGTATCTTCTGAATGAGGAACGAAGGCCCAAGTGGCTCTGGATTCAGGCCACTCTAATCAACCCCTGACCTCCCGGTGGCACTCACTTCAAAAGGGCCTCCAGCTCGCGCTTGACCTTGCCCACCACGGGCGGCCCGCAGTAGGTGAGGGCCGTGTACAGCTGCACCAGGGAGGCCCCGGCCTGGATCTTCTCCAGCGCGTCCTGCCCGCTGCTGACTCCGCCAACTCCAATGATGGGAATCCTGCCTGCAGGGAAACACAGCCGACGAGGGACGTGAGGCCTGCACCCCCAGGACGTCAGCCCCACGGCACCCACCCGCCAGTGCAGATCAGGGCAAAACTCCAGTCCCAGCCCGGAGCCGGAGCCACACACCAGTCCCAAGACACAGACCCCAGAACACTTGCCTTGGGTGAGCGCGTACATCTCCCGAATGGTTTGAGTTGATAAATCCCGCAAGGGCTTCCCGCTCAGCCCTCCGGCTTCAGAGCGCAGGGCCCCCTGCAGGCTGGCGGGGCGACTCACCGTGGTGTTCGTGATGATCAATCCATCAATGCCCAACTGCAGAGGGAGACAGACAGCCTGGAGTCAGGGCCCCAGCATTCAGAGAAGCTTCCCTGGAGATCTGAGGCAGCAGCCGGGCAGGGCCCACTGCACAGCCCCTGGGGGCTGCACCAGACCTCACTCAGCTCAGCTGAGCTCAACGTGACGACAGCAACCACCATCCTGAGCCTCCGTAACGTGGCAGCAGCACAGCCTCTGACCCCCACAACGATCCGCTCACTTTACAGCGCCTTGGGTAGGCAGAACCAGGGTTTGAACCAGCAGCGCTGGGCTCCATCTGTTTCCATGGCTTTCCTATGGCACAGAGGCCTGGGCAGGCTGACACAGAAGCACAGTGCTTCTCACTACAGAGGATGTGACAGAAGCTGCCGTCCTGAGCTATCCCCACCAGCCAGGTGCCTCTGCAGGTAACAACAGCCCCCCAGGCCGGCCCGACTCGGACCTCTCTCACCACGCTGGCGATATCCTCCTTGTCCTGGGCCGTGAGGTCGGGGGCGATCTTCACCAGCACTGCTGGCTTGTGCGCCCCCTTCAGGGCATCCCGCTCCTGCAGCACCTAGGGCAACAAGGGCCAGAGGTGGGGACCCCAGACACAGCCCAGCAGGGCACCCACACCTGCAGCTCCAGACCAAAGCATGCACCTTCTTCTCAGGCAGCCCAGCCCTCAGTTACCCACAGCCCACATCAGATGGATCTCACTCAGTTCCGTGGAACTGGCACTGGCTACTATCACAAGGTTGTACAGATTTTTGTCCCTAGAGGATAATAAGGAAACACCGGCACCAGTACCATGTGACAAACGATCATCCAGTTCCCTCACAGAGCTGCACGCAGGGACAGAGGGGTACGTGAGAGCCAAGGTCCCTGCTCTCACGGCCCTCGGGGGTTGGCAGTAGCAGGGACAGAAGACGCAGCAGTGACACTGTTCACGTAATCAGCTTTGATACGGGCCACGGGGTGCTTTGGGGGGCACAGGGAAGGGGCCCGAGTTGTCCCAGGGTTAAGCACGGCTCCTCCCAGTGCCGCGGAGGAGGAGGAGAGGAGTGGGGAGGAGTGGGGAGGACAGGCTGGTGAAACGGGCACAGCGGAGACGAGCCGCCCACCTTGGTCAGCAGGCAGCGCAGCTCAGCCTTTCCCTGGAGGCTCCGCAGCCCGGCCGTGTTGGGACTGGACACGTTCACCACCAGGTAGTCGGCCAAGGGGCCCAGGACGCGCACCCCCTCGGCGTAGTCTGTGGCAGCATCCGCCGAAGTCTTGTTCTTCCCCAGGTTTATGCCCAGTGGCAGCCCATCTGAAAACAGCACAGGCCACGCTTGTGTGTTCGCACATCACTTCCTGCACCTTAGGGCCACCCCTCACCAGACAGCTCCTAGCCGCTTCCACATCCACTTCCACACCTGCTGACCCTGTGAACCACGGCGTGACACTGCCACCTGCTGCCCAGACAGCAGCACTCCACCCTCACAGGACAAAGTGGTGACCGCCAGGATGCTCTGCCCCAGTCTGCCCTTTACAGCGCTCAGTGTAGTGGGCGGCAGAGAAACAAGGGCAATAACTAGTGACTGAAAAGGTAGGCCCCACACACAGGCTGAGAGCAGGCGGACCCCACTAGGCAAGTCAGGGGCTGACTGCCCGCCCAGAGGCTCCTCATGGGACTGCAGTCACGGGACGGCTATGCCAGTGTGAGGAAAAACAAAGAATAAAGGCTGGGGAGTATTCCCCATACCATGCCTACACTGCAGAGGTCTAGTTTATGATTTATAATTTACTTCTCTGAGGAAAGCCACTCTGCTTAGAGTGACCACACACCCCTCCTCCCAGTGATGTGGTGTGTCAAGGTGACCTGGAATTCTTGCCAGCAGGGACCAGGAAGGAAGAGTCGCCATGATGACCACGTGGATATCAAACCCCACATGGACGTGCTGGAAAAGTCCCAGGTGGCTGCATGCATAAGACCCCGCCCCATCTGTGTATTAATTAAGGCACCACACCCCCCGCCCCACCCCAGGAGTGGCTGAGAACGGAGGAGAGGTCTCTTTTTGCCCCTGACCGCAGCAGGGTACAGCCAGGCTTCCTCTCTCTCTGGCCCACTCATGAAGGGTCTTTTCCACGTGGGGTGGGCCACACTCACGTGTGAATCTGTGTTCACTCGCTCACCTCTGCAGTAAGTCTGTCCTCACTCGTGCATCTCACACATGCTCTGCTGAGAAGTCCTCTCTGGGCGGGGCAAGACCCTGGATTCCAAGCTAAGGTACCAGGCCCACTACCGCCAGGACAGCCCCTCTCAGAAGTGTCTCATGTTGCACCTAAGTAACGTGGCCACCTTGCTTAGAAATCCATGGACTTCAATTTTTTGCACCAACATAAATGTATCGTTTAACTCCACTTTTTCCAGACTTTCTGAAGTGCCCTCCTATTGGGTATCCCCGAGCCGGGGGAGAGCACCAGACCTTCACTGACTTCTGCGTGCTGCTCTGCATTCACTAACCCTGCTCAAAGCAGTACTTCATTTCCACAGTGGACAAAAGTGCACCAGAGCGGGAGGCTGGAAGGCGGCGCTCACGCCCTGCGCTCCGCTTCGCTGTCCTGGCGAGCACTGCCAGCCGCCTGGCTCCGCCCCTCCCAGCTGCCCCAGGTAAGCTACGGCACAGGGCTCTTCCTGAGACAAATGGAGGGCGCCTTTGCTGAAGTGTGGAATTCAGTTAAAATCTTGGAGGCTGTGGTGAAACCAGGCAAATTCCTGTAGGAATCTGTGTCCCCACTCCTGGGTGGCTCTTGTTTACTGCTTAGTCGTGTTTATTCCGCTGGGCCTGTTCCCAGCCTCTCTCCCACAGTTCCCTTGTAGCACATGAAGAAAGCCCCCCTGGGGCAGCCACACTTTACCTTCTGTGAGCTTGGCCTGCACCTGCTGCCGGGCCCGTAACCTGTGCTCCACCACCGAGAGCCCGTGACTGTTAAATCCGTACCTGCCGCACACAAGCAAATGGGGGAGGGCACGATTAGAGGCAGAGCACTGGGAGCCACGGCGCCTTGGCCGTTTCCACCATCAAAAACAGAGCGGGGGAAGGGGACATTTGGCACCGCAGTTAAGATGCAGCCTGGGATGCCCACATTCCAAATCAGAGTGCCTGGGTTCGAGTCCCGGCTCTGCTCGCAATCCCAGCTTCCTACTGATGTGGGAATGCAACATCTAGGAGGCAACAGCTGGTGACTCAAGTACTTGGGTCCCAGCCACCCATATGGGAGGTGTGGTTTGTGTTCTTGGCTCCTGGATGCAGCCACTTGGGGAGTGAACCAACAAATGAGAGATCTTAACCTTCCCTATTCTAAATATATTTAAAATTTTTTAAATTAGAATGTTTATATACTTCCAGCCTCAACACCCCCTGGGATTCCTAGAGAACATGCCAGATCATCATCAAGCATAAAAGGAAAGATTAAAGTGTACACACAGGGGCTAGCATTGTGGCATAGCAGGTTAAGCCTCCTTCTGTGATGCCAGCTTCCCATATGGGCACCGGTTCAAGACCTGGCTGCTCCACTTCCAATCCAGCTCCCTGCTAATGCACCTGGGAAATCAGTGGAGGATGGCCCATGTCCTTGGGCCCCTGCACCCACATGGGGGACCTGGAAGAAGCTCCAGCTTCCTGGCTTTGGTCTGGCCCAGCCCTGGCCACTGCAGACACTTGGGGAGTGAAACAGCAGATGGATCTATCTCTCTCTCTCTCTCTCCTTTAGCTCTGCCTTTCAAATAAGTAAATCTTAAAAACTACTATGCAAACAAGCTGCTCAGCTGGCAGTGGAGGTAGCCGGCACTCGTCAGCAGTGGCTGCCCCGGCCCTGCCTGGATCCCACCTCCGCTCCTTACCAAGCCATCTTCCTACTCCCTGAGCCCTCACCAATCCTCTGATACCTACACACCTCCCACCTCCCATGTGGGCCTCACGCCACCCCTCCCGGGGTGCGCTTCCTGGCACAGATCACATGCTCCCTCTCCCCCTTGCATGAAGCAGCCCCTCGCCCTTTCTCCTGGTTCAGGATGCTACAAGGGTACTTCAAAAAGCTTGTGGAAAAAAGGAATTACACATTTATGTTGGTGCAAAAATCTATGCATAGCCTTTGCATAATAAACATTGTCCATAGATTCTGAAGACCCGTCATGTATTTTGCCTAGCCAATTTTAAAGATATTGATCCCCACAGCAATGCAACAGAAAGATCAATAACCTGATCTCTAACATTGGAAAATTTCCCAGAAACCAGCACAAAAAGCAGCAAGCAGTCCCGACAGGTCAACTTCCCAGAAGGCCTTACACGGCCCCCAAGACAGTGGGCATTTGTTGGGGCTGGTGCTGTGGCACAGTAGGTTAATCCTCTCCCTGTGGTGCCAGCATCCCATATGGGTGCCGGTTCTAATACTGGCTGCTCCTCTTCCGATCCAGCCCTCTGCTGTGGCCTGGGAAAGCAGTAGAAGATGGCCCAAGTCCTCGGGCCCCTGCACCCACGTGGGAGACGCAGAGGAAGCTGCTGACTCCAGCTTCTGGCTAATGCAGAGCATGGGAGGCAGCTGTGACGTCTGCAGTAACTGGGCCCCTGCCACCCACGTGGGAGACCTGGGGGAGCTCCCAGCTCCCAGCCTCTGCCATTCCCAGCCATCTGTGGGCACCTGGGAGGTGAACCAACACACGGAAGCACTGTCTTTCCCTTCTCGCTCCTTCTCTGGGTCTCCCTGGCCCCCCAAAACAAATCCTCCTGAGGAGGTGCCTCAAAATCCTGTTAGCAAAGAGGAGCTCCTCTCCGTTCCGGTTGCTGCTGCACGCCCAAGGATGACCAAGGGAAGAAGGCCACACAGTCTGCAAGGAGTCCTCGTCCTCAGAGCTGCTTGTCGAGCTACTCCTGGAGGCCAGGGCCGCCTGCCCAACCCCAGAGCTCAGGCCCGGGACCACGGGGGCCTCCGGCGCCCCGGCAGCTGCTCTCAACCGAGAGGCGCTGGGAGGTCCGACACTGGCTGCGGAAGACCTGGTCCAGGACAACAAGTAGCTGCTTCACGGATTCTGTGTGGAAACGCTGACGTTCTGGATATATTACGTGTAACTAGAACACAGTAATTGTAAATAATGTTTAATAAAATCCAGGACAGTTAACTGCATGTTAGTTCTCTTTACTGTTTTAATGTGGTCACTAGAGTATTTAGGTTACACTACAGGGCGCGCGTTGGACTTCCACGGGACGGCATCGGGGCCAGGCCTGGAGAAAGCACAGCGCGCCTCCGCCGGCCGCAGCTCCGCCCCTCGTCATCTCTGGGATTAGCTGAGCTGCCCGGCTCCGCGTGCGCTGTTCAGTGGGAACGACAAAGCCTGCCCTCTGAGCTCGGCGGGAGGCAGGTGCCTGGCACCCAGCGGATGCCCAGCAGAGCTCCTGAACATTCCAAATGACACAAACGTCCCCGCACATCAGAAACAAAGCCAGCTGGCAAGGAGGCGTCCCATTAGCTGGGGCCACGGGCCTACCTGTTGATGACGGCGTGGTCCTCAGGGAGGCGGAAGACTCGGGGTCTCGGGTTCCCTTCCTGAGGCTGTGGAGTCACACTTCCTACCTCGACAAAACCGAAGCCCATCTTGTAGAGGCCGTCCACGGCTTCCCCGTGCTTGTCAAATCCCGCAGCGATGCCCACTGGGTTCCGGAACTTGTGGCCGAGGACTCTCACTTCCTGGGAAGGAGAAGTGAGAGGTGCACAGGCTAACCTGGGGTTTCTGAGAGCGTGCTCCCCAGCACCTACACCGGGATCTCTGGAGAGCCTACAACACCTCAGACATTCGGCTTCAGAATGCTGGGGGGTGGGTAGTCTGAGGGGCCCATTTTCAACAATGCCAAGCAGGTGATGCCATGCCCGCTCCACTCCGCGAACCACAGGCTTCCTTATCTCCGGGGCTGGGGACACAATTGGCTTGGCCGTGGTTCGGACAGGACACGGGCCCACTCTGCCAGTCACTGCTGACAGGCCACACCCTCACATCTACTAGCCTGGCTCGAGAGCCCCTGGGAAGCGCCACTGTGAAACCAGTGCGAGCGGCGAAGCCCTTTAATCAACTGAAGAAGTCTAGAGAAATGAGCCCCAGCTGCCTCCCTCTCAGCCCAGCGGACAAAAAGACGCTGCGTGGAGCTGAGGACAGGGCGGCGCCGTGTGCCATCAGCCCGGGGAAGACCAGCGAGTGCGCCTGATCCCGTGGGCCAGCGGTGAGAACGCAGGCCCCAACACACGTGCAGGTGGGCACATGCGTGTGGCCACGCAGGGTCCTGGGAAGCAAGAAGCCTGGCTGGCCTGAGGGTCCTCCTCTCGGACAGACAGGGTCTTCCACCCCGGCTGCTGGACAGGCTCCCCTCGCAGCCTGCAGGCCCCTCTCGAGCCCTGAATTACATGGCTCCTGCAGGCAGCCAGAGCCCCTGGCTAGTCGAGGCAGCCCGCCCTGGGGACTCCGCCCCACAGCCGGGCCGAGGCCAGGACGCCAGGGAAGAGTCGGGGCAACAGAAAGCTCGGGAGGAGAGTCTCTGGAGGCCTGGCTGTCAGCCGGGGAGCCTGGCCCCCACGTGCACACGCTGCCGCCAGCCAGGGCCACGCAGTGGAGTTCAGGGCCAGCTCCGAGGCCAGCTGCTCTCTGCCGGCTGTGCGTCCTTGCAGGGCCTGTTCCACCCCGGAACCTGAGTGTCTGCAGCCCACCCGGCTCCGGAACTTTGACACTGTAACTGGGGGTAAGGAAAGCTTAGGGAAAGCAGCGCTCTTCCTGACCCTGCAGAGCCTTGGCGCACTCAGGACGCGAGTCGGGTACCAGGACTCGGCGCTGGAGGGTAACTAGTTCCCAAAAGGAAACTGCCCTGCCTTGCGTGAGGACATCGGTGAGGCCAGGGATCCTCCTTGTCTAGGTGACCGCAGTATCCCCAGAGCACGGCACAGGCACAGTGCCGGGGCCTGGCGGGGGGCGGGGAGGCCCAGGTGTTGAATGTTGGGCTGATGGAGGCTGCAACAGGTGTCTGTGCCTTGCACAAAGGGGCGGGCTCGAGGTAGCTGCATCCCATCAGTGTCTGATGACTGGCCTGCTTCCCTACCAGGCAGAGGGGAGGCTGAGCTGGGACCTGGGCGAGGCAGACCCACAGGTCGGAATCCTGGGTCTGCCACTTCCTGTGTGTGACTTCGGGCAGTCACTTAACGGCTCTGTGCCACCGTTCCTGCCTCGTGCAGCAGCTGTGAGGACCGAATGAGAACGCTGCCTCGCCCGGCAGTGTCCCGTGGGTCGTGCAGGATAACTTCCATTGTGTGATAATCCCGAGGACTGCTCAGACTGAGCTGCAGGTCTGCGCTGCGGACCTGGGCCCGGCTTCCAGCGGCATCGGTCCCTAACAGCCGAGCCCCGTGAGGGGGACTTGACCTCCCTCCCGGAACCCAACGCATCCCAGGAGCACCTTACCAGCATTTCAGAGTCCTGATACCTAGCTCGCGGAAGGAGCCCCAGGGAGGTGAAGCGAATGGCCAGCCTGTGGGCTGACTCCGGGTCCAGCAGCCCCTGCAGAGCCGGCATCAGGTGTTCTGTGTAGAAACGTTCGTCCCCTGTAGCTGTCAGGTAGGCGGTGAAGAGGAGTCCGCCACCCCCCAGGATGATCGCCGCGTCCAGGGCCCGCTTCTGGAAGAAAAGAGCCCGTGAGGGGCTCTGCGCCAGGCCAGGCCCTTGGCACTTACGCACCCCGAGGGTGTCCTGTGACATCACACGACTCCGTGTCCAGCCTTCTGCTGACGTGGGTGGCCGTCACTTCTAGTCGGGACCACACTGGTCTCCAGGGTCTGGCAGTACACACAGCACCAGGCCAGGTCTGCTTAGGGCTCTAGCCCAGTTGTTTTCAGGAGAGGGGCAGTGCTGCCCCCTAGGGGACATGTGGAGGACACTTCACTGGAAACAGCACCGGTAATGCCAACAGACTGAGTGGACGGGACACAGGTCAAACATTTTTCCTGGCTTCAGACATGAAGAGTCCCGTGGCCCATAAGACTTTGGAATGTTGCTGGTGACACTGGTGTGGGTAGATGCCTGCCCACATAGCTGAGCTGAGAGCGAAACCACTTGACCATACAAGCACAAGCTGTCTTCATACACACTGGCTTTTCTAGGAATACAATTATCCTGTAAATTAAGAGGCAGCTGTACTAACTGGCACAGAACAAGAACTGTTCATCATTTCAGCAAATCCCATCAGGAGTGGCCCGGCGCTTTGCTTAGGGTGTCTGACAACACAACACACCAGTGACACATTCTATTCAGAGGTTAAATACAAGGCTGACAGGTAGTCAACACCTGTTGTTTTTACTATACATTCGCCTTTATTCCAATTAAGGAATTACGACTTCAAAAATTACCCACAGAAGTCTCTATTAGGGTTCTAGTTCGAGATAATGAAGGAAGTGAAGATTTTATCTGGGCAAGAAGCACTATCCTAGCTCAAGTAGTTCGCGGCGCTTTTCTCCATCACGGCCAGATGCTGTCACTCGTGTGCATCTGCAAAACTAGTGACCACATCCCGATGGAACACGCGAGAGGGCGAGAGGACCTGGGCCCCGCTCCTGGGGAAACTGATCTCGTGGAGAGAAAGAAGCCACCGCTCGAGCAAGTGGGGCCGCTGGGAAGAGAGCGGTACAGACTGGGAGGTCGCTCGCCTCCCGGTGATAACGGGGGGAGCTCGCGGGAAGCCGGAGAATCGAGCCACATAAGGTTCGCGTTTTGTTCCCTACGCAAGGGTCGTAATCGGCTGCGTCGGTAACGATGCAGACAGAGCACGGATTCCTCGTGCTCCAGGGGACCACAGCCAGGGCCCTCGCGACCGTCAACGCCCCGCCGGGGGCTCCGAGGACTCCTGACCGGAACGGCGGCCTGGCCGAAGCGGCCGGCACGTCTGCGCGCACTGGAGCGAGGACACGTGGACGTGCGCGCGCGCCAGCCCTGGCAGGTGCCCCGGGGGCCCGCGCTCGCGGGGCTGCCTCCCGCCCCCGCCTGCCCGGGCTGGCCCTGCGTGCTCCCCTCCCCCAGGCCCCGCGCGGGTCCTGCTCGGCGCCGCACGCCTCACTCGCCGAACTTACTTTCAGCTGTCTCCACGCCATGCTTCCTCCTCCACGGAGCCTGCCTCTGCCTCTCCGCCATTGGAGGAAATCGAGGCGGGCTCCACCCACATCGCCGACGCGGTAGCCGGCAATAAGCCAATGGCTGGGCAGGAGGGTGGGGAGGGCGGGTGCGGCGTGCTGGTTTGGCGCGCATGCGCCAATGCGGAGGCCACGCCCCCTCCCGCCCCGCTGCAGTCCTGCTGAGGCGTTGCTGCCCTGGGCTCTGGCGCCCAGGTTTTGCGTGTTGGTCACGCCCGGCCCTCAGGAGCCAAGGCTCCGGAGGAGGGCAGGTGGCGCGCGGACTCCTCCAAGGTCCCCGGCGGAGTCGAGCTGATGCCAGGAGGCTTCCCGCCCTGGGAGCACCGAGGGACTGGGCTGGGCGCCGCCGCGGCCTTGCAGAGCCGCCTGAGGCTTCCACGGCCCCTTCCTTCAAAAGGAGTTCTGTTTACGACGCATGCGTGTATCAGACCATCGTGTACCGTTGCGTATGTCGGTAGTTGGGCCACTGTGAAAATTTTTATTGCATTAATATGATTATATAGTATTAATGTATGCTTAAGATTTCGTTTAGGGGGCCGGCGCCGCGGCTCACTTGGTTAATCTTCCGCCTGCGGCGCCGGCATCCCATATGGGCGCCGGGTTCTGTCCCGGTTGCTCCTCTTCCAGGCCAGCTCTCTGCTGTGGCCCGGGAGTGCAGTGGAGGATGGCCCAAGTGCTTGGGCCCTGCACCCCAAGGGAGACCAGGAGGAAGCTCCTGGCTTCCGATCGGCGCAGCGCGCCGGCCATAGCATCCATTTGGGAGGTGAACCAACGGAAGGAAGACCTTTCTCTGTCTATAATTCCACCTGTCAAATAAAAAAAATCTTTGAAAAGCTGAATGAGTATGCATTTTTAAACAAAGAAATTAGAGCATTTCCTTAGGCCCTGCACCTCTAGTCCCTAGTGCAAGGATAACTTTCATTATGCATAGAAAAAACAATTTTTTAAATACTAATTTATTTCATTTGGAAGGCAGAATTAGAGGGAGAGATCTTCCCGCCGCGGGCTCAGTCCCCAGATAGGAGGCCGGGAGCTTCCTCCTGGTCTCTGCCGCAGGTGCAAGGACACGAGGACTCGGGCCAGGCCGTCTTCGGCTGCTTTCCCAGGCGCATTGACAGGGAGCTGGATCAGAAGCGGAGCAGCCAGCACCCTCAGCAGTGCTCATAGCGGCTGCGGGCGTCACGGACACGGCCCCTAGGAAAGTTTCACTGAGCAAGATCCTATCACAGCCAGGGCTGGGCTAGAGGCAGGAGACTCAGTCCAATTTCCCAAATGGGAGACAGGGACTCAAGTGCTTGAGCCATCCCTGCCGCCTCCCGGGATGATGTTCACAGGAAGAACCAGGAGAGGAGCTGGGACCAGAGCCCAGCGGGACTGATAGGAGCTGCTGACCTCTTAACTCCAGCACCAAACACTTCCTGATCGGGACCCCGGGTGTGCAGCTTAGGGCTTTGGTAAGTTGCCACACTTCGTGCTGACCCAGTTGTCGCCTTCCAGTCCTGTCCAGAAATTTGTCCCAATAGGGAATGCTGAAGCCTCTTCCCCAGCCAGGTTCTGGTTGGAGAATCGGTTCTGTAGGGTCACTCGGCGTTAACTGCGTCAGTAACATCTTCCGTGTCTGGATGCACGCTCCTGCGTTACCTTGTGGTGAGTGACTTCCTTCCTGGCTACTGTTGGCACCTGTAGGTGAGGTGCTGTGGTAGCCCCAGTTAGAGCGCGCGTGGGGGGGGGGGGTGTTAAATCACAGGCTTTTTTGAGCTTCATCAATTGTGCAGAGGTATCAAGCTGGAATAAATTTGTAAACCTGACAAATTCTGCAGTAATTCAGATACTAGGTATTGGAGTCTACATGTAAGAGCATTTTGGTGGAATATATTTATCATAATTTAGTTACTTAAATTGTTCAACGACAGAGACTACTTAAGTGTTGATTCTTTCATTCCCACCTATTCTCGGCAAGTTCTATTTAAATTTTGGGAGGCATGCACTGTGGCGTGGCAGATGAAGCCGCTACCTGCGATGCCTGTGTCACACATGGATGCTAGTTCGAGTCTCAGCTGCTGCACCTACAGTCAGCCTCCCTGCTCACGCACCTGGGGAAGTAGTGGAGGACAGCCCAGCTGTTTGGGCCATTGCACCCACCGGAGAAACCCAAAAGAAGCTTCAGGCTCCTGGCTTCAGCCTGGCACAGCCCCGGCCGATGTGGCCATTTGGGGAGTGATTCAGCGGACAAAAGATCTCTTCCTCTCTCTGACCTTCAAATATTTTTTAAAAATTAAAATTTGTGATAGTTTATGTTCTAGGTAAGGTGTGTATCAAGAGTGTTACAGAGGGCCAGCGCTGTGGCGTAGTGGGTGAAGCCACTGCCTGCAGTGCTGGCATCCCATAAGGGCACTGGTTCAGGTCCCGGCTGCTCAACTTCTGATCCAGCTCTCTGCTATAGCCTGGGAAAGCAGTAGAAGATGGCCCAAGTCCTTGGGCCCCTGCACCCACGTGGAAACCCTGAGGGGGCTCCTGGCTCCTGGCATCGGATTGGTGCAGCTCTGGCTGTTGTGACCATTTGGGGAGTGAACCAGTGATAGAAGACCCCCCCTCTCCCCCCCTCCCCCTCCCCCTCCCCTCTCTCTCCCTCTCCCTCCCCTTCTCTCTTGTGTGTAACTCTGACTTTCAAATAAATAAATATTTCTTTTTTTTTTAAAAAAGTGTTATGTACTGTAGAAAGGGTTGACGTGAACTTCCAGTACTGCATAAAGTGCTTGAGTGGACTTGACTAGATTGCATCCACACTGGCCTCACTGGGAAATGCCTGAACCATGCGTTCAGCTTAGTTGGTTAAAACGTCTGTGTCCCACATCAGAAAACCTGTGTAACATTTGCAGCTCTTAATCTAGCTTCCTCCTGATACAGACTGCGGGAGGCAGCCATGATGGCTCAGAAAGTGAGTTCCTGCCACCTGTGTGGGAGACCCAGATGGAGATCTTGGCTCCCACCTTTGTCGCTGCCCGCTGTTGGGGAGCAAAAGGGGGCTTCTGATGAGTGAATCAACAAATAAGAATCTGTCTCTGCATCTGTCTCAAATGTTTGTTTCATGAAGCATACGTATGCATTGTGTATTCATATGTTAAATGAAGATATTTAGAAACTTTGAAATTTGCAAAATACAAACACAGTCCTGCTAAGGGCAGATGTCCTGCTCCAAAACCTTCCAAATGGAGTGCACACTCTCCAGCCTGATGCTGAGAGCATTCGTGTCTTGTGGCTACAGTTCCCGCTGCATCCTACAAGTCCTCCTCATGTACACACAATTCTCTCCCTCTCCCCCCGCCCCCATACTGCTCACTTTCCCACCTGTGGGGAGATCATTTCTTCCTCCTCTGGCTTTTTTTTTTTTTTTTTGGACAGGCAGAGTGGACAATGAGAGAGAGAGACAGAGAGAAAGGTCTTCCTTTGCCGTTGGTTCACCCTCCAATGGCCGCCACGGCTGGCATGCTGCGGCCGGCGCACCGCGCTAATCCGATGGCAGGAGCCAGGAGCCAGGTGCTTTTCCTGGTCTCCCATGGGGTGCAGGGCCCAAGCACCTGGGCCATCCTCCACTGCACTCCCTGGCCACAGCAGAGGGCTGGCCTGAAAGAGGGGCAACCGGGACAGAATCCGGCACCCCGACCGGGACTAGAACCCAGTGTGCCGGCGCCGCTAGGCGGAGGATTAGCCTAGTGAGCCGCGGCGCCGGCCTTTTTTTTTTTTTTTTTTTTTTTGACAGGCAGAGTGGACAGTGAGACAGAGAGAAAGGTCCTCCTTTTGCCGTTGGTTCACCCTCCAATGGCCGCCGCGGCCAGTGCGCCGCTCTGATCCGAAGCCAGGAGCCAGGTACTTCTCCTGGTCTCCCATGGGGTGCAGGGCCCAAGCACTTGGGCCATCCTCCACTGCCTTCCTGGGCCACAGCAGAGCTGGCCTGGAAGAGGGGCAACTGGGACAGAATCCGGTGTGCCGGCGCTGCTAGGTGGAGGATTAGCCTAGTGAGCCGTGGTGCCGGCCCCTCCTCTGGCCTTTCTTAGCACTCAAACTGTCCCTTTGTGGTGGCACTCTTCACGGCGTTTCTTCATTACAATTATTGTATCTTTAGTTCTCAGACAAAGTTGGGCTTTTTGAAATTAGAGATTGTACTACATCTTTCTTTGATTTGGTTACTGCAGTGTTTGTCAAATAGGAATGTATTTTGGAATCTGTGTTTCAGAGACTTCAATTTTAGTGTGCATTTCCGTGATGACTTTGAGAAGCTGCGTAAGCGTGGTTTGGACAGATATGCTAACGGTGACCTGCTGAGTGGTTTCAGTGCCCACCCTTGTGTGCGTTATTTCTAGCGACTTTGTGTCCCCAAGGAGAGCGAGTTCTGTCGCATAAATGATGGGTGTGTCCCAGGTGCAGACCAACAGGCGTGCCGTACGAACAAAGGCTTTTCAAAGAAAGAAAGAAAAAACAGGCCTGAGTCCTGTAACGCACAAGCAGCAGTCAAAGGGATCCGCGCAGTCACGATCCAGAGCCGTGTTTGTCGCCGTTTACTTCAGCAGAGGCTGGACCTTGTGGGTTTTCAGTCTTGTTTGTATTTATATTCATTCTGTAAATATTTTTGCTTTTGTGATTGTGTAATTGCTCCAGGACAGGGTTCATGCGTGGTTTTGTACATATTTATGAAACAGAATCCAGTCACTTAAATCAGTTCTGGGCAGGGCAGGTATGCAGGGTGAACATGTGTAGAGGTCCGGGTACAGCATGAGGACGGTGGTAATTACACCATCATCTCCCTGGGGCTCGGGCTGTACCCACAGGTGCTCCGGCGCTAGACAGGAAACAAAGCACTTAGATGAAGGATACAAGCATTTCCTTCTTCAGTGCGGCAATCCCGTTGTTTACTTTAAATATACACAATGAAGCTTCTTTTTAGAAACTCATTCCTAGTAGTCGGTAAGAATGTTTTCTTTTTTAAAATAAATACACATACCAACTTTTTTTTAGCGATTCAGAGGTAAGTATTCAGTATCCTCTACCCCCTTAAGCCCTAGACTCGGTGCTGGGATTGGTCTTTATTTGCTAAAGCCGTAGCCAGTTGATAGACACACAGGGTGGTGTAAAGGGGCAGTGTTGTATTGATCTCTGCTGTTTGCCTTCAGCTTACCGGAAAACGCCATCTGGGTCCTCAGGACAAAACAGAGCAGAGCCTTTTGTGTCCGTGGCACATTATTCCCTGTTCATAGGAGAATAATACTGCTAAGTGAGACGAGCCCGTGAAGACGGATATTTAAGGAGCAGGCAGCTGCTGTGTCCCCACAAGTTCTCGCTCACGGTGCACAGAGAAAATGTTCTCCCTAGGCAGAGGCTGGCTCTGGCTCTGCATCAGAACAGCTGTGCTTCTGGGGAATCCCCTAAATGCCCCGGGGCAGCAGGGGAAAAGGCACTGTTACCAGCTCCACAGATTACAGTACTCCCTCCCAGAAGCAGAGAAGCACTGCCATGACCGTGGGGGCCACCTCCTTAACCCCTGGAACCAGGCAGTTCAGGGCTTCATCCAGAAATCTCTGGAAGAAGGGACGACGTGGTGGATTGGGCAAAAGAGACGGCTTGAAAGAAAACACTCCGGTAAGGCTCCAGGGTTTAACATTGTGAAGGAAGCTTCCTCGAGTTTTGTTAGGACACAGGGGAAGGAAAGCAAACTTAATCTTCGTGCTTTTGTGCACAGAAAAATAAGTCACTTTGTCATCACCCTCATTCCTCTGCAGGATTTTCTTCTTGTTGCCATAGCTTTTGATTAGAAGGAAAGGGGAGGAGATTTTTCCCAGAGCCTGTCTAAATTTGTTACTAAAAGCATTGGATAAGATTATAAAGAGGAAGGATTTTTTTTTTTAATTTTTTATGGGGCCAGCGCCGTGGCTCACTTGGTTAATCCTCCACCTGCGGCACCAGCATCCCGTCGGGGCGCCGGGTTCTAGTCCCAGCTGCTCCTCTTCCTCTCCAGCTCTCTGCTGTGGCCCAGGAAGGCAGTGGAGGATGGGCCAAGTGCTTGGGCCCTGTACCCGCATGGGAGACCAGGAGGAAGCTCCTGGCTCCTGGCTCCTGGCTTCAGATCAGTGCAGCACCGGTCGTGGTGGCCATTTAGGGAGTGAACCAACGGAAGGAAGACCTTTCTCCCTGTTTCTCTCACTGTCTATAACTCTACCTGTCAAATTTTAAAAAAATTTATTTATGAGAGATCTTCTATCTGCTTGTTCAGTTTCCAAATGCCTGCAACAAGGGCCGGACCAGGCCAAAGCACGGAGCCAGTAACTGAATCCAGGTCTCCTACGTGGGTGGCAGGAACCCAAGTGTTTGACCCACTGGCTGCTGCCTCCCTAGGTCTTCATTGGCAGGAAGCTGGAGGCCAGAGCCAGGGATCAAATCGAAGCACTCTGATGTGGGGTGCAGATGCCTTAGCCATTTGACCAAACACCACCCCAAAGAAGGAAACCTCGTATGTTCTTTTTTCTTGGTATCTGTATCTTTATTATTACATTTCTTCATGCAGAAACAAGAAAGAAATTAGATAGCTATAACCTCTCCTACATAGAAGTAGTGGAAATCTTGTACTGTGGTCTTAGATTTTCGAGAGAAAAATCCAAGGCATGGTTATCATCGAGATGAAGTTAATATTTGTGATGAAGAACACTTAATAAGGTGGGGGGTCCTAAATTTCCACCTGATGGAAGATGACCAAAGCTGCTTTCCATATTTGCCTTTTGAAAGTGTGTCTGGGCCGGTGCCGCGGCTCACCAGGCTAATCCTCCGCCTTGCAGCGCCGGCACACCGGGTTCTAGTCCCAGTCGGGGCACTGGATTCTGTCCCGGTTGCCCCTCTTCCAGGCCAGCTCTCTGCTGTGGCCTGGGAGTGCAGTGGAGGATGGCCCAAGTGCTTGGGCCCTGCACCCCATGGGAGACCAGGAGAAGCACCTGGCTCCTGCCTTCGGATAGGTGTGGTGCGCTGGCTGCGGCGGCCATTGGAGGGTGAACCAACGGCAAAGGAAGACCTTTCTCTCTGTCTCTCTCTCTCACTGTCCACTCTGCCTGTCAAAAAAATAAAAAATAAATAAATAAATAAAAAAGTGTGTCTGGGGTATGAGGCTCATCGGTCTCTTTCAGCAGATGTCATCAGCCAACTGCCACATTTCAGCTGCACTCTCGTGTCCAGGAACGCCGGTCAGACCACGACACAAGAGGACTCGTGCTCCAACAAACATTTTTTCATTTGCCAGACTGGTGAGTGATGCAGCTCCATGCTGTTCAAGACCCCGGATGTTAAAACTCATCCTAACGTGAGAGAGGAATAAATGGCCTGTGGGTGACAGATGTGGGGCGGACCCAGGGCTGCTGGTTCTCGCGACGTTGACGTGAGAGGGAGCCTTTGTGTGTTTGGAGAGACTTCCTCGTGTACCCCTCTCTAGGACTTGGCAGAGAGCCTGGTGGTCCCCCTGGTGTCTTGACGTGGGTAGAGTCAGAGACATTGAACAAGTAACCCTCACCTGGGGCATGCGCACCCCCAATCCATTCAGGGAAGAATGGGGAAGCAGCAGGAATGAGAATATGGCACAGGGAGGTGCCGAGGTTTGCCGTTGGTCAGAGGTTTGCTTCCTCAGGGCCAAGGGGTGTGGGTGGGGAAGTGTGCACCTGATGTTTTTGTTCCTGTCTTTAAATCGAGCATGGTTCTGGGTGGAGGTTTCCGCTTTCATCCTTACAAGAGGGTGTTCATTCTTAGCTCCAGGAGTGCTCAGAGCCCCATGATGGCTCAGGTTATCTAGGTAAAAGTCTGTTCCACTTTTTAAAAAAACACAAATACAGTGCTTGCTTCGGCAGCACGTATACTAAACACACAAATGTATTCTGATGCAAATGTGAAGCATGCTGGGCTGTGTTGCAGTTTTCCTCTGTTCCGGGAAAGACCCCTTCTTGGAATAGGAGTGTTGAGGGTCCCAGCGACTCAGCGTGGTGGGCATCCAGCCTCGCACCTCTCATCGTGCACGGTTTCTTGTGGTCCTTTGTGCTATTTTGCTGTGATAGTGTGCATTCCCCAGGAGGCCAGGGTTGTGTCATCTCTGTGGAAGACAAGTGGTTGTCCATTACACCTGCCAGCAGTTTCCCTAGTGCCAGACGCCTCGCAGATGCACACCATTCTGGTCATTCTAGGAGGTCAGTCAGTACAAGCTGTCTCCAGGATTGGAATAGCAACTTCTGAAGTGGCCTAATTCATGATACCACCTATTTTTCATTCTCTAAGCTAGGTTTCTTATTTTATTACTTTTTAACACTTTATCAAATAAATAAATCTTTTTAAAAGAGTTACAGAGAGAGAAGGAGAGGCAGAAGCAGAGAGGTCTTTCATCTGCTGGTTCACTCCCCAGTTGGCCGCAACGGCCGGAGCTGTGCTGATCTGAAGCCAGGAGCCAGGAGCTTCTTCCGGGTCTCCCATGTGGGTGCAGGGGCCCAAGTACTTGGGCCATCTTCTACTGTTTTCCCAGGCCATAGCAGAGAGCTGGATTGGAAGTGGAGCTGCCAGGACTCGAACTGGTGCCCATATGGGATGCTTGCACTGCAGGCAATGGCTTTATCCACTACGCCACAGCGCCAGCCCCCTTATTACTTTGTTTGATAGGCAGAGAGAAGTCTTCAATCCACTGGCTCATTCCCCAAAAGCCTTAGGCTAAGCCAAAGCCAGGAGCCTGCAGCTCAATCCAGGTCTTCCAAGTGAGTGGGAGGGACCCAAGTAATTGAGCCATCAACCACTTCCTCCTTGGGTCTACATTAGCAGGGAACTGGAATCATGGAGCCAGAGACGGGCATCAAATCCAGGCACTGTGATACAGCACATGGGCATCCTAACCAGGGTCTTAATTCACCAGGCTAAGACCTTAAATCACTCTAGTTCATTAGTTCCCTGAATTAAACATGCGTCCTAGCAGTTGCACTCCTGGGCGTTTACTGGAGAGAAATGAGAACCTACGTTTACACGACATGGGCGTGAATGCTTCCAGCAGCTTTACTCGTCATAGCGCAGAACTGGACCAACTGAATGTCCTCGACAGATGACCAGTTGTGGTGCCTCTATGCCATGGAGCACACCTCGGCGTGAAAGGGAACAAGCCAGTGATATTCGCATCACCTTTGTCTCCAGTTACACGGAGGAACATACTGCACAGATTGCATTCATTTAATATTCTTCAGATGACAAAATTGTAGGAAAGGAGAGCAGGTTTGCAGTTGGCGAGGTCTAGGAAGGAAGTAGGCATGGCCATGAGAGGGCAACATCAGGGATATTAGTCCTCATGGGGGAATCTCCTTATCTTGAACCTATCAGTGTTAATGTCCTGGCTGTCCCATAGTTACACAAGATGTCACCCTTGGGGAACTGGATAAGAGAGCATGGTATCTCTCTGCATGATTTTTTTCAAAGAACAATTTATCTATTTATTTATTTGAAAGGGAGAGTTAGAGAGAGAGGGAGAGACAGAGATCATCCACACACTGGCTCACTCCCCAGATGGCTGCATTTCCAGGGCTGGGCCAGGCTGTAGCCAGGAGCAGAGAACTCCTTCTGGGTCGCTGACATAGGTGGCACTTGGGACATCTTCCTCTGCTTTCCAAGGCCATCAACGGAGGTGGATCAGAGGTGGAGCAGCCAGAACAAGAACCGCTGCACATATGGGATGCCAGTGCTGCAGGTGGCTGCTTAGCTCACTCTGCCACAATGCTGGCCGCTCTTTTATTTTCCCAGAAACCTTTTATTTAAGGAACACGAACTTCACGCATTTCATAAATACAACTTTAGGAATAGTGATTCTTCCCACCATACCTGCCCTCCCACCCACACTCCCACCTTTCTCCTCCTATCTCTCCTATTCCCATTTTTTTTTTTTTTTTTTTTTTGACAGGCAGAGGAGTGAACAGTGAGAGGGAGACAGAGAAAAAGGTCTTCCTTTTCCATTGGTTCACCCCGCAATGGCCGCCACAGCCTGTGTGCTGAGCCCGGCACACCGCGCTGATCCAAAGCCAGGAGCCAGGTGCTTCTCCTGGTCTCCCATGGGGTGCAGGGCCCAAGCACTTGGGCCATCCTCCACTGCACTCCCGAGCCACAGCAGAGAGCTGGACTGGAAGAGGAGCAACCGGGACAGAATCCGGCACCCCGACCAGGACTAGAACCCAGTGAGCTGGCGCCGCAGGTGGAAGATTAGCCTATTGAGCTGTGGCGCCGACCAGTATTCCCATTCTTATTTTTTCTAAGATCTATTTTCAATTAACTTTATACACATATAATTAACTCTATACTAAGTAAAGGGTTCAACAAATAGTGTGAAAAAAAAAAAAAACTGTTCCTCAATAGTGGAGACAAGGACTGTTCAAAGCAATTGTATCTTAAAGTGTTAATTTCACTTCTATAGATTACCTTTTAGGTGCTCTATTAGTTATCACAGCTCAGGGAGAACACATGGTATTTGTCCTTTTGGGACTGGTTTATTTCATTAAGTATGTAGATTTCCGGTTCCATCCATTTTGTTGCAAATAACTGGATTTCTTTTTATTTTTTTTTACTGCAGTGTAGTATTCCATGGTGTACATATCCCATAATTTCTTTATCTAGTCTTCAGTTCATGTGCGTTTGGGCTGATTCTATATGTTGGCTATTATGAATTGAGCTGCAATAAACAATAAAAAATAACTTTTTCATATGCTGATTTCTTTTCCCTTGGGTAAATTCCCTGAAGTGGGATGGTTGAGTCATACGATAGGTCTATATTCAAATTTCTGAGGAATCTCCATACTGTCTTCCACAGTGGCTGTACCAGTCCACATTTCCACCAACAGTGGATTAAGGTACCTTTTCCTTACATCCTCATCAGCATTTATTCTTTGTTTATTTCTGTATGAAAGACATTCTAACTGGGGTGAGGTGAAACCTCATTGTGGTTTTGATTTGCATTTCCCTGACGGCTAATGATCCTGAGCATTTTTTTATATGTCTGTTGCCATTTGGATTTCCTCTTTTGAAAAATGCCTGTTTAAGTCCTTTGACCATTTCTTAACTGGGTTGTTTTGTTGTTGGTGAGTTTCTTTATCTCTTTATATATTCTGGTTGTTAATCCTTTATCAGTTGCATAGTTTGCAGATACTTTCTCTCATTATATCAGTTGCCTCTCACTTTGCTGAGTGTTTCTTTCGCAGAGCGAAAGCTTCTCAATTTGAGGTAATCTCATTTGTCAATCTTGGATTCGACTGTCTATGCCTCTGGGGTCTTTTCCGAGAAGTCTTTGCCTATGCCAATGTTTTGCAGGGTTTTTCAATGTTCTTAATAATCTGGTGATATCAGATCATAGACTTAGGTCTTCGATTCATTTTGAGTGTATTTTTGAGTAAGCTGTATGGTAGGAGTCTTGCTTTTATACTTCAGTGTGTGAAGATCCAGTTTTCCCAGCACCATTTGTTGACGAGGCTGTCCTTGCTCCAGAAATTGATTGTAGCTCGTTGTCAAATATAAGTTGGCTATAGATGCATGGGTTGATTTCTAGAATTTCGAATCTGTTCCATTGGTCTACCAATCTGTTTTTGTGCTAGTACTAGACTGTTTAGATTACAGCTTCCCTGTAGTATGTCTTAAAATCTGGTATTGTGATACCTCCACCTTTGTTTTTGTTGTATAAGGTTGCTTTAGCTATTCAAGGTCTCCTGTGTTTCCTTATAAATGTCAGCATTTTTTCTAGATCTGAGAAGAACGTCCCTGGTATTTTGACTGGTATTGCATTGAATCTGTAAATTGCTTTTGGTAGTATGGACATTTTGATGACATTGATTCTTCTAATCCATGAACATGGAAAATTTTGCCAATTTTTGTGTCTTCTGTTTCTTTCCTTAATGTTTTAGAATTCTCATCATAGAGTTCTTTCACCTCCTTGATTAAATTTATTCCAAGGCATTTAATTTTTTTGCATCTATTGTGAATGGTATTGATCTTAGAAGGTCTTTCTTGGGCTGGCACCGCAGCTCACTTGGCTAACCCTCTGCCTACGGTGCCAGCACCCCAGGTTCTAGTCCCGGTTGGGGCGCCAGTTCTGTCCAGGTTGCTCCTCTTCCAGTCCAGTTCTCTGCTGTGGCCTGAGAATGGCCCAAGTGCTTGGGCCCTGCACCCCATGGGAGACCAGGAGGAAGCACCTGGCTCCTGGCTTCAGATCGGTGCAGTGCACTGGCCACAGCACGCTGGCTGTAGCGGCCATTTGGGGGGTGAACCAATGGAAAAGGAAGACCTTTCTCTCTGTCTCTCTCTCTCACTGTCTAACTTTGCCTGTCAAAAAAAAAATTCTTTCTCAGCCATGGTATTGTTAGTGTATACAAAGGCTATTGATTTTTGTGTGTTGATTCTATATCCTGACATTTTACGAATTCTTTTATTAGTTGTAATAGCCCATAGTGGAGTCTTTTGGATCCCCTATCTATAGAAGCATGTCATCTGCAAATAGGGATAGTTTTGTTTCCATCTTCTCAATTTGTATTTCTTTTTCTTGTCTAATGGCTCTGGATAAAACTTCCAAGACTATATTGAATAGCAATGGTGAGACTGTGCATCCCCGTCTGATTCTGGATCTCAGTGGGAATGCTTCCAACTTTTCCCCATTCAATAGGATGCTGGCTGTGGGTTTGTTAAATTGCCCTGATTATGTTGAGGAATATTCCTTCTATACCCAATTTGCTTAGAGTTTTCATTAAGAAAAGTGTTGTATTTTATCAAATGCTTTCTCCGCATCTACTGAGATAAATATATGGGTTTTGTTCTTCAATTTTTTAATGTGATGTATTATACTGATTTACTTGTAAATATTGCACCATCTTTGCATACCAGGGATAAATCCCACTTAGTCCAGGTGAATGACCTTTCTGATGTGTTGTTGGATTCGATTGGCTAGTATTTTATTGAGAATTTTTGCATCTATGTTCATCAGGGAAATTGGTCTGTAGTTCTCTATGTTGCATCTTTTTCAGGTTTATGAATTAAGGTGATGCTGGTTTCATAGAAGGAGTTTGGGAGGATTCCCTCCCTTTCAATTGTTTTGAATAGTTTAAGAAGAATTAGAGTTAGTTCTTCTTTAAATGTCTGGTAGAATTCAGCAGTGAAGCCATCCAGTCCTAGGCTTTTCTTTGTTTGGAGGGTCTTTATTATTGATTCAATTTTAATCTTGGTTATTTGTCTCTTTAGATTGTCTTCATGACTAAATTTAAGTTGATTTTATGTGTCTAGGAATCTATCCATTTCTTCTATATTTCCCGATTTGTTGGCATACAGCTCTTTGTAATAATTTCTTCTTCTTCTTTTTTTTTTTTTTTTTTTGACAGGCAGAGTGGACAGTAAGAGAGAGAGAGACAGAGAGAAAGGTCTTGCTTTTACCATTGGTTCACCCTCCAATGGCCTCTGCAGCTGGCGCGCTGTGGCCAGCGCACTGTGCTGATCCGAAGCCAGGAGCCAGGTGCTTCCTCCCGGTCTCCCATACAGGTGCAAGGCCCAAGGACCTGGGCCATCCTCCACTGCACTCCCGGGCCACAGCAGAGAGCTGGCCTGGAAGAGGGGCAACCGGGACAGAATCCAGCGCCCTGACCAGGACTTGAACTTGGTGTGCCGGCGTCGCAGGCAGAGGATTAGCCTAGTGAGCCGCGGCGCCAACCTCTTTGTAGTAATTTCTGATGATTCTTTTTATTACGATGGTGTCTGTTATATTTCCTTTTTCATCTCTAATTTTATTGACTTAGGTCTTCTCCATCTTTTTTTGGTTAGCTGGGTCAATGGTGTGTCAATTTCATTTATTCTTTCAAAAAACCACCTCTTCATTTCACTGAATTTTTTTTTTGTATTGGATCCAATTTTGTTCTCTAATTTTAATTATTTTCTCCTAATTTTAGGTTTGATTTGCCATTGGTTTTATAGGTCCTTGAGTTGCATTGATAGCTTATTTATTCAGTGTCTTTTCTATTTTTTGATGTAGGCTCCTATTGCTATAAATTTTCCTCTTAACACTGCTTTTGCTATATCCCATAAATTTTGATGTGTTGTATTATTGTCTTCACTCATTTCTAGAAACTTTTTATCTCTTTTTATTTCTTCAATGACCCACTATTCACTCAGGAACAAGTTGTTCTGTCTCCTTGTGTTTGTGTGTATTCTAGAGATTCTTGAGTTGTTGACTTTCAGCTTCATTCCACTATAGTCCGAGAAGATGCATGGTGTGATTTTGATTTTTTTTAATTTTCTGAGACTTGCTTTATGGCCTAGCATGTGGTCCATCCTAGGCAAAGTTCCATGCACTGGTGAGAAGAATGTGTATTCTGCAACTGTAGGATGAAAAGTTCTGTGGAACTTTTTTTTATGTCAGTTAACTCTGTAGTTTCCTTGCTGATTTTCTGTCTGGTTAATCTGTCCATTACTGAAAGTTGGGTATTAAAATCCCCCATTACTATTGTATGAGAGTCTATGTCTACCTTTAGATCCATTAAAATTTCTTCTGAATATCCTTGTGCCCTGTAATTAGGTACGTATGTTTATAATAATCATATCTTCCTATTGAATTGCTCTCTTAATCATTACATAGTGCACTTCTTTCTCTCTTAACAGTTTTTGTGTTAAAGTCTATTTTGTCTGATATTAGAATAGCTACACCAGCACTTTTTTGGTTTCTGTTAGCATGGAATATCTTTGTCCATTCTTTCACTTTCAGTCTGTTGGTATCTTTGTTGGTGAGATGTTTCTTGTAGGCAACAAATAGCTGAGTTTTATTTTTCAATCCATTCAGCCAATCTGTATCTTTTAACTGGAGAGTTGAAACCCTTTGCATTCAAGGTGACTGTTGACAGGTAATGACTTTGCCCTGCCATTTTTTTCCCCATAAATATTCCTATTGTTTACTTTGGATTTCCTTTGTAGTTTTACTTGGAGATTTTCTGGCTTCACCTTCTTTCATAGTAATGACTATGTTTCTGTGTGTATCACATCCTTAAGCATCTTTTGTATGGCTGGATGAGTGGTGACAAGTTCTTTCTATTTGTTATGGAAGGTCTTTATTTCACCTTGATTCATAAATGAGAGCTTTGCAGGGTGCAGTATTCTGGATTGACAGTTTTTTTCTCCTAAGACTTGAGATATATTTCACCATTCTCTCCTAGCCTGTAGAGTTACTGATGAGAAGTCAGCTGTGAGTCTAATTGGAGATCCCTTGAAAGTAATCTAGCATTTCTCTTGTGTACATTTTGGATTCTCTTCTTTGTATTTTACTGTGGAGAATTTTACTACAATGTGTCATGGTGAAGATCTTCTCTGGTCATGTCTATTGGGAGTTCTATGTGCTTCCTGTACTTGGATGTCTCTTTTTCCAAATTGGGAAAGTTTTCCGTAATTATTTCACTAAAAAGGCCTTCTAATCCATTCTCTTTCCATGCCTTCGGGAACTCCTAAGACCTGTATGTTGGGTGCTTTGATAGTATCTTATAAGTCTTCAATACTGTTTTTTAGTTTCAAATTCTTCTTTCTTTTTTGGTCTGACTGTAAAATTTCCAGAGATTTGTCTTCTAGCTTGAATATTCTTTATTCTGCCTCACCTAGTATGTTGTTAAGGCATTCCACCGCATTTTTATTTGGTCTATTGAATTCTTCATTTCCAATATCTCATTTTGATTTAACTTTAAATTCTCAATTTCATGGGAAAATTTTTCACTCATGTCATGTATAGATTTCCTTAATTCATGGATTTGCTTCTGACTACTTCTAAGTAATCCCACGATCAATTTTTTGAATTCTGTTTCTGGCATTTCTTCAGTCTCTTCATCTTCACATTCTAGTGTTGAAGTGTTGTGTTCCTTTGGGGACGTCATGTTGTCTTCCTTATTGTCATTTCTTGAATTTCCACATTTATTTTTAGACATCTGTAGGGATATGGAGACTTCCACAAATTGCCAGTGCAGATGCAGAAAACTGTAATTGATGTGGAGAGCAAGTCGGCAGAAATGCATCCCCATCTGCCCTCTGTCCCAGGAACCCACTTCCAGGACTATTCCAGAATTACACCGAGAAAATACAGAAAAACACAGGCGCTGTGGCTCTCTTTGTGATAGCAAAAGAGTGAAAACAATCCACATGCCACAAACTGATTACAAAGAGAAATGAGGAAGATCCTTATGCACAGCAAAGGAGTCCTCTCCTGGTTATTTTTATCTGAATGAAGAAACAAGCTGAAACACCATGTGCCACATAAGTATCTATGATGGGGGCTGGCACTGTGGCATGGCGGTTTGAGTCCTGGCTGTTCTGCCTCCTATCCGGCTCCTAGTTAATACGTCTGGGAAAGTGGCAGAGCATGACCCAAGTGCTTGGGCCCCTGCCACCCACGTGGGAGACCCAGATGGAGTTCCGGGCTCCTGAGTTCAGCCTGGCCCGGTCCTGGCTGTTGTGGCCATTTGAGAGTGAACCAGCAGGTGGAAGATTGTTTCTCTCTCTCTCTCTCTCTTTCCCTCCCTCCCTCCCTCCCTCCCTCTCTCCCTCTACCCACCCCCCACAGCCTTCAAGTAAAGAAATACATCTTTACAAAATATGTGTGAGAGTACCTTAAAAAGTTTAGGGGGTGGAATTAAAAAGTTGAAATCTGTGCAGAGCTTTGTTCATATGCCCATTTTCCATGAACATTTGAAGACCCTCACAGAGTCACACACTTGGACATACACATCCACGTGCGGAAATGTTACAGAATAAGCAAAAACTGATGAAGATAGTTACCTGTGGGGGAGCTGGGATGGAATAGGGCATCAAGGATAAAGATGGAACTTAGACCTTTCTTTTTTTTTTTTTTTTGACAGGCAGAGTGGACAGTGAGAGAGAGAGACAGAGAGAAAGGTCTTCCTTTGCCATTGGTTCACCCTCCAATGGCCGCTGCGGCTGGCGCGCTGCGGCCAGCGCACCACGCTGATCCAATGGCAGGAGCCAGGAGCCAGGTGCTTTTCCTGGTCTCCCATGGGGTGCAGGGCCCAAGGACCTGGGCCATCCTCCCCTGCCTTCCCGGGCCACAGCAGAGAGCTGGCCTGGAAGAGGGGCAACCGGGACAGAATCCGGCGCCCCGACCGGGACTAGAACCCGGTGTGCCGGCGCCGCTAGGCAGAGGATTAGCCTAGTGAGCCGCGGCGCTGGCCCTAGACCTTTCTGAATCTGTGTTTCTTTTGTTTTATGGTTTTTAAAAAATTAAAAGTTTTTTTTAAAAAAAAGATTTATTTATTTGAAAGGCAGAGTTACAAAGAGGGAGAGATGGAGAGGTCTTCCATCTGCTGGTTCACTCTCCAAATGGCTGGGCCAGGCTGAAGCCAGGAGCCTGGAACTCCAATCGGATCTACCACATGGGTGCAGGGGCCCAAGTGCTTGGGCCATCTTCCACTGCTTTCCCAGGTGCATCAGTAGGTAACTGGATCAGAAGTGGAGTGGTATAGCCAGGACTCAAAACAACACCCATATGGGATGCCAGCATCACAGGTGGAGGTTTAACCCACCATGCCACAGGGCCTGCGCCAGCTTTTTAATTTTGAAAAAACTTCCTTTTTTAATAAATATTTTTATTTATTTATTTATTTGAGAGGTAGAGTTACAGGCAGTGAGAGGAAGAGACAGAGAGGTCTTCCTTCCGCTGGTTCACTCCCCAGATGGCTGCAATGGCCGGAGTTG
This sequence comes from Oryctolagus cuniculus, assembly GCF_964237555.1. Taxonomy (NCBI): domain Eukaryota; kingdom Metazoa; phylum Chordata; class Mammalia; order Lagomorpha; family Leporidae; genus Oryctolagus; species Oryctolagus cuniculus. The sequence goes on from NC_091449.1 coordinate 55,256,785, forward strand.
TGCCAATCCGAAGCCAGGAGCCAGGTGCTTCTTCCTGGTCTCCCACGCGGGTGCAGGGGCCCAAGCACTTGGGCCATCCTCCACTGCACTCCCAGGCCACAGCAGAGAGCTGGATTGGAAGAGGGGCAGCCAAGACTAGAACCGGCACCCATATGGGATGCCAGCACCGCAGACAGAGGACCAACCTACTGCGCCATGGCACTGGCCCCAGAAAAGACTTCTTAATATGTAAGGCAGAGTGACAGAGAAGACACACACACATAGAGACAGGGAGAGAGAGGGAGGGAGAGACAGAGACGGGGGGGGAGGGGGAGAGAGAGATCTTTCTGCTGGTTCACTCCCCAAATGCCCACAACAGCCGGGGCTGGCAAGGCTGCATCTGGGAACCAGGAACTGCATCCAAATCTCTCATGTAGGAGGCAGGGACCCATGCACTTGGGCCATCATTTGCCACCTTCCCAGGCACATTAGCGGGCAGCTAGATTAGAAATGGAGGAGGCGGGACTTGAACCAGTGTTCTGATATGGGATGCAGGCATCCCAAGCAGCACCTTAACCTGCTGAGCCACGACATCCACCCCTGTTTTGTAGCTTTGCTGCTGTCTTAAGTAATTATTGCAGGGTTTGAGTGTTGTCCTCTCGGGGTCAGGTGGGGCCACTGTGGAAGTATGAACCAGCGGGCCCTTTAAAAGGTGACATGACTGAAGACTCCTCCCTCATGAGGAGGGTTCAGTGCCTTTTCAGAGCAGGTCCTCTGCCCCACCTTCCCCCACCCAAGGATGCAGCGGTTGCAAGCTCCACCAGAGCCCAGAGGCTGGCACCTTCTTCTTGGGCTCCCACCCTCCAGAACAAGGAGAAACCAATTCTTATTCTCCCTAAATTACCCAGCCTAGGGTATTCTGCTATGGTAGCACAAAGCAGACTAAAACAGTCATAAATTTTAATCAAAAGGTAAAGAGATCCGGGGCAAGCGCTGTGGCATAGCAGGTTCATATCCCAGTTGCTCCACTTCGATCCAGCTCCCTGCTGATGGCCTGAGAAAAGCAGTGCAGGATGGCCCCAAGTGCTCAGGCCCCTGCCTCCCACGTGGGAGACCCGGAAGGAGCTCTTGGCTTCAGCCTTGCCCAGCCAGGGAGAGTTAGACAGTGAGAGAGTTAGACAGTGAGAGAGAGAGAGAGAGAGAGATCTTCCCTTTTCCGTTGGTTCACCCCTCAAATGGCCACCATGGCCAGCGCGCTGCGCCAATCCGAAGCCAGGAGCCAGGTGCTTCTCCTGGTCTCCCTTGCGGGTGGAGGGCCCAAGCACCTGGCCATCCTCCACTGCACTCCCGGGCCAAAGCAGAGAGCTGGACTGGAAGAGGAGCAACCAGGACAGAATCCGGCGCCCTGACCGGGACTAGAACCTGGGGTGCTGGCGCCACAGGCGGAGGATTAGCCAAGTGAGCCACGGCGCCGGCTGAAGGTAATTCTGATTAGAAGCAGGAAAGAACTAGAGAGAGTTCTTCAGGCTAGTATTAAGTTGTGTGTGTGTGTGTGTGTGTGTGTGTGTGTTTTCTTCTTCTTAAGATAGAAAAAATAGCAACGCTGTGATGATGGAGCTGATTTGAGCTTCTGCACAACTAGTGAGGGTCATCGTGGCGCTTGGCGGGGATGTGGGAGAAGGCACCGTCCCTGGGAGCAGGCAGGTCCCAGAAAGGGGCAACGTGGGCGAGAGGAGTCCAGGGAGGGCTCCAAGTGCTCTCGTCTGCTCCCTGGGCTAGAGCAAGGCTAACACTTGACCTGAGAGTGAGGGCGGAGGCAGGAGGTAAGGAGAGAGCCACCGGGGAGAGTGGGAGGGTCGAGTGGGTCAGCTCATGGGGATGGAGTCGGCGTGGCTGTGCGAGAAAATCTTGCACGCATAGACGAGGGGGCATGTGCAAACACAGCATTGCCCACCTCTGAACTCCCACCAACGGGAGTCCAAGGGCAGCATTGTGCCTAGTGTGTTTCTTCCAGCGAGCTTGAGTCCCTGTCTGCTCAGTGTAGACCCCTTAGGTGGGTGTAATCTGAGACGCTGCTCTGTGTAGGTGACAGATCTGGCACCAGGGAAAGGGCCTACCATGGAGCTCACACGCTCTTAGGAAGTGGGTAATCAACTGTAACTTCTGTTCTCATGAACGTGTTTCATAGAGCTCGCAGCTAGAGCTGTTACCTCTAAGCTAACTTCTGCTTTGACCTCCAGATACATTCATTTTCAGCTCAAGATGCCATTTACAAAAGAAATGAAAATAATTCTAATCCACAAACAAGACCCATGCCACAAAGAAATGAAAAGGCCTCAGGTAATTTGTCACTCCTCCGGTGAGCCCAGTTCCTGTGTGCAGGGTGGACAAGAGTGAATTGAGCTGTGTGTGTGACCAGAACATGCACCTGTGTAAGTACCGGTTGCATTATATATATATATTTTTTTTAATTTGACAGGTAGAGTTGCAGACAGTGAGAGAGAGAGACAGAGAGAAAGGTCTTCCTCCCATTGGTTCACTCCCCAAAAGGCTACTACGGCTGGTGCTGCACCGATCCGAAGTCAGAAGAAGCCAAGTGTCTCCCCCCAGTCTCCCATGCAGCTGCAGGGACCCAAGCACTTGGGCCATCCTCTACTGCCTTCCCGGGCCACAGCAGAGAGCTGGCCTGGAAGAGGAGCAACCTGGACCAGAACCTGGCACTCACATGGAATGCCGGCATCACAGGCAGAAGATCAACCAAGTGAGCCACGGCACCAGCCCCTGCATTATGTTTTATCTGATCCTTTACTGACATCTTTGCTTTCATTTTCTATAGACTTACTTTCTCAATATGCCTTTGACCATCTTCTTTTCACATATACTCAATAAAAGACAAGATTTTTTTCCGACAAATTTTTTTCCCATTGAAGAGGTGAAATGGTCTCTTTTTTTAAAGATTTATTTATTTATTTATTTGAAAGCAGAGTTACAGAGAGGCAGAGGAAGAGAGAGAGAGGTCTTCCATTCACTGGTTCACTCCCCAAGTGGCCGCAACAGCCAGAGCTGCACCGATCCGAAGCCCGGAGCTTCTTCTGAGTCTCCCATGTGGGTGCAGGGGCCCAAGGACTTGGGCCATCTTCTACTGCTTTCCCAGGCCACAGCAGAGAGCTGGATTGGAAGTGGAACAGCGGGACTCAAACCAGTGCCCCTGTGGGATAACGGCACTGCAGGCAGTGGTTTTACCCGCTACACTCCAGTGCCAGCCCCAAAAATGGTCTTAAAGGCCTTGCACAGTCCTCGAAATTGTGTTGCGTTCTCTCTCCCCCTCCCTGCACTATCCCATGAGGGTGCCAGTTCTAGTCCCGTCTGCTCCACTTCCAATCCAGCTCTCTGCTATGGCCTGGGAAAGCAGAGGAAGATGGCCCAAGGCCTTGGGTCCCTGCACCCATGTGGGAGACCCAGAAGGAGCTCTTGGCTTTGGATTGGAATAATTCCAGCTGTTGTGGCCAACTGGGGAATGAACTTGTGGATGGAAGACCTCTCTCCTCTCTGCTCGCTCTCTCTGCTCGCTCTCTCGCTCGCTCTCTCTGTCTCCTCTCTCTCTCTCTCTCTCTCTCTCTCTTCTCTCCTCTCTCTCTCTTCTCTCTCCTCTCTCTCTCCTCTCTCTCTCCTCTCTCTCTCCTCTCTCTCTGCTCTCTCTCTCTGCTCACACTCTCTCTCTCTCTGTCTCTCTCCTCTCTCTCTCCTCTCTCTCTTCTCTCTCCTCTCTCTCTTCTCTCTCCTCTCTCTCTCCTCTCTCTCATCTCTCTCTGCCTCTCCCTATCTCTCTCCTTATCTTATTACTCTGACTTTCAAGTAATTAAATAAATCTTAAAAAGAACTATTTAGAAAGCATTAAACCACAACTCTGAAGACTGAGAGATCTAAAACAGAATGACAGGTGGGAGGCAGAAAGGCCTGGGTCCTGGGACAAGCTCCTCCAGCTGCCTGCTGCAGGATAGAGGGAAAGAGTGCGGATAAGAGGGGTGGGCGGTGGGAAGCAGGCTCTGTTTGGAACAGGGGGGCAGTCCATAGGGAGATGCATCTGCTGCCTCGTGATTGTCTGGGGTGCATGCAGAGGGAGCCCGTGCCTCCACCTTCCCAGTCCTGGGACATGGGCTCAAGGGTTTCACAGGCATGTGGAGCAGTTTGGCCCAAAGCTGCCAGCAGAATAGCTTCTCTCTCCTCCTCCGTCCCTTGGCCTGTCAAGAGTGTGGTTGTCGGGAGATGTGAGCTTTGTAGGAGCAGTGCCTCTAAACTATACGCTCCAAACACCGTGATTCTAAATACGCCTTGGTGAAACAGGGTTACGAATTAGAGGAGAGGCCCTGGCAGCTGTGACTGTGTATAGCACTTGAGCTTATCTCACAAGGTGGAATTTCGGGCAGGAGGCAAAAGACAGCACCTTGCTGACTGTGAGGTGCCCTGTGTGGGCGAGATCCGAGCTCACTGCACGCAGGCTCCTTTCCACCCCTGAAGACGAGCGGACGCGCCCACAGAGTGAAACAGGGGCGTTCCCTGAGGGACATGTTGCTGTGGGTTTTTATTTTATTTTTTTAATTATCTGAAAAGCAGAATTAGAGAGATCTTCCATCAGCTGATTCACTCCCCAAATGGTTGCAAGGGCTGGGCCGGGCCACAGCCAGGAGGCAGAAACTCCAACTGGGTCCCCCGTGGGCAGCAGCAGCCTAAGCACTGGGCCATCTTCCTCTGCTTCCCCAGACATTAGTAGGGAGCCGGATTGGAAGCAGGGCAGCGGGACTTGAACCAGTGCTCATGTGGGATGCTGGCACTATAGCTGGTGGCTAACCCTGGTGTGCCACAGTGCTGGTCCCTCTCTAGGTTTTGGCAATCCGTTTCCTTCCACATCTTAATTCTGTCATTTTTTTCCCTTTAAAGAAAAATATACTCTTTTCAAAGCAGTGTGGAAAACTTTATTCAAGACAGGTGTCAAGACTCACAACAGGGCGAGAGGGAGGGACCTCAACTCCCAAGAACAAGTCGGGGTTGTTGCTGACGGCAGGCCAGGGTGCCTGCACTCCGTGGCTAGGGGAGGGGTTCACCCTACACCGTCCCAGCAGGATTCCTGATAGAATTAGACTAGCAAGGGTTGCAACAACATGTGCCAGGGCTGAGACCCAGGGGAGGAGAAGGTTGAGAGGAGTCTGAGGACGTGATTTTCACATCGTTAGGGGTTATTGTGCCCATTTTCCAGATAAGGTAAGCTGTCATTCGCTCAGGGCTTCGCAGCTGCAGTTAAAGGCAAATCCAGCCCTGGAACAGAGCTCTTTTGACTCACGATCCACTTCTCTGTCATATTTGCTTTGATAGATGGACGTGATGACAGCTGGCAGGAGCACGTCAGAACTCTGTCCTCCCCCGGCAATGATGGCTGCGAGGATTTTGTCTCTATCAGTCCTGTGAGCATTAGAGAGAGTGTTATAAGAAACGGCAGAGAGGCCATGGTAGCTGGCTATGGCCAAGTACATTCTTTTTTTTTTTTTTTTTTTTTTTTTTTTTTTTTTTTTTTTTGACAGGCAGAGTGGACAGCGAGAGAGAGAGAGAGAGAGAGAGAGAGAGGGGTCTTCCTTTGCCGTTGGTTCACCCTCCAATGGCCGCTGCGGCCAGCGCACCGCACCTATCCGAAGGCAGGAGCCAGGTGCTTCTCCTGGTCTCCCATGGGGTGCAGGGCCCAAGCACTTGGGCCACCCTCCACTGCACTCCTGGGCCACAGCAGAGAGCTGGCCTGGAAGAGGGGCAACCGGGACAGAATCCAGGGCCCCAACCGGGACTAGAACCCGGAGTGCCGGCGCCGCAAGGCGGAGGATTAGCCTAGTGAGCCCCGGCGCCGGCCCCAAGTACATTCTAATGGATCTGGAATACGCACCTTGAAAAGAAATCAGCCAAGCTAACAGCAAATAGGGACGTTCACATCAATAGAGCCTCAGGTCATGGTTTTCTTTTCCGAATAAATAAATAAATCTTAAAAAAAAAAAAAAAAGAGGAGAGGCAGAGAGAGAGAGAGAGAGAGAGAGAGAGGGAGGGAGGGAGGGAGGGAGGGAGGTTGGTCTTCCATCTGCTGGTTCACTCCCCAGATGGCTGCAACGGCCGGAGCTGCGCCGATCCGAAGCCAGGAGCCAGGAGCTTCTTCCAGGTCTCCCATGTGGGTGCAGGGGCCCAAGGGCTTGGGCCATCTTCTACTGCTTTCCCAGGCCACAGCAGAGAGCTGGATTGGAAGAGGAGCAACTGGGACTAGAACCAGTGCCCATATGGGATGTCAGAGCCTCAGGCCAGGGCGTTAACCTGCTGAGCCACAGCACCAGCCCCAAGCCTCAGGTTGTGGTTTTCTTGCCAGGAAATGTGGGAAGACAAAGCAGGGGCTGGCATTTTGGGGTAGTGAGTAAAGCCACCACCTGTAGCACCAGGATCCCATGTGGGCGCTGGTTCAAGTCCCTGCTGCTCTACTTCGGAACCAGTTCCCTGTTAAAGCACCAGGAAAGCAGCAGAGGATGGCCCAAGTGCTTGGGCCCCTGCACCCACGTGGGAGACCCAGAAGGAGCTCCTGGCTGCAGCCTGGCCCAGCTCTGGCAGGTGTGGCCGTTTGGAGAGTGATCCAGCAGACGGAAGAGCTCTCTGTCTCTGTATAACTCTGCCTTGCAAATAAATAATAAATCTTTTTTTAAAAAATGAATGAAAGCAATGACAGTCATCTGGTAAAAATCTGCGAGTGACCATTTTCCAAGTGACTTCAGCTCACTAATAAAAGCTCTTCTGCACGATAAACTTAAGAGACCGATTTTTCTACAATAATGTTGATGTAATGGTGCTGTGGTTAATTCGATTTAATACTTGTTTTTTATACAGACGTCTTTAACAGTGAGCAAGAGGATTAGAGATTAGAGATTTGTGAAATTTCAGCTCCAGTATTCTAGCTTGCCCATGGATTTATCAGCAGTGGGAAATGACCACTTTGGTTTCCTTTGTAAAAATGTGTTATTTTTAGCCAAGAATAAGGCATCTTCAGATTAAACAGAGAAACATTTCTGTGCTAGACTTTTGAACTTGATCTCCTTTCTTTGTCCCTTTAGGAGCCACTCGCCATTCATTCCTCTGCCACTCGTCTGTTCCTATTCCTGGTCCTCTTGTAAGTTCTTGCTTTACCACCACAACGCGCGTCTCGGAGCAGTCTCCTGTGGTTCCTGTGGACATGCCAGAACTCTACTCTTAGAGACTGCTCTGGATGCAGTTTTCTAATACGGAAAGTACTTGAGTATTGGAAAGAATTGGGCTTACTGGTGATTTATTATTTGGGAGGTAGAGTGAGCTCCCATCCAGTGGTTTACTCTTCAAAAACTCATAATACCAGATCAAAGCTGAGAGCCAGGAACTCACTCTGAGTGTCTCACATGAGTGGCAGAGAACCAACAACTTGACCCATCACTGCTGCCTCCCAGGGTGGGCATTAGCAGGAAGCTGGAATCGAGTGTGGAACCAAGACTTGAATCCAGGCCCTCCGATATGGGATCCAGGCATCCCTAAACAGTCTTAACCACGAGGCCACATGCTCCTCCCCGAGGGCTTTTATTAAAGACTTGTTAAAGCCTTTCGTTGGCTTTCATACTGATGCAATTATATTTTATCTGTTGTTTGTTTATTCTCTGTTTCTTTTTTTTTTTTTTTTTTTTTTTTTTGACAGGCAGAGTTGACAGTGAGAGAGAGAGACAGAAAGGTCTTCCTTTGCCGTTGGTTCACCCTCCAATGGCCGCCGCGGCCTGAGCGCTGCGGCTGGCGCACCGCGCTGATCCGAAGGCAGGAGCCAGGTGCTTCTCCTGGTCTCCCATGGGGTGCAGGGCCCAAGCACTTGGGCCATCCTCCACTGCCCTCCCGGGCCACAGCAGAGAGCTGGCCTGGAAGAGGAGCAGCCAGGACAGAATCCGGTGCCCCGACCAGGACTAGAACCCGTTGTGCCGGCGCCGCAAGGCGGAGGATTAGCCTAGTGAGCCGCGGTGCCGGCCCTCTGTTTCATTTTAAATAGGAGTTGTAGCATCTTAAGATATACAGTAAAATTGGAAAGGAAAGGGAAGGGGCCAGCACTGTGGTGTAGTGGGTAAAGCCTCTGCCTGCAACACGTGCATCCCATATGGGTGCTGGTTCAAGTCCTGGCTGCTCCAGTTCCAATCCAGCTCCTTGCTAATGCTCCTGGGAAAGCAGCAGAAGATGGTCCAAGTGCTTGGGCCCCCGCACCCACATGGGAGACCTGGAAGAAGCTCCTGGTTCCTGTTTTTGGATCAGTCCAGCCCTGGCTGTTGCAGCCATTTGGGGAATGAACCAGTGAATGGAAGATCTTTCTGCACTGCCCCCCCCCACCCCATAACTCTGCCTTTCAAACAGATAAATAAATCTTTTACCAAAAAAAAAAAAAGAAAATAAAGGCAGAGACTATGTGTATAACATATAAAATTTTTCAGCCTTCTTGACTTTGTATCCTGCATAGAAACCTTTCTTTGGATATCTAGAGCTACATTTACGTCTGTGTGAGCTTATGTTAAGTGCTAACGTGTTTCTCACGGGAAAGACAACAGGAATGAAGCAAAAACCCTTCTGTCGGCATTCTCCAAGCTATGCTTTATCAAACGCCAGCTGACTGCCCTTGCTGTGTTGCTAAAGAAAACAAAGGGTTTGGCTGCGGGACTTCTCCGAGCCTTCCTAGGGTCCCAACCTAACCGCTTCTCGCCATCCTCCCCCAGTCCCTGCCCGTCCCAGCCCGTCCCAGCCTCCCACTGGAACTCCTATGTGTGCCTCCAGGGGATCTTCCTCTTTGTCCTCTCACATCCTGTTCAAAGAAGTGGACTGACCCTTCAAACCAGCAGGCAGCTTAGGCCAAGCCCCCATTTCCTCCCACCAAGTGTGTGCCACAGGTGCTCCTCCCTAACCCCCAGGGTGTTGCCAGTCTCCCCGCCTCCCACCTCTGCTCCTTGGGCCTCCTTGATTTCCCTCTAACAAAACCACCAGTCTGTGGCCCCAGGGCCTTTGCACTCCTCCTGTGCCCTTCTCGGATATTGGCAACTTTCTCTCTCTCTTTATTCAACTCAACAAAACTCCTCTCTCCTTACCTCTGAGCGCAGGCTCTCAGACCCCTGTTTGCTGTCTGCTTTCCCAGAAGCACTTACTCGCTCCCTGCTCTACCTGAGCTTCACCAGAAGAGTGCTGGTTTGATAACTCACCAGCGCTCAGCCCACTGAGTGTTAGGAGGCGCTGGAGCAAGCCTTTGAAGGCAGGACGATTCAGCCCAAAGTACCCACGAACATCCCAAACACGGGGGCTTCAGAGCCCTTTTGGAAACTCTGCCTTAGTTATTTACTATTTGGTAAAATCAGCTCCAGCTTTCTCACACTTCTGTCTTTTATTTTGAGAACCTGTGCCAGCCTGTCAGCTCGTGTCCTTTGACAGAAGTCACACCACTGGTGACAAAGGCCACCTCTGCTCCACCCAGCCCGTCCCTCCCCGGGATCAGCGAGCTCACCTTGCCTGCGGCGGCCACACATGCTGCAGGATCTGTGGTCAGCGAGCTCACCTGGCCTGCGGCGGCCACACGTGCTGCAGGATCTGTGGTCAGCGAGCTCACCTTGCCTGCGGCGGCCACACGTGCTGCAGGATCTGTGGTCAGCGAGCTCACCTGGCCTGCGGCGGCCACACGTGCTGGAACATCTGCGGCAGGAAGCCCTCCAAGGCCAGCGCAGGACGCACAGCCTGGAGCCCTCACCACTCTGCCACAGGCATCACCTTGGACCACAGCTGACCAGGTAAGCACAGGAAACGGAAGCCACAGCCGGGGCCCTGTGCACACTCCTCGTGACGAGGAGGAGCCTGGCTCACCCTTGTCCCTCCCAGCAGAACTGTCCCTAAGCATGTCTGACAGGTCACTGCACCGCCTAATTAATAAGCAAAATCAAGTCCATGGAAATATTCCACGATGAGTTTTATTCCCATTTCAGTATTTTTTTTAAAAAAGATTTATTTCCTTACTTGAAAAGCAGAGTGAAAGAGATGGAGAGACAGATCTTCCATCTGCTGGTTCACTCCCTAAATGGCCACAATGGTTGGAGCTGGGCCAGGAGGAAGACAGTAGGCAGAAACTCCATCCTGGACTCCCACAAGGTAGACAGGAGCCCAAACATTTGGATCATGATTTGCTGCCTTCCCAGGTGCATTAGCAGGGAGCTGGATCTGAACAGGAGCCAGGCCACCCGCTGGCATTCTGCTAGGAGATGCCAGTGTCCTAAGCAATGGCTTAGCCTGCTGCAGCAGGGCCAGTGCTGTGGCAAAGTGGGTTAAGCTACTGCTTAGGATACCTGTCCCACAGAGGCTGCTCCACTTCCAGGCCAGCTCTCTACTAACGAACCTGGGAAAGCAGTGGGCGATTCCCCAAGTGCTTGGGCCCCTGCCTCCCGTGTAGGGGAGATCTGGGTGAAGCTACTGGGTTCTGGCTTTGGCTTCGCCCAGCCCTGGCAGGGTTGCCGCCATTTGGGGAATGAACCAGAGGATGGAAGATCAATTAATTCTCTCTGTATCTCTATCTCTCGAATGCAGTGACTGTTCCTCGCCACCGCCAGAGAATTAGGCAGGCTGTCCATAGCTTGCCTTGACCGAGGAGGGGAAGTGTGCCATCAGCCTTCCCCAAACCTGGGGGACAATCAGGTGCGGTGTGGAGCCCAGTCGAAGCAGGGTCTCACTTTATTGTAAAAGGGAGGTGTATATATAGCTGAGGTACAGAGCAGATGAGCGGATGCGGGCAAGGGATGGGGTGATATGATGCAAAAGGGTCCTAACCACTCCTATTATACCACCTTAAAGATCGTTAGGCAGAAGCGCCCTGGGGCTGGGGTGTTTGCCACCAGGGATTTGAAACTTAGACAGGTTTTCAAATTCAAGGGAGGCTCAGGAAGTTTCCTCTAGGCCTCTCCGAATTCAGCCTCCCCCACACTCAAATAAAGCTTTATTTAAAAAAAAATGATATTGGGGGCTGGCACTGTGGTGCAGCAGGTTAAAGCCCTGGCCTGAAGCACAAGGATACTATATGGGCACCAGTTCTAGTCCTGGCTGCTCCACTTCTGATCCAGCGCTCTGCTATGGCCTGGGAAAGCAGTAGAAGATGGCCCAAGCCCTTGGGCCCCTGCACCCGCGTGGGAGACCCGGAAGAAGCTCCTGGCTTCAGATCAGCGCAGCTCCAGCTGTTGCAGCCAGCTGGGGAGTAAACCAGTAGATGGAAGACCTCTCTTTCTGTCTGTACTTCTCTCTGTAGCTCTGTCTTTCAAATAAATGAATCTTTAAAAAAAAAAAAGATACTAACTTGTTGAACCACATTGCCAGCCCCTTCCCATTTCAGTATTTTTTTGCCTCAAAAAGTGACATTTATTTAAAGAGGAAAAAAAATGACAAGATGTCCATCTGTTGGCTCCCTCCCCCCTCAGCCCTCCAGGACTGAACCCCAGCTGGGGCAAGGTGGCAGGACAGCCCCTCTCAGATGAGGTCAGCAACATTGAGGGGCATCTCCTCAATGGAGGTGTTGTAGAAGGTCTCGATGTCAGTCTGCTTATCTTCTTCTGTCCCCATGTTAATAGCCTTACGACCAAAGCGTCCACGACGGCCAATTCTGTGAATATAGTTTTCCCTGTTGGTGGGAAGGGCATAGTTGATGACTAAACAAACTTGTACATCAATGCCTCTGGCCCATGTGGAGACAGGGAGGAATTCAGTGCACACAATCCATCCAGCAGGGGCTTAGTAAGTACTCATAGGCAGCCAAAGGAAGCAAGTGTCTGCTTGTGTCCTAGAGCCCTTGGGCACGCGGGATTTTCTTCCAGGTTGCTACTTTCCTGAGAGAGGCACTAGTCGGGCCCCTGGGAGAGAGAATCACCTTGGATTCATGTCAGTATTTCAAGACATTATTTAATGCTATAATTTTTGAGATTTGAGAATCAGAGAGAGAGATAAATGGGGCACAGAGCGAGAGTTCCCATCTGCTGGTTCTCTTCTCACATGCCTGCCACAGACAGGGTTGGCCAGACTGAAGCTGAGAGCCAGGAGCTCAGTTCGTCTCCCGTGTGGGTGTCTCTCATGTGGGTGGCCAGGACCAGTTGCTTGAGCCATCAACGCCCCTCCCACCGTCTGCACTAGCAGAAAGCTGGAGTCAGAAGCCGGAGCTAGGACTTGACTGTAGGCCCTCCAGCTTGGGTTGCAGGAGTCTCAACCACCAAGGTATGTGCCTACTCCCTGACAAGAGACTTGTAAAAAGATGAAATAGTTGGCAGGGTATACCAGGATCCAGGCCAAATAACGGTGCTGCGCTGAAATACCACGTGTGAGGTCCCCATCCTCAGTACCCTTCTGACTGTAGCCAGGATGGTGAAAATAAGATCTGTCCCACTGGCCCCGTGTAGTTGGGGGCAACTCTGTCTCGCCTGCGTCTTCATTCCTGAAACAACAAACCCAAACCGCACGGTGGTGGTTCTCAGTCTGAAAATCACTCTGTAATTCACCCAGCCTCCTGCAAACCCTCTGAATCAGGAATGAACCTGTACAGCCATGTGGTCCCTAAGGGCCCCGGCTTCTCCAACATAGCACCCACAGTACACAGTAGGCTTTTTTTTTTTTTTTTTTTTTTTTTGACAGGCAAAGTTAGAGAGAAAGGTCTTCCTTCCGTTGGTTCACCCCCCAAGTGGCTGCTAAGGCCGGTGTGCTGCGGCCAGACAGAATCCAGTGCCCCTACCAGGGCTAGAACCCAGGGTGCCAGCACCGCAGGCAGAGGATTAGCCTAGTGAGCCGCGGTGCCGGCCCTACAGTAGGCTTTTAATAATGACTCCTTGAAGGCCGGCGCCGTGGCTCAGTAGGCTAATCCTCCACCTTGCGGCGCCGGCACTCCAGGTTCTAGTCCCGGTCAGGGCGCCGGATTCTGTCCCTGTTGCCCCTCTTCCAGGCCAGCTCTCTGCTGTGGCCCAGGAGTGCAGTGGAGGATGGCCCAAGTGCTTGGGCCCTGCACCCCATGGGAGACCAGGAGAAGCACCTGGCTCCTGCCTTCGGATCAGCGCGGTGCGCCAGCTGTGGGAGCCATTGGAGGGTGAACCAACGGCAAAGGAAGACCTTTCTCTCTGTCTCTCTCTCTCTTTCTCACTGTCCACTCTGCCTGTCAAAAAAATAAATAAATAAAATAATGACTCCTTGAACACGTAATTGAATAGGCTTATAGGTGGGCTGTTCTCCAGAAATGAACCAGTCTCAGACTGGAGTGAGTAGAGGAAGCCCCCCACCCGCCGTGGCTCCACATCCACTTGGCTCAGTTTGCTCCTCTTCCTCCAGGAAGACTTTTCTGTGTGTTATTTCAGGTACTTCCGACTTGAACATGAACCTTAGAATTAAGGAAAACCAGCACAATGGCAACCTGAGGGATAAAACATATATTTTAATGGAAAAGTTCAGTTTTTGCTGTTTTGAACTCCAAGTTTCCCTCACTTTTGATCCTGGCCAACAGACTTAATCCTACGAATCTCATTTCCAGAAATGCTTGACCTCGTACCAGCCACTGGGTGACCTTGTTACTCATTGCCTGAACTGTATGGAGCAGGTTAAAATAAACTCTGTACACTGGAGCAAAGCTTCTAAAAACGGTAGCCGTTTTGGAGAGACGCTGGCTCATAGAGCTTCCAGTGGCATCGGAGCTCAGTGCTGGTTCTTCTAGCAATGTCTCCAAGTGCTCACGTGGGGGTGATCCTGAGTAATCCTGACAAAATCCTTTGTTGCCAATAGACCACAGATGAGACGGCAGGGAACTTGAGGGGAGTGACGGATGATGTGCAGGCTCATAGAGAACTCCAGAGAGCTTGCAAGGTGCTCCAGGAACTGAGCGGCTTCACCTCAAGACTGTCTACACCTGCCCAGGTAAGCGGGGGTTGGGGGGGGGGACAGAAAATGCCGAGGTTCATGCCTCTGAAGCCCATGCCGGCATGGACTCCCCACTGGGAGGGCTTCAGAGATTGGGTTCTTTGTTTTTTAAGATTTATTTATTTGAGAGGTAGAGTTATAGACAGAGAGAGGGAGAGACACAGAGAGGTCTTCCATCTACTGGTTCACTCCCCAAATGGCTGCAATGGCCAGAGCTGGGCTGGTCAGGAGCCAGGAGTTTCTCCCAGGTTTCTCATGTGGGTGTAGGGGTCCAAGGACTTGGGCCATCTTCTACTGCTTTTCCAGGCCACAGCAGAGAGCTGGATCGGAAGTGGAGCAGCCGGGTCTCAAACCGGTGCCCAAACGGGATGCTGGCGCTTCAGGCCAGGGCATTAACCCACTGCACCACAGCGCCACCCCCGAAGTTCACGTTTCACATGTGACCAGCCTACATAGAGGAGGACCAGAGTTCATGTTTGACTTTGGACATCTTGCTCTCCGCTCTCGTTCCACCTTGAATGCTTTTGAGGTCCTGGTACAAAGGGGTGTCCACTTGGCGTGGCTCTTTGCCCGGGTACTCCTTTTTCCACTTAGTTTTGCTAACTAGATATCTAACCAACCTACCACTCAAAAGGAGTTCTGTCAGTTCCTTAGAATAATATAGAACACGTATCCTCACCAACAAGTGACATAAAATATTTTCCTTTCCTCCCAAAATGCAATGTAATTTTTATAAAAATGCATTTGAAATATGTCAATAATATTGAACTGCTGCTAAAAACAAGTTTAAAGCAATCAACATTTCATTAAACGTTTTTGAAATCATGTCTGCAAGGGATCTTTGAAAAGCTCATAGAAGATGTGTATGATGAAAAAGATTAAGCATAAATTTAAAAAACTTTTGCACCAAAGTAAATTGATCTTTTAATTGTATTTTCCCACAATTTTTTTCCTAATTTTTAGGTTTGTTTATTTGAATAGCAGAGTGAGAGACAAAAACAAAAAGATCTTCCACCCATTGGTTCACTCCCCAAATCCCTGTGACAGCCAGAGCTGGGCCAAGTCAGAGCCAGGTGCTCAGAACTCCATCTGGGTCTCCCACATGGGTATGAGGGAGCCACAGGTACCTGGACCATCACCTGCTGCTTTAGCAGAAAATGGAATTGGATTCAGGGCTGGGACTCAAATCCAGGCGCCCCGATATGGGACCCGGGCGTCTCAAGCAGCATCTTAACCCCTGCACCAAACTCATACCACCCCCCAAACTTTTTGAAGCACCCTCACATGTTTGCCTTCCACTATTCCCAGGTCAATGCCATCAATTCACTGATTTCCCTAAGTGAGCAGTTACTGCAGATGCCGTTTCAGAACAGCAGTCTGGCTTTCAGAATGCCTGTGACGTCCTGCCTGACTGACCCCCTCAGTAACGTCCTGAGTACTACGGAAGAAAGTTGGCAGAGACCCACGGGTGGTCCTGAGCAGGTGGGTCCAGCCTATGCAGGTTGCCAACTCGGTGTAGAATGTTTTTCATGAGGGATTTTAGAAATGTATTTGAAGGTAGACAGAGCTCTCATCCACTGCTGCTCTCCCCAAATGCCCACATAGGCTGACCTGAGACAGAGACAGAACCAAGAGCCGAGAACTCACTCCAGATCTCACATGTGGGCAGCAGGGACGCAGCCACCCTGCAGCCTCCCACAGTGTGCGTTAGCTGGAAGCTGAAGTCCGGAGCCAGAGCTGGGCATTGAACCCAGACACTCACATATGGAACGCAGGCATCTTAACCACAAAATCAAATAGCTGCCCCTTTATTTTTATTGGGTTCTTTTTTAGATTGATTGATTTGAAAGGCAGAGTGATAGAAAGAAAGGAAAAGAGAAAGAGATCTTCCACCTGCTTGTTCATTCCTCACATGGCCACACTGGCTGGAGTGGTTCAGGCCAAAGCCAGGAACCCAGAGCTCCACCTGGGACTCCCATGTGAGTGGCAGGGGACGAAGTACTTAGGCCAGATTCCACTGACTCCCCAGGCAATTAGCAGGGAGCTGGATCAGAGGCGGAGCACCTGGGACTTGAACTGGTGCTCTGATATGAAATGTTGGTATCACAGTTGGCAGTTAGTTCACTGTGCCACAACTCTGGCCCTGACTCACCCCTCCATTCTTTTTTTAAAGATTTATTTATTTATTTGAAAGTCAGAGGTACAGAGAGAGAGAGGAGAGGCAGAGAGAGAAAGGTCTTCCATGCAATGGTTCACTCCCCAGTTGGCTGCAACGGCCAGAGCTGTGCCGATCCAAAGCCAGGAACTAGGAGCTTCTTCCGGGTCTCCCACATGGGTGCAGGGGCCCGAGGACTTGAGCCATCTTCTACTGCTTTCCCAGGCCATAGCAGAGAGCTGGATTGGAAGTGGAGCAGCCGGGACTAGAACTGGCGCCCATATGGGATGCCGGCGCTTCAGGCCAGGGCGTTAACCCAGTGCACCACAGTGCCAGCTCCCCCCCGCCTTTTTTTTTTTTTCAAGATTTATCACCCCTCCATTTCTAAAATGTACTTATTTATTTGAAAGGCAATTATAGCCAGTGAGATCTTCCATCCACTGGTTCAGTCCCCCAAATGGCTGAAGGGCCAGGACTAGGCCAGGCCGCATCCAGGAGCCTGGACCTCTATTCAGGTTTCCCATGTGGACACAGGGATACATGCACTTGGACCATCTTTTGCTGCTTTCCCAGGTGCATTACTGGGAAGCTTGGTGGGAGTGAAGCAGCCAGGACTTGAACCAGCGGAAGCAAACTCTGCTGAAGAACCCCCCAGCCTGCTCTTTTCTGGGGTCTCCTTCTTTATCCCATCAGTGTGAGAAACCAGCTCTTGGCGCAAAGTACTGGGCACAGAGTAAACACTCAATAAAGTACACTTGCTATTTGCACAAAAAAGACACTCGACGTCCTTAGGCATTAGGGAAATGCAAATTCACCCAAAAAGGCAGACAGCAACGAGTGTTGGCAAGGATCCAGAGAAAGTGCCATCCTTATACATTGTTGGATTACAAAATGAGGCAGCCACTTTGCAAAACAGTGTCGTGGTTCCTCAGCATGTTAGATTTGCCATGTATGTATCCGAGAGAAAGGAAACCACATGTTTGTGGACCCCCTGGCTCTCAGCGGGAATGTCCAGGATGTGGTGAATGGATGGATAAAGGGTCGTCTATCCACGAGGTGGAGCATTGCCCAGCAACAAGGGGGACTGAAGTTCTGATGCAGGCTGCGACGTGAGCCTTGGAAACATTCTGCTGAGTGCAAAGAAGCCGCTCGGGAAAGACCACGTGTCGTGGTTCACTGGCAGGAACCTCCCCACCCAGGAAAACCTGTGCACACAGGACGTAGAGAAGGGTTTCCCGAGACTAGGGGTCTGAGAATGCGGGAGCAGAGTGACTGCCAGTGGGGGCCAGGCTCGTCTTAGGGGCAATGAATTCTAACGTGAGACTGGGATGATAATTGTACAACTCTGTGAATACAGAGAGAAAATATTGAATTGTGAGTTCTAAGCGGTGAATCGTGTGTGTAAAGTTCATCTCACTGAGACAGGACCACCACGAGCAGGAGGGCGACCTACATCCCGTCCCCCTGGCTGGCCCTCCTCTCCGAGACAGAGGGGGTCTTCAGCGGACTGCCGGGACTTTCTCTGGGGTTCCAGTGTGGGCGCCAGCTGACCTCACTACTGTGGCCCGCACTCCCCTCTACACCCCCAAGCCTTCTTTCAGTAACAGTGCACTGCCCTCTACACCCCCAAGCCTTCCTTCAGTAGCACGGAGCACTGCCCTCTACACCCCCAAGCCTTCCTTCAGTAGCACGGTGCACTCCCCTCTACACCCCCAAGCCTTCCTTCAGTAGCACAGTGCTCTGCCCTCTACACCCCAAGCCTTCCTTCAGTAACACAGTGCACTGCTCATGCAGGTGGAGGACGTGCTGGAGATGGCCCTCGTGGCCCTCGGGAGGATCCACGAAGCAGGGGTGCAGCAGAACCCGGCGTCCGGGTCTTCAGTGACGCTGTCCTCTGCCCTCGCTGTCACGATGCTGAGCAGGTAACAGGGAAGGAAGGGAGAGGAGCTTTGTTTCAGACTGCGGCCTGTGGACAGCGTACAAAACGCGGTTTCCTTTCTTGCTTCCGTCTCCTTAGCCGAAACGCGTCCACTCTGCCTCTGAGCTCTTACACCCTGGGCCACCCCGCACCCGTCAGCTTGGGCTTCCCGTCGGCTGCGGCTTTGGAGGAGCTCCTGAGTAAACACCCGGGAGTTAACGTCCAGGTGAGTGCGAAACCGGCTCGGATCGGGGTGATAACCGGATTCCGTGGCCGTGAGGACGTTTGTGTGAAAGAAACGTAGCAGCTGACCTGCGCAGAGCCAGGGAGAGGCGGCGGTTGCCATTTGTGCTTACTTGACACTGGCCCGGACAGAGGCCTGGAAAAGATGAGCGTAGAGACCTGGAGTGTTGAACAGGTTTCTGGGCTCCTTGTTCCTGTGCTGTGATGTGAATGGATCTCAAAGCTTCATGATTTACACGAAGCTGGGAATACCTGGTTGATGACTGACTCAGTATAGCAATGCGCGCATATCAGTTTACTGTGTTTCTTTAAACAATGATCTAACAAACACAAATGGTATTTTGGGGGGGGGGGGGGCAGGCAGAGTTAGAGACAAAGGTCTTCCTTTTCCATTGGTTCACCCCCCAAATGGCTGCTACGGCTGGCACGCTGTGCTGATCTGAAGCCAGGAGCCAGGTGCTTCTCCTGGTCTCCCACGTGGGTGCAGGGCCCAAGGACCTGGGCCATCCTCCCCTGCCTTCCCGGGCCACAGCAGAGAGCTGGCCTGGAAGAGGGGCAACCGGGACAGAATCCGGCGCCCCGACCAGGACTAGAACCCAGGGTGCTGGCGCCGCAGGGGGAGGATTAGCCTAGGGAGCCACGACTCTGGCCCACAGGTGGTATTGTTGCCTTATCCTGGAGAGCAGAATACTTAATTCCTAGCAAAATAGAGGTATAAACATGTTTAAAAAATCGAGGGTTCCAAGTATATGCCTCCCCTTTAATCTATTGTTTCTCATTTATGTTATCGTATGAAATACTCCATCTGAGATATTAGCAGGGAAAAGCCCAGTATTGAATTTATGAAATCTGATACCTCGCTACCTGTCGGGGTCATTTATAATGTGTTGTCAGTTGATGCAACTTGGCTTGTCTTTGTCTTAGGTCGCAGGACTGGCTTTCAATCCCTTCAAGGATTTTGACAACAGGGACATTGTTGGAAGCATTGGAACTGTGTTGCTCAGCTCTAATCTTGAATCGCTCCAAGTCCATGATTTAATGGAAGATATCGAGGTATCAGTGAATCGTAGGGAATAAAGACGGGATCGAATATTCTAGAAAATAAGATGGAAAATGCAGCAAATTGAAGGAAATAAGTACGGATTAATGGCAGTGCCATTGTGTTCCTATTAACTTTTTAAATTAGGAACTTTTATACAGAGAAAACTGTGTTACCCTTTTCAAAAGGTGATGTAGGTCTTAGACTATGTATAACTTAGTCTCCCCTAACCCTGGCACTGTGTTACCTGCTAATATTCAAAAAGGAAGACCTAGAAAGTTCCATTACCTTGTCACTCCTAAGGTGACAGGAAGGCACAATGGATGGACCACGGTGAACTCGGGAGCTGATGACCTGTCTGTCCTAGATCGTGCTCTGGAGAAGCGAGAGCCTGGACCCAGCTCAGCCCAGCAGCCTCAGCCTGAGCACAGAGCAGCTGGTGATCACGCTGAACATCACTTCCTCGGAGGAGTCCCTGATCCTGAGCGTGCAGCCAGACATCCGCCTTCCCGTGACCCTCTACCTGGCCTTCCAGCATCAGCCTGAGCCTGCCGACTGCCACCTGAACATCACCCTTCCAAAGGATCAGGTGTGGCAGAAAGGTAAACCCCGGTCAGGTGCGGGCAACCCACTTTGAAATGCACTGTGTTTGGTAACTTTTTATTTTCAGATAATTGTAGGTCTGTATGCGGCCGTTTGAAATGCAGTAGACGACTCGGATACCTTTCAGCCCATTCTCCCCTGACAGTAGCATTATTGCCACTGTCAGGCACTGTGGCACAACCAGGAGAAGGCATTGGCATGTGCGTTGACTGTCTCAGATTTTACCAGATTTCCAAGCACCGGTCCCTCTGTGTGCGTGTGTTTGGTTCCCTGTAATTTGCCCCATCTGTAGACACACATGACCATGAAGTGCACTTTTTCCAAAAAAAAGACAGGTTGTGGGGTGGAAGGAAGGACATTTATATGATTAAGCAAATTCAGTAAAAGGTCCATTGTAGAATTTCCTTAGCGATGGAGCGAGTGCTGACAACGTCCTCTCCAATTCCCGTGTGGTTCGTAGTGAGATGTTGAGTTCCGCTGCAGAAGTCAAGTTCCTGCACCACAGGTCATGTATCCTAAACACTGCATATTGTGGATTAATGTATAGGAAGAATCTGTATTTTCATTTTACCTGTAGGCCTGGAGGTATCTCAGTAAGTCTTACCATAAACCAGATGTCTACCTCACATTTAGAAAAGTTAGTTTCTGATTTATATATTAATCATTAAAATGTATGAGCTATAGAAACAATGCCTAGATATGCTTGAGCAAAAGCAGGCTCTGTGGACCTGAACTTTGAATACGGTGCTGACGTCTCAGTAAAGAGCCACCCTTTCGCACTAAGAATGGCAACCTCATCGGGAAGGCTAATGCGTGTTTTGCTGCACCTGCATGACAGTCACGGTCTTCCTCACGGATGGAACCATCTCTGACTCTCAGGGGCCTCACCAACATGGAAATGGTCACTTTTCCAGTTACCCTCCCCCCACTCAGTGACCTGGAGATCCTTTGAAGGATGAGGGGCTCCTCCTTTGAGGGATGAGAAAGCAGAGTCAGCAGCCTCAGCTGCCGCGCCTTGGCCTTAACAGCCAGAGGCTCAGCGTGAGGCCTGGCAGCAGCTCTCTGGTCCTGGACCCGCTCTCGCCTCCCCTGGCTCTGTCCGTGGTTCCTTTCGGTACCTGGGCCTTCTGTTTACTAATTTAGATGGGTGCTGATTTCATTTTCCTAAAACTCAAGGTGCATTCTAATTATACTCAGACCTAAATTATGATTTTTCAAAAGAATGATTGTCTGGTCAGTCATGATACAACAGGTTAAGCAATGCCAGCATCCAATGTGGGCGCTGCTCTTGAGGCCCAGCTGCTCCACTTCCAATCCAGCTCCCTGCTGATGCGCCTGGGAAAGCAGCAGAGGATGGCCCACGTGCTTGGGCCCCTCCCACCCACATGGGAGACCCGGAGGAAGCTCCAGGCTCCTGGCTTCAGCCTGGCCTAGCCTCAGCCCTTGTGGCAATTTAGGGAGTGAACCAGCAGATGAAAGATCTTTCTCTCTGTCTCTCCTTCTCTCTGTAACTCTGCCTCTCAAATAAATAAATCTTTATTTTTAAAACATGATTCTTAACTTTTTCTTTTGGAAAGATATATAATCTCTTTTCCCTTTTTGTGTTTATTTTTTAAGACCTATTTATTTCATTTGAAAAGTGGAGTTAGAGACAGAGGGAGAGCCAGAGAGAAACAGAGAGGTATCCCATCCACTGATTCACGCCCCAAATGGCCACAACGACTGGGGCTGGCCTGGAAGTCCATCTGGATCTCCACGTGGGTGGCAGGGGCTCAAGCATGTGGGCCACCTTGCACTGCTTTCCCAAGATGAGTAGCAGGGAGCTGGACTGGAAGTGAATCAGCCTGGACTGGAGCCAGCACCCATGTGGGATTCTGCGCAGCAGGTGGCAGCTTAGCCTGCCCTCCCCTGCCATTTTTAAAAATTAAATAAATACATCAAAATTAAATAATTCAAACCCTGCCTTCTGGGTGAAAGAAGAAAAATGTGTGAGCATTGTTTAGCAGGAAGACTCAAATCCTAACCATCAAAACAAACAAAAGCAGATGACTGCACTGACAGGGGGGAACCCAGCCTCTGTTGCGGGTCATCTCTCTTCAGGCCACTGCAACTCGAGGCCTAGCGTTTCCTCCGTTGTAAAATAAAACAGCCCTGCAGAAGAAAGGGTCAGGTGCATTTTTGTCTCACTGAGCTACAATTAAGCCCTCTTCTTTGTCCCAAGATGAGGAGTACACCTGGGTGCTGACGCCCGAGAGCCTGCGCTACGGCATCGGCACCTACTATGTAACAGCCGTGTTGAATGGCGACGCAGAGAGGCCCGCCCTGGTCTCGGTGGTGACAGCTGTCACCCAGTGTTACTTCTGGGACAGCCACAACAGGACGTGGAGGAGCGACGGGTGCCAAGTAAGAGGCGGGGCCACTTCTCTTCTACCTCAGCCGCCGCTAAACACAGTGCCCCTGCTGCCCTCCAGGGGGCAGCCCAGAGGCACAGCCCAGGGGAGGGCAATAAAGGACCCGGGCCAAGGAGCCAAGGTGCCGGCTGTGCCGTGTGGCCCGGCTGCTGACCGGCGCAGGCCTGTGCCATGTCTCCAATTCGCTTCTCAGACGGGGTCCAGGGTGAATCTGGAGTTCTGGATGAGCTAAGGAAAGCCTGCGTGGAAACAGGTCCTACGGGGCAGATAAAATGAAGCAAACCTGCAGAATAGAGAACTGATGTGTTAGAAACGTGTTAGCACCGGCGCCGCGGCTCACTAGGCTAATCCTCTGCTGCAGCGCTGGCACACCGAGTTCTAGTCCCGGTTGGGGCGCTGGATTCTGTCCTGGTTGCCCCTCGTCCAGGCCAGCTCTCTGCTGTGGCCTGGGAGTGCAGTGGAGGATGGCCCAAGTCCTTGGGCCCTGCACCCCATGGGAGACCAGGAGAAGCACCTGGCTCCTGCCATCAGATCAGCGCTGTGCGCCGGCCACGGCGGCCGTTGGAGGGTGAACCAACGGCAAAGGAAGACCTTTCTCTCTGTCTCTCTCTCTCACTGTCCACTCTGCCTTAGCGGATTCCTGCACATCTTAAGCCAGGCGGGGACGACGTTGCTTTTGCGAGTCTTGCCTTGTTCCTGGACCACTTAACAATAGCAGACAGATATACCTCCACCTGCGACCGGTTACTGCAAACCCACCTGAATGTCAGAAATGCATGAACGCCCCTACCCTACCGAGCACCATGGCTCAGCCTGGCCTGCCTTGAATGTGGTTAGCAGCTTGCACAGAGCTCCCGTCCAAAGCCTGCTTTACGATACAGAGGTAGAACCTGTCGGAACACAGCACCCTAGCTGAATGCATATCACTTTCATTCCATCACAGAGTCGCACGTTGTAAGCCGAGCCATCGTAAGTCGGGGAGTGTCTGTTCGCAGTTACTCTCAATTCTGAGAGGGGCCCCGACGTGAGGCCTGGCTTAGCAGCACCAGGAATGCAGTGCAAGGTCGTGGGAACCAGGAAGCTGTTCACAAGGTCTGAGAGTTACCAGGTGGGAAAGAGAGGGGCGTGCTCAGGAAGGCGTCCACGCCGCCCGCAAAATGGGGGGGACTTCAAAAAGTTCAGCGAAGACTGTGAAGAGACATTTACTTCGGTGCCAAAACTGTGAAATCCACGGGCAGTCCTTTCCCACCGCGCACCTCCCAGGTTTTTGAATACCCTTCATACGCTTACGTTTCAAAAGGTTTCTGTACCGGAATAAACTACCGTGTAGTTCCATTTTCTGTGAACATCTTGAAGCACCCTCCTATGAAGTGGACACCCAGAACTCAGGCTTACACCAGGGAGAGAAAAGAAGTTTGTCAGAATGACAATACTTTAGGCTTTTTTTTTCCCCACAAAAACAGGGATTGGTGGTTTCCATCTATTTACCTACTGAAAATTTAAAGAAATTTTTTTTCATAGGAAGAGAGTGCTAGCTCCATCATCCACTGGTTTCTTCCCCAAATGCCCCCAGTGGCCAGGGCTGGGCCAGAGCCAAAGAAGCCAGGAACCAGGAAGGCAGTCCAGGTCCCTCTCGTGGGTGTCAGGAACCAACTCAGCCATCAGTGCTGCCCCCTGGAGTCAGGACGATGGAATGTCCCGAGCCAGCGCCAAGAGCTGACCCAGGTGCCACTAGGAAAGGAGTGTCCTGCTCTCCCACTGATATGTTTTTTAATAATTAATTTGTAAACATCAATAGGTAAATAAATGTTACAGTAGGTGGAAAGTTATAGGGAATAATACAATTTTTAAAATATTAGACATACCCCTCAGCTCCCTCTCAGTGTTCTGCTCTACTTCTGATGTTTGCATGTAACAAACCACTCGGGAATAAACACAGCCCTCTGTGTGTCCCTTCCTGCTGCCCTGCCCTCGATCCCACCACTGTCCTGAGTTTGCCACATGTGTTCATTCTCTCAGCAGAGGACTACCTTTTAAATTTTTTATTTAAAAAGAAGAGAGATCTTCAAATTACTGGTTCACTCCCAAATGACTACAACAGCCAGGACTGGGCCAAGCTGAAGCCAAGAACTAGGAACACCAGGTCTCCCATGCAGGCCCAAGTAGCCGGACCAACTTCTGTTGAATTACCAGGCATATCAGCAGGAACTTGGCTAGGAAGCAGAGTAGCCAGGACTTGAACCAGCACTCTAACATGGGATGCCAGGGTCACTACAGCAGCCCTACCTGATGTGCCCCAGCGCCAGCCTGTTTTGCTTATAGACTTTGTGTTAATAGAACTATCCGGGATGTACCCTTATTTTAACTTTTTTTTTTAATTTACTTATGTACTTATTTGAGAGGCAGAGAGAGAGGTCTTCCATCTGCTGGTTCACTCCCCAGATAGCCATGACAGCTGGAGCTGTGCCAGTCTGAAGCCAGGAACCTCCTCCGGGGTCTCTCATGTGGGTGCAGGGGTCCAAGGATTTGGGCCATCTTCCACTGCTTTCCCAGGCCATAGCATAGAGCTGGATTGGAAATGGAGCAGTCAGGATTCTAACTGGCACCCATATGGGATGCCAGCACTGCAGGTGACAGCTTTACCCACTACACCACAGCACTGGCCCCTTAATTTCTTTTCTCCTCCTATTTTTTTCCTACTACCTCTAGCTCATTCATTTTAACTGTTGTTAAATGTAGTATTCCATCCATTTGGGTCTCCTTATTTATGTACTTGTTTCCTGTTTTTTGTAGCTGTAGACATAACTGACAAAACATTTCTTTTTCACATACCCGTATGCGCCTGTGGGTATAAACGCAGAGCTGGAATTGTAGGAGCCAGAGTCTGCTTCTGCTTTACTGGATGTTTGTGGGGAGCAACTCGGACTATACTGTTACTGGAATTAAGACTTATTCTATGCATCTGCTCTCCCACAATATGGCGCTGGGAGAGGAGCATACAGCTTCTACCCAGCTGCCCCTTACCAACTTGATAAGCTGCAAGAGCCGCTCCTGATTGGAGGAGAGCAGCGCGTTCGGCGTGTGGGTAGCAGAGCACGGATTGGTGGAGAGGACTGTATAGGAGGAGAGAGACGGCATGGTGGTGTGGGTTGGTTGGAGAGTGCGTTGGAGAGTTCGCGGGGAAGTTCGTTACTTCGTTCTTTCTCATTTCTCTCTACTCATTCTTGCTTTGGGAGTTTGCTGTTTACTTATTCTTACTTTACTATAGAAAGGACTTGTAAAAAAAGGGAACAACAAGCGTCCGGTCCGGTGCGGCTCCTCCGCATGCGGAGGAGCAGCAGATGTTAACCAGTTGCTCTCTTCATTGGCCAAACCAGTTGACGTGGCCTCCAGCCGTGCCTGAGCCATCCTGGCGGCCTGGGCCACCTGCAAGTGGCTGTCTTTGTGTTGTGAGTCTGTCCCCTGCTTAGCGCCCTCCCTAGAGCCAGTGTCCTGCATCCAATTCCAGGTTGGGCCGCGGAGCACAGTTTCCAGGACGCAGTGTCTGTGTAACCACCTGACCTTCTTCGGCAGTGACTTCTTCATCCTGCCCAGGACAGTCAACGTCAAAGACACAATCAGACTCCTGCTCCGTGTGACCAGCAACCCTGTCGGGGTGTCGCTGCTGGCCAGTCTCTTAGGATGCTACGTGGTCCTGGCTGCGTGGGCGTGGAGAAAGGACCGGGCAGATACCCAGAAGGTGATGGCATTTGGATTCTAGAATCTTGGCCACAGTGCCTTGAGAATGTTACGTAAGACGGAAAGAAAGCTGTTTTTATCAAAAGCAGCAGACGGGCTGGTCCCGGGCAGCAGAGAAATGCGACTGGGACATTGCTTAAAGCTCTCTTCTTATCTCCTCTCAAGACGGAAATCTTTGTCTCCGTTTTCTTCTCTTTAGCCAAGACCCTCATGAGGCTCATGTAGGTTAGGAATGAGCCAATGGAAGGCATCTAGAGAGCTTAACTCTCAAATCAAGTGCAGCTCTATCGCACATGAAAGTTAAGTCTAATTCAAATTGCAGTTCACTGAGAACCTCTAAGGACGCTTTGAAAACAAAAATCCCTTCATGATGACACCTTCTTAACTTCTGTTTTACGTTTTTCTCATTCTCAAGTTTTCTTACACAGGAAAGTCTAGAGTACACAAAGTGCCCATTTCTCTGCAGCCCTGTGAAGTGCTGCCAGACTTAATGAATAGGGACAGAGGGCACCCAGTTAACTTTCCATTTCACCTAAGCGGTCTGTGCATCTTCAGTGCAAGTCTGCCCCAGATTATCCATTGCTCATCTGAAATTCGAGCCTGTGTTAGCCGGTAGCCCTCCCTCGGTGGGAAGGGGGCAGAAGAGTTTAGTGCGCAAGGCCCGAGCCGCTGGTTCTGTGGCACAGCCGTGGGGCGTCAGGCCTCCCGTGGCACTGGGCCTGCCGGTTGCTGTCTTGCGATGACACGGCACCCTGGCCTTCCAGACCCGCAGCGGAGCTCTGACGCCGCGTCCACCAGCTAAGCTGAAACCTGGACCGTTCTTGGTTCTGCTTTCCCTGCAGGTGAAGGTCTCCGTCCTGGCTGACAATGACCCCAGCTGCCAGTTTCACTACCTGGTTCAGGTCTACACGGGCTATCGGAGGAGGGCTGCCACGACAGCTAAGGTGAATGGAATACACGGTGCCCGTGCACTGCCCATGTCTTCCACACGTGAGACTCACTCTGGCTGGGTGAGAGCGCGGGGACCAGCAGCCCCTTCCCAGGGATCCCAGAGCGGGTCCTTCCTAGTTCTAAGTTGTGAAGAGCCCTCTGCACTCATCTGAGATCCCAGAGACTTCCTCTAAGTACTGGCGTCTAAGTCTTCATCCTCTCCTTTGGGACAAACCCAGAGTTGCCTTAAATGTCCCTGTGTCTTCTGTCACACTCGAGGTTGTCATCACCCTCTATGGATCGGAGGGACGGAGCGAGCCCCACCATCTCTGTGACCCCCAGAAGGCTGTGTTTGAACGAGGGGCCCTGGACGTCTTCCTTCTCACCACCAAGCACCCTCTGGGGGAGCTGCACAGCCTGCGGCTCTGGCATGACAATTCTGGCGTCAGCCCTTCTTGGTAAGTGCCTGACTCGTGCCGCCTTGTGCTTTCCCCCTTGGAGGTGGCTCATATTCGGGAGTGAGACAAGCTTGTCTTCACAATAAGTCACAAGAAGGCCTTGGTCCAAACAGGAACTAGTTACTGTTATATTTATGTTTTTTAAAAGCTGTTTGCAGGGGCGCACGTGGCCTAGTGGTTAAAACGCTTGCTTCCCACATCACAGTTACCTGGGTTTGGTTCCCAGGTCCGGCTCCTGACGTCAGCTTCCCGCTAGTGCAGACCCTGGGAGGCAGCGGTGATGGTTCAAGTAATTGGTTCCTGCCACCACATGGGAGAGACCTGGATTGTGTTCCTTGGTCCCAGGCAATCTGGGTATTTGGGGAGTGAACCAGCAGGTGGGAGCACAGCCTCTCTGAGTGATTTTTTAATTAAAAGAAAAAAAAAAAAAGATGTCTATAGAGAACAAACCTTGATGTGATTTTTTTTTTTCAAGATTGATTGATTTATTTGAAAGGCAGAGTGGCAGAGGCAGAGAGAGGGAGAGAGGTCTTCCATCCACTGGTTCACTCTCCAGATGATAGCAATGGCCAAAGCTGTGCCAATCTGAAGCCAGGAGCCAGGTGCTTCTTCCAGATCTCCCACATGGCTGCAGGGGCCCAAGGACTTGGGGCATCCTCCACTGCTTTCTCAGGCCACAGCAGAGAGCTGGACTGGAAGTGGAACAGTCAGGACTGGAACCAGTGCCCATATGGGATGCTGGCACCGCAGACGGCGGCTTTACCTGCTACACCACAGCACTGGCCTCTTGATGTGGTTCTTGAAGAGGATGGCAGGATGAGTGGTGCTTTGCTTTCTTTCATTTTCATTAAATGTTGTCATGATTGTGAATGGCAATAATAACAGTGAAATCTTGCCTGGAAATACCTTAAACTAAAGGTATTTTTACATATGAGAATGTGTTTAAAGAGTAAAATTAATAAACAACTATCTATTGAATTTACTTTGGGTCAGAAAGTAAGAGCTTACAGAGAAGGGAAAGATTGTAACTTGCACTCAGCTTGTGTGGAAATTCCAGAGATAAAGGACCAGTGATACACAGACCCGACATGTGCCGGGAGCAAACGGCCCCGCATCGTCCCTCAGCCGTGCTCTTCAGTGTACTTTTGGGTGTTTTCAGAATGTTAATGAATTTGGATTTTATAATCATAGGAAGAAAATGTTAAAATTTAAATAGGTAAGGCAGGTGTTGTGCATAGCAGGTTGAGCTGCCACTCGGATGCCCACTTTCTGTGTGAGAGCCCCGGATTGAGCCCCTCTTCTGCCTCCAGTACAGCTTCCGCTGATGCGTTCTGGGAAGCGGCAGGCGATGGCTCAAGTCGGGTCCCTGTCGCCTACAGAGAAGCTGCAGCTGGAGTCCCCGGCTTTGGCCAGGCCCAGCCCTAGCTGTGGAGGGCAATGGACAGAAGTGAGACTCTGTCTCTCTGCATTTCAAGTAGATGAAAAAAACCTTTTAAAATTTTACCTAGATAGGCTGGCGCCGCGGCTCACTAGGCTAATCCTCCACCTAGCGGCGCCGGCACACCGGGTTCTAGTCCCAGTCGGGGCGCCGGATTCTGTCCCGGTTGCCCCTCTCCCAGGCCAGCTCTCTGCTGTGGCCAGCGAGTGCAGTGGAGGATGGCCCAAGTGCTTGGGCCCTGCACCCCATGGGAGACCAGGAAAAGCACCTGGCTCCTGCCCTCGGATCAGCGCTGTGCGCCGGCCGCGGTGGCCACTGGAGGGTGAACCAACGGCGAAGGAAGACCTTTCTCTCTGTCTCTCTCTCTCACTGTCCAATCTGCCTGTCAAAAAAAAAAAATTTACCTGGATAACTCTTGAGACGGCCATTGTGGTGTACTGCTTGGGTCACCCACATTCCCTGCCAGGACACAGGGTTTGAGTCCCACCTCCAGTTCTGGTCTCTGCTGACCCAGGAAGGCAGCAGGTGATGGCTCATGTACTAGAATTTCTGCCATCCATGCGGGAGACCTGGATAGACTTCCTGCTCCCTGATTTGGGCCTGGCTTGCTGTGGGCATTTGGGGAACAAGCCAGTGGATAAAAGATCGATCTTTCTCTCTCTCTGTAAGTGTGTGTGTTTGTTACTCTCCTTTTCAAATAAATGAAAATGAGAGAAAGTCCACGTACTGGTTCACCCCCCAAATGCTGGCAACAATCAGCACTGAGCCAGGAGCTCCATCAGGGTCTACCACATGGGTGACAGGGGCCCAAGGACTCGGGACATCATCTTCCGCCTCCCAGGAGCCCAGATGTGGTATGCTGGTGTCCAAAGCCACAGCTTAACCTACTGTAAATATGCTTTAGTGCAGGAAACTTGGAAAACGCAGAAAAGCCAAAGAATTACCCCCCATGTAAAACCAGACTGCTGGCAACTTTTTTTTCTTTAGCAAATGATGGTGTTCTCCATAATCTTTCTGCTATCCATAATGAATATCTCAACCAGGTTTTTTGAAAACTCAGGTTTGATTTCCTTTTATTTCTCACTTTTGAAAGAGAATAAAAGCCACACTGGAAACATAGAGAGCCGTGACTAACTGGTTCCTTGCCAGTCAGAAAGTGAGCGTCTTCTTCCTTGCTTATTTTGTTAGGCTTTGCTTTCATCAGACTTTGCTCTTTTATTTATTTATTTATTTAGACAGGTAGAGTTATAGACAGTGAGAGAGAGACAGAGAGAAAGGTCTTCCCTCCGTTGATTCACTCCCCAAATGGCTGCTGCGGCCGGCGTTGCACTGATCCGACGCCAGGAGCCAGGTGCTTCCTCCCGGTCTCCCATGCGGGTGCAGGGACCTAAGCACTTGGGCCATCCTCCACTGCCTCCCGGGTCACAGCAGAGAGCTGGCCTGGAAGAGGAGCAGCCGGGACTAGAACCTGGGGTGCCGGTGCCGCGGGCGGAGAATTAGCCTAGCGAGCCGCGGCGCTGGCCCAGTCTTAGCTCTTACAGGAAGCTTTAACTCCATGTGATGCTCTAGCTGGTTTGAAGCAACTTCAGCTTAGGCACCGGTGATACTGTAACTCAGTAAGAGTCCTCAGAAACATTTTCTCCTTGAAGGAGTCTGTGTTCCTGTCATGGAAAACTGGTGTCAGCTGGAATTTAACCAGGATTTTGATCAGCGAAATGTCAGTGGGCTCATGCCGTGAAACACAGGCTCTTGGGGAGGCCACGCGGCCGCACGGTCAGGTGTCCTGAGGACGCGGGCGCTTGGCGCTGAGGGAGAAGGCGGCACAAATTAGGACGCTGTGGCCAGAGGGGACTGGACCCTCGGGGTCTGTGCTCTGTGACATCGAGGGAGGCTGCCCACCCAGGCCGGGCAGGAGGTCGTGAGTCACTGAAGACCACACCCCGTACCCCCCTTGCACCCCCTGGTGATACAAGCTAGAGATCCAGGGAGCACTTGAAGAGAGAACAAGGCTTTGTCGCATACGGAGGCAAGAGAGCCGGGAGAGATGGGCACACACTTCTGTTCCCGAACGTGGGGCGTGGAAATCGGCGGCGTTCTGTCCGGGGAACGACAGGGTCAGCTCTGCCTTGGGCCTTAGCTGGTGCCTTGCGATGAGACCTCCTCCTGCTTGGGGACACACACTTGTGACTACACGGTGGCTGGTCCACGCCCACCTCCCTAACGTGATTCTCCGTGTCTCGCTCCAGGTACGTAAACCAGGTTGTTGTCAGTGACATGACAGTTAAGAAGAAGTGGCATTTTCTCTGCAACTGTTGGCTGGCCGTGGACTTGGGAGACTGTCAGCGGGACCGGATCTTCCTCCCAGCATCCCAGAGAGAGCTGCTGTCCTTCAGGTACTGCTGGACGTGGCTGGTAACAGTGACTGTGGCTGTGCCACCTGCTCTGCCGTATAGCGAGCCCAGGCCCTCGGCTAATTCCTTGTCAGAACATGGGGTCCACAGCCTCGTCCTCCTAAAAATGCCGAGAGGCGAAAAAGGCACAGCTGTTGCTCCCGGGCCCAACTCTGCTTCCTTTCCCTCCTCTTGAGTGATTGAGTCAGGGCTTAGAGTAGCAGGGGAATTAGGTTTTCTTTATTAAGATTTCCTCCAGTTGCTTAACAACTTAGCCCAGCATGCAGCTGCTTCAACAACTGCTCTATTTGCCTGTGTTCTTGTAGCTCGGAAATGGAGGAGGAGCTGCGTTAGACCATTCCTTCCCAGGCTTCTTCCTGTCGGCTGCGTCTGCGCTCATCTGTAGTCTCCATCCCAGAGGTCTCGCTTGTGCAGTCACGGGTAGTGCTGGCTGTGGCCAGTGTGTCTGCACGTGGCCCTCCAGTGGGGCAGCCTGGGGACAGCTGGCTTCTCTCACAGCAGGCACTCGGGAGAACTAAGTGGCAGCTCTCCGGCCTTCCATGACCTAACTTTGAAAATCGGATTCAGCGGGAAGGGACGTGGACCTAGCCTTTGATGGGAAAGATGACAGTGGACTTTTAAATAGCAGATTGCCACAAGAGCATACACTGTATTTGGGTTGTCTCATGGACACAGTGAAGTCAGTGTCGGGTCAATTTGCATGGGTGTCTCTTACTGAGAAGTCTGTTCAGAAGGACCCCCGCAGGTTTCCCCCTGGGACCCCCGCAGGTTTCCCCCTGGGACCCCCGCAGGTTTCTCCCTGGGACCCCCGCAGGTTTCCCCCTGGGTTTCCTTGGCCTGAACTGAAAACTAATCCCTGTCCCTAAATGATGACCTGCTAAGTGCTCTTGTGATCACCTTAATTGGCTTACTCACTTTATGGGGTTCACCTAACTGTGTTGCTACCTGTTACGGAAAATGGAGTTTTTATTAGAAAGGAAAAGGAGGAGGTGGTGTTGGAGAGGCAACCAGCAGTGTCTGCCACTCCGCAGGAACCTTCTCGTGTCTGTCTCTGTGTGTGCACTACAGTTCTTACGGGATCTGTACCCAGAGTTGGGGTGTTTGATTTGCAGTCCGTCTACATCATTAACAAAAATGACAGGTCATACCAAGGACTGACATGGTTGTGCCACGGTGGGAACAATCGTGTAGCGGTTGTGAGAATGAGAATTGGTGACTTGTTTTTAATACAGGTAATCTTTTCAGAAATCACATATTTTAGATTTTTGTCTATATACTGGAATAAATTGGTAGGAATTTCTTCTCCTTTATGAAACCTTAAGGAGTGCTTGCCTGGTTCTAGTATTTTAAATTTTCATTTTATTGGAAAGACAGGCTGATAGAGATCTTCCATCTACTGATTTACTCTCCAGATGCCCACAACAGCCAGGGCTGGGTGATGCTGCTCAGGTCAAGTCTGCCCCTTGGGTGGTGGGGACCCAGACACTTGACCCATCTTCTGCCTCCCAGGGTGCACATCGGCAGGAAGCTGAATCCGAAGCGGGGGAGCTGGGATTTGAACCAGACCCTGACATGGGCTGCAGGCATCCAAGTAGCTTCCCAAACATTCCACCCTCTAGTATTTGTCAGACATGTGTGGGGATGTTTAATTCAAGCTTACTCATTTTTGTTGAAATGTGATTTTTTTATGTATTTAATTTCTCAGTTCCTAGTAGTGGTATGGTTGCAGATTTGTTAGTTCTCCCCTTAACTGAATGTTTTTATCACGTAGGCATACATTTTTTACACTCATTTTTAAATTATTTGTTTTTAAAATCAGTTATTTGAAAATAAACATTTTAACTTACTGTAATTTTAATTTTTTAATGTTTCTAAATTTTAGTCTTTAACTGATTCAATATAGTTTGTAGATACAATTCTAAAAATAGAATATTTCCTCCCTCCCTCTGTCTCCTTGGCTTCCTGCCACCTTCCCTCCCTCCCTCCTCCTCAATTTTTCTTTTTATAGTTTTTGAGATAACATTAAATTTACCTTATAGTAAAAGGGTTTAATGCTTCAGTTTAACAAGGAAAAAAGAAAAAGACCCTAGTTTAGTGGGGATGAAGACAATGGCTGTGCACATCAGTTGAATGGAAGAATGACCATTTCACCATATCCAGCATATGGCCCTGTATTAAGGCTGATGTCCTAGGAGCGTTCAAGAGCTTGTTTGTTATTTCCTCTGGGAAGTTTGTTCCATTTTTATGACATACATTTCCTTTTCTTCCCTCTAACTCTTTTGTCTTACATTCTATTTTGTATGACATTAATTCTTGTATGTCAGTTGTCTTCAGTTAATATTTCTGTTTTGTGGCCTTATCTATCTTTTTATCTTCAGCTCTCACAATTCTGTTAATATGTAACTAAAATCAAATCTCTAGTGTTTAACATACAGTTTTACTGCATGTACGTTAATTATGACTACCTATCCATTTGGACTTACTTCTGTCTTATTTTGCATTTTTTGTTAAAAATCTTTTCTCTTTGTTTTTGTCTATTTTCCTTCTTCTGTTAGATTGGTAAATATTTTTTGAAAACATTCTCTGCCTTGTCTATGTCTTTGGTTTAGAAACTACACATTGTGTTTCTTTCCTCTTTCTCCTCCTCCTCCTCCTCCTCTTTCTTCTATTCCTGTTCCTCTTCCTCCTCCACTTCTTCCTCCTTTTCTTTTTAGGAATTACCTTTAACTTTTTCTTTTTTTTTTCTTAAAGATTTATTTATTTGGAGCCAGCACTGTGGTTCATTTGGTTAATTCTCCACCTGAGGCACCAGCATCCCATATGGGCTCCGGGTTCTAATCCCGGTTGCTCCTCTTCCAGTCCAGCTCTCTGCTGTGGCCCGGGAGTGCAGTGGAGGATGGCCCAAGTGCTTGGGCCCTGCCCTGCACCTGCATGGGAGACCAGGAGGAAGCACCTGGCTCCTGGCTTTGGATCGGCGCAGCGCCGGCCGTAGCGGCCATTTGGGGAGTGAACCAATGAAAGGAAGACCTTTCTCTCTGTCTTTCTCTCACTGTTTATAACTCTACCTGTCAAAAAAAAAATTTATTTATTTATTTGAAAGAGTCACACAGAGAGAGAAGAGAGAGAGGTCTTCCATCTGATGGTTCATTCCCCAGTTGGCCACAACGACCAGAGCTTTGCTGATCTGAAGCCAGAAGCCAGAGCTTCTTCAGGGTCTGCCACGTAGGTGCAGGGGCCCAAGATCTTAGGCCCTCTTTTACTGCTTTCCCAGGCCATAGCAGAGAGCTGGGTTGGAAGTGGAGCAGCCAGGTCTTGAACCGGCGCCCATATGGGATGCCAGCATGGCAAGTGGCAGCTTTACCCACTGTGCTACTGCATGGGCGCCACCTTTAACTTTTTTTTTTTTTTTTTTTTTTTTTTGGACAGGCAGAGTGGACAGTGAGAAAGAGAGACAGAGAGAAAGGTCTTCCTTTGCCGTTGGTTCACCCTCCAATGGCCACTGCGGCCGGTGCACCGCGCTGATCCGATGGCAGGAGCCAGGTGCTTCTCCTGGTCTCCCATGGGGTGCAGGGCCCAAGCACTTGGGCCATCCTCCACTGCACTCCCTGGCCACAGCAGAGAGCTGGCCTGGAAGAGGGGCAACCGGGACAGAATCCGGCGCCCCGACCAGGACTAGAACCCGGTGTGCTGGCGCCGCAAGGCAGAGGATTAGCCTAGTGAGCCGCGGCACCGGCCCCACCTTTAACTTTTTAAAAATATTTTCACAGTTTTCCAAGAAGATATCTTACTCAGAATTTACTTCTTCTTCCTGAATATGATAAGCTACTAGGAATACTTTAAGCAATTTTGGATGACTTCTTTCCCAGCTCCCATTTTAAATTATTGCTTAGTGCTTAGTTTTACCTTTTCTTTCTTAGTTTACTTTTATTTATTTGAAAGAAAAAAATAGAGCAATACAGACAAAGGAAGAGATAGTTTTATCTGCTGTCTCACTGCCTAAAAGCCTACATCAGTCAGAGGAAGGCCAGGTTGCAGCCAGGAGCCTAGAATTCAACCCGGCTCTCTCATGTGGGCGGTAGGGACTCAAGGGTTTGAGCTACCCCCTGCCGCCTTACACAGTGCAAATTAGCCAGACATCATCCGTCCTTAAAGAACCGGGAGTCCCAGGAATTGAACCATTAAAAATTGATTTCCTCTAGAGATTTTATTTTTGTTTATACTCTGATATTTACCCATGATTACTTTTACTAGTGCTATTTCTTGATGTGGATTCTTGTTACTTTCTAGTGGGCAGATCAGGTTTACTAAGGAAAATTATCATGGTTTTTGTTAAAATGACTGAATTTCTCGATTTTTGAAGGATTTTTTATGTATAGGATTCTGGGTTCACCATCTTCTTCCTGTACTTTGGATGTGTCATCTCACTGCTTCCTGGAGGCCATGATTTCTGATGAGAATTGGCTGTCACTCTTAGGAATGCTTCTCTCTCTCTCTCTCTCTCTTTTTTTTTTTTTTTTTTTTTTTTTTTTTTTTTTTTTTTTGACAGGCAGAGTGGATAGTGAGAGAGAGAAACAGAGAGAAAGGTCTTCCTTTTGCCGTTGGTTCACCCTCCAATGGCAGCCACGGCTGGCACGCTGCAGCCAGCGCACCGTGCTGATCTGAAGGCAGGAGCCAGGTGCTTCTCCTGATCTCCCATGGGGTGCAGGGCCCAAGCACTTGGGCCATCCTCCACTGCCTTCCCGGGCCACAGCAGAGAGCTGGCCTGGAAGAGGGGCATCTGGGACAGAATCCGGTGCCCCAACTGGGACTAGAACCTGGTGTGCCAGCGCCGCTAGGTGGAGGATTAGCCTATTGAGCCGCGGCGCCGGCCAGGAGTGCTTCTTGTTGCTTTTGGTAGTCTCCTTGCTCTGGCTTTCAGCAGGTTGGTTATGATGTATACCGTCTGCAGTGGATCTGTTTGAGCTTATCCTGCTTGGAGTGTTTAAGCTTCTGGATATGTGGATTAATGTCTTTCATCAAATCTGGGAAATTTGCAATCATTGTTGCTTCAAATCTTCCTGCCTGTTTATCTTACCTCTTTCTGAAACTCGCATTGTGTTTCTGCCAGTATATTTGATTACATTCTACAGGTATCTGAATCTCTACTAATTTTTATTTTTTTCATATTATGTATATGTTTGAGAGGCAGAGACACAAAAAGGTAGATAGACAGAAAGAGCGCCTCCATCTGCTGGTTCACTCCCCCAGATGCCTGAACACCTGGGGCTGGGCCAGGTACAGAGATGGACATGTGGGTCAGGCTTCCCCCAGGGGAGGCAGGAGCACGGTTACTGCTGCCTCCCAGGGTCTACATGAGCAGGCGGCTGGAGTCAGGAAAGGGAGCTGGGAACCAGCCCTGGGCACCTGGATTTGGGACGCAGGTGCCTGCACTCCCAGACTAAATGCCCACTTCCTCCATTCGTTTGTCCTCGTTCCTCAGACTGGATGATCTCTGAACTGTCTTCAAGTCTGCCAATTGCTTCTGCTTGTCCCAAGCTGCTGTTGAAACTTCCAGTGAACTGTGTTTTCACCTTACTTGTCAACCCCAGAGTTTTTATTCGGTGATGGTGGTGGTGGTTCTTCCTAATAATAGTAACTTTTGTCTGTTTATTACTCTCCAGTATCTGGTGAGATACCATTCTCATTTGCTTTTCTTTAGTTTTTTAGATAAAATTTTATCTAATTTTTTCAACATTTTTAGGATAGTTAACTTAAAGTCTTTGTCTAGTAAATCCATCTCAGCTTCCTCAGGGGAAATCTGGAAGGTCTTATGTTTAATACTGTATTTCAGTTCACTGATTTTTCTCTGCACTCATCTCCATATATCCTATTTTTTTTTTGTCTTGATGACCACATTATTTTAGTTCAAGATTTCTAATTGATTTTGTCTTTTCATAATTTTTTATTCTTAACTGAATATTATCCTTTTCCTTATATAAGCATACTTCAAAAAATCATGGGAAGTAGAGCAAAAGGATAAGCTTATTCTAGGGCAAAAAAAAATGGAAATTCATGCATAATTTTTCCATAATGCATATTTTCCATAAACTTTTTAAAAACTCTCATATCTTTGAGCAACTTGAAATACTTATTTTGAAGTATTTGTCATATTGTCCCATAAAATTTATTTCTTTACTGAATGATTGGCTGGTTGGTGTATTCACACTCTGACTTTCTGTCCACACACACACACACACACACACACGTACACCATCCCTGACTAGTTTTGCTCTGGTCTCCAAACAGCTCTTCACATCTCCAGTCTAGAACTGGGTTTTACACCGCAGAATTTGGGAGTTCCTCTTTCTCAATGAAATACATGAACCAGAGCTACTGCAGATCTTGTTCTGAGCCAGTGGAACTCTGTGTTCAGTTCCTGGTCGTGAGGCTGAGGTTGTGGTGCAGCAGGTTAAGCCCCCGTTTGCGATACCAGCAGCCCCTGTCAGAGTCCTGGTTCAAGTCCTGAGAATGCTGTTCTGAGTCCTGGCTGCTCCACTTCCCGCGCAGCTTCCTGTCAACATGCCTGGGAAGGCAGCAGAGCATGGCCCAAAGAACCTGGGCCCCTGCCACCCAGGCGGGAGACCAGGCCGGAGCTCCTGGCTCCTGCTTTCAGCCTGGCCCAACCCTGGCTGTTCGGGCCATCTGGGGATGAAAGATGTGTGCGTGTGCGTGTGCGTGTGTGTGTGTGTGTGTGTGAGTCTGGTGCTCCACCATCCAAATACATACATACATACTTATGTACACACACAAATCTCTCTTTAAAAAATTCCTGATCATGACGCTGTCCTTAGCCCCTCCTCCTCACCTATGAATGTGGGATCCAGCAGCAGGTGGTTTCGGTAGTATCCTTTCATGAGCTCCAGCTTCAGCCCTGGCTGTTAGCAGTGAGAGTTGCTTCGTCCCTCCCCCTCCCCAACCTGGGGACACTTCTGGTTCCTGTTAGGCTACGAGAGCACCCTCCGCCTGCGTGCTGCGCCCTTGCAGGCCTGGAGCTCAGTAATCCTGCAGGCTCCTGCCTCATCTCTCATCCCACTTCTCTTTCGCAGATTTATTTTTATGTCATTTATAAATTCATCCACATTTGGAGACAAGAAGGTGTGCAAAGTATGAGTCTACCGACCTGAGGAGGGCATGTGGGACTCCCACCCCCATCTCAGAGTGCCAGGGTTTGAGTCCCTGGCTTCACTCCCAATTCTAGCCTGGGCTGACGCATACCCTAGGATGCAGCAGGTGACGGCCTAAGGAGTTGGGTCCCTGCCCCTAAGGTGTGCAACCTGGACTGAGTTTGGAGCTCTTGGTTTCAGCCTGACCCAACCGTGGCGACGCAGGCATTTTAAGGAGTGAAACAATGGATGGAAAATTTCTCTCTTTGTCTCCGCCTCCCTGTCTCCCTCCTTTCCCCTCTGTGTCTGCCTTTCAAATAAATTTTAAAAATATTAAAAACGTCTAACTCTTATAAAGCTAAAGCAACAGTTCTAAACCACACAGTATAAACTCTCCTTGTCCTCAGAAGCCTTGCTTCCTAAAATCCCAGCAGTCTGCACTGTGGGGCAGACCACAGTGAAATCCCTGCCTCTGCTCCTCGGGTTCCTCTCTGCAGACACCTGTTTTCCTGCATGATCGTGGAGAACTTCACCCAGGATTACCTGTGGCTCTCGGTTGCAACTCGGCATCCCTGGAACCGGTTCACGAGGGTGCAGCGGCTCAGCTGCTGCGCGACACTGCTGCTCTGCAACATGCTCATCAACGTCATGTTCTGGAAGGCGGGCGGCTCCGCCGGGCGACGGGCGCCAGGTACGCGTGCACCGTGATGGGCGCCAGGTACGCGTGCACCGTGATGGGCGCCAGGTACGCATGCACCGTGACCTGATGGGCGCCAGGTACGCATGCACCATGACCTGATGGGCGCCAGGTACGCGTGCACCGTGACCTGATGGGCGCCAGGTACGCGTGCACCGTGACCTGATGGGCGCCAGGTACGCGTGCACCGTGACCTGATGGGTGCCAGGTGCACATGCACTGTGACAGGTGCCAGGTACGCGTGCACCGTGATGGGCGCCAGGTACACATGCACCGTGATGGGCGCCAGGTACGCGTGCACCGTGATGGGCGCCAGGTATGCGTGGACCATGACGGGTGCCAGGCACACATGCACCATGACAGGTGCCAGATATGCGTGCACTGTGATGGGCACCAGGTACGCGTGCACCATGACCTGATGGGTGCCAGGCGTGCATGCACTGTGACAGGTGCCAGGTGCCCCATGATGTGCGCCAGGTGTGCATGCACCATGATGGGCGGCAGGTACGCGTGCACCATGATGGGTGCCATGCACTCATGTACTGTGACAGGTACCAGGCACATGTGCACCGTGATGGGTGCTGTGTTGGCTCCAAGTCCTTGGCTTCTCTCCACATTCCTCCTCCCACAGTTTGCGACAGAGCCGGGGTGTGCCTGCCTTTTTCCTCTGCTCCCCTAATACTGGAATTCTCTCACCGTTCATTCATTCATTTTTTCTTTAACGCAGTCTTAGGAACACATTAAGGTCTGCTCAGTAACCTCATCTTCCACTAGAGAAGTGCAGTAAAGTCCTGAGTGATCACACCTGGGGGACAGCTTTTGCGGTGGGGGGCAGAGGCCGACGGGATGCTTTGCTTTCAGTGGGTCCGTTGGCCGTGACCTGGTCCGAGCTGCACGTCAGCATCCAGACAGCTGTCATCCTTTTCCCCATCAACCTTGTCATCGCGCGGCTCTTCCCAGCGGCTCAGCCCCCGGAGACCCAGCCTCCCTTTCCCCCGACCCAGGCTTCCAGCCTCTCAGATGCACCTGTTGCGCCCCTCTCGCGCACGAAGGTACTTGAGGTGAGTTTGATGTCAGGTGGCCCAAGCACGTCACCTGCATCCCTACCCACTGTGGGATGGAAATGGAAAGGGGGGTCCTGGGGAACCGTGGGGCCCTGTGAGTCTCAGGGCCTTCGCCCTGACCCCTGCCTCTGGGCGTGTTCAGCCGGGCCTCCAGCTTTCACTCTTGGCCAGGAAGGGTTCTGAGGGTTGGATGAGAGTGTGCAGTGTAGACTGACCTGGAGTAGGTTTAGCTTTTGATGTTTGATCAAGCTGTCCCTTCTTCTTTCATTCTGTAACCTCTCAGAAAACAGATTCTGAAGCTACTGGGAGATGACTGCTTTCTGGGGAAAAAAAAAATAGAGCAGAAATGAAACCCTGAGGCTCCTTACACTGGGCCACGGCCCACGCCCCGCGGTGGGATAGAACACACTGACCATTCTCATCCGGGTTCTCTGTGCAGGAGTTACAGGAGACTGGGCACTGGGCCACGGCCCACGCCCCGCGGTGGGATAGAACACACTGACCGTTCTCACCCGGGTTCTCTGTGCAGGAGTTACAGGAGACCGTGGGATTTCTGCTTAGGAGACGCTCATGCCTGCTCTCCGAGTGTGAGCAGCCTTCAGGGAGTTCCTGCGACCTTGGCCAGCTGGTGAAGCTTTTATGCAGCCTCGTGTGTGCTCACATAGAGGAAGGAGGCTGCCGCCAGCAGCCCGGACCTCCCCGCGTGAGGGGTAAACTCGGTGGTTTTCGGAACCAGGCTGTCGCCCACCTGTCCCTCCACTGCACGTCTCGCGCTTTCAGACTCGTTCTCCCCTCCGGCAGAGCCCACCGCAGGACGCCCGCTCCTTGTCTGAATTGCCTTAAGCCCCGAGTCCAGAGCTGACAGCTTGGACCCTCTGGTGGCTTCTAGACCGTCCACCCGGTGCAAACCCCACAGACGTACTCCCCATGTCAGACCCCCGTTCCGCCCGCCTGGCTGGAGGCTGTTGGGGCTTGCAGCTCTCCTGGGTTCATGGGATGGTGGGGGGGTGAGAGTTCACGGAATCTTAAATACGGCTTGGGCCCCCGACACTTAGGTTGCACGTACTGTGGTTCTGGTGAAAATGCTCAGTGAAGTTCTCCAAGTCTGGAGATCCAAGTTTAGGATTTTCCAGTTGCTGCCGGTGCACCGGGCCCTCGGGAAAGGGGACACTTCTGTCGGAGTTGGGTCCAGTCGCCATCAGAAGTGGGAAATTGAGCCTTAACGCTGACGGCTTGCTCAGCTCTGCCACTAATAACCAATGGCTGTCTGTTAACCCGAAACATGTTTTCAGTGGCTCCTGAAAGCCAGCGTCATTTGTGCTGTTACCTGCTCGGAGTGGCACGGAGGCTGGAGTCTGACCTGGGCGCGCTGAGCCTCTCCCCGGTTCCCCATCCTTGGGACTTCGCAGACGCAGCCAGCCGGCTTCACGAGCTCCAGGAACTCTTGCAGACATGTGTTCTCCCCACGGAGCAGGAGCCATCCAGGTGACGTGCCGCCCGGGCTGTCCTTGTCACCTGTGGCCCGCCCGACCCTCTCCCAGCTGCCGGGCAGGAGCTCATTCCCTCAGCTTTCGTTCTGCAGGGAGGTGACGTGTTTCCCCCTCCTGAGCCCAGGGGAGTGGAGGAAGCCCCTGGCAAACGGCTGGCACAGATGGTTACCTTTCACCTGCTGGATCCTTCTGGGCGCCATCAGCCTGGCGTCTGCCTTTTTCACCGCACTTTACAGCTTGGACTTGAACACAGACCAAGCCACCAGCTGGCTCGTTTCCATGGTATTGTCGGTGCTTCAGAACATCTTCATCAGCCAGCCCATAAAGGTGCGTGAGAAATGTTGACACTGAACCCCTGGGTGCCAGTCCAGGGAGCCTCGTGGCTTTGACAGAGTGACAGAGAAATAGGCAGAGTGACGTTTGTTAGGGATGTGTGTGTCGTAGAGTATCGCAAGAACTTCAGTAGAAGTGTAGCAGAACAGGACTGGAGAATAGCAGAACAGCTTAAAATAAAAAAGGGGGGCAGAAAGCTGTGAAACAGGAGGTTAGGCCATGTGTTGGGGTGCCCACTGCCTTTATCAGAGTGCCTGGGTTCAAGTCCCAGCTCCTCTGCTTCCTGTCTAGCTTCCTGCTGATGCATTCTGGGAGGCAGCAGAGGATGACTCAGGTGCCTGGCCCCTGCCATCGACACAGAAGGCCCAGATGAAGTTCTGGACTCCCGGTTTTGGCCTGCCTGGCCCTGGCTGTTGTAGGCGTTGGGGGAGCAAACCCGTGGATGGGAAATTCTACTAGGAAGTTTTTGACACTGTCCTAAAGTCTGCTGATGGTATGAGAATGTCCCGCCGCATGGCTGAACGTGCGAAGTCCTTGCTGTGCTCTGTGGCAGGGCTCTCGGTCCCTGCGGCTGAGTTAAACAACACCCGTTCCCCAGCAGTGCAGTTGGAGCCCGCCTGCTGTGCCACGTTAACCCTGAGGGT
This sequence comes from Oryctolagus cuniculus, assembly GCF_964237555.1. Classification (NCBI taxonomy): domain Eukaryota; kingdom Metazoa; phylum Chordata; class Mammalia; order Lagomorpha; family Leporidae; genus Oryctolagus; species Oryctolagus cuniculus. The sequence continues at coordinate 55,299,455 of NC_091449.1, forward strand.
CCCCATAAATAACAGGTGTGCATCTCGATGAGTGACCAGCCCTGCTGCTACTCCAAGTCTGCAGGTGGACACTCACCTGCTAGCCAGTCTTAAATTACTCTTTAAACATTTTATTTACTTGAAAGACAGACGGACACAGAAAGATCTTCCATCCCCTGGTTTACCCCCTTAAATGTCTTGCAACAGCTGGGGCTGGGCCAGGCCAAAACTGGGAGCCAGGAACTCCACTGGGGTCCCCCTCACCAATGGCAGGAATCCATCCACCTGCCAGGTGAGCAGCCTCTCCCAGGGTGCACAGCACCGGGCAGCTGGATGAGGCGCAGAGCCGGACTGGACACCGGACACTCGGGTATGGGATGCGTGTATCCCCCACTGCACCAAGCAACCACCCGGCTGTCAGCCAGTTTATGTGCAGACAGCAAAGTGCATGGTTACATTGTCTCATCTCCCAGGGATAAACTCCTGTGGCATTTTCCAAAAACAAACAAAAAAACAGATAACTGCGCTGGCCAAGAAAGATCAAAGTGCAACGAAAAACTGAGAAGTGTCCTGGAAATGAAATCTGAGAAGAAAGCAACCCGAGATGCAGAAGAAACAGCTGGGGGGGGGGGGGGGGGCGGCAGCCCTCCCTTGCCCATGGCGCCCACCTGACCGGCGCCAGTGCAGCGCGTAGGAAAGCCTGCATGGGAAGAAGCCACAAGCAGCTGGGCGGCGAGGGGGGCAGCGTGCAGCCCCCGGGAAGCTGATGACCCCACGTGGCCGGAGGCAGCACGCGGCTCAGACCGCTCAGGGCAACCTTTTCAGAAAGAAGCCACCGGAGCTCCTATGTTTCTACTGTTTTAAATTACCGTGGACCGAAATGCTTGTGAATTTCATTTTTTTCTTACACATTTATAACCAACAATAGCAGCTGTTACTGTTTTGGCAAAAATCTGTGTCCGAGAACAAACGCGTTTTTCCCTATCGGTTGTCTAGACCCCTTGGCACAGTTTGTGCCTTCTGCAGTCATGTGTGGGCTGTCACGGCGCTGTCCCTGCGGAGGACTGCTTCCTCGTGTCTCTTATTTTAAATGTTCAAGGGAAAAAAAAAAACAAGTGTGGCTAAATGTTTTTAACACGTGAATCTTCCAATTTTTCTGTGTTTGAAAATTTTAATAGGAAAGTATCAAGCAAAAAATTGACTCGTAACTAATGTAAAACTATAAAACTCAGAACATAACAGGAGAAAAATCTTTATCATTTTGTTAAACAGTTTTTTTTTTTTTAATTCTGCTTATTTGTTTGAAAGGCAGGATTATACAGAGAGGGAGGGAGAGAAAGTGTGTGGGTTCACTCCCCAAATGGCCACAACAGACAAGGCTGGGCCAGGCTGAAGCCAGGAGTCAGGAGCTTCATCTGCATCTCCCACGTGGGTTCAGGGGCCCCAGGACTTGGGCCATCCTCGATTGCTTTTCCCAGGCTCATTAGCAGGAAGCTGGATTAGAAGTAGAGCAGTCGGGACTCAAACCAGCACCCCTATGGGATGCCAGCATCACAGGCTACAGCGTTACCCACTAGAACACAACGCCAGCCCCTAGCAAGGAAAAATATCAATGAGTCATTTGCATCCTCAATATACAAAGGACACTCCGGGGCCAGAGTTGTGGCGTAGCAGGTTAAGCCGCTGCCTGCAGTGCCGACATCCCATATGGGTGCTGGTTTGAGTCCCGGCTGCTCCACTTCCCATCCAGCTCTCTGCTATGGCCTGGGAAAGCAGTGGAAGATGGCCCAAGTGCTTGGGTCCCTGCACCCATGTGGGAGACCTGAAGTAGCTCCTAGCTCCTGGCTTTGAATTGGCCCAGCTCCGGCTGTTGTAGCCAACTGGGGAGTGAACCTGTGGATGGAAGACTCTCTCTCTCTCCCTCTCTGCCTCTCCTTATCTCTTTGTATATTCTGACTTTCAAATAAATAAACAAATTTAAAAAAAAAAAAAAAACAAGGCCGCTCCACACTCACAACAGAAAAAAAAAAATGAGGGGGAGCACATGGAGAGATGACGTTGAGCCCCTGCCCTTAGGGAAATTCTCACCAAATCACAAGGAGGGACCCTGCACCCCTGCAGGAAGGGCAGAGCACTGACGACCCTGAGACCCTGCGGGGCCTGGTGGGGGACTCATGCTTGTCAGAGACAACCCTGTGCCCTCCAGCTGCCGAAGGAACAGCCACACCCTGGACTGCAACTCGGTAACAAAACAAGAACGAACTGAGATCCAAGTAACTACACGGGTGAATCTCAGGCACGCATCGTAGTGAAAGAAGGAAGTCTCGGGGCTGGCACCGTAGCAGTGTGTAAGGCTGCCATCTGCAGTGCGGCATCCCAAGGCGGCACCAGTTCAAGTCCCGGCTGCTCCACTTCCCTTCCAGCTCCCTGCTCACGCACCTGGAAAGGCAGTGAATGACGGCCCAAGTGCCTGGGCCCCTGCACCCATGTGGGAGACCTGGGAGGAGTTCTGGCTCCTGGCTACAGCCTGACCCAGCCCTGGTCGTTGAGGCCATATGGGGAGTGAACCGGTGGATGGAAGACCTGTCTGGCTCTTCCCCTTCTCTGTGACTCTTTCAAAAAAATTTTTAAAGGTTGGGGGGGAGGGGTTAGAAACACACAGTGACACAGCGTCAATACAGGGTGATGTGAAGGAAACGGATACTCTGCTAGTGCAGAAAATCTGACAATAAATATCAGAAGCCTTCAAGGTCCTCCTCCTCCCACTGGAGAAATGTTATTTCTAAAGAGGTACCCTGAGGACAATCAGGAGTGAGAATTGCAGCAACTCAAATACCCAGCGTTCAGACACTGGCTGAGGGGAGACAACCAGATCATGGAATAAGGAACAACTGCTGACAGTGTTTCAGAAAACCAAATGATGTCAAAAGCTGTTCCAGGAATGCTAACTAAGGTCATGGGATGGGCCCTAAATTTTAAGGCTTTAAAAAAAAAAAACCTATGGTGAGAGTATACTATATTTCTAGTTTGATTTTTTTCCCTTGTTCACGACTTTTATGATAAATGTATTCAGTTTAGAAAAAGTTTGGAGAAAAGTATAAAAATAGGTACAGAAGAAATGGAAACCAAAGTATTGGCTTAGATGCTGACGTCACTCAATGGAGCATTTGGTTGGAGCTGCAGTCAGGTCTAATTCTGAGGATGATCCACTAGAGGGCGCTGTGAGTTCCGCAGAGCAGCCGCCCGGAATGCTGCAGTCTCAAATGCATCCCATTCCAAAAGTGGGGGCAGAGAGAAGGGCTGCAAACCCCGGTGTAGGCACTGAGCATGACCCTGGCTCACTGCGCCCACCGTGGGAGGCCCAGGACAGAATGGACCACGCTGCGGGCAAGCAGGTCCTGGAGACGGCAGGTGGCCAGATCACCTGCCAGGATTCTTGCTAGCGGGATAATGGGGAGAGGGAAATGCAGCAGTCGAAATATCACCCCCACCCTTCCTGAGCACTGGGATAGAACTTTCCTTCTTGCATGGAAATCTGAGGGTAAGAGATACTGTCTCCCCTACAGATACTTGAGGTCTCGCGCAACTCTAAACTTCGATGACTTCTGATAAACCTTGAGATCTTTTTTGTTTGGTTTTTGTTTCTTTTTCTTTTTCTTTCTTTTTTTTTTTTTTTTTTTTTTTTTGGACAGGCAGAGTTAGAGAGACAGAGAAAAAGGTCTTCCTTCCGTTGGTTCACCCCCCAAATGGCCGCTATGGCCGGCATGCCACGCGGATCCAAAGCCAGGAGCCAGGTGCTTCTCCTGGTCTCCCATGGGGTGCAGGGCCCAAGCACTTGGGCCACCCTCCACTGCCCTCCCAGGCCACAGCAGGGAGCTAGACTAGAAGAGGAGCAACTGGGACAGAATCCGGTGCCCCAGCCAGGACTAAAACCTGGGGTGCCAGCGCCAGAGGCGGAGGATTAGCCTAGTGAGCCGTGGCGCCGGCCAAACCTTGAGATCTTGACACTTCAAAAAAGTCAAGCACTGGGGCTGGTGCTGTGGCGTAGTGGGCTTAGCCTGTGCCTGCAGTGCAAGCATCCCATATGAGCGCTAGTTCCTCTTATGACCCAACTCTCTGCTTATGGCTTGGAAAAGCAGCCGAAGGTGGCCCAAGTGCTTGGGCCCCTGCACCCATGTAGGAGACCCAGAAGAAGCTCCTGGCTCCTGGCTTCAGATCGGCCCAGTTCGGGCCATTGCAGGCATTGAGAGAGTGAACCAGAGGATGGAAAACCTCTTTGTCTCTCCCTCTCTCTGTAACTCTGCCTCTCAAGTAAACCGAGAAAGAGAGGTGCTACTTGGGATGCCTACATCCCACACTGGAAGGCATAGTTCAAGTCTTCTGATCTGGCTTCCTGCTAATACGCACTATGGGAGGCAGTAGGTGATAGCTCAAGTCATTAGGTCCTTGTCAACTACTGGAGTTCCAGCTTCCTGGCTTTATCCTGGCCCAGCCCTGGCTATTGCAAGGATCTAGAGAATGCTTTCTCTCTCTCCCTCCCTTCTCTCCCTTCCTGTCCCTCTCTCTCCTTTTTAAAATTAATAAATTTTAAAATAATAGAAGCTGGCGCTGTGGCCTAGTGACACCCCGCCTGTGACACCAGCATCCCATATGGGCGCCGGTTCGAGTCCCAGGTGCTCCTCTTCCAATCCAGTTCTCTGCTATGGCCTGGGAAAGCAGTGGAAGATGGCCCGAGTGCTTGTGCCCATGCTCCCATGTGTGAGACCCAGAAGGAGCTCTTGGCTTCAGATTGGCCCAGCTCTGGCCACTGGAGCCATTAGGGAAGTGAACCAGAGGATAGAAGACCTCTGCCTCTCTCTGTCTGCAACTCTACCTCTCAAAATAAATAAAATATTTAAAATAAATAAATAAGTACAGGTCTATCTATCAGATGTCTTCCAAAGATAGATTACTGAACCTAAATCAACATGAGTCTCTTATGCTTTTTCCAATCATCCAGATTAAGAACTATAGGCAAAGGGCTGGCTTTGTGGTGTAGCAAGCAAAGCTGCCTGCAATTCTAGCATCGTGTAAGGGGGCCAGTTGGAGACCTGGCTGCTCCACTTCTGATCCAGTTCCCTGCTAATGCACCTGGGAAAGCAGGGGAAATGGCCCAAGTTCCTGGGCACCTGCACCCCTGTGGGAGACCTGGATGAAGCTCCAGGCTCCTGGCACAGCCCTGGCTGTTGTGGCCCTTTGGGGAGCAAACCAGCCAATGAAAGGTCTCCCTCTGTCTCTGTTTCTCCCTCTTTTTATCTGTAACTCTGCCTTTCAAATAAAAAATAAATATTAAAAAAAAAAGAACCGCAGGCAAGGTATTGACATTAACATTACTTAGACTTCCACATCCCTGTGCGATGAGATAGCTTTACAGTTCATTCAGTTTTTCCATACAAACAAAGGCCACATAATTGAAGTTCGCTGTTAATCAGCACCGTCACCGTCTCGTAGGTCTGCTGGGGCTCACGCGGCTGTCCCGTGACTTTCCCGTGCAGGTGGTCGTCCTCACCTTCATGCTCTCGCTGCTCATGAAGAGGATACCATGGCTCAGCAGAGAGAGGGAACAACAGACGAGGAGGATCCTGGCGCTCGCTGGTAAGTCTCGTCATTCTGTCTGCGCTTCTGCCAAGAGCCGATCACCAGGTGGCATCCAGCCTGACTCGGTGCCTTTATCTGCTCAGAGAGCCTGTCTCTGCTCCTCCACCCAAGGCTGATCAGTGGTCCTTCCTACACCCCCTCTTCCTCTCCATTCTCCAGCCCTCCCCCGTGTCTGGAGTGCCTTCTGCATCTCTCTGCTGAGCCCTGGGTTCCGTTCTAGGGCTCCAGATGCCTGCAGGTGTCTCGGGTTAGAATGGAGTGTTGACACACCTCACAAATCCTCGTCGTGAAGGTGCTCCCTCATCGCCACCAGCGCCATTACCACCCTCTGAACATGGCAGAGTAATCCTAAACTCATCTCTTCTCCCAAGCCTAAGGGAGTCTGACCTACACACAACCAACTAGAGCTACTCATAGAACCTTTGAACCTCACTAGCACAGTGTTGGGCCAAAAAACAAGTGGCAGAAAAATTAGTACAATCATTTTAATTTTTCTACTTGAGAGTTACAGAGGGCACACGTCCCCTTCTGCTGGTTCACTCCCCCAAATGCCCGCAGTGGCTAGGAAGCGAAGACTGGGAGCCAGGAACTCATTTCTGGGCCCTTGCATGGGTGGCAGGAACCCAACCAGTTGAGTTCTCGCCACTGCCTCCCAGGGTGCACCTTAGCAGGAAGCTGGAGTCTGGAGTGGAGCCAGGACTCAGACCCAGGTACGCTGAGGCAGGCATCTGAACTGCTGGACCAAACAGCAGCCCCACGTAGGTGTTTTAATCCTGTAAAATAATGTGTATCTTGACTAGAGATGCATATCAATATCCCCTATATAATTACGTATGAAATAGAAATCCACTGAGGGGTGGAGGTTTGGAACAGCAGTTCAGGTGCCACTTAGAATGTCTACATCCCGTGTGAGAGAGCCTGGGTTTGAGTCCCAGCACTGCGCCCAGTTCCAGCTTCCCACTAATGTGCATCCGTAGACGCAGCAGGTGATGGCTCAAGTGCATGGTTCCCTGCCACCCATGAGCTTGAGCTCCAGCTCCTGGCTTCAGCCTGGCCCAGCCTCTGCTATTGTGAGCACCTGAGGAGTGAACCAGGGGATGCTTACATCTGTGTGTCTCTGTCTCCATCTCTCCCCCTCTCTTTGTCTCTGTGCATTTCAAACAAAGTAGTGGCGGATATTTGGCACAACAGTTAAATCCCATGCCAAACAGCCTGGCTCCTCCTCTGATTCCAGCCCCCTGCTAAAGCCCTGGGAGAAAGCAGTGATGGCTCAGGTACCTGGGCCCCTGCCACCCGCATAGGAGATCCAGGTTGAGTTCAGGCTCCTGGTTTCAGCCTGGCCTGGCCCAGCCTTGATTGTTGCAGGCATTTGGAGAGTGAATCCTGGATAGAAGAGTCCTTGCTCTCTTGATCTCTCTTTCAAATAAGATGAAAAAATTTTAAAAAGCAAAAAATATTTGTATTTTAAGTTAGGATAAAAAGGAAAGGGCCCCTCAGAGGAAGCAGGGGATGAAGCATGGAGTGGGGATGAAATGGGCCACAGGTGGGCGGTTACTAACCAGCAGGCTTCACGAGGTTCTAGAAAGATAGAATTAAGGGGTAACTTTATTTCTGTGCAAATAAAAATTTGAAATACATGCATAGTTTTTTTTTCAAAATGCACATAGGAATTATCCCCTGGAGTTACCAGAAATGCAGAATCGTGTGTCTCAGCCCAGAATCCACACGCAACAGAAATCCCCAGGTGACAAACGTTAAGTTTGAGAAGTGCTGCCGCAGGCCCCCGCCCACTGCGCGGTCCCTGGCTGGCGCTGTCTGTCTAGTGCAGGGTACATCCGGAAACTGAGAGGAAGCATCTCGAAGACTTTGGGATAATCTGACAGACTAATTTCATGCCTGTGGAACCTAGTTTTCAAAATGGGGCTTAGATTGTGCATTTCCGTTTTCGTTTTTCTCGTAACTCACTTTTGCTGTGTGTGTAAAGCTGGTCCCGGCGGGTGCACGTGTTTTGAAAACAAGTCCTTCAGCCGAGTGTGAGGGGCGGCCCTGAAGTAACTTTGTTCTTGGTTTCTTCAGTGTTTCTTCCAACGTGCTCCCAGGAGACAGTCAGGAAGCTTTGGTGAATGACCACCTAACGAAACGTAACGTCTCTGTGAACTGCATTTGGCTTTTTGACAGCGAAATGTTCTCCCTCGCCACCTGGTTCGAGAGATCAGAACAACCCCATCTACAGAGCCCCAGCCACACACAGCGCGGCCGCGCCCCCCGCGGGAGCTGTGAAGGGAAAGAAGCTCTTCAAGCTGACCGGGGACATCGTGGGTATGGAGGGGCAGCGGCTGCGGGCCGTGTGGCCCACGTTTTCCGGGGAGGGGGTGGAAAGGGGAGAGAAGGATACATCAGTGTCCCGTGAGCAGGGCGGTGTGTGGCACGCAGAATCCTGAACTTGGCGTCCAGATTTCTTTGCGTGCCTGAGTCCCTTTCTCGGCCTGCAGAAGCGGTGACAGTACTTGGTGGACGTGCCTCGAGGGGTGGAGGGCAAATGAAAAGACTGGCAACAGTGGCTGTCAGTGCTGGGTCTCAGCGCCTCCGGTGCGGTGCGGGATCCCCTGGCCCTGAGGTGACAACTTCTGGTTCTGTAGTGACTTTTCCTCTTGTGAGCGCAGTCAGGTGAGACAGCAAGGGAGCCAGAGCCCTCGGTTTTAAGAACTAAAGCACATGGCCGGCGCCGCGGCTCACTAGGCTAATCCTCCACCTTGCGGCGCCAGCACACCGGGTTCTAGTCCTGGTCAGGGCACCGGATTCTGTCCCAGTTGCGCCTCTTCCAGGCCAGCTCTCTGCTGTGGCCAGGGAGTGCAGTGGAGGATGGCCCAAGTGCTTGGGCCCTGCACCCCAGGGGAGACCAGGAGAAGTACCTGGCTCCTGCCATCGGATCAGCGCCGTGCGCCGGCCGCAGCACGCCAGCCACGGTGGCCATTAGAGGGTGAACCAACAGCAAAAAGGAAGACCTTTCTCTCTGTCTTTCTCTCTCACTGTCCACTCTGCCTGTCAAAAAAATAAATCACAATTTTTTTTGGGGGGGGGCATCAATTTGTGTAATTTTTTGGAAGATTTTATCTGAAAGGAAGTGGCACGAGAGAGAGACAGAGAAGTATCTTATTTAAAGTTTTGATTAGTGGCAGAAAAATTCTGGGAAGGAATAATATAGACAAGGGAGCTCGAGAGAAGCTTGTGGGAAATGGAATTAAAGGGAACACATATTTTTTGTGAACTTTTTGAACCCTGCCCATGAAATTGCCAAGTTTTGGCTGTTTTTGAGCTGCAAGACTCTGTGGGCTCAGGGAGAATGGAGACAAAGGTTAGAGGTGAGCTCACCACCCACGTTCCGTTGCGTTTCCCTGTCCTGAACCAGTGCAAATCCTCTTCCTTGGCCTACTGCTGAGCACAGTCTACTCGGGGAAGAATTCCAACCGATTTCACCTCCATCAGGCCGTCCGCAAGAGCTTTTCTCACCGCTTCTCAGAAATCAAGCTTCTGGAAGATTTCTACCCCTGGGCCAGGCACAGCCTCCTGCCTAACCTGTATGGGAATTACACAGGTGAGGACTCCCACCGGGGCCAGCCACATGAGAGCGAGAAGTACTCAGAGGAACAAGCGCTTGTTTTTCTTTAAGATTTGTTCATTCATTCATTCATTGGCAGAGAGAGGGAGACACGGATTTTCCACTGCTGGTTCACTCTCCGAATGCCCACCACAGCCTGACTGCAGCCAGGAGCGGGGAACTCCGTCCAGGTCTCTCCCATCCTTGCTGCTGCCTCCCAGGGTTAGAAGCAGAGCCAGGGCTGGCGCCGTGGCTCACTAGGCTAATCCTCCACCTGCAGCGCTGGCACACCGGGTTCTAGTCCCGGTCGGGGCGCCGGATTCTGTCCCGGTTGCCCCTCTTCCAGGCCAGCTCTCTGCTGTGGCCAGGGAGTGCAGTGGAGGATGGCCCAAGTGCTTGGGCCCTGCACCCCATGGGAGACCAGGAGAAGCACCTGGCTCCTGCCATCGGATCAGCATGATGCGCCGGCCGCAGCGCACCAGCCGCAGCGGCCATTGGAGGGTGAACCAACGGCAAAGGAAGACCTTTCTCTCTGTCTCTCTCTCACTGTCTACTCTGCCTGTCAAAAAAAAAAAAAAAAAAAAAAAAGCAGAGCCGGGACGCAGACCAGGTACAACAATGTGGGATGCAGGCGTCTAGCACAGTGGCTTTTCCCACTTCGCCACGATGCCCACCCTCTAGTGGCGTTCTGATAAGGCCACAGCTTTGTGGGCACCTGGGGTCCACTCCCCGTGCCGCCTCTAAGTCGGTTCAGCTTCTGTCTGCTCACCCAAGTGTGATCAGGCCCACGAGGGCTGTTTGCCACTAGGGAGCCTCACAGGAGGCCGGCCGATAAGGAGGACAGCACGGATTAACCAGAAAGGCTGCTGGACTCAGCCAAGCCCGGGAACGCAGCGCCAGGGCAGCAGCCCCACCCGAGGAGCTCCACCCAGGACGGGCTGTGGCTGGGTTCAGAGCCGCGTATGCAGAGCCCTCCCTGCGTGGCTATCCAGTTCACCTCCACCAACCCGCCTGGACACTGAGAGTGAGCTGGGAACCGGCCCGGGGCAGAGTGAAACGATGGATGGGACCCAGTAGTGCCAAGAACCTCCCCGAGGAGGAGGGAGGGTGCTTTGCCTTGACCGCTGCTGAAGAAATGCTAAAGAAGTTCTTTGCTGGGGCAGGTGCTGCGGCACAGAGGGTTCAGCCAGATCCGGGTTAGGAAGCCCGTATCGAAGTGTCTGGGTTTGCAACCTGGCTACTCTGCTCCCGATCCAGCTTCCTGCGGGTGCGCCCTGAGAGGCAGGAGGGAATGACCCCGTGGCTGGCCCTGCCACCCTCGTGGGAGACCCAGGCGGAGTTCCCGCCTGCTGGCTTCAGCCTAGCCCTGGGTAGTGCAGGCGTTTGGAGAGTGAACCAGCCGATGGAAGATTCTTCCTTTCTGTCGCCCTCTTGCCCCCTCTCTCCCTGCCTTTCACATAGACGAAAATAAACAAATGCTGACATTTTTTGCTTTCCTAGGAAATAATTTCTTGTTCAGCACTTTTCACCGGTTACCAACACCTCCGTGCTTTTCTTAGAAAAGGTGTTCTTGGGACTAGGGTTTCACAGAGGCAGCTCCGCCTCCTGCCTGCTCATTCCTGGTGAGTTCGGTTTTAGGTGGTGGTGGTTACAGGCTCAGGACAACCTTCTTGCAGTCTGATTCTATCTGTGCTGAATAGAACATTGACTGACTCAGAGTGAACCAAAGGCTCGGTGGCTAGTGTCTGCACCTTCACAGTTGGTGCGGGCTCCTCGCCCTGCAGAGGGGCATCCTGGGAGGAAGCGCAGGCTCGGCACCTGTCTGCCCAGGTTGCAGCCTTGTTCTCCACTCCTGGCAGTGTGATCTTCGGTACATTTCTTGACCCTCTGTGCCTCAGTTTCCCCAGGTGGTCAGTAGGTGTCATCTCACAATGTGATGTGAAGATTGAAAGGTTAATAAATACAAGGGCTTAAAACAGAATCTGGCACCCAGCATTCCCTGGGTGTTACTCCTGGGGCAATGGGAGCACCACCCACCTCCTAGGACCACGGAGTTTGCCCACACTCCCTGGACGTACTCAGGAACAGCAGGAACAGACCTGCAGGTGCAGACAAAGACGAGGGACTCGAGTTAGACAGCGGGTGGGAAGCAGTGAGAACGGACTCCAGCCTGCGCTGTATGTGCAGCTGCGGCAGCTCGTTCGCCGCCCCGTCCGCGGGCCACTTCTAGCCATTGGCGGCAGATCACTGGTAGCGTGCAGATAAGAGGACTTTCCTGAAGAGTCCAGTCCGCTGTTTAGTCGCCGTGAGGGAAGGATTGCAGTAAAACTTCTCCCGTGGCATTTTCTGCTCGCTTTGCCTCTTTGGGCTTTCTTGTGAGATGGAAAACAACTGATCAGAATTCTACCACAATTAAATGTTTTCTCATGTAAGAAAGGCAAAGTGGGGGCTGGTGTCATGGATTACTTGGTTAATCCTCCGCCTGCGGTGCCAGCATCCCATATGAGCACCGGGTTCTAATCCCGGTTGCTCCTCTTCCAGTCCAGCTCTCTGCTGTGGCCCGGGAAGGCAGTGGAGGATGGCCCAAGTGCTTGAGCCCTGCACCCGCATGGGAGACCAGGAAGAAGCACCTGGCTCCTGGCTTCAGAGTGGCGCAGTGCTGGCCATGGCGGCCATTAGGGGAGTGAACCAATGGAAGGAAGACCTTTCTCTCTGTCTCTCTCTCACTGTCTATAACACTACCTGCCAAATTTAAAAAAAAAAAAAGAAGAAGAAGAAGAAGAAGGGCAAAGTAAGTCCATCTTGGAGCACTCGGTCACTCCTGCAGAAGCCGGGTCCTTTAACAACGGCCACTAAGCTCTCCTGCCAGATTCTCCGGCATCCTCACCTTCCTTTTTTATTTTCCCCACGTTGAGACTTGTATTAAATCAGAATGTGAATGTGGAGAAAATGCGAATGTACAGCCTTGTCCCAAGTGCCCCTTCTCTCCTCCCCAGAGGCACTGACACCCGGTATTTCAGAAGTAATCTGTGCACTTGGAAATATATGCTTTTTAAAAGATTTTATTTATGTATTTGAAAGGCTGGATTAGAGAGGCAGAGGCAGATAGGTCTTTCATCTGCTGGTTCACTCCCCAAATGGCTGCAACGGCTGGAGCTGGGCTGATCCGAAGCCAGGAGCTTCTTCCAGGTCTCCCATGCACTTGGGCCATCTTCTACTGCTTTCCCAGGCCATAGCGGAGAGCTACATTGGAAGAGAAGCAGCTGAGGCTAGAACCAGCACCCATATGGGATGCTGACGCCGCAGGCGGAAGATTAACTCACTGTGTCACAGCGCCAGCCCCATTGGAAATATATTTGACAGTCAGTGGCAGCACACGTGGTCATGCCTTTTGCTTTGCTCAGTTCGTCTGGGGATTGTCCCATCCGCCGCTCGTAAGCTTCATTCCTCTGCTGTGTGACGTTGCATCGCATGTATGCACCACGGTTGACCTCACCGCTTCCTAGTGACGGACCCCTGGATCATTCCCAATCTTCTGCTCTTAAAACAATCCCACCATCCATAGCCTTAGGCATACTTAACATCCCACATGTGCAAATAGACGTTGGGAAAGACTTGCTAGGTCCAAGTATGCGTAAATTTCTAATTTAGAAAAAATATTTCCAAAGTGCTTTTCCTGGTTGGTTTTACCAAGAAACTCTCCTATGAGCAAGATATAAGAGCGTCTTCCCATGGCCCTGGCAGCGCAGTGAGGATCTCTGTTTTCAGGCAATCCAGGAGACTGAACTAGTCGGAGGTGCAGCCACACTCGGGAGAGAAACGGAAGCTAAAACTAAGCTCAGGCACCGCTTTTCACCTCCAGCCAGCAGACGTGCCTGCCCTTGCCATTCTTCCTTCCACCTTCCTCATATTTTTAAAACATGAATCTCTGTTCCTTCTCCACTCAAAACCACTTAGAATAAAATCCCAAATCCTCTAAGGCTGCCAGGGCCTGCACAGCCGGCTCCCAGCTCCCTCCGCCCCGCCTGCCTTCCTCCTCCAACCCTCATCCACTCAGCTGCGCCGTCTGCTCCTCTGTTTTTGCAAACATGTGGAGCCCGCTCCCACCCCAGGGCCCAGGAGCTTGCTGCTCCCCCGGCCGGTGTCTGCGTGATGTGCTCCGGAGTCTGTTGGGGCCTATCCTATGCCATCTGCTCAGAGGATCTCTCACCATCCTACCTAAAGGCACCGCACTGCTGTCTCCCCACAAAACACGCTCTGTCCAGCTACCCTTTTATCGCGTTTCTCACTGCCTGAATATCCCCTGCTCACTTCCTGTCACTCCTCAACACGAGCGCTCTGCAGGCAAGGGCTGCGTTCCTGGTACCTAGAGCAAGACCCAGCACATGTGCGTACTCCGTACGTGGTGGCTACAACAAAGTGACTGAATGCATGGTGCGAGTCCGTATTCTTTGCCTATTTTTTTCACTGGGCTCCTTGGTTTTGTTTTCTTGTCTTGTGGAAGTGTTTTTAATCTATGAAGAGCCTATATAGTTGTAATACAGATTTAGAAATGTGTACAGACACCGACTGAGAGCTTACAAAGATTAATTTGCGGAGCTGACACATTTATATCGTTCCTTCTTATCTGGAGTCACAGTATTCTTGCCTACTTGTCCTCATCTTCCTTCGTCTGCCTTAGTAATATTCAGAACTGTTCATCATGCAGCCTCCGCACATCTCTTGAAGATTTGTTTTCTCCTTTACGTTGGTGTTATAAATGACATTTTTGTCTATACCTTCCACGTAAATATTGTGTGACTACATGAAAGCTGCTGATTTTGATTTATTTAGTACCTGCCACTTTACTGAGTGACTTTTGCTGAGTTTCAGTGGATTCTCTTAATTCCTCTACAGGTATCATTTACACATGGTGAAAGCTTCACTTCCTTGTTTAAATATTTAGACCTCATTTGTTCTTCCTATCCAATTGTATTAGCTTTTTTTTATAAAGATTTTATTATTTATTTGAAAGGCAGAGTTACAGAGAGAGAGATCTTCCATCTGCTGGTTCACTCCTCACGTGACCACATGACCAGGTTGGGCTAGGCCAATGCCAGAAGCCAGGAGCTTCTTCCTAGTCTCCCACGTGGGTGCAGGGGCCCAGGGACTTGGGCCATCCTCCGCTGCTTTCCCAGTTGCAGTAGCAGGGAGCTGGACTGGAAGTTGAGCAGCTGGGAATTGAACCAGTGCCCACAGGTGATGCCAGCACTGCAGACAGTGGCTCAATTTTCTGTTCTTTTTTCTGGATTACTGAGACAGATTTTTCTAGTACAACTTCAAAGAAAATAATTTTCACTCTGAACCATTTTAATTTTATCACACATTTTATTGTGTATAGATTCATTTATCATAAAATACTTGCTCATTTTTTCCTTGAAAGGCAGTTACAGGCCGGCGCCGCGGCTCACTAGGCTAATCCTCCGCCTAGTGGCGCCGGCACACCGGGTTCTAGTCCCAGGTCGGGGCGCCGGATTCTGTCCCGGTTGCCCCTCTTCCAGGCCAGCCCTCTGCTGTGGCCAGGGAGTGCAGTGGAGGATGGCCCAGGTGCTTGGGCCCTGCACCCCATGGGAGACCAGGAAAAGCACCTGGCTCCTGGCTCCTGCCATCGGATCAGTGCGGTGCGCCGGCTGCAGCGCGCTGGCCGCGGTGGCCATTGGAGGGTGAACCAACGGCAAAAGGAAGACCTTTCTCTCTGTCTCTCTCTCTCACTGTCCACTCTGCCTGTCAAAAAAAAAAAAAAAAAAAAAAAGAAAGGCAGTTACAGAGAGGCAGAGAGAGAGAGGGAGGTAGAGAGGTCTTCTATCTGCTGGTTCACTCCCCTAAATGGCCACAATGGCCAGAGCTGGGCCGATCCGAAGTCAGGAGCCAGGAGATTCTTCTGGGTCTCCCACATGGGTGCAAGGGCCCAAGCACCTAAGCCATCTTCTACTGCTTTCCCAGACCACAGCAGAGAGCTGGATCGGAAGTGGAGCATCTGGGACTTGAACCAGTGCCTATATGGGATGCTAGCACTGCAGGTGGCAGCTTTACCTGCTGTGCCACAGTGCCAGCCCCTCCAGCTTGCACTTATTTAAAAAATTTTTAAATGGGGGCCAGCACCGTGGCTCACTTGGTTAATCCTCCGTCTGTGGTGCCAGCATCCCATATGGGCGCCGGGTTCTAGTCCCAGTTGCCCCTCTTCCAGGCCAGCTCTCTGCTGTGGCCTGGGAGTGCAGTGGAGGATGGCCCAAGTGCTTGGGCCCCTGCACCCGCATGGGAGACCAGGAGAAGCACCTGGCTCCTGGCTTTGGATCAGCGCAGCGCTGGCCTTAGCAGCCATTTGGGGAGTGAACCAATGGAAGGAAGACCTTTCTCTCTGTCTCTCTCTCACTGTCTATAACTCTACCTGTCAAATAAAAAAAAATTTTTTTAAATGGTGACGTGGAGGGTCAGTGTGGTGGCGCAGTGGGTCAAGCTGCCACTGGCACCCATGTCAGCACTGGTTTTGGAGAGTGAACCAGCAAGTGGAAGATATCTCTCTCTCTCTCTCTTTCTCTCTCGACACTCTCTCTCTCTCTCTCGACACTCTGACACTCTGCCTTCTCAATAAATAAAACTGAAAACGGCCGTGTGCATCTTTGCGTTGCTGCTCTATCTTGCGGTGGGTGTCACGCGCCGCCCTCCTCTCTCACCAGGGTTTATCACCGACGGGAACTGCTTCCTCCTGGGCACGGTCCTCCTCCGTCAGATCCGCGCTGCCTTCCCGGCTGCAGCCTCTGCCCAGGAACAGGGGACGCCACCGCAGCAGCCCTGGGAGGGCACCGGGAACTGTGGCCTTCACTGGGGAACCCCCAATGCCAACATCACAACGCCGGAGGCCATGTGGCACCACCAGGACGAGGAGGCCCAGCGCGGCTCTCCCATCCAGGGGGAGTTTGCCGCTTACTCGGAAGGCGGCTGTGTCGTGAGGCTGGGAAAAAACTCCAGCACTGCCGCCAGGTGAGCCAGCCCGAGCCCTGGGCAGCAGGGCCCAGCGCTTGCTTCTGGCCATCTCTCCAAGGCCTGGGAACTCAGCGCCTGTCAGCGTATGAATGCCGAGTCCATCCCCTAATGATCTCTTAGCTTACAGCAAGGAATTGTCCAAAACCCACCAGGCCAGCCAAGTAAGCGACCTTGACACTGCTGCTGCCTCTCCTCACCGAGCAGCTGGCTGAGTGGCCGTTAATATTTCCCATGGAAGTGGTTGACATAGCCAGGAAACTCACTCTGTCTTAGACCTTAAACCCCAAATGAGTTTTCCTGAACGCTGACCCCTGGTCTGAATGCTCTTGTGAGCACTTTCATTTTGTAGTCTACCACGCTGACATGCAAGTTGACACCAGTGTAAGCCTGGGCACGAGTAGTCGGCGGAGGTTTACAAGAAAGCTAGACCAGGACGTGGAGCTTCTGGCCGCGGTGGGGTCCGCCCTCCGGCACCGTGTGGATGCGGAAAGCAGCTGTGTGTCCTCGCCCGTCTCCCCAGGGTCCTACAGCACCTTGAACAGCAGCGCTGGCTGGACCGGTGCACGAAAGTCCTCTCTGTGGAATTTGTGGTCTTCAATGCGAATGTGAACCTGTTCTGTGTGGTGACCCTGACTTTGGAGTCCAGTGATGTGGGTATGAAAGCCTGTCCCTCCTCTTCCTCCTCCTGGACCTGAGCATCCTGGGAAGAGGCCCGCGTTCTTTCCCTTAGACCACGTATGGAAAGGTGCTTTAAAGTTACTGCATATAACTGTAAAAGTCAAAGAGGTACAAGATGGGCATATGCCACAGCACTCAGCTGACACCTGGGGAGCCCACGTCCCATATTAAAGCTCCCAGTTTGAGTCCTCGCTCCGCTTCTAGTCCAGCTTCCTGCTAATGCACACCTTGGGAGGCAGCAGATGATGGCCCAAGTGCAGGAGACCCAGATGCAGTTCCTGCCTTAGCTCTGGCCTGGCCCAACCCTGACTGTTGTGGATTTGGGAAGTGAACCAGTGGATGGAAGATATTTTCTCTCTCTCTCTCTCTGTCTCTCTGTCTCAGATAATATTTAAAAATCTTTTTAAAGCCAATGGTACAAGTGAAAACCCAGAACTCTGTTCATCTCCACCAGATCCTAACGGCACAGAAGCAGCCACTTAGTTTTTCACGTGGTTCTCCTGGACTTTAGAAACGATTGAGTCATGCTTCCCTTCGGCGAGTTTAGACAGTCTGCTTCTGTAGGATGTAGCTTTCCTGCACCACACACATCGCTGCTGCACACACACAGCTTTCTCTTTCTTCCTGTTTCTCTTTCCCTGTAGGTTACTGGTGCCCCGTCACTGTCATTGCAGCGGTGTTTGTAAGGAGCTGGAAGGCCGCTGGCACAGGCACTGCCCCCAGAGGGAAGTCTGTGCCAATCCTGCTGCCCGTCTCTCCCCAGTGTCCTGCTGCTGAGCGGCAATGTTACGTCCCCAGACCTGCCGAGGGCACACAGCTTCTCCTGCCCTTGTTCCTACGTACTTATTTTGAGCGGCAGAGAGAGCTGCCATCTACTGGTCCACGCCCCCAGAGCCCACAACAGCCAGGGCTGGGCCAGGCCAGCGCCAGGGCATGAGAACACAGTCTGGGACTTGCAAGGGGGTGGCGGGGATCCAGTCACTGAGCCGCCAGCACTGCCTCCCAGGCTCTGGGTTAGCAGGCAGCTGGATCAGGAGTTGGAGCTGGGGCCTGAATCCAGGCACAGCAACGTGGCACACGGGCATCTCAACCGCTAAAGTAAATGCCCACTCCTCTAGTCTTCTTTCTTTTAAAAAAAAATTACTTGAATGGTACATGCGTGTGTGCACACACACACAGACACACACACACACAGATATCCTATTGCCAATTTACTCCCTAAATGCCTGGGATAGCCAGGGCTAGGCAGGCCCACACCAGGAGCCTGGAATGCATTCCTGGTCTCCCACCTGGGTAGCAAGGACCCAGATACTTGAGCTGTCACCACTGCTTCCACGGTGGGCATTTGCAGGAGGCTGGAACCAAGAGCGAGGTCGAGACAGAAACCCAGGCACTCATTTTATACGGAACGCTGGTGTCGCAAGCAGCGGCCTAACCGCTGTGCCCAGCACCTGCACCTCCTGTCTCACTTCTGAGTGAAGCAGCGGGCAGCCTGAGGCTCTCCGCAGGGTTTTGAGCGTTGCTAACTACCAAAGATTCGAGCGGGAGATAAGCATGGAGGAGGGACTCCTGTTCCTGGATGTCCCTCCTCCCTCCAGGGGGACACCTTAGTGCCAGTGCTGTGGGGTTTCATGGGAAGTCGATGCTCCCGAGACTTTTCACGACCTTAGGGACGACATTCCTAGTCCTCCCAGGTGGACTCTGAAGTCCCTCACACATACACCTTAGCGTTCATGAGCTCGTGGCGCGAGACAGATCTCACGGCCGTTCCAACTCGGCGACACCTGTACCAGCTGGGATGCTCTCCCAGCTTCAGTGGAGTCAGCCTGTCCCTGAGCATTTTGTATGCATGACCTCATGCAGCAGTCACCAAGGAAACGCTGGGTGGCATGGAGAGACCACTTGATCATCGGGGACGGGCGAGTCGCAGGCAGAAGTCTGAAGAGGGCAAACGTTTTAAAGACTCCCGCCTCCAAGTGTCGTTTTGTGATTCTCAGGGACTTTGATCGGCTCTGTGAGAGTGGGCAGCCTGCCTTCCCCGCAGACACTGGAGGGCCTTGGCTGGGCTGTCATCTCCCAGGTCGTCTATCATCTGCTGGTCTGTTACTATGCCTTCGTACAGGTGAGTTGACCTTGCGAGATGCAGGGTTGCTGTGTTGGTGCAGTGGGTTAGACCACCACCTGTGACAGCAGTAGCCCACACGAGTGCCAATGCAAGCTCTGGCTGCTCCACTTTTTTTTTTTTTTTTAAGATTTATTTATTTATTGGGGCTGGCGCTGTGGCATAGCAGGTGAGGCTGCTGCCTGTAGTGCCGGCATCCCATATGGGTGCCAGGTAGAGTCCCGGTTGCTCCACTTCCTACCCAGCTGGCCTGGGAAAGCGGTGGAAGCTGGCCCAAGCCTTGGGTCCTGCACCTGCATGGGAGACCCAGAGGAGGCTCCTGGCTCCTGATTGGCGTAGTTCCTGCCATTGTGGCCATCTGAGGAGTGAACCAGCGGATGGAAGACCTCTCTCTCTCGCTCTTTCTCTGCCTCTCATTCTCTCTCTGTATAACTCTGCCTTTCAAGTAAATAAATCTTAAAAAAAAAAAAGAGCAGACATTAAAGTTTTTTAAAAAGATTTATTTATTTATTTGAAAGGCAGAGTTAGGAAAAGAGGGATCTTCTGTCCACAGGTTCATTACCCAAATGGTAGCAACAGCCAGGGCTGGGCCAGACCAAAGCCAGGAGCCCAGAGCTTCATCTGGGTCTCCCACATGGGTACAAGGGCCCAAACACTTGGGCCATCTGCTGCTGCCTTTCCCAAGTGCATTAGAGAGCTGGATCCGAAGTGAGGCAGCCAGAACTTGAACCTATGCCCAATACCCATGTTACAGGTAGCAACTTTACCTGCTACCCCACAATGACAGCCCTGGCTTGCGGAAAACCAGTTTCAAGAGTTTAAGAATTAAGTTCTGGGGCCTGTGTTATGGAGTAATGGGTAAAGCCACTACCTGTAACACTGACATCCATCAGTTCAAGTCCCGGCTGCTCCACTTCTGATTCAGTTCCCTGCTAACGTGCCTGGGAAAGCAGTGGAAGATAGCCCAAGTGCTTGGGCCCCTGCCACCCATGTGGGAGACCTGGAGGAAGCTCCTGGCTCCTGGTTTTGGCCTGGCCCAGCTCTGGGGCCATTGCAGCCATTTGAGGAATGAACCAATGGATTGAAAATCTTTCTCTGCACCTCTGTAACTCTGCCTTTCACATAAAATCATTAAAAAAAAAAAACTTTAAAAAAAAAGTTCTGTGGAATTGATTTTCCATGTATCTTTATTGCCCTACTACAAAATCGCATCAAGAAAGTATGCTGAACAAAGAGTAAGTTCTCAAAAACAGGAACGATGGCTCTCAGAGAGACTGTGTATCTTAAGCCAAACGGTATTTTTTAAAAAAGCTTCATTTATTTGAAAGGCAAAGTTGGTTGACTGCCCAAATGCCTACGACAGCCTGGGCCGGGCCAGGAGGCCAGGATCCTAGAACTCAGTTTGGGCATCTGCACGTGGGTGGCGGGGACCCAAACGTCCAAGCTCTCGCCTGCTGCCTGTCGGGGTGCACATCAACAGGAGGGGAGCGGGACCGGAGCCCAGGCCCCCTCATCCGGGACGTGGGCATCCCAGGCGGCATCCTCTCGCCTGCTCCAAACGCCTGCCCCCTGTGCTTGGGTAACCCCATTAGAAGCTTCCCAAGCCACAGGTCTGTGGTCTCCACGAAAAGGATCGCGTCCCAGGAGCGTGGCGCTGGCGGCCCGTGTCCCCAGGGGCCGTCTGACCGCGCCGTGCGTGTCCAGGGCCGGCGGCTGAGACAGCAGGGGTGGAGGTTCCTCACGCACAAGAGGAACGCGCTGGACACGAGCGTCGTCCTCGTCAGCTTCGTCATCCTGGTGCTCGACCTCAGGCAGATTTTTCTGCACAGGACCTACATGGCCCAGCGCCGCCAGGACCGGGACAGGTAGGTCGGCGCCGCGGGGCCCACCCCCGGGTCCGACGCTCGGGTCCTCCTGGGGCCGCGTGCATGCGAACAGCACGTGAGCTCGCGGTCACGGAGGTCGCTGGAAGGGCTCGTCGAGGGGGACAGAGCGTGTGCGTTCGTGGTGCCGCGGTGTGGGCGCGTCACACGAGGTCACAAACGAGTTCTCAGGTGCGCACACCTGGCTGGTGAGCCGCCGTCCCCTGCTCAGGTCAGGGGCGGAGAGCCGGGACCAGCGCAGCGGGCAGGACGGATCCGGGGTCTCTGGGTGGGGCGCACACGCCCAGGTCTCTCCGGGGTCGTTCTCAACGCAATACACGGCCTCACGGCCCCGAGGCGAGGCGGGTGAAGTGGCTGCTTAGGACCCCAGCATCCCATCCATACAGGCCCGGGGTGGGTCCACTGCGCTGCTTCTGATCTGGCGCCCTGCTAATGCGCCTGGGAAGGCAGCAGCAGATGGTCCAGGTGCTTGGACCCGGCCACCCACGTGGGAGACCCGGATGGAGCTCCTGGCTCCTAGCAACAGCCCAGACCTGGCCGTTGCCTCCATTTGGGAAATGAACCATGGATGGTAATCTCTGCCGTTCAGCCTTTCAAGTACATAAATCTTAAAAAGAACTTCACTATTTCGTTTTACATTGACTCACTCCCCACATGCCTACAACAGTGAGGGCTGGGCCAAGCAAAAGCCAGGAGTTGGGAACTCAATCCGGGTCTCCCACGTGGCTGGCAGGGACCCCAGCACTTGAGCCATTACTGCAGCCTCCAAGGATGTGCCTTAGCAGGGAGCTCGGGTGGGCGTTGTGCCCGAGTCAAGTCACTGCCTGGGGCGCCCACGTGCCTGCTGCAGTGCTGGAGATGAAGATAATCAGTGCTCACGTTCTGCTTTTCAAAAAAAAAAATATTAAAAATCTTTCTAAACCTTGTAGTAAGAATAACAGGAGCCAGGACTCAAACCAGGCACTCCGATATGGGACATGGCATCCGAAGCAGCGACTTACCCCCTGCACCGAACCCCGCCTCCAGTACACGGCCACTTACTAATATTCTCAAATCCACTCGGACAGCAGCGCCCCCTGGCACGAGTTAACACCAGGCGTTCAACCTGACAGGCCTCAGAGGGGCTGTGGTCTGGCGGGGGAGCGTCCAGGGAACGGGGGGTGGGGGTGGGGGTACACGCTTCATGCTGGGCAGCTGTCCGCTCTCCTTGGTACAGGTTCATCAACTTCCATGAGGCAGTTCAAGTGGACTCTGCGGTCACGCACCTGGTGGGAATCCTGGTTCTGCTGGCCACGGTTCAGCTATGGAACCTGCTGCATCATGACGCCAGGCTGCAGGTCATCAGCAGAACCCTGAGCAGAGCCTGGGACGAGGTGACCGGCTTCCTGCTGATCATCCTGCTCCTGCTCACTGGCTATGCGACCGTTGTAAGCCCGGGGCTCCGCGCTGGGACACTAGTCGCTTCCTTAGAAAGGGTGGTAGAGAAAGCAGCAACTGGCTGAAGTCCCATGCTCAACTAGTAGGACTTGAACCCATTTTGTCTCCTTGCCTCTAAAATGGGGACAAAATTTAGCTCACTGGATGTGAAGTCAAATTCATATGAAAACACTAGTTACAAGGGGAATCTTGGCTGGCATAATAATTTGCCCCTATCTTTTCCTTCCCCTGGTTGTGTTGGGCCCCTCACCAAGCCCCTCGGGACAGAGCAAACTACAGCAGCACCCACTGACAGCTTCTCTCCCATTCAGTTTCACGTGCTGTTTGGATGGAAAATCTCTGACTACAGGACTTTTGTCAACTCGGTGGTGACTGTTGTTGGTCTCCTCATGGGAATTTCTCACTACAAAGAGGTAACAAATCCTGGTTTCCCTGCAGAATTCTCTTTGGTTTAAACATCTCTAACAAGGAGGGGCTTGCTTTTGAAGGCAGCTGTAGAGTAAGATACTGTAGAGTATCATTGCACACCAGTGTTTAGATCCTCTGCCATTCTGTGTGTGCTACGGCTACTCCAGCCTGTGAGTGGGCACTGCTTTAAGTCTGTGCTTTCTCAAGCACTTAGTCCTGTTTTCCTCACTTTGTATTTTTAATAATTTATTGATTTGAAAGGTAGAGAGACCTTCCAACTGCTGGTTCATTAGCAGGGCCCACACACTTGGGCCATCTTCCACGGCTTTCCTATCAGTAGGGCGCAGGCTCAGAAGTGGAACAGGGCCCAGCGCTGTGGCACAGTAGGCTAGGCACCGGTTCATGTCCCAGCTGCTCTTCTTCCAATCCAGCTCTCCCCTAATGGTCTGGGAAAGCAGTGGAAGATGGCCAAAAGGGCTTGGGCCCCTGTACCCACATGGGTGACCCGGATGAAACATGCCTGGTTTTAGTGGAGCTGTACGACATGAAGATTGGAAATGGAGCAAGCTTACTAAGGAGGAGTTTTATATCACGCTCAGGCTACCCAAATTACTTGGTTAACCTGGACTCGTTTGTTGAGCACGTCTAAGCCCGTACAGGTTAGTGCTGGGAAACACTGTCAGACACTGCCTTCGGGGAGGTGTTCTCAGTCGTCATCTCTGAATTGTGGAGTGCCCTGATGGCAACAATGACTAGATCACCAGTCACTCCTTTAAAAAGCAAACACGAATGCTATGGGAACCATTGCAGTAGGCCCAAAATTTGAGAAAATATCTCTATACACGAAAGTAAATAATGACAGAACTCAGTATCTTTATCTTTAATAATAATTTAAAGACAAAGCATGCCAGGGACAGACGTTAAGCCTAGCAATTAATATGCCCACACACAGCATCATAGAACTTGGATTTGGTTCTCAGCTTCAATTTGAGGTCTGCTAATGCAGACTCTGGGAGGTAGCAGGTAATGGCTCCAATAACCAGGGTTCCTACCACCCTGTGGGAGACCAGGATTGAACTCCCAGCTCCTGGCTCCAGCCCTCCACTGGTGGGGAGTGAACCGTTAGTGGATGGGAGCACTCTCAAGTAATAAATGCATGCCAGCTTCCTATGCCCAGCCAGTTCAATTCTGCTAGAATGTTCCTGTGTGAAGAAGGTGCCTGGTACAGCACAAGGTTTTCATTGTCCCTCCTACTGGAACACATTTTATTCTCTGTGTGCTTGATACCCCCTAGAAGCTTCCATATTTAGGGGTATTTTCCCAAACTGCCAAAACTCACATGGGCTTTCAGTCATTTACAGCTCCACCGCAGTTTAACTGTTTTACTCAAATCAGCGGAACACCCTGACAGTCATCCCTGCTCTGCCCAATCCTGTTCTCCTTGTCTTACTGCCTCCCTCCTGGTTTCCGCTGGATAAAGGCTTTCTTGGGAACACATCCCAAGCCTTAGCATACGCTTGTACATTGTTTATACACTCAGCTGTCAGCTCCTCGGGTGTTCCTATGCTCTCTCCAGGTTATTGCTTTAGACCCAGTCCTGGGCTGCTTCCTGATCCTCGCCAGCGCCATCCTGATGGTACTTGTGGTCATCAATCTCTTTGTTTCTGCTATTCTCATGGCCTTTGGAAAAGAAAGAAAGTCCCTGAAGGTAGGCAACCTTCTGGCTCCGTGAGTGAAAACTAGTGATTCTGTGCCACTGGAAAGACCACCTGTGTGTGTGCCTGTGAGAACACAGACCCAGTGTGTTGACTTTCCTGCACCCGTTCTCCTAGAAGCCGGCTCACCGTGACGTGCTCTAAACAAACTGGCCCTCGACTGTTAAGTACTGGAAACTCTCCAATGCTTGACAGTCCATCATTAAGGAAACAGCATTTTAATACTTCCTGTGCATTTACTTGGAATCTATCTTTGGTCCTTTTACTCCAGCAGTAGGAACAATCTGAATTTCTTCATTTTTCTGCTTTTGTCTTCAACAGACAGAAACTACACTGCTAGATATGCTGCTACAGAAGCTCTCGAGTTTGTTAGGAATCCGGTGGCACCAGAATCCCTCCCCCGAGAAGCAGCCATGACAGCAGTGGGCACTGACTGCAGTCCTAGAAGGTGAGCTATCTTGGCTTATTACTGCTTAGTGTCTTATCTTCAGGGTGCACTTAGAAAATTATAGGTGCATATAAAACACTTTATTCTGAATTCTGTACATTAGTGAGGAATCAGAATTCTCATGGCTCCAAGTTCTTGCTTGTGGCTATTGATACTGTCAGGAAAACACCACCGGTGCTGCAGGATGGCTGTGGGAACCAAAGAAAGTTCACTGCCAACTGAGAAATAGTCAGATGCTTGTGGCACATCTGAGCTTCAGCAGACATGGAGATGAGCCTGAGGGAGCTGCAGGAAGGGGCTGGCTTAAAATAGTCTCCATTCAATTCCAAATTGTTACTCCATTGTTTGACCGAACAGTGGAGAAAGCAGGACCCAGGATCTTTAACTTTATTAGCAGCTACTGAGCTCTGAGATACAAACCAATCAAAAACATTAAAGAAAAGTTGCTTAAACAGGTATATACAGATATACTACACGGAAGCAGAAGTCATGTCTTCCAACCCCAAGGCTGTCCCTGTGGGAAAGGATGGCCTTAGCCAGGGGGCAAAGGAGTAGTCAGTCTCAACCACCTGGAAAGCAGTGAATTGTAGCCACGTGGGCACTAAAAATTGATCCAAGATCAGTTTTTGAAGATTCCCTTAATCATAAAGTTTTCAAATGAAAACAGGTACCCCTCCTCTCCTGTAGGCATTCCAGCTCACTACCCAAGACACTTGAGTACATCTATTAAGGCAGCTGGGAGCCCACCCTAGACTTGACTGGCAGCCTCTGCCCGCCATGTGGCCTGTCCTCAGTGCTCATCACCAGAACATGCCGGGGTGCAGGAGGGCGGCGCGGAGTGTCTGCAGTGCTGTCCCTAGTGAGAGGGACACACAGCACTCAGAAGAAGCGAAAGGCCACGGAGGGCTCCCTGAGAATCCAGCAGAACCAAGAGAGGGCTTCAACTTTCCCCAAATAAACTCTGCAACTGGATCCAGGTGGAAGAGTGCCGTGCAGCAAGGAGCAGTGTATGTGCCTAGCAGAGCCCAGCTCCAGGAACCGTTCCAGTGGCTTCCTGAGTCATTTTCTCTCTTCTATTCACACCAGAGTGAGCCTTCTCCCTACACCTGCCGTAGAGGGCTTGAGCCTCACGACATAGCTGACCTTCCTGAGCTGCTCTTCCCCGCGGCCCAGCTGTCTCTGGCGACTCTCCCCACGGTGCTTCATCTCACCCTCCTGTGGGATCAGCCAGGAGAGATTGTGGGGTCCCTCTGACAGAAGACAGACAAGCAAAGCTGCCAGGAGCCCACGGAGTCTCTGGCCAGAGTCTCCAGTGTTAGTCTAAGGATCAACAGAGAACTGGAAAGCAACAGAATTTGGTAGCACAGGAAGAGCGCCCCAAGGAAGGGTGTGCTCGGTGATGGTTAAGATGAAACGGAATTTCATGGAGGTTCTTTGTTACAAGGAGAAACTGCTCAGTCTCAACTCCCGGAACTTGGAAGCTGCTGCTGTCAGAGGCCTATGTTTTCTTTTTCAGCTCTTCAAATCTCCGGGAAAGATCATCGAAGTCGATGTCTTCCGATGCTGAGGAGTTGGCACCAGCAGAGGCAGCGGGTAGTGTGTCTGGCACGGATGGCAACTCTGGGAGCACGAAGTTGTCATAGTTCTCCACTGGTCTAGCAGGGGGCTTTGCAGAGGGCTCTGGCTTAGGTCTGGGACCTAATTAGGACGAGAAGTATGATGTTACAACTGTCAGAGCAATGGCACACAAGAGCCCTTAGCCAAAAAGCTAAGATGACTAAAGTTAATTTTTTTACCAAATTACCACTTAACTCTAAAGGTCAGTCCATTCTCAGGACAATTAACTGTACATTTCCCCTGAATTCCATCTACTACACTTTCCTACTGCAAGAAAAAAGTTTACAGGCGTTCCAAGCATGCTGCGTGAGGCCAGCTCCATAAAGCAGCCATCTAGACCGACGCCCTTCCACAGAGGTCTGCTCCTGTCCCACGCAGGGAAGCAGCGGTGAGAACCACTGCACAACGCTGCTTCCCTGGGAAGGAGCACTCATCAAGGCTCGGGGGGCTGGAATTTTTGTAAGTAATAGAAATTTCTATTAGTTGATGTAATCCTCTGATATGTATCTATTGTATGTTTTCATTTATATCTCAAACTCTAACTTGAAGAAAATGAGAACAGTGCTTGCTTCTGGGGACAGCATGGAACTGACTGGAAACGAACAAGGGAACTTGGTGGGATGACAGAAGCATTCTACACCCTGACCAGGGTACCCACACACACTCGCTTGCTCTCAAACTATACACTTACGTATTTTTAACGCACATCACATCTCAATAAAACAACTGTCTCAAGGTGGCATGTAATGCATCACTTGTCAATTAGGATGCCCGTAACCCACATCAGAATGCCTGGTTTGAGTTCTAGCTCCTCAGCTAATGCTGGCTCAAGGGGCTGTAAAGCAGCCAGCATCCCATGTGGGTACCAGTTCAAGTCCCAGCTGCTCCACTTCTGATCTGGCTCCCTGCTGATGAACCTAGGAGAACAGTACATGGCCCACGGGCATGGGCCCCTGCATCCAGGTGGAAGACCTGGAAGAAACTCCTGGCTTCAGATCAGCTCAGCTCTGGCAGTTATGGCCATTTGAGGAGTGAACCAGTGGATAAATAACCTTTCTGTCTCTTCCTCTCTCTCTTTGTACCTCTACCTCTACCTCTCAAATAAAGTCGTAAAAAAAACAAGTGGAGCAGCTGGGACACCCACGTGGGATGCCAGCACCGCAGGCGCAGTTCTACCCACCACACTACAATGCAGCTCCATCCCTGATTTCACAAAGTACCATCTCTTCAGGTTTCTGGAGGTGCTGGCAGCGTGTTTTGAATCGGGTGCACAGTACGTCACCATGAGTGCTTTGTAAACACTCACTCAACTACATGTGCTTATTTCCCCTCTTTAATATACCACTTAATTTCCAGACATAAAGTAGCAAGAATAAAAGAACTTGAACAAAGTAAGAATATCACTGACAGATTCTTTGGGGCTGGGGAAAACATTTTTGTGGAAGATTCCTGAGTTTGGTTCCAGCCCCTGCCTATGAGAGGACAGAATGTGTGAGCAGACAGCCACCAATATGGACAAAATCTCTAGGGAAGGAACGCTGATAGGACAACAGCAGAGGGCTCAGCGCTGAGCCTCGAAGCTCCTCACTCGGACTCACCTGCGATCTGGGAAGAAACGTTCTTATCAGCATTGATGTCATCAACCTGAAATACAAACAGCTGTGACCAGAGGAAAAGGACCAACAGTACCATGAGCCCGTTTTCCCAAAGCAGTTCCCCAAACGCAAGAGAACCTGCTCCAAAGAAACTCTCCCTCCAGCCTTTGCACTTTTCCCTACCATATTCCAACCAGGCAGGTGTTGACCTCTTAACTACCAACCAAAGAGAAAGAAAAGTCTTCACACACCATGACATTAAAACACACACACACACACACTATACCTTCTGGGCAGAGAGAAAGCACTAAACCTCCGAATTAGCTACAAGAACCAAGTCCTCAAGTACTAAGATCTTCCTCCTCCTAGAAACAGCTGCAGGCCATGCTTCAGTGCATGCAAGACTGAAGCGTAAGACAAATGCAGGTCCGAGGTAAAACGCATCAGCGAGAGAGACCGAAGGAAGGAAGGAAGAGGAAGCAAGCTCAGGAACAGGGAGATCATCCAAGATGAATGATTCACACAGCCAATGCTGTTAACAATGTTTCCTCAGTCAAGCATCAGATGGAAACAAAAGGCACATACTGAGGAAACAAGGCTGTTACAACCACCCATGTTCAAGACATCATTACCCTACTGGTTATTCAGAGCGAGTTTCAGTGATGAGACTGAAATGTGAGGTCAATGCTAAAGGCTGAAAGCTGCTAATTGGACACCTCTTAAGACAAAAACCTGACCCCTCTTCCTTTACATGAGTGCTGACGACCTATGAAACTAAGGTTTAGTTATGCTATTCTAGCACCAAGACCATACCAGCTCAAAATGGTTCTCTTCCTAGCTAGTAAAAACTGGTTACATACCAGCTAAAATGCTCGTTAAGATACCGACATCCCCTACCAGAGTGCCTGGGGTGAGACTCCCAGTACCACTTCTGATTTGTTTCCTGCTAATGTGCACCCTGAGACACAGCAGGTGATGCCCCAAATACTTGGGCTCCTGTCACCTGCATGGGAGAACCACCCTACATCCTGGGCTCCTGGTTTTCAACTGGCCCAGTCTAGCTATTATAAGCATTTGGGAGTGAACCAGCGAATGGCAGATCTCCGTCTCTTGGCTTTTCAAATAAAATTCACAACAAAAAGTGCTCTAGCAGGGCAGTACAACTTTCCAAGAGATCTGTAGATCCTTCCTGATTCCTGGCTTAACTGCAGACAAAGCACTGCACCCAACAATGCCATTAGCAGTCCCCATTCCCAGGCTTAAAGCAACACAAAAATCCCAACGCAAAAGCAGTGCTGGTACTAGAATTTGATTAAAACTTTGCCTTCCCTGTAGCCATTATTTGCTTTCTCTTCAGGGGAGTCACTCTCCTGTTCCTCATAAAGGAGGCCCAGGCACTTACAGATTCATACGACGGAGGAGTTGCTGGTATCTGAGGTGGATGAATATTGGGAAAGGCCTGATAAGTCCCCACAGGCAGTCCATTGAAATCCGACTGCAAAAGGAGAAAGCAATATCAAAGACGCTACCTCCAACTTGCAATGTTTGAGGTTTGCATATAGGCAGGAATACATGTGTATTTTTTTAAAGCTCATTTAAAAAAAAAGCCCAAAGGACGTGTGTGGTCAGAGGGATTCTAAGTTTTGAAAGATGTACAGCCAAAGCCTATTCTTCAAATTATACAACCAAATATTTCAGTCTCTACTAAGGAAAATTCTAATCAGACTTTCTCACTGGAAAAGATCTTTTCTTGTTGACAAGAGGTTCCTCTACCAGTAATGAGTGGTCATAAATCACTTTTGGATAAAGCTGTGAGTATGACAGCAACAGGTCCCAAAGATATTCAGTAAACCCACATGAAAAGGGAACACCATCTCTCTAGATCAAGGGCGGGGAACGTCTGGCCCACGGAATCATTTGTTCTGGCCCTGTCAGGGCAACCATAGGCGGAATCCAAAATTGGATCCATCTATAGTAGGCTAATTTCTATGCTGATAATTTTGTACAGCCCGTGAGCGATGTTATAAATATCCACATGGCCCCTGAAAGAAAAAAGGGCCCCACTCCTGCTCTAGATTTCTCATTCCATTACCAAAACCAAGACTCTCTGAATCCCTACATTTTTTTCCACAATATAATCCCTAAACTAACACCAAATGTTCTTAGTGTTGAATGCTCCTCACAATCTGCAATTCCTTAGTCCACTCCCGGAGCCCATGTGTCACACATTTTCTGAAGTTTACTTTATGCAGGTGAATACTTACAGGTCCCTTTGGCAGTGGATATGAGAAAGGAGGATTTGGAGATGGCATGGGCATGGGCATGGGCATGGGCATTGGCACTGTTCCATCAGGTCCACCAACTGGTGTGGTGAACCCACCCCCTCCTCCTCCTCCTCTTCCAGGGCCACCTTTCTTCACATCATCTGTAAATCCAACATCAATAAGATCTGTCTCTACCCCAGGAGGAGCTTCTGCCTGAGGGAAAAAAAAAAAAGACACATCCACTATCAACAACCATGTCCAAGATCAGTTCCCCTGGGAGCAGATTCTAAGAGATGGTGCAATATGAAAGCAGTCTACGGGGACTGCTCTTGAGATGAACACCTGTCAGAAGAGAAGGAAGCTCTGGAGATGGGCGGGACCAAGCGAGGCTCCTGTGACTGCAGTAAAGGGGCACAGTCCATGAACGCCTGCACCAGACACAGAGCAAGCTTTTCTCAGCTGTGGGGTCACATGAACTCCTGGTCACCAACACTCCTGGGAGCTGGGGGGAGTAAATGCTCTGTCCTGGTGTGTGCGCTGGGGAGGAATGGGATCTGTGCAGCACACCACACTGTCCAGTATACCCATCCCCCTTAATGGTTTAGTGATTCCTGCGGGCTTTGTTCCCCTACTCTGTAATCCTTTCAGTGAGGTGCATGGAACATGGTAGGTGCCCCAAAATGTTTTAGGGTTAGGTCCAAAGCACTGAGAATGATCCACAGGGGGAGACAATTCCTTCAACGTCACCAAAATGCAGCCATAATACCACGTTATATTTGCATCGAGGCTTACAGCTTCTCCAAGTGCCTTCAGTCATTCATCTCACCTCACCTGAGCTGACTGCTCTGCAGCCTGCGAGCGATGCATGCACGTTCCGTGTCAGAAAGGCACTACCTGGACAAAGGCTTCCACTTACAAACACGATCTTCAGTTAGCGTGAAGAGGATGGCTGTTTTGCCAGGAAGTTCACAGTACAGACGTATTTCCTTTGTACTCTAATAAACTTACCATGACCACAGAGTCAGGCTCGTAGGGAACATTGTAATTCTTGGCGATCTCAATGAGGTACCTCTCCACCAGGATTTTGGGAGGGGCCTCCACACTCAGTTTGTGCATCAGCTGCAAGCGGAAGACGCAGAGGGTTAACAAGCGTGCACGTAACCAACCCAATCCTAACCTGTCTCTCTAGTTAAACTTCCTCCCTCTCACTTCAAAGGCAAAACTGAGGAGAAAGGAAGTTTAGAGAAGCTACATGATTTTTTTCAGTCAGAAGACACTACAGACCTGTGACCCTCTCACACTCTCATTGCACACGACCTGGGTGTTGGTAAGACGGACTGCTGCTTTCCGCAGCCCACCTTCCTCCCCAACACACCCAAGGGGCACAAAGGGAAAGACAGGAGGTCCACAGCGTGTCACAGTCAGAGGGAGTAGGCAGGGGTCAGGCGCTGACTACACTGCCGCCCAGCCAGCCTTGTCACCGTCACCATGAAACGTGCGGCCCCAGATGCACATAGCCACGCACTGCTACCACTGCAGTCACCACCGGCAAGCCGCACCCGGCTTCCAGCCTCCCACACGTGCTCATTACCCGGTCGTTCACAGTGCCGATCTGGTTGGTCCTGCACAACTTGCCGTATTCCTTGCTATACTTGGCACAGAGCTGATCAGCAACCTACAGAGGAAAACATCAATAAAGGGAAATGGAAAGCACCGCTCCAGAATGCTCCAAGCTTCCTCCCGTCAACAGTAAACATGCTTCTATCACAGAATTTCAAAAACTCTGAAGTGTGCAAAACGCTGAAGGGGAACACAGTCAATTTTTCTGTTTATTCATCCATCTGACGAGCAGCAACTAGGTGCCACGCACTATCGCAAGCATTATGATGAGCACTGCAAGCATGACGACGAACAAGTAGGCATTATTCTATCTGCAGTCTCGGGGGAAAACGGCAGTTACTCAGCTATGGTCCAACTGCAGCTGTAAGTGCCACAGGAAGGTGCACCACACTGCCACCAGCATGCAACAGGGCACTCACACCTGAGCAGATGAATCAGGGAGAGCTTCCTATGGAAGCAATGCTTCGCTGAGACTTAAAGGACAATAAGAAGTTAGCTGAAGAGGGATCTGTGCTGTAGCACAGCAGGTTCAGCTGCTGCTTCTGAGGCCTGGGTCCCACACTGGAGAGCCAGCGTGACTCCCGGCTGCTCCACTCCAGATCCAGCTCCCTGCTAATGTGCCTGGGGAAGCAGCAGCAAATGACGCAAGTGCTTGGCTCCTGACACCACAAGGCAGAGGACTGGCCCAGCCCTTTCTGTTGTGGCCATCTGGAGAAGAAACCAGTGCCTGAAGATCTTTCACTCTGTCACTCTACTTTTCAAATAAATGTATCTTTTTGAAATTTTGGGAGGAAAAAAGTCTGTTTAAGCAACAGTTGCCTTTGGAGCCGACACTGGCGCAGCGGGTTAAGCCTCCGCCTGCAGTGCCAGCATCCCATATAGGCACAGTTGGAGTCCCAGCTGCTCCACCTCCTATCCAGCTTCCTACTAGTGTGCCTGGGAAAGCAGAGGAAGATGGTCCAAGTAACTGGGTCCCTGCACTCACGTGCGAAACCCGGAGCAAGCTCCTGGCTTCGGCCTGGCCCAGCCCCAGCCATTGCAGCCTTTTGGGCAGTAAACCAGCGGACAGAAGATCTCTGTTTCTCTCTCTCTCTCTCCTTCTCTCTATGTATTTCTGTCTTTCAAATAAATAAATAAACCTTTAAAAAAAAAAAAAAAAAAAAAGAAAGAAAGAAAGAAAAAAGAAACAGTTGCCAGACAAGTATGTGGCAGAGTAGGGTAAGGCATTGCTTGTGATGCCTACAGCCCATACTGGAGTGCAAGTGCCAGTACCAGCTACTCTGCTTCCATCCAGTTCCCTGATAATATGCTGGGAAGCAACAGATAATGGCTCAAGTACTTGAGTACCTGTCACCCAAAAAGGAGACCCACATGTAATTTCTGGCTCCTAGCTTCAACCTGGCCCAGATCCAGCTCTTGGGGCCCACAGCTGGAAAGTATGTCTGTCTCTCTGCCTTTCTAATCAATAGATAAATCTTTTTTAAAAAGTAAATTGCCTGGGGCCGGCACCATGGCTCACTTGGTTAATCCTCCGCCTGTGGCACCGGCATCCCATATGGGCACCGGGTTCTAGTTCCGGTTGCTCCTCTTCCAGTCCAGCTCTCTGCTCTGGCCCGGGAAGGCAGTGGAGGATGGCCCAAGTGTTTGGGCCCTGTACCCGCATAGGAGACCAGGAGAAGCACCTGGCTCCTGGGTTCGGATTGGCGTAGCGCCTGCCGTAGTGGCCATTTGAGGGGTGAACCAATGGAAGGAAGACCTTTCTCTCTGTCTCTCTCTCTCACTGTTGAACTCTATCTGTCAAATAAATTTAAAAAAATGAAGTTGCCATTTCTCTCCTATTCCTCTACCCACAAATCTCAATGACTACTCACTCGACCCCACCAGAATACCGGAAGCTTGGGCCAGCGCTGTGGCGATGGCATCCCATATGGGCGCCAGTTCTAGTCCCAGCTGCTCCCCTTCCAATCCAGTGCTCTGTTATGGGAAAACAGCAGAAGACAGCCCAAGTCCTTGGGCCCCTGCACCCACATGGGAAACACGGAAGAAGCTCCTGGCTCCTGGCTTCGGCTCCAGCTCAGCTCTGGCCATTGCAGCTATTTTTTTCAGAAAGTCTCTGCAATAAGTACCGTCCAAAACAAGGAAAAAAAAAAAAAAAGGAACTTGAAGAGAGATAAACATGACAAGAAGGAGAAAAAAACAAAGTATAGGGGCTGGCATTGCAGTAGAGCAGGTTAAGCTGCAGCTTACGATGCCCACATCTGCTGTTGGAGTGCCAGCTTCAGACCTGGCTGCTCCACTTCCAATCCAACCCCCTACTAATGAGCCTGGGAATGCAGCACAGGAGATCTGAAAGGAGTTCCTGGTTCTTGCCTTTGGGCGATGCTGCAATCATTTAGACAGTGAATAGGCAGATGGAAGATTTCTTTCTCTCAGCCTTTCAAATAAATATTTATTAAAAAGAAAAGAAGGGGGCCGAAGCTGTGGCATTGGCATCCCATATGGGCACCGGTTCTAGTTCCGGCTGCCCCTCTTCCAATCCAGCTCTCTGCTGTGGCCTGGGGAAGCAGTAGAAGATGGCCCAAGTGCTTGGGCCCCTGCACTCACGTGGGAGACCAGGAAGAAGCTCCTGGCTCCTGGCTTCAGAAAGGCGCAGCTCTGGCCGTTGCGGCTATTTGGGGAGTGAACCAGCTGATGGAAGACCTCTCTCCCTGTCTCTCCTGTCTGTTAACTCTACCTGTCAGATAAGTAAAATCTTAAAAACAAAACAAAAGGACGACATTGTAGCTATGAAACCAAAACACTTGAAAAAACACAGAAGACAACATGTGAGAAGGGGGATAAGACTGAGACAACCCCCTACAAAATTAAACAGAAGGCAAAGACAGGAAACAGAAAACAATTCAGTTGAATCTGGATCCTAACAGTCAACACCTTGTCCATGTTGTGATAAAGAATCTTCTGACTAACATGTCTCTTCCGTCAGACCCTAAGTTACAAGAACCTGGCTGGTGTCAAACACCGATCACCACCATTATCCCCAGTACTAACCTAGTTCATAACATCCATTCAACTAATACTTAATGAACTAATGAAGGAAGTAAAACATCTGTCACTTAAATGTTAGCTTTACAGCTTTACAGCTATATAAAGTTTTCAATTTGTATGATGTTAAATAACAAAAATTGCTGTACACAAAACTTTGCTTCTTAAAAAAAAATTCAAGTTTGTAAAACACTGCTCCCCTCCATAATGAAGCCTGAAAAGTAGAAACAAATTTACAAAGCTTGGTTCAAAAGCTGCATAGAGGGATACAAGACACCTGACCCAACAAGCAGAAACAACTTACACCCATCTTGCCACTAACACGAAGACCTGCAAACGTAACTGAGCTGGCTGTACTCACTATTTTCAACTCAGCCACTTCTGACTGGAGTCGAGGAGCAGCCCAGATCAGTGTGGACACAGATTCTGCCAGACCAGGATCAAGCTCCCTGATTGAAAAAAAAAGGGGGTGGAAGGGACTTAAGTTCTTTAAAACAAAACTCTACTTTTTATGTCACACACTCATTAGTATCTAAAGCTACTTCACCAGTCTCACTGGATTTTTCACAACAGTTCTATACTTGACAGCCATTTTTACCTATTTTACTTGTGGGGAACCTCAAACTAAGGAATAAGCCTGGGACTGGCTCTGTGGTGCGGCGGGTTAACTCCCTGGCCTGAAGCACTGGCATTCCATATGGGCGCCGGTTTGAGAACTGGCTGCTTCACTTCCTGATCCAGCTCTCTGCTATGGCCTGGGAAAGCAGTACAAGATGGCCCAAGTCCTTGGGCCCCTGCACTGCACGGGAGACCCAGAGGAAGCTCCTGGCTTCGGATCAGCACAGCTCTGACCATTGCAGCCAATTGGGGAGTAACCATCAGATGGAAGACCTCTCTCTGCGTCTCCTCTCTCTGTGTAACTCTTTCAATTAAATAAATAAATCTTTTTTTAAAAAAAAAAAGAAATGAGCCCAAGTCCACAAAGTTAGGAAATGGTAGAGCCAACATTCAAACTCAAACTCAGGCCTCTTGATTTCAGACATTATCTACATGGAGACCACACCTTCAAATGACTGGGAGGAAACAGTCCCTGGGCACACCAGGGTCCCATAGTGCTAGTCCCTGCACAAAGAAATGACCAACGTTATTCCATCTCCAATTCCAAAGGTAACTTAGTTTTTGATTCAAAGCATCTTACTTCATGGACTGGATGAGGCCAAACCGTGCCAGCAGCAGGTCACAGTACAGCTCCAGGATCTCCATGGCCTCCACCAGGTAGTCTTCCCGGATTATGTGCTCCACGCGGATCCGGGCTCGCTCATCCTTCCCAGCAGCCAGGTAGTCAGCGATCTCCTTCCTCGCTTTCTGGGCCAGTTCCGCTAGGACACAAACCCCACTCCCGTCACACAGCAGTAGTGCACTGCGATCTGGCCTGCGGGCAGACTGCTACCCCAACAGAGAGAACTCAGGGTTTTACTACATCCTAGGTAATAATAATCCCTTAGCACCTATTCTATTTTTTCTGTCACTCTGTCCAGGTGAGAACTTACCCACAGTACAGTCTGAGAGTTCCAACTTAGGAGTCACAGTACCTATTCTAAAATACAGTGTACAGCCATCCCTCATTAGCCACAGGAGTTGGTTCCAGGACCCCCTGCCCTGGAAACCAAAATCTTTAGATGCTCAATTCGTTATTTTGGTGCAAACACTTTTTTTTCCATAATATGTAGAAAATGTGCATTAAGAAAAAACTATGCATGAATTTCAAAATGCTTTTTGTGCACCAAAATAAACTGTCACTTTTAATTCCATCTTTTCATAAACTTCTGGAAGTACCCATGTATAAACTAACGTATGTGCATAAAAAGCCCATGACACCATATCCTATATACTTTAAATCTGATCTCTAGGTTACTTATAATACCTATCACAACATAAATGCTTAACAAATAGTTGTTATAATGTATTATTTAGGGGAAACAGATAAGAAAAAAGTCTGTGCATGTTCAGTACAAATGTAGTTTGTTTTTTCCAAATATTTGCAATCCATAGTTGGTTAAACAGTTAAGTACATGTTGTTTTTGCTACAACAAAGTGGTTCAGTCTAACTAGTTACAAAAGGCGAGATTCCTGAGACATCACAGTAGTAGCTGGCAAAAGCCTGTTGTTGGGGTGCTAGCACCCACTGAGGCTTGTGGAAAAGAAAAAGGCTTGGTAATCACGTAGTACTCACTTTTTTTTTTCTCCAATAGTTTCAGACGATTTATGACTAATCTCAAATTGACTCGTAAACGCTCAGCTTTAAATCCAGAACCCAGCATGCTGTGCTGTTCCTCCTGGAAAAATCAGAAGCACAAGCACATTTTCAGGTCAAAACAAGTTCATTAACTGACCCACTTAGAGGTGGATTACTGGAGACAACAAACCTAGTGCAGAGGTTCTGACTAGAGAAGGATAATCCTGGAAGTAGGATCAACAAGAAGTCTACTGATAGAGGCCAGAAAACACAGAGTAACGGCTTAGACCAGGGTGCCTATCTGTGGTAGTGCTAGAGGCAAACAGATCTGAAATCTGTTTTGAAGGCAGAACTGAGACCTTCGTGACAAATGAAATGAGTATCCAGGTACTGGGCATGGAAAGAGGAAAACAAAAAGACACCTACTGCTTCTAACAAAAATCTCAACATGGTGGTGATCAGAAAAGATTTTCTTATTTAAAAGATTTATTTATTTATTTGAAAGGCAGAGATACAGAGAGAAGAGAAAAAGAAAAAGAGATCTTCCATCTACTGGTTTACTCCCCAAATGGCCTCAACGGTGGGGGCTGGGCCAGGCTGAAGCCAGGAGCCAGGAGCTTCATCCAGGTATCCCACATGGGGAAGGGGTCCAGGAACTTGGGCCATCTTCCACTGCTTTCTCAGGTGCATCCGCAGGGAGCTGGATGGGAAGTAGACCAGCCAGGACTCAAACTGGCACCCATATGAGATGCTGACACTGCAGACAGAGGCTTAACCTTCTATGCTACAGCACTGGCCCCAGAAAAGATGATCAAACTTAGATCCATTCAAAGATACTCTAATCTTCTTGTGGCCACCACAGAGCACAGCAGGTAAGGCTGCCACCTACATTACATATGGGGGCCAGTTTGAGTCTCAGCTGCTCCACTTCCCATCCAGCTCCCTGCTAATGTGTCTGAGAAAGTAGCAAAAGATGGCCCAAGTTTTTGGGCCCCTGCACCACATGGGAGACCCGGAAGAAGCTCCTGGCTCAGCTCCAACTGCTGTGGCAGTTTGGGAAGTAAACCAGCAAGTGGAAGACCTCTCTCCCTCTCTCTCTCCCTCCTTTTCTCCCTCCCCCCGCCCCAAGCTGCTGCAGCAGTTTGGGGAGTGAACCAGCAGGTGGAAGATCTCTCTCTCTCTCTCTCTCTGCAACTCTGCCTTTCAAATAAAAAAAATAAAAAAATAAAAAAAAACTTTAAAAAAAAAAGTCAGTTTGATATAGACTTCCATTCCTAGGAACAACCTAAGGAAACAATCAGAGATTCGTGTGCAGATTTTTATATGAAAACATTTATCACCCCGAAATTGTAATAACTAATATATGAACAATGAACTATAATTGCCTGGTAAACAAACTATAGAGATATTTATGATACAATTTTATAAGCACTAAAACATTTTTAAATAACATTTACTGGAATGACAAAATTAATGATATGATATGTAGTTAGAAAGCAAAACCAATTTATAAATATAACTCAAATTCTGAAAAACACCTATGACTAGATAAAGACTAGGCTTTAAAAAGGGGGGTAGGGAATTATTTGGCACAGCAGTTAAGATGCCTGTATCCGTTATCAGAGTGACTGCATTCAAGTCCTGGCTCTGCTTGATTCCAGTTTCCTATTAATACGCACCCTGGGTGGCAGCAGGTAAGGGCTTAAGTGCTTGGATCCCTGCCACCCATGTGGGAGACCTAAATGGAATTCTAGGCTCCTAGCTTCAGCCTGTTTGAACATGGGCTGTTACAGGCATGTAGGGAGTAAACCAGTGGATGGAAGGTCTTTTCCTATATCTCCTTCTGCCTTTTAAATAATTAATAATAAATAATAATAAATTAAAAGAAAAAAATTCAGCCATTCCTAGATGTAAACTTCAACTCTAAGATATACGGACTAACATTAAAGCTAATGACAAATCCAAGCCTACCTCAGAAAGCATTTGATTTGGAATATCTATCAAAGCCAAAGAATAACAAAGTAATTTCCTCCCTTGGAAAGCAAGATTGGGCAGGTGCTGTGGCATGGTGGGTAAAGCCACCTGCAGTGCCAGCATACGATATGGGCGCCGGTTCGAGTCTCGGCTGCTCCAGTTATGATCCAGCTCTCCACTACGGCCTGGGAAAGCAGTGGAAGATGGCCCAAGTCCTTGGGCCCCTGCACCCACTTAGGAGACCTGGAGGAAGCTCCTGGCTCCTGGCTTTGGATTGGCACAGCTCCAGCCATTGAGGCCATCTGGGGAGTGAACCAGCAGTTGGAAGATCTCTCTCTCTCTCTCTCTCCCTCCCTCCCTCTCTCTGTAACTCTGCCTCTCAAATAAATAACTTTCTTTTTTTAATAAAAGCTCATTGAGGGGACAGCGTTGTATACTAGTAGGTTAAGCCTCTGCCTGCAGAGCTGGCAACCCATATGGGTACCTGTTCATGTTCCAGCTGCTCCTCTTCTTTTTTCTTTTTTCTTTTTTAATTTATTTATTTGAAAGGCAGAGTTACAGAGAGAGAGAGAGAGGGGTCTGTTTGTTTCTTTTTTTTTTGACAGGCAGAATGGATAGTGAGAGAGAGACAGAGAGAAAGGTCTTCCTTTTGCCATTGGTTCACCCTCCAAGGGCCGCCACGGCTGGCACGCTGCAGCCGGCGCACCGCGCTGATCCGAAGGCAGGAGCCAGGTGCTTCTCCTGGTCTCCCATGGGGTGCAGGGCCCAAGCACTTGGGCCATCCTCTACTGCACTCCCTGGCCACAGCAGCGAGCTGGCCTGGAAGAGGGGCAACCGGGACAGAATCCGGCGCCCCGACCGGGACTAGAACCCGGTGTGCCGGCACAGCTAGGTGGAGGATTAGACTACTGAGCCGTGGCACCGGCTTGCTCCTCTTCTGATCCAGGTTTCTCTAATATGGCCTGGGAAAGCAGTAAATGTCCTGGCCTGAAGTGCCAGCATCCCATTTGGTACCAGTTCGAGACCCAGCTGCTCCACTTCCATACCAGCTCTCTGCTATGGCCTGGGAAAGCAGTAGAAGATGGCCCTAGTCCTTGGCCCCTGCACCCACGTGAGAGACCTAGAAGAAGCTCCTGGCTTCAGATCAGTGCAGCTCCAGCCATTATGGCCAATTGGGGAGTGAACCAGCGGATGGAAGACCTCTCTCTCTCTGCCTCTTCTTCTCTCTCTGTGTTAACTCTGATTTTCAAATAAATAAATAAATCTTAAAAAAAATAATAAAATCTTTTTTAAAAGTTCATTGAAAATGAGCCGGCGCCGCGGCTCACTTGGCTAATCCTCCGCCTTGCGGCACCGGCACACCGGGTTCTAGTCCCGGTCGGGGCGCCGGATTCTGTCCCGGTTGCCCCTCTTCCAGGCCAGCCCTCTGCTGTGGCCAGGGAGTGCAGTGGAGGATGGCCCAGGTGCTTGGGCCCTGCACCCCATGGGAGACCAGGAAAAGCACCTGGCTCCTGGCTCCTGCCATCGGATCAGCGCTGTGCGCTGGCCGCAGCGCGCCGGCCGCGGCGGCCATTGGAGGGTGAACCAACGGCAAAGGAAGACCTTTCTCTCTGTCTCTCTCTCTCATTGTCCACTCTGCCTGTCAAAAAAAAAAAAAAAAAAAAAAAAAAAAATTCATTGAAAATGCCTGTTACAAAAAACTATGTATTTAAACATTTTTTTCAT
Organism: Oryctolagus cuniculus; assembly: GCF_964237555.1. Taxonomy (NCBI): domain Eukaryota; kingdom Metazoa; phylum Chordata; class Mammalia; order Lagomorpha; family Leporidae; genus Oryctolagus; species Oryctolagus cuniculus. The sequence continues at coordinate 55,340,456 of NC_091449.1, forward strand.
CAAAATAAATTCATACTAATTTATCAGTAAAGTGTCTGGAAAGGACCCAGTTTGAGGCACTAAGATAAAAACATCAGTTTGAAAAAACCCACTATGAAAGCAACATGAATCCTGCTAAAATTGAACCAAGAACAAACACCAAATTTATGGTGACACTTGGGTGGAAGAATGGTAAAATCACCGATGTGTTACACAAAGTTTATGGGGTCGGGGCCAGCGCTGTGGCACAGTGGATTAATGCCCTGGCCTGAAGTGCCAGCATCTAATATGGACGCCGGTTTGAGACCCAGCTTCTCCACTTCCAATCCAGCTCTCTGCTATGGCCTGGGAAAGCAGCAGAAGATGGCCCAAGTCTTTAGGCCCCTGTACCCGCATGGGAAACCTGGAAAGAAGCTCCTGGCTCCTGGCTTCAGATTGGCACAGCTCTGGCCGTTGCGGCCAATTGGGGAGTGAACCATCGGACGGAAGACCTCTCTCTCTCTCTCTCTCTCTCTCTCTCTGCCTCTCCTCTCTCTGTGTAACTCTGCCTTTCAATTAAATAAATAAATCTTAAAAAAATAAAAAAAAAGTTTTGAAACTATCATCACATCAGTATGAATATAAAAGAATATTTTTATAGTGGACAAGCAATAGGCCTTTTAAGGACAAAGTTAAATTACTGTACATGACAAAAGACTTAAGCCATAAGTCAAAAGGTAAACCCTATTTGAGTAAAAATCTGCAACAGAGTATTAATACAACAGTGATGATGATTACTAACACAACAGCGATGATGAGTGTGTCAAGAAGCAGGTGCATTCTCAAACTCCTGATGTGAATGTCAAGTGTTACAACTTTTCTGAAGGGCACTCTTTCAGATTATAGCTATCTTGAAGAATAATTAATACGTCTATAAAGAGGAATGCATGCTGGCACCGCGGCTCACTAGGCTAATCCTCCGCCTAGCGGCGCCGGCACACCAGGTTCTAGTCCCGGTCGGGGTGCCAGATTCTGTCCCGGTTGCCCCTCTTCCAGGCCAGCTCTCTGCTGTGGCCAGGGAGTGCAGTGGAGGATGGCCCAAGTGCTTGGGCCCTGCACCCCATGGGAGACCAGGATAAGTACCTGGCTCCTGCCATCAGATCAGCGCGGTGCGCCGGCCACAGCAGCCATTGGAGGGTGAACCAACAGCAAAGGAAGACCTTTCTCTCTGTCTCTCTCTCTCTCTCTGTTCACTCTGCCTGTCAAAATAAATAAATAAATAAAGAGGAATGCACCCAAATGAAATAATCCAAATTCTTACAATCAGGAACTCATTAAATTAAGACACATGTAGTTTGGAGCCGGTGTTGTGGCACACCAAGTTAAGCCACTGACTGCAAAGCTGGCATCCCAAATGGGCACCAATTCAAGTCCCAGCTGCTCCACTTCCAATCCAGCTCCCTGCTAGTGAGCATGGGAAAGCAGCAGAATGTGGTCCAAACGCGTAGGCCCCTGCCACCTATGTGGGAGACCTGAATGGAATTCTGGGCTCCTGGCTTTGACCTGGCCCAGCCCTGGCAGTTGTGGCCATTTGGAGTGTGAACCACTGGATGGAAAATCAATCTGTCTCTCTCTCTCTCTCTCTCTCTCTCCCCCCTGCCCCTCCTTCTCTGTTTCTCCAACTCTGCTTTTCAAATAAATTAATCTTAAAATGAAAGAGATCCATTTTATAGAATCCTTGTAGTACAGTTGGAAAAAAAAATCTAGCATTCTAAAACATGTTAGTACATAACAAGTATTCAAATATTTACTGAATAAATGAAATGGAAGACCTCTAAGATGTAGCTTTTTGGGGATGGCACTGTGGCATAGCAGGTAAAGCTGCCACCTGCAGTGCCAGCATCCCATGTGGGTGCTTCCAATCCAACTCCCTGCTAATGGCCTGGGAAAGCAGCAAAGGATGACCCAAGCGTTTGGCCCCCTGCATCCACGTGGGAGAACCAGAAGAAGCTCCTGGCTTCTGATCAGCCCAGCTCCAGCAGTTGCAGCCATTTGGGGAGTGAACCAGGGGATGGAAGATCAATCTCTCTCTCTCTCTCTCTCTCTCTCTTCCTCTCTGTAACTCTTTCAAATAAATAAACCTTTAAAAAAAAAAAAAAAAAAGATGTAGCTTTTCCTTTCGAATCAAACTATAAAACAGCATATATAATACAATCTCACTTTATATATGTATAAAAATACATAGGAAAATGACCTATAAAACTACATACTGAAATTTTAATAGTTTTAACTCTGGAAAAGAGAGGATAGTTGGAGAACTTTAACATTTTCTCTTATATACTTTTTTTTTTTTTTTTTTTTTGACAGACAGAGTGGATAGTGAGAGAGAGAGACAGAGAGAAAGGTCTTCCTTTTGCCGTTGGTTCACCCTCCAATGGCTGCCACGGCCAGCACGCTGCGGCTGGCACACCGCGCTGATCCGAAGGCAGGAGCCAGGTGCCTCTCCTGGTCTCCCATGGGGTGCAGGGGCCCAAGCACTTGGGCCATCCTCCACTGCCTTCCCGGGCCACAGCAGAGAGCTGGCCTGGAAGAGGGGCAACCGGGACAGAATCCGGCGCCCCGACCGGGACTAGAACCCGGTGTGCCGGCACCGCTAGGTGGAGGATTAGCCTATTGAGCCGTGGCGCTGGCCTCTTATATACTTCTAATTTGATGAATATTTTTTTAAAATGTAGTCACATACAAGCATATCTGGGAAAATGAATGTTTTTAGATTTGTTGACCCTTGCCCTTTTAAGTCAAGTCTATCAAGGCTTCTTACTATATTATAAAGATGACAAAACTCCCTCACACATTATTTAACAGCAGTGACTGAAATTGGAAGTCATGGGGCTGGCATTTGGCCTGCTGGTTAAGATTCTGGTTGGAACACCTGCCACGCACATCAGGGTGTCTGGGTTCAACTTCTAGCCCCATTCTCAGTTCCAGCTTCCTGATGCACATTCTAGGAGGCATGAGATGATGTCTCAAGCAGATACGTTTGTGCCACTCACACGGGAGATCTGGATGAAATTCCCAGCTCCCAGCTCCAGCCTCGCCCAGTACTGGCCATTGAGGTATTCGGGGAGTGATACAGAAAATAGAGTTCTCTCGCCACCAAATCTGAATAAAAGGGGGAAAACAGTGAATAAAGCCTTTAAGATTTGTGGGACAGAACAGCAAAGGGTCTAATGTTTGTGTCAAATCCCAGGACATTTACAGGACACTTCACCCAACAGAGCAATGCAAAGGAACATTTACAAATGTGGACCAAATCCAGGCTTACAAATCTTGGGGCCGGCGCTATGGAGTAGCAGGTAAAGGTGCAGCCTGCAGTGCCAGCATCCCATATGGGTGCCAGTTCAAGTCCTGGCTGCTCCACTTCTGACTGCTCTCTACTACAGCCTGGGAAAGTAAAGATGGCCCAAATTCTTGGGCCCTTCCACCTGCATGGGAGACTGGGAAGAAGCTCCTGGCTCCTGTCTGCAGATTGGCTCAGCTCCAGCCATTGTGGACATTTGGGGATTGAACCAGCAGATGGAAGACCTTTTCCTCTGTCTCTACCTCTCTCTGTAACTCTCTTTCAAATAAATAAAATAAATCTTAAAAAAAATATTTTATTTATCTTACCAATTTCAGGAATAATAACCTAAAATCTAATAAAATATTCTGGTCAACATTTATTGTTTACAAATACTCTGGGTGTGTATGTGGTGGGTATGTTCATAAACACATCTATGTAAATATATTGTATACATACCATATTGATACTCAATTTTAAATTCTTTTACAATTCAGAAGTCATTCTAAGATCACTTCATGCTTCAACACCTTTACCATTACTCATTTTCTCATCAAACATTTATTAATGGCTATTCTATCAGGCACTGTACTATGCCCCTCTAGATAAGACATCCAAGGAGCTCACAATCTAATGGGGCTGACATGAAAACAGCTATTTGACAAGTAAACAACTGCACCATAAATTCCAAAACAAGAACAGAACCAGTGATTGTAGGACTAGTCCTCAGTATTTGACCTTGTTTATAATAATCTGCTTCTATTAGTGTAACACCATTATTTTTACTAGAATCACAATGGGTCAGCAAAAAAAAAAAAATGCAAACCAATAGACAGAGAGGGACAGACAGACATACACAGAGAGAGAGAGAGAGAGATCTTCCCATCTGCGGGTTCACTCCTCAAAGGTCCTCAACAGCCAGGTCTGGGCCAGGCTGGAGCCAGGAGCCATGAACTCCACACCGGTCTACCACATGGGTAGCAGGGACTCAGTACTAGGGCCACCTTCCACGGCCTTCTAGACCCCCTAGCAGGCAGCTGGACAGGAAGCACAGAGCAGGGACTGGAACCTGCGCTCCATATGGATGCTGCAAGCAGTGGCTTAAACTGCTGAGCCACGACGCCAGCCCCTCCTTGGCTCTTTGGCTCTTTCCAACTCCTCACTTTACTTTTTTTTTTTTTTTTTTTTTTTTTTTTTTTTTTTGACAGGCAGAATGGATAGTGAGAGAGAGACAGAGAGAAAGGTCTTCCTTTTCTGTTGGTTCACCCTCCAATGGCCGCCACGGCTGGCGTGCTGCAGCCAGCACACCGCGCTGATCCGAAGGCAGGAGCCAGGAGCCAGGTGCTTCTCCTGGTCTCCCATGGGGTGCAGGGCCCAAGCACCTGGGCCATCCTCCACTGCACTCCCTGGCCACAGCAGAGAGCTGGCCTGGAAGAGGGCAACCGGGACAGAATCCGGCACCCCGACCGGGACTAGAACCCGGTGTGCCGGCGCCGCAAGGCGGAGGATTAGCCTAGTGAGCCGCGGCGCCGGCCAATTCCTCACTTTACTTCAATCCTCAACACTGGCACAAGAAACCCATCCAGACCCTCTTTGATCACTCAGCTCTCTGAGCCTTTTGGAGATAGCTAAAGTCTCCATTCTAAATAAAAGGTATAATGGATTGTCCTTCAGCCCAGTTTATCTGGGGAGAAAAACTACTACCAAAGGTAGGGATTCCGCTCTTTTCAAAGTAACTGAAAACAGCAAAAAGGTAATATGTCCCAAGGGATGCGCTTTAGCGTCTGCAGTTCTTTTTTTTTTTTTTTTTTTGACAGGCAGAGTGGACAGTGAGAGAGAGAGACAGAGAGAGAAAGGTCTTCCTTTGCCGTTGGTTCACCCTCCAATGGCCGCCGCTGCAGCCGGCGCACCGCGCTGATCCTGGCAGGAGCCAGGAGCCAGGTGCTTTTCCTGGTCTCCCATGGGGTGCAGGGCCCAAGCACCTGGGCCATCCTCCACTGCACTCCCTGGCCATAGCAGAGAGCTGGCCTGGAAGAGGGGCAACCGGGACAGAATCCGGCGCCCCAACCGGGACTAGAACCCGGTGTGCCGGCGCCGCAAGGTGGAGGATTAGCCTAGTGAGCCACGGCGCCGGCTACGTCTGCAGTTCTAAAACTTCCAAGCGGGGAGGGGAGTGAGCACAGTCAACAGTGGCTACAGAAATATTCTGCAACACACACATAAACTTCTGTATTTATTTGAAACGTATTATTTATTCCAGATACTTTTTCCTATATGCTGATAACACATCTAGTACAACCGCTGTACTACAGATATGAAGATGCGACGTAAGAACTGAAACACACAACCTGGCACCAGAAGACATTTCCAAACTAACACTGTACACATCCCTTAAAATCATTTAATGTCCAAGCTGCCAGAAGTTAACTGTATTTTCACAAAACTGTAATCAAATCTCTACTAGGCAAACAAGTCAAGATGGAAATCTAATGAAAAACTACCAGACCAGCAGCAGAATCGCACACAACTCACAAGAAAGCAGACTTCTCAACTCAGAAACCATCAAGACAAAAGCTATCAACAATGGAATGGACAGCATTATTAAAGAACTTTATCTTGTTTCTCAAATTAACATAAAAATAAGGTAGAAAATGCACCGGCATACTTTTTATCAACAGTTTTTCTTTTTTAAAAAAAATTATTTATTTGAAAGGCAGAATTACAGGGAGAAGGAAAGAGAGAGAGAGAGAGGAAGTCTTCCATCCACTGGTTCACTCTCCAAATGGTGGTAAGGCTGCAGCTGAGCCGATCTGAAGCCAGGAGCCAGGATCTTCTTCCAGGTCTCCCACTTGGGTGCAGGGGCCCACTGCTTTCCCAAGCACATTAGCAGGGAGCTAGATAGGAAGTGGAGCGCCAGCCCCCCAAAAGGCATTTTTTACAAAGCGTATTCACGGACTTTAAGCACTATTAAACCCTTCTATCACTTACTATCATAGTAGAGTTGAAATTCTTATTTTAGGGACCTGCATTGTGGCACAGCAGGTAAAGCTACCGCCTGCAAAACCATCATCCCATCATGTGTACCAGTTCAAGCCCCAGCTACTCCACTTCCAATCCAGCTCCCTGCTAATGGCCTGAAAAAGCAGCAGAAGGTGAATCAGGTGCTTGAACCCCTGTCACTCACATGGGAGACCCAGAAGAACCTCCTGGCTCCTGGCTTCAGCCTGGCTCAGCCCTGGCCATTGTGTCCACTTGGGGAGTGAACCAGTGAAAGAAGATCTCTCTGTCGCTCCCTCTCTCATTCTGCCTTTCAAATAAATCTTTAAAAAAAAAAAAAGAGGGCTGGTGCCGTGGCTCAATAGGCTAATCCTCTGCCTTGCGGCGCCGGCACATCGGGTTCTAGTCCCAGTCAGGGTGCCGGATTCTGTCCCGGTTGCCCCTCTTCCAGGCCAGCTCTCTGCTGTGGCCAGGGAGTGCAGTGGAGGATGGCCCAAGTGCTTGGGCCCTGCCACCCGCATGGGAGACCAGGAGAAACACCTGGTTCCTGCCATTGGATCAGCGCGGTGCGCAGGCCGCGGCGGCCATTGGAGGGTGAACCAACAGCAAAAGGAAGACCTTTCTCTGTCTCTCTCTCTCACTGTCCACTCTGCCTGTCAAAAAAAAGAAAAAGAAAAAGAAATACTACTTATTTTATGGCTGCCTAACATTCCACTCATAATTTTATTACCTCCCCAACCTTCTGACATAATAATGCTGAAATAAGCACTTATGTTCACATTATTTTTCTTGTACTTGAAATGATTTCTTTAGAATACACTTTTTTTTTTTTTTAAAGATTTATCTGAAAGGCAGAGGCAGAGAGAGAGAGAGAGACAGAGGTCTTCCATCCACTGGTTCACTCCTCAGATGACCACAACAACAGGAGCTGTGCTGATCTGAAACCAGGAGCTTCTTCCGGGCCTCCCACATGGGTGCAGGGACCCAAGGACTCAGGCCATCTTCTACTGCTTTCCCGGGCCACAGCAGAGAGCTGGATGGGAGGTGGAGCAGCCGGAACTCACCAACGGCCATGTGGGATGCGGCACTGCAGGCTGGGCTTTAACCCACTGCACAACCCGCCCCAAGACAACAGCTTTTAACTAAGCAGACTGTAGGCTGGGGATTCCAGACTTCCTGATCGTGGAAGCACAGCAGTGCAGGAACAAAGGAGGAGAATGAAAGATCACTTGGAGAAAAAGTAAGGCTACTTTAAAGGCAGAAGACTCGGGGAGGAGTGCCTGACCAGCGACTAAGCAGCTGTCTGGGATGCTCACAGCCCCCGCGTGCTGGGTTCAAGTCTCAGCTCTGCTTCTGATCCCAGCTTTCTACAGCCTGGAAGGCAGCAGGTGACGGCTCCTGGCTTCAGTGTGGCACAGCCCTGACTGTTGCTGGCATCTGGGGCGTGAACCAGTGGATGCAAGATTATCTCTTTCTCTGCCGGCCTTTCAAATAATGGAAACAACTTTTTTTAAGGTGAGATTAAAGAAAGTGGATGATTTTACAATGTGGTGCCAACACTGACTTTTCAAAACACTCTTCTGTCTGCTAATAACTGTTACCAAGCCCTCCTCCTCCAGCACATGTGGTTCTGAGGCAGCCTACGAAAAGTTCCCCTGCCATCTTGGTTTGTAGGTACCAGAGTCAAAAGGCATCCACTTGGGGATGGGGAGGGAGACATACATAAATACAAGGTAATTATTATTTTACTAAATTTAAAACATGCAGGGGCCGGCGCTGTGGCAAAGCAGCTGATGGAGTGCCGGCATCCCACATGGGCTTCAGATCAGCACAGCTCTGGCCTCTGTGGCCAACTGGGGAGTGAACCAGAGGATGGAAAACCTCAAGACAGACCTACCTACCTACCTCCCTCCCTCCCTCCCTAACTCTTTCAAAAAAATAAATAAATCTTAAAAAAAAAAATCGGATGGAAGACACGCCCCCACCCCGCCTCTATCTGTAAATCTGCCTTCCAAATAAACACATAAATCTTTAAAAAAATAAATAAAAAAGACCTACGTAATGATAAGTGTGCTGAAACAAGACTGGCCATAAGTAAACCATTTAGGAAGCTGGGTAAGGAAGGAATTCATTACACTCTTTTGTGTCTGAAGTCTCCCGTAGTAAAAAGTCAAAAAGTAATAAATACATGGGCATAATAAAAAAAAAAAAAATTACACTCATCCCAAAGAGCTGCTTAAGACCAGGCGTTAAGCTTAGTGCCACGGAGGAGGAGGGTGGCTGTGTCTCCCCGGTCTGGCGGGTCGAAGTTCCGCGGGTGAGTTCCAAGGCCGCACCTGCAGCACCCGGCGGGAGCGCCGGCAACACAAAGGAGGGGGCAGGGGCGGCCGCCGGCTCGGGGGTCCGCGGAGGCGGGCAGAGGCTGCGGCTGGCCTCGGCGACCACAGCGGTCATCTTGCGGGTGCCCCGCCCCGCCTGCCCGGCCTCGGGGCCGTCCGCCTCCCGCGGCGCTGGGGCCACCTCCCGGAGCCTCCCTCCGGCCCAGGCCAAGGCTGGAGAGACGGCGGGCCAGGGAGGACCACAGCGAAAAGTTCGGTGGCTACGAGGGCGCGGGACGAGCCGTCGCCCGGCAGCTCCCGGCCCGCCACGCCCCCACCCCAGGCCCCGGCGGGGTCCCTCGGGCCTGCCCTCCGGCCCGACCCCCACTTCCAGGATCCTTCCTTTCTCATCTGCCAAATCCAGGGCGGTGTGAACCCCTGGCCCTCTCATCTGCTAAATCCAGGGCGCAGGACGAAGGGGCGGCCGAGACCCTTGACGCTGAGGATGCCACACTCACCTGGCCGAATCCAGGCGTGAAACCTGCAGCCACGGCCTTCGGAAACACAGATCGGGATCCAAAATGGCTGCCCCTCGGCCTCAGCACAGCCAGCCCGGGCGGAGGGATCCAAAGAGCCGAACTAGCCACGCCTTCCTTTCCAGAGATTGGCTGCGCGCCCGCCGCTGCCGGAACCTCTGCGCTGAGGGCCTCCCGGCTCCCTCCCCGGGCACCCTTCGGCGCCGGCGCGGCCAGGGACTACTTCCCGCGGCGGAGGCGTGGGCCATGACGGGCGGCCGGTCTCGGCCACTGAGTCACCTGCTGTGGGCGCGCCCTGGACTTCATCCTGGGCGCGGGGAGCCGGGCGGTGGTGTCTGCTCCTCCAACCAGCTCGGCTGTTATCTCTCAGACGCCTGGAGTGCCCTCTTGAGATTTATTCCCGTTCTCGCTCAGTCTCCACCGGCCCTGGGGGAAGCGAGCTTCGCCCGAGTCTGGGTTTCTGGCGACCCCGGGGCGGAGCTGCCCTTCGGCCGCTGACGGCCGTTTTCCTCGTCACGGTCGCTGGGTTTCCACCTCGCGGACTCAGATTCACCCACCCCGGCTCGACGCCGAGCCTGATTACCCTTTTGCCCGACTCTCTCCAGCCTGTGGTATTGAAACCAGCGAACGTTTCTTCGGCTGGAGACGGGTTCTCCTTTTCTGGGCTTAGCGTGGGAAGGGGCTCCCTGGGTTCTAGGCTTCCCGCCCCCTTGCTGCACGGAGACCGAAATCGTGATTTGCCGAGCTATCCCGGGGCAGCCCTTGGCTAAGAACGGAGGGAGCCACGCGTTCCCGTGAGGTTTACGTGGATTTACAAATACTGTGTGTTTATCACCATTTGCATTTCGAAATAAAACCAGGTTCTAGGGCCTCAAAATACTATCCGGTTCCTGTAAAGTGTGTGGATTTTTTCCCAGTGAATACGTGTATAAAGTTGTCAATTCTGCTGCAAAATAATAGCGAAATAAAAAAATAATAAGTGAGCGGAGCGCTCTAAAGCGCCCGCGAGACACGGCACCCAGCGTGTGTGTGTGTGTGTGTGTGTGTGTGCACCTTGTTGAGGTCCTCCTTCATAGAAACCGATTGTGGAAGACGCTTGTGAGACAACGGGGGAAACTGGACTATGCATTAGTTATTAGATGACTCCAGAAACATCTAAGATGTATTATTTTATTAAGCGTGGAGATGGCATTGAGATTTTCAAAGAAAATGCCCTTTTTTATTTTGGGAAGTGCATCCTCTAGGGGTAAAGTGACAGCAAAAATCTTGATAACTGTTGAATCAAACCATGGCTTCTACTAGGCTATTTACTTGTAAGCATGTTTTTTTTGTTGTTGTTTTTGTTTGTTTTTTTAACAGGCAGAGTGGACAGTGAGAGAGAGAGACAGAGAGAAAGGTCTTCCTTTTGCCGTTGGTTCACCCTCCAATGGCCGCCGCGGCCGGCGCACCGCGCTGATCCGATGGCAGGAGCCAGGAGCCAGGTGCTTGTCCTGGTCTCCCATGGGGTGCAGGGCCCAAGCACTTGGGCCATCCTCCACTGCACTCCCTGGCCACAGCAGAGAGCTGGCCTGGAAGAGGGGCAACCGGGACGGAATCCGGTGCCCCGACCGGGACTAGAACCCGGTGTGCCGGCGCCGCTAGGCGGAGGATTAGCCTAGTGAGCCGCGGCGCCGGCCTGTAAGCATGTTTTAAAATGTCCGTCTCAGCCAAAACATGAAAACAATCAAACTGCCTATCACGGGATGAATGTAGAAACAAAACACGGTGTACACAGACAAGCAGATAAAGCATGTTCTCACACACAGTGGGACACAGAGACTCTGTGCTAAGTAAAATGAACTTGCCACAAAAAAAGGCGAGAACTGTCTGATTCCACTGATGAGGTACCCAGAGTAGTCAAATCCATAGAGACAGAAAGTAGAATGGTGGCTGCCAAGGACGGGGGACCAGGAGAACGGGGAGTTGTTTAAGGGGTTCAGAATCTCCTTTGAAAAGATGAAACAAGCTCTGGAGGTGGATGGGGCTGACGGATGCATGACCATGTAAATGTATAGTGCTGCTGAACCAGACACGTAAAAATGGTTGAGATGGTAGCTTTTTCTTTAGGTACATTATGCGTTAGACTCTAATGCAAAATGACCTATAAAAAGGGAAATTTGAGAGGCCAGTGCTGTGGCTTAACAGATTAAGCCTCTGCCTGCAATTCTGGCATTCCATGTGGACACTGGTTTGAGTCCCAGCTGCCCCACTTCACATTCAGCTCCCTGCTAGTGCACCTGGCAAAGCAGTGGAAGATGGTCCAAGTCCTTGGGCCCCTGCACCCACCTGGGAGATCTGGATGAAGCTCCTGGCTTCATCCAGCCCTGGCCATTGCCACCATAGATGGAAGACCTCTCTCTCTCTCTCTCTCTGTCTCTCTCTCTCTCTGACTTTCAAATAAAAATAAACAAAAGGAGGGGGGAGCATTTGAGGACAGGTATTTGGCCCAGTAGTCAAGCAGCTGGTTGGGATGGCTCGGTTCAGGTCTGGGCTCTGCCCCCACTTCCTGCTAATGTGCACCCTAGGAGGCAGCAGGTGATGATGGCTCATGTTCTTGGATCCCTGCCACCTATGTGGGAGATGTGGGTTGAGTTTCCAGCTCCTGGCTTCAGCCTGGCCCAAGAGGACCAGGCCTGGGAGTGACCCAGTAGATAAGGACTCTCTCGGCACACACTCTCTCTTCTCCATCTCTCAAATAAATAAGAATTTGAAAAATATAAAAGGAAAATTTGGAGACATAAAACAGTATGTGTCCACATGCCAAGAAATGCCAGACTGCTGGCAAACTTCCAGCAAGCAGAGAGGGAGGGGACAGGTTCCCCCTCACAGCCCTGTAAAGGAACCAGCCCTGCGGTCACCTTGATCTCACTAGCCTCCAGCACTGGGAATCCGTACATTTCTGTTTAAGCCACCAGTTTGTGGTACTGTGTAATAGCAACCCTAGCAAACTAATGCACTCTGTGACCAGACTTCTCTCCTAGAAAGTTCAACCACTCTCTCCTTCAAGCAGTGGTGTCTGAGAGTGTCCATTCCTCATTCCCCCTGAGTGTGGGCACTGGTGATCTTGCCAGTCCTTCTGAAGTTACGAAAAAAATTTAATTGGTATATCTTGACAATTAGCATGATTGACTATCTTCTGAATGGTGTGTTCAGGGTAGTCTTTTGCCCATCTTTTTAACAGTGCAGATAACAACATAAATAAAATTTTAAGTAATGTATAAATACAACAAACAAAGATGAACAGTGAAAATAAATCTCTCCTCTGAGCCTTAGTCTTTCAATCCCACCCCACAAGTTGAACAGTCATTGCACCAGATTCTTGTGCCTTTGTGGAAGCCGCTTGGTCTCTCTTTTGCCTTGGTTTCTTCACTGTAAAGTCAGAATAGCACCTACCATAATATATTTGTTGTGAGGATTAAATGTGTTACCTTATGAAAAATTCTTATAACATTGTCAAATAGATAATGTTTAATGCTATTAATATCCTTCCAGTGATTGCCACAACAAATGTATGCCTTTTTAAAAAAATACAGTAGCATACTTTATGTATTATATTATAACTTACATTCAGATCCATGTCTTGGGTATTGTCTCATATAAGCAGTTATCAAAAAATTTTCATTCTTTTAAAGGAGTTCATAAGATTCCATTGTTCATATATATGTGTATCAAGATCTTTTTTTTTTCTCAGAAAAATTTGGAACACTTCACGAATTTGCATATCATCCTTAAGCAGGGGCCATGCTAATCTTCTCTGTGTTGTTCCAATTTTAGTATATGTGCTGCTGAAGCGAGCACTACCAAGATCTTTTAAACTCTATTCTATTGATGGGTATTTAGTTTTATTTCCAATATCTTGAATCTGTGAACAATGCTACAATGATTAGATATTTGCCTACATGAATTGTACTCAGTGCATAAATGCCAAGAAGTAGAAGAACTGGGTCAAGGGGTAAGTACATTTTTTATTTTAATTAGATATTGCTAAATCACCCTTTGAAGAGGAAGTATCAATTTATACCACTAACTGACTAAGAGTTATTATTTCCTCATGCCCTTAGTAGCACAGTATGTTCAGATAACTTAGAGGATCCTTGACATTATCCTGACCTTGTTCAGACTATGGAAGATTAGCTCAAAGTGTCATACAACTCTAGCCTCGTTCAAGGTGACATGAATCCACTGAAAGAAATTTCTTCCTACTCCAGGAATTGTCTGGATTCAGCAACCATCGTCACATGTACCCTACATTTTAGCAAAATTTAGTAATTATTCAGCTCCTATAAAACACAACTGTGAATTGTAACACGACCAGCCAGATATTCAAAACAGTGTCTCTGGCTCTGGCTGAACAGACCAGTTCATTCAGAAGCTAAACAAAAAACAAACAAACCAAAAACAAAAAAAACTGACTCACAGTGTTTTACCCGAAAATCCTGTTTCGCTGACAGAACAAAAATTAACACACAACATTCCTTTGGTTAATTAACCAGGTACTCTGTTTTTGTATAAATGATACAAAATACCTGATATAGTTTTTGAACCCATACAGTAAAAGTCCATCAGTAATAGACCTACAGGCCAAAATCAGTCAGGACTGTTTTGTACAGCCCTCCAGCTATAAGTGGTTTTTATATTGCTACAGGGTGCAGGAAAAGAGAATGATACGTGTCAGTGACCTTATGACACTGTTAGGCTGCCCACACAGCCTAACATACTCACAGTTAGGCTCTTTACAGGAAAAGTGCTGACACCTGCAATTAAAGAGACTACAGGGGCCAGCGCTGTGGTGTAGAAGGTTAACCCTCCACTTGCAGAGTCGGCATCCAATGTGGGCACCAGTTCAAGTCCCGGCTGCTCCACTTCTGATCCACCTCCCTGCTAATGTGCCTGGGAAAGCAGCGGAAAATGGCCCAAGTCCTGCATCCATGTGGGAGACCTGGAAGAAGCTCCTGGCTCCTGGCTTTGGCCTGGCCCAGCCCTGACAGTTGAAGCCATTTGGGGACTGAACCAATGGATAGACAATCTCAGTCTCTCTCTCTCTCTCTCTGCCTCTCCTCTCTCTGTATAACTCTGACTTTCAAATAAATAAATATTTTTTAAAAGTCATAGAAAATTTGTATTATGAAAAAAACAGCATGTATTTCAAAAATTTTTTTCCACAAAAACAAAATTTTAATTTCATTTTTGTGAACTCACTCAAGTACTCTCACACTTTCCACACCTCTATTTTTCTGTAATAATTCAAATTCCTAATTTTATTTTTAATTTGTGTACATTTATCAATAAATAAAAAATACATTAAATCACAACACTCTGATTTGGATTTGTATAGAAGATCAAAAGAGTTCTCAAGTTAGTTCTCACGGCATTCATCCTAGAAAACTTAATTTTTCCTTAAATGAATTCAAAACAGTGAAAATATGTAACTCTAGATTATAAATATAAAATCAAAACCTTAAACTACGTCTTTTAAAGTATGAGATTCAGGGGCAGGTGTTTGGTGCAACAGCTGAGACACAGTTTGGGATGCCCTCATCCATCATCAGAGTGCCAGAATTCCAGTCTCTGCTCCACTTCCCATTTCAGCTTCCTACAAGTTCACACCCTGGAGAGAAGTAGGTGATGGCTCAAATACTTGAGTTCCTGCTACCCACATGGGAGATCCACATTAAATCCCAGGCTCCTGGCTTCGGCCAGGCCCAGCAGGGCATCTGTGAATGAACCAGCAGATGGGAGATCTTTGTCTATCTTGCTGTCTTTCAAATAAAATGAAAATGAATATTAAATAAAATAGGAGATTCTTATTAAGACCATATGATAGGGGCCAGCACTGTGGCACAGCAGGTAAAGAATCCCACGTGGGCACTAATTCGTGTCCTGGCTGCTCCACTTTGGATTCTGCTCCCTGAAATGCTCCTGGGAAAGCAGCAGCAGATGGCCCAACTCCTTGGGTCCTTGCACGCACCTGGGAGACCTAAAAGAAACTGCTGGCTCCTGGCTTCAGCGCATCCCAGCAAGCATTTGGGGAGTGGACCAGCAGGTTGAAGATCTCAATACCTCTCTCCCCTTTACCCCCACCAGTAACTCTTCCTTTCAACTAAATAAAAAACCTTTAAAAAAAAAAAAAAGGAAGAAGAAATAGAAGTAGAAGACCATACAATAGTGGCATAAGGATAGACAAGGTCAATGAAACAGAATTGAGAACCCAGAAATAAACCCATACATTATGGCCAATAGATCTTCAGCAAGGGTTCTAAGACAATGTAGTGAGGGGAAGAAGAGTTTCAACAAGTGGTTCTGGGAAAACTGGACAAACATGCGAAAGAAGGAAATCTGATCACTCCCTCCTTACCTCACACCACACACAAAACTGACTTAAAAATGGATCAAAGATGCATATTTAAGAGTCAGACCTACAAACTACTTTAAGAAAGCATAGGTGTAAATGCTCATAATTAGATAACAGCACTCATATATGGCACCCAAATCACAAGCAACCAAAGAAAAATAGATTTATACTAATCAAAATCCTTGGTGCTTCAAGGACACTATCAAGAAAATGACAGTCCACAGATTAGAAGCAATGTTTGCAAATCACGTATCTGATAAAGCTCTATTATCCGAAATACATTTAAAAATACAGAACACAATAATACAAACACGAATGGGGCAGATGCTGTAGCAGAGAAGGTTGAGCCACTGCTCGCAACACTGCACCCCATGTTAGAGTGACTAGTTTAAGCCCTGGCTTCTGACCCAGCTTCCTGATAATGTGCCTGAGAAGCAGAGTATGACTGCCCAAGTACTTGAGTACCTGTCACACATGTAGGAGACCCAGACGGAGTTCCTGGCTTCAGCCCAACCCAGGCTGCTGTGGGCATTTGGAGAGAGGAAAATTGATCTCTCTGTCTCTCTGATTCTCTGTCTCTCTGCCCTTGAAATAAATAAATATTTTTTAAAAGCCCAATTTTAGAACAGGCATGCATTTGAACATTCTCCAAAGGACCAATAACAAACACATGATCGGGTCATTGGGTCCTTGCCATTCACATGGGAGACCAAGATTGAATTCCAAGGCCCCTGGCTTCTACCTGGCTCAGCAGGCATTTGAGGAGTGGACCAGCAGATGGAAGATCTCTGTCTCTCTCTCTATGCCTTTAAAATATAAATTAACATTTAAAAAATAAGAATAAGCACATTTAAAATGTCCAACGCCCTTAGTCATTAGGGAAATGCAAATAAAAACCCCAGCAAGATATGACTACATCCACTCGGATGGTTATAATGAAAAAGATGGAAAACAACAAATGTTAATCAGAAAGCAGAGAAATTTAAACCATAATACTTTGTAACAGGACTATAAAATGTTGCAGTCACTTTGGAAAACAGTTTGGCAGTTCCTCAAAAAGTTACTCGGAGTTACCATGTGAGGCTGCAGTTCCACTGGTAGGTGTACGTATATACCCTGGCAAACTGAAACAGAAGCTCACACAAAAACTGAACACAAAAGGGCAGGCATTTTAGCAGCAATTAAGATGTTGCTTGGGGTGTCTGCTTCCCGTATTGTAGTGTCTGAGTTCAAGTTCAAGCTCCACCTCCAAATCCAGCTTCCTGCCAATGTGCCTGCCATTCATGTAGGAGATCTGGATTGAGTTCCCAGCTGCCACTCTGGGCATTTCAGGATGAATCAACTATCTCATTCTCTGTCTCTAAAATAAATAATTTTTTTTTTAAAGTGAAGCGGAGGGGCCAGCATTGTGGCCGGGTAAAGCCGCCACCTGAAGTGCTGGCATCCCATATGGACGCCAGTTCAAGACCCTGCTGCTCTACTTCCAATCCAGCTCTCTGCTATGGCCTGGGAAAGCAGTAGAAGATGGCCCAAGTCCTTGGCCTCCACACCCACGTGGGAGACCCAGAAGAAGCTCCTGGCTCCTGGCTTCAAATCGGTGCAGCTCTGGCTGCTGCAGCCATTTGGGGAGTGAATCAGCAGATGGAAGACCTCTCTCTCTCTCTCTCCCTCTTTCACTGCCTCTCCTTCTCTCTGTGTGTAACTCTGACTTTCAAATAAGTAAATAAATCTTTAAAAAATTAAGTGAAGCAGAAAAAAACTGATTTTTTAAAATTAAAGTCTTTTAGATTTAGAACAAATTTAGGCAAATAGCAAAGGAAAAATAAGCTAATTCATTATGTAAAATCAGAATTAAAATGCAGTGAGTGTGGCTAAAAGCTAATTGCAGATCTCTTGCTTCAGTACATATTAGCTTTGCTTGCTAATGTCTAAGGGTGTATCTTGTGAAACTATGTGGGCCCAAATTCCTAGGAACTAGGTTGACCGAAATGTGTCCCTCACATTTCTTACGACCATATCTTGGATCTGTTACTAGGTTTGTTATTGTTAACTGTTATCTTACAACCATATTCTGGTTTTCCTCTTTATTGTTCACTGCATACCAGGGGCCCAGTTCGAAACTGTGAACCCTAGTGGACAGAATACTATAAAAAGCTATGTAACCCGCTGTTGGGGGCCGCACTCTGGTAAGGAGTGTTGGTCCTGATTGGTGGCTGGTCCCGATCAGTTACCTTGCCTCTCATTTGCTTCTCATTTTCAATAAATTTCATGTGTGACTGTCAATAGCTTTTTAACATTTTGTTTTAGCTAACGAGTGGATACAACACTTATTTTACTGTTTTCCTCTATTCAATTATAACCCTGAGCAACAATACTTCATAGTCATTGCTGGAGCACAGGTAGGTTATAAGAACCCCATGCTTATAGTCTCATTTTATTTAAACTCCAGGAAATGGAACAAGCTTCCTAGCTTTATGCAGTAACTTAATAAAGGATCCAAGAAATTTCACTGCAGGCTAACTTTGCCTGCTGAAAATGTCAACTAACCTGGCATAATAAACCCATATTTGTATCCCTCAGTCTAAACAAATCAAGAATTACTGCTTAAGTACTTAAAAGTTACATTCACTGTTTTTACAGCTTGTTGTTTTTTTTTTTTAAAGATTTATTTATTTGAAAGAGTTACAGTGAGAGAGGGAAGCGAGAGAGAGAGAGAGAGAGAGAGAGAGAAATAGAGGTCTTCCATCCACTGGTTTACTCCCCAAACAGGCCAAAGTCAAGAGCCAGGAGCTTCATCTGGGTCTCCCATGTAGGTGCAGGGTTTCAACCACTTGAGCCATCCTCCACTGCCTTCGGAGGCACATTAGCAGGGAGCTGGATCAGAAGTGGAGCAGCCGGGACTTGAACTGGCACCCATATGGGGAGCTTGCACAACAGAAGGCAGCTTTACTGCTACATCACAGCAGTGGCCCCGCAGTTTTTCTTCTGTAAAATAGCGTAAAAATTTGCTGGTTGAATGAAACCATCCATTTTCTGGTTACTTAAAAATGAAATTAAAATGTGTCCTTGACTGAAGTTAATAATTACTATCTAAATACTCCAGTCATAATAAATAAATGCACAAATGAGTGAACGTGTAGAACTATTTGCCACAATTGTGAAAGATCCTGCAATACAGCCTTCCTATCACATTAAACATAAGACACAATCACGTCATAGCCTTGGAGATTTGGAGGAAAGATAAGGCGAGAATGCTCTCCGCAGCGGCCAGCGAAGTGGCTGAGCAAGTTAAGCTGCTGCCTGTGACCAGGGCATCCCTCCTGGGCGCCAGCTCCAGCCGCGGCTGCTCCCCTAGCCGTCCAGCGTCCTCCTGCTGGGCGCCTGGGACAGCAGCAGAGGATGGCTCGGGTGACTGGGCTCCTGCGCGCTCGCGGGAGACCTGGATGGACTTCCTGGCTCCTGGCTTTGGCCTGGCCCAGCCTCCAGGGCAGCAGCCATTTAGGGCGTGAGCCAGCGGATGGAAGGTTACTCTGTCTCTCTTTCTGCCTCTCAAATAAATAAAATCTTTTTTTTTAATGCTTTATGCAAATACCAGGGCCTGACACTTTATCAGCGAGCGTCAGCGCCCTCAGTAGCTCTGTGTCCTGCGGGGCCAGGAATCATCATGAATATTTGCGTAATACTTCCAGAAACTCTCTTACTTTTTAAACGGCACAACAGCTCTGTGGGAGCGGAGGCCAGGAATTACATTTTAGGAAACAGAGACTCAAGTCGCGGGCTGGTCAGCGGCAGAGCCAGGCTCCCCCTGCCCGCACCTCACCTCTGCCGCGGGAGCCGCGGGGAGACCGGCGAGCGGGCCGCAGGGAGGCGGCGGCGGCAGGTGCTTTCCCGGCAGGCGGAGCCCAGCCGCCGCCACTTGCCCCCGTGCCCGTTAAGCGGCAGCCGCTGCAGGCCGTCCAGCCCTGAGTGCAGACGCTCTCCGGGCTGAGAAGCCGACACCCGAAAGACACCTGAGGGTCCCCTTCAGGGCCTCGCCCCGGCCGCGGCCGCCTCGCGCCGCGCTGAGGACCTGTGCTGCCGGCGGGACCCGGCCGACGCCGGCCGCGGGAGGGGGAGCCCGCGGTGCGCCTGCGGCCGGGGGATGTGGGTTTTGTGGCTGAACTGGATGGGGGGTGTGGGAAACCAGGCTCGCAGCTGACAGGGTGGGGTGTCGAAGGGCTGACAGGGCCGCAGAGGGACGGCCCGGGGGACGCGGGGCTCCGGGGTCTCGCGGGCCGCGGACTCAGGCGACACCCCCCCACCCCGACGCCCGGCATTGGATGCTCCCTGAAGTCCCGCCTCCCAGGACCCTCGCCCTCCAAGCCCCGCCCACGGCGCCCGGCGCGCGCCCGGGGAGCGGGGAGGGGGGACCGGCCGCGGGGGGAGGGGAGGCGCTCGTGCACGCGCCCCGCTCGCTGCGGGTGCGCGAGCAGCGCGCTCCCGCCGCCCGTGTCGCCATCTTTTTCCCCCTCCGTCCGTCTGTCTGCCGTTGGCTTTGTCCGTCTGCAGCGCCGCCCCTCGGCTCCCCGCCACCAGCTCGGCCCGGAGCCGTCCTCCGTCCTCCGGGGCCCGGTCCTGGAGAGCTCCGGCCCAGCCGGCCCGAGCCGCGATCCGGGGCCCATTGTCCGGCGGTCCGTCTGTCCGGAGGCGGGGCCCAGGGCCCCGGAGCGCAGCGGAGCGCCGAGGCGCCGGGTAAAGACACTGCCGAGTCCTGCCTCGGCGGCCGGCCTGAGGATGCGGGGCCCCCGGCCCGCCCGGGGCCGCCGACAGCCGGTCCTTTTGTCTGTGTGCGGGGAGGGGGCGGGGGCGGCCGTGGCGCACCCCTCCCTCCGCGCCGGCCCCCCAGGGGTCCCTCCCGCGGGGTCCGGGCCACGGGCCTGGCGGGCCGGGCCGGCTCGGGCGGCCGCGCTGCGAGTGACAGGCCGGGGTGGAGCTGCGGGAGGGAGGCTGGGCGTGGGAGTGCGGCCGGGGGCAGCGGCGCCCGATTCGCGTCTCGCAGGACGGCTTCTAAATTTAGGATTCAGCCGAGCCTGCGTGGTCTGAGGGCTTGTGCGGGCGCCGCGGGCCCCCTCGGGCTCGGGGCCAGGCAGTCGCGAGACGTACCTGTGCGGACCGCTCGGGCCTGACCAGCGCCTTGTCCTCCTCTTTGGGCAGATACGCGCCGCTTGGATCCGGGCGAGTCGGCTGCGCTCCGTGGGAACTGCCGCAGAGCTGGAGGTGGGAGTGCACCCTCGTCTGCTAGAGCTGGGGTCGCGCCTGGGGGAGAGCAGCGTCGGGGCCGGGGGAGGCGAGGCCGCGGCCGAGGGCGGCACGGACAAAGCCGCCTTCCCTCGCCAGCGGAAACCCCCCGGAGCCCTGCAGCCGGTTTGCCCTTCTCCATCCCATCTGCCTTCTGGGTGGTGATGTTCGGGCAGCTGCCCGTGAACTGGGGTTCGTCTTAGATGTGGCCGTGTGAAAGTGACGCGGGACGAACGACCTTTGGGGCAGCGTGGCTGTCGGTTGTATGAGCGGCACCGCATCCCCGAGACCCGGCTGTGGGGTCAGGAGTGCCCTTTCGGGGCTGTTTATTCCTTATTTATTTTCGAGAGTCCATAACGCCAGTCCCTGTGGTGGGGGTGTGAGTTAGGGGTGTTTTGTTATTGCTCTTGCTTTGCGAGAGGGGAGGGTGTTTGCTTGTTTCCCCCATCCCTCAGGTGTGACGTCCCATGGGGTACCACCTGGTCAGTTCCCCCTTCGGCCACTAGGAGGCTCGTGAGAGGCCGTGGACACTGCCCATTTCAATATGCAGATGCTGTCTTCCGCCTGGTAGCTTTAGCCTGGAACTGCTGCACAGAGCCAGGCTCAACCCACTGGGCCTTCCTTCAGAAGGGACTTGATGGCACAGTTTCGATTTCTGATCTTGATGGAGAGAAAATGTAAACATTAGTCAAGATTCCGTTTTTTCTTTATACGATAGGGAGGTGTATTTTCAGAGTAATTGATAGTCAACTGGCATTTCATTCAGCTTCCCACTTGGTGGTTCCAGAGACACAGAGGAAAAGATGGCGAGTGTGATACTCGCTCTCTGCTTCCATTAATAAAATAACTGCGTGATTGGAAACAGAAACAAATCTTAGAACATACACCACTAGTATTAGCATGCAGTATACTGCTCCCTGAGTCATTAAAATGTTCTTTTACTGCATACATTTGGAGTTTCTTTCTTTATTTTTAATTAAAGGTCTGAAAGAGAACTGTGCTTGATATGCAGATGTGATAGAAGACTGCCTGAAAGCTGCTTCCTTTGCCACTTCCTGTGGAGGCCTGTCTTTGCCATTTGTGGTTTCTTTCTTCTTTTGGTAAGGGAAGGCAGGATCTGATTACAGGCTTGAGGTCCTTTCTAGCTACATAGAGGAGTCAGTGGGCAAAACAGGAGGTGGGTCCATTAACCAGAGTGCAAACTACATGCAGCCAGTAGTCACTTCTCATAACTCCTCTTAAGGAAATAAATGAGTTTTGCTAATTCAATGTGAGTACAATTTGAGAGGGCAGAAACCCTCCCATCCATATTCCGTCTTTGGTAGGAAAGAATTCATCTCTTTGTATCTGTTGATTCACCCCATCTTTTAAAGAAAATGTCACAGCTTCTGCTACTAACCCATTGATTTGAAATCCTCTCACAGTGCTTGTGGCTGGACAGTTTTCCTGCAGTTAACCAGGAACTTCCAGGCTCCAGTGTGTGTCCCCTCCTCTGTCGGGGCGCAGACAGTCTCTGCAGCGCTTCTTGTTTAGGGAGCGTTTCTTCCCGTTCCTCCCACTGCTCTCTGCTCCCCAGAGGCTGGGTTAAGAAACAGCTCCGAAGTTACCGACTCTGACCCCTTCTCCAGCGCGTGTGAGCAGGGCGGACTGGTGTTCCCCCTGAGGTGCTGGGCTAGCACTCAGTAACATGGATGTCAGCTGGCTCTTGTGAGGGTCCATCTCCAACCCTGGCACTTTGATTTGCTTCTGTACCCTGTCATCCACAGTGCCCACCACTGTGTCTTGTCACCAGGTACAGGCTCTGTTTCCCACACTGCTTTAATTTATAGACGCCTAAGAGTTTTGTGACACTGCCTGTCTCACAGGGATATGATGACTTTGCTGCCAAACAACTTCTTAGCAAAATGTCTGAGGCTCCCGTTGGTGCAGATTACAGAGCGTGTGCAATGTGAGCTGCCATTCTTTGACTTCCCTTTGCTTCTCTTACAACTCATGGGATTATTCCTTTGAGTCTGCCGCACTTTTAACCTTGGTTAGGCTTGGTTGCCTGAATTTTGTTTCCTCTGTTTTCCTGTGACCTTGATCATGATCACTTAACAGAATGGATTCTACAATTGGATTCTGAGTGGAATTCCCTAATCCTCTGAAGGAGTCTTCTCTTTAACTTCTTGTGACATTGTATTAGAGATTTATTCATTTCTTTTGGTAGTTCAATTATTTATAACTGGTGAGTTTTATATGCTCTGGAGCTATTTTTCAAAGTCTTTTTAATTTTGCATAATTTCTGGGGGAAATGGCATATGATAATAATATCCTTTTTATTGTAGGCTAGCACCTTGCAAAGAAATAGTAACACATGCAGTCGTGAAACTGGGAAAGGCCAGAATTCTCATATCAGAGAAACATGTCCCGTCGGAAACAGACTAATCCAAATAAAGTTCACTGTGAGTATTGGGCTTTGTCTTCTGGGACTTGGGAATGTTGAGGGTTGGAAGAGTAACTTGCACTCTCACTAGTTTGTGAGGAAAAAAGACTCTTGATGGTTTAAAGTGTGTCTGGTTGCTGAAGGAGGTGTTAGGAACCTCTTAGGTGTGTGTACATTTGATTCATACTTAATATCCATATTAACAATTATAGGTAGCCTGCTCTGCGCAAATCCTTATGCTAAATGTCAGGGCTGTAAAACAATATAAGATACACAAGACTGTAACATATATAACTTAAGTATTTGAAAATACAAGATAATATATGCAAAGTGCCAAATAGAAGTGCTGCGGACTGTGTGTACCACGGAAGAGGAGAGAAGATAAAAGATCCCTGTGGACTGAGATAGTGAGAGAGTGACAGTAGAGGACCTAGACCATGAACCTGAACTGGGCCTTAGGAGGTGAGAAAGTGGATTTGAAAAAAAAAAAAAAAAAAGAAAAAGAAAAAAAAGAAATGAGAGGGAAAGTGGAGTAGGAAAAACTGAGTGAGCAAATATCCAGGAGGGAACTATCATGTTCAGAGGATGGAGAGACTTAGTTTGAGGCAGACATTCATTTGTCCAGAAGTCATAGAACATAAAGTTAGAAGTTTAACTAAATTATGGAGGCCTGACATTCAGGCCAAGTTCAAATTTCACTCTGTAGACTGGTGGGAGCTCCTAATGGTTTTTAAGCAGGCAGAACTGAGTGACATTCAGAATGCAGTGTTTTGCTACAATGAAGAAGTGTGTGGGAGTGAGGGAGAGACTAGAAACAGGAAGACCAGGTGTGCCTTGCAGGGTTGCCTTGCACTGTTTCACAACAGTTTCATATTTATATTTCATTAACTGGATTGTAAACTTCTAGAGGACAGAAATGTTGAGTATGTATAGTTCCTCTTTACTTTAGCAGTGCTCATAGAGAGCATTCAAAAAGTACTTACTAAATCAGTGGTAGTGTTGCACACGTTTAAAATGCTTTGCCATTTTCCTGTGATCCAGGGAGATGGGCGTGCTCACCCAAATAGTGATTGAAGGGACAAATAGCTCCCTTTGATTATGATGGACTGAGTAAGGACACCAGTGTTTGAACGAAATTCAGAGCTGTAACATATGAAAAGATTTTTTTTAAAGTAAAAAAACAAACAAACAAACAAAAAAAACCCTGAAATTTGATAAGATAAATTAGGCAAGAAGACAGGAGAACTAAAAATTATTTAAAAACATGTGATATGTCAGGCACTATGTACTTCATCTTACTTTTTGGATAATTTCAAGAGTATGAGACAAAATGGTTTTAATGGAAGAATTAAGGGAACTTTGACATCTTACAGATGAACAAAACTAGGGTAGCAAACTCCCATTTACAATTCATTCTTCTAAGTCCTGGGTAAGTTGCCTGAAATAGAACTGTTGAATGCTTTCAAGAGTGTGTTCTGGAACAGGTGCATGTCTGAGCTATTTATTGTAAAGATGAGTGGCTTAGGAAGGATGTAGAAACAGTAAAATGCAGTGGGCCTGAATGTGAGGATTGTCAAGGGAGATAAATGAGTTTCTCTAGCACAGGCCCTCCAACACAGGGGTCAGAGAGATTGTCTTCTCAGCTCTAGCTGAAGATGAGTGTTGACTGATAGAAGACACAAATGTGACCCCAAGAAGGCAGGGCAGGAAAGATACTCTTAGAGATGATGGCTTCATAAATAAGGCAATTTTAGGAGTTGAGTGTTTGCCAAAACCTCCTGTCCCAAGAGATTGGTTAGATTCGAGGAAAACATCTGCTGTAATGATGGCATGACTGTGGTAAGGCCAGAGAAGCCAGTAAAGGTTTGGGTGGTCTGTGTTTGCGTCACACCACATGTATCCATCAGCTGCATCTCCTCCTACCATAGTGAGGCAAAGCCAAGATGAGCTGGTGTCGGAGCTGGAAAACAGATGGACAGACAGGCCCCAGAGGAGTGGAAAGTATCACACCTTCACAGTTGCACAATGCAGTTACCAGAGCCAAGCAAGTAAAAGCTGTATTGTGGTAGACTGGATGGGACTTTGTAGTGTCTTCAGTGGTGATGAGGAGGTCCTTTATTTTGGGGCTATGAATACCGAGGTTTAGCTGCACCTACAAAGCAGACCGCTAAGGAGTGGCCGTTTGCAGTGATGCCTCTGGAAGGCTTCTCAGCTGATGGACTCAGCAGGACTAAGGAAGCAAATGCACTGAGATGTGCTGTTTGCTGAGGACCTTGTTTTATTTATTATTTGGGAATGAAGCTGACCCTGCCCGTTTTGAAAGATCATCTTCTTGCCCATGGCAGTGATGAGTAGAAATAGATAATTTTAGTTTTCTGACTTCTTGATTCTCCACTCACCTTGCAGTGAAATATATTGAATGTGATGCTGCTTATTTAAAGAATATGAAATGGACTCAGGTATGGGAGGCAGGAAAGTCTACATCTGGCTTTGCACAGATGTCAAAGCCAATCAGCACTTGAGCGGAATAATGGCTGAGCTTCATTAGATCTGCCTTCTGTGCAAACCTAGACCTTGTGGCATGAAGCTAGAAGCACTCCTGAAAGGCCATGTTGGAATCCCACTGCGGTAGCGCAGGAGCATTTGTTCATTCCAACCTGGAAGCCACTGGGCAGGCTGCCGAGGCGTCTACTTGGTTTTCCTCAGGACTCTTACGTCTCAACTACTGGCACAGTCCTTTCCTCCTAAACATGCGGCAGACCCCGTGTTTTGCCTGCCTCCCTTCATTAGTAACTTGACGTGCAGCTTTTGGAGTGAAGCCAGAACTGTTAGTTACGGAGAAGCGCTGAGGGGCTGATTCTCTGATTCTCCCCGGTTTCCTTCCCTCCCCATCTCACCCACTTGAGCACAAGTTTCTGTGTAGAGGTTGAAAAGACAGTCCCTTGCACACTTGCCTGTGTTTGAACCAACTAAACCACTAAAAAAGGGAAAATTTGTTTTTCCTAAGACTTTTAGTCTCAGATTGCAAAATACATAAGAGACTAAAAACCTTCAATTTCAACTAAAAGCTTTTCATAGAGAAGCAGGAATGAAAGCCTTTGGAGTCCCCTCTGTTCTTAAAAAGTGTAACTTTTTTGCCTTCATTGATTCTGTTCTCATCCTCCTGAGGCAAATGGCTGTGTTCCCAACATGTGATACCACCTTGGGTTAGCTGAGTGGAAACCTGAGCTCCTCCTTCCCATGACTAGTTGTTTCTTCTGAACTTGACATCTGCTCTCTTAGGGAATATAGTTCATCTGCCTCACTTAATTTCAGTCAGCTTGAAATTGCATTTATTTAGCTGCAACAGGGACCCCAGAAGAAGAACTGTGAAATCTGTCATTCCGGTCTTCTTCTCTATTCTCCAGACTTACTCACATGGCCTTGTTCTTATGCTGTCTGAAACATCTTAGCCAAATCTGAGACAAACAGTATTTTGATTTTCTACAAAAACACATGAGGTAGCACCTTGTTTTTTTATTGTGACGCCTACAAGACTCTTCTCAACCATTGACAGACAACTACTCAAAATCAAAAAGATGGTTGTGCTACATTAATTCTGGGACCAGAGGATTTTTTTTTTAAACCTATAACAGTCTCAAGAAAGAAACAGTTCCACATTATGAAAACAGGCAATTCAGTAACACTTCTTAATCATTACTATCTCTCTGGATTACATTATACTTGAATTGACATGACATACTTATAGCAAGTCTCACTGCCTTTTATGAAAGGATAATTCTGGACAACTGGATTTGGAGATTAGGTAAACAGTGACTACTAGAAGATCATTCGCATATGTTCTTATATGTTCTGCTAAAATTTTTTTTAAAAGGTTGTTATATATTTTGCTTTGTGGTACTGTTTAAATAGGAACATTCTTTTTTTAATTTATTTATTTGAAAGAGTTACAGAGGGAGGTAGAGCCAGAGAGAGAGAGAGGTCTTCCATTCCACTGGTTCACTCCCCAAATGACTCCAACGGCCAGAGCTGAGCTGAGCTGAAGCCAGAACCCAGGAGCCAGGAGCTTCTTTCAGGTCTCCAACATGGGTGCAGCAGCCCAAGGAGTTGGGCCATCTTCTACTGCTTTCCCAGGCCATAGCAGAGAGCTGGATCGGAAGAGGAGCAGCCAGGACTCGAACCAGTGCCTATATGAGATGCTGACCCTGGCAGGCTGGGGCTTCAACCCACTGCGCCACAGCGCCAGCCCCTATAGGAATATTCTTAAGGAATAAAATTTACTTAAGCCTTTTTCTCCCAGTCAAGAATAGAATAAAATATAAGAGCACAGCACTTAATTTCAAACTACCAAAAAAAGGAATGACAAAATTAATTTATTCTAATTATCCTAGGCAAGACTGCTAGCAAGAATCTTAGGTAAGTTGTATTAAATAGACTCTGTTCTGTGAAGGCCTAAATATTTAGAAAATATCAATAGACAAAAATAAATTTGGGGAGTAGGTTTGGCACAGCATTTGGGACACTGCTCTCCTGTTGCAGTCTCTGGGTTCAAGCCCTGCTCTCACTTCTGATACACCTTCCTGATAATGCACAGCCCTGGATGTTGGGGGCATTTAGGGAGTAAACAGACAAATCTGTCTATCTGTGTCTGTCTCTCTGCCTTTCAAATCAATTGAAAATGAATAGGATGGGCCGGCACTGTGGTGTAGCGGGTAAAGCCGCTGCCCGCAGTGCTGACATCCCATATGTGCGCTGGTTTGAGTCCCGGCTGCTCTACTTCCAATCCAGCTGTCCGCTTGGCCTGGGAAAGCAGTGGAGGATGGCCCAAATCCTTGGGCCCCTGCATCTGTGTAAGAGACCTGGAACAGTCTCCGGGCTCCTGGCTTCGGATCGGCGCAGCTCCGGCTGTCGTGGCCAACTGGGGAGTGAACCATTGGATGGAAGACCTCTCTCTCTCTCTGCCTCTCCTCTCCTCTCTCTGTGTAACTCTGACTTTTGAATAAATAAATAAATCTTAAAAGAAAAAGAAAATGAAGAGGAGTGTATATATTGCAGCAGTTAAGTTGCTACTGGGGATGCCTGCATCCCATATCGGAGTGCCTGGTTCAAGTTCTGACCTCCGCTTCCCATCCAGCTTCCTATTAACACGCACCTTGGGAGGAAAGCAGGTTATGGTTCAAGTACTTGGGTCCCTGGCAACCATGTGGGAGACACAGATTGAGTTTCAGGCTCCTTGCTTTTACCTGGCCCAGCTCCAGTTGTTGCAAGCATTTGGGGAGTGAACCAGTGGATGAAAGATCTCTCTCTCTCTCCATGTCTCTGTCTCTGTGCTTTTCAAATAAAAGGAAAATTCTAAAAAAAAATTTAATGTTCTATATTTAATACATAAAAAAAAAACGAGTTCAAATTCATGAAAATTAAACTGGGTCACTGGCTCATTGTCAAAGGTCTTTGTCCTTTTAAATGTCTTTCTACCAATTGAATGGTATTTCTGTTAAAAAAAAGTTTATTGCTTATTCTTGGTTACATACTTAGCTGGCTTCTAGCTTGGATTCTTTAGAGACCTGAAGTGTCAGTGACAAGAATGGTCTGACCCTTGAGGATGATATTCTAGTATGTAACCTGTGCTGTAGTGCCGTGTCTGCCCCTGGCTTCTACATCTGAAAACATGCACCTACCCAGAGGAATTCAGTAACTATTCCAGTTGGACACAATCTTGTGGTTGCAAGGAAATTAACATGGAAAAATTAAGTATTTTACTTCCACAGAGAGGGAAGAGGAAACAATCTAACGCAGAATTCATTTTTTTACTTTCTCTAACAAGTAATTCATATCCAATGTGGTATCTTGCATATTGTTTGAAAGATCATACCCAAAGCCCCACCTTTTTTTTTTTTGGGGGGGGGATGGGGGGAAGATGGTTTCTTTCTTTTTTCTTTTTAAGATTTATTCATTTAATTGAGAGGTAGAGTTACAGAGAGGAAAGTCTTTCCTCTGCTTGTTCACTCCCCAAATGGCCACCAAAGGCTGGAGCAGAGCTGATCTGAAGGCAGGAGCCAGGAGCTTCCTCCAGGTCTCTCATGCCGGTGCAGGGGCCCAAGGACTTGGGCCATCTTCCACTACTTTCCCAGGCCATAGGAGAGAGCTAGATTGGAAGAGGAGCAGCCGGGACACGAAACACTGCCCATAGGGGATGACAGTGCCACAGGTGGAGGCTTAGCCTACTGCACCACAGCGCTGGCCCTGGTATTTTGGATACTATGAAGACTGACTTAAAGGAGCTTATTTTTTCCTTTATTTGAGAGCCATATAACTGAGAGTACACTTTAATACCAACCACCTCCATTTCCACCCACAGTGTGAGTCATAATAGCTATAATGTTAGTTTCTCTAATCCAGGCTTGCTAACTCATGACATGGTATCAGAAGCATCATTTTTGCTTTTGTCACATACTGGCCCTGAGAATATTATTTTGCTATTTGAATTGTATGTATCAGTTTCCCATGGTATGAAGTTAACACTAACACTTGGATCATAGCCATTCTTCTCACACAGATACAAACATTTGTTTTCAGCAAAAACACCTGGATAAACCTTTTAACTTTCTACTTACATCTTTATTAGAAATTGGTTAAAAAATAATACACATTAGAGTTGGACAGACCTGGGTTTGAATATTTGGTTCCAACATGGAACTTAGTTTCCTCTTCAATAAAATACAGATAGTAATATCTACCACCTAAAAGTTTTTCACAGAATAAAGGCAAGGCAAAGACTATAAAGCACTTAAATATAGAGCCTGGAAATAGCAAGTGTCAAATAGTAACTGTTATTAGTGTTCAGAATTTAACATACTGTAGATGCTCAGTGAATGTTTGCTGAATGAATCACACGAAGCCTAGTTCACATCGATTCTTTCACTGCCCAGAGGACTAGTTGTGCAGGTGACCTCATCAGTTCATACCTCCCACATCACTGTATCCTGTCTGGGAACCTGAGCCTATGTACAGGGCCTGTTCTATTGTCAGACTTTTCATCAGGGCTTTTATTATTCCCTTTTGCTGGCTGGGGAATGAGAAATGTAGTTTCCACTCTGGCTGAGATAATGGAAACCCAGAGAAACTGAACTCTTTTTCTTCTTATGGTCTGGTCTCCTGGAAATAAAAAAGCACTTAAATGTTAACTCTTCAACAACCACATGGATCCCAGAGTTCATGAAATGCAAAATCAAGGACAAGTTCAGGGCCTTTGGATACTGAATACAAATAAAAAGACTACACTGAACCAAGAAGACTAGATAAATATAACCTGCTGTAAATTAGTTAGAAGAATACTTGTTGTAAATTAGTTGTAAATCATAAAGGTCATTCTTCAGCAGAAATTACTTCATATACTACCTGTTCTAGTCTAATGCTAATTATGATAGTACTGGAAATTCAGGGAACAACTTCTAAAGCAAGTCTTGGGAAGAGAGTGGATGAACACAGAATTAGAGAGAGTGCTGCCTAGAAGAATTATTGGAGACACTTGTTTTCAGTCAGAGATGGACACAGGGCCATAATGTGAGCACATTTAGCTGCTCAGATTGGGTGCACTATCTTCCTCTCTTGACTTTGCTGCTTCTTGCCTCTCTCTCCCCAGTCTTGATGCAAGGTTGTAAATGGAATTGAGATGCTGTAAATCTGTAAAGTATCATTGATCACCTTTTGAAAGAGTCAAGTCTATGAGGATTTAAAAGAAGCAGGCTATACTTTCTGGAGCATCTGGCTTACTGCCCAGAAGAGCAGCTGTGCCCAGAAGCTGTTGGAGGCAGCAGGCTGACTCGGAGATGAGTGACCCACCACGGGTACCTGCCTGTCTCCTCCTTTGAATGGTCTGACCTTCCAGCCAGCTTGCCTGGGAACATGCTGCCCAGCTGGTGGCCTGACTATTTTTCCTTGTGACCACCAGGGGATCAAGTATTTGCTGGGCTAGAAGAGCAAGCCCGCCAGGCGATGATGAAAACTGATTTTCCTGGAGACCTTGGCAGTCAGCGACAAGCTATCCAACAACTAAGAGATCAGGACTCCAGTAGCAGTGAGTTCTGCACCTTCTGGTAATGACTCAGGGCAATGGGAGAAGAATTATCAGAGTGTGTGTGCTCTGGGGATTATGCATGGGGGTTGGGAGGAAGATGTAAAGGAGGAGGTATGTGAGTCCTCAGTCCCCAAGGGTACGTGAAGATGTGTGAGTGTGTGCTTGTCTAGAAAGACAGGACAGGTTTGGCATTATGTTTTATAAATGCATAGAGTACAGCACTTGGCACAGTGCCAATCACAGGTTCATAATGGTTGTGATAGAAACAGAGGAATAATTAATGCTCAAGAAGAAAAACTCCCTGTCTCCTGGTATCTACTCATATTTGTTCATAATTAATGAAACATAAGGACAGCCTTGATCAGATTTTACTTGAGGGCCCAGTTAAAATGTTACACAAGATTTGTTTAGTGATGCGATTATGCCACACATACAGGGCTAAGGTTGAGGTTTTCCTGCTCCAAGGTCCTAGTTAGATCCCTGTGGTTAAGAAAATGAAAACACAGGCCGGCGCCACAGGTCACTAGGCTAATCCTCCGCCTGTGGCGCTGGAAAACCGGGTTCTAGTTCCGGTTGGGGTGCCGGATTCTGTCCTGGTTGTTCCTCTTCCTGTCCAGCTCTCTGCTGTGGCCCAGGAATGCAGTGGAGGATGGCCCAAGTGTTTGGGCTCTGCACCCGCATGGGAGACCAGGAGGAAGCACCTGGCTCCTGGCTTTGGATCAGAGCAGCACCAGCCGTAGCGGCCGTTTTGGGGGGGAACCAACAGAAGGAAGACCTTTCTCTCTGTCTCTCTCACTAACTCTGCCTGTCAAAAATTAAAAAAAGAAAAGAAAATCAAAACACAGAGGCTTTTACAAGTTGAGTCTCCTGGATGATCTGTTCCCGTGACCTGCCTAAATACACATTTTGAGACGTTTTATTTCCTCGGAAGATTTCCATACTTTTCTGATCTCAGCTATTTGATATTGGTTATTATAGTGTCAAATAAGAGTGACATATCTGATTTTTCTCCAAATTTGAGGCTGGGGGAGAGCAAAGAGGGAAAGAGTTCTGTAACCATCTAAGAACTACAGTTTCTACCCAAATGGTTAAGCAATAACAAAATAATAATTTGGCCGGCGCCGCGGCTCACTAGGCTAATCCTCCGCCTAGCGGCGCCGGCACACCGGGTTCTAGTCCCGGTCGGGGCGCCGGATTCTGTCCCGGTTGCCCCTCTTCCAGGCCAGCTCTCTGCTGTGGCCAGGGAGTGCAGTGGAGGATGGCCCAGGTGCTTGGGCCCTGCACCCCATGGGAGACCAGGAAAAGCACCTGGCTCCTGGCTCCTGCCATCGGATCAGCGCGGTGCGCCGGCCGCAGCGCGCCGGCCGCAGCAGCCATTGGAGGGTGAACCAACGGCAAAGGAAGACCTTTCTCTCTGTCTCTCTCTCTCACTGTCCACTCTGCCTGTCAAAAAAAAAAAAAAATAATAATAATAATAATAATAATTTGGCAACTAATGACTCAGGTACAGAATAGTGAACCCCTAAATTTCTAGAAAACCTATGGGAGCCTCCAGTTTCAGAGTACCAGGTAAGACTAGCAACATCTACAAAAGCCTAATAGGTTTCCATCATTTCTGGAAAAGATATGTCAGCCCCCTAGACAGCACATCTATTTTTCAAAAACCATTCTTGTGGAGAAATGTTTAGATTACTAATAAATTATAAAAATGTGTTTGATATAAGATTGTCATAGACAAAGCTTAAAGTATTCCAGTAGGGAGCTGATGGGAAAACCTGGTATAATTTAATCTTTACCTGTCCTTTATTATTGAAATGGATTCAAATGAAAGGATGCTTTGGGCTGGGGACTAAGGCATATATACCATAGATCTTCGAGGGTCCACATCCAGTCCACCAACAGACTGGGATATCTAATACAATCATTTGGTTATATTTTCTTATAAAGAAAGTGAATGCAATCAGTTGTGCCAGGAAAAAAGGAAACATAATAGGTATTGCCCAGATACTAGTACTGAGAAATTATGCAAGAGGTCATGAAGAGAAGATAACAGCATTGTTCTCCACGAACCCTGAGTCTCAGTGCAGAGAGCCTGGGAGACTCTCCCAACACTCCTCTCTTGCTCGTGGTGGCCTAGGAGTCCAGGATGTAGGTGGGACTAGGATAGAGTTGGAGTTTGACAGCTTCCCCAGGTTTGGGGAAGATCAGAAGAGGATTCTGATCTTCAAGGTACTGGAACTTTTATTCCTTTCAGAAAGAACTCCATTTGTTATATTGGGTTTTTTATTTTGTTTTATTTCTTTTTTTTATTTAATAATAGAGAAAAAACAGCCACTGGCAGATCTCCCCACAGCCACATCCTGTGCTCTATAGTCATAAGAAATTATATAAGAATTCTAAAGTGAAGAATGGCCCATTTCTTCCATTTAATGCATCTGTTATCCATAAGATAATCCAAAGGACCAACAGAAACAATGGACTTACTTAGCTTGGAATGCTGTGTTACTACAAGTGGAGTAAGAACAGAGTGAGGGGGTTATTGCTACAAACTGTCAGAGGTTGGTTGGAATTTTCCCACTGCAAAAAACCAGCCCTTTCCCTCTGAAATTACACCGTTTTTACCTAATTCATTACTGCTTCCTTTACTGTTAAGAAGAAAGAGGAACTTGCTGGTGCTGTCATTATGGGGCTGCCTTGGGGTTTTCTGGAAAAGAACAGATTAGTTAAACAGTCATTGTGGCATCATGGAGAAAAGTAAGTAATAAGAGCAGTGAGGACTGTTGGCAAGTCGAGGGAGTGCGCCACAGAGGTGAGCTCGGCATGAGGTGCTTGGGAGCTGCAATGTGAAGTGTGAGATATTTGAGGACCATATATAGGATTATTTATATGATAATATAGATGGCCCAATAACTATTTCCAATGCAGGTTTAGCTCACATTTTCTTTAGTATGTATCTAGCATAATAAATAACAGCTGTAGCTGGTTCCCTCTTCACGTGCTTTGTTGCCAACTAAGAACTGATAAAATTCTATTAGGGAAGATCTGAAAATGCTTTTCATTATAGTTGCAAAGTCTAGGGTGGATAGCAGCTCAGGATATGTTTCTGCAAAAATCAGAACCAATGACCAGTTTGTGTGTTCCAGGTGACAGTGAGGGTGATGAAGAGGAGACCACACAAGATGAAGTCTCTTCCCACACATCAGAGGAAGATGGCGGGGTGGTCAAAGTCGAAAAAGAGTTAGAAAATGCAGAGCAGCCTGTTGGTGGGAACGAAGTGGTAGACCATGAGGCAAGTGACAAATGGCTCCTGAGTCTGGGAACGCCCCACCCCTCTACCTGCCCAGATGCTTCTCGCCCATGTGTCACCGTCTTGCCTGTAATGGCCTCGGATGAAGCGCCTTCTTGTACAACACCAGAGCCTATACCTCAGCCACAGTCTTCACCCAGCTTCCCTTTTCCACCTTCCCTCACTGTAGCTCACGTACTGCTCTGCTTCCTGAAGCTGCCCACTTCTTTCCAGACATAACATTTACCTTTGCAAAATGAAGGGCTTGCTTCCCAACGAATATTCTAGAATATGCCTACAAATTTAAATTAGTGTTGCTTGAGGTGCCATCTTCTCACTAACTGGTTTCCTGAAGATTCCTTCACTAAGCATGATAGGAGGGAAGCTAATTCTTTCTTTAAAGAACTTACTTTATGGAGATAAAATACAGCAGCTCTCCCTGGGGCAATCCTGTGACTTCATGACAGGAAGCTTTGGAAAAAAATGAACATGGGGAAAGGGAAGCATTTGGAATAGCAGTTAAGATACCACTTTGGACACCCACATCCCATATTAGGGTGCCTAGGTTTGAGTCCTGGCTCCACATCCAGTTCTAGCTTCCTACTAATGTGTACCCTGAGAGGCAGCAGGTGATGGCTCAAGTCATTGGGTCCCTGGCCCTCTTGTGGGAGACCCAGATTGAGATCCCAATCTGGCTCAGCCCTGGCTATTGAGGGCATTTGGGGAGTGAACCAGTGGATGGGAAATCTTTCAAATAAATAAAAATTAAAAAAAAAAATGAACACAGGAGCAAATTTAATTCCCTTTTAACTATTACTTTTTCCTTGGGCCCACAGTGGGAAACCTAATAATAATGTGATATCAGGTTGTGCTCCTGGTAACAGGATTCCCTGTTAAGAGACAGGAACAGAGAAGAGACCAGTCAAGAATCCTAATGAGTTGACAATTTGTTGAATTGCAGGTCACAGAAAATTTGAGTTCTGACCCCTTGCTTGAACTCTGCCAGTGTCCCCTCTGCCAGCTGGACTGTGGGAGTCGGGAGCAGCTGATCGCTCACGTGTACCAGGTATGGCGTGGGGACCTGCATGCTCTGGAATGTGAGCCCGGTGGCCTGTGTGTAGCCCAGATCCCCAGACGTTGCTTTGGCCTCTGGCTCCTAGAGGAATCATGGATTGTTGCTTACATTAAGAGTCCACTCCAAACCTCAAAACATTTTAGAGAATAAGTAGGATATATTGGGTAAATTTGTTCTGTGGTCCCAGGAAGAAAAACTAAAAATTTTTATTGTGGTTTTTTTTTTCTAAATTATTTAATGAATATTTATTATTTTTAAAGATTTCTTTTATATATCTGAAACGCAGAATGACAGAGAGGAAGAGACAGAAAAAAAGAAAGAGACTTCCCATCCAGTGGTTCACTCCCCATACTGCTGCAAAAGCCAGGTCTGGACCAGGCCAAAGCCAAGAGTCAGGAACTCCATCCAGTTCTCCCACAGGGGTGGCAGTGACCTAACTACTTGAGCCATCATCTTCTGCCTTCCCAGGCATTAATGCATATTTTAAATTGTGAAATAGAAACTGCATTTCCATTCTACTTTTTTTTTTTTTTTTTTTTTTTTGACAGGCAGAGTGGACAGTGAGAGAGAGAGAGACAGAGAGAGAAAGGTCTTCCTTTTGCCGTTGGTTCACCCTCCAATGGCCGCCGCTGCAGCCGGCGCACCGCGCTGATCCGATGGCAGAAGCCAGGATCCAGGTGCTTTTCCTGGTCTCCCATGGGGTGCAGGGCCCAAGCACCTGGGCCATCCTCCACTGCACTCCCTGGCCATAGCAGAGAGCTGGCCTGGAAGAGGGGCAACCGGGACAGAATCCGGCGCCCCAACCGGGACTAGAACCCGGTGTGCCGGCGCCACAAGGTGGAGGATTAGCCTATTGAGCCACGGCGCCGGCCTCCATTCTACTTTTTTTTAAAGATTTTATGTATTTATTTGACAGGTAGAGTTAGACAGTGAGAGGAAGATACAAAGGTCTTCCTTCCTCTGGTTCACTCCCCAGATGGCCACAACGGCCAGAGCTGGGCCAATCCAAAGCCAGGAGCCAGGAGCCTCCTCTAAGTCTCCCAAGAGGATGCAGGGGCCCAAGTGCTTGGGCCATCTTCCACTTCCACTGCTTTCCCGGGCGATAGCAAAGAGCTGGATCAGAAGAGGAGCATCTGGGACTAGAATTGGTGCCCACATGGAATGCTGGCACCATAGGCAAAGGATTAACCTACTGTACCACAGCACTGGCCCCCTCCATCCTCCTTTTTAACATTTGTTTTTATTTATTTGAGAGGTAGAAAGATAGACAAACACAAAGAGTGAGCTCCTATCTGCTGGTTCACTCCCCAAATGCCTACGATGCCACTGGCTGGGGCAAAGCTGGGAGCCAAGAACTAAATCCAGGTTTCCCACATGGGTGGCAGGAGCCCAATTATTTGAATCATCACTGCTGCCTCTCAGGGTCTGAATTAGAAGTTGGAGTCAGGAGCAGATCCAGGTTTTTTTTTTTTTTTTTTTTTTTTTTTTTTTTTTTTTTTTTTTGACAGGCAGAGTGGACAGTGAGAGAGAGAGACAGAGAGAGAAAGGTCTTCCTTTGCCGCTGGTTCACCCTCCAATGGCCGCCGCTGCAGCCGGCGTACCGCGCTGATCCTGGCAGGAGCCAGGAGCCAGGTGCTTTTCCTGGTCTCCCATGGGGTGCAGGGCCCAAGCACCTGGGCCATCCTCCACTGCACTCCCTGGCCATAGCAGAGAGCTGGCCTGGAAGAGGGGCAACCGGGACAGAATCCGGCGCCCCAACCGGGACTAGAACCCGGTGTGCCGGCGCCACAAGGTGGAGGATTAGCCTATTGAGCCACGGCGCCGGCCTCCATTCTACTTTTTTTTAAAGATTTTATGTATTTATTTGACAGGTAGAGTTAGACAGTGAGAGGAAGATACAAAGGTCTTCCTTCCTCTGGTTCACTCCCCAGATGGCCACAACGGCCAGAGCTGGGCCAATCCAAAGCCAGGAGCCAGGAGCCTCCTCTAAGTCTCCCAAGAGGATGCAGGGGCCCAAGTGCTTGGGCCATCTTCCACTTCCACTGCTTTCCCGGGCGATAGCAAAGAGCTGGATCAGAAGAGGAGCATCTGGGACTAGAATTGGTGCCCACATGGAATGCTGGCACCATAGGCAAAGGATTAACCTACTGTACCACAGCACTGGCCCCCTCCATCCTCCTTTTTAACATTTGTTTTTATTTATTTGAGAGGTAGAAAGATAGACAAACACAAAGAGTGAGCTCCTATCTGCTGGTTCACTCCCCAAATGCCTACGATGCCACTGGCTGGGGCAAAGCTGGGAGCCAAGAACTAAATCCAGGTTTCCCACATGGGTGGCAGGAGCCCAATTATTTGAATCATCACTGCTGCCTCTCAGGGTCTGAATTAGAAGTTGGAGTCAGGAGCAGATCCAGGTTTTGAACCTATAGGAACTCCCATGTGGGATGCAGACGTCTTAATCACTAATCCAAGTGCTCGCCCAGGGTACTTGTTTTAAAGAAAAAAAAAATCAGGAGATGGCATAGTGGCATAAAGGTTAAGCGGCTGCTTGAAACAACCATATCATATATCAGAGTGCTGGTTTGAGTCCTGACTTCTCTGCTTCCCATTTAGTTTCCTGCTAATGCATCCTGGGAGACAGAAGATGATGGCTCTCGTCCTCGGGCCCCTGCCTCCTACATGGGAGACATGGATGCAGTTCCAGGCCCCTGGATTCACCCTGGTCTAGTCCTGTTTGTTGCAGTCATTTGGAGAGTGAATCAGCACATGCAAGATCTCTCTCTCTCTCTCTTTGCCACTTAAAGAAAAAACTACTTGGGGCCAGCGCAGTGGCGCACTAGGTTAATCCTCCACCTGCGGTGCTGGCATCCCATATGGACACCGGGTTCTAGTCCCAGTTGCTCCTCTTCCAGTCCTGTGGCCCAGGAGTGCAGTGGAGGATGGCCCAAATGCTTGGGCGCCTGCACCCGCATGGGAGACCAGGAAGAAGCACCTGGCTCCTGGCTCCTAGCTCCAGCCATGGCGGCCATTTGGGAAGTGAACCAACAGAAGGAAGACCTTTCTGTCTGTCTCTCTCACTGTCTATAACTCTACTTATCAAATAAATAAATAAAAATCTTTTTTTAAAAAAAAAGAAAAAAAACTACTTAACAGAAATGTTTCTGAAATACTGGTGACAGTGTATACAGGGGATCAGAATAACAGACTTCTATGTTCTTTTTAACCATGACCCAATCCTAGGGCACCTGTGCCATGTGATCCATACTGACAAAGCATCAGCACACACGGCAGCCTGGATTGTACCAAAAAGATAGTTGGTTCATGAGAATAAGTATTTCTTCAAAAGACTATCTCAAAAAGATTGAGGAAAGGCAGAACATAAATACCTCTCGTATGCCAGTATTCCCAACCTTCAGCACTCCTGTAACGTATACTTGTGAGTGCATAGTGTGAGCCAGGAGACACGGAAGTTATCCTGAGCGTGAATTCCTCTCAGGGTCTGAAAGGGCTCTGCCTCTAGACCCTCACGTGCCTCAAGCCAGCCATGTGTTCCAGAATGTGGTCAGAACTCAAGCAAAGGAAATCTGAGCAATGGTCTGAATGGCCAGGCCCACTAACACAGGAGATTGACTTTTCCAGGGCTAACCACAGAGAATAGTTGTTAAGTCCAGCAAGTCATTTCTAATTGGGTACAGATTGTCCTGGAGGCAGTGCAAGACTGACAGATGAAGGCTCTGTTTTACAGCATACTGCGGCAGTGGTGAGTGCCAAGAGCTACATGTGTCCTGTCTGTGGCAGAGCCCTTAGCTCCCCAGGGTCATTGGGTCGCCACCTACTAATCCACTCAGAGGACCAGCGGTCTAACTGTGCTGTGTGTGGAGCCCGTTTCACCAGCCATGCCACTTTTAACAGGTTAGCTGGGCACCTAAGCCTGTTTTGCTGGGAATAAATTACAGGGTGTGCGTTCTTTTCCAAGTCAAGGGGAAGGCTAGAGATAAGATAATGCAAGGCAACTGAGTCATGATCATCTGGACACACAAGTTAAGGCTAGGAAATGTGTGTGCCTGTTCTGTTCCATATCCTCAAAGGACAATGAATTCCCATTTCTTCTCCCTTCAGAATAGTAGTTGTAACTAGAAAGAGATATAGGGAAATCCAACAACATTCATGAAAAAGCATGTAGAAGAGAAGTTACAGAGTGCTGAGAGGACCCTGACGTGAGGACGTTAAGTCTCCACTGTGTCCTAGGAAGAATGGGAACTCTGAATATTGTGTCCTCTTGCCATCTGTCTGGTATACAGTGCAGAGGTTTTCCTTGTATTGCAGGCAGTACCAGGAGGAGGAAGTGTGGCTGTATCGTACATGAAGGAAGCCCACACCTCCAGGAGCCTTCGTTCCAACAGCAGGGCTGCCCTGCACAGCTGTAACAAACACCCTCATTTCGTGTGGAATGAAAACTTCACACTGATTTCTGATGGGCTGCTGTGGCAATTTGCTGAGTCAGTAACTCTAGGTGGGCTTTAAGAGTTGGTAGACACCCTAGCCCTGAGAGGCCTCCCAAGCATTCACACTGACTCCTAGTGGTGAACTCGGAGCAACTGATCTAGTAGAAACAGAATAGATCAGGGTTGGATACACCTGAACCTTGCTAAAAGGAAACACTAAGCATCCATAATGTTTGCTTTCCAGTGAGAAGCTTCCTGAAGTACTTAATATGGAATCCCTACCCCCAGCCCATAATGAGGGTCCCTCCAGTGCTGAGGGAAAAGACATTGCCTTTAGTCCTGCAGTGTACCCTGCTGGAATTCTGCTTGTGTGCAACAACTGTGCTGCCTACCGTAAGCTACTGGAAGCTCAGACCCCCAGTGTACGCAAGTGGGCCTTACGTCGACAGAATGAGCCTTTGGAAGTGCGGCTACAGCGGTTAGAACGAGAGCGCACGGCCAAGAAGAGCCGGCGGGACAATGAGACCCCTGAGGAGCGGGAGGTGAGGCGCATGAGGGACCGGGAGGCCAAGCGCCTGCAGCGCATGCAGGAGACAGATGAGCAGCGGGCACGCCGGCTGCAGCGGGATCGGGAGGCCATGAGGCTGAAGAGGGCTAATGAAACCCCAGAGAAGCGGCAGGCCCGGCTCATCCGAGAGCGAGAGGCCAAGCGGCTCAAGAGGAGGCTGGAGAAAATGGACATGATGTTGCGAGCTCAGTTTGGCCAAGATCCTTCGGCCATGGCAGCCTTAGCAGCTGAGATGAACTTCTTCCAACTACCCGTGAGTGGGGTGGAGTTGGACAGCCAGCTGCTGGGCAAGATGGCCTTTGAAGAGCAGAACAGCAGCTCTCTGCACTGAACCACACCCTCCAGTGTGCTCTCCCTCTCCCAGCCCCCACCCATTCCAGCCCGCAGGTGTTAGTGCTGCAGCCATTCACAAGGTCATCCTTGCTGCCAGCTGCAGGCCCGAGCTGGCTGCAGGTGGACCTGTGCACCCCTTGCATGTGGGAACAGGATGATGGGGTCAGGAGGGACCCAGCCCAGCCCAAGGCAGCTCTGGACAAGGGAGCAGGCACTCCAGAGAACTGGACTCCATAGCCCACTGCTGCAGGATGGACGTTTGGGACTGTGGGGCCCCAAGTGTGGCCCAGGAAGTTGTGAGGACAAATAAATTAATTTTATCTTTACTGGGCTTTTCCTGCTTTTTTTTTCCATTTCATTCTAGCGAATGCAGTGATCTAAGAGAGAGACCTGAGTGAAGTTCTCAGGCTCTGACTTCTGATGGCCTCCCCTTTCCTGAGGGAGGCTGCTCAGGTCAGTTCCGGCTGTCCAAGCAGAGGACCCTTACAAGCTAACAAGGAATAACTATGACGCTGAAGCAGCAATGCTGACTTTGTGAGAATCTATTCCCACAACCAAAATGAAGATATCTGCTATCCTAAGGATTACTAAAACCTAGCTTACCTTTTGCAGACGCACAAGCAGTAGAAGCCTTTCCTCATCACTGGCATTTTCTAAGGACTATGCAAGTCCCTTAAACTAGGTTCCCCAGCAAAACTGTCAGACATTTAAAATCTATTACAGATAGCAGCCAGCTACATCAGGGGGATATGTTCATAGATATGGCTGAAATATTAAGATCTACAGCACCAACGAGAGCATGTTTGAGAGAAGAGGGTTAATTCATCTTTTTTATTTATTCCCCAGAGCTAACACAGGATAATAACAACCACTGAGGAAAATGCAGAACTAGAGAGATAGGAAAACTCAAGTCAATAGCAGCAGAAGGCTACAGCAAAATGACTACTCTGGCAGTTCCTATGGCTACCAAATCACGCATGAGTCAAGAGCTGAGGTCATTTCTAAAAAGCTTATGTGATGGTGCAGAATGAACACAGAGCTTTGCTTTGCCTGCACCAAAGCCTGTGTACAGTTTAGATAATTATAGATCTTAAGGTCCAGAGGAAGTGCCCTAGTTAAACTGTAGCCAGAAAAATAACTATGCCAGGAATGTGGACCTCTTCCAATATCATAACAGGGAAATGTGGACACCTCTCTGACCTCTGCAGATCCAAAGCTGTTCATAATAATTTCACCTGACCCTCCCTAAATCAGGGCTAACTCCTACCAAACAAGCTGAAATATTTGTTCTGGAAAACACATTTAAAAGAAAATGATTGGCTGGTGCCACGGCTCACCAGGCTAATCCTCCGCCTGCGGCACCGGCACACCGGGTTCTAGTCCCAGTCGGGGCGCCGGATTCTGTCCCGGTTGTTCCTCTTCCAGTCCAGCTCTCTGCAGGAGTGCAGTGGAGGATGGCCCAGGTGCTTGGGCCCTGCACCCACATGGGAGACCAGGAGGACGCACCTGGCTCCTGGGTTCAGATCGGCACAGCACACCGGCTGCAACGTGCCAGCCGTAGTGGCCACTTGGGGGGCGAACCAACAGAAAAAGGAAGACCTTTCTCTCTGTCTCTCTCTAACTCTGCCTGTCAAAAAAAAAAAAAAAAAAAAAAAGATTACTTAATGAATCCAAATGCCTCCCACAGAGCACCATTCTAAAACCCATCTCTTGGGATGCTTCAAAATGGTTGTGTGCTCACTCTATGCCAAAGATTATTCTGAACACTTGACATGGATTTTCTCATTGAATTTTCTCAACCACCTCTCAGTAAATAAAACTCAGAAGTCAGATGGTTGGACTTAAACTCCCCTGCCATTTACTAGCCTGTGACTTAGGGACAAGTGATTTAACCTCTGTCTTGCTTTCCCCCATCCATGAAATGCAAGTAACTACTAGCAACAAATGATATGTTAATACACATAAAGCACTTCAGATAGTCTGGCATGCAGTGAGTGTTCAGTAAATGTGTCTGAGTCACTATCATATAGCTGAGTGGCTACATAATAGCCACTTACCGATTACATTGCTTTCTAAGAAGCAGTAGCTATGACTGGGGCTGACTTTTTCCAGCAATTTCTGGCAGTGTTCCTGAGTGAAGAATTATGGAAACAGCAGTGATGACAACCACAGGTTCTTGGGACTAACTTCACCAAATCAACAGGTAGACTTCCAATTTCTGAAACACACACCAATGACCGTGCTGTCCATGCTTCAGGCCAGCTCAGGCCATCTGCCCCAAGCTCAACCACACACAGGACACCATCTGCGTTCCTTTACCAGCATGCCCTCAAAGCATTTCTAATCCCCACCCAGTGACCACCGTCTAAGGCTGGGATAGGAAGAAGGCGCAAACACCAAAAGGAAAAGCTAGTAGTTTATATAGATAGATATATAGATATATAGATATTGATATATATTGTGTTTACATAGTCCACAAGTTAAATGCAGGTATCCATAAGAAGAGCATTAACAATAAAAATACAATCTGTGTGTAGCCAAGTACAGAGACTTAAAATGGTAAAACAGCAAAAAGGATCTCACAAAAGTACAAATATACAGTACAAATTGATTTATTTAAAACAGTTACAAAAAAGCACAACAAAATAGAGATTATCCTTAGAATTATTAATGCTTTGTTAAAGATCAGGTAGGATTAGAGGGTAAGAAATGGTATTGGGTGGGGGGAGCACCTGACTAGTT
The DNA here is from genome assembly GCF_964237555.1 of Oryctolagus cuniculus. Taxonomy (NCBI): domain Eukaryota; kingdom Metazoa; phylum Chordata; class Mammalia; order Lagomorpha; family Leporidae; genus Oryctolagus; species Oryctolagus cuniculus. The sequence continues at coordinate 55,384,224 of NC_091449.1, forward strand.
CTAAGGCTTTAGATACAATGCAGTTGATTACATATTAATTCAGCCATTACATACTGGGGATAGTAGTTGGGGGATCAGAAATTTATCTACAGGAAACTCCTACACAGATCCATCCAGACCTCCCCAGTGCCGTCCTTCTCAACTCCTTAGGACCCTAAAGCCACCTAGATGACAACATTCGCATCCTTCTTTCTCCACCCCATTCCCTATCCATATAGTCTTCCCTCCCCTAAGGTGCTGTGCAAGCTGAGAGCAGTCAACTCTCTGCAGCTGGAACATATACTGTTTTGGCTACAGGGATCCTGTATGACTAGGAAGGTTGTAGGGACAGCCTTATTTTAATACTTCAAGTTAGCCATGAGTACAGCCGGTCTCTTCCCCAATACAATCTAGATTCTCTTGACTGTGACTATCAAGCAAGTGAGAGATCAACCCTGCCTTCAGCGACACCAGCAGTGCACTAACCACTCACAGCTCACAACTACGTGCAAACTCCCTGTCCAGGGGGTAGGTGTAAAACCACCGTGTCATCAGTGCGCTCTTTCTCTCTGAAGAACCTCAGTCCCCATGACAGTCATAAAGACAGATAAATGCTTGCAAGTTTGACAACAGGTAAAGGCACATGGGCTGCTGCCACATACACTGCAGACAGGAGCCCAGTCTGAGGCCACTGTCACTGCTGGGCACCTGCAGTACAATGGCTATGGGATCACACAGACTTTGAGTTTGCAATCTACCAGGGGAGGATCTAGGCTTAACAGGAGAACTAATAGAGAAACCTTAGTGTGAAAAGTGCATTTATTACTACTGTTCCTGCTGGGGAGGCTCAGCAGAGCAAACTGCACCACTTCTCCTCCTTCCGCCCCAGGCACTGTGCATAGTCTGCAGGAAAGGAGAGTGCAGCCAACTTGAGCATCCCGAGGCCAGTGTCCTCTTAGCCCAGACCAGGCTTCTGGCCCAAAGATGGATCAGAGTTGAAAGAGCAACTGACAGCTGCAGAGACCCAGATGCTTATTTTATTATTGCATAATGTGGGAGACCTTCCCTACCCCGGGGAAGCTGGAAGGTGAAGTCTTCCCAGCAAAGAGCTATTTAATAGATTCCTGATTGACATCCAACCTAGTACGGTTCAGGTCTCCAACTGTAGTGTATATTTTTCCCCATCTGGAAGGTATTGTAGCTTCAGTGTGGTTTAATAAACTTAGCCCTAGAAGGCTAAGCTATCTCCCTGGAACTTAGCCTCTGTCCTATTTGCTGACCTAATCTCCCATGGCCAATTCAGTTAGTCAGGTTATCTTTATTCCAACGGACCCAGGTCCTTTCCCAGTCACTCCATGTCCAGCCTTCAGCTCCAGTGTGATCATTCAACTCTTCTGGATGCCTGCTTGTGGCAAGTTTCAAGCACACCACCAACATCCTGCGCACCCCACTACAATCACCTATGATGCCCTCTGGTAACAACAGAACTAAACCCCACCAAAGGGGCTATTCAGTCAAACTTCAAACCCTCTCCTACCCCAAAAATCCACAACTAGAGCTAGATGAACCTCACTAGAAGACTGGCACAGGCGCTGTGATGCCCCCTCATTCAGTTATTAAAACAGCACACAAGATACCACAAAGGAAAGAAGTAAATATAACAGAAAACACCCACTCATTAAGACCTACTTGATCCTTCAAGACAGTGAAATCTTTGGAGCCACAGGACTCCTGACAGCACTGAAGCCATATCCCTTTGGATTCACCAGTCCACCAGCAGCATTTCCTACCATCCCTATTTGACATGACTGTGCCATAAAATAACACTGGCAGAACACAGGTAAGAATGGGCATGAGGCCTGGATTTAATCTACATTACCAAAAAAGACATGGAGGGACCGGGAATTATAGAGGGCAGCAGGCAAGACAGCAAGCAGTAGTAGCAAAGCAGCACAGAGCAAAGCTCTTGGTGTTGCAACCAACTGGGACCAAGAGAGAAGGGTCAGGCCAGCTCTGTGGGGCCCCCTCCCCTGGACTCACATGCTTGGCTCTTTATTCCCAGAACCCCTTCTTCCCTGCCATCCCCTCCCCCATGGACACTAATCTTCAGGAATGATGATCCAAGACTTGGGTTACTGCCAGTCATATACCAGGCTCCCCTTCTCCCACATCAGTATCAGCATTTCAGTGCTGTGCCAGCATTAGCAGTCCCCCTTTCCACACCTAAGCACTGGGAATGTCCTATCACTGACAAGGGTCTGGCTCTAGTCTGTCAACTGCCCATCCCCCAAAACCTCACAACTTTCTTCCTGCTAAAAAATTCTCTAAAAACCACTCCATGTCTCTTGCAAACTTAGGAAATTACTGTAAGGACGAATGGACACACCACAGGTGATTCTTAATTCTCATGCCTGGAAGAAAAGACTGAACAGAGGGAAAAGGCAAGGATGGTATCAGCTCTGACCGGGGTTTACAGCACAAAGCTCCTTTGCCTGGGGGAATTATACTTCATCAAAGACACCTTTGCAACTCGACAAAATCAAGTCTTATGCTATGTGTGCGTGGCATGGTATCGGGGAGCTGCTGGTATTGCTTCTCCAGCAAGGGACAGCAGAGGAACAGCAGCAAAAGGTTGGGGACCAACTTCCCAAGGCTCCCAAGAATTTCTCTGTCCAGGGTTCAGCAGAAGTTACCAGGCTGGGAAGTCGCAACTGGCCCAAGGGGAGATGATCTGATCTAAACTCTTGGCCTGAATCTGGTTAGAGATAGGCTGGCTCCTATAATGAAGAAGCTGTTGCTTGTCCTTGGAGGACATTTCTTGATCATCTACTGTGTGCACGTCACTGGATTCAATTGATGAGCCTTCCTATGAGGAAAGACGCTTGTGAGAAACCCGTACAAACAATAATCCCTAGGGAAGGAGAAGCTCATGAAACAGCCAGGGATGAGGCCTCCTCCCAAGGCTCTCGTCTGAGGGGATTTCCTCAAGACTCAACCCCACAGGCCCCCACTGTAGGTAACAAGCCCAAGTAAGCAGCATTCAGAGAGAATGGGGGGCACAGAGAGAAAAGGACATGATCCCAACGCAGCACAAGGTTGGTGTTGGTTCTGGCAGGAACCACAGGGTGAGCAGTCGTGGTCAGGCCCACAGCTTCCTTGGATGAACCCCCAAAAGCTGACTGACCAGGTAACTGTTCTCAAAGAGTGGAGTGTAGGGCTTGTAGCAAACAAGCAGCTTCAGTCGCTCTGTTCCCCCAGGAGAACAACCTTTAGCACCTGAACACTAAGAATGACTCCATTCTCAGAACTTCCCCTCCTCCCAGGAGGTAGGTAAAATTATTTATCCCCATTTGGCAGCTGGGGAGGAAGTGAAAGAGCAAGGTCATAAGACTTGCCTAAAGTCTTTTTGACAGAGCAGACATCAGATCTCAGCCAGTCCAAGCACATCTATAAAGGAAACGCCAAGAACCTAGGAGAAGCCTAACCAGAGAGCTGGGTGTAAGACAATACCCTGAGTTGCCTTCAAGAGTCTAAAGACCCAACCCCCCAAAACAAACCAAAACACAAAAAAATGCTCATCCACCTAAAAGTCGGTGGAAGAGCTTAACTCCCAATACCCAGTGGAATCTCGCAGTCCAAGCCAATGCTAAAAGACATACAGGGGCAAATGCGAGTAAGACATAAAACACTCACTGCAGAGGAATATACCACAAGATGAAACCTACTTCGGGCCATGAAACATTATCAGGGTCATTCTAGAACCTTGGAGCTGGCGGTGGGAGGGGACGGCTTGCAGACGCCTGAATGTTAGGAGAGGCAGTGGATTAAGATGGGAACGGCTGTGTGAAAATGCCAGATGGCCACTGCCCAGCCAAGGGCATGCACCCTGGCTCAGGGCACGGTTCCCTTCTTGTTTCTTTACCAAGCTGTTTGACAGAAGAGGAGGGGACATGATTCTGAGTTTTTAAAACCAGAGATTATAGCTACAGGGAAATCAGAGGTCTTGGTCAGAGTGGACAGCCAACTGTGCAGAAGAGGAAAGGCAGAGCAGCCACAAACGACGCCCAGGCCACGACACCATGCAGAGGTTAGGGCAGCAGAAGGGTGGGGCAGCGCAGGCACTTAGGCACGACATAGACAGAGGACGGAGGGGCACGGCTGCCTGGGGGAGAGGGTCCACTGGTTCCTTCCAAAGTCACCCTTTCCAACTAGAGACTCAGTGACATTTCAGTCTGCTTGGCATGCTGAGTGGGAGGAGCTTTGCTAGGCCAGCCACCTTTCCAGAAGCCTTGCCTGGAGCCCCATCGTTGCCTGGCTACCAAGTCTTTCTCTCAAAGTCCTCTAAATGGGCCCCCAGCAAGGCAATACTTCACGTCGAACCCTGGAGGGGCTTCTTTCTCTTCTGGCCCCCTAGAAGCCTTGTAGGAGGAATGGTGAGGAGAGACAGGAAAGGGCTGAAGCAGAGGATCAAGCAGAGTCCTGTAGATGACGGTGCTCCTCCCCCACAAACCCAGCCATAGACATCTGTAACAAAATCACCCTTTAAAGTGCACATCTCTCACAAGACGGGTTCTGGGTGGGAACCCTCTTATTTCCAATCTTGGGGCCTCCTGCCCTCCCACCAAAAAATGAAATAAAGAAAAAAAATCTTCAGACAGTTTAACTGCTACTATAAGCTGTGGATCATCATTTTTGGCTCTTTCATTGCTCCCACCCTCTGCCACCAGCTCCCAAAGCCTGGACTTCCCCTCGCAAGAGCTAGGGACGGGGAGGAAAGAACAGGGAGGCCCTGATTTTGGAATGTTTCTTACTCTGTGTGCACCCCCTTCCTTTCTCAGCCCAGGCCTGCTGTGCTCTGTCACAGCACCCTCTGGGGCTGTTCTGAAAGGATGCCATGGGGGCAATGAGCAACAGACCCTGCCTTGGGAGGCCACTTTCACACCTCTTCCCCCCCAGATCTCACTGCCAAGAGAGCCTTTCCCTGCTCAGCGTGTGCAAATCCTCTGCCCGCTCACCGTGAGGCTCAGCTCTGGGGTTAACGCCCCAGGCCTGGTCTGGAAAAGATGTTCATTTTCCCGCATTGGAACGCCCTTCGATGGACAGCTTTACCTCCTGCGGAATGAAAGAGGGACGGAGCATTGTAGCCCGTGCCTCCTCCCCTTGCATGCTGTATCTTTGGAAGTTCGGGGCTGGCCAGCAGGCCTGAGCTCCAGGCTCAGGCTGGGAGGACTCTACCACCCGAGAGCCCTCTCCCGCCGGCTGGCTCTTCCCCTCACTGTCACATAGCTCTCTGGGTCCCAAGACCGTCCTCTCAGGCCTTTCGCGGGGCCCCAGCTGGCCTGGAGGAGCGCAGCCGGCCTGAGAAACTGAGTTACTGTTCAAGCTCTGTAAACTGATAGAGATGCAGACATCTCCCACCTGTAGCCGATGACAGGGCAGAGAGAAGAGCTGTGCAGTCCGCCCAGGGCTGCAGGAGGACCAACCCTGGCCATATACGAAGAAGGGGTGCTCGGGGGGCACCTCGATGCTCACTTTGCTCTGCTGCTCACCAACCACGAAATGCAGCAGCACAAATCCAGGCCACTGGCTCTCCTGAATGTCCACAACCGTGCTGGAGTCAATCTTCAAACCCCCGCTCACTTCGGCACTGCGCACAAAATCCTGGGTCTGGAGGTCCTCCACCCGCTTCAGCTCCCCTGTAGCCAGCTGGATGATGGCGCCTTTCATGAAATGGGAGGGCAAGTGAGAAGAGGTAATGGGGGGTGGTGTTGGCTCCTTGTCTGGGAAGGTGGCTCTGCCCTGCACGTCCAGACTTGATGCCACCAGGATCTCCGAGCCCACAGGCAGCAGGCCTGGGTCAGTTCCAGTGGGCACCAGGTTGCCATTGGCTACAACCATTGCTTTGGGTAAAGGTCTGTGTTTCAGCGGTTCCTGCTGGGATTGAGGGTAGAACCCACGGGCCTGATTTTTCTCTGCCAGTTCTGCAGGGTTCTTGGCTAACCCTCGCCCCTCACCCTGATGGTCAGGGGCATGATGGGACAGGTTAAGGGGGCTAGATTCATCCTTCCTCTGAGCTGCCACCACGCGATAGTCCTGAGAAGCTAAAGCGCCAACTACCCGCTGGACCTCAAGATCGGTGTCTGGGGTTCCTCGATGTGCCGGCGCCACCACCTCCACCCGTGGAGTCTGAGAACCTGAAAACAACTGTCCATCCACCACACATTCCACCACTGGCACCAGTCCTTGGCCTTCACCCTTACTGTTGGGGGACTCAAGGGCTTCACTTTCCCGTCTTACTAAATGTCGCTCTCGTCTCTGACCTCCATTGGCAGAAGCTGCTTCCAGAGCAGACTGGCCCTCCTGAGGGGTAAGAACTGGGCTGGCACCTGCTGGAGGGGTTTCATGCAAGGTATACCCAGCAGGTAACCTGGACATCTGATAATAAATGGGCATCCGGCCCGGAGCGAGGTCCAGTGGCTGAGTACTCGAATGATGTGGCAACTGCCCAGATGGGGAGGTGGCAGAAGGGGTTTTGTTAAATGAATGGGCTGGAGATGAAGCCTGGGGCGAAGGAGTAGCTTCTTCTGCCAGGAGTGAGGCATATGGCACAAAGTGTGGGAGATGAGAGGTGGCGAGGTTGGCCGAAGGAGAAAGGAGGGGACTTGGTAGGAAATTAGGTGGCACAGCGTAGGGAAGGCTGTAAGGAGACCCGATAAACTGCAGTGAGGTGGACGGCAGCTGAGCATAGTGAATTGGGGGATAGTGGATTCCTGGATGTTGAATCAGTGAAGACGCTACATTAAACGTGGGGGGCAAAGGGCTCATGTTTACCACGGATGGGAGGCCAGTTGGTGAGAATGTGGCAGGTGGCACAGCCACCTTGTACAGCATGCCATACTGGTCCACTGTCAGACCAGTAATGGCCTCAGCTCCATCATTCCCCAGGCTGACTCTGGTTCCTGCCTGGCTCTGCCCGGCCACCACAACCCCTCGGGACCATTCAGAGGCATCGCTGGAGGGTGTGTGGTTAGTGGAGCAGCTGGTAGTTCTCCCCATATCCTCGGTGGTCACGGGGAGGTCTCGTTTCTTTGGTGGAAGGCATTCCTGACTCCTCTCATGAACAGGTTTCATATTGCTTTGTGGTGTTCCTGGAGCTTGGAAGGGGTCGGCTTGCTCCTTGGGGCATCAGAAGGGGCTTCTCTGTGGCTTCCCTGCACCCCTCTCTGCTGCTGGCTGGGGCGCCCACATCTGCTAGGGAATAAATCAGAAGCAAAGAAAAGTAACCTAGGGATGAACCAAGTTAAAAGAAACAGAAAGAATTGCACCCATGGAAGAAGCTGTAATAAAAGGTACTGCTGGAAAAAGAAGTATAAGAAAAGGGGTAAACAAAGAGACTGTCACCCACTTATCCAGCTTAGGACATGACAGAAACAGGGAAATCACAAAGCACAGAGCCACAAGGACGAGCACTGAACAATGCAGAAACAACCCAGTGGCTCCACAACCCCCAGAAATGAACATCTTCAGGATCAGTCATGCCTCTCCTCAGGACCCTCTTTTCAGTCTTGTCTCTTAAGGGGGTTTTGAACACCATCTTTGCTGCTGGCTCTTTCTCCTAAGTTTCTCCTTTTTCACTAAAGACTAATATACCATCTCCCTTCCCTGAACATATGACCTCATCCTTGTTTCCTTTCCTCAGTCTAAATTGGGTGATGACCTCACCTACTCCCATCTCTTCCACCCAAGCCTGGCTCACCTCTTGTCCTCCTTTGCCTGATATCTCCAGGTCCTCAAGGACCTGGGTGTCAGTAAGGCCTGAGGTTTTCTTGTCTTTTTTTTTTTTTTTTCCAAAGCCTTGCTCCCTAAACATGCTATGAAACATAGTATCTTCTTTGCCCCATGAAATACTGCATTCTAACTTGGGCAAAATGGGAAGAGTGATTATACTAGTTTAGTCTACAACTTGTTTCTCCTCCTCCCCAAGTAGCAACAAAACTGTTATGACTTCACATAGACTTCCCTTCCCCTGGTCTAACAAAAATTATTTTCTTCTCACTGAACACCTTCAATCTGCCTTCTTTATTCACTCCCTTTGTTCCTCTGTGTTCTCTTTTGCCAATGGCTCCTTTTCCATTGCAGACCTGCTCTAGGGCCCACTTCATAAAATTCTGGTTCCACTCCTCCAAATATGCCTGTTTCTTTCTATCCTAGGTCTATAGGTTTCATAACAAAGTTCTCTTGCCTTCCTCTTACTGTCACCTTTCACAAACGCTTCTATCCACTATCCAAAAGCATCTTTTTGGTCTGAACACTTCAATGCACATGAACTTTGTCACCTAATTATTCCAATCAGGCTCCCATTCTTTGGCTTTGAAAAGAGCTTTCTGTGATACTACATTCTGTTGTTTTTCCATTGTGGCATCCCAGATGTTTTTCTGCAACAAGGAATCCAAAGTGCCTGGATTACCTGAGCTCCCCCTGGTGCTTCTGAGCAGCTGTAATGAGTGTCCTCCCGGGTGGCTTGGGAGCCTAGAAGACGAAAGAGAGATGGAATAAGCAGAAGCCTGACCTCTGAGCCTCTCCAGCGTCATCACTGAAAGGTCATTCCAATGCCACAAAGACATGAAAGTCACAATGAGCTCTCCTCTCATCCTCTTCTCCAGAGGTAGCAACAATTTATCCAGAGAGCCAGGGCAGCTGAATAGAAAAAAGGCCATCTCATAAACTCTAATGACGTCTCTGGGAAAAAAATGCCCATCTGTCAAACCTCACTGTTTTCCCTTAACATTATATTCTTTATTCCCTGCTTGTGCCTACTATCCGAAGGTTAAATTTACTTCCAATCCAAAGTTCAGTTAAACGCAGGAGACTTAACATTGTTCCAATGTTAACAATGGGCAGCAAGGAAAACCAATTCCACGGACTTTACCTTTACTCGGGATCTATAAAAACAGATTTGATGGTTATTTAACTGAGAAAAGATGCACCAGTAGAAAAAGAATTTTGTTTCTGGGGCAGAAAAAGAGGTCAAGGGGGAGTCACTCAAGGGGAAAGCCTTATTAACAAATTTTCAGATTTTTAAAAAATGGGCTCGTGTGTGTGTGTGTGTAAATTTTCTGTGTGACAACGTTACACCAAGTGATGAATCAGGTGTGATGGAAACTGAAAACATCACCTTGATCCTCATGCAGCTAACAAGGGGGAAACAAAACTACCACTGAGCTACCCATCTGTGAATGCACACTCGCCAGAAAAGGTACAGCACTGAAGCCCGCGGAACAGAGAAAGCAGTACAGATGAATTCTCAGAAACTACCCACTGTCCTGTCCAGCTGCTACAGAACCCTGCAAGCCTCGACCCAAACGGAAGGCAACATTTCTGTCTAAAGACTGGCACGGCGCTGGCATACAAAAGAGTGGCAAGATGGGGAACCATGGGAGAGAACCAAATCCCCAATCCCACAATACACCGTGGGCACAAGTCATGCACCCTTCTCTGCCGGCAGCTTCAGTAACTGAAGAGCACTTCGCTTTTTCCCATCTTTTCCCCATACAAACTGGGGTCACATCTTTAAATCTCAGAATGACCCTTGCTCTCTCCAACTAAAACGTTCAAGAAAACCTGCTTTTAGGTCACGAGGGGTTAGCAAGCACAAATTTTAAAAAATGAGAGGCAAAAGGTTTGCGGGAAGGATAAATAAAAAGTCTGTGCGCCGGGGCTGCACGACGCAGGACACATTTCAGAATCTGAAACCTTGGCCTCTGATGGCTCAAAGGATTTCTCAAGGGGAAGACAAGCTTGTCACCCCGACTGAGCTACCGGGCAAGGAGGACCGTTCCGCAGGGCTGCCAAAGCAGTTAGGAGAGCTGGGAACGAAGCCCCTCATCACGCTTTTTGGAAATCCAGAGGCTGAACCCAGCCAGAGTCCCGAATTCGCAGAGGGCAAGAGGTGAGCCCGACAGAATGGGAGAAGCTTGGAAGAAACGAGGGGATATGTCTTCCCGCGATCCCGCAATCCATGCTCCAACACGAGTAGGGCACCAGATCGGGAATTCTGCGTTTACAGAGTGGAGGTCGACCCTTCAAGCAAGGTTGCAGGGGCGAGGCCACGCAGGCGACGCTTCCTTGTTTGGCGGCCCCCTTCCCGCCCCGCAGACTCGGACAACTCTGGCCCGCGGAGGTACAGCCGGGGGGGCTCCGCCTTCCAGGCTGTGCCGTAGAGAAGCGGGCGGGGGTCTAGGCGCGGCCTCTTCGCTAACTCTGTCCGCTGTGCTCGGCCCCGGCCCGGTGAGGCAACGGGCTGCTAGGGGCCACTTCCTCTGGAGCTCCGAACCTAGGCCTGCCTGACCTCAGGGAGGCCAGCCTGGCGGCCACCACTCCTGGCGACACTCACCGGCCCATCTCACAGCGCTCCCAGGGCTCCTCCCGCTCGTCCCGGAGCCGCCGCACCCGCGGCCGCCGCCATCCCCGGCCCCGGAGCCGCCCCACACCCAGCGCCCCCCCCAGCCGGGCGCCCGGAGATGGCGTCAGCGCGTCCCGCCCCCGGCGCAGAAAAATTACGTCACGGCGCGGGCCAGAGAGCGACGCAGTGGTCTCCCGGCAGGGTGGGGTGGGTACCGCTGTTCAATCGCACATCGCTGCTACTCTCCCATCTGGTGGGAAAACAGATTCCAACCCCTGGGACCTGTGAATAGGGCTGTGCTCTGACCCCACTCCCTGACCCCACAATAACCCCGCGATCTTTACACCCCAGTAAATACTGGGGGGTTCCCAAAAACAACGACTGGGGCGTGGCCATCAGTGACCCCCATTTCCTGGACTTTCGGTCCTGCCTAGTGAAGCCTCCCCTTGGGAACCTCGGGGAATCCCTGAGTGACCCAGTCCAGGAAAGCGAGGCGATCCCAGACTTGAACGTTTGTGAGGAGTAAGAAGAATGGGGTTAGTACAGTGGGAAATAACTTGACTGAGTGGGAAGGTTTGACTACTCGACGAAATCTTAGATTCCCATTCATTCCGAAGTAGTAGATTTCATAGTAACATGAGCCTATCACTTAAATGAAAACGAAAGTGGTTGTATTTGTGTTTGGATTACTGCTGTAATTTTTTAAGTAGCTATTAATATTTTCTGAAAACGAACTAAGAAATTTTTGACTATTGGAGAGACAAACTCTGTTCAATAGATAACAATTAATCTTTGTTCAATTTTATAATTAGTGGCGGAGGCAGGCGTTGTGACCCAGGCACCTGCATCCCATATTAAAATTCCAGTTTGGCTCCTGGCTGCGTTGCTTCTGACCCAACTTTCAGCTAATGCATCCCAGGAAGCAGCAGGTGGTGGCTCAAGTGCAAGGCCCCCAGCCAACCACTTGGGGGACCTGGATGGAGTTCCTGGCTCGTGGCCTTGGTCTGGTCCAGTACTGGCTGTTGTGGGCATTTGAGGGAATGAACTAACAGATGGAAGCGCTCTCTCTCTCTCTCTCCCTCTCAATCTCTGTGTTGCTCTACCTTTCAACTAGATGAGAATAAACAAACGTTTAAACAAACAAAATACTGCTGGGGAAAAAAAAAGTACTGGCTAGTTTCTGGTCCCTAATATGTGGCTATCTGCATTTTTACCACATTAAGCCTCAGTTTCCACTACTGCAAAAAGAATAGGAGTAAGATCTAGATAGAAGAACTTATCATCTTGTTAAGGGAAAACAAAAGCCAATATTGTGAATCATTTATTTAATGTTAAAAGAGTTGCATATATTTATGTATATGTAAATAAATAGATATACAAGAGGGGAAGATACATAACTAGTTATCCTTTCTTCATTAAAAAAAAATCCCAAATTGGAAGACGTTCAAAAACAACTTAAGTTATTGTTTGAATTTTTATAAGAATAATATCTTAGATATTTAAAAATTAGTAAGATACAAATACAATACGGATCTCAGATTTTAGGAAATCATTATGCTTCAATTTTATATATATTTTACATATTTTACATATATTTTACATATACATTTTACGTATATTTTATATACGGATAGGCACAAAGAATTATGAAAATTATTAGACACTACCACAGACAGCACACATATACTCAGCACAAGTGAGTAAAACAGTGAAACTCCTGCTGTCCTAGAAATCAGCAGAGGGCTTTGCTTCAAGAATATTAATATTAGTGCTGGGGCTTGCACTGTGGCTCAGCAGGTTAAAGACCAGGCCTGCAGTGCTGGCAGTCTGAGTCCTGGATGTTCTATTTCCCACCCAGCTTGAGCCCCTGTACCTATGTGGGAGACCGGAAGAAGCTCCTGGCTCCTGGCTTCAGCCTGGCTCCATCATGGCTGTTGTGGCCATTTGTGAAGTAGCCCAGTGAATGGAAAAGATTTCTCTTTCTCTCTCCTCCTCCTCCTCCTCCTCCTCCTCCTCCTCCTCCTCCTCCTCCTCCTCCTCCTCCTCCTCCTCCTCCTTCTCCTCCTTCTCTCTCTCTCTCTCTCTGTAACATTGCCTTTCAAATAAAATAAATCTTATAAAAATATATTATTCATGACAATCACTTTCCTCTCTCAGTTTGGCCAAGAAGGAAGTCTGGTAGTCACTCCGTGAATCCGTGTTGACGCCAACCGGCATTCATGTTTCTAGTTCGGTGCTTAGCTCACTAAACTGGCATTAGAACTGCCAAAATAGAAGCTGTCTCATCTTCCACAAATATTCAAGAGTAGCCAGTTCTCCCCAGATCAAGATGCACACTCAGACAGCTGTTTTGTTTTGTACAAAGTTGAAAGAGCAGACACGGGTAGATGCGAGCGAAAAATGCTCTTTTGGCTGCCAGCCTTTACCATAAGGACGTGATGCCAAAGCCAAGGCGTGTCTGTTTAAAAAACCAGATGTTCTGATTGGTGAAACACAGGTGATTTCCTGGTTTGTGCTGCAGGTCCGAAAGGGTGGGTCCTATCTCCTCTGTGTCCTGTTCCGGAACACTTTACTCCAAGCAATCCTCATTCCTTTGGTCGTATTCTTGACGGTAGGAAGCCCCCATAGTAACAGACTGACAGAAACATTTGGGATAAGTAAACTTATGTAGTTTTTAGATTTATGACACTAAAATAACCCAAAGTTACTTAATTTCTCTGAAGATGTGCATTATTCTCCATTATTCTCTGGAATCTGGATGATTCCAAATATTTAAGTCATTTATTTGAAGTAGACCCAAGTCTTTAATAGGATAATTGGTTCAAAAAATAGTTGTTGAATGACATCGGTGAATAGTCTTCACAAAGGAATCCTGAGCTGGGAGACTTTCTTGTGAATTCCTTTACTCCTCTTCCTCTGCTCTCCGCTCACCTGTCTCACCCTCTTAGAAGGTGTTTTCAATTTCTCTCATCTGAAAGTTCTTCGTTTTCTTCCCTGAGCTTTTAAATTTCCACTGAGTTGTGAGACTTTGAGCTAAAGGAGGATTTTTAAAGCTATCTGGGACATTTGAGAACTGCAAAGTTAAGCTTCATTTGCCTTCTCCACTATTTCCTCTTTCTCTGTTTTCCCATTGAATCCCATAGCTGTGTGAAGATTGAATTCTTCTGATGAGCAACTGTGTTAGAAGGAAATAAACAAGGACAGAACCCTGCTACACAGGTTCTTCTCCCTAAACAGGCGGGAGTTTCAAACTAGCTCTCTGTCTTGCCTAAGGCCTCCCAGGAGATTGTTCTACACCTGTAGGACAGTCAGGGGGGTTACAGACAACCATCCCAACTCTTTCATACTAGGAATCAAACCAGAGGTCAGTGCTAGTATGTGGGAAACCATGTCTATCATGACAGGAGGAGTGGGCGGTTTTTTTTCCCCCTACAGTTACGTCTTCCTGCTTATATACTTCAGCATGTAAAGGAGTCATTTTTGGAAAGGAATTTTATCTTTGGGTGCCAATGCCAGAAACAACTAATCTTGGACATACATTTAAGTTATAGAAATATTTATTGAGTTTAGCTTTCTCTAGAAATGTATGGGTGACTGGTATTATATTATTATTCAACAGCTTCTAAATGTCCAAATGTAGACATACACAATTTTCAAGACTTGAACTTGAAGTGATTCAAGTTCAACTTCTCTGAATGGTTCAGTTTCCTCATTTCCACATAGTTTTAACATGTGACCTCTCTAGATTATAAAGGGAATTTCCCTTTCAAATTCATTTTTTTTTTTTAAATTTAGAGGGCAGTCTTACAGGTTTTCTGTAAGTGACTAATAGTAGTATGCCCTTCAGGGTAGGGGATTTCCCTCTCTTTTCTACTTCCTCAGATACTTGCCAGAAACTTTCAGTTTGTTAGAAACTTCCTGCAGAACTCTCAGAGGTTGAAGTAAAAACACTGATGATTAGAATAAACTGAATAAACCCAGCCCTTACTAGGACTGCAAGCGTCATACCTGTCTGCAGAATTGTTCCACAGAGAAGCAAGTGCATTCATGCCATTGCTGAGTGACCAGAAATTCTTTTTTTTTTTTTTTTTTTTAAGATTTTTTTATTTGAAGACAGATTTACAGAGAGAGATAGAGACAGAGAGAGCGGTCTTCCACCCTCTGGTTCACTCCCCAATTGGCCGCAACAGCTGGAGCTGTGCCAATCCAAAGCCAGGAATCAGGAGCTTCTTCCGGGTCTCCCATGTGGGTGCAGGGGCCCAAGAACTTTGGGCCATCTTCTACTGCTTTCCCAGGCCATAGCAGAGAGCTGGATCAGAAGAGGAGAAGCTGGGGCTAGAACCGACACCCATATGGGATGCCTGCACTTCAGGCCAGGGCTTTAACCCACTGTGCCACAGCGTAGGCCCCATACCAGAAATTCTTTACAAAGGGCTTTTTTTTCCCTATAATTTTTATTTATTTTCATCTTTATTTGAAAAGTAGAGAGACAAATGGAGATCTTCCATGCACTAGTTCACTCCCAAATGTCTATAATAGCTAGGGTTAGGCCAGGTTGAAGCCAGCAGCCAGGAATTCAATCTGGGTCTCCGATGTGAGTGGCAGGGACTCTAGTATTTGCTGCTGCCTCCCAGGGTGCACATTGGCAGGAAGCTGGATCAGAAGCAGAGGAGGAGCTGATATGGGACTAGAGGACTATGTGCCAAACGGCCACCCCTACACAGGACTTGTTGGGTCAATAAAGTGGGTGTAGAAAAACTGAAGCTTTTCATAATATTGATAATTTTCTCTTTCTCTGAGGAGCTCTTTCATCAAGGTGATTTGTGAGCTGTTGTGACTTCTGGTGAAATAATGTTCAGCTCTGCCTTCAAAGCTGATCGCCTTCGGGTTAACTTGCAACTGGTTATCAATCGCTTAAAAGTCTTGGAAAAAAAGAAAAGTAAGTAAACACTGCAGGCAACACCACAAGCTGCCTCCCAGATCATAGTGCTATCATTGAGGCTGTCTGTCTCCCAGGATCCCACTTAGCAATTTTGGCATTTAAAGAAATGTTTCTGACTTGCAGGGATGTGGTAATAATGTTTATTGTGACCAATTCACTTCAAAGCTTTCCAAAGACTGTTCTATATCCTGTCTACATCATTGTCAACATCCTCGTTGTGATACTCTCCTGTTTAACAAGACGTTGCCATTGACAAAAACCTGGTAGAGGATTCTTGGTACCTGTCTTATTTTTTAAGCTGTGTGGATTGCATGGGACTCTTCAGTTATCTAAAAATAAAGTTTATTTTTTTTAAAGTCTCCAAAGGTTTGAAATGTAAAACCACGTCCAGATTACTGGACTTCTCTTTCCCAAGACAGAAAAAGTTTCTCTAGTCATTCTTTGCAAATGGACAGTAGCTATTAAGTTTGAGCCCTCCGGGCAAATTCTGGAAGAACTTCTTTGACTATTCTCAGACACACAAAAAATGTCATTCCTTATATCAGGGGTCGGCTCAAGCAGAGTTGACACCCATGAATGGGGGAGTTCTACTGACAAGTGTTGTCTTCTTTCTTGAAGTCTAACTTATTTTCTGTTGTCTTTGCATTGTCTTTGCTTTGTCCTCGCTGTAGTGGGTCACATAAGATGCTAATTCTTAAAACACCGAAAAACTGAAGATCTCTGATTAGAAGAAAAGTTCAGGTGAAATAAGTATTGCACAAAAATGCAGTTCTGGAGCAGGGTCCGGCACAGTCATCAAGTTGCCACCTAGCCACCACGTTCTATTCTGGGATGCCTGGCTGAGTATAGGCTTCTTTGCTTCAGATCCAGCTTCCTGTTAATGCATCCAGGCAGGCAGCAAGTGAGCACTCAACCACATGGTTTTTTTTTGTTTGTTTGTTTGTTTTTGTTTTTTTTTTTGTTTTTTGTTTGTGTGTTTTTTTTTTTTTTAGCTTTGTTTTATTTATTTGAAAGGCAGAAATACAGAGGGAAGGAGAGAGACAGAGATCTTCCATGCACTGGTTTACTCCCTAAATGGCCGCAATGGCTGGAGCTGGGCTGATCTGAAGCCAGGAGCCAGGAGCTGCTTCGGGGTCTTCTGCTGCTTTCCCAGGTGCATTAGTAGGGAGCTGGATCAGAAGTAGAGCAGCCAGGACTCAAAGTGGAGCCCATATGGGATGCTGGCACTGCAGGCAGGGGCTGAACCTTCTGCACCACAGCGCCGGCTCAGGTGCTTGGCTGGGTTCTTGCCAAGGAGACTCAGATGGAATTCTGAGCTCCTGGCTTTGGCCTTGCCTTACACTGGCCGTGGTGGACATCTATCAAGTGACCCAGTGAAGGGAAGATCTCTCTCTGTTTCTCTCTGTCTTTCAAACAAAATGAAAATTAATGAATTAAAAAGTTTTTAAATGCAGTTCTCTGAGTGCTCAGTCAATAATCCTACCGCATCACCATAATCCAGTGAGAGGGATGAAGCTGTTACTAAAACTTCTAAATTTATTTTTGGGAATTCTTTTGCGATATATCACAGATATCAGGGCATTATTTAATAGAGACCAAAGAAGTAGTAAAAATGAATGAATATTAGGCACATAAAGTGGGACCCAAAATTGTTGCTGTTAATGAGAATGATATTGATGATATATACACAGCCCTTGTAAATTCCAAACTGCATGCCCACATGTTCTTTTATTGGGTCCTGACAATCCAATGACACACGTTACTATCCAGATTAATATTTTCCTCTTTTTACAAATGCCTGGGTAAGCGTCACTTTTAGAGTATGGTGGGCAGACTATAGAAGGGGGAGGCTCAGAAGGTTTTCTGGCTTGTGAGATCACTTCATCACGTCGTAACACAAGGTGGAAAGACTTTGCCTGTCCCAATAACTGGCTTGGGACTGGCCACATCCGTTTACTTCTCCAGTATGACTACTTTTCCATTCTGTAGCTTCGTATGGTTATTTTAAAAGTGTAAGAATTTGAAATCTGAATATTTGGCTCTGAGTACCAGTTCAACCAGGGGCAAGCTATTTAACCCCTCAGAGACGTAATCCTCTCAGTTGTAAAATGCAAATAACAATACAAACTCACACAGGTGTCACTGCAATCAAATTGCACTCTGTATATGAAAACATTTTTTAAAATGCAAAGCACTGGCCACAGCTCACTAGGCTAATCCTGCGGCGCCAGTACCCTGTGTTCTAGTCCCAGTGGGGCACCAGATCCTGTCCCGGTTTCTCCTCTTCCAGTCCAGCTCTCTGCTGTGGCCCAGGAATGCAGTGGAGGATGGCCCAGGTGCTTGGGCCCTGCACCCGCATGGGAGACCAGGAGAAGCACCTGGCTCCTGCCTTCGGATCAGCGTGGTGTGCTGGCCACAGTGCGCTGGCCATGGCGGCCATTGAGGGGTGAACCAATGGAAAAGGAAGACCTTTCTCTCTGTCTCTCTCTCTCACTGTTCACTCTGCCTGTTAAAAAAAAATGCAAAGCACTACATGTATTCTCCTTGTTAAAAAATTTATTTCTTTGAAAATCAGAGAGAAAGAGAGAGAGAGAATAGGGAGACATAGAGACAGAAAGAGTTCTCTTATCCACTGGTTCACTTCCCAAATGGCTGCAATGGGCATGACTGGGCCAGACCACAGCCAGGAGCCTGGAACTCCATCCAGATCTTCCAAATAGGAGGCAGGGACCCAAGCACTTGGGCCATCTGCCACCGCTTTCCCAGGCACATCAGCAGGGAGCTGGATTGTAAGTGGAGCAGGGGCTGGCGTTGTGGCACAGCGGGTTAAATTGCTTTCCTGAAGAGCCGGCATCCCATATGAGCACCGGTTCGAGTTCTAGCTGCTCCTCTTCTGATTCAGCTCCCTGCTATGGCCTGGGAAGGCAATAGAGGATGGCCCAAGTGCTTGGGTCCCTGCACCCATGTGGGAGACCCGGAAGAAGGTCCTGGCTTCAGATAGGCGCAGCTCCAGCCATTGCGGCCATCTGGGGAGTGAGAAGACCTCTCTCTGTCTCTACCTCTCTCTGTAACTCTTTCAAATACATAAAAATAAATATTAAAAAAAAAAAAAAGAAGTGGAGCAGCCAGCACTCGAACAGATGCTTGTATGGGCTGCAGGCGTCACAAGTAACTGCTTAACCTGCCACACCACAAGACCAGGCCCTGCATTCTCCTTCTGAAAATAACTCATCTTCTAATTTCAAAAGTAATGGGTATTCATCATGGAATACTTTAGGAAATTAAGGCAAGCTGAAAGGAGATGATAAAGATCACCTCTCAAACCAACCCCCTAGAATGAGTTGTCAGCCTTCAACAGGGCAGAATCCCAAGGCCGGCTTGTTACACTGCCAGCTGCTGGGCTCTGCTTCCAGAGTTCTTCTGATTCAGTGCTTCTGGGCCAAGAACTTGCATTTTTTTAAAAAAAGATTTATTTATTTATTTGAAAGGCAGAGTTACAGAGAGGCAGAAGCAGAAAGAGAGAGAGAGAGAGAGAGAGAGAGAGAGAGAGCGAGCGCTTCTATCCTCTGGTTCACTCCCCAAATGACCACAGCGGCTAGAGCTGCGCTGATTCGAAGCCAGGAGTCAGGAGCTTCTTTCATGTCTCCCACGTGGGTGCAGGGGCTCAAGGACTTGGGCCATCTTCCACTGCTTTCCTAGGCCATAGCAGAGAGCTGGATCAGAAGAGGAGCAGCTGGAACTTGAACTGGCACCCATATGGGATGCTGGCACTGCAGGCAGTGGCCTTATGCACTATGCCACAGCACTGTGTAAGTTTTAAAAACTTACATTTTTAAAAAGTTCCCAGGTAATGCTAACGTTGCTGCTCTGGGGATGGGGCTTTGAGAAGCACTGACCTGATACAAAAGACGTAACTTTATTGTGTATTTTTTTTTTTGACTAACAAATATTTTAATGTTAAAACATCTAATGAAAAGTGGTTGGTAAGCAGTACTTGCTGATAAATGGCAACTCTAATTAACAAGGTTAAAAGAAAGTGCTGTACGGTATCTTGTAAACACGGGTCACCACTTTTGTTGTAGGGTTGCAGGTGGTGCTACAAAAGTTAAAAGTAAAACCATAACTAAAAACAACTTTGTTTTACTATGCTGATTACAAAGGCTTCAAATAAAAACCTACAGCTTTAACCAAACCCCTTTGCCACTGTCCTTTTTGTCTTCTTTACAGTCTGACTTGCTCGTAAGTGGACACTTCAAAAAGTTTGTGGAAAATGGAAGGCTGTTCTGGTGCAAAAATTTTTGAAATCCTATGCATAGTTTTATCATAATACATATTTTTCATGATCTTTTGATTTGAAATTTTTTTACAGGAAAATAAGCTTACCTTTTAATTCCATTTTCCATGAACTTTATGAAATCCCTGTGTATTCACCCAACAATTTAATGCCCATGTTAACCACAAGAAGGTACTAAAACCACCATATAAGGTTATTTCAAATTTGCCAACCATTTGGCAAAGAGCAGTATGACTGAGTGAATACATGTGATTGCACGTGGCCACCAAGATACCTGTACTTTTTGATAACATGGTTTTTGCTTAAAGATTTTTTTGCCAGAGGTTGAAATTGTGATAATTTCAATTCACTTTTACATGGATTCTTTACTATTAAGCCTGAAATTAATGCCAAGCAATTCACCTTAATGTGGTATTGTAATATCACTATATGTTACATTGATTTACAACCCTGGTTTATTTTTCATTAACTAAAATGCAGAAATGATTTTCTCATACAAATCACATCTGCTGAAGCTACCTTGTCTGTTTCTTGGATTCACAAACTGAAAACCGCAGGAACATTATAGGAAAGACACCTACAAAGTTAAGAATAAAGAATTATACATCTTGATTATTTTCTTAAATTGCCAATTGCTTACTAAACTAACCCAGCACAATGTGAAAACAATAAAAAAAAATGAGGTGGCTTATGAAGGCCATAGCTTTGGTGACAACTTAGAATCAGACTTTAGATCTGGAGCTGACCCGGACCTAAACAGTATGCTCAGGCCTGATGTCCCCCCTCTTTATTTGCACGGCTTTATGGCTACAGCGTATTCTTCACTCATTGCACACATGACAGACACCTGGACATCTTCGCCTGCGTTGTATTTGCCTTCTATTTCTTTGCCTAGTTCACCTTCTGGCAGTTTAAGATCCTCACGAACTTCACCAGTTTCTGTCAGCAGGGAAAGGTAACCATCCTGAATGCATATCAGTTGATAGTCATTTCTCTTAATATTTGGAACATCCATGTTGTGAGTAGAAGGGCAAATATCTTCATATTTTTTGCCCGTGAAAATATCAGTTCCAACAAGGTGAACCTTGGCATGGCCGTGCCTTCCGGTTTTGGAAGTTGACATCTCCACTATTCTGCATGGTCGTCCCTTCAGCACCACGAAGCCGTTTTTGCGTAGGGCCGAGCACTTCACTGGGTAAGTGCTGGATGCCCCGGCGTCTGCAGTGGTGAAATCAATTTCGTCTGCCATGATGGGCTGGGGAGATGACTGTTCTTCCGAGGGAACTTTCAGCTTTGAGCAGGCAACCCGGACTTTCGCCTGCGCATCCGCGCCAGTACCTCAGCGCTGCAGCTGCTGCGGCGGCGGCGGCGGTGGCGGCCGCAGCAGTTTGTGCATATTTTAAATGTATATTTTACTAAAAACATTGCTTCACACTGTTATATAACTTGCTTTAACTCTCTTCGGTGCATTCGTTTTCCTCTTTGGGCTTTGTGCTACAGCCGAGCAGACCCAGAAAGCAAGGAAGGAGATCGCTGACTACCTGGCTGCTGGGAAGGATGAGCGAGCCCGGATCCGCGTGGAGCACGTAATCCGGGAAGACTACCTGGTGGAGGCCATGGAGATCCTGGAGCTGTACTGTGACCTGCTGCTGGCGCGGTTCAGCTTGATTCACGCCACGAAGTGAGTGCCTTAATTCACAGGCTCAAAAAGACCCAAGTACTTGAGCCATCAAAGCTGCTTCCCAAAGTCTGTATTAGCAGGAAGCAGGAGGCAGAGCCAGGCATTGAACCCAGCTACCCTGATGAGCGTGGCTGGGCATCTTAAACAGCATCTCAGCTGCTAGGCTAAGTGCTTGCTCCAGCTGCAAGTGTTATGGGCTCAAAGTCAGACAGGATTTCTTTGTTCTTTGGACCTGATATATATTGTAACTTCTGAAAAAACTCTCCTACTTCCTCTAAATCTCTGGTCAGGACGTGTAGGGATTTCCTCTTAGCTGTTTCCAAGATATCCAAGCAGGAAAGAGATCTCCCCTGACTGACATCAGGTCCTAAAGGTCTGGGAGAAAGACTCAAAGGCATTCCTTTTTTTGAACATATGCACCTTCAGTAGAAGAAAAATGAGTGTTTTGGGGACAGGCTATGCACAGTGATTAAGCCGCTGCTTTGGACACCTGTATCCTGTATCAGAGTGCCCAGGTTCAAGTCCAGCTTCCTGCTGATGCACATTCTGGGAGATAGCAGATGATGGTTCAAGTACTTGAGTCCCTGCACCCACCATGGGATCCCTGGGTTGAGATTTTGGCTCCCAACTTAGGTCTGGCCCAGCCCTGGCTATTGCAGGAATTTGAGGGGAATAGGAGTGAATGAGAGATTTCTCTCTGTGTCTCTCTGCCTTTCTAATTGATAAAATAAATTTTGTGTTTATTTTAAAAAAGATTTATGTATTTATTTGAAATGGAGAAATAGTTATTTGAAATATTTATTTGAAAGGGAGAGGCAGAAGCAGGAAAGAGAGAATGAGAGAGAGAGGCATCTGCTGGTTCACTCCCCAAATGGCCTTAATGGTCAGAGCTGTGCCGGATGGAAGCCCAGAGGCAGGAGCATTGTGTGTGTCTCCCACGTGGGCGCAAGGGCCCAGGCACTTGGGCCATCCTCTGCTGCTTTCCCAGGTGCACCAAGAGGGAGCTGGATCAGAAGTGGAGAAGCTGGGACTTAAACCGGCACCCACATGGGATGCCAGCACCACAGGCGGTAGCTCAACCCACCACACCACAGTGCTGGCCCCAATTAATTTTTATTTTTTTAAAGGTTTATTTATTTTACTTGAAAGAGTTACACAGAGAGAGAAAGAAAGGAGACAGAGAAAGATAGGTCTTCCATCTACTTCTTCACTCCACAATTGGCCGCAACGGCTGGAGTTGCGCCAATCCAAAGCCAGAAGCCAGGAGCTTCTTCCAGGTCTCCCACGTGGGTGCAGGGGCCCAAGGACTTGGGCCATCTTCTGCTTTCCCAGGCCATAGCAGAGAACTGGATTGTAAGTGGGGCAGCTGAGACTCTAACCAGTGCCCATATGGGATGCTGGCACTGCAGGAGGCAGCTTTACCCACTAAGCCACAGCGCTGGCCCCTAATTATTGTTTTTAAAAAAGCTTATATGGGGCCAGCACTGTGGCATAGCAGGTTAAGCTGCTGCCTGCAGTGCTGGCATCCCATATCACTGCTAGTTTTGATGTAGGCAGGCAGATAGGATGAAATTGATTAGATTTGTGGGCTGGAAAACCACACCTTCACCATGCTCCTGTGTGATCTCACGCCCCTACCTGATCCCACCTATATGCCCACTTGCCAATCAGACTGCGTAACCACACCCTTTTGGAAGTGGATAAAAGGCCTGGAACACGGTGGGCCCAGCCCCTTTTTTTACCATTATTGCCCTTTGTTGCCCTTGCTGCCTTCCAGGAGCCTGCATGCTCTCTGCACATGGCTGGCTCCTGGCCTGCTCTCTGCTTGGTATGGACTGCAACTTAATCTCTAGACTTTTCTTTTTCCATTAGACAAAGCCCTCACTCTCCTATGCATTTCTCTCACTGAATAAAATCCTTAAAACATACCATGTTGCCTGGTCAGTTGAGCCAGTATTCAGAATTCTTCTCTGAATATGTGTCAAGAACCCAAACAGCTTATGAATTTCAGGAAATATTGATAAGCAAAACAGTTTCAGTTTGAGTCCCAGCTGCTCCCCTTCTGATCCAGCTCTCTGCTGTGGCCTGGGAAAGCCAGGATGATGGCCCAAGTGATTGGGTCCCCGTACCCATGTAGGAAATCTGAAAGAAGCTCCTGGCTCCTGGTTTCAGATTGGTACAGCTCCTGCGTTATGGCCATCCGGGGAGTGAACCAGCAGATGGAGGACCTCTCTCTCTCTTTCTTCTTCTTCCTCGCTCTAACTCTGCCTTTCAAATAAAATAAACAAATCTTAAAAAATCAGTAAGTAAAATAAAAAATATGTGGTATGATCACCTACAGCAGCACAGATTCCCAGACCAGCTGCATACCTGTCAGGCAGAAAATGTGGAGAGGCTACCTCCCATGTCCTTCACACACCAGCGTTTTGGGAGAGATCTCGATCTTTCCACAAAACCCTTCAGGGAGTAATTAACCTGCAGACTGTTGACTCTAGCACCAGAAGTTGCCCAAGGGCCCCCAGGGCTCTTGAATGGAAATAGTCTCCACAGCAAATTCCAAACATTCCCCTCTCAGACACCTTCTAAGCAGGTTTTCTTCCCCCTCCCCCAGCCCCCTCCCCCAACTTGTACAAGCAAGGCAAAAGTCAAGTATCATCAGACAGACTGTAACAAGTTGGGCCCTGGAGATCTCCCAGCAACTCTGTCGCAGACTTTGTCCTCTGCCAGCAAGTGTGTTCAGTAGTGTTACTATCTCCTAGGGGCAAAACCTTGAGATTTATGTCCTAGGCTGGAGACAAGAATTGTCGTGTCTTTCCTTTCAGAGCGTGTGTGTGTCTGTGTGTGTGTGTCTGTGTGTGTACATACACACATATATATGTACATATATATAGATGAGTAATTTCTATGAGTAACTGTGTGTATAAACATATATACATATGTATCTAAATATATATTTTCATATAGATTTACATGCCATTTTAATTTTTAAAATTGTTATTTAATATTTAGCACTGCCCATGGCCTACCTTTGAAATAGGGAAAAGAAAAAACAAAGCATTAAAGCCCTTAGTCTCATAATTGTGTGCTTTCCTCAGGCAACTAGATCCCGGTCTGGCCGAATCCGTTTCTACACTAATCTGGGCAGCTCCTCGACTTCAGTCAGAAGTGCCTGAGTTAAAAATAGTAAGTTTGACTAGTCCCCTCCCCCTTTGGTAAAGATTTATTTATGTATGTATTTGAAAGGCAGAGTGACAGAGGAAGAGAGAGAGAGAGAGAGAGAGAGATCTTCCAAACACTGTTTTGCTCCCCAAGTGGCTGCAAAAGCCAAGGCGGGGCCAGGCCACAGCCAGGAGCCAGGAACTCCATCCTGGCCTCCCACCTGGGTGGCAGGGTCCCAGGTACTTGGGCCATCTTCCACTGCTTTCCCAAGCACATGAGCAGGAAGCTGGATTGGAAGTGGAGTAGCTGGAACTCTGATATGGGATGCAAGTGGCACAAGCTGTGGTTTAATCAATTGCAACACAACACTGGTCTCAGTTTGAACTGTCTGTGCCATGATGCTGGGTGAAGGTTACTTGACTAGAATTATAGGCTACTTGAGGACTCTTCATCTGTTAAAGGATACCAAAAAAGTATTTTCTTTTGTTAACCTTTAAGTGAAAAATGAATCATTTTAATGTCAATGGTAGAAAAATAAATAAGCCTTAACTAAAACAAAGCAAAACTTAAGGCTTTGAGGGAGGAGTTTCCTAATTTAAAAGTGCATAGAATTAGAGGTTTTAAGTTTTACATATGTCATATACTTCAAATTAAGTAAAACATTTGTAGTTATTGTTGTTTTGATCCTAAGAGAACATAATTCCAATGAAGTAACAAGAGAGTAACTTTTGCTTTTTCAGCCATTCTTCCTCTTAAGCAAATTTGACACAACTTGATGAATTTTGCTTTTCTTTCCTGATGATGGGTCACTGCAGGTTTCCAATCAGCTGTGTGCAAAATACAGCCAACAGTATGGCCAACTATGTCAAACCAATGAGATCGGAACTGTCAACTCTCAGGTAATACCATTTATGGAGATACGTGTTTTTCTGAACCTAGAAGATTGGGTGAAGCAAATTCATAACATAAAATAATTTTGTGCAGGCTGAAAGATGTTTAGAAATAAATTTTCCACTGGGGCAAAGCAACATATATAAAGGTTTTGGACTAAGGAATGAAAAAGGTGAAGCCAAGAAAGCTGAGCTAATTACTTTTCAAAACAGGTGCACAACTTCTTCTTCTTCTTCTTCTTCTTCTTCTTTTTTTTTTTTTTTTTTTGACAGGCAGAGTGGAGAGTGAGAGAGAGAGAGACAGAGAGAAAGGTCTTCCTTTTGCCGTTGGTTCACCCTCCAATGGCTGCTGTGGCCAGCGCATCGCTGCTGATCCGAAGCCAGGAGCCAGGTGCTTCTCCTGGTCTCCCATGGAGTGCAGGGCCCAAGCACTTGGGCCATCCTCCACTGCACTCCCGGGCCATAGCAGAGAGCTGGCCTGGAAGAGGGGCAGCCGGGACAGAATCCGGCGCCCAGACTGGGACTAGAACCCGGTGTGCCAGCGCCGCAAGGCGGAGGATTAGCCTAGTGAGCCGCGGTGCCGGCGCACAACTTCTTAAACATAACTTACTAATAAGATGGAAGCTAATGAAACCTAGCAGTTTCAGCTTCTGCACCTGTCACCTCATGACCACACAGATTCCAGTTCCACTGGAACTCCGAGACCTGTTCATGACAGCTGTTTCCGGCTAGTTGACATTCTTGTCTTTCAGGATGTCTGCTCTGATTGGCTCGTACCATGTTGTGCTGGTTCATGGAACATATTGAATACCACCCCTGACATAATTCAAATACATATCACAAGATCAGGATTCTTCATTCAAGATACGTTTTCCTATGTTGATTGTCTTCCTCTTATTCTACTTGGTGTGAAGTTTCTTAACTCTAGGATAAAATTGTCTTACATACTCTCAATCACGGCCCTTCTTGGTTATAAATTATACATTTTAAAAACTTAAACATTGTAGATATCAGGAAATAGAAAAATGAAGAACAATGAATCTCAGTTGAAAGATTCCCCACACTCATTTCTTATTTTGTATGGGTGTGTGTGACCAATTCTATCATTTATTTTGCAGCTGATGTATAAATTAAATCTCAGTACTCTACCCCCGACTCTAGTGGAAGAGTACTTGACAGAAATTGCTAAGAACTACAATGTGCCCTATAAACACAAGGCAGCCATTGTGGTGAGTACCTCAGGCGGGGAGAACTGACTGACAGGCAGAGATTTTTAGTGTGTATAGGAAGATTTTTTTTCTACTTAGGGATGTGGCTTCCACAGAAATCTTGGAATTACTGTAAAGCAGGTGAAAAAAAAATTTTTTTTGACAGGCAGAGTGGACAGTGAGAGAGAGAGACAGAGAGAAAGGTCTTCCTTTGCCGTTGGTTTACCCTCCAATGGCCACTGCAGCCGGCGCACTGCGCTGATCCGATGGCAGGAGCCAGGTACTTCTCCTGGTCGCCCATGCAGGTGCAGGGCCCAAGCACTTGGGCCATCCTCCACTGCACTCCCTGGCCACAGCAGAGAGCTGGCCTGGAAGAGGGGCAACCGGGACAGAATCCGGCGCCCCGACCGGGACTAGAACCTGGTGTGCCGGCACTGCAAGGCGGAGGATTAGCCTAGTGAGCCGCGGCGCCGGCAAAGCAGGTGAATTTGTACTTTCTCTCTGCCCACATACTCTCCCCAACAGATCTATGTAAGTTAACAATAGAGTAGAGAAACAAAATAAAGCTATTGAAAATGTTATATACATGGGTGTGTAAAATATTTTTTAGTTCTTAATATTAGATTTTGGAATATTTGCATATGCATAATGAGATATATTGGGGATGGAACCCAAACTTTGTTCACATGCCATATATAACTTATACACATAACCCAAAGATAATTTACTTATTTACTTTTAAATATTTATTTATTTATTTGTAAGAGTTACAGAGAGAGAGAGAGAGAGAGATCTTCCACCTGCAACTTCATTCCCCAAATGTCTGCAATGGCCAGGGCTGAACTAGGCTGAAGCTGGGAGCCTGGAACTCCATCTGGGTCTCCCACTTTGGTTCTGGAGCCCAAGCATTTGGGCCATCTTCTGCTGCCTTCCTAAGCACATTACCAGGGCAGGGAGCTGGATCAGAAGTGGAGCAGCCAGGACTTAAACCTGCACTCAAATGGGATGCCAGTGGCACAGGCGGCAAGCTTAGCCCACTGTGCCACAATGCTGGCTTCCTCAAAGATAATTTTATATAGTATTTTTAGTGCATTACCATTTTTTTTATTTATTATTTTATTTTTTTTTTATTTTTTGACAGGCAGAGTGGATAGTGAGAGAGATAGAGAGAAAGGTCTTCCTTTTGCCGTTGGTTCACCCTCCAATGGCCGCCGCGGCCGGCGCGCTGCGGGCGGCGCACCACGCTGATCCGATGGCAGGAGCCAGGAGCCAGGTGCTTCTCCTGGTCTCCCATGGGGTGCAGGGTGCCCAAGCACCTGGGCCATCCTCCACTGCACTCCCTGGCCACAGCAGAGAGCTGGCCTGGAAGAGGGGCAACCGGGACAGAATCCGGCGCCCCGACCGGGACTAGAACCTGGTGTGCCGGCGCTGCTAGGCGGAGGATTAGCCTAGTGAGCCGCGGCGCCGGCCAGTGCATTACCATTTTTAAGGTTTATTTATTATTTGAAAGGAAGAGTGACAGGGACAAGGGAAAGTCAGTGAGAGAGAAAGAGAGAGAGAGAGAAAGAGAGAGAGAGAGAGAGAGAGAGAGAGAGAGAGAGAGATCCCATTCACTGGTTTATTCCTCAAAAGCCTACATCAGCCAGAACTGTGCTGGGACTGAAGGTATGAGATAGCAACTCAATCTGGGTCTTCCTCATGGATGGTAAGAATCTAGTCACTTGAACCACTACTGCTGCCTCCCAGAAGCCACATTACCAGGAAGCTGGAGTCAGGAGCAGGAACCAAGTTTTGAAGCCAAGTACTCTGATGTGGGATATGGGTGTCTTGACTGGTATCTTAGTCACTAGGCTAAACACTTACCCTATAAACTTACTATTTAATTTTGTTTGTCTACGAACTTTTTGAAGTGCCCTCATAGCAGGTGGGCAATAGATTTTGTCAAAAGAATGAATAAATACAGAGCACACTATTACTAAGCTTTATTAAACTTTCTCATAGGCATATCTATATGTACCCATGTTTTGCTCTTAACCACTAGTATATTGCAGTGCCTGACTTCCTAGATACTTAAAGTCATTGAAAGAGAGATGAGAAAGAGGGCTGCATTCTAGAAATCTGGAAGTCTGCTTTTGACCGCCATTGATGAGATTATAAACATCATGAGGGCAGGATCCACATCTCTCTGCGTTTAATATCTTCTCCAGTGCTTCTAAGAGTGTTAGGCATGTAATAAACATGCACTAAAGAATGTATAGTACATTCAGAATCCCAGTGGAATTCTCATCCTCTTGCCTCAGGCTAAAGCCCCAGCAGACCTGGATGGAACTGGATTGACTGAGGATGTTGAGAAAGATGCCCTTGGCAAAGAACGTGGGACTGTAGCAGGAACTGGTGATCCACTTGAGGCGTCAGCATCTGCACTGGGGCCTTTACCTGGGCCATCTCCTTGTTTGCCATCCTTTCCTCCTGAAAGACAGGTCAGTATGGATAGAAAACTGAATCCAGAAAGGGAATACAGGAACTGCCAGAACATCTTTCTTTTTTATTTTAAGATTTATTTTATTTATTTGAAAAATAGAATTACAGGGAGAAGTAAAGAGAGAGAGAGAGGTCTTCCATCTGCTGGTTCACTCCCCAAATGGCCACATTGGCTGAGCTGAGCCAATCTGAAGTCAGGAGCCAGAAGCTTCTTCTGGGTCTCCCACTTGGGTGCAGGGGCCCAAGGACTTGGGCCATCTACCACTGCTGGATAGGAAGAGTGCTGGAAGGAAGTGTGGAACAGCCGGAACTCGAACCAGTGCCCGTATGGGATGCCGGCGCCCCAGGCAGAGGATTAACCTACTGCACCACAGTGCCAACCCCATTTTCTAGTTAATTTTAAGAAATATTTATTCCAGGCTTGCTATGTGAAAAACATGCATTTGGAACTTAAGCCAATTACTTCTCAGTGATCTTTTTTCTTTCAGAATAATGAAGGTAAGAAGGATGATTCCCTCTCTCCACTGCCTCCTTGTAAGTATAGAGAATGCTGGTAGACATTGGAATTGCTTCAAATGCATTAAAGGAATTTGAATTGTTAAAAGACTATATCCAATGGACAAGAGATGCATGTTTAGTGACTTACCAGGGGGTACAGTGTGGTGTTTTTGTATAATGGATAACAGCTTTCAATATGAATATGGATAATGTTTTGAAATTCATGATACAATTCAGGGGGAATGAACTTCCCAATATTTAGGAGATTCCAAAAATTGGAAAATCAAGGTTGGCTGGAGAATAAAGCTACTCCTATTAGAGGCATCACTACTGTGAATTTGGTCTAATGTAAATATACCAAGTTCCTGAGCTAAGGTCTCTAAAATGAATAACTTTTTTTTTTTTAATTTTTTTTTTAACTTTTATTTAATGAATATACGTTTCCAAAGTACGAATAATGGATTACTATGGCTTCCCCCCCATACCGTCCCTCCCACCCACAACCCTCCCCTTTCCCACTCCCTCTCCCCTTCCATTCACATCAAGATTCATTTTCGATTATCTTAATATACATGAATAACTTTTTTTTAAAGATTTATTTTATTTATTGGAAAGACCGAGTTACAGAGAGAGGTAGAGACAGAGAAAGAGGTCTTCCATCTGCTAGTTCACTCCCCAGATGGCCACAACGGCCAGAGCTGTGCCAATCCAAAGCCAGGAGCCAGGAGCTTCCTCTGGGTCTCCCACGCAGTTGCAGGGGTCCAAGGACTTGGGCCATCTTCTTCTGCTTTCCCAGGCCATAGCAGAGAGCTGGATCAGAAGTGGAGCAGCCGGGACTAGAACCGGCGCCCATAGGGATGCCTGCACTTCAGGCCGGGACTTTAAGCTGCTGCACCACAGCGCCGACCCCATAAAGTGAATAACTTTGAATTAAGCCAGGGATTCTTAGCTTATGGTCCACCGAGGAACCCTCTTAAGTAGTAGGCAAAATTTTGTTTTTGTAGGGAGATGTTTTGTTCCTTTCACTAGATTGCAAAGAAGTCTTTTACCAAACAAGTTGTAAAACCACTACCATACTCCGTCATCCTGGTACAAGTTTTGAAAAATTGTATCTTTTTTACAAGGTCTATATGACTAATACTACCACTTGTGTGATGGGGATATTGTGCAGCCTTATAGTCATAGTGTGTATTGCAGTTTCAAAAGCCAAGAGTAGTCTATTTTCTTTGAGCTGGGGTTTCGTTCAGAAGTTGTATTGACTTTTAATTATGTTTGTTGAAATTCATAGACCCAGGACTCAACCCCCCAACTTCTCATAAGCCAGAATCTGGAGCCCAGATTGGTTTTGATAAGTTCATGCTGCCTAAGTTGTCTGGTGTAAAACTTCAAGCAAGCCTATTCATTGACCCCTATGATTCTGAAGAGGTTGACTTTGAAGATCTTAACCGAAGACTTGAAATGCTGAAGAAAACAACATAATTCCTGGGAATCAGGCTCTTGGATGTGAATTTTAACATGGACCCTGTGTGTCGGTCTGAAGTTTTCTCATTCACAATTCCTTCCATTTCTTAAATTCTATGGTTCTCTGCCTACTGGAATAGTATGTGTGTATGTATCTGTACATACACATATAATTACTCCTGTCCCAAGTTTTCTTTAATTTTGAGAAGATTCTTTGATCCTTCACCCATAGAGTCTTATTAATCGCAGTCAGTGAATTTTTGTTTTCTCCCAGATCCTTATTTCTCTTGTAATTATCCTTTTTCCAGGGAGGCAAAATGGTGTGAACTTAAACCATACCTTTGTATTTACCAGCTGTACTTTTGATATATAATACCTCCTGTCAAATGTGTATGGGGGGTGGGTGGCAGCGCTGTGGCGTAGCAGGTGAAGCCATCACCTGCAGTGCCAGCATCCCGTGTGGGTGCCAGTTCAAGTACCGGTTTCCCCACTTCTGATCCAGCTCTCTGCTATGGCCTGGGAAAGCAGTGGAAGATGGCTCAAGTGCTGCACTTGTGTGGGAAGACCTGGAGGAAGTTCCTGGCTCCTGGCTTTGGATTAGCTTCACCCTGGCCGTTGCAGCGAATTGGGGAGTGAACCAGCAGATGGAAGACCTCTCTCTCTCTCTCTCTCTCTGCCTCTCCTCTCTCTAACTCTAACTCTCAAATAAATAAAGTATATCTTTAAAAAATAAAAAGGAACAGGGTTTATTTTTTAAAAATGTGTATGAGGGACCTAAGAAGCTAAAAGAATAACTGTCTTGCAAAAAAAAAAAAAAATTAGTGCTGGGTGGGCATTGTTGTGCAGTGGGTTGGTTAAGCCATCACTTGGAATGCCTCCATCACATATTCAAGTGCCTGGAATCCAGTCCTTCCTCAGCTTCCAATTCAGCCCTCTGCTTATGCACTTGCAAAGCAGTAAATAATGACCCAGGTACCTGGGACCCTGCCACTCATGTGGGAGACCTGTATGGAGTTCCTGGCTCTTAACTTTGGCCGGGTATAGCCCTGCCTATTATAAGCCATTTGGGGAATGAACCAGCAGATGGAAGATACCTCTTTCGGTCTCTCTCTCTTTCTCTTACTCTGGCTTTTAAGTAAATAAATAAATTTTTAAAAAATCAGTATCTTAAATACTGGATGCACATAGAGTGAGTGAAAGAAGAGATTTCAGAAAATCAGTGGACTCTTATGTGCCACTTATTAGTTGTGCACTTCCTTTTTCTCAACTGAAAAATAGAGACAGTAGTAAGGAGGAAAAGAAATGATTTAGGTAAAAGTCTCTAGCATTCATTAGATACTAAATAAATATTAGTTTCCTTTTCAGTTTTTGTTATTTGCTGTGTTCACTGAACTAAATAATGATTCCATGAGACTGTATAAAGTAAAGGCTAAGAGAACAAGATGTCCAAATAAATCTCTTTTTTTGGTTTCTTGTGTAACTAGTTTTTGTCTGTTTTTATTTTTTAACAGTTTTTTTTTTTTAATTTATGTATTCGAAAGGTTAGAGAAAGAGATCAGTCTTCCATCAGCTAGTTCACCCCCTAGATGTTTGCAACAGCTGGGGAATAAACTTTATTTTTAGGAGCAATTTTAGAATCACAGAAAAATTCCAGAGTATTCTTTAAATATAATTGTTCTTTATGCAAAAATCTTTATTTTGCGGCCTGTGTTGTGGTATAATGAGTTAAACCTCTTCCTGCAACACTAGTGTCCCATATGGGTGCAGGTTTGTGTCCTGGCTGTTCTACTTCTGATCCAGCTCCCTGCTAACGCACCTGGGAAATCTGCAAAAGATGGCCCAAGTGCTTGGGCCCCTGCCACCCATGTGGGAGACCTGAAAGAAGCTCCTGCCTCCTGGCTTCAGCCTGGTCCATCCTTGGCCCTCGCAGCCATTTGGAGAGTGAACCAGTGTATGGAAAACCCCTCTCTCTGTCTCTCTGTAACTCTGCTTTCAAATACATAAATCTTTAAAATAATCTTTATTTCACAATTCTATTTTATGTGTCCAGGAGAGTTTACATTGCCCTTTCTGCATATGAGAAAGTGAAACCTGTAAATCATTGCCTTTTTTTTTTTTTTTTTTTTTTAATTTTTGACAGGCAGAGTGGACAGTGAGAGAGAGAGACAGAGAGAGAAAGGTCTTCCTTTGCCGTTGGATCACCCTCCAATGGCCGCCGCTGCAGCCGGCGCACCGCGCTGATCCGATGGCAGGAGCCAGGATCCAGGTGCTTTTCCTGGTCTCCCATGGGGTGCAGGGCCCAAGCACCTGGGCCATCCTCCACTGCACTCCCTGGCCATAGCAGAGAGCTGGCCTGGAAGAGGGGCAACCGGGACAGAATCCGGCGCCCCGACCGGGACTAGAACCCGGTGTGCCGGCGCCGCAAGGTGGAGGATTAGCCTATTGAGCCACGGCGCCGGCTCAATCATTGCCTTTCTTTAAAAAAAGTTAGTTTGGTCTTGAATGTTTCATTCTAGGATTGCTTCTTCCTCATAAAAACAAACATATTCAAAGAATATGAGGTTAGAGGGAGGATCTTCAAGTCCAAGACCAGGGGCTCTGTGCAAAGCAAGCTGACCACCTGTCACTGGCACCTGCTGGACTCTGAGGCTGTCCTCTACCATGAGTAAACCGCTTGGTGAAGACATTTGGCACTCCATGAGCTGGGCACCAGGGACTGGCTGCCCCTGTTACTGTGGACGTCCCCACACTTTTTGGACTTGCTAGTTTAATTTTAGAGCAACTCTTAGGGCTGAGTTGAAAGGAACAAGGATGAAGCTATGCACCTAAAGAAAAACAAAGACGGCCGGCGCCGCGGCTCACTAGGCTAATCCTCCACCTTGCGGCGCCGGCACACCGGGTTCTAGTCCCGGTCGGGGCGCCGGATTCTGTCCCGGTTGCCCCTCTTCCAGGCCAGCCCTCTGCTGTGGCCCAGGAGTGCAGTGGAGGATGGCCCAGGTGCTTGGGCCCTGCACCCCATGGGAGACCAGGAAAAGCACCTGGCTCCTGGCTCCTGCCATCGGATCAGCGCGGTGCGCCGGCCGCAGCGCGCCGGCCGCGGCGGCCATTGGAGGGTGAACCAACGGCAAAAGGAAGACCTTTCTCTCTGTCTCTCTCTCTCACTGTCCACTCTGCCTGTCAAAAAAAAAAAAAAAAAAAAAAAAAAAGAAAAACAAAGACAACTGACCATGGATTCTTTGAGGCAAATGATGGTGCCCATATGAAGGAAATATCGAAATCTTGCATCTTCCTCTCGTTCCCTCCATTTTGTCTTCTCTCATGGGACAATGGCACCATGTTCCGGGGCGGGGACGGGGAGATTGAGTTGATGGCAGTCTCACACCTGGTGAGGATTTTCCATTCTAAGGTTTCTACATAATACACAATCACTTACAAGCCAAGAGTACTATACAAAAAAGAAAATACTGTGATGGAAACCATTTCAGCTGGCCCTTTGGATTTCTGCTTTAGAAAATCTCTAGGGGTGGGTGTTTGGTGCTGGGTTTAAGTTGCTGCTTGGGATGCCTGCTTCTCATATTGGAGTGCCTGGTTCCAGTCCTAGCTCCTCCACTTCCTGCATCCTGGAAGGTAGATTGCATCCCAGGCTCCTGGCTTTGACCTGGCACAGCCCTGGCTATTGCAGGCATTTGGCGAGTGGGCCAGCAAATGCAACATTTCTCTTTCTGTCTCTGTGCTTTTCAAAGAAAAACTGAAAATAAATAACATTCTACAAAAGGGAGCTTGGTCTTTCTGGGTTTGGTCCTCATCTTGAGGGAACATACAATAGATTTCCTAATGTTCTTGGTAGGAGATCAAAGAGTGTGTGAAGTTGGCTGTTGAAAATTTAATTTTTATATCATCTCTGGCTTTGGTCATAACTGAAGGATTAGCACCTAAATCCTCTTCTCAGGCCAAGATAAATTGTGACAAGGGACCACACTTAAAGGAATTGAAAATGCTTTTTGTGAAAACATTACATAAACAACAGCAGAGAGACTCATTTCTCTCTGACTTTGAGGCTTATTTATAGATTCCTGTGACTCAAGCGATAACAAAGCAGGCCAGTGCAGCCTGACTCACGTCGCCGTGTTTCCTCCAGGGCTGTGCCCCTTCACTGCTCCTGGCTGAGCGCCCCAGCACATAGAGGGCAGGAAGAGTCCCTCGGGAAAGATGCTGACCACATTTTGTCAGAGAGAGCTTTCCCCATCTGCTCTGAGGGCCATGTGCGCTTTGGCTGCTGCTGCTAATGAAGTCGTTGAAGAAAAGCCCTGCGACCCTCAACCCAGGAGAAAGGGGCCCTCTCTGGCAACACAGACTGCAACTGATGTGCTGTGTCGTCCTTTCATTGCTCTGGCTCCTAAGAACATATCATTCTGGATAGTGAGAGAGAGACAGAGAGAAAGGTCTTCCTTTGCCGTTGGTTCACCCTCCAATGGCCGCCACGGCTGGTGCACCGCGCTGATCCGAAACCAGGAGCCAGGTGCTTATCCTGGTCTCCCATGGGGTGCAGGGCCCGAGCACTTGGGCCATCCTCCACTGCACTCCCTGGCCACAGCAGAGAGCTGGCCTGGAAGAGGGGCAACCAGGACAGAATCTGGCACCCCAATCAGGACTAGAACCCGGTGTGCCGGCACTGCAAGGCGGAGGATTAGCCTAGTGAGCCACAGCACCGGCCCTACTTTTTTTTTTTTTTTTTTTTTTTTTAACTAGGACTTACTTAATGAATGATAATAGCACTGTTGTGGGTTTTGTTGTAGTTGGTTTTTGTATTTGTGGAGTTCTTAAAAGTCTAGTTTTCCACAATGAGATTATAGTTATCTGGAGGGAGGAGGAACAATCCTTTTCTTCTTCTTTTTTTTTTAAAGGTTTTATTTATTATAAGTCAGAATTCCAGAGAGAAGAGAGAGAGAGAGAGAGAGAGAGAGAGAGAGAGAGAGAGAGAGAGAGAACGAATACAAGCTCTTCCATTTACTGGTTCACTCACCAAATGGCCACAACAGCTGGGGTTGGGCCATGCCTAAACTAGGAGCCAGGAGCTTCTTTTGGGTCCCTTACATGGGTACAGGTGTGCAAGCACTTGGACTGTCCTCTGCTGTTTTCCTAGGCATATTAGCAGGGATGCTGGATCAGAAGTGGTGCTCATACGGGATGCCAGTGCTGCAGTGCCAGCCCCCATCTTTTTTAATATCTATTTTAGATTCTGGTAAACCATGGACAGTGTGCTTAGCAGAAGAATCAAGCTGTACATTAATCAAATGATTATTATATGGACTAGAAGACAAATGCACAGCTAGAGGGTTTGGATTTGAGTCTGGCCTCTGCTGTATGAAATTGTGACAAATTGGGGCCAGTGCTGTAGCTCCAATGGTTAAATCGCCTCCTTCAGTGCCAGCATCCCATGTGGGCACCGGTTTGAGTCCCAGCTGCTCCACTTCTGATCCAGTTCCCTACTATGTGCTTGGAAAAGCAGCAGAAGACGGCTGGAGTCCTTGGGCCCCTGCCTCCAAATGGGAGACCTGAAGGAAGCTCCTGGCTCTTGGCTTCTGCCTGGTCCAGCCCCATCTATTGTGGCCATTTGCAGAGTGAACAAGTAGCTGGAAGGTCTCTCTCTCTGTCTCTCCTTCTCTCTGTAACTCTGCCTTTCAAATAAATGAATCTAAAAAAATTTTTTAAAAAAGCATGACAAGTCATTTAATCTTGCTAAGCCTCTGTTTGCTTATCTCTAAAATGGGGGTGCTGATGTTTATTTTAAAGAGAGCTAATATGTATTGAGTCCTTAGAGTGAGCCTGCAGCTGTTCTATATGGTGTAAGTGTATCAGGTCTTTATCACACCAGGTGCTAGAGCTGCTGCTGGCCCCATTCTACAGGAGATCCTGAAGTTCAGACCTGTTCACAAATGTTTTATAACTTCTTGCAGCACACATAACAAAGAAAGGAAGAGCAGGGTTTAAACTCAGGCAAGCTACCTCCAGAAACCAAACTCTTTACTGCTATGCTGGAAGCCTGGTATGGTTTTACAAGCTCATAGTACACTAGGAGCAAATGAATCAGTGAAAAAAGTGTTGCAAACTGTAAGACACAATGCACGCCTCTTGGGGATGGCGCTGTAGCACAGTGGATTAAAGCCCTGGCCTGAAGCGCCGGCATTCCATATGGGCACCAGTTCTAGTCCCGGCGCTCCTCTTCCAATCCAGCTCTCTGCTATGGCATGGGAAAGCAGTAGATGTGGGACCCCTGCACCCACGTGGGAGACCTGGAAGAAGCTCCTGGCCCATTGCGGCCATCTGCAGAGTTAACCAGTGCTTCAAAGACCTCTCTCTGTCTCTCTCTCTGTAACTCTGTCTTTCAAATAAATAAAATAAATCTTTAAAAAAAAGACACAATGCACCCCTATTACAGTAGCAGTTACACAATACTTCAGTTGAATTATGAGGTGGCATTAAAAGTTTTTATGCTTACATTCTTCAGATAGTTTGCATTTTTCAAAAGGGTTTTCACATATATGACCGTTTCTGGATAACAAGGCAGTTCAAATGCATTTTGAAACAAGGCAAGACCTAAGTAAATATGGGAAAGCTGAGCAAACAGGCCCAGAGATGTTGAACACCTTGCTCAAGACACAAAGTGAGTTACAGTCAGCCAAGACGAATTCAAGAGGTAAGCTTGCTGGCCAGTATCTCTTCAGCTTTGTATTTTTGTTATTATTTGTTAAAATGAAGCATGTAAGTTATCAATAATTGTAGAAACCCATACAACTGATGATGTTTTCTCCCAGCCATTATCTCTTTCTAAAAGTTTGTTTAATCCTCTCAGACTATTGCTGTTTTAAAAACAAAATCTCAGGAGCCAACATTCAGCTTCGTGGTTAAGATGCCTGCATTCTGTGTTGGAATATTTGGGTTCAGTTCCTGGTTCTCGCTGCAGACTCCACTTCCTCAGAGGAAGTGGTGATGGCTCAAGTAATTGGATTCCTGGCACCCATGTGGGACTCCTGAATTGTGTTCCTGGCTCCCAGCTTCAGCCCAGACTAGTTCTGGTTGTTGTGAGCATTTGGCCAGTGAACCAGTGGTTGGGAGCTTTCTGACTCTCTGCCTCTCAAGTAAGTAGATAAAATAAAAACAACCCTTTTAGCATTTGGTTCATAAAACTGCATTATCTTGTAAGGATTTTATTCTAAAATGTAAAAGATTTTTTTTTCAAATAGGAGTACAGTAAGCTTTTTGCAAAAATAAAACATAATAAAAATCCTCTACAACACTGTTATCCAAAGATACTTATTTATTTATTTATTTATTTATTTATTTATTTATTTATTGGACAGGCAGAGTGGACTGTGAGAGAGAGAGACAGGAAGAAAGGTCTTCCTTTTTCAATGGCCGCTAGGGCCGGCGCACCGCGCTGATCCGAAGCCAGGAGCCAGGTGCTTCTCCTGGTCTCCCATGGGGGTGCAGGGCCCAAGGACTTGGGCCATCCTCCCCTGCCTTCCTGGGCCATAGCAGAGAGCTGGACTGGAAGAGGGGCAACCGGGACAGAATCCAGTGCCCAGACCGGGACTAGAACCTGGTATGCTGGCGCCGCGGGCAGAGGATTAGCCTAGTGAGCTGCGGTGCCAGCTTATGTTTTAGTTTTATCCTTCACTTTTTTTCTACTTATATGTACAACTTTTTAAAAAAGAGATTTATTTATTTCTTTGAAAGGCAGAGTTACAGAGGAAGAGGGAGACAGCAAGAGAGGGCGTGAGAGAACAATAGTGAGTTATCTTCCATCTTTTGGTTCATTCTCCCAAAGGCCACACTGCCCAGGTCTAGGCCAGTTGGAAGCCAGGAGTCTGGAACTCCATCTGGATTGCTCGTATGGGTGGCAGGGGATCAAATACCTGGCCCATTATCCACTGCTTTCCCAGGCACAAAAGCAGGGAGCTGAATTGGAAGCAGAGCAGCTGGACTCAAAACTGGCACTCTGATATGGGATGTTGGTGTCGCAAGTGGGACTTAACCTATGGCACCGTGGCGCTGGCACTATATTCAACTTTTGTAGTTCATTTTATAATATTGTTTTTAAAATTCTGCCATAGTATTATAATAGAGGTATAGCTTCATTTTAATTGGCAGCACATTATTCCCTTTTATGGATGTGCTGTAATTTATTTATCTGGAGTTAGGGATTAGGTTTGAGGAGATGAGGAGTAAGCCCTCCTAGACTCTAATCACTACCCACAGATAGCAAAGATCCTGAGAAAATGATGACTGTTATATATTGGAGTGATTGCCTTTAATTTTCAGTTACATAGGGGAAGGGTTTGGTAATTATAAATGAAAGAAACAAATAAACACAGGAAGGGGTTAATATTTGATGTTATCATTTCTGTTTAGTGTTCTGCCATTTGAGGTGGTGGGAAAAAAGGCTCCTTTCTCCTTCTAGGAGATAGCTTAACTTTTTTTTAAGATTTATTTATTTATTTGAAAGTCAGAGTTACACAGAGATGAGAGGCAGAGAGAGAGAGAGAGAGAGAGAGAGAGAGAGAGGTCTTCCATCTGCTGGTTCACTCCCCCAATTGGCCGCAACAGCCGGAGCTGCGCCAGTCCGAAGCCAGGAGCCAGGAGCCTCTTCTGGGTCTCCCACATGGGTGCAGGGGCCTAAGGACTTGGACCATGTTCCATTGCTTTCCCAGGCCATAGCAGAGAGCTGGATGGGAAGTGGAGGAACTGGGACTCGAACTGGTTGGTGCCCATTTGGGATGCCGGCACTGCAGGCAGCAGTTCACCTGCTATGCCACAACACTGGCCCCCTTAATTTTCTTTCATGATTTACACTTGTAAACATTCAAAACTGACCTCTAAGCAATTTTATGATATGTCAAATGGAATAATGTAGCTAACTCAGCTTTACAACCTTCTAACTTACTCTTTTGGAAACCTTAAAATGAATTTGGCATGTGTTCCATGCACAGCCATGCTTCAGAGGAATCCATGTGCTGGTATTATGATGATATTCTAGTTTTATATTATTTTTAAATGTTTATTTATTTGAAAAGTGGGGGAGGGGAGAGGGAGGGAAAGAGAGAGAAAGGGTATCTTCCATTCATTGGCTTACTCCTGCCACCAGAAGCCAGGAACTCCAACTGATATTTCATGTGGGTGGCAGGGACCCAAGTACTTAAACCATCATCTGGTGACCCCCCAGGGTACACATTAGCAGGAAGTGAGACCAGAAGAGAAGGGGGGAACTGGATCTAAGGCACTTCAATATGGGACGTGGGAATCCCAAGCAGTGGCTTAACTCACCGTGCTCCAGTGGTCACCCCTTGTTTTACACTATTTACTAGCCATTCCCTTTGGGATGGTATTTCATGCTAGCACAGAGGAGGAGGAGAAGGGTATGAACTCTGCAAACATTCTGTTCTCCAAACTATTTTCTCTGGGTTGATTCCACCATGAGTGAGTATGTTTGGGGTGATATGGTGGTGGTGGGTACCATTTATAAAAAGATTTATTTATTTGGAAGGTAGAGCAACAGAGAGAGGCAGAGAGACAGTAGAAAAAGCAGAGAGATCTTCCATGTTTTACTCTCCAAAATGCCACAACAGCCAGGTTGAAGCCAGGAAACTCCTTCCTAGTCTCACACAGGGGTGGCGAGGGCCCAAGGAGCTGGACTCTCTTCCTTCCACTGCCTTTGTGGAAGCATTAGCAGAAATTAGGATGGGACGCAGAACAGCCAGGACTCGAACTGATACTCCTATATGCGATGCCAGTGTCGCGAGCAATGGCTGTACTGCAGCCCTGGGTACCCTTTTCTAATTTTTAAGATGGAGTCCTATAGCAGACTCTGGGGGGGGAAATGTGAGGATGGGTCTTTCAGCTAAGCCCAGTTTCTCTGAGCCTGTCTCCTTATTTGTAAAACTGAATTACTTACACTTGCCTAGTCTGACTCAGGAGGTTG
This sequence comes from Oryctolagus cuniculus, assembly GCF_964237555.1. Taxonomy (NCBI): domain Eukaryota; kingdom Metazoa; phylum Chordata; class Mammalia; order Lagomorpha; family Leporidae; genus Oryctolagus; species Oryctolagus cuniculus. The sequence goes on from NC_091449.1 coordinate 55,425,198, forward strand.
TCCAGAGGTCAAATTAGATAATCAGATGAAGGTGCTTTATAAACACTGTGATATCAGTATTTATCAATAAAATGGTAATTACCATTATCACACCCTTGGCTTCCTTTGCTTCTGGCCACTTGGCATGGCTAGTAGTTCAACTACAAAACTGTACAGCTGGGCCTAGCAGGTTCAATTTTTTTTTTTTTGACAGGCAGAGTGGACAGTGAGAGAGAGAGACAGAGAGAAAGGTCTTCCTTTGCCATTGATTCACCCTCCAATGGCCGCCGGCGGCACACTGCGCTGATCTGATGGCAGGAGCCAGGTACTTCTCCTGGTCTCCCATGCGGGTGCAGGGCCCAAGCACTTGGGCCATCCTCCACTGCACTCCCTGGCCACAGCAGAGAGCTGGCCTGGAAGAGGGGCACCGGATTCTGTCCCGGGCAACCGGGCAACCGGGACAGAATCCGGTGCCCCGACTGGGACTAGAACGCAGTGTGCCGGCGCTGCAAGGCGGAGGATTAGCGTAGTGAGCCGTGGCGCCGGCTTAGGTTCAATTTTTGTAAAGTGTTCTGAGATCCCTGTAGAAAAGTGACAGTCTGGGGCCAGCGCTGTGGTGCAGTGGGTTAACGCCCTGGCCTGAAGTGCTGGCATCCCATATCGCCATTGGTTGGAGACCCAGCTGCTCCACTTTCTGTCCAGCTCTCTGCTGTGGCCTGGGAAAGCAGATGACGGCCCAAGTCCTTGGGCCCTGAACCCACGTGGGAGATGCAGAAGAAGCTCCTGGCTCCTGGCTTCGGATCGGCACAGTTCTGGCCGTTGCAGCCATCTGGGGAGTGAACCATTGGATGGAAGACCTCTCTCTCTCTCTCTCTTCCTCTGCCTTTCCTCTCTCTGTGTAACTCTGACTTTCAAATAAATAAATAAATCTTTAAAAAAAAAAAAAGTGACAGTCTAAGAAAAAAGTGCAGCCTCCCATCCATGACTTGTAATACTAAACCAAAGACTTGGAGTAGTTCCTTCTTTGGTATCTTGTTTGGTGAAGTTTTATTCACTTTTGGGAGTACTTTGTCACCAATCTCTCCAAAGGATTTTAAAAAAATACATTTTAGAGGCCCACGCTGTGGCGTAATGGGTAAAGCCACATCCTGCAATGCCGACATCCCATATGGGTGCTGGTTCGAGTCCTGCTCCACTTCCAATCCAGCTCTCTGTTATGGCCTGGGAAAGCAGAAGATGGCCCAAGTCCTTGGGCTGCTGCACCCTCTGGAGACCCAGAAGAAGCTCCAGGCTCCTGGCTTCGGATCAGCGCAGCTCCAGCCATTGCGGCCAACTGGGGAGTGAACCATCAGGTGGAAGACCCCTCTCTCTCTCTGCCTCTCCTTCTCTCTCTGTGTAACTCTGATTTTCAAACAAATGTTTTAAAAATACATTTTACTTTCATCTACTTGTCAGAGGGGCAGGGGGAGGGGGAAAGGGAGGAGAGAAGAGAGGAGAAGAGAGAAGAGGGGAGGAGAGCTAGAGAGAGAAGAGCGAGAGAGTTATCTTCAGATCTTCCTGTTCACTTCCCAAATGTCAGCTACAGCATGGGCTGGGCCAAGCAAAAGCATGGAGCCGGGGACTGCATCTGGGTTTTTCAGGTAGCTGGCAAGGGCCCAAACATTTGAGCCATCCGCTGCTGCCTCCCAGGTTGTATTAGCAGGGCGCTGGATCCGAAGATGCTGAGACTTGAACCCGGGGACGCTGATAGAGGATCCGGGTGTCCCGAGCCAGAGTTTAACTCGCTACCCCACAACGCCTGGCTATAACCAGAGGATTTTAGTTCAGGTAGGTCACCTGTCCTTTAAATGGGCCAAGATATCAGGGCACTTTGCACATTCACGTGGAAAAGACTGGTTTCAGCTGATACTAATTATTTATCAAGCCAAGAACTGTCCCGTTGGATTTTTTTTGACGCAAATCATGAATTCCCGAAGTCAGACGGAAAGCCCATTCTGGAAAGGGTTTAGCTCTCATTAGTCCAAATCTTCCCTTTTTACACATGAGGAAACAGGTCCCGGAGAGTTCAAGTCACTCGTCCAATGCAGGAGCAAGACGCAATAACGCAGTTGTGTGGAAGCCATCCTTCGGTGTCAACCTCTACCTCTTCACAAAACTTGTGGCACAGATACCATAAAATGATAGATGTCTAGACCACATGAATGAAGTACGTTCCTGAGGAGACAGGCAACGTCTCAAAGGTGAGAGGAAGGAGCCTGGGATCCTCGTGATTAAGACCAGCTCAGCCCGGCTCAGCGGTCCCCGCCTCCTGGCCGCTCCCACTTCCTCGGCCACTTCCCCTAGCCCCACCCCCTTCAGGTGGCCCCACTGCTTCCTGGTAGCCCAGCACCCCACCGCCGCCGCCGCCACCATCACCGCGAAGCGGAACCAATGTCCGTCGGCGGCGGGGCCGGCCGGCTCTTTCTCGCTCAGACTCATCGCAGCGGTGACTCGGCAGCAGCGTCTCGCGTCATCAGTGACAGCCCCGACTCCGGCTACGCTCTGCGTCGCTCTGCCAGGCGCAGTCGCCTCCTCCTTGGCAAATAGTCCTCGGCGGGGTCCGAGTTCTTGGCTAATCCGAGAAGGGAGGCACGAGAAGTTGCCGTTAGGGGACGCGGAATCGGCTAGGAGAGGGGCATAAGGGGCCGAAGTTTCTGCGGTAGCGTGGGAAGTTAGTTAAAAACTCCCTTCCTTCCGAGGATCCCTCCGCCTGCGGTAGCGGTGGTGAGGCCGAGGGAGCCGCCATTTTGGATGTTCGGTTCCTGCTGCCACTGCTGCCGCCGCCCCCGAAGCTGCTGGTTTCATTCGAGGTTTCGGGCCGGTGAGTGTCACTCGCGGCGCTGAGAGCATATTGCTGCTTTTGCCCTGCTGCTGCCGCGAGCGCACGGCCGGAAGCTTCCTGTCAGTGCCGGGGTCCGGTGCCAGGCTGGTGGGGGGTGGACGGAGGCTGGGCCAGGAGGGGCCCGGAGCCCCGGGGACTGCTCCGACTTCTTGAGGGGCTGACCCCGAGGCCTCGGAGCGGGAGGCAGCGGCCTTCCGTGCCGTGGCGTTGCCCGGCCGGTGCGAGCCTCCTTGAACCCATTGACTTTCTCAGGCTGCGCTCTTGCTTTGCGGGCTCATTCAGCGAGCCCAGGGTTGAGCGGTGCGGGCCCCACCCCCGCGTGCCGTCTCGGAGCCGCGTTATCCGCGTTCTCGCGTCTCCTGCCCGGGTCAGGTCTCAGAGAGAACTCAGCTTTTCCAGAGGCTCGGCGGAGCGCTGCCTGCCCTTGCAACGCCGTCCTCGCCGAACCGGACATTGGCCTCGCCTCGCGCTGATCTTCCAGCCAACTTCCTCCCCAATTTCCCCCTTTAAAAAAAAATTTTTTTTTTCAATGTTTTAAAAACTCACCCGCGAGTGCTCCGCTCTCCCTTCTGTCGGAACTCCTGACCCCGCGGACGTCAGCCTCTGATGATCGCCCTGATCGTCTGGGAGAGTCGGGGCGGTTGGTTATGTTGGGCTGGGTGGGAGATGCGTGCAGCCGCTCGCTCGCCGTGCCTCGGCGCCCCGCGTGCATCCAGCAGATCAGACGGCTTTTGGGGGGCGGGAGCTGTCACATGTTTTTCTCCTTTGTGGGTTCTGTTCCTGTGTTGGCCGCTTACTCTTTGGGTGGCTACCGACTTTCCTGTGATTTCCGTGATCCTGTCTGCCCTTGAGCATGGGAATCTGTGCAGAGTGGTAATCTGACTTAGGTCGGCAGGAGAGTTAACTTCTTTGGGCTGGCGGAGGGATTAGTTGGCAGAGAGGAGTGAGGGCTTTCTTCAGGTGTTCCTACAGACATGACGTGTGCTGATTATGAAAATACTTCCTGTATCGGATTTTTTGGAAATAGTTGGATTTTTAATACTCATTTCTATTGTTCTTTGCAATGCTTGTCAGACTATATATACCTTGACTTCTGGTTTGAAAAACAAGGACCTTCCCGGTGTCCATGATCTTACTACTTTTGTTTTACTCTTAATGCATGTTTGCGACCTAGCATACTTGAACAAAAAGCGTTTCACAGTAATTCACTGATTATTTCCTACATTTCAAGTTAGGTGAGTGTGACTGAATCACCCTGGGTTTTTACCTTTGCAAAAGAGGAATAAGGCATTTGAGGTCGCAGTCTAGTGACTTGAAATTTAAATTTATGACTTGAACCGAACCACGTCTTTTACTATTTCTAAACCACACAGATGCATTATTCTTACTAGGTTATTGAAATTAGACTAGATAAATTCCTGTACAGTCATACGACAACTAAATATTTTGAGCATATGTGCTCTGTTCTTGTTAATAGTCTTACTCAGGCAGCAGTTCTGTGAGTTTGTATTAATTGGAATCTATGGAATTTTCTCTGGGTTTACAGGAACTGTCAGACACTGAACACTTATGGAATATTCACTCATGTACTAAGTACTTCCTTGTGGTTACTACTGAAATGTGTTTCAGAGTTACAGATTTTCTAGCGATATTGGGAGAGTTAAGAGGTGGGTGTTAACTGAACTCAGTTCATTTCATAGTATAATGTACTGGTAGGTAAACACTGCTTATCTTAAACGGTTTGCATTCACTTGAGAAAATGTTCCTTTTGCCTTAACACTTTATTGGCAAAGTGCTGTTCACTGCACCATTGATTGATCAGCTCATATGTGAATGTCTGCTTTGTTTAGGATTATTAGGAGTTGCACTTGAATTAATAGTGTTTAGGAAACCTCCATTCAGTTTTCTTTTGATAACAGTTGATTGCTCTTTGATCTGACTGACAGCGCTTCTGATTTGGGGCAACTAGTAGAGTGAAATTGAGAAGTACAGAAATTGTTAGTAATGCCCTGGTGATATTTCACCCCCAGTATTTATTTTAATAGTGAGTTTTAAAATTCAGTGATATGCAAAACCAAGTTTTTGTGATTTATGAAAACTATACAAGTTAAAAAAGTTGAAGGAGTGTTTTCCAAAGGATTACTTTTAATTAAAAAATTGAACTGGGCATCTACATACCAAAATAGATTTTTGCAGTGCTTAATCCTCTTATTTGCATTTGATGAGGATTTTTGAATTTTATGTATACAGCCAGACTTAGTTGATATCAAAACCATAAAACTCTTATTTAAATTAAGCTTCAAGAAAAATACAAAACTGCTACCTTTCTAGAAATAGCAGCTTGTTTAGCTGTTTCAGGTTCTTGTAATTTTTATAAAAAAAGATTTGTTTTATTTGAAAGGTAGAGAGCAGCGCACACGTGTGAGAGAGCAAGAGTTCTTTCATCCTCTGGTTCCTTCCCCAAATGGCCACAGGGCCAGGGCTGGGCCAGACTGAAGCCAGGAGCCTGGAACTCCATCCAGGTTAAAATGTGGGTGGCAGGGGTTCAAGTACTTGGGATATCACCACTGCCTTCCTAGGAGAATTAGCAGGGAGCTGGATAGGAAGTGGAGCAGCCATGACTATAACCTGTGTTCTTAGGGAATGCTGGCATTGTAGGCGCACCTTAACACACTGCACCACGACACTTGCTGCTGGTGCTTGTAATTTTTTAAAAAGATTTATTTATTTATTTCAAAGAGTTACAGAGAGGAGAGGCAGAGAGAGAGAGAGAGAGAGAGGTCTTCCATTTGCTGGTCCACTCCGCAGGTGGCCACAATGGCTGGAGCTGAGCCAATCTGAAGCCAGGAGCCAGGAGCCTCTTCCAGGTCTCCCACGCGGGTGCAGAGGCCCCAGGACTTGGGCCATCTTCTAGTGCTTTCTCAGGCCATAGCAGAAAGCTGGATCGGAAGTGGAGCAGCTGGGACTCGAACCAGCATCCATATGGGATGCCAGTGCTGCAGGCAGTGGCGGCGGCTTTACCCGCTACATCACAGTGCCAGCCTTGTTGCTTGTAATTTAATGTTCCATTGCTTTCTGGGTGGTTTTCAGTTCTTGATTTTGGCTTTCATCTCTTAATTTTATTCAGTTTCTTATGAAAGATATTATTTAAAATAGGAAGGAATTTTAATATTAAGAGAACATATACAAGGGTATTTCATAAAGTTAGTGGAAAAATAGGATTAAAATATAAAGGATTTTTGGTGAAAAATAAAGTCCATGCATGTTTTTTTCTTTCTCTTTGTTTTAGCTTTAGTTAATTAATTAATTAATTTGAGAGGCAGTTACAGAGGTAGAGACAGAGAGAAAGGTCTTCTGCTGGTTCACTCCCCAAATGGCCACACTGGCTGGAGCTGAGCTGATCCAAAGCCAGGATCCAGAAGCTTCTTCTGGGTGTCCCACATGGGTACAGGTGCCCAAGGACTTGGGGCATCCTCCACTGCTTTCCCAGGCCGTAGTAGAGAGCTGGATTGGAAGTAGGGCAGCTGGGACTCGAACTGGCGCCCATATAGGATGCTGATATTGCAGGCAGTGGCTTTACCCACTCCACCACAGTGCCAGCACCCCCAAAACAGACTTTTCTTTTTTTTTTTTTTTCTTTTTTTTTGACAGGCAGAGTGGACAGTGAGAGACAGAGAGGTCTTACCTTTACCGTTGGTTTACCAATGGCCTCTACAGCCCCTGCACCGTGCTGATCCGAAGCCAGGAGCCAGGTGCTTCTCCTGGTCTCCCATGCAGGTGCAGGGCCCAAGCACTTGGGCCATCCTCCACTGCACTCCTGGGCCACAGCAGAGAGCTGGCCTGGAAGAGGGGCAACCGGGACAGAATCCGGCGCCCCGACCGGGACTAGAACCCGGTGTGCCGGCGCCACTAGGTGGAGGTTTAGCCTATTGAGCTGCGGCACCGGCCAAAAACAGACTTTTCAAACTTGTTGAATCAGTATTAGCTAACACTTTGGTATAAAAAGGCAAGGTATAAGATAATGTGATTGAAATGAGGTGTGCTTTTTCATATACTTGAAAGTTTTGCTTTTTAAAAGCCTAGTCAGACAATTGGATAGAGAAAATGAATGTTTTGAATATTGTCAATGAAGAATTGAATAGATACATAAGAGAAAAAAAGATGGGGAAAATACATGTGACCTTTGTGCTTATATAAAGACTTCTTGTGGGGAGCAACTCGGACTAGACTAAGTTACTGGAATTAAGACTTATTCTATGCATCTGCTCTCCCACAATACGGCGCTGGGAGAGGAGGAAACAGCTTCTACACAGCTGCCTCCAGTTCAACCAATAAACAGCAGGACCTGCTCCTGATTGGAGGAGAGCAGCGTACTCGGCGTGTGGGTAGCAGAGTTGGGATTGGTGGAAGAGGACTATAAAGGAGGAGAGAGACAACATGCATGGGGGAACATCTATCTGAAGGAACACCTGAGCAGCCCCCGAGAGAGCCGGCCGGCGGTGTGCCGCTCCCCCGCGGAAGTGGGGAAAGTGGCAGGGGGAACCGCCCTTCCACGGAGGTGGAAGGGACGGTAGCCCACCCGGGAAGAACCAGCAGCAAACCTGGGGAGGGCTGAGCAGACGAAAGAACAGCGCAGGGTCTTGTGTCGTTCCTCCAGGAAGACGGGGAGCGACATAATGGTGCCGTGACTCGGATATGAAGCCTAGGCAGGGTTTAGTGTCGTTCCTCCGTGAAGAGGCGGAGCGACACTTCTGAAAACAAGTAGTTGTTACCCCTTTTCCCTGTTGGTACAGTATAGGAGTCACAGTGTAAACTGATAGGCATTTAGTTGCTTTGCTGACTCCAATTTGCTGCTTGTGTCTCCCTGGAGTGTACCAGGCATTCCAGGATTTTCAGTTTGTCTGGTTTTGAGGTTAATGTTATAGATTCCTGGGAGTAGCAAATATGAGAAAGATGTGAGCTGAACTCTTGAAACTGTGAAACAATTTTTAAAATTATTATTATTTTTTGACAGGCAGAGTGGACAGTGAGAGAGAGAGAGAGAAAGGTCTTCCTTTGCCGTTGGTTCACTCTCCAATGGCCGCTGTGGCCAGCATGCTGCAGCTGGCACACTGCACTGATCCGAAGGCAGGGGCCAGGTGCTTCTCCTGTTCTCCCATGTGGGTGCAGGGCCCAAGGACTTGGGCCATCCTTCACTGCACTCCCTGGCCACAGCAGAGAGCTGGACTGGAAGAGGAGCAGCCAGGACAGAATCCAGCGCCCTGACCGGGACTAGAACCCAGTGTGCTGGCGCTGCAGGCGGAGGATTAGCCTATTGAGCCGCGATGCCGGCCTAAAATTATTATTTTTTAAGATTTATTTGTTTATTTGAAATGCAGAGAGAGAGAGAGAGATTGCTCTTCATCCATTGGTTCACTTCCCAGATGGCCACAACAGCGAGATCTGGGCCAGGCTGAAGCCAGGAGCCTGAAACTCCATATGGGTGGCAGGGGCCCCAGTACTGGGCCATCTTCCTCTGCTTTCCTAGGCATATTGGCAGAGAGCTGGATTGGAAGTGGAGCAGCTGGGACACGAACTAGTGCTCATTTGGGAGGCCAGGGTCACAGGTGGCAGCTTAACCCTCTGTGCATGATGTCAGCCCCCTGAAATGACTTGTACTCCTCTATATTTACAAGGATTTGGGTTAAAATTAAGCCTTATGGGTTAGATTATATATACTATTCAATTATTAGAGCTAACTTTTGTAAATGATTATACAACTCAAAGTAAAAGAGGTTGTTTCATAACTGCTTTTACAGCTCATGTTAGTGAAGCTATTTACTAAGCCTCACTATTGAGAAATTGTACAGTTTGAAGCTGAAGAAAAGGAAGAGAAGTTGTTTTTTCATTCCTTTTTTTAAAAAGTTTTTATTAATGATTCTCTTTGAAAAATTATTGAACATACTTTTTAAAAAATTTATTTAAATTTATTTATTTAAAGAATAATTTGAAAGGCAGAGTTACAGAGAGAGAGGTCTTCCATCTGCTAGTTTACTTCCAAAATGACCACAATGACCAGGGTTGGGCCAGGCTGAAGCCAGGAGTCAGGAGCTTCTTTCGGGTCTCCCAGGTGGTTGCAGGGGCTAAAGCACTTGGGCCATCCTCTGCTGCTTTCCCAGGTAGGGAATTAGATTGGAAGTGGAGCAGCTGGGACTCTTAACTGGTGCCCATGTGGGATACCAGCACTGCAGGCCGGAGCTTTAACCTGCTGTGCCATAGTGCCAGCCCCCAAAACATACTTTTTTTGAATTTGACAGGTAGAGCTATAGACAGTAAGAGAGAGAGACAGAGACAGAGACAGAGAAAGAGAAGGGTCTTCCTTTAGTTGGTTCACTCCCCAAATGGCCGCTATGGCCGGCGCTGTGCCGATCCGAAGCCAGGAGCCAGGTGCTTCTTCCTGGTTTCCCATGCAGGTGCAGGTGCCCAAGCACTTGGGCCATCCTCCACTGCCCTCCTGGGCCACAGCAGAGAGCTGGACTGGAAGAGGAGCAACCGGGACTAGAACCTGGCACCCATATGGGATGCTGGCGCTGCAGGCGGAGGATTAACCAAGTGAGCCATGGCGCCGACCCCTACATACTTTTAAAATATAATGAAAATACTGGTTTGATATGGCTGGATGGGAAAAAGAATTAGATATACTATATAGATTTAGTTGAATTTTTGTAGATATTAGGTTTTTGGTATGATTATAGAAAAAAGAACTTAGATTGTAAGAAGAAAGGTGTTTCTTTTCAGATAGTCCTTATATATTTATATGTATTTTTTTAAAATGGATTTTTTTTTTATTTGAAAGGCAGAGCTAGAGAGAGACAGAGACAGAGAATGAAATTTTCCAATCTCCAAATGGCTGCAATGGTGGGAGCTGGGTGGGTCCAAAGCCAGGAGCCAGGAGCTTCTTCCAGGTCTCCCACATGAGTGCGAGGACCCAAGTACTTGGACCATCCTCTGCTGCTTTCCCAGATGCATCAGCAGGGATGATGAATTGGAAGTGGAGCAGCCTGGACTCAAACTGGGGCCCATATGAGATGCCGGCCCTGCAGGCAGCAACTTTACCCACCACTATGCCACAGTGCCGGCCCCTGTATCATGGTTTAAATTGTGTTTTTCCATACTAGTGAGAGGATGTGCTGTGTATTTCCTTTTTTTTTTTTTTTTTTCTTTTTCCATGATGAAATCTCTGTAGATGGTATTGATTCCTTAAGAAAGTATTATGAGGAAGTAGCTTGTACTTTGGTATTACTAGTGTTTGGTTGTATGATTTTTTATTTACACACTGAACTTTTTGCAGTTCCTTGAACACTCCTTATTCTTTATTCTCATTGTACATATTCTCATTGTACCTGGAATGTGCTTCTTTCTCGCTTCCACCTTGTGAACCTGTTCTTCCTCTCTGCCCCTAGGTGTAGAGGTGTGGCATGTTTTCTCTCAGGCAAAGGAGGGCCGCAGTTTTTTAGTACTAGTTGAATTGTCTATTTTCCCTTAAGCTTCTAGGGGATAAGAACTCTAAAACATATGATAATCCTTATTACATAGACAGTGCCTGACGTTTAGTGTCACTCTGTAGAATAGATGATATGAATAAAAATGATTTGGAAAAAATGTTAGTATACTGCAGTGTGGTAGGTGGTCAGTGTCAGAGCCAAAAGTACTCAGGATCCTGACTGAGTTATGGAAATCTGCTGCAGAGTATTTACTTGTGGCTAGTATAGTTGATGTCAGTGAAGTTTATCTTCAGGTTTAGAAAACATAAATTTCTATCTCTGTATTTTTGAAAATATTACTTGGATATCTAATTCAAAAATCGACATTAACCTTTTGTCTTTGTGATTTACTCAGCAAAAGCTTCAAGTGGCATCAAAGACATCTGCTTTTCCCCCTGCCATGTTTATTTCTTTGGAATATTTATTACATAATTCGTTATGCTGAGGAACTGATAGGAAAAAGATTGAAGTTCCCAGCTTAATAACAATGGAAATATATTGATTCTTCAGTGATTTGTTACTGACCTCCCAACATTAATTAGCTTTTCATCACTACAATGAAATAACTGAACCAGTTAACTTCATGAAGAAAAGAGATGATTTAGCTCACAGTTTGGGAGGCTGAAGATCCAAATAGCATAATGTAGCCTCTTGTTAATAAATGTGGCATGGTGGCTGGGGGGAACATATGTAGGAGAAGGATCACATGGTGAGGCAGAAAGTAGAGTGAGGGAGGGCCAGATTTGTTCCTTTTATAGCAATTATAATTACCAAGGGATTGCATAAAAATGGTCTTAAATGCCCTTGACCTAAGATCTGCCACAAAACTCCAACTCCTAAAGGTTCTACCACCTCTCAGTACCACCATCCTGGGGACCAAGCCTCCAGTCATGCAGACTCTTGGACACTCAAATGACATCAAATTCATATACTCCGTTGTGTTTGAATAATATGCTTGTATACTTCTATCATTCTAGGATTTAGAAAATGTTTATACTGTAGGAAATAATGTAATAGTTACAATTCTCCATTTTAATAACAAAAATATAAATACTTTCTTTTAAAAGAGCTATTAATTTTGTGGTAAATGTTGGCATAGCAGGGTGCTGATTGGGACGCCTGTGTCTATATTGGAGTGCTTGAGTTTGAATCCCATTCCATTCCCAATTCTAACTTCCTGCTAAATGCACACTCTAGAAGGCAGCAGGTGATGGCTTAATTAGTTGAATCTCTTCCACCAAAATGGGAGACCTGTGTTGAGTTCTGGGCTTCTTTCTTTTGCCTGGCCCCTTTGTGGCTGCTGTTGTAGGCATTTGGGGAGTGAACCAGCAGATGGGACATTTCTGTCTCTTTCTGCCTTTCAAATAAATCAATAAAAATTTTGCTAATTTTCTTTAACCTCTTCTATTATTTATAGCCATCTTACCCAGATTATCACTTTTTCTCTCAATGATGTATAATTTTTTCTACTAGCACGAATATGGAATTCTTTGTTTTTACAAAAAATATATCATGCTATTTTTATTACTCTATAGCAAGTCTTTTTTTTTTTTTTTTTTTTTTAAGGTTTACTTATGTATTTGAAAGAGTAACAGAGACAGGGGGAAAGATAGAGAGATCTTCTGTCCGTTGGTTCACTCCCCAAATGGCCACAATGACCAGGGCCTGGTCAGACTGAAGCCAGGAGCTAGGAGCTTCATCTGGGTCTCCCATGTGGGTGGCAGGGACCCAAGCACTTGGGTCATTTTTCACTGCTTTTCCAGGCACACTAGCAGAGAGCTAGATTGGAAATAGAGCGGCCAGAACACGAATAGGCACCCATTTGGGATTCTGGTGAGCAGATGGCGGTGACTTAACTCACTATGCTACTGTGTAGGCCCTTCTATAACATGTCTTAATGCATCATGGTCAATAAATATAGTTCTGCATTGATCTTCAAGATAGCTCTTTTAAAGGGCAAGTGTTGTGGTCAGTTGGTTAAGCCCACGCTTGGGATGCCTATCTTAGTGCTTTGTTTGAGTCCTGGGTGCTCCATGCTTTCTGTCCAGATTCCTGCTAATGCTTCTAAAAGGCAGCAGATGACGACCCAGGCACTTGGGTCTCTGCCACCCATGTGGGAGACCTAGATGGAGTTTGGGTTCTTGGCTTTGGCCTAGCTCAGACCTGGCTGTTGTAGCCATTTGCATTAGTGAACCAGTAGATGGAAGATCTCTTTCTCTGTTGCTCTGCCTTTCAAATAAATCAGTAGATCTTTTAGAAATAAAAGCTCTTTTATGACTTATAGTATGGTTATATCATCATTTGTTCAGCTGTTTTCTGGTGAACATTTGGATTGTTAGGTTTTTGCCACTGTAAAAAGTATTAAGTATTTGTGTACAAATCATCTTATTTGCTGATGCTTTTATATCTATAGACTAGAATCTCCAAAATGTGATTTCTGGGTTGATAGAGAAATACATTTTAAGTGTTATTGCCAGATTACATCCTAAAAAAAGATGGGTATAGTTTTATAATTTCCACCCTTACTACTGTGAGTTCTTGTCATCACACGACTGGATATAAATTCTTAATTTTTACTAGTCTGCCCATGTTCTTGAGCACTGTCTGTTTGGGGGTATTTATTTACTTTTTATTTGGTTATTTATTTTGTTATTTCTCTCATCTTATAAGAATACCTGATAGAATATTAATTCTTTGTTATATGGCACATATACTTTTCTTGCCTTTCATTTTTCTTTTAACCTTGTTTGTGTAACAGGCATTTTTTTACCTGTTTATGTCCTTTTCCTCTATGATTTGTGACCCCCTGCCTCTTTGTAACAAGAATATGCAAAAGTTCTCCCAAATATTTTTTTAAAAAATTGTGGTTTAAAAAGAAAGCATTATCTCTGTGTAGCTCTACCTTTCAATTTGATGAAAATAGGTAAACTTTTTTTTTTTTTTTTGACAGGTAGAGTGGACAGTGAGAGAGAGAGACAGAGAGAAAGGTCTTCCTTTGCCGTTGGTTCACCCTCCAATGGCCGCTCCGGTGCACCGCGCTGATCCGATGGCAGGAGCCAGGTACTTATCCTGGTCTCCCATGGGGTGCAGGGCCCAAGTACTTGGGCCATCCTCCACTGCACTCCCTGGCCACAGCAGAGAGCTGGCCTAGAAGAGGGGCAACCGGGACAGAATCCGGCGCCCCGACCGGGACTAGAACCCGGTGTGCCGGTGCCGCAAGGCGGAGGATTAGCCTAGTGAGCCGTGGCGCTGGCTAGATAAACTTTTTTAAAAGCAAGCTATATTCATCTGTAACACTTAATACAGTGTGAGGTGGGGAGTCTTATATGATTTTCCTTTGTTTAGAGAGCCAGTTGAGACAGATTAAATAAAAATTTTATTCTTGGTGAATTAAAAGCTACCTGTTATATTAAGTTTATATAAATGTTCTAATTTTGAATTTTCAGAATTTTTATACCATAATTTTACTGTTTTGAGTGTAATTACTGTATAGAAAGTTAGTTTCTGTTAAGAGCTTATACCTGGCTTTTCAGTTTTGACTATTCTTAAGCATTTATTCTTTTTTTTTTTTTTTTTAACATTTATTTGAGAGGCAGAGTTGCAGAAACAGACGAAGAGACAGAGAGAAAGTCTTCTATCTGCTGGTTCACTCTCCAGATGGCCACAGTAGCCAGAGCTTGGCCCACCTGAAGCCAGGAGCTTCTTCCAGGTCTCCCACACTGACAGGGGCCCAAGGAGTTGGGCCATCTTCTGCTGCTTTCCCAGGCCATAGCAGAGAGCCGGATAAGAAGAGGAGCAGCCGGGATACAAACCGGTGCCCATATGGGATGCCAGCACCACAGTCGGGTGCTTAACACACTACGTCACAGTGCTGGCCCCAGCATTTATTCATATATATATATGGGATAAAATTTTGTTGAGTTTAGACAACCTCAAAAAAGCCTGCTGTTTGTAGTTGCTCTACGCGGGTGCTTCAGAATGTCTGTGTAAAATCAAAATCTTTATCTTGGTGCAAAAAAGTTGAGCATTAGAGAGAGAGGAAGGGAGGGTTAGAGAGAGAGAGGTCTTCCATCGACTGGTTCATTTTCCAGATGGCTGCAACTGGCAGAGCTGGGCCAAACTGAAGCCAGGACCCAGGAGCTTCTTGAGCTTCTTCTGGGTCTCCCTTGAGAGTGCTGGGGCCCAAGCACTTGGGCCATGTTCTTCTGCTCTCCGAGGCACGTTAACAGGGAGCTGGATCTGAAGTGGAGCAGCTGGGACTTGAACCGGCACCCATATGGGATGCCATAGCTGCAGGTGGCAACTTTATGCACTATACCACAGCACCATTTCCCAGCAAAAATTTTTGAAATCCATGTATAAAATAGTTCTTTAAAAATGTCATGAAAACTGTGTGATATGAAAAACTGCATGGATTGCAAAAACTTTTTGGATGAAAATCTTAAAAAATTATTTTTATTATTTGGGTGATCATTTCATTTAAAAGGCAGAGAGGCAGATAGAGACATCCCCTCATTCCCTTCTCAAATGCCCACAGCAGCCAGGGTTAGGGCAGGCCGAAGCCAGGAGCCTGGAACTCAGTCTGATCTCCCACTTGGGTGCAGAGACCTAAGTATTTGACCCATCACCTGCTGCCTAGCTGGAAGCTGAATCTGAAAGTAAGGAGCCACAACTGGAACCTGACAATTTGTTGTGGGGTACAGGCATTTCCTAAACTTCTTTTTTATTTTTCTTTTTATTTGAAAGTTAGAGTTACACAGAGAAAGAAGTAGAGGCAGGAAGAGAGAGAGAGTCTTCCATCCACTGGTTCACTCCCCAATTGGCCGCAATGGCTGGAGCTGCACCAATCAGGAGCCAGGAGCTTCTTCTAGGTCTCCCATGTGGGTGCAGAGGCCCAAGCACTTTGGGCCATCTTCTACTGCTTTACCAGGCCATAGCAGAGAGCTGGATCAAAAATGGAGCAGCCGGAACTTGAACTGGCACCCATATAGGATGCGGGCACTGCAGGTGGCGGCTTTACCTGCTATGCCACAGCACTGGCCCCCTAAACTTCTTATAATTCTATTTTCCATGAACTTTCTGAGTACCCTTTTATATGCATACATATTAATTTTGGAGGCCTGACATTTGTTAATGATAATTTTATCTTGGTGTGGTGTGTCTGCATTTGTTTAGGTAATGTTTCAGAATTTTTGATGAATGTATTTTAGATTTCATAGTTTTCTTACACTTCGTATACTTCTTTTGTCTTTCTTACTAAATTTATTTCTAGGAATTTTACTTTTTCTTTTGAAGATTTTATTTATTTGTTTGAGATGTAAAGTTACAGACAGTGAGAGGGAAAAGGTCTTTCGTCCGCTGGTTCAACCCCAAATGGCCACAACGGCTGAAACTGGACTGATCTGAAGCCAGGAATCAGGAGTTTCTTCCAGGTTTCCCATGCAGTTGCAGGGTCCCAAATGCTTGGGCCATCTTCCACTGCTTTTCCAGGCCATAGCAGAGAGCTGGATGGGAAGTTGAGCAGCTGGGACTTGAACTGATGCCCGTATGGGACGCTGGCGCTTCAGGTGGAGGATTAACCTACTGTGCCACTGCACCGCCCTGTAGGTATTTTATTTTAACATGGATGTCAGTGGGACATTTCCCTCTCCATTCCTACTAATTAATATCAGAAACAGGAGTTAAAAATGAATATAATACTGTCTGTGGACAGCCTCCTTTCACTAACCTCCCCTTTGTGTATTCAAAATTAACAGAACTTGGATTCATGAAGAATATTGTAGGTTAGTATTAAATTACTTTTTTTTTTAAAGATTTATTTATTTTATTTGAAAGGCAGTGTTAAACAGAGAGAAGGAGAAGTGGAGAGAGAGGTCTTCCATCTGCTGGTTCATTCCCCAGTTGGCTGCAACAACCGGAGCTGTACGGATCCGAAGCCAGGAGCCAGGAACTTCTTCCAGGTCTCCCACATGTGTGCAGGAGTCCAAGGACTTGGGCCATCTTCCACTGCTTTCCCAGGCCATAACGAAGAGATGGATGGGAAGTGGAGCAGCTGGGACTAGAACCGGCGCCCATATTGGACGCACTGCAGGTGGCAGCCTTACCTGTTATGCCACAATGCCAGCCCCTTAAATGACTTTCTGTTGTTTTTGTTTGTCATCTTGTAGAAAAATGCCCTTGGAGAAATTTTTTTGGGGTAAATGACATCATTTTATTTTATTTTTTCAAAGATTTTATTTTACTTGAAAGGCAGAATTAGAGAGAGTGGCAGATCTTCCACCTGCTAGTTCATCCCCCAAATGGCTGCAACAACTGGAGCTGGCCAGTCCAAAGCCAGGAACCAGAAGCTTCTGGGTCTCTCATGTGGGTACAGGGGGCCAAGCACTTGGGCTATCCTCTGCTGTTTTTCCAGGTGCATTAGCAGAGAGCTCAGTCAGAAGTGGAGCAGCTGGGATTCAAACTGGTACCCATATGGGATGCTGGCACTGCAGGTGGCGGTTTAACCTGCTGCAGTGTAGCACCAGCCCCATGAATGATATTTTACTAAGTTTAAGAGTTTATGATTTTGCTTTGTTTATTCATTCTTGTGATTTTTGTTGATTTGAATTTTCAACGCAGGCTTTGTTACTCAAGTTATATGTGTTGATTACTTGGAAAGGTGTAAGAAAATAAACATATATAAAAGTTAAAAAGGCATCTAATTTTACATCAAGCACAAATAACCTGCATCAACATTTATTATTCTCCTTGGGGGCACGGCTTTAAAACACTAATATTTTGTTTGGAGAATTTGATGACATTTCTGGAATTGAGGACATCTTAGTATATTTTGCTGACAACATTAGGGTTGAGAGTGAAAAACTGCCTTTTATTTTACTAGTGTCTAATCAAGTTTTTTTTTTTTTTTTTTTAAGATTTATTTATTTATTTGAAAGTCAGAGTTACACAGAGAGAGCAGGAACGGCAGAGAGAGAGAGAGGTCTTCCATCCGCTGGATCACTCCCCAGTTGGCCACAATGGCAGGAGCTGCACCGATCCAAAGCCAGGAGTCAGAAACTTCTGGGTCTACCATATGGGTACAGGTGCCCAGGGACTTGGGCCATCTTCCACTGCTTTCCCATGCCATAACAGAGAGCTTGATCGGAAGAGGAGCAGCCGAGACTAGAACCAGTGCCCATTTGGGATGCCGGCACTGTAGGCGGTGGCTTCCTGCTATGCCACAGCGCTGGCCCCTAATTATGTATTTGTTTACCCGAATTCTTGACCTTTATTACTTTTCATGCTGCTTAATGCTATTGAATTCATCAGTAGGCATGTTTACATTTATATATGTAGATTTTTTTAAGTCTCAAATTTGATGAGTTTTAGTTATAAATAATTAAGTGTAGCAGAAGATGCCTATAATTATAGTGGCAGTTCATAGAGAATTGAACTTACATCCTTTTAGAGCGTAGCCAGCTGGCTGCCTAGACAGGGTGTGGTGGTATCTTGATGTGATTACACATTCCACAGCCTATTCTTTAACCTTGAAGATCCAGGAATTCCATTTCAGCAGTTCACCTAGAGATTGTTCAGACCGATCGCACACACTGATTTGTAAGTTAAAATGGTAGTATTGTGGTTCACAAGGGGGTGGTTCTTTTCTCCTGAGTAACTTGAGGATGCTTTCCACAGCATGCTGTTTGTGTAGGTACTTAGGAGTTGAAGTACTAGGGGAGGTGATTAATAATTGGAAAGTTGCTTTGTGAGCCTGAAACAAGAGCACATGTTTGGATGGTTTTGAATGTTTTCATCATTGTAGGCTCTGGGAAAACCTGATGACAGAGCTATCCTTGACCCACAGTGATGTTTGCCTACCCGGTGAATAAAATACTTCCATCCAGATTTAATCTCTCTTATTCAAACAGTGATTTATGAACACTGACCTCTTTACTTTATAAACCATTTCCCTTCTATGAACACATTTATTCATATAGAGGAAACAGGTGTACACCCTTCCCACACTCCCTGTCTACTCCCCCCAAAAGAAAGAAAACCATAAAAACACAATGACTGATAAAAAATCCAGGCTAGGTCAGTTTAATGACAGCCAGTATCTGTAAGATATACTAGAAGGGAGAAGTCTGCTTGAAGAATAATAGAATTCTTCGATTGATTTAGTTTAAGCTTTCATTCTTTTTGTAAGATTTATTTATTTATTTGGAAGACAGAATTGCAGGGAGGGGGCAAGAGAGAGAGAGAGAGAGAGAGAATGAATCAATCTTTCATCAGCTGGTTCACCTCCTAAATGGCTGCAGCAGCTGGAGCTGGGATGATCTGAAACCAGGAGCCAGGAACTGCTTTAAGAAAAATTTGAGGCTGGCGCCACGACTCAGTAGGCTAATCCTCCGCCTTGCGGCACCGGCACTCCGGGTTCTAGTCGCGGTCGGGGCGCCGGATTCTGTCCCGGTTGCCCCTCTTCCACGCCAGCTCTCTGCTGTGGCCAGGGAGTGCAGTGGAGGATGGCCCAAGTGCTTGGGCCCTGCACCCCATGGGAGACCAGGAGAAGCACCTGGCTCCTGCCTTCTGATAGGGGCGGCCATTGGAGAGTGAACCAACGGCAAAAGGAAGACCTTTCTCTCTGTCTCTCTCTCTCAATGTCCACTCTGCCTGTCAAAAAAAAAAAAAAAAAAAAAAAAATTGAGAGACAGAGGAGCTCCCCTGTGCTGGTCTGCTCCCCAGATACTTGCAATGGCCAGGAGGCCAGATCAAGGAGCAAGAACACAATCGAGATCTCCCAAGCTGGTGGCAAGAAAGAACCCAGTTATTGGACCATCTCTGCTGCTTCCCAGGGCTTGCATTGTCATGTAGCTGATGTAAGGGAGACAGAGCCTTGAATTGAACTCTGGCACTCTGATGTGGAACACAGGCATCTTAACTGCTAGTCTAATACCTGCTCCTCAAAAGGAGGAGGCTTTAATGTTGAAAAATTACTTTTAAGAGCAGGCGCTGCGGCTCACTAGGCTAATCCTCCGCCTAGCGGCACCGGCACACCGGGTTCTAGTCCTGGTCGGGGCGCCGGATTCTGTCCCGGTTGCCCCTCTTCTAGGCCAGCTCTCTGCTGTGGCCAGGGAGTGCAGTGGAGGATGGCCCAAGTCCTTGGGCCCTGCACCCCATGGGAGACCAGGAGAAGCACCTGGCTCCTGGCTCCTGCCAGCGGATCAGCGCGGTGCGCCGGCCGCAGCGCGCTGGCCGCGGCGGCCATTGGAGGGTGAACCAACGGCAAAGGAAGACCTTTCTCTCTGTCTCTCTCTCTCACTGTCCACTCTGCCTGTCAAAAAAAGAAAAAAAGAAAAGAAAAAAAAAAGAAAAATTACTTTTAATTTAGGATTTCTCTCTTTGCTTGCCTTTTTTTTTTTTTTTTTTAGATTTATTTATTTGAAAGGCAGTTAGGGGTGGGGTGAGGCAAGGGGGAGATGGAGTGAGGGGGGGAGAGGGAGATTGAGTTTTCATTTGGTTAGTTCACTCCCCAAATGGCTGCAACATCCTGCATGGGCCATGTGGAAGCCAGGAACCAAGAACTTCATCCAAGTTTCCCATGTGTGTGGTGGGGGCCCAAGTCTTTAGCCATTTTTCCACTACTTTTCCAGGTACATTAGAGGAAAGCTGGATTGGGAGTGGAGCAGCTGAGACTTGAAATAGTGCTCATATGGGATGCACGAATTGCAGGTGGTAGCCTAACCTGCAAGGATTTCTTTTTTATTTTATTTTATTTTATTTTATTTATTTATTTATTGACAGAGTGGATAGTGAGAGACAGAGAGAAAGGTCTTCCTTTTTGCCGTTGGTTCACCTTCCAATGGCCTCCATGGCTGGCGCGCTGCAGCCGGCACATCGCGCTGATCTGAAGCCAGGAGCCAGGTGCTTCTCCTGGTCTTCCATGGGGTGCAGGGCCCAAGGACTTGGGCCATCCTCCACTGCACTCCCGGGCCATAGCAGAGAGCTGGCCTGGAAGAGGGGCAACCGGGACAGAATTCAGTGCCCTGACCGGGACTAGAACCCGGTGTGCTGGCGCCGCTAGGTGGAGGATTAGCCTATTGAGCTGCGGCGCCGGCGAGGATTTCTTTTTTAAAGTTAGATCTCAGATACATTTAGATTGAGGAGAGGAATGATGGTATAGCACTAAGAACTCCAGGTTTTTCATTCTGTGTGTGTTTTGTAATGATTTATTTATTTAAACGGCAGAGTGAAAGGGAGAAAGAAAGGTATGTTCCATCCACTGGTTCACTTCCCAAGTGTCTACAACAGTGGGGCCTAGGCCAGGACCTCCATCTGAGTCTCCCACATAGATGATGGGGGATCAGGTCCTTGGGCCCTCATTTGCTGCTTTCCAGACACATAAGCATGAAGGTGGATTGGAAATGTAAAATAGCTGGAACTTGAACCTGGCACTTTGACATAGGCATCCCAAGTGATGCTTAACCTGTCTTTTTTTTTTTTTTTAAAGATTTATTTGAAAGTCGGAATCACTCCCTAAATGGCTGCAATGGCCAGGGCTGAGCCAGGCTGAAGCTAGGAGCCAGGAGTTTCATCCTGGGTATCCCATGTGGGTGTAGGGACCAAAGAACTTTGGGTCATCCTCTGCTGCTTTCCCAGGTACATTAGCAGGGATTGGAAGTGAAGTAGCCAGGACTCAAACTGGCACTCATATGGGAAGCTGTCTCTGCAGACAGCTGTTTAATGTGCTGTGCCACAGTGCTGGCTCCCATCCTAACCTGTAGCACCAAAGTGTGCCTGCCCCTCTTACTCCTGCCCTCCCCGCTGCCTTGTTTTGGGTTCTTGACTTGCCTGTCAGTAGCTTAAAGCCCACAGCAGGGAGTGTGAGTTCAGAAGTAGGGAGAAAGTTATCTGGTAGGGTAGATGAGAGGACTGGGTGACTGGGTTGAGTCCAGACTGTTATCCCATAGTTACTTGTGTCAGCATACCTTTTTTTTTTTTTTTTAAACAGGCAAAGTGGACAGTGAGAGAGAGAGAGAGAAAGATCTTCCTTTTCTGTTGGGTCATCCCCCAATGGCCACTGTGGCCGGCGCACTGCGCTGATCCAAAGCCAGGAGCCAGGTGCTTCTCCTGGTCTCCCATGCAGGTATAGGCCCCAAGGACTTGGGCCATCCTCCACTGCCTTCCTGGGCCACAGCAGAGAGCTGGACTGGAAGAGGAGCAACGGGGACAGAATCCAGTGCTCCTACCAGGACTAGAACCCAGTGTGCCGGTGCCGCAGGCAGAGGACTAGCCTATTGAGTTGCGGCGCCAGCCTGGAACATTTTTTAAAAATTATTTTTATTTATTAGAAAGAGTTACAGAGAGAGGTAGAGACAAGAGGTCTTCCATCCGCTGGTTCACTCCCCAGATGGCTGCAATGGCCGGAGCTGGGCTGATTCAAAGTCAGGAGCCAGGAGCTTCTTCCAGGTCTCCCACGTGGATGCAGGTGTCCAAGCACTTGGGCCATCTTCTACTGCTTTCTATATAAGAGACATAAATGTGTAACATGGATCACTTAGACATTGAGTAAACCATTGAAATAGTAAATATAAGTGGGTAGATATGAATGGAGAAAGTGGCAGGAATACAATTGTTGTGGTAGATTTTTTTTTTTTTAATTTATTTGACAGATAGAGTTAGATGGTGAGAGAGAGAGAGACAAAGGTCTTCCTTCTGTTGGTTCACCCTCCAAATGGCTGCTATGGCCAGAGCTACGCCGATCTGAAGCCAGGAGCCAGGCGCTTCCTCCTGGTCTCCCATGCAGGTACAAGTCCCAAGCACTTGGGCCATCCTCTACTGCCCTCCCGGGCCACAGCAGAGAGCTGGCCTGGAAGAGGGGCAACCGGGACAGAATCCGGCGCCCTGACCGGGACTAGAACCCGGTGTGCCGGCGCCGCAAGGCGGAGGATTAGCCTAGTGAGCCACGGTGCCGGCCCCCTGTGGTAGATTTTTAACAAGCTTTTCTCAGTCTTTGGTGTTAATAGGGCAGTTAGTATGCAAACCACATAATTTTATAAGTTTATTAGGCAGATATAATTTTGTATTTTTCCCCCATGTGCATTACATATTAAATGTTAATCTCCTTTGAATAATTTCTTGATGAATCCAGTTCTTTTGTAGAAGCTACATTATGGTACTGTTTGTAATTTGTGGGTGCTGTTAGAACCCTAGGTATAGTTGAACACTTTGTGCTTGTACACTGAGCAGTTTCAGACTATGTTTTCTCAATGCTTATTTCTGTTGTATACAGTATTTTGCTTATTATTTTGCTACTATTGTTTATTTCCTTGTTATTAGGTGACAGTTTTAACTACTGTTAGGTGTCTTTTCCTAAAGCAGTTTCTTTTTTTTTTTTTTGACAGGCAGAGTGGACAGTGAGAGAGAGAGACAGAGAGAAAGGTCTTCCTTTTGCCGTTGGGTCACCCTCCAATGGCTGCCGTGGCCGGCGCACCGCGCTGATCCAAAGCCAGGAGCCAGGTGCTTCTCCTGGTCTCCCATGGGGTGCAGGGCCCAAGTACTTGGGCCATCCTCCACTGCAGTCCTGGGCCACAGCAGAGAGCTGGCCTGGAAGAGGGGCAAACGGGACAGAATCTGGCGCCCCGACCGGGGCTAGAACCCGGTATGCCGGCACCGCAAGGCGGAGGATTAGCCTAGTGAGCTGCGGCGCCGGCCTGCAGTTTTCTGTTTCTAAGGAATATATTCTTGGGGCCCATGCTGTGGCGTAGTAGGTTAAGCCTCCGCCTGCATCCAGTATCGGTGCTGGCATCAATATGGGCGCCGATTCATGACCTGGCTTCTCTTCAATCCAGCTCTCTGCTTATGGCCTGGGAAAGCAGTGGAAGATGGCCCAAGTGCCTTGGCCCCTATATCCACAATCGAGACTCAGAGGAAGCTCCTGGCTCCTGATCAGCAGCCCAGTTCAAGCCATTGTGGCCTTTTGGGAGTAAACCAGTGGATGGAAGACCTCTCTCTCTGTCTGTTCCTCTCTCTGTAACTCTGCCTCTCAAGTAAATAAATAAATATTTAAAAAAACAAAAGGCAGAAACTGATAAATGATAGAAAATTATGTTCCCTAGTTTCTGCTTCTTTAAAAAAAAATTTTTTTTTTAATTTTTATTTGAAAGGCAGAGTCAGAGATGCAACAGCTACGGCCAGGCCCAAACCAGGAGACCAGAACTCACTATAGGTATCCCACATGGGTGGCAGGGAACCAAGTACTTGAGCCATCACTTGCTCTCTCCCAGGGTGTGCATTCACGGGAAGCTGGACCAGAAAAGTGTGACAGCTGGGACTTGAATCATGCATTCTGATATGAGACATGGGCATCCCAAGAGGCATTTTAACCTCTGTGTGCTGCTGTTGCTTGTTTGTTATATAATTAGAATTGTGCAAATTATTTTCCTCAGTAGACTTTTGAATTCTAAGATTTATTTATTTATTTGAAAGGCAGAATTGGAGAGAGAGAGAGAGAGGAGAGAGTGAGTGAGCGAGCAAGTGGTCTTTAATCTACTGGTTCACTCCTCAAATGGCTGCAGGTGTCCAGGCTGGGACAGGCTGAAGTGCAAGGGCCCAAGGTCTTGGGCCATTTCCCGCTGCTTTTCCAGGTGTATTAGCAGGGAGCTGGATTTGGAAGCGGAGATTCACTGGTTCACTCCCCAAATGGCTGCAGCAGCTGGGGCTAGGCCGGACTGAAGCCAGGAACTTCTTCCAGGTGTCTGATTTGGGTGCAGGGGTCTAAACACTTGGGCCATCTGCTGCTGCTTTTTCAGGCACATTAAGCAAGGAGCTGGATCAGAAATGGAGTAGCCTGGACTCAGGCTGGTATCCAGATAGGTTCCCAACATTGCAGTTGACGACGTCACTTGCAACGCCACAGTGCGGGCCCCATCAGCCAGCTTTTCTGACTTGCATCTTTGGAGGTTGCTTTTAGTCCACACAGAAACTCCCTTCTAGGCATCTTAACATTTATGAGTCAGATAACATTTTCTAGTTTCCCAGCCCCCATAGGTCCCACATCTAGTTCATTGGCGCAGAAAATAATTATATAATTATATGAGGATTTAGTGTCATCTTTTATGGGCCCAACAGTTTGACCGTATCTTAATATATGAGATTTTATAGTAATGCTTTGTTTCACAAGTGGTTAAATACAATTATTAGGACAATTAGCAACATTTTCATTAGTGCCATGTAATATCCTATGAATATATGTATATTTTCTATAATTGAGCTAATAGATCCTAGTTGTTCAAAAGTTTTTTGTTTACGTTTTAAAAAATCTTTAATTTTAAAATTAAAATGCAGTAAAATAGATATGTGTGTACACAATATTTTTTTTTTTTTTGGACAGGCAGAGTTAGACAGTGAGATAGACAGAGAGAAAGGTCTTCCTTTTCTGTTGGTTCACCCCCCAATAGCCACTGCAGCCGGCACGCTGTGGCCGGTGCACCGTGCTGATCCGAAGCCAGGAGCCAGGTGCTTCTCCTGGTCTCCCATGCGGGTGCAGGGTCCAAGGACCTGGGCCATCCTCCACTGCACTCCCTGGCCACAGCAGAGAGCTGGCCTGGAAGAGGGGCAACTAGGACAGAATCCGGCGCCCCGACCGCGACTAGAACCCGGTATTCCGGCACCGCTAGGCGGAGGATTAGCCTAGTGAGCCGCGGCGCCGGCTCATGTTGTCCCTTTTAAGTATCCTGCACCCTAATTACCTTTTTTTCTTTTTTAAAGATTTATTTATTTACTTGTAAGTCAAGAGTTACACAGAGAGAAGGAGAGGCAGAGAGGGAGAGAGAGAGGTCTTCCATACGCTGGTTCACTCCCCAATTGGTCACAACAGCTGCAGCTGCGCTGATCGGAAGCCAGGAACCAGGAGCTT
This sequence comes from Oryctolagus cuniculus, assembly GCF_964237555.1. Lineage (NCBI taxonomy): Eukaryota > Metazoa > Chordata > Mammalia > Lagomorpha > Leporidae > Oryctolagus > Oryctolagus cuniculus. The sequence goes on from NC_091449.1 coordinate 55,450,474, forward strand.
CCTACAGGTATCCCACGGGTGCAAGGACCCAAGCACTTGGGCCATTTTCTACTGCTCTCTCAGGTTATAACAGAGCTAGATTGGAAGTGGAGCAGCCAAGACTCGAATTGGTGCCCATATGGGATGCCAGCACTGCAGGCTGTGGCTTCACCTGCTACGCCACAGCGCTGGCCCCTTGCACCCTAATTACATAACAATCACTGATATCCTCTCGCTCTTCTGTAAGAATATCATGTAGGGCCAGCACTGTGTTACAGAGGGTTAAGCCATAGCCTCCAGTGCCGGCATCCCATATGGGTGCCAGGTTGAGTTATAGCTGTTCCATTTCTGATCTTGTTCTCTGCTGATGTGCCTGGGAGGCCAGCGGAGAATGGCTCAAGACTCTTATCTGAGAGACCTGGAGGAAGTTCCTGGCTCCTGGCGCTTGGCTCAGCTCCAGTTGTTGGGGCCATTTGGAGAGTGTACCAGCAGATGAAAGATTTCTTTCTCTGTCTCTGTCTCACTGTCTTTCTGTCTCTGCCTTTCAAATAAATAAATAAATCTTTAAAAATTTCATATAAATGAACCTTTTGCAACATAACTTTTTTTTATTTATTTATTTAATTTATTTGAGAAGTAGAGTTAGAGAGAGAGAGAGAGAGAGAAAAGTCTTCCTTCCACTGGTTCACTCCCCAAATGGCCGCTACGGCTGGTGCTGCGGCTATCCGAAGCCAGGAGCCAGGTGCTTCTTCCTGGTCTCCCATGCGGGTGCAGGGCCCAAGCACTTGGGCCATCCTCCACTGCCCTCCCAGGCCACAGCAGAGAGCTGGACTGGAAGTGGAGCAATCGGAACTCGAACTGGCACCCAAAAGGGATGTTGGCGCTGGAAGTGATGGCTTTACCCGCTACGCCACAACACTGGCCCCTGGTGAAGGGAACAGACAATTTTTTACTTCCCACTCTTGGGGACTCACTCTTGGAATCTTAACTAAGCTGGCCAGTTTACTTTCTCCTGTTTTCAGGTGCCTGCCTGGCTGTCACTGCCATTACTGTTCTTCCACAGCTGCCTAGGGTTATTGAGTTATTGCCTAGGGCTTAGGGTGGAAGGAAGGGAAAAAACAAAAACTCACAGAATTTTCCCTCTTTGTCATTGATCCTCTTCTTCTGGCTCCTAGGACCAGAAAGGGATGGTTTTTCTTGGAACTCCTTCTCTACCCAGCATTTTGAGCTGCCTTTGAGTCCAGACCGTACTGGAGGGGAAATGGTAACCTTTGCCAGTTCAGTGGAAAAAAGATACACGTGGCTGTGGTGTGCATTTTGTGTAGGATTTATCATTGTGTTCAGAGTGAGAGACAGATGAATGTGTGCTTATTCCATCTTCTCTGGATCTAGAACTTTCTGTTTAGTTTTGATCTTAGAATGTATTTTCTTACATTTGCTCAGTTCTTACTGTGTAAATTTTTATTTTCATTCATGCCTATTTAGGTATTTTCTTATGATGTGTAAAGGAATTAAGTAGTACTAAGTTGTCGTAGTAAGTTGCTGCTATTTTTAAGCTGTTTTTAAGAGACATCTTAGCATTGGAGGAAGAATGTTGAATGGGGGAATCAGGAAAGTTGAGTCAGGCCATTAACTTACTCTGTGACCTTGTTTCAGGCTGGATCTTCAGTATTCTCTATAAAAAGTACATGGCATATACTATATTCCTATTTTGTGACTGATAGCTGAGCATTTACTTGGGCTAGCTTGTTTTTCTCTCAATTGGCTAAAACTCATATACTTCTTTCCTGTTGGACTGTACTTCTAAAGACTAGATTTATACTTTCCCAATTGTCCTTTTGTTTGCATTGTAAAATCATTGAGGTCTTTGTAGAGGAAAGCTGTTTGTATTCCTCATTGATATATATTGATTTTAGGTTTTTTTTTTTTAAAGATTTTATTTATTTATTTGACAGGTCGAGTTATAGACAGTGAGAGAGAGAGAGAGAAAGGTCTTCCTTCCGTTGGTTCACTCCCCAAATGGCTGCCACGGCTGGCGCTGCAGGAGCCAGGTGCTTCTCCTGGTCTCCCATGTGGGTGCAGGGGCCCAAGGGCTTGGGCCATCTTCTGCTGCTTTCCCAGGCCACAGCAAAGAGCTGGACTGGAAGAGGAGCAACCGGGACTAGAACCGGCGCCCATATGGGATGCCGGCACTGCAGGCGGAGGATTAACCTAGTGCAACACAGCGCCAGCCCCTGATTTTAGTTTTTACAAACTTCTCTTGTTCTTCATCTACCTATTAGGGTTAATGTAAGATTCTTTTTTTTTTTTTTTTTTTAATGTAAGATTCTTTTTAAAGGTAGATTAACTGAGTTTTGGATAATCAAAAGTGATTTTTTTCATTTAATTCTTGGTCACTAATATCTTAACAGCTTTATACTTTTCTTAGGTTTGTCAAATGAGCATTATGTGACAAATAGCATATTGGTTTTACTTACTGTTAGGTGTTGGCTTATGCTCAAATTGGTGATTCTTTTTAATTTCTTACTGTTTATATTTATGAAAAATCTAAAGGATTAAAATGCTCAATTTATTGAAGTTTTATGACTTCTAAAGTTTTTGATTGTGAAAAATTTCAAATATACATGAAAGCAGAGAATAGTATAATATACTTTCATGTACTCATACTACCTCAGCAGTGATCAACATTTTACCCATCTAGTTTGACCCCCCCCCCCCTTTTCTCTGTTCTCCTCAAGACTTTTAAAAAAAGATTTATTTGAAAGGCAGAGTTACAGAGTCAAATCTTCCATCTGCTGGTTCACTCCTCAAGTGGCTACAACAGCGGGGGCTGGGTTGGGCTGAAGCTAGGAACCTGAAATTACATCCGGGTCTCCTGCAAGGGTGCAGAGGCCCAAGTATTTGGGCCATCTTCCACTGCCTCCCCAGGTACGTTAGCAGGGAGTTGGAGTGGAAGTGGATAGCTGGGACTTGAGCTGGCTCCCATATGATATGCTGGCATGGCAGGCGACAGCTTAACCCCCTGTGCCACAACACCAACCCTCAAGATCTTTTTTCCTGGAGTATTTTTTTTTTTTTTAAGATTTGTTTATTTATTTGAAAGGCAAAGTTACAGAGAGGGAGAGGCAGAGTGAGTGAGTGCTTCCATTTGCTGGTTCATTATCCAAATTATCACAACAGCCACGGCGGGGCTAGGCTGAAGCCAGGAGCTTCTTCCAGGTCTCCCACATGGTTGCAGGGGCTCAAGCATTTGGGCCATCTTTCACTGCTTTCCCAGGGGCATTAGCAAAGAGATGGATTAAAGTGAAGCAGCCACAACTCCAACCAGTACTGATATGGGATGCTGGCGCCACAGGCTGTGGCTTAACCTGCTGCCCAGACCCCACCTGGAGTATTTTAAAACAAATCCCGGCAATCATGTAATTTCTTTTTTTCTTTTTTGACAGGCAGAGTGGACAGTGAGAGAGAGAGAGAGAGAGAGAAAGGTCTTCCTTTTTTCCATTTGTTCACCCCGCAATGGCCGATGCGGCCGGCGTACCGCGCTGATCCGAAGCCAGGAGCCAGGTGCTTCTCCTGGTCTCCCATGCAGGTGCATGGCCCAAGCACTTTGGCCATCCTCCACTGCATTCCCGGGCCACAGCAGAGAGCTGGACAGGAAGAGGAGCCACCGGGATAGAATCCGGCGCTCCAACCAGGACTAGAACCTGGTGTGCTGGCGCCAAAGGCAGAGGATTAGCCTATTGAGCCGTGGCACCGGCTTCATGTAATTTCATCTATAAATTTAATGTTTGTTTTTGAAGTATTGAGAGAATTCCTGGCCTTGGAGTTTTAAGACCTGGTTCAGGTGGTAGCTGTGTTAGTTTACTGTCTTTGTGGTCTTAAGCAGGTTGCATACTTGCTCTGTTTCTTCATTGGCAAAATAGTGGTAAAAATTTCTACTCTTACTTCAAAAAGGTCTGAGGAGCAAATTAGACAATGAGTATAAATTGTATATTTTAAACACTAGATGTTTGAGTGTTTCTATTAAAAAATAACAAAAACAAGCATATAAATAGCTTTGTATATTTTATAATTTTAATTTTCTTAACTTTGTTGAGATATAATATACATATAAGAGTACTTCAAATAATTGTGGAAAATGGAATTAAGAGATTAGTTTATTTTGGTCCAAAGAAATTGTGCCTCTTGTTTTGCTGAACAGATTTTTTTTAAAGAAAGATTTATGTATTCATTTTAAAGAGTTACACAGAGAGAGGAGGAGAAGCAGAGAGATATGTCTTCCATCCTCTGGCTCACTCCCCAGTTGGCTGCAACGGCCCGAGCTGAGCTGATCTGAAGCCAGGAGCCAGGAGCTTCCTCTGGGTCTCCCATGCGGGTGCAGGGGCCCAAGGACTTGGGCCATCTTCTACGGCTTTCCTAGGCCATAGCAGAGAGCTGGATCGAAAGTGGAGCAGCCGGAACTGGAAGTGGCGCCCATATAAGATGCCGGCGCTGCAGGTGGTGGCCTTACCCACTACACCACAGCGCCCACCCCTTAACAGAATGTTTTTGAGACTCTTACATGTTGTGAATTGCTCTGTGTTATTCTGAAAAGTATTTAATTGTATGGGTACAGCATTGGCAATTTACCTGTTAATGGACATTTGGGTTGTTTCTAGTTTTTGACAGTTGTAAATCAAGTTTCAGTCAGCATTCCTGTACAAGTCTTGGTGAGAGCACATTTTTGTTCTTCGTGGGTAGCTACTTCTCTTGGATAAACACTTGTGTTTACTTCTTGAGTGTATGTTCAAATTTATAGAAAATTCAAATTGCTTTCCAGAGTAGTTGAACTATTTTATTTCTGTTAACAATACTTGGGCCGGCGCCGCGGCTCACTAGGCTCATCCTCCGCCTTGCGGCGCCAGCACACCGGGTTCTAGTCCCAGTTGGGGCGCTGGATTCTGTCCCGGTTGCCCCTCTTCCAGGCCAGCTCTCTGCTGTGGCCAGGGAGTGCAGTGGAGGATGGCCCAAGTGCTTGGGCCCTGCACCCCATGGGAGACCAGGAGAAGTACCTGGCTCCTGCCATCGGATCAGTGTGGTGCGCTGGCTGCAGCGCGTCAGCCGCGGCGGCCATTGGAGGGTGAACCAACGGCAAAGGAAGACCTTTCTCTCTGTCTCTCTCTCACTGTCCACTCTGCCTGTAAAAATAAAAAATAAATAAAATTAAAAAAAACAATACTTGGTATGACTAGTCTCCCCCCCACCCTGCCCCTTTTGGAAAGACAAGGAGCTTCCATTTGCTGGTTCAATACCCAGTGGACTGCAACAGCTGGGGATGAGCCAGATCAGGCCATGAGCCAGGAATTCAGTCCAGTTCTCTCTCACATTGGTGGCAGCAACCTAATTACTTGAGCCATCACCTTTCATTACCTGTTGCTTTCTAGGGTCCAGATTAACAGGAAGCTGGAATCAGGAACTGGTACCAGGTAGTGAACCTGGGGGTACTCTGATGAGTGACACTAGCATGTTAACTGCTTGTCCCTGGTCAGTGTTCAATTTTAGCCCTTCTAATGATGTAGAAGGTATGAGGTATCTTATGATTTTAATTTGCATTTCCCTGCTAACTAATGATGTTAAACAATGCTTTGTGTGCTTGTGACCATTAATGTATCCTTTTTTGAGGATGTTCTGTTTATATCTTTTACCCACTTTAAAATTTTGGCTTGATTACTGTAGTTTATTTGAAAGAGAAAGAGATCATTCATCTACTAGTGGATTCCCCGAATGCTTGCTACATTTGGGGCTGGGCTAGGTTGAAGCCAGGTGCTAAGAACTCAGTCCAGATGTCCCACATGAGTGGCTGGGACCCAAGTACTTGAGCTATCACCTGCTTCCTACCAGGGTGTCCATTAGCAGGAAGCTGGAATCAGGAACAGAGCTGTGACTCAGACCTAGGTACTCTTGTGTGGGTTGTGGGCATCCCAGACAGCGTGTTAACTGCCCTGTTTAGTATCTGTCCCTTTACCCACTTGTAAATGATTGTCATAAGTGAGTTGTCAAATTTATATATTCTGAATACAAATCCTTTGTCATTTAGGTATTGTGAATGCTTTTTTCTTTCTGTGGCTTTCATTTTTATAAAGGTATCTTCTGAGGTGCCAAAACTTCAGATTTTATAGTCTGTCATGTTTTTCTTTATGCTCTATGATTGTGTATGAAGTCTCCGTTTAACCTAAGTTGACAAAAATTTTTTTTCCTGTGTTTTCTACTGGAGGATTTTAACTTTAGCTTTGATGTTTAGTTCTATCACCCAGTTCGAATTTGTCTTTATATTGTGTGAACTTAGGGAGGGTTGAGTTTAAATGCCCTCACCCTACCTCGCCCTGCCTTCAAATCAATATAGGTCTAGTTGTGCTAACATCACTCTTTAGAGGACTGTTGTTTCAGGGCAGGTGTTTGGCTTAGGGGTTAAGGTGCTGTTGGGACTCTAGTATTCTACATTGGAGTGCCTAGGTTTAAGTCCTCCTTCTGTTTTCGTTTCTGCTTTGTACAAGTGCATGCCCTTGGAGGCAGCATTTGATGGCTCATGTAATTGGGGCTCTGACTACCCATGTGGGAAACCTGGATCAAACAAGTTCCCAACTTCTGGCTTCAGCCTGGCTTAGTCCCTGCTGTTGTATTGTAGCATGTGGGAATGAACCAGTATATTTGATATGTTTTTCAGATAAGTAAAATAAACACATAAAAATTAATTGTACCTTTTCTTCTGTTGAGTAACGTTGTCTCCTTGTTGAAAGTTAATTGAGGGGCCGGCGCTGTGGTGCAATGGGTTAAAGACCGGGTCTGTAGTGCCGGCATCCCATATGGGTGCTGGTTTGTGTCCCAGCTGCTCCACATCCAATCCAGCTCTATACTATGGCCTGGAAAAGCAGTAGAAGATAGCCCAAGTGCTTGGGCCCCTGCACTGGTGTCGGAGACCTGGAAGAAGCTCATGGCTCCTGGCTTTGGATAGGTGCAGCTCCAGCTGTTGTGGCCATTTGGGGAGTGAACAGCAGATGGAAGATCTCTTACTCTCTGTGTCTTGCTCTGTCATTCTGCCTTTCAAACAAAATAAATCTTAGAAAAGAAAAACAGGGGTCGGCACTGTGGCATAGCGGATAAAGCTGCTACCTCTGGTACCGGCATCCCATATGGGTGCTGGTTCCGGTCCTGACTGCTCCAGTTCTGATCCAGCTCTCTGCTATGGCCTGGGAAAGCAGTAGAAGATGGCCCTAGTCCTTTGGCTCCTGGCTTTGGATCTGCCCAGCTCTGGCCCTTGCGACCATTTGGAGAGTGAACCAGTGGATGGAAGACTCTCTCTCTACCTCTACCTCTGCCTCTGCCTCTGCCTCTCCCTCTCCCTCTCCCTCTCCCTCTCCCTCTACCTCTACCTCTACCTCTACCTCTACCTCTCTGTAACTCTTTCTTTCAAGCAAATAAATCTTTTTTTAAAAAATCAGCCAAAAGTTTGAGAAGCTGTTTGAATGCTTTTGGTAATAAAAACATGTCAACATCTCTGTTTAATGTCTTTCCATATCCAGAGGATGCCAGCCCCCATCAGATTGCGGGAGCTGATCCGGACCATCCGGACAGCTAGAACCCAAGCCGAAGAACGAGAAATGATCCAGAAAGAATGTGCTGCAATCCGTTCATCTTTTAGAGAAGAAGACAATACATACCGATGTCGGAATGTGGCAAAATTACTGTATATGCACATGCTTGGCTACCCTGCTCACTTTGGACAGGTAGGCTGGTCTGAGAGGACGTTTAGTGAAACCACTCCTGAATGACACTGTTGCTCTCCCTTTTTCTTGAAGAGAGGTATTTTGATAGTCTTGCAGTCTAATCATAATGGAACTGAGGGCAGGATTGAGAGGAAGCTCAAACAGACCTTGAAAGGTGGGATATTGCCTTCATTTATCCTTTCCATTGAGAATCTCATTACGTGGATCAAAGAATGTTTTGATGATGGAATCTAGCTTGACTAGTATTAACCAGTAGTTTGTGGTTGTTCTGCCAGAGGGCTTGCTGTCACTATAATGAGCATTTAAGAAATGTGTGCTAAATGTTGTCTTAATTTTTTTGATCTGTGCATGATATTCTATGGAAAAACTCATAGCAAATGTTTTCAGTTTAAAGAAGTTAGGTAGTTGACAAGTGATGATATCTACTTTGTCCTAATTAGCTCTACCTTAATTGGTACAACTTGTATGTAGATCTGCCTGCAGATTCTCTCCCACATACAATGCATACTCTTTGATATGTCTAGTCTGGGTTTTGAGGATGATACTCTCAGTGATAAGTGCTTTCCACCTCCTACCTCCATGTTTGTATTTTGCTAAGGGGAATTTAGTCACAGAGAAGGGACTAGTAAGTTATTTTCTTATTTCTTACTAGTGTTGTTAACTTTTATTTCACTTAAGGAGCCTATTATATAATAAATAGTCTTTTTAAGGAATAGACTGCAAAATTGAAAGAAAAAAAAAGTGCAACCTTAGGTTGAAGACAGAAAATACTACCCATATCTCCTTTCTTTAAATATATATACATATGTATATATATATATTTTGACAGGCAGAGTTAGACAGTGAGAGAGAGAGAGAGAGACAAAGTTCTTCCTTTCCGTTGGTTCACCCCCAAAATGGCTGCTACGGCTGGTGCGCTGCGCCAATGCGAAACCAGGAGCCAGGTACTTCCTTCTGGTCTTCCATGCGGGTGCAGGGCCCAAGCACTTGGGCCATCCTCCACTGCACTCCCAGGCTACCGCAGAGAGCTGGACTGGAAGAGAAGCAACCGGGACAGAACCCAGTGCCCCGACCAGGACTAGAACCCGGGGTGCTGGCGCCGCAGGCAGAGGATTAGCCAAGTGAGCCGTGGCGCCGGCCCAAAGATATCTTTTGTTAATATTTTGATGTATTTAATTTTTCAGGAAACATGACTATCAGATTATCTTTATTTTTAAAGATTTATTTTACTTATTTGAAAGGCAGAGTTACGGAGAGGGAGAGACAGAGAGTGATCTATCTTCCATCTGCTGGTTCACTCCCCAAATGACTGCAACAGCCAGGGCTTTCCAAACTGAAGTCAGGAGCCAGGAGCCTCTTCTGGGTCTCCCATGAGGGTGCAGGGGTCCAAGCCCTGGGCCATGTTCCGCTGTTTTCCCAGGGAGCTGGATCAGAAGTGAAGCATCCAGAACTCAAACTGGCACCCATGTAGGATGTCAGCGTCGAAGGTGATAGCTCTCCCAGTTATGCCACAACACCAGGCCCATCAGCCTATTCTCTTTTCTGCTAAGTAACATCAGTAGAAGTGTTACCAGAGAATGGCAGGGTTCTTGTCTTTGCACAAGAAAGAATTCAGGCGTGAGACAGAGTAGTGGAAAGTAAAAGGTAGCAAAGTTTATTAGGGTAGGGACAACCGTAAGAATGGATGGGCACCTCTCCAGACAGGACCTGAGAGAGAGTGCTGTCACTTGGACGGGGTGGAGGTGGGAGGAGGGAAGGAGCGAGGTTACATGGTTGAGTAGAGAGATTACACCTGGCCAGGCAGGCGGGCGGCTCAGCAGAGAGGCAGAGGGCTGAGTGCGCCATCCGGTTGAGGCCGGGGGTTTTTAAGGAGATGGGTCTTTGTCTTCACACATCTCCTCCCGAAACAAAGGATTTTATGGATGTAAATATTAAGAAGCTCCTATCTGAGTTTTCCCTTGAAGGTATCAGACAGGAGGAAGCCTGGCTGGCGCCATCCTGGGTTCAGAGGAAGGGTGAGTAGGACCCCCTAGAGAATGGGGGTCCGGAGCAGGGTGTTTGAAATGCAGATACTGGGCTGCATCTGGGAGATTGTGGAAGATTTGTCAGGTGGAAGGGGCAGGTTATCAGGTAGAAGGGGGCAGGGCAGAATGTGAATACCAGGCTGCCCCTGAAATATTATCAGGATGACTTTGAGATGCAGATGTATATGCTGTACATAGACATCTTCTCTTTAGGCCTGTCACACACACATAAGCTCATATCTAACTTCCTACCTAAAAGAAGGAGATCTCCTGCCCTTAAGATAAAACAAAAAAGTGATGGAATTGAATTTTATCAGACTGACTTGGCTTAGCTTTTTGTTCATTTTATGATTGGGAATTTGGTCAGCCTTTTAAGAAATACATGATTAAGAGTGAGAGAACATTAATTCCCTAAAGAGAAATGAGGTGTTAGTATCAGAAGAAAGGGGGTGAGCAAAACAGCAGCTGTCTGCTATAAATATATTTGTGTATTTGATTTTAGATGAATTAGTGCCGTAATAGCATTGGTCTCTTACAGAATCTATCATGAAGTTTTTAAAAAAATATTAAAGTGAGAGAGAGATACCTTCTGTCTGTTGGTTTACTCCCTAGATGGCTGTAACAGCCAGGGCTAAGCCATCTCCCATGTGGGTGCAGAGGCCCAAGCACTTGGGCCATTTTCCATTGCTTTACCAGGCTATGAACAGCTGGATCAAAAGAGAAGCAGCCGGGAACCAAACTGGCTCCCATAGAGGATGCTGATGCCTCAGGCAAAGGCTTATTTAGTCTACTATGCCACAGCACCAGCCTGTGAATAGCTTCTTAATGCAATACTGAAAGATGTTGAATGAGAAAAACAGGAATGCTGTATAATATTTTATAAGGTTGAAACATTCAGGACAACTTATGGCAGTATTTGTCTTAGAGGTTAAGGCACTGGTTAGGACTCACGTGTCCAATGTTGGAGTGCCTCAGTACAACTCCCAGCTCTGGTTCCTGATTCCAACTTCTTCCTAATGTGGATGCTTGGAGGTGGTGATGATGGCTCAAGTAGTTGGATTTCTGTCACCCAGGTGGAAGACCAGTATTGAATTCCTTGCATCAGCTTCTGGCCCTTCCAGGCATCTGGGCAATGATCCAACAAATGAAAACTTCGTCTTTTCCTCTTCCTCTCAAATAAATAAAAATTTACTGCAAAAAAATTTTTTTAAACTGACTTAACTCCACATGTGTAGTAAGGTCCTAAGGCATAATAATGATGAATAGCAGTTTTGGATTTTGATTACTTCTAGGAGGAAAGAAGAGAAACGGGATGGAGGCATAGTATGCAGAGAGAGGGCTTTTTTAAATGTAAAATTAAAGTAAATAAAGAATTGGCCAGTGCTGTTGCATACTTGGCCTCTGTCTGCGGTGCCAGCATCTCATATGGGCGCTTCCCATATGGGCGCCGGTTCAAGTCCTGGCTGTTCCTCTTCCGATCCAACTCCCTGTCAATGGCCTGGGAAAGCTGCGGAAGATGGCCCAAGTGCTTGGTTCCCTACACGCACATGGGAGACCAAGAAGAAGCTCCTGGCTCTCAGCTTCGGCCCGACCTGGCCCAGCCCTGGCCTTTGTGGCCACTTTGGGGAGTAAACCAGTGGATGGAAGATCTTTTCATGTCTCCCTCTTTCTGTCTTTTTGTCTCTGTGTAACTCTTTCAAGTAAATAAATATATTTTTGAAAAAGCATTTGTTTTTCTATTTGACAGGTAGAGTTATAGACAGAGATACAAAGAGAAAGGTCTTCCTTCTGTTGGTTCACTCCCCAAATGGCTGCCACGGCAGGGCGCTGCGCCGATCTGAAGCCAGGAGCCAGGTGCCTCCTCCCGGTTTCCCATGCGGGTACAGGGGCCCAAGCAGTTGGGCCATCCTCCACTGCACTCACGGGCCACAGCAGGGAGCTGGACTGAAGAGGAGCAACCGGGACTAGAACCCGGTGCCCACATAGGATGCCGGTGCCGCAGACAGAGGATTAACCAAGTGAGCTACGGTGCTCGGCCGAAAAAGCATTTATATTAAAAAAAGTTCATGTAGTAGCAGTCATGGCCCAGTGTTTGGCTTCCTGCCACCCACTTGTGAGACCTGGATTGTATTTCAGTTTCTCAGTCTACGCCTGGAGATGTTGTAGACATATGGGAAATGAATCAGCAGATGCTAGTATGTGTACACATTTTGCCTTTCTGTTTATGCTTGTCAAATGCATAAAAATCTTAATAAATAAAAATATGAAATGATGTTAATGTCTAAGAGTATGTCTTATTCACTAAGTATTAAAATAACTTTCATAGCTTTTTCTTTCTAAAGATTTATTTACTTGAAAGTCAGAGTTACACAGAGAGAAAAGAGGCAGAGAGAGAGAGGTTTTACATCTGCTGGTTCACTCCCCAGTTGGCTGCAGTGGCCAAAGCTGTGCTAATCCAAAGCCAGGAGCCAGGAGCTTCTTCCAGGTCTCCCACGTGGGTGCAGGGGCCCAAGGTCTTCTGCTTTCCCAGGCCACAGCAGAGAGCTGGATCAGAAGTAGAGCAGCTGGGACTCGAACTGGTGCCCATATGGGATGCTGGTACTATAGGCAGTAGCTTTACCCGTTGCGCCACAGCACCGGCCCCTTAAAACTTACTTTATGGAATTATTTTTTACCTTTTAAACGTTTTTATTTTTTATTATTTTAATTTTTAAAGATTTATTTATTTACTTGAAAGGCAGAGTTATAGAGAGGCAGATGCAGAGAATGATAAAGAGAGGTCTTCCATCCCGTGGTTCACTCCCCAGATGGTTGCAATGGCTAGAGCTTTGCTGATCCGAAGCCAGTGCCCAGGAGATTCCTCTGGGTCTCCCACGTGGATGGAGGGGCCCAAGGACCTGAGCCATCCTCCACTGATTTCCCAGGCCACAGCGGAGAGCTGGATTGGAAGTGGAGAAGCCAGGACTCAAACGCGCCCATATGGCGTGCTGGCACTGCAGGCGGCAGCTTTGCCCTTTACACCATAGTGCTGGGCCCCTTAGTTTGTTTTTAACAGATTAAATATGGTTTGTAGATAGCAATTCTAAGGACATAATGATATTTCCTCCCTCCCTGCTTCCCTTCTCCTCTCTCTCCCCCACCATCTCACCTTCTCCCTTTTTTGTTTTTTTATTTATTTTTTTTTAGTTTTTGAGAACATTTTAAGTTTAATTGCAATAAAAAGTCAAATAAGCTCACCACATAAAAAGTTTAACAAGTAAGAAGCAGAAAGATTCTAGTTTAATGGGACTATAGACAATGGCTATAAACAGTAGTTGGAAAAATGACCATTTTGCTCATATACAGTAAATTCTATTAACTAATTTACAGTATTTAAAGTAATCACAGATATTTAAAACTATAGTAGTGTAACATTCTTAATCGTTCGTTCGACAAAGGTATAAAAATTTCACAAAAATACATTTACAGCAGTACTGATACACATGGGCATTTCTTTTTTTGTTTGTTTGTTTGGTTTGTTCAAATTTTTTGCTCCCACATGCAGTAGAGAAGATGCAATATTTGTCTTTCTGTGTCTGGCTTATTTCATTCAACATGATGTCCCCCATGGAAATTATTTTTTAAATATAAATTACTGGCTGGCGCCGTGGCTCAATAGGCTAATCCTCCGCCTGCAGCGCTGGCACACCGGGTTCTAGTCCTGGTCGGAGCTCCAGATTCTGTCCCGGTTTCTCCTCTTCCAGTTCAGCTCTCTGCTGTGGCCCGGGAGTGCAGTGGAGGATGGCCCAAGTGCTTGGGCCCTGCACCCGCATGGGAGACCAGGAGAAGCACCTGGCTCCTGGCTTCGGATCAGCACGGTGCGCCAGCCGCTGCTGCCATTGGGGGGTGAACCAACGGAAGAAGGAAGACCTTTCTCTCTCTCTCTTTCACTGTCAACTCTGCCTGTCAAAAAATAAATAAATAAAAAATAAAAATTACATGTGTAGAAGGGAGGGAAAGGTTGTTATCACATAATCAGTTCTAATCTCACAAGCCATTTGAGTTTTCCTTTTTGATCCTAATTATTCTGTCTTGGAAACTGACATGGCTCACAGTTATATAGTCATTCAGATGACTTTAGGTGTTTCTAAATGTACATAAATTGAGGAATTAATCTTTTTTAAAAATATACATTTATTTACTTGAGAGGCAGAGATGCAGAGGGAGAGACAGGAAGGTCTTCCATCTGCTGCTTCACTCCCGGCTGGAGCGGGGCAGATCCAAAGTGAGGATCCAGGAGCTTCTTCTGGGTCTCCCATGTGGGTGCTGGGGACTATGCACTTGGGCCCTCTTCCACTGCTTTCCCAGGCCATCAACAGGGAGCTGGATTGGATATGGAACAGTTGAGACTCGAACCAGCACCCATATGAGATGCTGGCACCACAGGCAAATGCTTAACGTACTGAACCACAGCACTGGCCCCTAGAAAGTAATTTTTATGTAACTTGAAATAAATCTGTTTGTGGAACTGTTTTACTTTCCTCTTTTACTTTTGAACTTATTAGATAAATTCATGTAAGAAAATAGTCTCACATGATCTTAGTTTCTACTGGTGCTGTTTTCCTTGGGATGTATACTTCTAAAAGGGAATTTAGTTTTGCAAACCCTTCTTAGACAGTCTGACTTGCAGTATGCCCTTGGAAAACCCCTCCCCCACAGGAAATATTTGACCCTTTCTGTATTTGTAAAGTGAGAATGATAAAACACATCAAAGTGATTGTGACTTTCAAGAAAGGCTAAACAGGGGGACAAACTGTTTAACTGCAAGGACTCTGAAGCCTTGAGGAGTTTTTTTTTTTCCTAAAAATTATGTAAAGAATAATTAATATAAAACACTTTAGGTTCCCCCCTGTATTTGATTCCTAAACCCTCACCTCGGAGTTGGCACTGCAGCATAGCGGGTAAAGCCGCCTCCTGCAGTGCTGGCATCGCATATGGGCATCAGTTCATGTGCCGACTGCTCCACTTCTGATCCAGCTTTCTGCTGTGGCGTGGGAAGGCAGTGGAAGAAGGCTCAAGTTCTCGGGCCCCTTTACCCACATACGAGACCTGAAAGATGCTTCTGGCTTTGGATCAGTACAGCTTTGGCTGTTGCGACCAATTGGAGAGTGAACCAGCGGATGGAAGACCTCTCTCTCTGCCTCTCCTTCTCTCTCTGTGTTAACTCTGACTTTCAAATAAATAAATAAATCTTTAAAAAGAAAAAACCTTCACTTTTCCCACAGTACTTACAAACCCTAAATGTAGCACTTTCTACATGGTGTTAAAATTATTGTCTGTTTCTTCTTTAATTGATTGCATGTACCAGATGTTTAGGACACTAAACACTTTGTGTTTCCATTTACTGAGTTTTTGATTTTTAATATATGAACCAGACCTTAAATGCATACATGTGTTAGGTGCTCATTTAATGTAAGGGGGAGATTACATTAGGAATTTGGTTTTTTTAATGTCTAATTTATTGTAGTGATTAATAAGTTTGTGTTTTTAGAAATGTGGAACTAAGGTGAAACTCATGGATTATTAGAATGGCAAGTGTCATGGAAGCTTGTTACTCTAGAACTTGAGTACTATTATCAAAGTATCTTGAATGTTTCTCTTTTATTTAGGTAGTTTGATGATAGAGGTTTATACTTCAGTCATCTGTTAACTCTGGGATTAAAAACATTGCTTTGTAGATTGTGGTAACAAGTTCTTAGTTTCTTTGTTTTCCTTTTTCTTGGCAGTTGGAGTGCCTCAAGCTCATTGCATCTCAGAAATTTACAGACAAACGCATTGGCTATTTAGGGGCAATGCTGCTGTTGGATGAAAGACAAGATGTCCATCTTCTCATGACCAACTGTATCAAGAAGTAAGTCGTACCTTTCCTTCTTTTAACAACAATTTTACTCTTTGAAGTCTTAAACTAGGATTTTAATAAAGAGCTTCTGTTTATTAATTTTATGTTTAGTGTTCACACTATATTTGAAATGCTGTAATTTGGTAACTTTAAAGGATTACAACTTTTCTAAGGGTTAATTTTGTTAAGTGTAGGTAGGTATTGTTGTGCATCTTCAGGCATAAGAACACGAATTACCAACACTTGGGCCTTCATAGAAAAATATTGGTAAACCTTGGGATTTCTTATATTTCTGGGATATTGAATACTATAAATAATGAAACTTTCCATTTATCTCTAAGAAGTATTGTTTTATATTCTGGTATATTTAAGCTAAAAAGAGTGGTCTTGATTGTTGGAAGTTTAATCCATCTGAGATTTCATTTGCACTGAATTTTACTTGGTCATGTGAATTAAAAAATTTTTTTTAAAGATTCTATTTATTTGAGAGGTAGAGTTACAGACAGAGAGGGAGAGACAGAGAGCTCTTCCATCCACTGGTTCACTCCCCAAATGGCGGTAATGGCCAGAGCTGGGTGCATCCAAAGCCAGGAGCCAGGAGATACCTGCCATGCAAGTGCAGGGGCCCGAGTACTCGGACCATCTTCTGCCACTTTCTCAGGCCATAAGCAGAGAGTGAGATTGGAAGAGGAGCAGCTGGGGCATATGGGGCACCACAGGCAGAGGCTTAACCCACTACGTCACAGCGCTGGCCCCCAGTCCTGTGAGTTTTTGTGGGTAGCCCTTTATTTATTTTTTTATGTGCTTTCAATCGCCTTTTTTTTCCAGAATTTTATTTAATGCATATAAAATTCATGAGTACATCTTGGGAATACAGTGATTCTTCCCACCATATCTGCCCTCCTGCTTTTTTAGATTACTTTTTTTATTTGCAGTATTTCTGTTTTTGATAAAAAGAAGCAGCAGGGAATATTGGTGATCAAATATGTGGACTTTGAAAACTTGTACTTTTCTGTGGTAACTAATGCTCTACTTTAAATTTTTCCAGTGGGTAATGGAAAACTCCAAAATGACTTATAATTTGATTGTAATTATAAAGTGTGGCATTTAAATATGGGACTCTGTGGATTAATTTCAGGAGGCTTTTTATTTTCTTGACTATAAAATAAATATTAATAGTGAAAACACTGTGTTGATTCATTTATTCAACAAATATTTGTTGCTCATCTGCCAAGTACCAGGAACCATTGCAAAGCACTAGGATGGCTTTTTTGTTTTTAAAACAAAAAAGATTTATTTTTATTAATTCGAACAGTAGAAAGAAAGAGAGAGAGAGCGCTTCCATGTGCTGGTTTACTCCCCAAATGGCCACAGTGGCCAGGGCTGGACCAGGTCAAAGCTGGGAGCCTTAACCGTCTCCCACGTGGGTGCAGGGGTACAAGGACTTGGACCATCTTCCACTGCTTTCCAAGGCACGTAGCAGGGAGCCTGATCAGAAGTAGAGCAGCTGCAACTTGAACTGGTGTCCCTATGGGATGCTTGCATCACAGGTGGCTTTACCCACTACACCACAGTGCTGGCCCCAGCACTAGTATGGAAGCAAAAAGAGAGAAATCCTTGATGTCATGAAAGGTCCATTCTAGATGTTCAGTGGAATTCTTTTATACATTTCCTCTGGCTAAGCTTCAGAGTTTCTTTTAACTTTTGTTCTTACAGACTTTGTAGCCTTTACTCAGGCTTTCAGTCTTATGCTGACAATTGGGCAGTTCTGCCTGGCAGCAAGTTTGTGTTAGAGAGTTAATACCAAACTTAAGTAGAGGTTTGTAGCCTGATAAAAATGAAAAAATGAGGCACACATTTAAAGAAGAAATCTTTGTTATTATGAAGCCTAGCCCAGCACCAAGTGAATTTAGGAGAAGCTTCTTTCTAAAGCAGGAATAGATCAACTTTGGATCTATTGTTTTTATTCTGTTAATGGATTTCTGTGTTTTTTTTTTTTTTTTTTTAAGAGGGAGGGCGGGTTTTTTGTTTGTGTTATAGGCCACAAATAAAATTTTTATGCTTTTTTCTTTTAAAGATTTATTTTATTTATTTGAAAAACAGAGTTACAGAGAGAGGTAGCGACAAAGAGGTCTTCCATTCGCTGGTTCACTCCCCAGATGGCCACAGTGGCTGGAGCTGCACCGATCCAAAGCCAGGAGCCAGGAGCTTCCTCTGGATCTCCCCAGCAGGTGCAGGGGCCCAAGGATTCGGGCCATCTTCTGTTGTTTCCCCAGGCCATAGCAGAGAGCTGGATGAGAAGAGGAGCAGCCAGGGTTAGAACCGGCACCCATATGGGATGCTGGTGCTTCAGGCCAGGGCTTTAACCTGCTGCACCACAGCACAAGCCCCCCCCCTTTTTTTTCCCCAAGATTTGCTTATTTATGTTTAGAGGCAGGGTTATAGAAAGAGAGAGGGAGAGACACAGAAAGAAGTCCACCATCCACTGGTTCACTCCCCAAATGGTTGTAACAGCCAGAGCTGTGCCGATCCAAAGCCAGGAACCAGGAGCTTCTTACAGGTCTCTCATGTGAGTGCAGGGGCCCAAGCACTTGGGCCATTTTTCACTGCTTTCCCAGGTCATTAGCGGAGAGTTGGATCATAAAAAGAGCAGCTGGGACATGAACCAGCACCGAAATAGGATGCCCATGCCACATGCGGAGGCTTAACCTATTATACCACAGCACTAGCCACCCCCCCCTTTTTTTTTCTTTAAGATTTAATTGAAAGGCAGAGTTATAGAGAAGCAGAGAAAGAGAGGTCTTCCACCTGCTGGTTCACTCCCCAGGTGGCCGCAACGGCCAGAGCTGCGCTGATCCAAAGCCAGGAGCCGTGAGCTTCTTCCAGGTCTCCCACATGGGTGCAGGGGCCCAAAGACTTGGGCTGTCTTGTACTGCTTTCCCAGGCCATAGCAGAGAGCTGGATCGGAACTGCAGCAGCTGGGACTGGAACTGGCACCCATAGGGATGCTGGCACTGCAGGCGACAACTTTACCCATTACACCACAGCGCGGGCCCCTGTTTTTTTCTTTTTTAAGATTTGTTTTGTTGGAAAGGCAGAGTGACAGAGCAAGAGACAGTACAAGATCTTCCATCTGCTGGTTTATTCCCCAGTGGCCACAATGGCCGGAGCTGTACCAATCCGAAGCCAGGAGCCATGAGTTTCTTCCAGGTCTCCGACACCAGTGCAGGGGCCCAAGCACATGAGCCATCTCTACTTCTTTCCCAGGCAATAGCAGAGAGCTGGATTGGAAGTGGAGAAGCTGGGACTCAAACTGCCCATATATTGGATGTCGTCACTGCAGGAGGCGGCTTTACCCACTATGCCACAGCCCTGGCCCCCAGCCCCAGCTTAGTAATGAGTGCTTACCTCATTGTTCATTGGCTTAGAAAACATTGTAGAATATCACAGGCCTTGGAGTTAAATTTAAAAAAAATGGATCTGATGTTTAAAACTCGGATTTTGAAAATATCTAATAATTGAGAAATTAATGAAAAGTCAACTAAGTACTTTTGGGAACTGGGATCCTAAATGATAAAGTGATAGTTGATACATTTTATTTTATGAGCAATTCTAATTTAAAATAGTTTTACCTTGAAACTGTTCATTGACATTTTGCTTCTTTCTCAAAAAATTATTTATTTACTTACTTACTTACTGGAAAGGCAGAGTGATAGATGTCTTCCATCTGCTGGTTCACTCCCCAAAAAGGCTGCAACATCTCAGACTGGGCCAGGCAGAAGCCAAGAGCCAGGAACTCCATCTGAGTCTCCCATGTGGGTGGCAGGAAGTCAAGTACTTGGGCCATCTGTCTGCTGTCTCCCAGAATACTTTAGGAGGAAGCTGGTTTGGAAGCAGAAGAGCCTGGAATTGAACCAAGTCCCTTCAGCATGGGATGTGAGCATCCCAAGCATAGTATTAACCTGCTGCTCCATGATGCTGGGCCTTAAATTTTACCTTCTTTTCCTGTTTTCATTCTTCAGCAAAGACTAACACTGTCTATTTGTTCATTTGTAAATATTAATAATGAAGCTATGATGTGTTAACATTGAGAACCTTCTTTATGAAAGACTATTTTTTTTGTTTTTAAATATTTATTATTCACTCCTGCTCGCTGTCTCTCTTGCTCCCCTCTCTCTCTTCTCTCTTGTCTCTGCTCCTCTCTCCTCTCTCTTCTCTTGCTTGCTCTCTCACTCTCTGCACTCTCTAGCCTCCTCTTCTCTCTCTCTCGCTCTCTCTCCTTCTCTTCGTCTCCTGATCTCTCTCTTGATCTCTCTTAGGCTCTCCTTCTCCCTTTTTCTCCTTTCTCGTCCCTTCCCTCCAGTCTGCTGGGTTTTCTCCAAAAATCTCTTTCCCTTACTCTGGTGTTTGATGTGTTTTGTGGTGACCTTATGTTAGTGCTGAAACCCAGGACCTTAGAGCATCCCATATGGGCGCCAGTTCTAGTCCTGCTGCTCCTCTTCCGATCCAGCTCTCTGCTATGGCCTAGGAAAGCAGTACAAGACAGCCAAGTCCTTGGGCCCCTGCACCCAAGTGGGAGACCTGGAAGAAGCTCACGGCTCCTGGCTTTGGATTGGCGCATCTCTGGCCGTTGCGGCCACCTGGAGAGTGAACCAGCGGATGGAAGACCTCTCTCTCTCTCTCCCTCTCTCTGTGTAATTCTTTCAAATAAATAAATAAATCTTTTTTTTTTTTTTTTTTTTTTGACAGGCAGAGTGGACAGTGAGAGAGAGAGAGACAGAGAGAAAGGTCTTCCTTTGCCGTTGGTTCACCCTCCAATGGCCGCCGCGGCCGGCGCACCGCGTTGATCCGATGGCAGGAGCCAGGAGCCAGGTGCTTTTCCTGGTCTCCCATGGGGTGCAGGGCCCAAGCACCTGGGCCATCCTCTACTGCACTCCCTGGCCACAGCAGAGAGCTGGCCTGGAAGAGGGGCAACCGGGACAGAATCCGGCGCCCCAACCGGGACTAGAACCTGGTGTGCCGGCGCCGCTAGGCGGAGGATTAGCCTAGTGAGCCGCGGCGCCGGCAATAAATAAATCTTTAAAAATAAATAACTCTTTAAAAATAAATAAATATTTATTATTTATTTATTTGAAAGAGTTAGAGGGAGAGGCCAGCGCCGCGGGTCACTAGGCTAATCTTCTGCCTGTGGCGCCGGCACCAGGTTCTAGTTCCGGTTGGGGTGCTGGATTCTGTCCTGGTTGCTCCTCTTCCAGTCCAGCTCTCTGCTGTGGCCCGGGAAGGCAGTGGAGGATGACCCAAGTGCTTGGGCGCCTGCACCCGCATGGGAGACCAGGAGGAAGCACCTGGCTCCTGGCTTCAGATTGGCGCAGTGCGCCGGCTGTAGCAGCCATTTTGGGGGTGAACCAACAGAAAGGAAGACGGTTCTCTCTGTGTCTCTCTCTCTCACTGTCTAACTCTGCCTCTCCAAAAAAAAAAGAGTTAGAGGGAGAGTCAGATCTTCCATCCACTGCTTCATCTCCAGGTGGCTATATCAACTAGGGTGGGCCACACCAAAACCGGGTGCTTCATCCGGGTCTCCCACATGGGTGACAGGGGGTACAAGCATTTGGGCCATCTTCCACTGCTTTTCTCAGAAGTGGTGCATCCGGTACAAACCAGCGCGTATATGGGATGCTGGTCTCGCAGACAGCGGCTTTGCTCCCTATACCTTAACACCAGCCCCATATGAAAGACTTTTTTTTTTTTTTTTTTGACAGGCAGTTAGACAGTGAGAGACAGACAGAGAGAAAGGTCTTCCTTTGCCGTTGGTTCACCCCCCAATGGCCGCTACAGCCGGCGCACTGCGCTGATCCAAAACCAGGAGCCAGGTGATTCCTCCTGGTTTCCCATGCAGGTGCAGAGCCCAAGCACTTGCGTCATCCTCCACTGCACTCCTGAGCCACAGCAGAGAGCTGAACTGGAAGAGGAGCAGCTGGGAGAGAGGTAGAGTCAGAGGCAGAGAGAGGGATCTTCATCCGCTGGTTTACTCCCCAAATGACTGCAGCAGTTGGAGCTGGGCCACTCTGACGCCGGGAGCTTCTTCTGGGTTTCCCACTTGAGTGCAGGGACACAAGGACTTGGGCCATCTTCCACTGTTTTCCCAGGTACATTAGCAGGGAGCTGGATCAGAAGTGGAGCAGCTGGATCTTGAACCGGCGCCCATATGGGATGCTGGCGCTGTAGGGGGCGGCTTCACATGCTACACCACAGTGCTGGCCCTACTAAACGGCAAATGCTTGCCTTGGAAGCAGTATCATAACTAGTGTGCCGGATACCCAGTGTGTCTTTAGTTTCTTGTGTTAGGTTATTTTGATTGAAGTAAAAGAAAATCAAGCATCTCACAGATAATGCAGTTAGCAAAGGGAAAAATATTTTGACCGCCTTTCAAAAAACTATGGTTCTATACTAAAGCTTGATAAGAGTTTTTTTTTTTGTTTGTTTGTTTTTTTTTTTTTTTTTAAGATTTATTTATTTAACTGAAAGAGTTAGAGAGAGAGAGAGAGGGAGAGAGTTCTTCCATCCACTGGTTCACTCTCCAGTTGCCTGCAACGGCCAGAGATGCACTGATCCGGAGCCAGGAGCTTCTTCCGGGTCTCCCACTTGGGTGCAGGGGCCCAAGGAGTTGAGCCATCTTCTACTGCTTTCCCAGGCCATAGCAGAGAGCTGGATTGGAAGAGGAGCAGCCGGGACTAGAACCGGTGCCCATATGGTGCCGGCGCTTCAGGCCAGGACATTAACTCGCTGCATCATAGTGTTGGCCTCGAGAGGTTTTTTTTTAAAGGTTAGGTGTGGTGTGGAATTTGAAACCATGTCAGTATAGTTTTTGTACTGTTATTTTAAAATCCATTGGACTGTCATTGCACTTTGAGTGAATCTTGTACTCACGTACAAGATTTTATGACATTTTGCCTAGGTCATTTGGAAAAAATGGTTTTTTGAGTTACACACATCTTGCAAATGATAATACATTTCATTATAGAACATTAAAAAAATCACATTGACCGATACCGCCACTAACCTCATAGAACAGTCTTTAAATTTTGTTAAATTGTTTAGCTCATGGTAGCAATGGAGGTTTGTTCCAAATTCTACTTTTACTTCAAAACTTGAATTTGATTGTTGGCAACAAATAATGTTAGTTGTTGATCTTGAAATGATCGTCTTAACTTGGCTCTTGGTCCAGAAAATGTCTCTTAAATATCCAAATCATAATAATCATAATTGTTAGTTATTTTTCCAAATAAAAGTGATGTTCGTTTTAAAAGCAGCTAGTTCATCGTTCAGCTTGCAAATGAAAGGTACAGATAAATGTTTTTCTCTTGAGATTGCCTTTTTATTTCACTGTGAGGTAGAAGTAATTTCTGCATAATCCTCTTCATCACACAGAATTTATTTTATTTTTTTTTTTTTAAGAAATCACACAGAATTTAAAGATTTCTTTATTTGAAAGCAGAATGAGAGAGAGAGAGAGGGAGGAGGGAGGAGGGGGAGAAGGAGAGAGAGGGAGGAGAGGGAGATATCGTCTGTCCTGCTGGTTCACTGCAGCAGCTAGGTTGGGCCAGGCTGGAACCAGGAATCTATACTGGTCTCCCACATAACTGGCAGGACCCCAAGCATTTGAGTTGTCATCTGCTGCTTTCTCAGGCACATTAGCAGGACACTGGATTGGAAATAGAGTAGCCAGGACTTGAACCAGCATTCTGCTATGGGATGCCAGTGTTACAGACAGTGGCTTAGTCCACTGCACCACAATGCCAGCCTGTCACAAAGAATATGAAAAAACATGGACTCAAGAGTTGACGTATGGAGGTTGATTTTATGGTGTAGCTGGTTAAGCCTCCTTCTGCAATACTGGCATCCTCTATAGGCACTGGTTTGTGTTCTGGCTGTTCCTCTTCTGATCTAGCTTCCTGCTAATGCCCCTGGGAAAGCAGCCAAAATGGCTCAGTCCTTGGGCCCCTGTGGGAGACCTGGACAGAGTCCCAGGCTCCTGGCTTCAGCTAGGATAAGCCCTTGCCATTGGGGCCATTTTGGAAGTGAATCAGTGGATGGAAGGTGTCTGTCTGTCTGTCTGTCTGTCTCTCTCTCTCTCTCTCTGTAAATCTACCTTTCAAATAAATAAACCTTAATAAAAAAGAGTTGGGTGTAGTAAAACTAACAATTTTTACTGTTTTATTGTGGGCAATCTTAAGTGAAACTGCCTTTTTTCTTTCCTTCTTTAAATGTGAGTATATGGCATTGAATTCATTGTGGCACCCCTGCCTTAATTTGTGCTAAGGCTTTGTACCATTGGTGTGACTGTCAACACAGTTGACAAATACTGTATTAAGATTATGAAAACAGTGTGAATCACATGGACTCTGATGCAGCCTTGGGAACTTCCCTGAGACTCATGAAGCACACGTTGAAAACTGCTAGACTAAAAGATAATAATAAATGCTTGAAAAGCTACTAAAAGTAGCATACTGTAATAACACAGCTCTGAATAGGAAGAGCTGATTGTAATATATAGATAAGGTTACTGGTTCAAACTATGTCTAATTCAAAACTTTCCTGGAAGTTTGCTTCCTGGCTGGCTTAGAAGTAATTTCATACAGTAATCAATGCCTGTTAGAAGATTTTGTATATTATGTGCCACCAGACATTGTAGTCTGCAAATGTCTACGATAGTTCGTTGAAAGTGGTCTTAGGGGCTAACATAATGGCACAGTGGCTTAAGCTTGTTGCTTATGACATTGGCATCCAGTACTGGAGTGCTGGTTTGAGTCCCAGTAAGATAGTTCTACCAGGTACTTTTTTCACTGCCACCCACGTGGGAGATCAGTAGGGCTTCTGGCTTTGGCTTTGTGCACACTTGGCTTTTGTACCAGCAGATGGAAGCTCCTTCCCTCCCTTCTTTTCTCTCTCTTGCTCTGCCTTTCAAGTAAATGAATAAATCTTTTTTTAAAGGTGGTTTTATTATTATAGTAATCAGTAGTTACTGATTTTTAGTTATTTTGGAAAAAAAGTAAAAGTATAAAGTTATTTAATGTAGTATCGAGGTTTATACTAAAACATGAGACCAAAAGTGTCAAAGGGTAATGTAATTTCTGTTGTGGTTTCTCTGTCATCTGTAGTGCTCTAGTGGTAGAGGTTGTGTTTTCTAATTTTTAAAAAAGGATTTTGGTTCATGTCTACTTTTAGCCTTAGTTTGTGAGTAATAGTAAAACATTTTACAAATCTTTTAAAGATAGTTTTGCTGTATGTTGTAATCATTGCCAGTGTTTGCTTTCAGTGGTTGACTGAGTTTTCTAAAGTGGGTTCCTTTAGTGTCCAACAGGTAACATATTGTCCTATTTTACTGCTTTGGTGTTTGGAAACATTGGGCTAAAAGGCTGTAGGTGGAACTCTCCATCTTTACTGTATTGATAATTTCTAATAAAATTTGAGTAAAGATTTTCTTCAACTAATAAACCTGTTGATTATTTTAATTATTGGAGAAATCTTCAGCCCTTTTCAGCTAGTTTATTAAACTGTGAAGCTTCTTCATGGTGAGCACCTGCTTAGCAGAGCATGCTTGTTTCCACCTTCCTTCTTCTTTTGCAGTGATCTTAATCACAGCACGCAGTTTGTGCAGGGGCTAGCACTTTGTACCCTTGGCTGCATGGGCTCGTCAGAGATGTGCAGAGATCTTGCAGGAGAGGTTGAGAAGCTTCTGAAAACCTCCAACTCTTACTTAAGAAAAAAGGTAAATTGAAAATGATTTACTTATTTTTTCTTTGAGAGACAAAAGACAGGGAGTGCTCCCATCTATTGGTACGGTCCCCAAATGCGAGAGGCTATGCCAGGCTGAAGCCAGGAACCAGGAACTCAGTCCAGGTCATCTGTGTGGGTGGCAGGGACCCAACTTATATCACTGTTGCCTGCTGGGATGTACATTAGTAGGAAGCTGTAATTGGGATCAAAACAAAAATGGAGAGTGGCTGGAACTGGAATCTCACAACTCCTATCTAGTGTGCAGGCATCTCAAACGGCATCTTTACTGTTAGACGAAATGCCTTACCCTCAAAAGATGACTTAATGAAACTAAGTGTCTGTTTTGGATCAGGGAGTTTGGATTAGGCAGATTACTCAGTTTTGAAAGTTATGGTATATTTTTCTCTGTGAGATTTATTTTAATTATGAATATGATATTTCATGTTAATCTTAATTTCTTCCTTTTTTCAAGGAAGTGACTTATAAACAAATGTTACTGGATATGCAAGGTGGTATAACTAATTCCTGACTTCTCTGATTTAAAACAGTATTAAACAGTAATAATGAATAGCTCTTTATGAATTTACTTTTATCCTTATAACTAGTGTCTATGTATTTGTTTTAGTACCTTTGTATATCTGGAAGAGTAGTTAGACTAATATGTAGATGATTATTAGGAAAGCTTGTAGAACCTACTTTATGAACTTGAGATACCACTGCATTTGTAATAGAAGAGAATAACCTTATTCTCTTACCTGCTGGTATTTGTTGATACAACCGTTATATTGAGTTTCTTAAAATTGTAATTCAACCTAAAACCTTTACAAGCAAGGGGTTTAGAAGTCTCAGAAATGAAAATGTAATCATTAATTTCATGTTTACTCTGTGTTTTTAATGGTGTGAGAAGAAAGTGAAGAAATTTCTAAGGATGATAATGCTGTTAATAATGACTGCAAACAAGTTAAATTAATTTCTTAATTTGTAAGTCAGTACTTTTTCTTAATGTATGATTTACTCTCATTTAGAAGGGCTAATATTATATTAAATACAGCATTCTATCAGATGAGGAAAAAAATCTTTTGACTCCCAGATAAAACATAAGATGAATTAGCAGAAATTTTTTATGTCAATCTGTCTAAGTCCTTATGATATTTGACTCAAACAGTTAACAGTTATGGTTATGTTGGCAGGGCAAAATCAGTATTTCCAGTAAATGGGCTAATAATGCCATGGGATTTTTTTTCCCCCCAGAGACTAGTTATTTCAGATTTTTTTCTCTTTTTTTCTTTTTCTTTTAAAGATTTTTATTTATTTCTTTGAAGGGTAGAGTTACAAAGAGAGAGAGAGGGAGAGACAGAGAAGGGTCTTCCATCCGCTGGTTCACTCCCCAAATGGCCTCAACTGCTGGAGCTGGGCCAATCTGAAGCCAGGAGCCAGGAGCTTATGGCTCTCCCACGTGGGTACAGGGGCCCCAAGCACTTGGGCCATCTTCCACTGCTTTCTCAGACCATAGGCAAAGAGCTGGATCAGAAGATGAGCAGCCGGGACAGGAACCAGTGCGTGTAAGCACCTTAGGCAGAGGCTTAGCCTACTCAAATTTTTTTCTTGGTATCAGCAGAATGTCAGTTGGAGGCAGTATAGATGCTATTAAACATAACAGCAGATCTGTAATGTCTGCAGCACATGTCTTTAAGGTGCAAGTTTTTGAACTTGTTTATCATCTAACTTAGAGGAATGATTATTACAGGTGGAGATTCTTAGCTATTTTTTACTTCCCCCAAACTCTATGCTTAATTTCTTTGATAAATTATATTAATAACTATGATTCAGTCTAGAAAGTTTTTGTCTGCTTGTCTGGCAGTATATCATCAGGGGGACAGGTGAATTGGAATTTTTTCATGTAATAGTTTAAACTGGAAAGTCCCAACCAGTTAATAAGTGATACACCTTATATCTAAGTTCTTTCTTCATTTTTCTAATAGATGGAACTAGTAGGTTTTTTGGTGGTGGTGGTTTTAAAGATCTGTTGCCTTGATTTAAATGAAATAAATCTCTTGTCTTTTTTATTTATTTATTCTTTTTATAGGCAGCATTATGTGCTGTTCATGTCATCAGGAAGGTTCCTGAGCTTATGGAGATGTTTTTACCAGCAACAAAAAATTTATTGAATGAGAAGAACCATGGTAATGTGATTTGGATGCACTTAAAGTGCTGAGGGAGAAAGGGAAAGAGAAAAGGCTTAAGACTATTTTAGCCCTGTGTCTCAGCTCAGTGGAGTCCTCTACTATGCTTGGACACTTTTTCACGAAGCTCTGGTCTGCTGAATCTTCTACTCAGATATTGTAGTTTTATATTTAGAGATTGATTCCCTCTTACTAACTTGTCTTCCATCTCTGGTCCTCTTCAATGATATTAAAATAACTAGATTAAGTTCCTAATATTCAGTGTAATGTACAGATGATCCTACCCTTGGTTTTTATTTGTAAAACTCTTTGATTTCTTGGCTATTTACAATAAAACATTTTTTTTCCATTGTCATTTGGTGGGAGTATAAGATCTGTGAGAATTCTTTCGGATTACTCCTAACCGGAGTTTGAAATGGCTGTTCAAATATCTTTGATAAACTCAAGGAGAATTAAATGGAACGTGGCTGTTTCCCCAAACATTTTATTCTTACTTTGAAGTCAGTGAAGCAAGTTCAGAGTAAAGAAAAGTTATGTTTCTTAAAGGCTAAGAGAAAGATGATGTGATGTGTTTTATTATTAATTCAGTGCTGTGCTCAGAATGCTTAAAATATACTGGTTGAACAAATGAATGTTTATAGCATTTATTTATTTGTTAGTGAAAAGTACTGTGACATTCTTTTTATTGACTCTGGAACAAGCAGATTCTCTTTGTTATCCACAATTATCTTGGAATTTTGATGCATTTTATCTGGAAATTAAAAATCTTATGATTTTTGCCTCTTGAATTATCTCAGAACTCAACTAATAACTTACTAAATATGGAGCAGATAATATGTGGCATTGACTGTGAGCATGTCATTATGGATATTCTTAGATGAAGAGACACATGTATTTGTCATCTAAAAACTTTTTAAAAAATTTTTTATTCTTAACATAAAAATTGTACATATTTATGGGGTACCATGTGGTATTTTCATACATGTATATGTTGTGTAATGTTCAAATCAAGGATCAACAATGTGCTTATCCTCAAATATTTATCATTTCCTTATGATGAAAATGTTCAAAATATTTTCTTATAGCTATTTTTTTAATATATACTACATTCAATTTTCATTTTTTAAATCATTATTTTGGTCACGTATTTGTTAAAAATATCTGATTTGACTGAGTTGACCTACTAGTATTAAGTCATTAGGCATCCATTAAGTACCTCCTTTGTTATTCTTCTGAGTGCTTAGGTTCTTTGGGGAATTAAAAAGCAAAAGTAGCAGCGGTGCTTTTTGAGTTGACCTTCAGTAACTCAGAGCCCTATTGTAGGAACGAATAATACAGCCTCATTTTTAGTTTCCCTGTGATCTTCTCTTTCAGGTGTCCTTCACACATCTGTAGTCCTCCTTACAGAAATGTGTGAGCGCAGCCCAGACATGCTTGCACATTTCAGAAAGGTAGGTCCCATTCATTCAGTATGCCCAAGTCTTTCTTCACTGAAGAATGATTTTCCTGAAAAGTACATGATTTTCTCATAATTTTCCTTTGAAAGCAAGCTTAAGAGCTGAATAAAGAATTTAACTAGCTCTGTCTGCTGTGTGGTAGGGCTGGAAGCCAGATTTAGGCATATAAGAACTGATACTAGTATAGTGTTTTCTCTTTTGTAATAGAAATCTTCTCTCATTGTTGGCAGACTCACCCATTTCTCAACCTGTTTTATCTGCTGTTTTTCACATTTGAGTCAGGAAATGTAGCCTGAGGTCAAATTACAAATAAGACCCCCCCTTTTTTTTAAAGCAGGTAACTTTCTTTTTTTTTAAAGATAATTTATTTGAAAGGCGGAGTAACAGAGAGAGAGAGAGAGGTCCTCCATCCACTGGTTCACTCCCCAAAGAGAGAGAAAGAGAGACAGGTCCTCTATCCACTGGTTCACTCCCCAAATGGCAGCAGGAAGGTTGGCGGCGGGGGTGTGTGTGTGTGTGTGCATGCATGTGTGTGTGTGTGTAGATCGGTCTTCCATCCACTAGTTTGCTCCCCAAATCGCATCAATGGCCGGACCTGGGCCAGTCCAAAGCCAAGAGCTTTTGGGTCTCCCACATAGGTGCAGGGTCCCAAGCACTTGGACCGTATTCTGCTGCTTTTCCCAGGTATATTATAACAGGGCTGGATCAGAAGTGGACTCGAACAGGTGATCATAAGGGATGCTGATGCCACAGGCGGCAGCTTAACCCACTGTGCCACAGAGCCAGCCCCATTTTTTCTTAAGATTTATTTATTTGAAAGGCAGAGTCACAGAGAAGGAGGGAGGGGGAGAGAGAGAGAGAGAGAGAGAGGTCTTCCGTCTGCTGGTTCATTCCCCAAATGGCCACAATGGCCGGAGCTAAGCCGATCCAAAACCAGGAGCCAGGAACTTTCTCTGGGTCTCCCAAGCGGGTGAAGGGGCCCAAGGACTTGGGCCATCTTCTGCTTTCCCAAGCCATAGCAGAGAGCTGGATCAGATGCAGAGCAGCTGGGACTTGAACTGGTGCCCACATGGGATGCCAGCATCACAGGCAGTGGCTTAACCCGCTGTGCCACAGTGCTGGCCCCATTATTTTTTCTTTTTTAAAGAGGAAAATTAAAAACTGAAATTTGTTTTATTTTACTTTTATCCTGTTGTTCACTTTGGTCCATTGACTCCTAAGATGGAAGTCCTAACTTCAGTCTCCTCATCTCCCTTTCAAAAAATTTTTAAGATTTATTTTAATTTTAAAAAATTGTTTGTTTATTTATTTGAAAAACAGAGTGACAGGGTGAGGGAGAGAGAGAGAGAGATCTTCATTGGCTGGTTCATTCCGATCAGGGTTGAGCCAGATTGGCTAGGAGTCTGGAATTCCATCCAGGTCTCCCAAATGGGTGGCAGAAGCCCAAGCATTTGAGCCGTCTTCTGCTGCCTTCCCAGGCACATTAGCAGGGATCTGGATCTGAAGTGGAGCAACCAGGACTCCAATATGGGTTGCCGGTGTGAGGTGCAACCCTCTTTGCCACACCTCTGACTCTTTGCCTCCTCCCTTTTACCTAGTGTGTGTGCGTGCGTGTGTGTGTTTAAAAAGGTTTATTTATTTTTTTGAAAGGCGAAGTTAGAGAAAGAGACACAGAAAGAGAGATTTTCCATCTGCTGGTTCATCCCCCAAATGGCCACAGAGACCAGAGCTGGGCCAGGCTAAAGCCAGGAGCTTCTTCCAGGTCTCCTATGTGGGTGCAGGGGCCCATTCGTCCACTGCTTTCACAGGCTCATTAGCAGGGAGCTGGGTAGAAAGTGGAGCAGCCAGGACTTGAACCAGTGCTCATATGGGATGCCAGCATTGCTGGCAACGGCTTAACCCACTATGCCACAACGCCGGCCCCTTTACTAGTATTTTAAAGTGGATATTTCTAGTTTTCCTTTTTTAGAAGACAGTAGTAAGGAGAACTGGGGGAAAGACTGTTCTTTCAGTAGTTAAATGCATTTAATTATTTTATTTTTTTCCAGATTTATTTTATTTAGTTGAAACAGAGTTACAGAGAGCGAGGGAGAGACGCAGAGAGAGATCTTCCATCCAAATGGCCTCAGCAGCCAGGACTGAGTCAGGCTGAAGCCAGGAGTCAGGGTCTTCTTCTGGGTTCTCATGTGGGTGCCATGACATCTCAAGTGTTTGGGCCATCCTCCCACTGCCTTCCAAGGCGCATTAGCAGGGAGCTGGATTGGAAGTGGAGCAGCCAGTACTTGAGGCAGTGCCTATATGGGATGCTGGCATCACTGGCAACAGCTTAACCCACTATGCCAGGACTTTGGGCCCACATTTAATTATTTTTATAGTATGCTAATTACTTCACACATAGGGCTGGCTTTGTATTTTAGATGAAATATGACTTACCAGCAGTTTTTTTTTTTTTTGGCCTTTCCCCTTAGATGTTCATGTCTTGATTAAATTATTGTAAGATAGTATGAGACCCGTATTTGTCCCTAATGCTTGCTTTGTATGTTTTGTTCCTGTTGTCTGTTTGGAATCCTGCTGTATGTTAGAATGAAAAGGTAAGAATTAACCCTCTTTTAGATGGTGCATGCTGGCCTTAGGTCCTTAGTAGCTTTTGTTTATCCATCCACAAATGTGGCTTTTAAAATATACTAATGCTGGAGCTTTGCTTAATACTGTGGATTACTTACTCGAGCATTTTTGTCTAACTTCTTAGTCCAGTTTTTTGTCTTGTCACTTAAAACTTCTGACTCCAAAGTCAGCCTTGAATTTCAGTTGCAGCCTGAATTGGAAGCGTACTTTTCTGCCTTTCCTGTATCTTCACTTGAGAAACCTTGAGCAGCTGAGCAGTATCTTTGGTGATGGCAATTTTAGATCATTCTGGAGCCTTGATACAAAACACTGCCTTTTGAAGCAGGTATTTTAGAGCCATATCTGGGTAACCCCATACTTTAAAAGGCTTCTTACATTCATCTGAGCTTCAATTCAAATTTAGAACTTTTATTTTGCCCTTCCTTGGGCCTAATCTTGCCTGGAAGTTTTGGAATATTTTGAGGTAGAATAGGTGGGCACCAACTGATTTTCATGGCTGCAGTCTTTCCCTTTGTCATCTTATTTTGTTTGTCCTGTCATCAAGTTTAGTATCTTGCATTTTTGTCTGAAAAATTAAGCTCAGACCAAGAATTTGTATGAAGAACACATAGATATTTGTACTTTCTGTCCCTGGGTAATCTTATGTGATGTGCTAACCTTTGGACAGTGAATTAAAGAATTCCTGAATTTAGTATCCCAAGGAATAAAGAACTTCTCCAAGAAATAAACCAGATTTACAAAACAATTAGGGTTATATGTAGCACAAAAAAGCAGACCATTGAGAAGTATGTGAGGTGAGGTGTTTTTTGCACAGAACTTGGTAACTAGATAGCCTGGAATTTTTTTTTTTTTTTACAGGCAGAATGGACAGTGAGAGAGAGAGAAAGGGCTTCCTTTGCTGTTGGTACACCCTCCAATGGCCGCCGCGGCCGGCGCACCGTGCTGATCCAAAGGCAGGAGCCAGGTGCTTCTCCTGGTCTCCTATGGGGTGCAGGGCCCAAGCACTTGGGCCATCCTCCACTGCACTCCCGGGCCACAGCAGAGAGCTGGCCTGGAAGAGGGGCAACCGGGACAGAATCCGGCGCCCAGACTGGGACTAGAACCCAGTGAACCAGCGCCGCAAGGCAGAGGATTAACCTAGTGAGCCACAGCGCCGGCCAATAGTCTGGATTTTATTACAACATTTAAAGCAGTTTTAAAAATAGTATTCTTACCTCTAGTAAGTTGCCCATAATTGACAGATTTAATAAGAATTTTGTTAGAATTTACAGATTTCTGTGCCTCAAATTTGTCTTATTCTTGGAGTTATCCAAATTAGATTTTTGTTTGAGTGACTAATGAGTCACTTAATTTTGAAGTGTGTTCTCATGTATCTGGAAGTGACCTTGGTGTTTTGCAGGCATGCCTTGGGTATAGCTTGGCTTTTCATTTCAACTTCATCCTCTTTTAAGCTTGGGAGTTAGAAAAGGACAGAGGCTAAATACAATGGGAAAACATAATTGAATTGTAAACGAGTTGGGTCAGTGCAGTTCACTGTTGACATTTCTTTACTTAATTTTAGGTCATCACATTTTTTTTGTTTGTCTTGTTTTTTGTTTGTTTTCAGCTAAATTGAGTTTTTAATTGGTGACTGGCAAAATTTCTATAGTGACAAACATTTTGGAGTAGGGTTTTAGCATCAAGTAATTGACCAAAAGAAAAGAAATGAGTGCTGATACTTAAAGTGTCTGTAAGTTCTTATTGGCAGTAAAATTGCCTCTATTATGTGTTATGACTTTAGTGGAGAAATTAAAGAAAGGTTAAGAAAAGAATTCCTGACTGTAAGGCAGGTATAATTTCATTGGCAGATTCAGACAAGAAAACAGGCTGCAAAGCTGTGTATGTAACTAAACTTAAATAAAAATTATTGCAGATGAGTTAAGAATTGGGTGAGGAAATTATTCATGGCCTGTATCTTCTTAAGATAAAAGATACCATTTTTTTTTTCTTCATGTGTCTTTTCCATTTGGTTAATGTTGTTGGCTTCGGTGTTCTCTGTTCGTTGAAGAATATAACTGTACCTATAGAGGATAGAAATTTTTTTGTTTGAGTTGGTATGTCTTAAAGCTATTATTTTAATGTGGTCACCATTTACATTTTGCTGTGATGCATTTTCAAGTGTTTAAATGTTTTTGCCACCTTATTATGTCAAGTTCTACAGAAGTAGAAATGCAGTATTCTTAGTAGGCATCTGCTTTACATGAGTTCCATAGGCTTTCTGGGCTACTGTTGTTTGTAATAACTTTTCATATATAATTCCACAGTAAAGAAGTCTGGTTTGTTTGTTTTCAGATAAAATAGATACTTCTTGTGTTTTTTGCCTAAGTACTTCCAGTTGAATTTATCAGACACCTACAGTATACTGTTATATTTTTATCAGTAGAATTTGCTTGAATTCAGATCCTTGTACCCTTATTCTAAATGAAAAGACTTATTTATTCATGAGATATTCCTTGATACTCACTTTTTTTGGTGCCTCTTTTTTCCCTGCAGCTTGTGCCCCAATTAGTTCGTATTCTCAAGAACCTCATTATGTCCGGATATTCACCAGAACATGATGTTTCTGGTATCAGTGACCCCTTTTTGCAGGTGAGGTTGAAAAAATTTTGAATAAATATAATGTGAAGTTAATACCAAAGGAACAGACCATTTCCTGTCTCTTAGGTTTGTATTTGGTAGAAGTGTGGTAGTCAGATTAATTACATTACTAAATGAGTAGGTGTACAATTCTATATTTTATTAGATTGAGATAGTGAAATTACATTTTTAGTATTTATTTACTTGAAAGAGTTACGCAGAAAGAGAGGCAGAGAGAGATCAATCGATTGATTGATCTTCCATCCACTGGTTCACTCCCCAGTTGGCCAGAGCTGTGGCTATCCAAAGACAGGAGCCAGGAGCTTCTTCCAGGTCTCCCATGTGAGTCTACTGCTTTCCCAGGTCATAGCAGAGAGCTGGATCGGAAGTGAAGCAGCCGGGACTTGAACTGGCACCCAAATGGGATGTTGCCAGTTCAGGTGGTGGCTACACCAAAGTGCCAGCCCCAGAAATTAAAGTTTTAATATACTACTTGGACCGGTACCGTGGCTCATTTGGTTAATCCTCCGCCTGCAGCGCCGGCATCCAGTATGGGCACTGGGTTCTAGTCCCTGTTACTCCTCTTCCAGTCCAGCTCTCTACTGTGGCCTGGCCCAAGAGGGCAGTGGAGGATGGCCCAAGTGCTTGGGCCCTGCACCCACATGGGAGACCAGGAAAAAGCACCTGGCTCCTGGCTTCAGATTGGCACGGCGCTGCTGTAGCAGCCATTTGGGAAGTGAACCAGCGGAAGGAAGACTTTCTCTCTGTCTCTGTCTCTGACTGTCTATAACTGTCAAATAAATTAAAAAAATATATATATGCTACTTGGACACCTGGAACAATACAGCTTTCTGGTGGTGATATTCTTTAGCTGTGGAATGGTGAAGTCTAGGTTGCATAATAATTTCGTAAGATATAGAAGCATATGTAGTTTCTCTAAAGAGAATGTTGAGAATTCTTATAATTTTGACCGTATCTGATAGGATCTCAGATTTGGATTTCGTACTAAGTGAGATTTCTTTGTTCAAACATAGTTTGTTGATACATCATATTTTGCATTTTAGGTACGAATTTTGCGGTTATTAAGAATTTTAGGACGAAATGATGATGACTCAAGTGAAGCTATGAATGATATATTAGCACAGGTGAGTAGATCTAACTTACATTATATTAAATTTGAATTTAATAGGGAGTAGTTTGATGATTGCTACTATGTGGAGCAGTTTTTATATTTGTCTGTTGGTGGTTATGATCATAATATATCTCATTACCTCTTGATATTTTTGGCAGCATTGTTTTATCACTTAATGTACTGCTCCATGTGTCTCTTCAGGTTGCCACTAATACAGAGACGAGTAAGAATGTAGGAAATGCTATTCTTTATGAAACAGTTTTGACTATCATGGATATCAAGTCAGAGAGTGGACTGCGAGTAAGTCCTTTTTTAAATCTTTTTATCCCCTATACTTTTTATTTATTTTGATTGATTTGAACTATAATACTTTGAAATGGGATTTCATTTGGAACCTGACTTTAGGAAGGAATGATGGAAAATGTGTAATGCTGTATGTTTGGTATTTGAGTATTATTGCCTCCCATTGAAGATTTAACAATAATTATTAAAAAGTTTCAAAGAGCTTAGCTGTACTTAATTATATAGATACTCTTGAATCAAGGAAACTTTTTTTTTTTTAAAGATATATTTTATTTATTTTAAAGGCAGAATTACAGAGAGACAGAGAGAGAGAGAGAGAGTGGGCTATCTTCCATTTGCTGGTTCACTTTCCAAATGGCTGCAACGGCCATGCTAGGCCAGGCCAAAGCCAGGAACCAGGAGCTTCATCTGAGTCTCCCAAGTGGGTTGCAGGAACCCAACCAAGTACCTGGGCCATCTTCTGCTGCTTTCCCAGGTGCATTAGCAGAGAGCTGGATCAGAAGTGGAGCAGCTGGAACATGAACTGGCCACCTATAATGGGATGCTGGCATTTCAGGCTGCGGCTTTACCCACTTTGCCACGACACCAGCCCCAAAGGAAACATTTCAGAGTAGGTTTTTGTTAGAATCACAATTTGAAATTTGCTCATTGCTTAAAGCAGGACATGTTGAACATTATTTTTTTTTATTTAAGGCATAAGCATTTAAAGTAAGAAATTCAACCAATACCAAAAGTAGAAAGAGGAAAATATCTACCTTTTAGATTTCATGAGGGGAAATGCTGTTACTATTTTGCTAGTATGTATTTTGAGACTTATAAATGTGTCTGTACATGTATATTTATTCTTCACTTTTTATTTACTTTATTTGAAAGGAAGAGAGAAAGATATATATATATTAAAGAAAGATATATATTAATTTTATATATATATATTAAAGACTTTACTTATTTTAGAGAGAGTGAGCGACAGAGAGAAAGGTCTTCCATGCTCTGGTTCACTCCCCAAATGGCCACAGTGGCCGGAGCTGGGCGGATCCAAAGCCCGGAGCCAGGATATTCCTCCACATCTCCACGTGGGTGCAGTGGCCTAAGCACTTGGGCCACCTTCCACTGCTTTCTTGGGCCACAAACAGCTGGATTGGAAGCGGAGCAGCCGGGACAGGAACTGGTCCCCCTGTGGGATTCTAGCGCCACAGGCAGAAGCTTAGCCTACTACACCACAGTGGCAGCCCCAAGCGCACGCGCGAGATTTTTATCTGCTAGATCACTCCACAAGTACCCACAGCAGTCAAGAGCTGGGCCAGACCAAAGCCAGGAATTCAGACTTCATCAAGATCTCTCATTTGAATGGTAGGGACCCATCTGCTGCCTCCCAAGGTGCACTTTAGCAGGAAGCTGGATTGGCATCAAAGGAGCTAAGACTCAAACTCGGCACTCTGATAGGGAATTCAGGCATTCTGACAGCAACTTCAGGTGTTGTGCCAAACACTCCTCTTTTCCAAAACTTATTATTATTATTTTTAAAAGATTTTATTCATTTATTTGAAAGGTAGAGTTACAGACAGGGGGAGGGAGAAACAGAGAAAGGTCCTACTTCCATTGGTTCAATCCCCAAATGGCCACAGCTGCCGGAGCTGCACCAATCTGAAACCAGGCACCAGGTGCTTCCTCCCCGTTTCCCACATGGGTGCAGGGGCCCAAGCACTTGGGCCATATTCCACTGCTTTCCCAGGCCACAGCAGAGAGCTGGATTGAAAGAGGAGCAGCCAGGACTAGAACCTGGTGACCATGTGGGATGCCAGCGCAGCAGGTGGAGGATTAACCTACTGTGCCACGGTGCTGGTCCCCCAAAACTTTTACTTGTAGTAATTTTCGACTTAGAGAAAAGTTTGAAAAATAATTCAGAGTTCCTAAGTGCCCTACATTGGTCACCCAGCTTCCTCTAATATTAACATATTGCATATTTATAGTGTTGTTATCAAAATTAAGAAGTTACTGATACCACACTATTACCTAAATTAGGACTTTTTTAAGAGTACTGATCAATTCTTTTTGTAGGGTGTACCTCAATTTATCTCATATTTTCTCAGAATTTTATAGAATACGGTTATGCTGTTTTGGCAAAACTGCAGAAGTGATGTGCCCTTCTTAGTTTGTTACAACTGGGAGGTACATGCTATCTGTCTCCACTGGTGATGTTAACCTTGATCATTTGGTAAAGTTTATGTGTGCTGATCTCTGTACTGTAAAGTTACTGTTTTTGCCTTGTAATTAAAATATTTTGTGGGTAACACTTTGAGACTAGTAAGTAAGTACCTGTTCTCCTGAGACTTTTTATTTTTAAGGTTTATTTATTTTTTTGTAAGGTGGAGTGACAGAGAGAGAGACACATATACATTCATTCACTGACTTACTCACCAAGTGGCCACAACAGCCAGGTCTGGACCAGATTGAAACCAAATTGAACTCCATCCTGGACTCCCATATAGGTGCCAAGCACCCAAGTACAATATATATTATGCTTCCATTTTCAGGATAGGTAGAGAATGGAAAACATCTAAGTTACTACAGTTATTTGGATACTGTAATACTAAACAAAGACAAAAGGAACTATATACAAACACTGTATTCCAGTTGGTAATTTTTTATGAGGCTATGAATTTGCAATTCTAATACTAATAAATAAATGAATTAATAAGAACGAGAAGAATGAAGTATGACTTTTTCTTATAATGGATACTTTGTATCCACTGAACAGTAATTCCCTTTTCCCCAACACTCCTACTCCTTAGCAACCACCATTCTGTTTTTGCCATGAATTTGACTCCTCTTAAGTACCTCTGAAGAGATACACAGAAAAACAGAAACACCTCAATACCAAAATGTTTTCGCTATTCTCACATAGTCATTCAGCACCTAACTTCTGACACCACCTGTATGGGTGCACACCAAACAGTTTTCTGGCAGATGACAGCTAGGTGTTCTTGAATTTAATTCTGTTTTGATACTGCCTACCTGGAGTTAGTGCTTGGTACCACAGATTGAGGACTTAGTCCCACAAGACTGCCCCTACTTCAGATGCCATTCCCAAACACTGGTTTGATTGACTTGCTTATAAATCTGATTCCTGTGACTTTCTCCTTATATTTGGTTAATTTTCTGGAGTGCCTCAAAGTTAGGGAAATGCTATACTTACATTTACCAGATTGCTGTAAAGGATGTTACAGAGTGTTTATGTGAATAGCCACGTGGGAGAGATGCATAGGGCAAGGCAAGTGGGAAGGGATCAGGTACATCATTTTCTCTCTAGGTGTGCCACCCTTCAGGAAACTCATCTGTGTAGAACCTCCTCTGAATGCTGTTCTTCTGCAGGCCTCGTTATATAGCATGAGTGTTCAAAGCATTGGTCATTGGTGATCAGTGTAACCTTCAGCACCTCTCCTCTGCCGAGGGCTAGGATCTACTGAAACTCCTAACCCATAACCATTCCAAGAATCCATCAAAAGTTGCCTCATTAAAATTAAAGATGCTGCTGTTACTCAGAAAATTTCAAGGGGTTTAGGAGTGTGTGCCAAGAAACACCAATAAAGACCAAACATACATTTCACATGTCACGGTACCTCCTCCTCTTAAAAGTGGAGTATTTATCTTTCCATTTCTGTCTTCATTTAGCCTAATGTATTCAGAACTCATCCATTTTGTTCCATAAGTCAGAATGCATTTTTTTAATGACTATATAATGCTCTCTTATATGGCTATACTGTAGTATATTTTGCAAATTTGCTTTAATGGACATTTAAGATGTATTCTATCACTTGTAACTTGCAGGAAGTGTTATATGATTATATTTGCCAGATGAATTCTGAGAAGGGGAATTATTGAAGCATAGTGTGTATATATATGTATATATATACTATATATATATTTTTGACAGGCAGAGTTAGAGAGAGAGAGAGACAGAAAGGTCTTCCTTCCATTGGTTCACCCCCAAAATGGCCGCCACGGCCGGCATCTGCGCCGATCCGAAGCCAGGAGCCAGGTGTTTCCTCCTGGTCTCCTATGCGGGTGTAGGGCCCAAGCACTTGGGCCATCCTCTACTGCCCTCTTAGGCCAGGCCACAACAGAGAGCTGGACTGGAAGAGGAGCAACCGGGATAGAACCGGGGCCCCAAACAGGACTAGAACCCAGAGTGCCGGAGCCGCAGGCGGAGGATTAGCCTAGTGAGCCATGGTGCCAGCCTGATATATTTTTATTTTAAATATTTGTAGTTTTGCCAGATTTTCTTTCCAAGAAACTTAACAGTTTTCTTCTCCCACTAATATCTAAACCTCCAAACATAATCTTGTAATTACTATTGACTAAGAATATGTTTTTAAGAGTTTCATTTAGATATTTTAGAATTTTTTTTCTTTTTTGATTGCAGTCTATCAGTTATTGCCTTTAAATAATTTACAGCTGTTAGAAGCTAGGAAATGACCAGTGACAAGAAATGATAAAAATATTTACTATTCCTAGATTTTTAACCTATGCTGTTTTTCTTTAGGTTCTAGCCATTAATATCCTGGGTCGTTTCTTACTGAACAATGACAAGAATATTAGGTATGTCAACTGTAAATTGCTGATATCTTAGGTGTTAAAACTTAATATTTTCAAGAGTGGTTTTTGCTTAAGTTTGCACTTGTACTAAGTGACATATCTAGAACTTTTTCATTTTAATTTTTTTAATTGAAAAGAATAGTCAGGTATCTTCCATCTGACAGTGCACTTCACAAATGCCCACTTCAGCCAGGGCTAGGCCAGGCTAGAGTCAGGAGCCTAGAACTCCAACCAGGTTTCCCACATGGGTGGCAGGGACCCACGTGCTGGACCATCAACTGCAGCCTTGCCAGGGTGTGCATTAACAAGAATTTGAATCAGAAGTGGAGCTGGCACTTGAACCAGGCTCTGCAGTATGAGATGTGGGCATTCCAGGTGGCATCTTTTTTTTTAAAAAAAATTTTTTTTAATTTATTTGACAGGTAGAGTTGTAGACAGTGTGAGAGAGAGAGAGAGAGAGAGAGAGAGAAAGGTCTTCCTTCCACTGGTTCACTCCCCCAATGGCCGCCACGGCTGGCGCTGCGCTGATCTGAAGCCAGGAGCCAGGTGCTTCTTCCCATGCAGGTGCCGAGGCCCAAGGACTTGGGCCATCTTCCACTGCCCTCCCGGGCCACAGCAGAGAGCTGGAGTAGAGGAGGAGCAACCGGGACTAGAACCTGGTGCCCATATGGGATGCCAGCGCCACAGGCAGAAGATTAACCAAGTGAGCCATGGCGCCAGCCCATCCAGGTGGCATCTTACTCATTGTGCCAGAAACTCATCTTCAACTGGGAATATTTTTTGTCTGTTCTTAAAACTATTTTACAAATAAATTAGAGAGTCTTCTTCGTGGCTTAATTTTCACTCCTATTTATATTGTAAATCAGGAGTCAGCATATTTTTCTGTAAAGGGATAAGTGGTAAATATTTTATGTTTTATGGAGGCCACAGGGTCTCTAAAGCAGCTACTTGTGAAATCATAGACAATATGTAAATGATGAACATGATTGTATTCAACAAAGATTGATTTACAGAACAACGGAGGGCTGGATTTTGTAGTGGGGGTGGTAGTTTGTTGACCCCCGCTCTAAATTAAGAAGAAAAATGTAACATTTCAGGTAGCAAATCTGGAATGTTTTTGAGAATTCCAGCCATGTTTTTTTTTTAAGTAGATGAATTGATCAGTATTATCTTTTATTTTGTTACATTCCTGCTTGCTTTTTTTTTTTTTTTCTTAATCAGGACAGTTTTTTCTTTCTTATTTTGATAATGAAAAGATGTAGAAATAATCCTTGTTAGCATGCTGAATTATCTTTTTCCAAAAGATTTTTTAAACAGTAGGGTTTTAAACTAAAATTTTTACAGAGGCAGTTTTGATACCAGTATCAAAGCAGAGAAAAACAGGGTGGTAAAATAATTTCATGTCACATTCTGAGACTAAGGCAGCTTGAAAAGGCATGTTTTATTTTTATTTTGTCCTAGTGCTGAAAGATTTTGAAATAATTGAATCAGTTAGTTTTTAGAGGTTTAAGTGGGCTTGACTGAATGCAAATAGAAATCCAAAGCTTCTCCTAATTGTGACTACTTGAGATTATGTTGTCTCTTATGTCTTTAAAATGTTACCTTTGCATGTATACCTCTCTCTTTGCTTTTAAATATTTAAAACCCTATACTTTCCCTTGGCCATTAGACATCTTTGTTTTCATTATTTATGAAGGGTAAAACTATCCTAAATGTTACATTTTAAGTGTTATTTTGTAACTCTGCTTCATCCAGATATGTAGCTCTGACATCCTTGTTG
This sequence comes from Oryctolagus cuniculus, assembly GCF_964237555.1. Classification (NCBI taxonomy): domain Eukaryota; kingdom Metazoa; phylum Chordata; class Mammalia; order Lagomorpha; family Leporidae; genus Oryctolagus; species Oryctolagus cuniculus. The sequence goes on from NC_091449.1 coordinate 55,492,587, forward strand.
AAGACTGTGCAAACAGATCATAATGCAGTACAGAGGCACAGGAGCACAATTGTGGACTGTCTAAAAGATTTGGATGTCTCAATAAAACGGTAACAGACAGAATCTTTCTCAGTATAGTGTTTTTGTTGAATGGTCATTGATAGTTCTGTGTTCCCCTACTTGATACTATGTTTTAAGTCATTTCATTCATAGATGAACTCTGCTGAATGAATCCTTTTTTTTAGTAGTTAACAGGGAGAGGTTTAGGTCAGTGAAGGAGGCCAATAAGAAATAAGTGTACATTGAAGTTGCCCTTGGTTTATTTGTTTTTTAAAGAATTATTTGAGACAGAGGGAGAGATCTTCCATCTGCTCATTCGCTTCCCAAATGGCCACAATGTGTGGGGCTGTTGTCAGGCATAAGCCGGGATCCAGGATCTTCTTTGAGATTTTCCATGTGGGTGGCAGGGGACCAAGTACTTAGACCATCTTCTGCCGCTTTCCCAGGCTCAGTACCAGGGAGCTGGATTGGAATTGGAGCAACAGGGATTTGAACTCGGGCTCTATGGGATGCCTGCATCTCAGGTGTTGGTTTAAACCATTATGCTACACTCGATGCTGGCCTCTATTCCTTGGTTCTTTGATTAATATAACAGGTATAGACAAGGTGGATGGAATTTTATTTATTAAAAGTACTGTGCTCTGTGTGTTGGAGGATGAAAATATGGAGTGATCCATCGGCTAAGTGTCTCATCACAATGCTGAAACTCACATTGCTGACAGCACACAATTTTCACAGTGCTTAAGCCCCAGGATACTGGAGGAAGCCAAGTTTCTTAGAACATTGCAACTAGGAAAGACTGTTCAGCAGCTGATAGCACCTTCAGAAGGAATGAGTCTCTTCTCTAGATGGAGTTTCCTCTTAGAAGAACTATAGATGTTTATAAAACCTAGGTATAGTTTGGCCTTAGTAAGCAAACATTTGTTAATAATGATTTTTTTTTTCCTCACAGAACAGATACTAACTGTGTGGGCAAACTAAAGCTAGGGCCTAGACTCAGTAACACTAGCTTTAAAAAAATTTTATTGTATTTGTATTTGAGAGGGAGAGACACATGGGGGGGGGGGGGAGAGATATCTTCCATCTGCTGATTCACTTTCCACATGGCTGCAACAATTGTGACTGGGCCAGGCTGAGGCTGGAAACCTGGAACTCCATCTGGGTCTCCCACATGGGTGACAGGGACAGAAACACTTGGACCATCTCCTATTGCTTTCCCAGACACAGGGAGCTGGATGGGAAGCCTTCCAGCTGGGACTCATAACTGACACTTTGATATGGGATATGAGTGTCCAGATGGTAGGTTAACCCATTTTGCCATATCACAACCCTGTGATACTAATTTTTATGTGGTCCTTTTGCTAAGGCTTTTTGGAGTACCCTCTTGGTTGTCAGAGCAACCCAATGAGAGAGACTAAGCAATTGCTTTGATCCTTAGTTTACAGATTAGTTAGTGTATAATCCTAAAGAGATCAAATGCCCTACTCTAAATCTTAATGTTTATATGGCACAGTCCTAGGAGTAGAAATTAGACTTGTTTCTCTACAGTTCGTTTGTGTGCTGAAATCCAAAAGTAAAATCTGTGGCTCCTTGACGGGATATTTAATAGTACAAGCTCAGATACTGGAGCCAGGCTGCCTCATTTCAAAAGCTGGCTCTACTTTTAATAGACTGGGTCAAATTGTCTAACCTTTGACTGCCTCACTTGTAAAATGTAGATGGAAGAGCATCCACTTTAGAGTATTATGCAAGATTAACTGAATTAGTAAGTGTGTGTATATATATAAATTCCCAATGCATTGCATAAGAGTAGTAATTTCTATATTTATCTGAGGATTGAATTTATAATTATTGATATTGTTGCTTTTTAAATTTTGGGGGGGGGGGTTAGCACTATGGCATAGCAGGTAAGCCTCCACTTGCAGTGCCGGCATCCTATATGGTCACCGGTTTGTGTCCTGGCTGCTCTTCTTTGGATCTAGCTCTCTGTCTATGGCCTGGAAAAGCAGTGGAAAATGGCCCACGTGGTCCCTGCACCCATGTTGGAGAACTGGAAGAAGCTTCTGGTTCCTTGCTTTGGATCAGCCCAGCTCTGGCCGTTGTGGCCATTTAGGGAAGCACACCAGAAGATGGAAGACCTTTCCCTCTGTCTCTCTCTGACTCTCTCTATAACTCTGCCACTCAAATAAATAAATACATCTTCAAAAAATTATATGCTTTTGAAGATTTTATTTATTTGACAGGGAAGAGAGGCAAGGGGGGAGATAGAGAGATACGTGCTGGTCTACTCCCCAAATGGCTTCAAGGGCTGGGGCTGAGCTGTGCTGAGTCAGAAGCCTGGAACTCCATCTTGGTCTTTGATGTGGATGACAGGGGCCCATTGACCAGGGCCATCTACTGCTGCTTTTCCAGGAGCATCAGCAAGGAGCTGGGTCAGCTTTGGAGCAGCGGGTCCAAGAACCGGCGCTCGTGTGGGATGCTAGTGTTGTAGGAGGTAGCCTAACTTGTACCACAATGCCAGGCCCTACTTTTATTTTTTACAAAACTGCCTCTGACCTCCTCTCAGTCTCCTTTCAAAAAAAAAAAAAAGGATTTTTTTTTTTTTTTTTGAAAGGCAGAGTGACAGAGGGAGAGACAGCAAAAGAGATCTTTTGTCTTCTGATTCACTCTCCAAATGGCCACAGTGACTCGGGCTGGGCCAGGCCAAATGCAGGAGTCTCATGCTCTATCCACGTCTGCCATGTGAGTGCCAGGGGCCCAAAGTACTTTGGCTGTCTTCCACTGCTTTCACAGGTGCATTAGCAGGTAGCTATATCAGAAGTGCAGCAGCTGGGACTGGAATTGGCACTCATATGGGATACCAGTGTCACAGGTGACTGCTTAACCTGCTATGCCATAACAGTGGCCTAGGATTCAGTTTTTATTAATTTTATGTTATCTAACAGTATTTTGTACTTGTTGAATTGGTGTTTTTGAAAATTACGTAATATACAATATTTGAAATTATTCATCATATATGAAAAGATACATATGGTAACCTTTCATGTTAAATACATCCATTTTTACCTGCCTTACCAATGTGGCAGGCAGTTATAGAATTCTTTGCCCTCATCATGCATACCCTTTTCTCCTACTTTTCATGGTCCTCATTCTCCCTTTCATTGTGTTATCCTAATTTTCCTGCTACCATTAGATATATATGTATTGCATCATTTTTGCACAGAAGTGGATGTAATGAGACTATGGTGACTTAATAGATCACATTTAAAGAATAAGGCAGAGAGATACTGTTGTTGAGTAATAATTTTATTGCCTCTCTTTCTGAGTTTCTTAAGTATGCTAAATTTCAGCTTTTTAGAATAAACTGTTGAACCAAACTGCAGTTTAGAAGAAAAGTGTTGAATGAAGATTCAGAATTTCAAAACTAATTTTGATTACATAAGAATAAGTCTGCTTGGTTGTCTTGCATGTAAGGATTGAGATTACAAAATTGTGTAAGGACACTGATACATCTGCCGGTACTTGGTATTCCCAGAGAGCATATCTAGGTCTTTGCTTCATTCCCACTGTTAATATCCTAACTTTTTCCTTCCTCTTTAAGGCGTGCAATGGAATTGAGTTTTGCCCTAGTAAATGGGAATAATATCCGAGGCATGATGAAGGAATTACTTTATTTTCTGGATTCCTGTGAGCCAGAATTTAAAGCAGACTGTGCATCTGGAATCTTTCTTGCTGCAGAAAAGTAAGATTTTATTTTTACCTTTCATGATAGGAGATGCTTGGAACTTTTTGAAAGTGTTGTTAAAACTTGGGGGAAATGGTGTAAATAAGTTTAAAACTTGGAGCATTTATTTCAAGCTCCCAATTATCAGCTCTGAAAGGCCATTATATTAGTATTTAATTTTGTTATTAAAAAACCCCGCTTTTATGAAATCTCCTTTTGTATCTGCTCTTTACTTTTCACTGCAATGTTGTTTTTGTGAAGGGAATGGAAAAATTGCAGGATCTGAATTGTAATTCTGTGCAAAGCTTTTGGAGGAAGCCCCTCAGGATTTCAGTTGGATGGCTACTCCTCCTTTCTACTCTGAAAAAAAATTTTTTAATTTGACAGGTAGAGTTATAGACAGTGAGAGAGAGAGAGACAGAGAGAAAGGTCTTCCTTCCGTTGGCTCACCCCCCCCCCCCCCCAAATGGCCTCCACGGCCAGAGCTATGCTGATCTGAAGCCAGGAGCCAGGTGCTTCCTCCTGGTCTCCCATGTGGGTGCAGGGGCCCAAGCACTTGGGCCATGCTCCACTGCACTCCCAGGGCACAGCAGAGAGCTGGCCTGGAAGAGGAGCAACTGGGACTAGAACCTGGCACTCATATGGGATGCTGGCACCGCATGCAGAGGATTAACCAAGTGAGCCACGGCGCTGACCTCTTCTACTCTGAATTTAAAGGAATGAGGTCCTAGTCCTGTTGTCTGGATCTGTCCCTTTTCTTTCTTCCTTCTCTCCCTTCCTTAATACATGATTTGTGTTCTGAGGGAATGGAGACGAAAACTCCCAGTCCTCATCTCAGCTGTTCCAGTACATGTGAAACCCCGAGTATGGCTGTGTATTGTTTCATCACCTTTGAAATGGCTTTGGCTGTTAAGTTGGAAGGTGAAATGTTTCCAAATATAATCACTTCACCAAGGAATCTAGAGAGAAGCCTGTAGGACAGGACTTTGGCAAGTCACTGAGTACAGGATAATTTACTGGTTTCAGTTTTCTCACCCTGTGCCATTGTCTTCTCAGGTATGCACCTTCCAAACGGTGGCATATAGACACCATTATGCGTGTTTTGACAACGGTAAGTAGATTGTTCAGTCAGCGTATCCTAAATGCTGGAATGTACTGGTAAATGAGGCAGACAAAAGCTGTTGTTTTCATGAAGCTTATATTCCAGTCAAGGAGATAGGAAATACATGGGAAAGATATGAAGGTGCTTCAGAAAGTTCGTGGATCAACGGTTTTAAAAGGTAATTTTATTTTGGTGTAAAAAATACTGATTTCTATGCATAGTTCCTTCATAATAGGCATTTCCCTGAACTTTCTGAAAACCCACTTACATATATGATTCTAAAATACTTTTGCACCAAAGTGAACTTACTTTAAAAAACAAAACAAAACAAAACAAAAAAACAAGAAGAAAGACTTTATTTCAAGAAGCTGGCATCTTGGGGAAAGAGAGATCCCTTGATCAAAAATGTGTTCTTTCCCAAGAACTTACCTTTTAATTATATTTTTCCATGAAGTTTCAAGTAACCTCTGCTATAATGCAATGGCAGATAGGGATAAATGCTATGCAAAAAAACTAAAGCAGTACGAGGGAATGAAATGCTGGCAGGATAGGCTGAGATATGTGTCAGCTGATAAGTGTTCTAAGTAGAGTCACAGCAACTCTCACAGAGAAGTTAATATTTAAGTAGCTTAGTGAAGTGTGCAGCAGGCTGAGCCAGAATGTCTGGGAAGATCAAAGGGAAGTACAGAGATCTGAGCAGCAATAGGCTTGGCCTGCTTGGAAAGCAACGTGATGGCAAGTGAAGTCAGCAAAGCTAGAGAACCAGTGAATGGTAGGCTTGGTCAGAAACCAGCAGAGGTGAGATTACAAGGGTGCTTAAGAAAGATTGTGGTAAAATGCACTGAAAAGATAATGTGTGTTTTCCATGAACTTTCTGAATTATTCTTAGATTTAGGGCATGGAGCTTGATTTTATTTTTAATATGATAGAAAACCTTTCTGGAGTCTTAGATGACTAAATTTATTCAGGATTTACAATTCCTGCTTTAGAAAGTATCCCTTCTTTGGTGTTCTTTCAGAACTTTGGGGCTTCTATATCTTTTGGTTTAAAGGAATTAAAGCCTCAAGAGTGAAAGTACACAATGGCATACGAAGGAAGCAGCTATTTATATCTAATCACACGACCAATAAATACTGCAAAGTAGGGGTGGGGCCCTTGGGCTGTATAAGTCCCATGAAATCATCCGTTATGACTGTGGGCAGGACTCAAAATTCAGTAAATCTATAGCAGGCTGATTTTTAAGTTGATGATTTTGTAGGGCCCATGAATATTATAAATATCCAAATGGCCCTTGCCAGAAAAAAAGGTTCCTCACTGTGGCTGTAAAGGAAAATACTTAGAAATTTGACCATTTTAATAAAAATTAAAAATTTACATAGCAAAAGGGAAAGATGTAATTTAAAGGGCAAGTGACAACCAGGGTAAAATAATGTTAACATATGACAGGACATTGATAGTTTAAATCTATAAGTAATTTACAATTACTAGGAAAAATCAAGTACTTTAATCAAATAATTGGCATTTGAACAGACAGTTCACAAAAGAAGAAAGAAATGGCTAACTAAAATTTGAAAAAATACCCTTACTGGTAAAGAAATAATAAGTAAAATAAATGTGAGATATCTTTGTTAATGAATCATTCTTTTTAATCAAATTCATGGTGTTGGTTAGAAAGAAGACAAACAGGGGACATTTGTTTGGCATAGTAGTTTAGACTCTGCTTTGGATGCCTGCATCCCACATTGGCGTGCCTGGCTTTGGGTCCTTGTCCTGTCTGTATTCTAGCTTCCTGCTGTTGTGAACCCTGGAGGCATCAAGTGATGATTGAACTACTTGCATCGCTGCCACACATGTGGGAGACCTGAATCAAGTTCCTGGCTTCTGGCTTCAGCCTGGCATAGCCCAAGCTATTGAGAGCATTTGGAGAAGAACCAGCAAAAGGAGGCATTTTGTTCATTAAAAAAAAAGAAGAAGAAGCAGGCAGCACTGTTCATACCTTTTGATTCATTAATGCAGTTTTTAGAAGTTTATCTTAGAAAAATAGAAGGATGCAAAAATGTATATATAGAAGTATCCCAATCTCGTTTTTATTATAATAAGGGAAAACTGGAAACAACTAGTAGTCCCCAAGTGAGGATTAAATAATTATGAAGCACCTATAGGCCAGAATTATGATTTATATGTATTTGTTACTGTGGAATTCTATTTGAGACGTATTAGTTTTCTAGTTTGCTTACAGTGAACTAATTGTTTTTAATTGAAAGACAGAGACAGAGAGAACTCTATCTATATTGCTTTATTCTCCAAATGCCTGCAGTGCCTGAGAATGGGCCATTGCAAGGTCAAATCTTCCATGTGGTTGGCAGGGACCCAAGTACTTGAGCAGTCACCTGCTGCCTCCCAGGGTACATGTTAACAGGAAGATGGAATCAGGAACAGCCAGGACTCAAACCTAGACACTCTGGTATGTGATGCTGGCATCCCCAGTGGTGTCTTCACAGCTAGGTCAAATGTCTGCCTCAATGTTACAACAAAAGTTAATAGACGTGATTAATAATGGGGAAAATTGCATTCTGGCAAAACATGCAATGAAACAAGATACAGTTTCATAGTTTTTGTGAGGCCCCAAAGAAGGAAAACATTTATCAAAATTGAAGGACTTGTTTTGTTGTCCTACTTTTTATTTTTCCTACTGAGTACATTCTCTTATTATGATTAAATGAATTTTTTCTTTAGCATGTGATGTGTTAGATTATATTACTTGATTTTTGAATGTTTGAATCAGCCCTCTATATCTGGAAAACATCCCACATTGTCAGTTCTATCATTCTTTTTATACATTGTTGGATTTGATTCACTGTTTTGCTGAGGATTTCAGTATCTGTGTTGATGAGATCTGTTAGTCTATAGTTTTCTTGTAGTGTCTCTTTTGACCCTTGTGTGTTTAGAAATATGTCATTTTAGTCTCCAGATATTTGGAATTCTCCAACTGTCTTTGCATTACTGGTTTCTAGTTCAATTCATTGTGGTTGAAGAACACACTTTGTCTGATTTCTGTTCTTTCCTATTTGTTCAGATTTTTTAATGGCTTGGAATATGGCCTCTGGTAGCTCAGTGTGATTTTAAGAAGGATGTATTTTCTGCTGTTGCTGGATAAAGTAGTCCATAAATGTCAATGAGATTGTTCTAATGCTTTTTCTTACTTAAAGCATTCTGATTTCTCTGGTTAGGGAAGAATGTAAATACCTAAATTATATCATATTTGCTTTTTTAGCTTTTCACTTTTCCTTTCGATGCTTTTTCTAAATTGTGTTTCTTAACAGGTGTGAGTGTTTCAGTCTTGAGGTTTTTTGTGTGTGTGTGTGTGTTTTTTTTTTTTTTTTTTTTTTTTTTTTTCCTGTGAATAGCCCTGGTCTCAGTCTTGTAAGTTAGATCTGCTGTTTTGTTTGGAAATGGGAGATTGAACCAGGTTGGCTGATACTAGGCATGGGTTCTTTGTGTGTGTGTGTTTGTGAGAAGTAGAGTTAGACAGAGGGAGAGACAGAGAGAAAGGTCTTCATCTGCTGATTCACTCCCCAAATGGCCGCTATGGCTGGAGCTAGGCTGATTCGAAGCCAGGAGCTTTGTCCCAGTCTTCCTTGTGGGTGTAGGGGCTGAAGCACTTGGGCCATCTTCCACTGCTTTCCCAGGCCACTAGCAGAGTGCTGGATTGGAAGAGGGACAGCCTGGGTATGAACTGGTATCCATATGGGTGCTAGTGCCACAGATGGAGGCTTGTCCTACTATACCACAGTGCCAACCCTGTTTGTATCTTTTATGCAGCCTGTTTTTAGGTTGTGTGGTTGCAGAAAGTGTTTCAGACTCCACTAGTTTGTAGGACATTCAGGAGACCATGTTAAAAGAAAAGCATAGATAAATAAATAAGAAATATGTGCCATTTCTGAGAGTAGTGTTGTTGGTTCTGTAATATTTGTAAACAATTCTTTTTTTTTTTTTTTTTTTTTGACAGGCAGAGTGGACAGTGAGAGAGAGACACAGAGAGAAAGGTCTTCCTTTTGCCGTTGGTTCACCCTCCAATGGCCGCCACGGCCAGCGCGCTGCGGCAGGCGCACTGCGCTGATCCGATGGCAGGAGCCAGGTACTTGTCCTGGTCTCCCGTGGGGTGCAGGGCCCAAGCACTTGGGCCATCCTCTACTGCACTCCCGGGCCACAGCAGAGAGCTGGCCTGGAAGAGGGGCAACTGGGACAGAATCTGGTGCCCTGACCGGGACTAGAACCCGGTGTGCCGGCGCCGCAAGGCAGAGGATTAGCCTAGTGAGCCGGGCGCCGGCCTGTAAACAATTCTTTTTAAAGGACAGGGTGATGTTTTAAAATAAACTTGTTTTTAAGAAGTTACTACTTTTTTAATTCCTTTTATCTTAATTTGTCCTTTTGAACTGTGTGTACTTCATGTCTCCATCCCACAGAGAAACATGACTACCTTTGTTTGCCTGCATGATTTTAAAAATGTTGAGGGTTGTGGGAAGCAAAGAGGGATTATAATTTAGTTCCCCAGTGAAAACTTCTTAAATTTTTAGATGTTAGGCCTTAAACTGTTTTGAGTAGAAATGGCTTTTCTTGACATTTTAAACCTTTATATTTTACTTGTAATTTGGAGAAATATGGTTTTTGATAAAATGTAAATAGTAAAAATATTTAATAAGACTTTAAAGTTTGAGCAACTTAGGAACTTGAGAATTAGTACCAAGTTTATTTCTGAGGGTGTTTTGAGGTTAGTCTTCTAGCAACAATAGCAGTAGTGGCAAACATTATTGTCATTGCTGTGTGTTCTGAGAGTGACTGTCTGCATTTTCTTTTAGGCAGGAAGTTATGTTCGTGACGATGCAGTTCCCAATTTGATCCAGTTAATAACCAATAGTGTGGAGATGCATGCCTATACTGTCCAGCGCTTGTACAAAGCAATTCTTGGTGATTATTCTCAAGTAAGTATTTCATTTGTATTTGCTTTTCTTTCTGCTTTATTTCCCTGGTAAGTTTCTTACTGATAGCACTCTAGGTGTGCTCTCTTTAGACCTTTTTGATAAGATGGCCAGTTATTTGCATTAAATATCTTTGTAAAGATTGAAGTCTTCAACAAATGCTGACTTTCTTTTGACAGCAACCTTTGGTACAAGTGGCTGCGTGGTGTATAGGTGAATATGGTGATCTTCTTGTGTCTGGCCAGTGTGAAGAGGAAGAACCTATTCAGGTACCCCTTGTTGTTCTTGGTTAAGGAGGAAAAGAAAGAATATTTTTGGTTATAGGAGGAAAGTGTTTAAGAGGAAGTTAAGGTTGGTTCCTTGAAAACTTTTTTAAAATGTTTTATTTTGGGGCCAGCGTTGTGCAGGTTAAAGCCGTGGCCTGCCGTGCCTGCATCCCTTCTTTATGGGTGCCAGTTCGGGTCCCAGCTATTCCACTTCTGATCCAGCTCCCTGCTGATGAGCCTGGGAAAGCAGCAGAGGATGGCCCAAGTCCTTGTGTGCCTGTACTCACGTGGGAGACTCGGAAAAAGCTCCTGGCTCCTGGATTCTGATTGGCTCAGCTCCAGCTGTTGCAGCCATTTGGGGAGTGAACCAGTAGATGGAAGACCTCTCTCTGTCTCTACCTCTCTCTGTAACTCTTTCAAATAAATAAAATAATTTTTTTAAACATTTATTTATTTGAAAGGCAGAGCCATAGTGAGAGAGGGAGAGACAAATCTTCCATCTGCTGGTTCGCTCCCCAAATAACCACAATGGACATGAGCCAGTCTGAAGCCAGGGGCCAGGAGCTTTTTCCGAGTCTCCCACATGGGTGCAGACACCCAAGGACTTGGGTCATCCTCCACTGCTCTTTGAAGTTCATCAGCAGGGAGCTGGATCAGAAGTGCAGTAGCTGGGACTTGAACCAGTGCCCATATGGGATGCAGGTGCCCGCTTTGTCACAGTGCTGGCCCCCCTTGAAAACTTTTTAAAGGAGTAATTCTAGAATTGTATTGGGAACCTTGCCATTTTTTTTAAGATAGAATTTGTTGGGCCATGTTGCATTTTTTTTTTAATTAAAGATTTTATTTGAAAGGCAGAGTTACAGACAGATAGGGAGCAGAAAGAATGGTCTTCCATCCACTTGGTTCACTCCCCAAATGGCTACAGTGACTGGAGCTGAGCCTATTCAAAGCTAGTAGCTTCTTCCAGGTCCCCCACATGGGTACAGAGGCCCAAGCACTTGGGCCAGCTTCTACTGCTTTCCCAAGCCATAGCAGAGAGCTGGATTCTATCAGCTGACACCTGTATGGGCGCCTTTATAGGATGTCGGCACCACAGGTGGAGGCTTAGCCTGCTGCACCACAGTGCCAGCCCTCCATGTTGAGTTTTTAAAACCTCTTTAGGCCTCTTTCCCTAGTCTAGCAGATTGAATTGTTATTTCTCTTACCCTCTAGCTGATAAACAAGAAGAAATGAGACACGTATATGTATTCCCATTGATCATGAAAGGACTGACTTTAGAGAAAGTTGTGGCAACAGTGCTTGAACTCTGTATCTTTTATTTCCTCTCCTTCTGTCACTTGAAGGTATAATATGCTTGCTAGGTCCCAGTGGTCATTTTCTATCCCCTTTTATTGTCTGCTTGTGGTTGATGCAACATCTTAGACAGTTATTCTGGCTTAGCCCAGATTATGTTAGAGAATTTTGTAAGGGCAGGATTATCTTTCTGGTAGCATCTCTGACTTGATATCAGATTTAGTTGTTTATTGTTACCATTTGTTCTCCATGCTTATTTTTTCACCCCAGGTAACAGAGGATGAAGTGTTGGATATTTTAGAGAGTGTCCTAATTTCTAACATGTCCACCTCAGTGACACGAGGTTATGCCCTCACTGCCATTATGAAGCTTTCTACTCGATTCACCTGTACTGTAAAGTGAGTATTGAGAAGTAGGGTGAACAGATTGTTTTGTAATTTTTTAGAAAAGATTAATTTTATTTATTTGAAAGGCAGAGTTAGCAGAGAAAGAGATGTCCACTGTTCCACTCCCCAAATGGCCACAATGGCTAGGGTTAGGCCAGGCTAATGCCAGGAGCCTGGAACTCCATCCAGCTATCCAACATGGGTGGTAGGGGCCCAATACTTTGGCCATTTTTCTGCTGCTTTCCTAGGAAAAATTAGCAGGGAACTGAACTTGAAGTGGAGCAACCAGAACTTGAACTGACACTCATACAGGATACTAGTGTTGCAGGTAGAGGCTTAACCCACGTGCCATAACACCAGCCCCATGTTTTATAATTTAAAAACATTTTTTATCATGGGAAGTTTAAAGCATAGACTTAAATTTCAGCATAGAGAGAACAGTAAGATGAATTAGTATGTACTTTTTACCCCACAATCACAATCATCAATTCATTATTAATCCTTATTTCACCTATACTTTGCTCATTCTCCCACCCATTTTGGATTATTTTGCAACAAAAAATATTTCTGATGTGTTTTTTTTTTTTTTTTTTAAGCAGACAAGCGTTTTAGTTTACAATATTTTGAGATGTCTGAAGAGAAATAAAATCATGAGTGTTTTGGTGATTAAGTCCTTTATATTTTGAATGAAAGTCACATGTTGGGTCAGTTTCTTACCTGAGCCTATTTAAGGAAAGTTTCATTCTCTTAGACTTTCTGTTTCACTTTTTAAAGTAAATTCTTGTGGGAAATGGTATTTTTGGCTTAACTCTTCGTGAACAAGAAGGATTTAGGGTTTGCAATTTGATACCATGACCTTTTGTTGTTAAAGAAGGAAACAAATAGTATAAATTTCTTTTATGGCAAACTAATATTTGATATGTCTGGCTAGCAAATTTTAGGATATGGGCTATTTAACAAACAAAAATCTAGTATTAAAATTAGTAAAATGGTGAATGTTGCATGAGTAAACACAGGAAGATGTGTTTTGTTTTTGAAAAACTATGTAAATTAAGAAAAGATGAGTTTTTCAAGATTTTAACCAAGAAACTCTTGTTTAAATATTCTCTGTGCTTGTTTATGAACTGTATTTGTTTTTGTTGTTTTATCCTGTAGCCGAATTAAGAAAGTGGTTTCTATCTATGGAAGCAGCATTGATGTGGAACTCCAGCAGAGGGCAGTAGAATATAATGCACTTTTTAAGAAATATGACCACATGAGGTGAGGAGAGGAAACTAATCAGTGTGGGTGCATGCCAGCATATTGAGTAAATTGTGGCGATAATCCATAAAGGAAACTCATTCTTTTATTAACTGGACCTCACAGCCCTGTTTAGTTCTAATTGATTGGAGGCTTCCTTTTTTGTCTAACTTCAACACTGCCTAGCCTCTAAAGAAATAAATTAATGATATTCTTTTGTTCTAACCAACCCCCCCACCCCCATTTCCTTTGTTGGTATGGAAAGTTTGCTTCATTTCCTTTTTTATTTGGTTACGAAGTAGGAGTTCTAGGGGTTTTTTTCCCCCAAGAGAAATGATCTCATTTAAATCCAGTTGCTATTAACATTTTGGTGTGTTTTTTTTCTTCTGTTACGCAGTATCTTTTTAAAAAGGATTTTTTAAAAGTGCATATCAAGGAGCCAGTGCTGTGGTGAAGTAGGTTAATCCACTGCCTGTGGCACCAGCATCCTGAATGGGTCCATATCTAGTTCTGGCTGCTGCTTTTCCAATCCAGCTCTCTGCTGTGGCCTGGGGAAGTGGTAGAAGATGGTCCAAGTGTTTGGGCCCCTGCACCCACGTGGGAGATCTGGAAGAAGCTCCTGACTCCTTGGCCTTCCATCGGCTCAGCTCTGGCCATTGAGAGTGAACCAGCGGATGGAAGCCTGTTCTTTCTGTGTCTCTCTGTCACTGTCTGTAACTCTCTCTCTCAAATAAATCAAAAATATTTTTTAAAAAAATATGAAAAGGCAGTGCAAGTGGAGAGAGAAAGAGAGTGTGTGAGATCTTCCATCCCCAAATGACTGCAATAACCAGAGCTGGGCCTGGCTGAAGCCAGGAGCCAGGAACTGCATTTGGGTCTCCCCTGATTGTGATAGGGACCCGAGCACTTGGACCATCTTCTGCTTCCTTCCCAGGTAGATTAGCAGAGGAGATAGGACTGGAACCAGCACTCTGATTTGGGATGCTGGTATTGTAAGCAATGGCTTAACTACGTGTCATTGGCCCTATGCAATATCTTCTTGACTGGAGACTGTTAATAACTACTTTTTTTATTTTTATTTTTATTTTTTTACTTGAGAGGCAGAATTACAGGGAGAGGGAGAGACAGAGTGAAAGGTCTTCCATCTGCTGGTTCTCTCTCAAAATGGCTGCAGTGGCCAGAGCTGGGCTGATCTGAAGCCATGAGCTTTTTCTGGTCTCCCATTCGGGTGCAGGGACCCAGGCACTTGGGCCATCATCCACTGCTTTCCCAGGCCATCAGCAGGGAGCTGGATAGGAAATGAAACATCCAGGACTCGGACTGGTACCCATATGGGAGGACAGCACCGCAGGCTGAGGCTTAACCTGCTGTGTCACAGCGCCATGTTAATAACTATTGATTCAGCTTTCTTTTATCCCAGAATCTCTACCACTGAAATATATGTTTTGGGATTTAGGTGGATGGTTTATTTATTCAAGGTTTCTTGCCTGCCCTTAACCCAGTCAGGATTTTAGATTATGTACTCTTTTAATCCGTCTTCTATGTTGATATAAGTGTTGAGTGGAGAGGGGGAGACAGTTTTCCATGTTTGGCATTAATATAGTTAATAGTGATTCTTTTAGGGTAGGGAATCTAGGTTAACTGCCTAGAATTTAACCACTTCAGACTCTTCTAGGTCTGCCCTACTTGAAAGAATGCCTGTCATGGAAAAAGTGACTACAAATGGCCCTACTGAAATTGTGCAGACAAATGGAGAGACAGAACCTGCTCCACTAGAGACCAAACCACCACCCTCTGGGCCACAGCCTACCAGCCAGGTAGCCTTACATTTACTTAGTTGGACAGATTTCTTACAGTCTCTGACAGCTTCATTTTTAGCTGATTCCCCTTAATATGCTTGTATTGCTGATAATTCCCTTCATAATTCTTAAGTATTGACAGAATTTTGCCTTAGCTGTAGATAAGACAAATAACTGATGAATTGAGGTGTTATTTTCTTGTTTAGGCTAATGATTTATTGGATTTATTGGGAGGAAATGACATAACACCTGTTATCCCAACTGCACCTACAAGCAAACCTGCTTCCGCTGGTGGAGAACTTCTTGATTTGCTGGGAGACATCAACCTTACAGGTGAGGCTAGACTGGAGCTATCTAATGCATGGATAGGGATGGAGACCTTGGAAAGAAGCCGTAGTGATACTAGATTTTCCAGCACATGAATCACTGGAAGAAAGAAGCTAAATGAGAAACAAAAATAGACTGTCCACAGCATGGTCATGCTAGTGCACTAAAGAGTCAGCGTAATCTTTAATTTTAGCAGAAAAAATTATTCATAGGATTTTAAGATAAAAACACATCCCCCTTTTATTTTTAAAGATGCATTTTATTTATTTGAAAGACAGTTACAGATAGAGGTAGTGCCAGAGAGGGAGAGAGAGGTCTTCCGTTACTTCCCAGGTGACAGCAATGGCCAGAGTTGAGCTGTTCTGAAGCCAGGAGCTTCTTGCAGGTTCAGGGGCCCAGGGACTTGGACCATCTTCTGCTGCTTTCCCAGGCCATAGCATGGAGCTGGATCGGAAATGGAGCAGGCAGGACTAGAACTGGCGCCCTTATGGGATGCTGGTGCCACAGGCCAGGGCTTTAACCCTCTGAGACATAATGCTGGCCCCAAGACTTTATCTTTCAGGCTTGAAAAGAATATATCCTAAGTCACTTCTGCTTTTAGTTAGTGTCCAAAGACAAAGACATTTTCTAGGTATCTCTGTTCATTGTTACTTTTGAATAGCTATGGCCATTTATGGAGAAATGTTAGCCTATCACCTTCTTGCCTTCTTTCCTCCTGCTCATCATTCCTGTTAGAGCAACCAAAGGACAAAGGTAATTCATAGCTATAATATTCAGATGTAACTTTTCTTATGAGAATATTTATAATTGATGTGTTCAATTCATAGGATGTCAGCTTTTTAAAAAAAAAAAAAAGATTTATTTTATGTATTTGAAAGGGTGAGTTAGAGAGAGAAGGAGAGATACAGAGATTTTCCATCCACTGGTTCATTCTCCAATGGTCACAACAGCCAGGGTTGGGCCAAGCTGAAGCCAGAAGCCAAGATCCAAGAACTTCTTCTGGGTCTCCCATATGGGTTCGAGGGGCCTAATGACGTGGGCCATTCTCTGGCCCCAAATAATTTTTTTTAAAGTGTATTTATTTGAAAGGTAGGGGAAAGAGAGTACTAGCTCCCATCTATTCTTTTATTCTATACATACCTGCAACATGTAGGGTCCAGCCCTGGGCTGGACCAGATGACAGGAATTCAGTCAGTGTCCCATGTGGGTAGCAGAAACCAATTACCTTTGGCCAGAGCTGGGCTGATCTGAAGCCATGAGCTTTTTCTGGTCTCCCATTCGGGTGCAGGGACCCAGGCACTTGGGCCATCATCCACTGCTTTCCCAGGCCATCAGCAGGGAGCTGGATAGGAAATGAAACACTACATTTCCGGGTCTGCATTAGCAGGAATCTGGAGTTAGGAATTGAAGCCGAGTGTTGAACCTAGGTAATCCAATATGGCCCTGGACATCCAAACTGACAACTTAACTGCCTGGCCAATTGCTCACTCTCAGATCTTAGGATTTTTGTCTATATGTTGACAAATTTTCCAGTTATCACTTTTCATGCACTTTATAATTCTTTTTTGTTTTGTTGGTCATTTACTGTGAAGTTTTTTTTTTTTTTTTTTTTTTTTTTTTTTTTTTTTTTTTTATGATTTATATGAAAGGCAGAGTTAGAGAGAGATCCTTCATCTGCTGGTTCACTCTCCAAATGGGTGCAACAGCCAGGCTGAAGCCAGGAGCCAGGAGCTTTTTCATTTTCTCTTGTGTGAGTACAGAGGCCCATGTACTTAGACCATCTTCTACTGCTTTCCCAGGTGCATCAGCAGGGAGCTGAATCAGAAGTTGAGCAGCAGGCGAGTCTTGAACTGACGCCCATATGGGATTCAGGCACTGCATTCTGCTGCTTTAACCTGCTGAGCCACCACGCTGGCCCCACTTTGGAATTATTTACAAAAAGCTTCTTTGGGTTTTTAAGATCTATTTATGTGTTTGAAAAAGTGACAGAGAAGAAGAGATCTGCTGATTCACTACCCAAATGGCCCCAGTGGCCAGGCGGGGCCGCAACCTGGAATTCCATATCAGTTTCTCACATGGATAGAAAGGGCCCAAGTGCTTGACCCACCTGCTGCTGCTTTCCCAAGTGAGTAAGCAGGGGGCTGGTCTAGAAGCAGAGTAGCCAGGACTTGAACCAGTGCTCTGATACAGGATGCCAGCATTATAAATGGCAGCTTAACCTGCTGTACCACCACACTGGCTGCCCCTTACAAATTGTTTCAGATCTTAGATACCAAAGTTATCCTGGATAACTGGCAAAGCAAAAATAATCTCATAGTTAAAAGTATAGTATATGAATTCACTAACATATTAGTGTTGTCACATTAGTACATAGGCTTCCTAATTACAATTTTGAATGACTATCTAATTTTATCAAGAAGCTTGCACTCGTTTCCTAGCTGTTAGGCATTTTACATAATTCTAAGTATATTTTTTTGGCTAGTTACTTCAACAAATATCACTATATCAATTTGTCCTTATTTTGGATAACTTTCTTACACCAAGTTATTCAGTCTGAATATGCTGTGAACAAGGGCGATTAATACTTACCCCACAGTGTATTTTTGAGAACTGTTAATCAGTTCAGTGAATGACACATTGGAAGTATTTGGGTAAATATTATTTACCTTTTTCTCAATTTATATGGCCAGTATGTTTCATCTTTTTTTTTTTTTTTTTTTTTTTTGACAGGCAGAGTGGATAGTGAGATAAAGACAGAGAGAAAGGTCTTCCTTTTTGCCGTTGGTTCACCCTCCAATGGGCTGGCATGCTGTGGCCGGCACACCGAGCTGATCCAAAGGCAGGAGCCAGGTGCTTCTCCTGGTCTCCCATGGGGTGCAGGGCCCAAGCACTTGGGCCATCCTCCACTGCACTCCCTGGCCACAGCAGAGAGCTGGCCTGGAAGAGGGGCAACCGGGACAGAATCTGGCGCCCCGACCGGGACTAGAACCCGGTGTGCCGGCGCCGCTAGGTGGAAGATTAGCCTATTGAGCTGCGGCGCCGGCTCAGTATGTTTCATCTTATAGTCATGAACATTATGTATTATCTTTTTAAAAAAAGATTACTTATTTATTTGAAAGGCAGAGTTAGAGGTCTTTGATCTGCTGGTCCACTCCCCAGATGGCCGCAACAGCTGGAGCTGCACCAATTCAAAGCCAGGAGCCAGGAGCTTCCTCTAGGTTTCCCACGCGGGTACAGGAACCCAAGAACTTGAGCCATCTTCTACCGCTTTCCCAGGCCATAGTAGAGAGCTGGATCAGAAATGGAGCAGCCCCGTCTTGAACGAGGGCGAATATGGGATGCCAGCACTGCAAGTGGTGGTCATACCTCCAGTCCACATTGCTGGCCGCTGTGTATTATGATTTTTAAAGGTCCTGGTAGAGAGGTGGGCTTGGGCTCCCTATAACCTGTATCACAGTAGCTGGGTTCCAGTCGTGGATCAGTTTCTGATTCCAACTTCTGTTTACGGGGCACCCTAGGAGGTGGAAAGTGATAGTTTGAGTAGTTGGGTCCCTGCCACCAGTGTGGAAGACATAGATTGAGTTTTGAGCTCCTGACTGCAGTCTGGCCCAGCCCTGATCATTGTGGCTGTTTGAACAGCAGATCCAAGATCTCTATTTGTCTCTATCTGCCTTTTCAATAAATACATACCTACATACATGCATTTAAAAAGAAAGCCCTGATACCTGAAAATTGGTCCTGTTATTTTGTTTTCTTTTTTTTTTTTTTTTTTAAAGATTTATTTTGTTTATTTGAAAGAGTTACGGAGAAGGAGAGACAGAGAGAAATCTTCCATCTGCTGGTTCACTTTCCAAATGGCCACAACAGCTAGGGCTGGGTCAGACTGAAACCAGAAGCCAGGAACTTCTTCCTCCTCTCCCATATTGATGCAGGGGTCCAAGCACTTGGGTTATCCTCTGCTGCTTTCTTAGGTCATTAGCAGAGAACTGGATTGGAAGTAGAGCTGCCAAGACTTAAACCAGCATCCATATGGGATGCTGGCATTGCAGGTGGTGGCTTTTATCCGCTATGCCACCATTTTTTTTAATCACAAGGAATATTTAATGTCTTTCCACTTGTTTGCATTGTGGATGAGTGTTTTTGAACATTCTTTTTGTATCGTAAACTCAGCTTATTTGTGAAGTTTTTTTTTTTATTTAAAGATTTATTTATTCAAAAGATATTGTTAGGGGCCAGCGCTGTGGCGTAGCGGGTAAAGCTGCCGCCTACAGTGCCGGCATCCCATATGGGTGCTGGTTGAGTCCTGGCTGCTCCACTTCTGATCCAATTTTCTGCTATGGCCTGTCAACGCAGTAGAAGATGGCCCGAGTTCTTGGGTCCCTGCACCCACGCGAGAGACCCAGAGGAGGCTCCTGGCTTTGGATCACCATAGCTCTGGCCATTGCAGCCAGTCAGGGAGTGAACCAGCGGATGGAGGACCTCTCTCTCTCTCTGTATCTCTCCTTTCCTCTCTGTATAACTCAAATTTTCAAATAAATAACAATCTTTAAAAAAGAAAGAAAGGCTAATTGTTTTCTTGTAGGTTAAAAAAAATGATGTTAAAAAGCCTGAATTGCCGGTGCCGCGGCTCACTAGGCTAATCCTCTGCCTGTGGCGCTGGCACACCGGGTTCCAGGAGAAGCACCTGGCTCCTGACTACGGATCAGCGCGGTGTGCCGGCCGCCGTGGCCATTGGAGGGTAAACCAACGGCAAAGGAAGACCTTTCTCTCTGTCTCTCTCTCTCACTGTCCGCTCTGCCTATCAAAAATAAATAAATAAATAAAAATTTAAAAGAAAGCCTGAATTTTCTTTTCCTTATCTATAATGGATTTTAACACATTTTCCCATTTTGTTTACATTTTTAAATTAAAAATTTGAGTGCTAGATACAGTTTCATTCCATTTTACACTATTGTTGGTAGAAATATGGGAATATATTTAGCATTTGTGTGTTTTTTTTTTTTTTTAAAGATTTACTTATATATTTGAAAGGCAGAGTTAGAGAGAGGCAGAGGCAGGGAGTGAGAAAAGTCTTCCATCCACTGGTTCACCCCTTGAATGGCTGCAGCTGCCAGAGCTAGGCTGATGTGAAGCCAGGAACCTGGAGCTTCTTCAGAGTCTTCCATGTGGGTGCAGGGGCCCAAGAACTTGGGCTATCTTCTTCTGCTTCCCCAGGCCACAGCAGAGAGCTGGCACATTAGCAGGGAGCTGGATTGGAATGGGGCAGCCCGGACTCAAATTGGCACCAGTATGGGATGCTTTACCGGCTCCACCTCAGTGCCAATCCCAACGTGTGTTTTCTAGATGATTTGTAGTGATGACGTTTTGTAGTTTCTCAAAACTATGTACTGTACATATATAGAAGAAATAGGCCAAAATTTGAGGAAGTTAGGGACCTTATGCTGTCCACGTATCTTATGTAGCCTCTGATTTTCTAGGAGAACACATTAGTAAAATTGTTCTGAAAATAGGAATTGGTGGGAAAATGAGCAGATTATATCTGAAAAATTGCAGGAACTGTATGAATGTTCTTTGTGTACTTCATTGGTAATCTACTTGAGGGATCATTCTGTTGTATTTGCATTGGTTTTAGTGTCTTTAATGCTTTACCTAGGCTTCTGTATTTCTACCTTCTTTGCTAATTTTATTATGTTGGGTTTTTTTCTTTCCTTCTTTAATATCTTTTTTTTCTTAAATATTCCAGCCTTCCTTTATTTCATTATTATTTTTAAATGGTATATTTTCAATTAATTTCATAAGTAGTTTGAAATCTTAAATATTAAATATATTCCCTGGGATGGTTGTTTGGCACAGTGGTTGAACTGCTACTTGGGAAAGCCTGAGTTTGGGTTCCAGCTCCTCTTCTGATTCCAGCTTCCTGCTAATGTGTATCCTGGGAAGTAACAGGGACTTGACTCAAGTACTTGAGTCCCTGCCACCAACATGGAGACCCAGTTGACTTTCTTCCTACCTCCTGGCTTTGGGCTGGCCCCAGCCCCACTTGTGGGCATTTGTGGGGAGTGAATCAGTAGACAGAAGGTCTCTCTGCCTTTGAAACTAATAATTTTTTTTTTTTTTTTTTTTTTTGACAGAGTGGACAGTGAGAGAGAGAGACAGAGAGAAAGGTCTTCCTTTGCCGTTGGTTCACCCTCCAATGGCCGCCGCGGCCGGCGCGCCACGCTGATCCGATGGCAGGAGCCAGGAGCCAGGTGCTTCTCCTGGTCTCCCATGGGGTGCAGGGCCCAAGCACCTGGGCCATCCTCCACTGCACTCCCTGGCCACAGCAGAGAGCTGGCCTGGAAGAGGGGCAACCGGGACAGAATCCGGCGCCCCGACCGGGACTAGAACCCGGTGTGCCGGCGCCGCTAGGCGGAGGATTAGCCTAGTGAGCCGTGGCGCCGGCCAAAACTAATAAATTTTTTTTAAAAAATTATAAGTGTATAATAGATTCTCATTACTTTGCTGAATTTTCTATGCTTCTTTTTAGAATCTTCTCAGTTCAAAGGTCATTGACTTTTATTGTATGACCTTCAAAGTGTTCCTTTTTTTAAACATTTCATGGCCATGATGTTCTTTTTTCTTTTTCTTTTTTTTTTTGTTATGAATGAATGAATTAATTAATTAATTTGAAAGTCAGAGCTACACAGAGAGAGGCAGAGAAGGGGGGGGGGAGAGGGAGGACTTTCACCCCCCAGTTCACTCCCCAACTGGCTGCGATGGCTGGAGCTGCAGCGATCGGAAGCCAGGAGCTTCTTCTGGGTTTCCCACTCAGTTACAGGGGGCTCAAGGACTTAGGCCATCCTCCATTGCCTTCTCAGGCCATAGCAGAGAGCTGGATCAGAAGTGGAGCAGCCAGGACTCTAACTGGCTTGATTTCATTCAACACTGCAGGCAGCAGCTTTACCCACTACGCCACAGTGCCGGCCCCTCAAAATGTTCTTATTTGGAAGGATCAAATAAAAATGGTGATCAGGCAACCTCTACTCCCTTCTCCCCCCTCCCTACCCACCTCTTGTAATGTATATATGCATTAAAATTTCATTATGCCGCGGTAAGCATTTGGCCTGGTGGTTAAACCATTAATTTGAGTGCCTGCAATCAAGTCCTGGCTCCACTGCTGATTCTTGCTTCCTACTAATGCTTATACTTGGAGGGAATTGTGATAGGCACACACTTGTGAAACTTAAATTGACTTTCTGGCTTCTGGTTTCAGCTTGGCCCAGCTATGGCCATTATGGGTGTTTGGGGTGTGTACTACTAGATGGTAACTCTTCCTATCTATCAAACTGATTAATTAAAAATTTAAAATTTAAAAAACAAATTGATGGAGACTAGGAAGAAAAAAATTATATTTAACATACAGGGCCAGTGCCATGGCTCATTTGGTTAATCCTCTGCCTGTGGCGCCGGCATCCCATATGGGTGCCAGGTTCTAGTCCTGGTTGCTCCTCTTCCAGTCCAGCTCTGTGCTGTAGCCTTGGAAGGCAGTGGAGGATGGCCCAAGTGCTTGGGCCCCTGCACCTGCATGGGAGACCAGGAGGAAGCACCTGGCTTCTGGCTTTGGATCAGCATAGCTCCGGCCGTGGAGGCCATTGGCCGGGGGGGTGGGTGAACCAATGGAAGGAAGACCTTTCTCTCTTTCTCTGTCTCTCTCTTTCTCACTCTGTCAAATAAATAAATAAAAAAAATACAAAATTCACAAAGTATCGACCTGCTTTAGCTTGTAAAATGAAATGCTATTAAGAGAGTTGTTGTTTTCTCCATGTATTTTTCCTTTCATCTCATTTTCCTTTCATTCTCAAGGCAACTAATAAATCTTCTAAAGCAGTTTAGCATTGGTGTTTACCATTCCTGTGGTTTTCTTGATACTATGTGTAGAATTGTTATCTTACTATGAGTAGTTTGTATGTGTTTCCTGGTGTACATATATATGAGTTAATTAAAAGTGTTCCTGAGAAAGGTAGTGGTTCTCAACTGGAGGAAATTTTTCCCTCTAGGGTTTGGCAGTGTTTGAATAAATGTTTGAATAAATGTTTGGGAAGGTGCTATTGCCATGTAATGCATTCAAGCCAGGCGTGCTGCTGAATATCCTATAATGTACAAGGCAGCCCCCACAACAAGATATTATCTGTCCTCCAGTATCACTAGCACTAAGGTTGAGGAACCTTAGCTCTACAGGTATATTAACATTCAACACTGCTATTGCTGAATTGTTCCCTAGCTTATATTACTAGTTGCTTTTCCTATAGCAGAGTATAGAGGCGCCCAATGTGCCATATCTCGTATCAAACGTTGAAATTTTCACTATTCTGATGAATGTACAATAATATTTCTCTGATTTTCAGTTCTGTTTCCATCATGATTGGTAATGTTAAATATCTTTTCATAAGATTTGCTTTTTATTCAGGTTCCTTTTGTGAATTGCTTGTTCATATATCTTGCTACTTTTTAAAAAATTATTATTTTATTTATTTGAAAGGCATAGTTATGTTGGGGAGGGAGTCAGAAATAGAGGTCTGTCTGTTGGCTCACTCCCCAAATGGCCATAGGAGCTGGAGCGACGCCAGGCTGAAGCCAGGAGCCAGGAGCTTCTGAGTCTCCTACCTGGGAGCAGGGGCCCAAACACTTGGGCTATTTTCTTCTGCTTTC
This sequence comes from Oryctolagus cuniculus, assembly GCF_964237555.1. NCBI lineage: Eukaryota > Metazoa > Chordata > Mammalia > Lagomorpha > Leporidae > Oryctolagus > Oryctolagus cuniculus. Next base: position 55,516,429 of record NC_091449.1, read on the forward strand.
TCAAGTGTGTTAGGAAGGAACTAGATTGGAAGTAGAGCATCTGGGACTTGAACCAATGCCTATTTGGGTGGCAGCATCACAGGTGGTGCTGGCTTTCCTTGCTATGCCAAAACAACAGCTGTACCTCTTAATTATCTTTTTCTTACTAATTTGTATAGTCATATATAGTTCTGGGTGCTTGCCTATTTGGTGGTTTTTTTTTTTTTTTTTTTTTTTTTTTTTTTTTTTAATTTTTTATTTGACAGATAGAGTTAGTGAGAAAGAGACAGAGAGAAAGGTCTTCCTTCCGTTGGTTCACCCCCCAAATGGCCGCTACAGCCAGAGCTACACTGATCTGAAGCCAGGAGTCAGGTGCTTCTTCCTGGTCTCCCACGCGGGTGCAGGTGCCCAAGCACTTGGGCCATCCTCCACTGCCTTCCCGGGCCACAGCAGAGAGCTGGACTGGAAGAGGAGCAACCAGGACTAGAACCCGGCGCCTATATGGGATGCCGGCGCTACAGGCAGAGGATTAACCAAGTGAGCCATGGCGCCGGCCCCTATTTGTTGTTTTTGTTTATTCTACCAGTGGTCTCTTTTTACTTTCTTTTAGTACTATTTTTTAATTAACAGAATTTACTCATTTTAAAATATTTGAATTTTTAGATCTTTCCCTTTGTAATCTATGCCTTCCGTGTGGTCAATATCTTTTCCCTATGCTGAGATTATAATAATTTTCTCCTGTTTTCTTTAGCTTTGTCGTACTAGCTAAGATTGATTTACCATTGAAATGTTTTCTTTAGGTGCTCCAGCTGCTGCTCCTGCCCCTGCCTCCGTCCCACAGATATCCCAACCCCCATTCTTGCTGGATGGACTTTCATCACAGCCTCTCTTCAACGATATTGCTGCAGGTAGGATTACTATTACTGTCATTGTGTGGAACACTGAGCATTGAGAGGTTGTTACTAGGAAAAGAAAGTAATATTCCTGCAAGCTTTAGGCTGACTATAATAAGATTGAACTGTACTTTCCCAGGCATCCCCTCCATCACAGCATACAGTAAGAATGGCTTGAAGATAGAATTCACCTTTGAACGGTCAAACACCAACCCCAGTGTCACAGTGATAACGATACAGGCCTCCAACAGCACAGAGCTGGACATGACGGACTTTGTTTTCCAGGCTGCAGTACCAAAGGTACTTCCTAATTCCTCTTTGCCTTCTGCTTTTGATTAAAGATTAGCTGACCTCTCCCCCCCACCCCATATTTGGTAAGGATATAATTTTAATGTTTAGAGATTTTGATATTTAGAGATTAAATTAAAATTGCAGATTTAACTGAACTTACTGATAATGTAACTTTTGGTCCTTTGAAGCATGTCAGTTTTTAGTGGCTAACTTTTAGTCACAAATATTCTTTTCTAAAATATTTTTTATTTTCATTTTATTTGAAAGGCAGAGACAGAGAAAACTTGCATCTGCTGGTTCACTACATCAAATGCCTACAGCTTCCCGGGCTGGGCCAGGCTGAAGCCAGGAGCCCAGAATTCAATCTGGGACTCACAAATGGCTGGTAGAAATCTAGCCACTTGAACCATTATTTTCTGTCTCCCAGGGTGTACATTAAATAGGAAGTTGGAATCAGAGGTGGTCTGATGTGGACTATGATCGTCCCAAATGGCATCTTAACTGTTGAACCAAGCGCCAATCCCACAAATATTCTTATAGTTTAGAGTTATAGGGTAACAAAAAGAAATTCTAGTAGTGAGAGTGCAAACAAAATCTGATAGAATTAAAGTTAAGATAAGGGACTTTAATCACTACATCAGAGTTAAAAATTGTTATTTCTTGGGACCGGCACTGTTGTGTAGCGGGTAAAACCACCGCCTGCAGTGCCAGCATCCCATATGGGTGTGGGTTTGATTCCCAGCTGCCCCACTTCCAATCTAACTCTCTGCTGTGGCCTGGGAAAACAGCAGAAGATGGCCCAGGTCCTTGGGCCCTTGCACCCACGTGGAGACCTGGAAGTAGCTCCTGGCTCCTGGCTTTGAATTGGCCCAGCTCCAAAAAAAAAAAAAAGAAAGTCATCTCTTGATATATAAGTAAGAGAAACATTCCTCCTTCATTAGCATTCCTTTTGCTGTTGGTATAACTTTTTATTTGTGAATTGAGGGTTGTTTGTTTGTTTGTTTGTGGTACGAACGGCCTTTATTGGTTACCATGCAAAAGGGAACAGAGCGCAGGGTTTGACAGCTCCTGCTCCAAGGAAGGTGTCTGCAGACCCGCATAGCGCACGTGGGGAAAAAAAAAAGTGTTTTTTTTTTTTTTATTAACATCAATCTTAGGTTGAGTTTTTGTGTTCACTTTTGAATGATGAGAGATTAGATTTTGAATAAAATTTTTCTACAAAAGAATAGTGTTTTTGTTGTATAGCCTCTTTGGTTACTCAGTTCTGCTATTGTGTTATAGAAACAGCTGTAAGTCATAGGTGAAAGAATGAGCATGGCTGTGTTCTGGTAAGATAGTATTTATGAAAACAGATGTTGGGCTACACTTCGCCAATCTTTGGTTTTGACTGAGCTGACCTAATCTTTGTTGTGCCATGTGAAGTGTCATTTTCAGACATTTAGCTACACACTTTTAGAAATTGAAAATGTTTTATTTGTGGTTAATGCTGACTTTGCAGCCTTCTTTGCTTATCGTTTTTAGAAGCTAGAATAATATGGTACTGTAATCATGAAATATTTTAGAAGCAGTAATTTTAAGTAATTAAGAATCGCTAATGAACAGTGGAGCCATTCAGTTTGGATTTTAATACTAGTTGTATGACATGAAGCATGTTAGTTTACTTTTATGCTTCAGTCTCTTTTTCAGCAGATTTCATGATAATGTTAGCTATTTCATGGGGTTGCTTTGAGGAATAAATCATTTTTTTGTGCCAGGCACTGACTTTTCCTGTGTTTATGTTCAGTAAATGTTAGTTGCTGCAGTTTAGGACTTTATTATTCTTTACTTTAGGCTGCTGTTCTATTTATCTCCTCTGCTATTAAACCACGACCATATTTTTGGTTCTGGATCATGCAGTGCATCATTCTGATGTCTCTTGAACTTCAGAGTGTTATATTTCATAGACTCTACTCATGTGTTTTCTTTTTTTTTTTTTTAATCTAATTTATTTGAAAGGCACAGTTAGAGAGCTTCCATCTGGCTGCAATGGCAAGGGCTGGGTCAGGCTGAAGTCAGGAACTTTATCAGGTTATCAGGGTCTCCCACTTGGTTGCACAGGCCCAAAGTCTTGGGCCATCTTTCACTGCTTTTCCAAGTACATTAGCAGGGAGCTGGATCTGAAGTGAGGCAGCCGATACTCAAACTGGTGGCCATATGGGATGCCAGCATTACAGGTTGCTGCTCAACCTGCTACATCACAATGTCAGCCCCTGTTTTCATTTGTTAATGTCTTTGAAATTGGGGTGCATTTAAGAATTGATACTTGGGGCTGGTGCTGTGCCCAGTAGGTTAATCCTCCACCCGTGGCACCAGCACTCCACATGGGCGCCAGCTCTAGTCCCGGCTGCTCCTCTTCCAATCCAGCTTTCTGCTCTGGCCTGGGAAAGCAGTGCAAGATGGCCCAAGTACTTGGGCCCCAGCACCCGCATGGGAGACGAGGAAGAAGCACCTGGCTCTTGGCTTTGGATCGGCGCAGCTCCAGCCGTTGTGGCCATCTGGGGAGTGAACCAACTGAAGGAAGACCTTTCTGTCTCTCCCTCTCACTGTCTGTAACTCTACCTCTCAAATATATAAATAAAAATCCTAAAAAAAAAAAAAAAGAATTGATACTTTGTTATAGTTTATTGGGCAGTCTGTTTTCTCTCAGTGGTACCTACAATAATGATGTTAATTACTATTGATAGTATCTTTTTTTTTTTAAAGATTTATTTATTTATTTGAAAGACAGTTACAGAGACAAAGAGAAGTCTTCCATTCCCTGGTTCATTCCCCAAATGGTCACAACGGCCGGAGCTGTGCCAATCTGAAGCCAGGAGCTTCTTCGGGTCTTTCATGCAGGTGCAGGGCACCAAGGACTTGAGCCATCTTCCACTGCTTTCGCAGGCCATAGCAGAGAGCTAGTTTGGAATTGGAGCAGCCAGGACTCGAATTTGTGCCTATATAAGATGCTAGCACTGGAGGCAGCAGCTTTACCTGCTTTACCCTGGCGCCGGCCTTGACAGTATCTTGTATTTAATGAAATAGGTTATATAATTTATAACATGTTATATAATTTATATATGTAATATGTTATATAATTTATCTTGACAGTATAATTATGAGTAAGAGTCCATATAATAAATTTGTACATTGAGAGGGACTGTTTACTATTGTAATTTTGGGCCATAGAGAAGACTGATTCCCTCCTGCCACTTCCTTCCCCTTCTTAAATACTTTAGAAGACATATTTACTTTTTGGAAAGATCTTAAAAATCCTAGTGTGCTGATTAGCTACATAGTACAGTGTGGTTTGTCCAGCTTGCTCGTAGCACTTTGTACTGTGCCTGTATGAGTGATCTTCAAAACGTTCATGGAAATTGTGAGTTATGAAACAACTGCATGGATTTCAGGTTTTTTGCACCAAAATAAACTTATTCTTCAATCCAGTGTTTTCATTTACAAGGGCCTAAATGAAACCCACCAGTATTCAACAAATTCTGATGTTTGACTTATACCCATCGTCTGCTGTACAGGCTGGTTTTGCATGTACTTCATCCGCTAGGTGCTTGTGAACCTAATTGAGTAATACTCATGTATTCCACTTACAATTAATAGCCTGGCTCTTTAAAGCCTTTCCTTCATCGTTGTCATGTAGGAGGAGGTCTTAACACATTCTAGATTGTACAGGCTTTAGAAAACAGAAGTTCAAACTGTTGGGTTCCAGTCATCTGATTATACAAAGCCATAAAGGCCTATAGTTGGTGACTGGGAACTTGATTTGTTGTTTCTAGAAAGCTTTTCTCTTGAGTTCCTTTTTTTCCCATTGGTATAGTTGATCAGTTACTACTTTTTTTTTTTTTTTTTTTTTTTTTTTTTTTTTTTTTTTTTTTGACAGGCAGATTGGACAGTGAGAGAGAGAGAGAGAGAGAAAAGTCTTCCTTTTCCGTTGGTTCACCCTCGAATGGCCGCCGCGGCTGGCGCACCCCGCTGATCCGATGGCAGGAGCCAGGTACTTATCCTGGTCTCCCATGGGGTGCAGGGCCCAAGCACTTGGGCCATCCTCCACTGCACTCCCTGGCCACAGCAGAGAGCTGGCCTGGAAGAGGGGCAACCGGGACAGAATCCGGCACCCCGACCAGGACTAGAACCTGGTGTGCCGGCGCCGCAAGGCGGAGGATTAGCCTAGTGAGCCGCGGCACCGGCCCGGTCAGTTATATTAAGTGAAGTTGCAGAGCAAGAATTAGTCACATTTTGAAAAGTAATAGAGGTTGCAGTTGCTTCTCCCGAAAAGAAGAATGGCCAGTTGTTAGTAATCATGATCAAAGATCTAACAGTGGGTTTTTACAAATGTTACGAGTGGCAGCTAACATACTGTGAATTGCTGATATCTTAAAAACAGCTGGCAAAATGTAGTAGTAGGTAAAACTGTTATTTGATCATCATCTGGGTCCCAGCTCTTTAATTGGTTGGTGTCTCTGAGGGGACATTCTGAACTACATCTCTGATGTAGCACTATGGAGTTGTTGTTTTTTGAAGCATGCCCTTTGTCCTTCCCTAGACATTCCAGCTGCAGCTTCTGTCTCCAAGCAGCAGCATTGTCCCAGCATTTAACACAGGGACCATCACACAAGTCATTAAAGTTCTGAACCCACAGAAGGTGAGTAGCACATTTCAAGCCAGTATCTGAGCAAAAGGTAAGCATTCTTTATTTAAATTTCTGCTTTGTTTCTCTGGGTTTTTCTGACGCAGAAGAAATCTATGAAAACTCATGATCTAAATTTAAATTCCACGTTCTATTATAGAAAATAAAGGGAGTCCAAAGGCATCACATGGATTAATAGAATCTCACTAAAATGCAACTTTTAAAAATTTCTCTATTTGGGGCCGGCGCCGCGGCTCACTAGGCTAATCCTCCGCCTAGCGGCGCCGGCACACTGGGTTCTAGTCCCGGTCGGGGCGCCGGATTCTGTCCCGGTTGCCCCTCTTCCAGGCCAGCCCTCTGCTGTGGCCAGGGAGTGCAGTGGAGGATGGCCCAGGTGCTTGGGCCCTGCACCCCATGGGAGACCAGGAAAAGCACCTGGCTCCTGGCTCCTGCCATCGGATCAGCGCGGTGCGCCGGCCGCAGCGCGCCGGCCGCGGCGGCCATTGGAGGGTGAACCAACGGCAAAGGAAGACCTTTCTCTCTGTCTCTCTCTCTCACTGTCCACTCTGCCTGTCCAAAAAAAAAAAAAAAAAAATTTTTCTCTATTTGGGAGATGAAAGGTCTAATTTTTGGGCAGGGCATTGGAGACATTTAAATTCATATTGAAGTTGAAATCTGAGGTAAGAGCATTTGATGAGCCAGTGTGTTTATTTCCTTCAGTATCTATGAAATTAACAAAGATGGATACATTGTAAATAAAGCAGCTGAATGAAAAATAGAGTTAGGAACTGAAATTAAGTAATATTTCATTATATCATCTCAAGAAGTAAGGTGACTGTACTTAATGGTAATCTGTTGACTGATTTTTTTTCGAACAGATTTTGAGAATGAGTCAGGAAATTTCTTCACAATGAAAGATTCTCTAGTACTTCCTCACAGATACCAGTGTACTTTTTTCCTTTTGGATCACTCTGCCTTTCCTCTGCTTCTGTTTTGGGCATCTGCCAATAGCCCAAGGACAAATTCCTTTGAACATCTGATACATAGAGTAAAAATTTTCTTAGTGTATTAATTAGTGAAATCTGCCACATCAAGTTAAAAGTACTTAATACTTGAATTTTTTTAAAACTACTGCTACTATCTGTGAATTATTTTTCTTTTATGCCTTGGGAACAAAACAAGTTTCTGTTCACATATACTGTAGGTTTCTCAGATCAATCAACAGTGTATTTGAATGTAGAGCATAGATGAGCATGCATTGACCTAATTTTTCTAGCAACTTGGATACAGCAGCTGAATCGTTGGGAAAAGCATTCAGCAAGGATTACTAGGTAAAGGCTCCCAAGTGCTTCTGTTGCTCTAGTACAGTTCTAGGCAACCATGTGTTCCTGTTCCTCTGCTGGCCAGTTGATATTGGCTCAAAGCTGGGTTGTTAGGTAGTTTTTGTTGTTACTGTGTGTCATTTTTAAGAGACAGCTTTGCTTTAAAGTAGTTTGTTAACCTCTAAAATTAAAAGTCTTTGTGTGGACTGAAGATTTCTAGAGATTATTTATTTATTGGAAAGAGTTACAGAGAAGGAGAGCCAGAGAGAGAGAGAGATTAATCTTCCATCTGCTTGTTCACTCCCCAAATGGCCACAATGGCCGGAGCTGGGCTAATGTGAAGCCAGGAGTCAGGGGCTTTCTTCTTGGGCTCTGACGTGGGTGCAAGGGCCCAAGATCTTGGGCCATCTTCCACTGCTTTTCCAGGCACATTAGCAGGGATCTGTATTGCAAGTGGAGCAGCTGGCACTTGAACCAGCATCCATGTGGGATGCCAGTGCTGCAGGTGGTGGCTTTAGCTTCTGTGCCATGGTGCTGGCCCCAATTCTAGAGACTTTATTTCACTAATTTGAGATTCTTTTTTCCTCTTACAGCAACAGCTGCGAATGCGGATCAAGCTCACATATAATCACAAGGGCTCAGCAATGCAAGATTTAGCAGAAGTGAACAACTTTCCCCCTCAGTCCTGGCAATGAAGGCCTGGCACCATTCTTGTTCTTATTCTACTCAATCAAAGGAACTCTGGGAAGGACGTTGTGATTGCTGGCAAGTCCCCCCCCAACTGTACCATGGGCATGAGGAGCTGAAGAGAACTGTTGAGGAGGATTTTCCTGAAGTTACTGCTGACTTTGAAGCATTGTTAAAGACTAACGTCCTCTCCTCCACTGTTGAAGCTGGCTGCTTCTGGAGGCTACTTTGCACTCTCCTCCTCTCTCCCTTTTCCATACTTCTCCACCCTCCCATATTTACAGCCAGAATCCATGTTCCCTGGGCCCCTGAAGAAATAAGCAGCTGGTCTGGAGGAGAGGACTGAAATTCATGGCGAGAAAACACTCACTCTGTCTCTGCAGCAAAGAGTTGCCCTTTCTTTCTACTATTGTTTCTCGGTGGACTGGGCAAGGTGGGGTATTTATTCCTCACTAGCTGGGTTACCATCTTTAGGCGCTTTTTACATCTGGCATTCGGAATGGAAATGTAACAGTGGACATTAGGGAGCCCTGCCTTTTTCTACTGGTTCCCCCAATGTTTGAAAGAGGCATTAGGCTCCTGGTGGCCTTTCCTGTGCATTGCTGTATACACACAGACACACACATGTATGTACATTTGTTGTTGAGAACTGGTCAGACCTTGAGATGATTTGTAAACACTGGACAGATGCAGTAAAAGGAACTTTTGTCGAGATTTGGCATGAAGGATATGGTGCTCTATTTGTAATAGATACTTCCAAGGCTCTTCTAGCTCCCCTTTCTCTCCATTCTGTAGCTATAGTCATGAATACTCTCCGTGATTTTCAAAATCGAGTCCCCTTAAAATGCAAAGTGAAACTTTCTAAAAGTACTTTAATTAGTTATCAGTGACCCCATTCCCTTCACAGGTTTTGAAGTTTCCCCTAAGCCTGTGACTTGCCTGTTTGAACTGTGGTAAAGGAGTGGAAAGAGGAATCCACCAGTTCTAAAGATCAGACTCCCTAACAAAAGCAGCTCTACCCATAGGAAGAGTGAATATCAGACTTGGCCTGGAGCACGTTGGAGTCATCTTATCCATTACTCCAAACCTCCCTTTTTGTTTCCTGAGCCTGGCTTGGACCTTGGCATTCCATTTGAATTCCTTCTTCTAACTGGAACATTTGTGTTGTATCTGTAACACTGGCACTGAAATAAAGACCACACACTTAAAGAACTCTTTCCTATATCGTACTTTATGGTGTTGGAATGAAGCCTTGTAGCTTCCTTGCCCCTATGTCAGAGAAAGTCTTATGGACACCATAGGGTAGGAATATAATTTTGTGAGTTTGAGAACTTGGTCTCTTGGAAGAGATCAGTCTTATGAATATCTGCATTAAAGATTTGAGGTTTTTAAACTAGTGAGAGTGCCGAGTGCTTTTTAGAAAGGATCCTTGTGTTTTCAAACCTTAAAGTTGAGTTGTGCATGTTGAATATACTGTGTATGTTCAGGTATACAGGCGTTTTGTTTTATATACTGAAAAGAGAATGTGAGGCCCACCTTGCTCTTACAATCATTACTGTATTGAGTACAGTAGAGTGACTACTTTGGCTTCAGACTGAAACCTGGATACAAATACCCTTTTTCCCTCCATTTCGCAAAGCCTTTATTTAAAATCTTCAGTGTTTTGTCAAATCTAGCTCTGTATCAGATGCTAGCCTATTCCTAACATTTGACAAACTGGAGGTGAACTAAAGGCTCCAAAGGGAAAACCTTCTGGTCTTACTAATATATAAGAGCAAGATCTGCTAAAATTTATGCCACTGGGTAAATGATGGCCGAGTCAAAACCAGATTATTATCTCTTGAATAGTTCTCAGCAAATTAAGGGTGGACTCGTGCTTATTTCAGACAGCCGCTCTGCCTGTGCAATGAAAAATAGCCTTTTCAAACTTTCTTTGCAGACTGATTTCACTGGATGGATATTTAATGCTGTGAAATGTGATAGGATTAACATAATATTGGTGGATTTCTTGAATAGAATTTGTCTTAACATTCCTCTTTGTGTAGAGGCTTTATTTTCTCTCTTACATTTGTAGCTAACCAGCTCAGGTTTTCCTAGTTGAACTGAGTTGAATCTCTGAAGAAATCTGCTCAACACCATGCTATCAGTGCTAGCTAATGGAGCAGAAGGGGCAAAGCATCTCGCTGGGTGATCATAGTTTTGAGTTAGAGTTAGTGGTCATCCGTGGCTTTGTCTAGAAGGAATAAAATATGGCCTTAACACAAAGGGTGCTGCGTAGACTAGGAATGACTTTCAGAGACTGAACCTGAGCACCATACTGAAGGACTAGCAGCCAAATAACTGCCTAGGATACTGATGGTGGTGAAGACTGTTTCAAACGATTGGATCTTTGAAAGCTTCAGCGTGCCTTAGTTTCTAGGATCAGAATTACTTCTCTTCTCACTTGGCCTTGCAGCTAAAAGGAGAAATCCCTTAATTTCTGTAAACACTTGCACATTTCAGCAATTCCTTTCCCAAGTATAACTATTTAAGGGGGAGCGCATTTGGATGAATTCACAACTTCAGAGCCATTATGAGAAAGGAGCGATTTCCATGGCTGTTGAATAACCCCGGGGTGATAGGCAGTGAGCCCTCAGACACTTCCTCCAACAATTTCACCTGCACTTGTACCTCATTATTTCCCTCTTCCACAGTAGTTTGTATCCTGATTTCCCCTGACCCCTCACCTCCAGTAATCTTAAGGGAGAATTCATCGAAGTAATCTCAAATAACTGTCGGATGGGTGCTCTCCCCAAAAAGCTTCTCCCGCAATGCTTTGGTGCTGTTACCTTGAGGTGGTTTGGACAGTCATGGAAGTTTTGCGCTGTGTATAGTGATCATCTGTTAATGTTAAGGTCTTTCTCGTTTAAAGAAACATTCCTCAGTGTAAAGTTTGGGAGGAGATTTCTTTCCTCTTGCTAGGTTAAAAGTGTGGTTTGTGCCCCTTGTTTGTCCCCTGCATATATGCAAATAGACTTAAAACTGTCCAGGACTAATGATTGGAATATTTTCACCTACCAAATAACATGCTTTCCATTGTTACGTCCTTCTAGAACAGGTGGAAAGGTAAAGGATACTGCTTTTGAGGCTCAGCTTATTATCTTCTTCATTGGAAAATTTTTGGGCCATGAGAACTAGGGGAAAGAATGAATTTGAATGTTTTATTTTTTTCCCCTAGTGAATGTATTATAACCACAGTGTCCTAAACAGAGCGAGCGAGCGAGCAAGCGATTGAGAGAGCGAGCGAAAAGTAGAAATTCACAAACTTTGTGGTTGGGGCAATGGTTGTACATGTCCGTATTTACGTTTGGGAGTGGGGAGGATAATCTAAGAATTACTCAAAAAGTCCTGAAGTTTGAAATACTCTTAATCATCTTTGGCTCAGGAGGGTGGAGCTGCTTTTAGAACTGGAAGTGAGTAACTTTCTCAAGCAATAGCAGTGAGCGGGGTCCCATCAACAAGGTTCCAGGACTTGGAACACTAACCCAGAAGAAAACGTGGAGAAGCAGCTTGCACAGTTGCTTTGTGAACGTCCATGAGACTGATTCTGGCTTCAAGATGGAGCATTGGAGTTGTTTGTTTTTTGAACCTGCATTTGCGCTTTGTGTGTTTTGTTTTTGTTTTCTCTCTGGAGCCTCATTGGAAAGGGCTTCTGTACTCTTTCCTTTGGAAGCTCCCTATTTGTTCCTGTAAAGTCCCTTTTCTTTCAAAATGTTGTAAGTTACATTTTCATTCAGCCCCATCACATCTTCTTTACTGTAAAAATATTAAAAGCTGTTTCCAAGTGGGACAGCTAATGAAGTTCTAATTATTGCAGACATATTTTTGAGATGTAAAAAAAATTAAAAAATGATAAGTCTTAGAGGTGAGTGAGGTATAAAATGGATGTAAACATTTACATGGGATGCATTAGAATTCTGTGTGTATTGTCTTTTGGTTGAAACAAATTATGAACAGTGACTAATAATAAAAAGTCAATACTCAATGATTTAAAATTTTGTATTCTTGCTTCTTATAAGTGAATTAGAAGCCTTGAATGAATTCTTTCTCTAGAGCTTTGAACTAAACTTACTGACTTGTTAATGTTCCTTATATACAGTGGCATCATCAAGAGAGGAATGTAAAGCAATTGAAAATCTTGTAGGTGTTACAGTGAAAAAGTCTTCAGCACAGTTGGACATTTTCACAATAATATGATTCCTTCATGTTCACCTTCTCCGCAGTTGAATTGACAAGACAAATCATCAAGATGAAATGCACAGGAAGGGTGGTTGTGGAGTTTTAGTTATAACTTGTTTTGGGAATTGTTCAAGTATATCTGTGACTGGAAAGAGATTTGACTCAAATGAGTTCTAGATTATGGTCTAATTAGAGTTCCTTTTTTGTGAATTTTTTTCTGGAGGTTGGAAGGTTTAGGTTTTCTGTTTTCTGGTGATCCCTGACAGTTCTTGATTGAGAAGGGGAGGATGAAATACTTCCCTGATTGAAGGGTGAACACCTTGGCCATTATCTAGTTTGTGCAGAAGTGCCCTTTGGCGCTGTTTGATAAGCAACATTTCTATAATCCTCCCTTACATATGGCTTAGCGAAAATTCATCTTTAATATTAAATTTAGTTGACACTTTATGTGTAATTAGATGAAAATGTAAATGTTATAACACAAAAGTTTAGCCAGTAATAGACTCCAGACGTTACTTAACAACACTGATAAATTGTGCTCAGATTTGAACTTCATTATGAAAGACTGAATTTTTATCATTTCTTTTTTTCTTTCTTTCTTTTTCTTTTTTTTTTTTTTATTTTGACAGGCAGAGTTAGAGAGTGAGAAAGGTCTTCCTTCCATTGGTTCATCCTCCACATGGCCACTACGGTTGGCGCACTGCGCTGATCCGAAGCCAGGAGCCAGGTGCTTCCTCCTGGTCTCCCATGCGGGTGCAGGGCCCAAACACTTGGGCCATCCTCCACTGCCTTCCCAGGTCACAGCAGAGAGCTGGCCTGGAAGAGGGGCAACCAGGACAGAAAAGGTGCCCCAACCGGGACTAGAACCTGAGTGGCGGCGCCAGCCTTTATCATTTATTTCTATGCTATATGCTCCTCATAGTTGTCTCCATATTCAAAAAATACAAGTGTTCAAGAAAAAATTTTCTTCAGACTGAAACGGTACATACTTCCTGTTTGTTAGAAAACAAAATGGGAAATAACAAAACTGCTCAGGAGAGTAATAAGGGGTTTAGGCGTAATGATGACTGTTATCATTAAGGGAGAAGGAACTACATATAAGTAAGTAAATGTGAAACTTCTGTTGAGATTTGGTAGACTTGAGCCTTCTCTAGATTTCCTTCCATTTTTGCAGTGAAGTGTGGGCACGTGTGTGCAGTGCTTGAGTGCTGGGAAGGTGGAAGCTGCTCTAGGAAGGATACAGAGAAGAGGCATTCTAATGACTTCTGTCTCTTGGCTTGATCCAAAGAGTGATTTTTGTAATGATGAACCTGCAGTGAGGGCAGATGGGTTTTTGCATAAAAAAATCCCAGAGGAATTTATTTTTAGGGTTAGCCTCAGCTGTTTACCATTTCCAGAAATTGTAGTTACGTAACCTATGGCATACATAAATGCACACTGCCTTCAACATATTCATGGACAGCATGAATATGTGACCTTTGAAACAAAGTATAAAATGTTAATGGCAGTAACATGATCTGAAAACTCAGGATCAACTGGTTGTTAACTTTTGAATTGGATCTTGGGTCATGGGGATGTTTAAGAGTAGCTACATTATAATCCCCTGAAACATTTGGGCTGGTGCCCCCCCCCCCCGCCCCATTTTGACAAAGGTACTACTGCTGCCAATATGAAAAAGTGGTAAGTACATAACTTAAACCTATGCTTTTATTCTGAATTGGTGCTTTAGCCTGCTATCCTGTTAATTAAGCCAGACACTGACCAGTGCTATTCCTCAGCACGAGTACTCAAAGGATAATCCTGCCCAGATCTTTTCTTGTTGGGTAATCAACCAAGAGTTGCTCATGGGATCTGGGAAAGGTACTACATGGTACCCCCAAGAAGCTAGCTTGTAGAAACACTCTGAAACACATTTTTCTGTCAAGCTTGCTTCCATCTCCATACTGGTACCTATCCCTTATATACCAGGGTTCTTTCTATACAAAATCTGTAAGCTCTGAAATGGGAATCCAGCTACCTTGTATAGCTTATTGAAAGTAACTTCCAGGTAGAAGGAAAATCCGGAAGGCAGACAACCTAAGAGCGCTTTTCACCTTACTTAGAGACAAGTCATTTTTAGAAAATTACTTACTTGAAAGAGTGACAGGGGAGGGCAGAAGGAGATGTGTTTTCTATCCACTGGTCCCCTCCCCAAATGGCCACAACAGCCAGCTCTCCATCCAGGTCTCCTAGAAGGGTGGCAGGGGGCCCATCTGCTGCTTCCCTAGGCACATTGGCAAGAAGCTGTGTCAGAACAGCTGGGACTTGAACTAGCATTCCAGTATGCGTGTGGGCATCCCCAATGGCAGCTTAACCTCTGTACCACCAGTGTGCTCGCCTGGGCATTGGCTTCTGTCTTTGCCCAGCCCCAGCTATTGTCAGCATTTGAAATAAATACCTCCCGACAGATACCTCAGGAATACAAACTACTTTGTTAGATTCCAAACTCTCTTGTGTTCTAAGCCATCAATTACAATCTTCTAGACATATAGTTATGTCTATATATGTCTATATATGTCTATATATGTCTATATATGTCTGGTCTGGGAGAGGCAAGCTGAAGCAGTGAATAACAGGTGATACCATCTTCAGCAATTACTCAAAAGTCAAGAAATTAGTGTTTTTCTTTTTTTCCTGAATTCCTGGTTGAAAATTGAACACCTGTTAAGAGGGGACGATCTGGAAATTCAGAAGTCTAGAAGCCTTTTAAGGAAAAAATTAGGAAGAATACTTTTTGAGAAACAGTGAATCCTGAATTTGGAACTTAAGAACTATAACGGCCACTCTGAGTCTCAGCTGTGTGCCAGGCATTTTGTAAGCATTGTTCACTTAATCTCCAGGATAACTAGTAGGCAAATATTAATCTCCATTTCACGGCTAAAGAACCGAAGGCTTAGATCAAGTGACTTGCACATCGGTATAGATCTAACAAGCGGGGGAGCTGTGATTCGGACTCAGGCTGGCTCCAGAGCTGGCCCGCAGGCCACAAAACTACCCTCACCGCAGGAACTACGGGCAAGGAAACGAACTTTTAAATTTTCTTAACTAGCCTTGCAGATTACAAAATGGCTCACAGGCCAGGAATAGGATTCTGATCATCTTTGCTCATTCTGAGCAGAAGAGGTTGTTAAACTGTGGCTGGGAAGCACGCTGACGTCTTGCATCTGAGGTTGGGCAGAACTGGCTGAAGGTCGAGAACGTCCCTCCCTCGTGAGTATTCTCGACAGTTCGTACAGCCCCCTTCCAAGTGTGAAGCAGAAAACCGTCGTGTGGAGCGAAGTCACACGAGCCACTCGCGGCGGGCGACCGCGTCCTGTCCCGACTGACAGGTGCAAGCCCACCAGACGCTTCCTCCATCCGCGAGGTTCAGCGCCGGCAGCGGTCGCCCTGCGCCCTCAGTCCCCCAGACCCTAGGCGGCCGGCAGCCCAGGCCCGGCCCTGCGGCGGGGCCAGGCTCCGCCCGCCCGGGCCTCGGCCGCTCCTCGGCCGGGATGCGGCTCAGCTGCCGCGCCCGCAGCGACGCAAGGCCGGCAGGGGCCGCGGGGGCGGGGCCTGGGGCGGGCCCGGGGCGGGGCCCGCGGGGGGCGGGGCCGCCGGCTGCTCGCGCGCGCCGCCGAAGCTCCGCGCGCCGTCGCGCCGGCCCGGCGTCCCTGTGAAGCCTCGGCCGCCGATGGGGGAGGTGGAGCCGGGGCCCGCGGGCCCGCTGGAGCCCCCGGAGCCGCCTGAGGCGCCCGCGATCCGCCAGCCGGGAGGGATCCGGGTCCTGAAGGTGAGGCGGACGAACCGGCGGGCGGGCCGGGGAGGGGATCCTAGAGGGCAGAGGCCGCCCCCGCCCCGCGCGGTCCCCGAGGCAGCCGGCGACCCCCGCCCCGCGTCAGGCTGTCGGCTGCGACGCCCCACAGCCCCACTCTCTCGGCCGGGGGCGCCGCGGCCCCTGCCGAGGCCTCCGCGTCGCTCCCCCGCCGAGGCCTCGGCCGCCTCCGTCCCTGTCGCTGCCCATCCTTGGCCGCGCGCCGCCAGCCCCGCAGGCCCACGCCTCCGAGCCACCGGCTGCCGCCCCCCGGGCCTGCCTCAGTCGCCCCTGGGCCCCGGGGGCCGGCGCCGGGGGGCTCCGAGGGCCGACCGCTCCCGGCGCGGGAGCGGGGCTGGAAGTACGCAGAGCTCTCCCCGGACACCTGAAGACATCACCCCAGCGGGAGGATGGCGGCGGTGATTGGCCGGTGCTGCGGGGTGCTCGGGGCCGCGCGGCCGGAGCGGGCACTCTCGGCCCTCGGGGTTTGCTACCCAACTTAGGACCCGGCGCCGGCTCGCGGACGCCGGCGGGGAGCGCGCCCCGCCCCGCCCCGCCGGGCAGGAGAACCCCGGGACGAGCCGCTCCGCGGGGACTCGCCGGGCGCGTCGCGCGGGGGAGCCGGGGCCGGGCCGAAGGGGCGCTCCTGCGTGCGGGAGCCGGCCGGCGACCCGGCGGGACGGGGCTGGGGGAGCCGTTATGCAACAGGCAGCCGGTGGGGCTGGGGCGGGGGGCAGGAACTGGGGAGTGGGAGGCTGTGGAGATGGATGCGGGCTGGGAGGCAGAGGCGGCTTGGAGATGATGGCTGGAAGTTTCGGCGTACCAGGAATGTCCAAGGTGGGGAGAGGACAGTGCAGATGGTTAAAGGGAGTGGTTGTGGGAAGCTCACTGGGCGGAGTTTGCTACTAGCCTTTGGAATAGTTGCTGAGAAATTTTTCTGTAGGTCAAATGTGTGAACGAGGTGTCCTTCGGAGGTGGAATGGGATTCCTTCTAGAGTTAAGGAAGAGAGAGCGAGCGAGCGACAGGATTTGAAACTTGCCACAGGGAAGGAAGAAAGGAAATTTGTGTCTTTCAGAAATACTGTGGGAAACAGGGAGAACACATGATGCTCAAGAATGCATTAATCCTTGTTAATTGGGATTGTGGTTGAGCAATATTGTGTTATTAAGATTATTATTAAGTTAGGATTATTAGGACATCCCCCAAATGGACTCTCTCTCTCTCTCTCAAATAGTTATGATAGATCTGTGAATCCATGAAACATTGCATAGACTATAATTCTGTAGAATGGGAAACATTTTCTCCTGCTTTTATCTCCCAGTCTTAACACAGGGACTTAAATAGCTTTTCATAGTTTAACTCTGACTTCTGTATAAGCCTTCTACCTGTTTATTGGTATTTATATAATATATAATATTGGTATTTATGAAAGTGTCAATTGTGGATAAACAGAATACAGAATTTCCTCTGGCCTGGCTTACTAGGAAATGCCCTAGAAGATAAACAGCTTTGGACTTTTTGGTAACAACTGTTTTTGGTGATGGAGTGAGTTGTGAGAGGAAACTTAATTGAGACATGAGGACCTTTATTGAAGACAGACTACCACTGGTTCCCTCATGTTCCAATCTGGGGACCATTAGAGACATTCCAGTAGTTGGTGTTGATTACCATACTGAGCTCCTGCTGTGGGAGGCATCTCTTGTTTTATTGCGGCTAGTATAGCTCTCCAAGTAAAGGCTAATGTAACTTAGCCTATATAAGTTGGCTAGATTAGGTCAAGGTCCATCTGCATGAGGTTTTGGAAAATTTTGTTAAAAATATGATTTCAGGTTTATTTAGCAAATTGCTAATGCATAGATTAATAAGTTTTTCAGATGCTTTCTATAGTTTTGAGATTTGTTTGTTTATTTCTTGTTCAATCTGTAGAAGATAAGAAGTTACAACTAATCTAGTTGGTGGTGTAAAATTCACTTAAGGTTTTATCAAAATTGTGTATATTGTTTTTTTTTTTTTTTTTTTTTTGACAGGCAGAGTGGACAGAGAGAGAAAGGTCTTCCTTTGCCGTTGGTTCACCCTCCAATGGCCGCCGCTGCAGCCGGCGCACCGCACTGATCCGATGGCAGGAGCCAGGATCCAGGTGCTTTTCCTGGTCTCCCATGGGGTGCAGGGCCCAAGCACCTGGGCCATCCTCCACTGCACTCCCTGGCCATAGCAGAGAGCTGGCCTGGAAGAGGGGCAACCGGGACAGAATCCGGCGCCCTGACCGGGACTAGAACCCGGTGTGCCGGCGCCGCAAGGTGGAGGATTAGCCTATTGAGCCACGGCGCCGGCCCAAAATTGTGTATATTGTTTTAAACAATACTAAAAAATTTTAAAGAACTGACATTTTTCATCCTTTATCTCGTCCCACTCCTCCACCACTCACTTCCAGAATATTCTATAACATGCATATTTTCAGAGGTGAGCCCATGTTTCAAAGTTTTGAATGCAGAAACATCTTCTAGGAACATTTTCTACCTTAAACTATTTTCCATTCTAAGAAAACTGAGTTGCTAAATCCTATTTTTACCATAGATATCTTATTCTTAATTGTATGTATATGAGTGTTTAATAGTCTATCACCTTTGACCTCATCATAGGCCTCATATATTATCTTTAGGTTCAGAGAGTTAGAAGTTAATGAAACAGCCGGCGCCGCGGCTCACTAGGCTAATCCTCCGCCTTGCGGCACTGGCACACCGGGTTCTAGTCCCGGTCGGGGTGCCGGATTCTGTCCCGGTTGCCCCTCTTCCAGGCCAGCTCTCTGCTGTGGCCAGGGAGTGCAGTGGAGGATGGCCCAAGTGCTTGGGCCCTGCACCCCATGGGAGACCAGGAGAAGTACCTGGCTCCTGCCATCGGATCAGCGTGGTGCGCCAGCCGCGGCGGCCATTGGAGGGTGAACCAACGGCAAAAGGAAGACCTTTCTCTGTCTCTCTCTCTCTCACTGTCCACTCTGCCTGTCAAAAAAAAAAAAAAAAAAAAAAAGTTAATGAAACAGTGGGTGTTTAGTTCATGGCTTACTCTAAGATGTTTTGCTTTCTAGAACAATCTTTCAATCTTAACTGTACTCTTTATACACTAACTTGATGTGAGAGATGGTTATAGTTGTGTTGTTTTTTTAGATAGGTTTGTGAAAACAGTTCTTAATTAAGAATTGAGGAGAAAATACAGTGTTCTCAGTCTAGCAGTTCCAGTGGAATGGTGATTCTAAAAGCTGAAGGCAGCTCAGGGAACAGTGTCATCAGCAGTGCTGGCTGCTAAGAAGTCTTTTCCAGCAATCACCTGATGTGTTAGACAGGGGAGCAGCACGTTCTTGAGAAGAAGGGAGAAGTAGGGACTAGTAATAGCCAAACAGTCCATCTAGACCGCTGCTGTAAGACTGCTTGGCTTATGATGCAGACCTTTTAAATGATCAGGTTGGAGAGAGGATACCTACTGAAGTTCTGTTGCAGCAGGCCATTGTCATGGGGTGGAGACATCATGTAGACTGGAGACAGATCTTTTGTGGTAAATGATGACCAACAACACACAGTTTTGATCATGTGAAGTTCCTTAAGGGATTTAGTCTATTTTTAAAAGATTAATTTATGTGAAAGAGCAATAGAGAAAGCAAGGGAGAGAACAAGTAGAGATCTTCCACCCCACATGGCTGTAACAGCAAGGTCTGGGCCAGGCCAAATCCAGGAGCTGGGAACTCCACCCTGGTTTCGCGTATGGGTGGCCCAAGTATTTGGGCCATCTGCCACTGCTGCTTTCTCAAGGGAAATGAATCGGAAATGGAGCAACTGGGACTCAAACTAACGCTCCAATATAGGATGCAATTGTAGAAGCAGCATCTTAACCTGCTATGTCACAGTGCTGGTCCCGAGGAATTTAGTTTTAAGGGAAATAAGAGCATAGGGAAAAATATCATGAATGATCTGACGTATTACTTCCTGGGGACTTTCTTGACTTTTCTGAGATTGGGCCATTATTTGACCTTAGAAACTTTCTTTAAAGAGAGGTGGTTTGTGTAATAGTGTGTGCTCATTCATTTTTCTCCATTGAGTTCAGAATTCAGTTTCTTTTACTTTTTTCCATAATTATTTTGGTAAATGTTTTTTCATTTTTATTTATTTGAGAGGAAGAGTGAGACTGAAAGGAGAGGGAGATACTGAGACATTGAGATTGGGATCTTCCGTCTACTGGTTATTTCCCTATATGCTCACAACATCAGGGGCTGAGCCATGCTGAAGTCAAAAGCCAAGAAATCCATCTGGGTCTCCCAGGGGGGTGGCAGGGACTCAGGACTTGAGTGATAATAGCATTAGAAGCCAAAGTGGGTGTGTAACCTG
Organism: Oryctolagus cuniculus; assembly: GCF_964237555.1. Lineage (NCBI taxonomy): Eukaryota > Metazoa > Chordata > Mammalia > Lagomorpha > Leporidae > Oryctolagus > Oryctolagus cuniculus. Next base: position 55,536,682 of record NC_091449.1, read on the forward strand.
ACCCCAGGCATTCATGGATACTGGTGTCTAAGCAGTGGTAGTGCCTACCTCCAGATTCTTTGTTACTATACTGTGTAGATTACGATTTTCAGATGGATCAGTAAATCTTTTCCAATGATTTTATAAAAGGAATAGTTAAAATCAACCATGGAGTGGCCATTGAGTCTAGCAGTTAAGACTCCCACATAAGGGTAGGTATTGTGCGCAGGTTATGCTGCTGCTTGGGACATCCACAACCCACGTTGGAGTGCCTGGCATCAAGACCCACCTTCACTTCCAGTTCAGTTTCCTTTAATGCACACCCTGGGAGGCAGCAGGTGATGACGCAGCTGCCATCCATGTGGGAGACCCAGATGGGGTTCCTGGTGGCTGATTTCAGCCTGGCCCAGCCTGGGCATTTGGGGAGTGAACCTGCAGGTGGAAGATGTCTGTTTCTCTGTCTTTCTGCCTTTCAAATAAATAAAAGTAATAAATAAACTTTGGGAGAAAAAAAAGATACCAGAATTCTGTGTTGGGTTTGATACTTAGCTCTGACTCCTCACTCTAGCTTTCTGCAAATGAGGACACTGGGAGACAGTGGTAATGGTTCAAGTGATTGGATTCCTGCCAACCACATGGGAGACCTGGATTGAGCTTTGGCCCCTGCCATTGTAAGCATTTGAAGAGTGAACCAGTGGATGCAAGTGCTCTCTTTGTTTCTAAACAACAACAACAACAACCAGTGCTTAACTTATTAAGTGGCACCAATATGATGGCCCTTGTGTTTATGACACACACACTTGGCGGCTGTTCGTTCAATCTGAAGTAGTCAGTGTTGAGGAAATGTGCTTGAAGTGATGAGAGACCAAGTTCCCACTTGTAGCAGGGCTTTAATCCCTTTTCTCTGAAGTTAGAATGAATAATAATCCTCATGGTTTTGAGCAGGTGTACTCAAATCCCCCAAGATCCACAAAATGCTACATCTACATCTACCTGTGTTATCCTACATTTGAACTGTGAGTCTCTTTTCATCCTTGTTTTTTTCCCTTCCCATGTGAGAATACTTGCTAACTTTTCCTTGCCCCCTTTTTTACAGACTTTAGAAATATAATTTTAAGTGCCAAAATTACCCTCAACTATCTCATCTCAATAATTATAAAAATATCTGTATTTAATTTTTTATTTATTTGAAAAGAGATAATTTTTAAAGAGATTTTCCATTCGCTGGTTTGCTCCCCAGATGGCCACAATGGCCAGGGCTAGGCCAGGACGAGGCCAAGCCAAAGCTAGGAGCCAGAAGCTTCTTTGGCTGCCACATGCGTGGCAGGAGCCGAAGCACCTGGGCCGTCTTCTGCTGTTTTGTCGGGCATGTTAGCAGGGAGCTAGATTGGAAGTGGAGCAGCTAGGACTCAAACCAGCGCTCATAGGGGATACCAGTATCTACCACTTGATTTATTCATAGGTATTTCAATTTCAGTTTCCCAGTAAGAAATATTAGTGCAACAGTGTTTTTTTTTTTGTTTTTTTTGTTTGTTTTTTTTTTTTTTTTAAGATTTTTATTTATTTGAAATGCAGTCATCTGGTGAATGAACCAACGGATGGAAGATTGATCTCTCTCTTTCTGTCTCTTATTCTCTGTGTAACTCTGACTTTCAAATAAACAAAATTTTAAAAAAGCAGAGTTAGAGGGAGAGACAGAGATCTTCCATCCACTGGCTCACTCCCCAAATGACTGCAAAAGCTGGGGTTGAGTGAGGACGAAGCCAAGAGCCCATTTCTGCTTCTGGGTCTCATGTGTTGATAGGGGCCCAAGGACTTGGCCCATCCTCCACTGTTTTCCCAGGAACATTAGTGGGGAGCTGCATCAGAAGTGGAGCAGCCAGGTCTTGAACTGGCGCCCATATGGAATGCCAGTGGGCATACCAGGCAATGGCTTAACTCACCATACCACAGTGCCAGCAGTGGAACTATATTTATTCTCTTTCATATTGTAGCTGATAGAGAGGAAAGATATAGGCTTCTTTACAAAAAATGGAGATTTTTCCCAGGTTTGTTCAGCTTCTTGCAGGGGTTAATTGAGCTGAAGTATAAATTGGGAATACATTTCTGTAATATCAGTTGACTTGTGCATACATCTCTACACCAGTCTGTGTTAAGACATAATAGGTTGTCTGTGGAAGAGAGGAAGAAATAGCAAATAAATAATGAAAACCCATTGTCAAACACATACATTAAAAGTATGTTCGGGGCTAGCGCTGTGGTTCCATATGGGTACCAGTTTGATTTCTGGCTGGTCCACTTGTGATCCAGCTCTCTGCTATGGCCTGGGAAAGCAGTAGAAGATGGCTCAAGTCCTTGGGCCCCGTACCTGCGTGGGAGACCCGGAAGAAGCTCCTGGCTCCTGGCTTTGAATCAGCGTAGCTCCAACTGTTGCGGTTATCTGGGGAGTGAACCAGCAGATTGAAGACCTCTCTCTGCCTCTGCCTCTCAAATAAACAAATAAACCTTAAAAAAAAAAAGAAAAGAAAAGAAAAGAAAAAAGTATGTTCTAGGTAAAGAAGCTCTACTGAGGAGAAAGTCATTAATTCTTTCTAGATTGGAGGAGGGGAGAATGGGGAAGGGAGAGGAGGACATGGAAGTTTCTGTAGATAGGGTGATACCTGAGTAGAGTTTTGAAGAATAACTCATGTAGACAAGATGGTGAAGGACATTGCAGACAAGTCACAGAAATGTGTAATCATTGGTGTGTTTGGGTGTTTGCAAATAGTTGGTTATGACTGAAGGATATGGGGAAAGAAACTGCAGAGGTTGGTTAGTGTGATTGTCCGTGGAAATTCCTTTTTTAAATTAAAACAGAAATGACCTGTCATTAACATAGAGTAGGGAAACATTGAATTTGAGAATCTTACCTTTTTTTTTTTTTAGATTTATTTATTTATTTGAAAGAGTTACACAGAGAGAGGAGAGGCAGAGAGAAAGGTCTTCCATCCGCTGGTTCACTCCCCAGATGGCCACAACGGCTGGAGCTGAGCTGATCAGGAGCCAGGAGCCAGGAGCTTCTTCTGGGTCTCCCATACAGGTGCAGGGGCCCAAGGACTTGGGACATTTTCTGCTGTTTTCCTAGGCCGTAGCAGAGAGCTGGATAGGAAGTGGAGCAGCTGTGTCTCGAACCAGTTCCCATATGGGATGCCAGCACTTCAGGGCAGGGCGTTAACCCACTGCACCACAGTGCCAACCCCAAGAAACTTGTTATATTGGCTGTTTTTACCTTGAGATAACTTGATGTCACAATGTGTGTATGAATTTCACATGCCAGAGTTGTTGAATGCAGTAGTAATTCTTTTGAAACATTAAAGCAATGGAGAGAATATTTGTGTTTTTGTATTGATACTGTCCTTATTTCAGATATGAGGCAGAGGGTTAGAATCCTTGAGAAACTTAATATTTGCATAAAGAGATACTCAGAAATTTTTGTCAGTTGTGACATTGTTTCCAGCATGAAAAATTGGAGACTAAATCCCATCAACAGGCTAGTGAGTAAGTTATATTGTATTCATAAAATGGAATATTATTCAAATGAATGAACTTTGTGTATTAGCATAGTTGCATTTCTGAGTATGTTGAACTAAATAAAATTGCAAGGTGAAACTTAAGTATGTTGAAGTTTAAGTTTTACATCAGGTAAAACAGTACTAAGTATATACTCTTACTGTCTTTGTAAGTCTAGTTTATAGTATATGGCAAACAAAATGCTTGGAATGGTAAGTACCAAATACAGTGGTGTGTTTATTTCTGGAGAAAGAAAGGAAGGAGATGCCAGATAGCCACAGCTGTGTATCTAGGAATGTTTTGGATACATGTGTGTTCCTTAGAGTAATGATAGCAGCTAAATGTGGCAAAATACTAAAATTTGTGCAAGTTGGATAGTTGGTACAAAGGTGGGTTTTTTTTTTTTGTTTGTTTTTTTAAGATTTATTTATTTGAAAGGCAGAGTTACAGAGAGGCAGAGGTAGAGAGAGAGAGAGGTCTTCCATCTGCTGGTTCACTCTCTAAATGGCCACAGTGGCCTAGCTCTGGTTAATCCTAAGCCAGGAGCCAGTGGCTTCTTCTGGGTTTCCCATGTCGGTGCAGGGACCCAAGGACTTGGCCATCTTCTGCTGCTTTCCCAGGCTACAGCAGAGAGCTGGATTGGAGGTGGAGCAGCTGGTGTCCATATGGGATGCTGGCCCTGAAGGCAGGGGCTTTACCTGTTGTGCCACAGTGCTGGCTCCTGTTTTGTTATCCTTGATGCTTTTCTGTAAAAGAGAGGGTCAGAGTAGTTGATAGATTGATGTGTGAGAATCTAGTAGTAAGTTATCTATGTTAGGAATGGGCAGGTGGAGGTTGATGTGGTACAGTGAGTTTAGCTGTGGTTTGCAGTGCTGGCATCCCATATCTAAGCACCGATTCAAGTCCTGGCTTCTCTGCTTCCGATCGAGGTACCCACTAATGTGCCTGGGAAGGCAAGAGAAGATTTTCCAAGTACTTGGGCCTCTGCCACCTGTGTGGGAGATCCAGATGGAGTTTTTGTTTTTTGTCTTTGGCCTAGCCCAGACCTGGCTGTTGTATACATTTGGGAAGTGAACCAACTGGTGGAAGGTCTCTTTATCTCACTCTCTGTCTCTCTCTCTCTCTGCCTTTCAAATAAATAAATAATTAAATAATTTAAAAAAATGGGCAAATGCTGAGGGATCCACAGCAGGAGGGGATACTTAAGTGAAATGTTAGTGAATATAAAGTAGGGAGGTGATGACAGAACTTGTCTAACTCAGTCAGACATTCTGGCTAATTTCTTTCTCATGGTATTTTTTTAGAGAAATATGAAACGCAATGGAAGCAGAAGTTGTTTGACTAGGAGAAGTAGGTTTGGTTCTCGAGAAAGAGACTGGCTGAGAGAAGATGTGAAGAGAGGCTGCGTTTACCTGTATGGCGCAGAGACCAGCACTGCCACTACAGCCACCGCCTCCTCTACTTCCTGCTCCTCCTCCTCCTCTGACTTACATCTTGTCCTTTGCACAGTGGAGACACCAGCGTCAGAAATATGTGCTGGAGAGGGAAGAGAAAGTCTATATATACAGCTTCATGGAGACCTGGTCAGGTGAGGTTTGAGTTTTAACACTCTAATTCTACTGTAACATAAATTGTTTGTGTTTCTGCTTAGAAGTTAGCATTGTAATCATGCTGGGAATGATGTCGATTGGGAATGATGAGGACTGAAAAAATGTTATCCTCTAAATGCTGAGTTTATGATTCTTGAATTTAAAAACTATCAGTAAAGAAAAATTAGAGGGTTTTTTTTAAAATTTGGAATGGGTCATAGGTGAGGTATCTAAATTTAAAATAAATGTTTTAACAGTTAATTTTTCTGAAAAGTAGAGAGAACTAAATAGAAATTTATAAAAGGTTAGAGATTGAGCAGTAAGCCCTGTCTTCTCCATTTCCTGACTTCTCAGATATTCTCAGATATTTCTATGGAGAAAGTTGTTATTACTAGATTTTTATAGAATCAAGGATATTTTATGCAATTATAAATGTATATATTTGCTAACACATGACTATGTGTTTCTACTTCTCTATATAAAAACTAACGGTGCTATATGCAACATATTGTTGATTTAATATCCCTTAGTGATCTTTGCCTATTAATAGCTATATAGTTATCATTTATTTAATGACTGCAATAGTATTCCATTTTATGAGTCTACCATAATTTTAGCCCACCTCCAATTAACGGACATTCAATTTGTTACTAATTTTTTACTACTACAAATGGTTCTGCACTGCATATCCTGTTTCTCGTGATAGCTGTCATATATAGGGATCTGTCTTTAGGTTAAACTCCTGGTAGTGGAGTTTACGAGAATTGTAATTTTGACAGATACGTCAAATTCCTTTTCATAGAAGTTATATCTCCATCAAAAATGATAAAAGTGTATCTGTTTCCCCTTCAAAATGTGTTAATACTATATTTTATATAGAAATAGACAGATTCTCATGCATAACACATACCTGCTTGTAAATAGAAATGATTGTTGAGAGTTTTTAAATTAGAGAATGATTTCAAGAAAATCTTTTTCCAGGCCTAGTGACTTGGATTTTTGCAAATCTAGTCGGAATTTTTTTTTTTAATTTTCATTTCTTTCGAAGAATGAAGCTGAACATGTTTTCACTGGCTTAAAACCATTCATGTCCTAAAACTTTTCTATACACATGTGAAGAAGAATGTTCTTGTAGTATTCTTAAACTGTACGTATGAACTCTTTGATTCAGTTATTTTTTTTAAAGAGCACTATGAGTTCTTTGAATTAGACATGATAATAGCTCTTTAAATGCCCCACCAATTTGTTTTTTCCTCTGCTTCCTGTTCCCAGTAATAAAAAATGTCTTGAAACAGAATTCAAAGCTGTAAGGTTGACAGTGAGAAAGGAAGCTCCCAGTTATACCTTGAAAGTGTGATAATAGTAACACCTTTAGCTGAGTTAAAAATTTGATGTCCTTTTTTTAAAGTGTAAATTGAGGTTTGCTGTGTGTTTTAGAATTTGGACTAATTCTTGAGAAAGTAGATTAGCATTTGAATGTTTTCCTTGTTCACCAGTTAACTACCTTTCCTAAATCCATTTGTAAAACAAAAGGATCAGACTGGGTGATCCTTAGGCTTTTCTAAATCTGAACACTGATTCTGATCTAATTTTATCAGGTGGGAAGTCTTGACCTAGATTGTAGCTGGTAGTGATTGATTGAGTTCACTTATTTAAGCATATGACTAATTCATTTATATACCAATGATTACTTCTACACATAATTTAGAAATATGGGGAAAACCCTGCTGGAACTGGTTTGCTAACACTAGTTGTATAATTAGTTAAGTATCCAAATGTGGTATAGTTTATTTACTATCTAAACTGTACTTAGAGAATGTGTCTTTAGTCCTGTAGCTTTGATAATTTATAATGAAATAATTCTTTGAAGATACAGTTGATTAGCAAATAATGAAAACACTGCTGAACTGTTTGAAGGAATATATTTTCATTGCCAGACAGGAGCTCAAGAACTCTTAATCCTGCTAAGACAGTGATGCTGATGCAGATGCTGACAGATTGCAGCCAGTGCTAAGCATTTCTTTGTGCCAGTCAGTCTGCTTTATGCATATTTTCTTAAAAATCCTCCCAATAACTTCAAGGGAAGTAGTGTAATTCCTTTGAATTGGTGAAAATTGAGACTTTAAGAGAACTCTGGTAACCCACGCAAGGTCAGGCAGATGCTGCCAGGCAGTTGGAAATACCTAAATCATTCAAGATAGATGATGGACTTCATTCTAAGTAACAGCTCTCTGGAAGAGAAGTAGGCACAGCAGTAACCCTTACTCAGTTTCATTGTTTTAGCTTATTTCAAGATCTTTCTTAGGTCTGTTACTCAGCTATTAATTGTTCAGTCTTAGATTATCTAATTAGAGGAGAGGGTACTTTTTCATCATGGCCCTTTATAAGATAATTGACAATCTATGGCATTATCTTTTTTAAAAGAACCTTATTTGCTGATTACTGATGTATAATATGTATTCATTGAAGAAATTATGAGAACTGAAAAAGTAGGAAGAGAAAACAGTATTCAGTTACACTTTTTTAAATGATGTATTTATTTATTTGAAAGGCAGAGTTAGAGAGAGGCAGAGGGAAAGCGGTCTTCCATCTGCTGGCTCATTCCCCAGATGGCCACAACTGCCGGAGCTGCACTGATCTGAAGCCAGGAGCCAGGAGCTTCCTCCAGGTCTCCCAAGCGGGTGCAGGGGCCCAAGGACTTGTGCCATCTTGTACTGCTTTCCCAGGCCATAGCAGAGAGCTGGATTGGAAGTGAAGCATCTGGAAATCAAATTGGCACCCACATGGGATGCCTGCACTGAGGTGGTGGGTTTACCCACTATACCACATCGCTGGGCCCCCAGTTACTTATTGGTGATGGAACAAATGCATAAGCCTTAGCCATTCTTGCTCACTGCCCAAAAGATAGATAAACAATGGAATTTATTCCTTGCCTTTGAATCTCAATTGGGTCTCATACCCCATTGCCTTCATACCCCACCCCTCCATGGCACCTGAAAGACCAGTTATTGGAATGCCTGAAAGACCAGTCCAGTTATTCACCTCTGCCTGCTGTCCCCTACCCCCACCCCCATCCGTAGCCCTCCTCCCATCTATTCCATCATGTGTCACCCACCTCTACGAATTTATTTTATCTGAATAAATTCATTCTGTCCCTAAATTCATACACTGCCTCCTCTCTATTCTGCGCCTTTTTTCCTAACACTCATGCTTTATGTAGATTACTTCATTTAATCATCATAACAGTCTTGTTAGATGAATTTTGTTCTCTTCATAGCTAAAGAAAACAAAATTAAGCATCTCACCTGAGAGTAGTCAGCTAGTAAGAGGTGGAACTGAAGTTTGAACCTGGGCATTCTGATACGAGATTCCATTCCCTTAACCTATAGTGGTGACATCCCCCCCGCCACATACTTCTTAATAATTACATAATTGAGCTCATAACCATATATTCAATTTTATATCCTGTCTATTTCACTTAATAGATCATTTTACTTTCATTGTATCATTAAAAATTCTTTAGACTCTAGTTTTAATAGACAAAGAATATATTGTTTTATGGATATATATACTATCTGTTGCTTACAAATAGAGAAATAAAATGCAATAATGGTTGAAAGGTTGGATTTTAGAATAAGAGTGTGTGGGTTCAAATCCAGCCTTTGATAGTTACTATGCCAGTTATATAGTGCTTTGTGCCTCAGTGATGGAGGATGATAATTTTTGTATTATTGAGTTGTTTGGAGGATTAAATTAATTATATAGGTTATGAAGATTTTATGTTATGAAGATTATATGTTATGGATTTTTTATTTTATTTTTATATTTTATATTATATTTTATATTAATTATATGTTATGAAGATCTTATGTTATGAAGATTATGTTATGGATTTTTTATTTTATTTTATTTTTATTTGGATGGCAGAGTTACAGAGAAAGAAAGAGGGAGAGAGAGAGGTCTTCCATCCACTGATTCACTCCTCAAATGGCTACAACAGCTGGGGCTTGCCAGGCTGAAGCCAACAGTCAGGAGCTTCTTCTGTTCTCCCACATTGGGTGCAGGGGCCCGAGAACTTGGGCTGTCCTCCACTGCTTTCCCAGAAACATTAGCAGGGAGCTGGATGGGAAGTGGAGAAGCCGTGATTCTACTGGCACCCAAGTGGGATGCCAGCTCTACAGATGGAGACTTAACCTGTTACGTCACAGCACTGATTCAGTGAATTGACGCTTGTAAAATAATGCTGCTTATACTGTCTACTTAGGGAGCTTGTTGAAATACAGATTCAGATTGAGAAGGGTAGGGCCCGAGATTGTGTGTTTCTGTTAAGTTCTGAAGTGATGTGCTGTAGTTCATAGCAAGGAAGTAAAATAGTTAGAAAGATGTATGATTTTTTTTTTAAGATTTATTTTATTTATTTGAAAGCTGGAGTTACAGAGAGAGGTAGAGACAGACAGAGAGAGAAATCTTGCATCTACTGGTTCATTCCCCAAATGGCTGTAATGGCCAGGGCTGGGCCAGGCCAAAACCAGGAAGTTCTTCCTGGTCTCGCACGTGGGTGCAAGGCCTCAAGGACTTGGGCCATCCTCCCTTGCTTTCCCAGGTGTATTAGCAGGCAGTTAGATCAGAAGTGGAGCAGCTGGGACTTGAACTGACACCCATATGGGATGCCAGCACTGCAGGCTGGGGTTTTAACCCCCCGTGCCACAGCACCGCCCCATGGCTTCTAATAAATGCTCAGTCAGCATTACCATTTGGTTTGTTTCAGTCATTCAGCTCCCAGAAGTAGTGTTGTGTGTTGACTCATCCAGTGCCATGAATCTTCACATTGCCAGTTTCCTTAGTGTAGGTCGTGGAAATGGGATTCCTGAGACTAAAATTACCCTGTTTTCTCTGAATCACTCCACTGCTTCTTTCCTTTTGTCCATTATGGACTTGTCACTTTAGTATAACTCAAAGATTATTAATATATAGAAATTTAACATGTGAAGGTACTAATGAAACTGAGTTACCCAACCCAACGTGCTCTACCTAGCTCAACACTCTGGCCCTCCCACTTCCATCTGGTAATAAATCTGGTAATAAGTGCAGAGACAGGATTCTTTGGTTTTCACAACTGCTGGGAAGAGTTACTGGTAGTTATGGGGGCAAAGACCAAAAGAGGCTTAATATCTTCATGTATGGGGCAAAACAAAGAGTTGTTTTCGCAAAACCAAGAATGTTCCAACTGGGTATCAATGAAACTGTTTCCCTTTGATTTATAATTGTGACAAAGGCCCAAAGAATTTAGGTAGAACCTGAAGCTGACTGGTGATAAGGTTTCTTTTTTTTTTTTTTTAAAGGTTTATTTTATTTATTTGAAAGGCAGAGTTACAGCAGAGGTGCAGAGGCAGAGAGGGAGGGAGAGAGGGAGGGAGGGAGGAAGGGAGGAAGGTCAGAAAGGTCTTCCATCTTCTGGTTCACTCCCAGATGGCCCCAAAGGCCAGCGAAGCCAGAAGTCAGGAGCTTCTTCTGTGTCTTCACGCAGATGCAGGGTCTTAAGGACTCGGCCCATCTTCCACAGCTTTCCCAGGCCATAGCAGAGAACCGGATCAGAAGTGGAGCAGCCGGGTCTCGAACTGGCACCCATATAGGATGCTGGCACTGTCATACTGCAGGTAGCAGGTTTACCTGCTGTGCCACAGCGCCAGCCCCATGATAGGGTTTCAACTGGGGCACAAGTGTCTTGCCTCCCTATCTACTTCTCCTTACAATATTTGCCCTCTCTTTTTCTCTTGAGGGATTTAAGTAATAAATGATTGATTGAGAAGCTCAGGGTAAGCATTGCCTTCATGTGTTAAAGGGTGTGGACCCTAACAAGACTGCCCTTCAGATTTTAGCTGTGCTTTGAGGGGCCCCTGTACTTGGACCAACTGCCTACAAATCTGGGATTTCCCATGACCCGCTGAGCTTCAGTAATTCACTGAAAAGTATTGTATTTACAATGAAAGTTTAGTATAAAAGGTACAAATCTAAACCAGTCAACTGAAATGACACATGTGGAGAGGACTAGAAGGGTCCTAAATGTAGAACTTCTGTGCCCTTCCTCTGTGGAAACAGAACCTGTCACCTGCCTGGCACATCGAACTGTTCAGTGACCAGGGAATCTCCACTGAATTTCAGTAGTGTTTTTATTGTGGTTTCTCTATGAAGACATGTCGACTGAATCATTGATGTTATTGAGCTCAATCTGTAGTCCTCTTTGCTCCCCCTACAGACCAGGTTGACTCAAAGCTCCCAGCACTCTAATTTTACATGGTTGATCTTTCTGGTGACCAGCCTCTGTCTGAGTCATCTCATCTTGGCATAAATGAAAGACGTGATCCAGCGGCCTCCAGTGTAACAAAGACTCTCCCATTTCTCAGGAAATTCTAAGGATTTAGACTCTTTCTCCCAGGACAAGTGCTAGTCATATTATTTGTTATAGACAGTGAAATATGGTAATTTAGAAACAAATTTTTAGGTTCCTTGGTACAAGTCATTTATGAAGTGCTTTGAGCTCTCTTCTTCAAAAATGGCATTTGTAAAATAATGTGGTTTACATAAGATACTAGGTTTTGTTTTTTCTTTTAAGATTGATTTATTTATTTGAAAGTTAGAGTTACACAGAGAGAGAGAGGCAGAGAGAGAGAGAGAGAGAGAGAGAGAGAGAGAGAGAGAAAGAGGTCTTCCATCTGATGGTTCACTCCCCAGATGACCGCAATGGCCAGAGCTGCGCTGGTCAGGAGCCAGGAGCTTCCTCTGGGTCTCCCACATGGGTGCAGGGGCCCAAGGACTTGGGCCATCTTCTACTGCTTTCCCAGGCCATAGAAGAGAGCTGGATCAGAAGTAGAGCAGCCAGGACTCGAACCAGCACCCATATGGATGCTGGCATTGCAGGAAGTGACTTTACACGCTACACTACAGTGCTGGCTCTAAAATACTAGGTTTTATAATGAAATATATACAGCTTCAAACTCTGATGTCATGTATTTATTGTGTAACTCTCTGAACCTCATTTTCAAAAGTCATAATTTTGTAATACCCTAAACAGTTTCAATAGAGTATCCAATATAAAGGACAACCAATGAACTATCCTTATTCTTGCTACATGTATTGTTACCTGCATTGTTGATTTTAGCATTTGAAGATTTTACCATTACAAGTGGGGAGAGATTGAATTTTAATTTGAGTTTTATGCAGAGAATGCTTCTGTATGTTGTTAGGGATTGTGATATTATGTACAAGGGTGTGTGCTTTTGTTTGCCTGGTAGGGGTGGGCATTTGGCCTAGTGGGATACCTGGGTTATATTCCTGCTCAGGCTCCTGACTGCAGTTTTTTGCTAATGTGAACCCTGGGAGGCAGTGGTGATGACTAAAATATTTGGATTATACCACCCACTAGGAGAATGTGTTCTCTCCTGGCCTCTGCCTGGCCTTTATGGGCATTTTGAATAGTGAACCAGCAGATGGCAGCTTTCTGTCTCTCAAAAGGTTTTTTTTTTTTTTTTTTTTTTTTTTTTAATAGAAGTTCATGGAGAGAAAGAGAGCACATTTTCTTTCTTTCTTTTTTATAGAAAGCCTTTGTTTGATAAATATAAATTTGTTAAGTACAACTTTTGGATTATAGTGGGTCTTCCCCCATACCTGCCCTCCTACCCCCAAACCATCCTACCTCCTACTCCCTCTCCCTTCCCATTCTTTTTTTTTTTTTTTTTTTTTTTTTTTTTTTTTGACAGGCAGAGTGGACAGTGAGAGAGAGAGACAGAGAGAGAAAGGTCTTCCTTAGCCGTTGGTTCACCCTCCAATGGCCGCCGCTGCAGCCGGCGCACCGCGCTGATCTGATGGCAGGAGCCAGGAGCCAGGTGCTTTTCCTGGTCTCCCATGGGGTGCAGGGCCCAAGCACCTGGGCCATCCTCCACTGCACTCCCTGGCCATAGCAGAGAGCTGGCCTGGAAGAGGGGCAACCGGGACAGAATCCGGCGCCCCGACCGGGACTAGAACCCGGTGTGCCGGCGCCGCAAGGCGGAGGATTAGCCTATTGAGCCACGGCGCCGGCTCTCCCTTCCCATTCTTCATTAAGATTCATTTTCAGTTATCTTTATATACAGAAGATCAACTCTATACTAAGTAAAGATTTCAACAGTTTGCACCCACACAAAGTATAAAGTACTGTTTGAAGACTAGTTTTACCGTTAATTTTCATAGTACAACACATTAAGGACAGATGTCCTGGGGCCAGTGCAGTGGGTTAACGACCTGGCCTGAAGCGCCAGCATCCTACATGGGCACTGGTTCAAGACCCGGCTGCTCCACTTCTACTGCCTGGGAAAGCAGTAGAAGATGGCCCAAGTCCTTGGGTCCCTGCACCTATGTGGGAGACCCTGAAGAATCTCCTGTCTCCTGCCTTCGGATCGGCACAGCTCTGGCCATTGTGGCCAACTGGGGAGTGAAACATCAGAAGGAAGACCTCTTTCTCTCTCTCTCTGCCTCTCTTCTCTCTGTGTAACTCTGACTTTCAAATTAATAAATAAAAAAAATCTAAAAAAATTTTTTTTTAAAAAGGACAGATGTCCTACATGGGGAGCAAGTGCACAGTGACTCCTGTTGTTGATTTAACAATTGACACTCTTTATTTATGACATCAGTGATCACCCGAGGCTCTTGTCATGAGCTGCCAAGGCTATGGAAGCCTCTTGATCCACAAACTCCAACATTATTTAGACAGGGCCATAATCAACGTGGAGGTTCTCTCCTCCTTTCAGAGAAAGGTACCTCCTTCTTTGATGGCTCCTTCTTTCTATCAGAATCTCACTCACAGAGATCTTTCATTTAGGTCATTTTTTGCCACAGTGTCTTGGCTTTCTATGCCTGAAATGATCGCATGGGCTTTTTAGCCAGATCTGAATGTCTTAAGGGCTGATTCTTTTTTTTTTTTTTTAAAGATTTATTTATTTATTTGAAAGCCAGGGTTACACAGAGAGGAGAGGCAGAGAGAAAGAGAGAGAGAGAGGTTTTCCATCCGATGGTTCACTCCCCAATTGGCCACAACAGCCAGAGCTGCGCTGATCTGAAGCCGGGATCCAGGAGCTTCTTCCCTGTCTCTCTCGTGGGTGCAGGGAAGGGCTGATTCTGAGGCCAGAGTGCTATTTAGGGCATTTGTGATTCTATGAGTCTGCTGTGTGGCCTGCTTCCCATGTTGGATTGTTCTCTCCTTTTTAATTCTTTCTATTATTATTAGCAGACACTTGATCTTATTTATGTGATCCCTTTGACACTTAATCCTATCTTTCTGATCAGTTATGAACTTAAACTGAACACTTTAGTAAGATGGCATTGATACCTGCCAACTTAATGGGATTTGCAGTCCCATGGCAAGTTTTTAGCTTTACCCTTAGGGAAAACGTGTGCCAACCTGTACAACTCCTCCCTCTCTTATTCCCACTTTTGTTTTTAACAGGGGTCAATTTTCAGTTGGATTTAAACACCTAAGAATAATTAAGTAGAACAAGAAAATACTAAAAAGAATAAAATAGTAAGCTGTTCCTTGACAGGACAAGAGCTGATCAAGTCATTGCTTCTCATAGTAGAGAAAGAGCACATTTTGGATCAAGAGATCTTTCCCCCAAGATACTGTGGGTTTTTTTTTTTTTTAAGATTTATTTATTTATTTGGAAGTCAGAGTTACACACAGAGAAGGAGAGGCAGAGAGTGAGAGAGAGAGAGAAAGGTCTTCCATCCACTGGTTCACTCCTCAATTGGCCTCAACGTCTGGAGGTGAGCTGATCCAAAGCCAGGAGCCAGAAGCTTCTTTCGGGTCTCCCATGTGAGTGCAGGGGCCCAAGCACTTGGTCCATCTTCCACTGCTCTCCCAGGCTGTAGCAGAGAGCTGAATCGGAACTGGAGCAGCCGGGACTTGAACCAGCGTCCATATGAGATGCTGGCACTGCAGGCAACGGCTTTACCCGCTACCTCACAG
Organism: Oryctolagus cuniculus; assembly: GCF_964237555.1. NCBI lineage: Eukaryota > Metazoa > Chordata > Mammalia > Lagomorpha > Leporidae > Oryctolagus > Oryctolagus cuniculus. Next base: position 55,551,796 of record NC_091449.1, read on the forward strand.
CGCCGGCCTGCTGATATTAGTTTTACTCTCTCCCTAAAGCAGTGATAGGAGTAGTTCAAGCGTTGAATAGAATTTTTTGTTGTCTGTGTTACTCTCTCCTTATCCTATTTTGCAGTATATAATTTCCCTTTCTTTGATTTGGGAGAGATTTAGCAAATAGCTAATTACCCAGCCTGTTAAACTTTTGGAACTTTGAAACACAAAATTGAGCTGTAAGCATATTACAGCATTTCCCTCCCCCTTATTCTCCACTCCTAAGCAGATGAGTTTAATGAGTAAATGGAATTAGTCCCACATCTTACTTTTTTTTTTACTTCTTGAAATATTACTTGTTTACTCATTTATCTTAAATTAATGAGAACAGATGTCGAGCTTCTCTTAATATTTGTTTTCTCCACTATGGGAAATACTTTCTTTAGATGAAAATATATGAAGAGGATTTCCAAAATCCACAGAGTCTTTTTAAGCCACGAAACTTGATCATGTAGAATATATCAGAATTAGGATGTCTCTATCTTTCTCAGTTTTTTGGAGAGAAATAGAAAAATAGAGTGAAATGTAGCAGAAAGTATAATTATATCTTGGTCTTGAAAATGTAATTATTATATAGAATTTTGGTATTTAAGTACACTGAGCTCTGTGTCCTAAATAAATAGTAATATTCAAGTAAATTCTGTAGTAGGAAAGTGTTTTAGATATGTCAGACTGTTGTGTTCTGAAAGGCCCTTGAAATCATCTGGTGCAATCTGATCTTAAAGCAGTCTCTTCTAAACTATGTGCAATATAACAGGGGTGGCCATTTGATGTAGTGGTTAAGATTCCCACATCCTGTATTGGGGTGTCTTGGTTTGATACATGATGCAGACCTGTGAGGCAGCAGGTGACGGCACATATATTTAGGTTCCTGTTATCCATGTCGGAGACCTGAATTGGTTTACTGGTTCCTGGCTTTGGTCTTGGCACAGCCCCAGTTGTTGTAGATATTTGGGAAGTAAACCAGCAGATGAGAGTTTGTTCTCTTTGTTTGTCTGTCTCGGTCTTTCAGATTAAAAAAATAAAAAATTATGTCTGTCACAGATGATTCTCTCATTCTTCGAGCAATTTTGAGAGACGTTTTGTTATTGGGCATCTCTAATTAAGATTTTCCTCATATTTAGTTCAGATCTATCTGTAAGACTTCTCATTGTTCCTGGTCTTATTCTTTGGAGGGATATAAAGTCTAACCCTCCTTGACATTTGAAGATTTATACACTTTATACTCTTAGTCTCCTTGTCTTCAAGTTAGTCCTCCTTTTGTCATTCTTTTTTATTACCTGGCTTAATTGACCTCTCTAGGATGCAATTTATCAGAAGTGCTTTCTCAGGAGAATTTTACCTTAGTGGTAGGAGAATGTCTAACATTATCATAGACCTTTGTGAATTTTTATTTTCTTTGCCTCGGTGTGGGGAGCAACTGAGACTAGACTAAGTTACTGGAATTAAGACTTATTCTATGCATCTGCTCTCCCACAATATGGCGCTGGGGAGGAGTAAACTTCTACGCAGCTGCCTCTCGCCAATTTGATGAGCTGCAGGAGCTGATCCTGCTCCTGATTGGAGGAGAGCAGCGTACTCGGCGTGTGGGTAGCAGAGTTGGGATTGGTGAAAGAGGACTATAAAGGAGGAGAGAGACAACATGCACCAGGAACATCTATCTGAAGGAACACCTGAGCAGCCCCCCGAGAGAGCCGGCTGGCGGTGTGCCGCTTCTCCGCGGAAGTGGGGAAAGTGGCAGGGTGAGTCGCCCCTCCACGGAGGTGGAAGGGTCAGCAGCCAACCCGGGAAGGACCAGCAGCAAACCCGGAAGGGCCGAGCAGACAAAAGAACAGCGCAGGGTCCTATGTCGTTCTTCCGCAAAGAGGGGGAGCGACACCTCGGTATGAATTGGTGTCTTCATTCTACATTTATTATTTTCCTCTCCATCAGATTTAATCTTTACAGATTCTGGTCTTTCTCCATGTAGTAGTTAATTCTGAGTTTATCTGTTAGTTTCTGGAAGGTGGAAGACTAAACTGAGAAGTCAGGAGGGACAAGGTAGTTGTTACTTTTGTCTTTCTCGTACTTCAGTATGATTTCTGTTCATTAACTATCATTTTGGTAGTTGTTTATATTCAGCTTTATAGTATTCTCATTTCATATTTTTTATTAATTCTTATTACCAGCAGCATTTTCTTTTTTAAAATTTTTGCTTATTTGAAGGAGAGACAGAGAGGGAGCTCCCATTTGCTGGTTCACTCTCCAAATTCCTACAACAGCCAGGACGAAGCTGGGAGCTCGACTCAATCTGGGTCTCCCAGTTGGTGGCAGGGATCCAAGTAATTGAGCCATCACTTGTAGCCTTCCATGGTGTGCGTTAGCAGGAAGCTGGAATGGGATACAGAGGCAGAACTTGAGGCTAAGCATTCCAATATGAGATGTGGCATCTTAACTGCTGTGCCCATCACCCACCCTGCCAGCAGCATTTTTTGATTCTTCAGCCACAAAAAAAGATATCTTTTAATGTTTTTTTTTTTAATATTTATTTATTTAAAAGGAAAAGTTAGAGGATGAGAGAGGAAGAGAGAGATACAGAGAGATCTTCCCTCACTGTTTCACTTCCTAAATGGCTGTAATGGCCAGGGCTGGGCCAGACCAAAGCCAGGAGCCAGGAGCTTCTTCTGGATCCTCCACGTGGATACAGAGTTTCAAGCACTTGGGCTATCTTCTGCTGCTTTCCCAGGCCCATTGGCAGGGAGTGGTTTGGAAGTGGAGCAGCCAGGACTCGAGCCAGCACCCATATGGGATGCTGGCGATGCAGGTGGTGGCTTTACCCACTATGCCACAATGCTGGCCCACATCCTTCATATCTTTTTGCCATAATGGGAAGTGTATCTTTATTCCAATCAATACAGTTCTTCTGTTTTCTAAGCAGTCTTTTTTTTTTTTTTTTTTTTAATCTTCATTTTATTTGAAAAGTAAGAGACAAAGACAGATCTTTCATCCATTGGTTCATTCCCCAAATGCTGGCAACAACCAGGACTGGGCCAGGCTGAACCTAGGAGCACAGAAGTTCCATGTGGGTGGCGGGGGCTCAAGAACTTGAACCATTACCTACTGCCTCCTCATGCATATTAGCAGAAAATAGGATTTGAAGCCGAGTAGCGGGGACTCAAAACAGGTACTCTGGTATGGGATATAAGTGTCCCAAGAGGCAGCTTAACCTGCTGCTCCACAATGCCTGCTCCCCAGAATTCTTTTTTGTTTTTAAAGTGTATTTACTTATTTCATTATTTATTTAATATGCAGAGAAATAGAGAACTCCCATTTGCTGGTTCACTCCCAGATGCCTGCATTGGCCCCAGTTGCATCCTAAGCAAGGAGCTGGGGACTCATTCCAGATCTTCCATGTGGATGGCAGACACCCAAGTAATTCAGCCATCATCACTGTCTCTCAGGGTGCCCAATAGCAGGAAGCTGACTGAGCCAGGTATCAAACTTAGGTATCTAACCTAGTTTATCTAATGTGAGATGAGGGTATCTTAACTACAAGGCCAAATCTCTGACCCCAGAATCCTTCTAAAAATTTTTAAGACATGCATGTAGGCTTTCCAGTATTTGCTTTTTAGTTGTTGTTTCAGGTGGGATAAATGTCCTATTTTTAATCAAATTAGAATATTCTATATTTTTAGATTGTCATATTATTGAATACTTAACTATGAGATATTTTGCTAAGCACTTAGCATTCTTTTTTTAGCACTTTCCATTTTATAACATGTCGTAAATAAGTAGGTACAACCATATGAGTTAGATGCTATTGTTATTACTGTTATATTGATGAGGAATTTTTTATAGAAAGCTTTTATTTAATAAATATAAATTTCATAAATACAACTTTTGTTTTATAGTGGTTCTTCCCCCGACACCTGCTCTCCCACCCCCAAGCCATCCCACCTCCTTACTCCCTCTCCCTTCCCATTCTTCATTAAGATTCATTTTCAGTTATCTTTATATACAGAAGATCAACTCTATACTAAGTAAAAATTTCAACAGTTTACACCCACAGACACACAAAGTATAAAGTACTGTTTGAAGACTAGTTTTTACCGTTAATTTTCATGGTACAACACATTAAGGACAGATGTCCTACATGGGGAGCAAGTGCACAGTGACTCCTGTTGTTGATTTAACAATTGATACTCTTATTCATGACATCAGTGATCACCCGAGGCTCTTGTCATGAGCTGCCAAGGCTATGGAAGCCTCTTGATCCACAGACTCTGACATTATTTAGACAAGGCCATAATCAACGTGGAGGTTCTCTCCTCCTTTCAGAGAAAGGTACCTCCTTCTTTAATGGCCCCTTCTTTCCATCGAATCTCACAGAGATCTTTCATTTAGGTCATTTTTTGCCACAGTGTCTTGGCTTTCTATGCCTGAATGCTCAATGAGGAATTTAAGACAAAGTTAATTAACTTGTACAGGGATATATTGACAAATGGGGAAACTGAGACTCACATCTATGCAGTCTGACTTGTGGAATCCATATTCTTAGTCACGGTATTTATAACTTTACTTTTTGATGGAAACATTGTAAAAAAGCTGTCTTGCCATTATGATTAGTGTAGCCCATTCTATCAAAATACATATTGATCATTTTTGTTTTTTATTAGTATTTTACCTGTGTCTGATTTAGAATATTTTGTCAGCAGAGTCCATGAATGATTATTAGACATCCTGATTGTACCTTGGCTTTTTTTGCTTAAGATTTATTTCATTTATTTTGGAAGACAGAGTTAGAGAGAGAGGAGGAGACAGAGAGAAAAAGGTCTTCCATATGCTGGTTCACTTCCCAGATGGCTGCAGCAGCATGGGTTGGGCCAGGCCAAGCCAGGAGCCAGAAGCTTCTTCCAGGTATCCCATGTGGGTGCGGGGACCCAAGCACTTGGGCCATCCTCTGCTGCTTTCCCAGGCACATTAGAAGGGAGCTGGATAGGAAATGGAGCAACTGGGATTTCAGCTGGTGCCCATAAGGGACCCTGGCACTGCACGTGACAACTTAACCTGCAAGCCAACCCATGGTGCCAGCCCCTTAACTTGGCTTTTAATCAAGAGCAGGCAATAGAATGATTTCTTGGGGGGAATTACTGAGTTCATTACTAGTTCTTATCTATGAAACCAGTGAAAATATATATTGTTTGGGATGTGGTAGGCAACCCCAAAGCCTATACTTATAAATGTATAGTTTATATGAAATTACTTATGGCCAGTATAATGCTTTATATCTCATAATTTTAAGTTTGCAGCTGAGGTTCTCGAAGGACCTTGTAGGGGTCTGTGAGATTCTTTAAAGATGTGCATGAGGTCCAAACTGGTTTTTTTTTTTTTTTTTTTTTTTTTTTTTTTTTTTGACAGGCAGAATGGACCGTAAGAGAACGAGACAGAGAGAAAGGTCTTCCTTTGACGTTGGTTTACCCTCCAATGCCTGCTGCGGCCAGTGCGCTGCGGCCAGCGCACCGCGCCGATCCGATGGCAGGAGCCAGGTACTTCTGGTCTCCCATAGGGTGCAGGGCCCAAGGACTTGGGCCATCCTCCACTGCACTCCCTGGCCACAGCAGAGAGCTGGCCTGGAAGAGGGGCAACCGGGACAGAATCCGGCACCCCGACCGGGACTAGAACCCGGTGTGCCGGCGCCGCAAGGCGGAGGATTAGCCTAGTGAGCCGCGGCGCCGGCTTTAAACTGTTTTTTAATAATAGAACTTTATTTATTTATTTGAAAGTCAGAGTTACACAGAGGAGAGGCAGAGGTCTTCTATCTGCTGGTTCACTCCCCAGTTGGCCACAACAGCTAGAGCTGTGCTGATCCGAAGCCAGGAGGTTCTTATAGATCCTCCCACATGGGTGCAGGGGCCCAAGGCCTTGGGTCATCCTCAGCTGCTTTCCCAGGCCATAGCAGAGAGCTGGATCTGAAGTGGGGCAGCTGGGACTTGAACCGGTGACCATATGGGATGCTGGCACCTCAGGTGGCGACTTTATCCTCTACGCAACAGTGCTGGCCCCCAAGCTTTCCTTTTCAGTTGCAGTCTCTCATCGGTGTTCACTGGTGCCGTCTAGAGGCTCTATGAAACATCACAATAGATTAGTTACAGAAGCAGATCTGAGATCCAGCCATTTTCCATTAAACAAGCTGTTAAATTTATAAAAATATAAAACAGTGGTGTTCTTCTCACTACATTTGTTTTACTTTTGAAAGAATTTTTTGAAAGTATATATGTTGGCCAGCGCCGCGGCTCACTAGGCTAATCCTCCACCTGTGGCACTGGCACCCTGGGTTCTAGTCTCAGTTGGGGCGCCGGATTCTGTCCTGGTTGCCCCTCTTCCAGGCCAGCTCTCTGCTGTGACCCAGGAGTGCAGTGGAGGATGGCCCAAGTGCTTGGGCCCTGCACCCACTTGGGAGACCAGGAAAAGCACCTGGCTCCTGGCTTCGGATCAGTGCGGTACACCGGCCGCAGCAGCCATTGGGGGGTGAACCAACAGCAAAGGAAGACCTTTCTCTCTGTCTCTCTCTCTCTCACTGTCCACTCTGCCTGTCAAAAAAAATAAAATAAAAGAAAGTATATATGTTAATGTACAGTGAGCTTATTATTTTAGAGTGAATAAATATCTGGAAGTTCCAAAATTTAATTTCTAATTCAGTAAATAGCAACATATGGGACACATGAGCAAATGCTCTTTGGGGGTCTTAGAAAGTATAGGAAAGTCCTGAGACTAAAACTTTGAAATCCACTGTTTAGATTCATTTTATTATGTGATATTAAGGAAAATCTTTTTTTATTTTTTAAAGATGTATTTATTTTACTTGAAAGTCACAGAGAAAGAGAGGCAGAGAGATAGAGAGAGGTCTTCCATCTTCTGGTTCACTCCCCAGTTGGCCACAATGACTGGAGCTGTGCTGATCGGAAGCAGGAGCCAGGAGCTTCTTCTGGGTCTCCCATGTGGGTGCAGGGGCTTAAGGGCTTGGGCCATCTCCTACTGCTTTCCCAGGCCATAGCAGAGAGCAAGATAGGAAGTGGAGCAGCCAGGACTCGAACTGTGCCCATATGAGATGCTGGCACTGCAGGCGGTGGCTTTACCCGCTTCCCTGCAGTGTTGGCCCCTTAAGGAAAATGTTGATGAAGAAATAAAAATCAAACACACTGTAAGGTTAAACAATTAAATGAAGCATTTTTATTACTTACCAAATGTTTTTCTCTTGAATCGTGTGAGCAGGAGACTGGAGCCTACTGAACGACCTCTTCAGATTGTTTATGATTACTTGTCCAGGCTGGGATTCGACGATCCTGTGCGCATACAAGAGGAGGCTACTAATCCTGATCTTGGCTGTATGATTCGATTTTATGGTGGTAAGAATTTTCAGTGGCTTTGGAATATATTAACTACTTGTAAGTGGGTCATTTGTGCCTCTCTCTTCCTTCAGCTTTTAAAGGTATTTTATCAAAAGATATTTTTAGGCCAATTAAGTAATGTAGTTGAAAGTAACCAAAGAATGGTAAAAATAAGAGAATAAGAGATCAGGGGTAAGGGTGAAAGGGAGACTTAAATGTGTTAGCCAAAAGTATGTTCCCTTTTTGTTTTTACTTTTTGTTAAAGGTTTGTTTATTTATTTGAAAGGCAAATTGACAGAGAGTTAGGGAGAAAGAAAGAGGTCTTCCATCTGCTGGTTCACTCCTCAAATGCCTACATCACCCAAGGCTGGGCAAGCCGAGGCTAGGAGCCAGAAACACCACCCAGATCCCTTATATGGCAAGAACCCAAGAGCTCAGGCCATTGTTTCTGCCTCACAGGTGTATTAGCCGGAAACTGGACTTAAACCAGCTATTTGATACAGGATGCAAATGTCTCAGGTGGTGGTTTAACCCCCTGTACCGCAATGCCCACCCCACTCTTTTCATCCTTGTGTTTTGCTGACTTGCTATTTTATTTTATTTTATTTATTTTGAAAGAGAGGAGAGACAGAAATCTCCCATCTGGGCCGGCACCGTGGCTCAATAGGCTAATCCTCTGCCTGCGGTGCCGGCACCCGGAGTTCTAGTCCCAGTTGGGGTGCCGGATTCTGTCCCGGTTGCCCCTCTTCCAGTCCAGCTCTCTGCTGTGGCCCGGGAGTGCAGTGGAGGATGGCCCAAGTGCTTGGGCCCTGCACCCGCATGGGAGACCAGGAGAAGTACCTGGCTCCTGGCTTCAGATCAGCGTGGTGCACAGGCTGCAGCGCGCCGCAGCAGACATTGGGGGGTGAACCAACGGCAAAGGAAGACCTTTCTTTTTTTCTTTTTTTTTTTTTTTCTTTTTCTTTTTTTTTTTTTTTTTGGACAGGCAGAGTGGACAGTGAGAGACAGAGACAGAGAGAAAGGTCTTCCTTTTGCCGTTGGTTCACCCTCCAATGGCCGCCGCGGCCGGCGCGCTGCTGCCGGCGCACCGCGCTGATCCGATGGCAGGAGCCAGGAGCCAGGTGCTTTTCCTGGTCTCCCATGGGGTGCAGGGCCCAAGCACCTGGGCCATCCTCCACTGCACTCCCTGGCCACAGCAGAGAGCTGGCCTGGAAGAGGGGCAACCGGGACAGAATCCGGCGCCCTGACCGGGACTAGAACCTGGTGTGCTGGCGCCGCTAGGCAGAGGATTAGCCTAGTGAGCCGCGGCGCCGGCCAGGAAGACCTTTCTGTCTCTGTCTCTCTCTCTCTGTCTACTCTGTCTGTCAAAAAAAAAAAAAAAAAAAAAAGAAAGAAATCTTCCATCTGGTTCATTCCCCAAATGGCTGCAGTGGTCAGCTCTGGTCCAGGCCGAAGCCAAGAGCCAGGAGCTTCATCTGGGTCTCTGGCAGGGACCCAAGCACGTGGGCTATTTACTGTGGCTTTTCCTAGGCCATTAGCAGGGAGCTGGGTCAGAAGTGGAGCAGCTGGGACAGAAATCGGCACCAATATAGGCTGCCAGCATTATAGGCGATAGCTTTATCTGCTGCATCACAGTGTTCCCTGACTTGCTATTTTATACATTTGCCAGAATCATGATTGCATCATGCTTTCGTATCAATTGTTTTTCAAGTTCCTGGTAAAGTGTTTGAACTACTGGATGTTTCAGAACTGTTGAAAAGTAGATAGTCATCATATATGACTTGATATGTTGTGCCTACATTTCTCAAATTTGCATACAAATTTAGTGAGCTTTATGCCTAGGAATTTTGACTTTTATTTTTTGTATCTATTTTATTTATTTGAAAGGCAGAATTATGGAGAGAGAAGGAGAGATAGAGAAAGAGATATCTTCCGTTCATTGGTTCGTTCCCCAGGGCTGAGCCAGGCTGAAGCCAGGAACCAAGAGTTTCATCTACGTCTTCCACCTGGGTGCAGGGCCCAAGGACTTTGGCCATCTTCTGTTGCTTCTCCAAGGTGCATAAGCCATGGCCTGGATTGGAAATGGAGCAAGCAGGGCTGAAACCTCTGGGGTGACAGCATTGCAGGCGGCAGCTAAATCTGTTACACCCCAGCTTCAGCCCCTTTTTCCTCCTTCTGTGCCATTTCTTCCCCCTCCTTCCTGAACTATTTTATATCTGATCACTTCAACGGTTTTAAAGTTAGGCTTATTAGAATTATATATCCTTTCTGAATGTTACTTTCTAATCATATGTATCTACTATTAATAGCAGTAGTGACATTTACTGAATGTTTACTGTTGCTTTTATGCTTCTGGATTAACTGATTTTCTCATTATACTCACCTTACGTTGTGTGAACTACTGTCCCATTTTACAGATAAAACAATTAAGGCAGATAGAAGTTAAATAACTGTTCAGTGTCATACAACCACTTAATGACAGAGTTACTTAACACCTAATGCTTTAGGATTAATATGACACACTTGCCAAAGAATTGAGCCAGAATAGTAAAATTATTTGCGTACATAGGCATAACCATTGTAATAAGACTCCTTGCTTTCATTCCTCAAATTATGGACTTAGTTTCTGTGTACTTCTTGATGCAACTCTTGAATGTAATATGAAAAATAAGTTTTGTTAATTAATTTCTTGTCACAATACTGTTTTATGACGTGTACTTCCTAAAAAGTTGATTTCATTTTATTTTATTCTCCTTAATTTCTTTGTCAATGCCTTATGCTTGGTGACCTTGTTTTTGGTTTTCTCTCACTTCTGAGGGAAGATCTGTAAGGTTTTTTTTTTTTTTTCTTATTTCTCTTTGATCATAATATATTAGTGTTTGCTCTGTCTACTGCATTCTTTCTTTTTGACTAGCTATACTCATCTGCCGTCATGCTCTGTGTTGACTTTTTTTTTTAAAGATTTATTTTATTTATTTGAAAGGCAGAGTTACAGAGACAAAGAGGGAGACAGAGAGAGAGATCTTTTATCCACTGATTCTCTCCTCAAATGGCCACAATGGCCAGAGCTGAGCTGATCTGGAGCCAAGAGCTTCTTCTGGGTCTCCGACGTGGGTGCAGGGGCCCAAGCCCTTGGGCCATCCTCTGCTGCTTTCTCGGGCCATTAGCAGGGAGCTGGATGGGAAGTGGAGCAGCCAGCACTGGAACTGGTGCTCATATGGCATACAGTGCTCTATGCCACAGTGCTGGCCCCTCTGTCTTGAGTTTTGTAAATTAAATACAAGGAAGAGATAAAGTTGAAACAAATTTTGGGAATACATCTATGTTTTAAGAATTATTATGGGGGCTGGTGCTGTGGCGTAGCGGATAAAGCTGCCACTTGCAGGGCCAGCATCCCATATGGGTGCTGGTTCAAGTCCCAGATGCTCCACTTCTGATCTAGTTCTCTACTATAACCTGGGAAAGCAGTAGAGGATGACCCAAGTTCTTGGGTCCCTGCACCCACATGGGAGACCTGGAAGAAGCTCCTGGCTCCTGGCTTTGGATTGGCCCAGCTCCAGCCGTTGTGCCATTTGGGGAGTGAACCAGTTGATGGAATATCTGTCTCTCTGCCTCTACCTCTCTGTAACTCTCTGCCTTTCAAATCAACAAATCTAAAAAAAGAAAAAAAGAAGAATTACTGAAACTTGATTAATTTTTATGTTTCTTAAATCTTAAAACATTAGATTTAGCTATTAACTTTGAGGAAAGAAGCTAAGAATTGCCTACATAATGGACCACTATAGGAAGACAAGTAGCATTGCTTTCCCTCACATTGTTTTTATTTCAGAAGCATAATCTGTTTTCCATTTTGTCAAGGTAATAGAACATAAATTTTGCTATGACTTGCTGACCCATTTCTGGATTTTTATCAGAAATATAAAGAATGCTTTTCAAAAATACCATATCCTACATTTAGATCATAAATTGTTTATTTCTTAGGTCATTGTGGTAGATTATACTTAGGTTTTTTGATAATGTTCGTGTTGTGTTATACATATATCACAACCATGTTATCACTGTTAATTGAAATGTTCGTGCAGTTTTTCCCTTCTTCCATAAAGAAGAACTTATAATTTAAAATTCGACAGCACCTTTTCTGAACTAGACTTTGGAATATCTTATTGAAGTTATATACAACATTTTTCTTTAAGGAATGATAAAGCATTTTTCAGTGGAATGTTGTGCATTTCTAAAAAAGAATGGGAATGATAAACTGAAATAGAGTAATTTTCATTCCAAGTCAACTGCAAAAGAGTATGTACAGCATGTTACTTTTTATGTAAGAACAAAAGGAAAATATAATTTAAATATAATTAAAAAAAAAAATATATATTGTTCTTGAGTGATAGGAGAATGAATGAGTGAGTGACTAAATACCAGAAGAAGGAAGTATAAAGAAAAGTCTTTGCTAGATCATGTTGAGAGATTCCTTGCTAGGTTGACTGAAAATCTGCGAAACATCTTTTAATTTGAAGAACAACCTGTCTGTCATGAAATTTGGTTTTAAAAAAGGACACCTTGAAACAGTAACATATCCCTTACCTGATTGTGATTGAGTTTGAATTATTCATTATACATTTTTAGTCTAGAATGAAAGTTGAGTTGTAAAATGCCAATGGGCTACTTCTTACTTATTGAGTTTTCTTTTGCATTCACTTGTATCGTACAATGATTAGCTCTGATGCCACTGATTTTTCTACCACCACCTTATAAATTATAGTATGACGAAGATCTTAATATACCCTTAAAAGGAGAGTACCGATTTGTAGTACTTATATTTTGAGGGGTTTTAGACAACAAACCTTTCTAAGCATGAGCTCTGTTAACTTAGAGAAGGTATTATAGTTTGAGTGAGAAAAATGCTCTAGAAAGGAGTTTTAAAGTTTATTATTATTATATTATTGTGGTTGCTTTGCTTTATATATATATAAAACCAAGACCTAAAAGCTGAAGCAAACCAATAAAAGAGTTAGTGATCATCTTAATAATCTGGATGTGGATATAACAGCTGGGACCTAGTTGTTATTTGATTTTTTTTTAAGATTTATTTTATTTATTTGTAAGGCAGAATTACAGAGAGGGAGATACAGACAGAGAGAGGTCTTCAATCGCTGATTCACTCTCCAAATGACTGCAACAGTCAGAGGGTGAGCTGATCCGAAGCCAGGAGCCAGGAGTTTCGTCAGGGTCTCCCCTGTGGGAGCAGGGGCCCAAGGACTTGGGCCATCCTCTGCTGCTTTCCTAGGCCACAGCAGAGAGCTGGATCAGAAGTGGAGCAACTGGGACTCCGACCGATGCCCAGATGGAATGCTGGCTTTGCAGGCAGCAGCTCAACCCACTACAAATTCTTATTTTGTAATATCTGTGTTACAAACCTGGTTACTTGTAATTCAGGTTGTTGAATATGATACTTATTACTGTCCTTTTCCTTTTCAGTGTTCTTATACTACTTCAGTGGTGGACTCTGAAGTACTGTTTTCTTTTTTCAGAAAAGCCATGCCAGCTGGATCATCTGGATCGGATCCTGCTGTCTGGTATATACAACGTGCGTAAGGGAAAGACCCAGCTGCATAAGTGGGCTGAACGCCTAGTTGTCCTCTGTGGTACCTGCCTTATTGTTTCCTCAGTGAAAGATTGTCAGACTGGAAAGGTGCACATTTTGCCTCTGGTTGGGGGAAAGGTAAGACTCACAAGATGAATTACTATTCTTTACTTGATCTTAAGTAAATATCATCTATGCTTTTCATAGCCTTTTTCATATCTTTTCAAAGAAGTCCATGTGTACATCATTAAAGACTCCTTCAGGCACTGGGCCATTCATAGGCTATCCTTGCCCTGAATCCTGCTGTGGAGGGATCTGTTGGAGACATCCCTTCCTCCACTGCCAGCACAGATGCTGCTGCCGGGAACACTGAGGGTAGACAGAGGTGCCTTTGCAAACTAAAAGTAGCTGCCAGCAATCACCACTAAAATAGATTCCTTCTGGTTTCTCGTTTTTTCCCTTTAGATTAAAATGCAGAGTTTGGGCTGATCTCAGCCGAGTCCAGCAGCTGGGGAGGCCTGCCATTTCTGTTATCTTTCCTCGAGGATTCCCCATCCCAGGAAAGGAGCTTATTTGCTAGTCAAACAGAATGACAGATGACTGTAAACAGATATATTCATATTTAGAGGAAGCTGTATATAATTTTATTTTTTCTGTTTTTAATCTTGAATGTCATCCACTAAATTTAAGATAACTTCTGGACAAAATGACATGTGAGTTCACACTGTAAAACATGTGATCTAAATATGCAACAGTATAATACATGCATTAAAAAGATAAATGCATGAAGACGGCACCGCGGCTCACTAGGCTAATCCTCCACCTGTGGCGCTGGCACTCCGGGTGCTAGTCCTGGTTGGGGTGCCGGATTCTGTCCCGGTTGCTCCTCTTCCAGTCCAGCTTTCTGCTGTGGCCCAGGAGTGCAGTGGAGGTTGGCCCAAGTGCTTGGGCCCTGCACCCGCATGGGAGACCAGGAAGAAGCACCTGGCTCCTGACTTTGGATCCGTGTAGCACACCGGCTGTAGCAGCCATTTGGAGGGTGAACCAACAGAAGGAAGACCTTTATCTCTGTCTCTCTCAGTCTAACTCTGCCTGTCAAAAAAAAAAAAAAAAAAAAAAAAGATAAATGCATGAAAAGATACAGCTGTGCCTAGAAATATAAAATGGTCAGTAGTCAGAATCTGTGGGCCTGCTGGGCCCTCGTATTTGATCTGAAAGTTCTTGAGAGACGTGGGCATGCTTATTGTTTGAAACCCAGGGCTGAGTGCTATCCTTTGTTCCTGAAAGTAAACTAAGGGGCAATGCTGTGGCACAGCAGGTAAAACAGCAGAGAATGGCCCAAGTCCTTGGGCCCCTGCATGGCGTGGGAGACCTGGGGAAAGCTCCTGGCTCCTGGCTTCAGCCTGGCCTAGCCCAGCCCAGGACTTTGCAGCCTGCAGCTTTTTGAGAACTGAACCAGTAGATGGAGGACCTCTCTCTCTCTCTCTCTCTCTAATAAATAAATAAATAAATAAATAAATAAATCTTAAGAAAGAAAATAAACTGAAAACAAAAACTGCTGTAAAACACTGACCTAATGAGGTAGGAACACTCAGTTTGTGGTGTTAAGGGCTGATGGACAGAGTGAAGGAAATAAGTCAAATTGCTGGAGAGGGAGAGTGAGTGTGAGGACAAGGTTTGGAATTGGTGAGAGGAAGCAGAAGATAAGGTCAGAAAGAAAAGGGAAAATGAACCTCCCATTCAAATGAGCCTGCAAACCACATCTTGTACACACAAAAACAAACAAGCTAGAAATGTAATGCTATGAAGATACCCACAAATGGAACAATCAGAAGATAAACTTCAGATTGAAATGGAAATAAATGAACATCCTGAAGATTCAAAAATAAATGTGCTGGGGCTGGCCCTGTGATGTAGCTGGTAAAGCCTCCGCCTGCCGTGCCGGCATCCCATTTGGCCTCCGGTTCAAGTCCCAGCTGCTCCACTTCCCATCTCTGCTACAGCCTGGGAGAGCAGTGGAAGATGACCCAAGTCTTTGTCTCCTGTAACTGTGTGGGAGACCCAGAAGAAACTCCTGGCTCCCGGCTTCAGATCTGCGCAGCTCCGGCAGTTGTAGCCAATTGGGGAGTAAACCAGCAGGTGTAAAACTTCACTTTCTCTGTCTCTTTCTAACTCTTTCTTTCAAATAAATGAATAAATCTTTAAAATAAATAAATGTGCTTGCAATTTTCCAAGAACAATGGAATACCAAAAAAATTTTCTGAAATAAGAATATGTGATATTATAAAGAATGAACTGGAGTACTGGAAATGAAAATACAATTAGGGGCTGGCACTGTGGCATAGTGGGTAAAGCCTCTGCCTGCAGTGCCGGTATCCCATATGGGTGCTGGTTCAAGACCCGGCTGCTCCACTTCTGATCCAACTCACTGCTATGGCCTGGCAAGGCAGTAGAGGATGGTCCAGGTCCTTGGGTTTCTGCACCCATAAGAAGAGACCTGGAGTAAGCTGTTGCAGCTGTTTGGGGAATGAACCAGTGGATGGAAGAACTCTCTGCCTCTGCCTCTGCCTCTCTGTAACTCTGCCTTTCAAATAAATATATAATAAATCTTAAAAAAAATAGAAAATACAGTTAATAAAAATTAAAATTTGTTAAGCGATTAAACTCTAGGTGAGACAGTCAGTGTGAATTGATAAATAGTAAAGTAATTGTTGTCTATTATCTTTTTCCTTACTGATAGAAATTTGTTCATGGGGCAATATATCTGAAGTCAAAAACTGTATCCTAAGTTCTAAGGAGTGGCTAGTGAGATATAAACAAAAGTTTTCAAGACTTCTGGGAAAGCCTTTTAAACTTTGACAGATAATAATGGCTTGACTCTTTGTCTGTTTATAGAGCACAGCCCCTCAGTGTTGGAGGGGAACAGCCACTGGGAGTTGGAAAACATTTGCAGGGTGTGGCTATTTGGAAAGTAAAAAGAGCCTGGGTCCTTGATGGCCTGTTGGAGCTGCTCAGTCAGTCCTAGACCAGCTCCCTGGTTGGTTTTTTTTTTTTTTTTTTTTTTAGGCCACTGTTTTATATCTGAATGCAAAAATTCAGTGATGTACTGAAGAGTTTCACACATTAAAAATGTAGAATACCCCTTGAATGAGGCTGCTGTATACAACTGATTAGCGTTCCAGAGAAGAGAGCATAACAAAAGACAGAAACAATATCTGAAAAAACTAAGTTGAAAATTTCTGTAAATGAAGACAACAGGAGAGTTCAGATTAAAACTATACTGAGTTCTGAGCAGGATGAAAAAGAATAAATCTATACTGGGACATACTGCTGAACATAAAGGATAAGGATCAAATCCTAAATGTTTCCCGAGGGAAAAAGAGAACCTTCCAAGGAATGACAACCTGATAGCAGTCTTTGTATCGTCAAAAGGAAGTGCTAGAAGATTATTTGCAGAAATTTTGAAAGACAATAAATGTCCACCTATATTTTACACCCAGCCAGATTGTCTTATAAGAGTCAAGACAAAATCAGATATTTTCAGAAAAAGAGTAATTAGCTGAAAAATCATCACTAGAAATAAAAAGATGTTTTAACACACACACACAAAACACATTCACCACCCTCCTCCCCCAAAAAAGGAAAAAAAATTTGGAAGTAAGTTCAAAGGGGAAGTATGAGATATAAAAGACAATGAGTGCAGACATTGATAAAATACATTGGTTAATTTAATATTGGTTGTGAAAAGTTTTAAAAGTTCTGTGTTTTACAAAAGGTCGAACTGTTTAAATAGTTTGTACAGCATATAATGGTGTGCTCAATAAGTAAAATGTAATACCATCTTGGGATAAGAAGATAGAAACACTACGTAATTTTAATGTGGGAGACCTGGAAGAATCTCCTGGCTCCTGGCTTTGGATTGGCCCAGCTCTTGTTCTTTTGGCCATTTGGGGAGTGAACCGGTGGATTGCAAGACCATTCTGTTTCTCCTTCTATCTGTAACTCTGCCTTTCAAATAAATAAATAATTCAAAATCTTAAAAAAAAAATGTGGAGAAGTGGAGACTCAAGCCAGTATCCAAATGGGATGTCAGCACCACAGGCTGTGACTTAACCCACTGCACCATGGTGCCAGTCCTGAGCATATGTCTATAAGTGAATGTACATAGCAGCTTTATTCAAAACAGCCAAAACCAGTCCTGGACCAATTCCTTTTTTTTTTTTTTTGGAAACTGCCCATGTGCTCATTAACTGGTGAATTAATAGACAGGCATGGTATATCCGTATGGTGGAATTCTGTAAAGAATACAAAGGAATAAGCTGCTGATACAAAGGGGAAAGGGGGTAATTTAGAAGCATTCTTCTTATTTATTTTTTTAAGATTTGTTTATTTATTTATTTTTTTGACAGGCAGAGTGGCAGTGAGAGAGAGAGACAGAGAGAAAGGTCTTCCTTTACCGTTGGTTCACCCTCCAATGGCCGCTGTGGCCAGCGCACCGCGCTGATCCAAAGCCAGGAGCCAGGTGCTTCTTCTGGTCTCCCATGGGGTGCAGGGCCCAAGCACTTGGGCCATCCTCCACTGCACTCCCAGGCCACAGCAGAGAGCTGGACTGGAAGAGGGGCAACCGGGACTAGAACTCCGGGTGCCAGCACCGCAAGGCGGAGGATTAGCCTATTGAGCCGAGGCGCCGGCCAAGATTTGTTTATTTTAAAGTTACAGAGCGAGAGAGAGAGATCTTCCATCTGCTGGTTCTCTCCCCAGATAGCTGCAACAGCCATGGCTGGGCCAGGCTAAAGCCAGGAGCTTCATCCGGTTCTCCCATACAGGTGCAGGGGCTCAAGTATTTGGGCCATCTTCCACTGCTTTCCAAAGTGCATTAGCAGGGAGCTAGATCAGAACTGGAGCAGCTAGGACTGGAACCGGCCCCCATATGGGATGCTGGCATTGCAGGATATGGCTTTACCCACTAGGTCACAGCACTGGCTCCTCAGAAGCATTATTCTAAGTGAAAAAACTAGACATGAAAGTCCATTTATTATTTGACTTCGTTTTTGTGAAATGCTGAAAAAGGCAAAAAGTGTAGTGATAGAAAATAGATCAGTGATTGCCAGAATAGGAGGGTAAGAGATTGACTGTAGAAAAACACACACAGGACATTTTGGAGGTAGAGGTTTACCTACTGTGTTCACTTATTAAAAAAATTCATTGAACTGTTCCTTAGGATCAGTGATGTTTTTAAACAATTGATGAATTTTGTTTAGGTAAATTATATCTCAAAAGAACTGATCCTCCTCAAAGACCTTAATACACAAAGCACTAGTAGGATGGAGAGGCTCCCTATAACCTTTCAGCATAAATATTTAATAATTCCAAAGTTGTACTTTTTTTAAAGACTTGACATTGTATGTTTTGCTATACTTTTCTGTGTCAAACATTCCATAATAAAATATTTTAAAAACGTTGTTCTAAAACAATGTCTATTCTTCATTTCAGTAAGATCCTTTATTTTGACACAGACTTAATCAATAGAAAAATGGTAGGAGCCAGTGCTGTGGCATAGTGGGTAAAGCTGCTGCCTGCAATGCTGGCATCCCATATAGGCATTTAAGTTCTGGCTGCTCCACTTCTGATCCAGCTCTCTGCTATCCTGGGAAAGCAGTAGAAGATGGCCCAAGTCCTTGGGCCCCTGCACCCATGTGGAAGACCCAGAGCAAGCTCCTGGCTCCTGGCTTCAGATCAGCATAGCTCCGGCCATTGTGGCCAATTGGGGAGTGAACCAGTGGGTGGAAGTCCTTTCTCTGCCTCTCCTTAATTCACTGTAACTCTGCTTTTCAAATAAATAAATAAATCTTAAAAAAAAATATGTTCTATCACAGTTGAAATATGAAAATAGTATTAGTGGATCTTTTAACATGATTCTTTTTTGCTCAGATTATTTTGTGTTTCTGTCACTTGGTTCCTCCTTAGTTGGTACCAGAAACCTAATGATTTACAGGTATGACTTGTAAGTTCCCAGTTGATTTGCCAAAATTGAATTTCTGTGACATAGAAAAGTGAGATGTCAAAGATGAAAGTGGCCTCATAAATTTAAAAAAGGCTGTGTACTCATTAAAGCTGTCTAGATTGGCTGCTGGAGTTTTGGCAAACATTTCCTTAAATAGCTGTTTTTGTGCTGAGAGTCTCTGACACCACTCCAAAGAGGAATAGGAGAGGGCTTTGCCTCTTTTCTCAAACCTAGAGAAAAAGATTTCAGTGGTATTTAAGAGAGTTTGGTAAAGGTGGACTCCTTGGGTTTGTTCGTGTGTGATTCATTGGTGGGGGAAAGCAGGGGAGAGCACAAGCCATTGAAGGGAGAAAGTGTTCTGTAAACATGCATACCTGTGCAACTGTCACCACAATCAATTTTACAGAGTTTACTTATTTGTTTGAGAGGTAGATTTACAGAGAGAGAGAGAGAGGAGAGACAGGGAAAGAGGTCTTGCATCTGCTGGTTCACTCACCAAATGACTGCAATGACCAGAGCTGGGCCAATCCAAAGCCAGGAACCAGGAGCTTCTGTTTCTCCCATGCAGGTGCAGGGCCCAAGCACTTGGGCCAACTTCCACTGCTTTGCCAGGCCATAGCTGAGAGCTGGATCAGGAGTGAAGCAGCTGGGACACGAACTGGTGCCTTCTAGGATGCCACTGCCTTAGGAGGGGGCTTAGCCTACTACGCCACAACAGTGGTCTCCACAATTAAGTTTAGAGCTTTCTTATGACCCTAACAGGAAATGCTATACCTCTTTTGTAGCCATTATCTCCCAGTTCCCACTCCAGCTCTATACAACTACAAATCTTCTCTAGATTTGCCAGTTCTAAACATTTTATATAAATGGAATCATAAAATACATGGTTCTTTATAAGTGACTTCTTTCCCTTAAGATAGTGTTTTCAGAATTCCTTCATGTTGCAGCATGTATCAATACTTTGTTCCTGTTTATGGCCAGTTAACATTCTGTTGTATTAGATCTACCACATTTTGTCTATGTACTTACTCATTGGTGAACATGGTCCTTCTGGTTTGGGTTATTATGAGTATTGCTGCTATCAACATTCACATAAAAGTTTTTATGTGAATATGTGTGGATGTATGTTTTCAGTTTTCTTAGATGTAAATATCGGAATAAAATCACTGACCTTTTTAGAAAATGATGAACTGTTTTCAAAGTGGCTGTGATGTTTTACATTTCTACCAACAGTTTGTGAAGGTTCCAATTTCCCCATGACCCTGTCAATGCATAATACACAACACTTTTTAAAAATAATTATTTTTAATTTTACCCGTCCTAATACATGTGAAGTGGTATCATTGTGTTTTTGGTTTGCATTTTCCTGGTGGCTGTTGACATTGAACACTGTTTTGTGTACTAATTGGCAATTTGTAGATCTTCTCTAGAGAAATGTCTTCATGTCTCTGTTGGTAAAACATACTTTATTTCTTCTGTTCTCATATACCACATTCAACAGAGAGGATTTCTGTGACACCAGTGGATGTGGGGACTTCTCCCCCCAAGCAAGCAGGCAGGTAGTTCAGGGGATACCAACTTGGGTGTCCTCTAGCCAGTTCAAGGCTGATACTGTCTCCCTGGAGGTAGTGTCAGATCTTACAAGGTGAGTCCTCCTCCCTCCTACTCGCAATGAAAAACCAGATGCAAGCCCCAGGTTGTTTGACCTGTACCTTCCTATAGCTCCCTCCTGGGAGTTGATTTATTTGAGCAACTCACAGTACTCAGGGACACAAACATACTGGCTTATTATAAAGAATATTATAAAGGATAAAGGGGTGAGGTATGGAAGAAGCATCTTTGCCCTCTCTGGGTGTACGTATGTGCATACTACCCTCTAGGAGCTTCCATGTATTAACCTATTTGTTGGCTCTCTGAACCCCGTCCTTCCGGGGTGTGTGTGTGTGTGTGTGTGTGTGTGTGTGTGTGTTTGAGACTTCATTACAACAACATGATTGATAATTGACTGGGGGGTTGGGAGCTGGGTGGGGAATCCCCGCAAGGCCTGTCTGTTTACATTCTTTAGCATTCCTGCCTCATGGGTATGGGATAGGAATCTGGAATGAGGAGGGTCTTGTTACCTATTATCAGGCAAGAGTAGGTCTGAGAATTTCTCACCATCTCTGACCCAAAATGGTGGGGCGTGGGGGTTGATGACCTGCCTTAGGGAAGAGAAATTCTAGTTTCTGTGGCCTGCTTTGAGGAGGGAATTAGAAGCCTGGAATTAAGGATGCAAACCAAAACATATGTGTCCTAAGACCCTTTGTCTTTGTCTTTTTTTTTTTTAACTTTTATTTAATGAATATAAATTTCCAAAGTACTGTCTTTGTCGTTTTGTTTTGTTAATGAGGTTCTTTACTTTTTGACTAGAATGGGTTTTTAGTGGTTCTGGTTTTCTCCCCTTCTTTTCTGCAGGTAGAAGAAGTGAAGCGCCGGCAACACTGCCTTGCATTCAGCTCAGCTGGAGCCCAAGCCCAGACCTATCATGTCAGCTTTGAGACTTTGGCTGAGTACCAGAGATGGCAGCGGCAGGCATCCAAGGTGATAAGTAATCAAGTGTCCTGATGGGGAGATAAGAATGCAGAACCCCAATATTATGTATTTTCAAGCTGAACCTGCTCCTAAGATAGTAGATTATACTTCATTTCCTTTCCAGGCCTTTCTGAACACATAATGAATAAAATAACGGAATTCCATCAGGTCCTTAACTTAAAATTGATACTCACATCTGCATTACAAAGTACTGTCAAAAAGGTTTTCAGGTGCTTTTGTATCTCTACCATCTCTGAAATAGGGCCTTGGAAAGAATTAAAAAGTAATGAGATTTGATTCTTGAAGGAATTGAGGCACAATGAGATATATGTGATTTTCCCTCCACCACAGCAGTCAGTGGTGGATGAGGGATGGAGCTGTAGCCCAGTGCTTCTTGGTCTGTGCATACTTAGACAGCCTTGATGAGCACTTCCGATCTAAATTTATTGGTGGGGCAATGATCTGTAATTTTATCCCAAACCATTAATGCTGTGTGCTGAGAATAACTAGTCTTTCAGCATAATGTCTGCTTGTTAGCCTTCAGCTATGAACTATGGAGGCAGGTGTCTGAGGCAGCAGTTAAGATGCTGCTTGGGACGTCCACATCCCATATTGACATGCCTAGGTTCAAGTTCTACCTCTGCTTCCAGTCCAGCATGCTGCTAACATGCACCCTGGGAGACTGTAGGTGATGGCCACATACTTGGGTCCCTGCCACCCATGTTGGAAACCTGGGTTGAGTTATACTCTCCTGACTTTGGCCAAACATAGGCCTGGCTGTTGTGGGCATTTGGGAAGTGAACTACAGACTGATGATCTCTCTCTCTCTGCTTTCCAAATAAATGATTTTTTAAAAAACGAACTACTAGAAGTTTATTGTGATTTTCAAATTCTTTGGTTCTCCTGGCCATCTTTTTATTTTTTTAAGATTTATTTATTTACTTGAAAATCAGAGTTACACAGAGAGGAGAGAGAGAAGAGAGAGAGAGACAGAGAGAGAGAGACAGAGAGGTCTTCCATCTGCTGGTTCACTCACTCTCCAAATGGCTGCAATAGCAGGAGCTGCGCCAATCTGAAGCCAGGAGCCAGGAGTCTCTGCAGCCGCCTCCCGCACCCCCAGCAGGCCTCCACCTCCACGCCACCCTGAGCTCTTTTCTTCCTTTAAAAAAAAAAAAAAAAAGATTTATTTTATTTGAAAGGCAGAGTTACAGAGGAGGGAGGGAGGGAAGGGGAGAGAGAGAGAGGAGAGAGGAGAGAGAGAGAGAGAGAGAGAGAGGTCTTCCATCTGCTGGTTTACTCCCCAGATGGCCGCTACGGCTGGTGCTGTGCTGATCTAATTCCAGGAGCCAGGAGCTTCTTCTGAGTCTCCCACACGGGTGCAGGAACTCAAGCACTTGGGCCATCTTATACTGCTTTCCTAGGCCATAGCAGTGGATGGGAAGTGGAGCAGCCAGGACTCGACCGGTGCCCATATGGGATGCTGGCAATGTAATCGGCAGCTTTACCCACTATACATAGCACCAGCCCCAGTCTTTTTATTCTTTTAAAAAAGATTTATTTATTTATTTGAAATGCACAGTGATAGGGAGGTGGGGGGAGAGTGAGATAATCCATCTTCTGGTTCACTTCCCAAATGGCAACAGAGCCCAGAGCGGGCGAGGCTGAAGTCAAAACCCAGAACTCCATTGTGGTCTCTCACATGAGTGTCAGGGGACCAGGCACTTGGGTCATCTTGTGCTGCTTTTCTTAGGCTCAGCAGGGAGCTGGATCAGAAGTGGAGCAGCCAGGACTTCAAGTGGTGCTCTGAATGGGATGTAAGCATGTTGAAAGTAATGGCTTGTGGCCAGTGCTGTGGTGTAGTGGGCTAAGCCTCTGCCTGCAGAGCCAGCATCACATACTGGTGCCGGTTCATGTCCTGGCTGCTTCTCTTCTGATCCTGCTCTGCAATGCCCTGGGAAAGCAGTACTGGATGGCCCAAGTGCTTGGGCCCTTGCATCCGTCTGGGAGACCTGGAAGAAGTTCCCGGCTTTGGATCAGCCTAGCTCCTGCTGGTGCCGCCATTTGGGGAGTGAACCAGCATATGGAAGACTTTTCTGTCTCTCCTCTCTGTCTGTAACTGTACCTCTCAAATAAATAAATAAAGATCTTGAAAAAAAAAAAAAAAAGGCAGCTTAACATGCTTAACATATTGTGCTACAATGCCAGCCTCTTTCCTGACCATCTTTACAGAATTTTGCCTGTAGGATTACTATGACATACCATCAAAATATGAATGAGAGGCAAACATTTGGCCAAGTGGTTAAGACATTAAAATACTTACATCTCATATTGGAGTGCCTGGATTTGATACCAGCTCCACTGCTGACTCCACTTTCCTGCTAATGCAGACTTTGGGAGGCATCAGAGACCCCCATGGTGGATTGAGTTTTGGCTCCTGGCTTCAGTCACCAACCTAAAGCTGTTGAGGACATTTAGGAGTAAACCAGTGGACTGGTGGCCCCATCTCCCCATTTTGTCTTTCTTTCATTCTTTCTTTCAAGATTTATTTATTTATTTGAAAGGCAGAGATACAGAGAGAGGAGAGAGATATCGTCCATTCCCTGGTTTACTCCCCAAATGGCCACAATGACCAGGACTGGGCCAGGCCAAAGCCAGGAGTTAGGAGCTTCTTCCAGGTTTCCCACGTGGTCCATCTTCCACTGCTTTCCCAGAGTGCATTAGCTGGGAGCTGGATTGGAAGTAGAGCATCCCATTAGGGATGCTGGCACTGTAGGCAGAGGCTTAACCTTCTATACCACAGTGCTGGGCTCCCTCTTTTATATTTTTCTTCCCTCCCTCCCTCCCTCCCTCCCTCCCTCCTTCTCTCTCTCTCTCTCCTTCTTTCTTTCTTCTTTTTTTAAAGATTTATTGATTTATTTGAAAGGCAGAGTTACAGAGAAGCAGAGAGAGAGAGAAAGGTCTTCCATCCAGTGGTTCACTCCCCAAATGGCCGCAACAGCTGGAGCTATGCCAATCTGAAGCCAGGAGCCAGGAGGTTCTTCCGGGTCTCCCATGCGAGTGCAGGGGCAAAGGACTTGGGCCATCTTCTCCTGCTTTTCTAGGCCACAGCAGAGAGCTGGACCAGTACTGTAGCAGCCGGAAGTTGAACCAGTGCCCATAAGGGTTGTTGGCACTGTAGGCAGTGGCTTTACCCGCTATGCCATGGTGCCAGCCCTTGTCATTCAAATAAAAAAGAAAAATTAATGATTTTCTAGTGACACATTGCTTATTTTTTAGTTTTTAAAATTTATTTGAGACAGAAAGCTTATTCACTCTCCAAATGCCTACAACAACTGGGGTTGGGGCCACACCAAAACAAGAAGTTAAGAGCTTGATCCAGGTCTCCCACCTGGATGGCATGAACCCAATTATTTGAGTCCTCACCTGCTGCCTTATGCCTTCTGCATTAGCAATAAGGTGGGACTGGGAGCATAGCTAAGATTCGAATGCCATTGCTCCAAAAAGGGATGCAGGTGGTGGCTTAACTGCTAGGCCGAATGCCTTCCTTTGTTTTTATTTTATCTTGTTAAACTTTATTTTGATTTTATTTGAAACGCAGAGTGAAAAGAGAATGCTTATGTCTGTTGGTTCAGTCCGCAAATACCCACAACAGCCATCGCTGGGCCAGGCCAAAACCAAGAGCCTAGAACTCAATCTGGATCTCCCACATGGGTGCCAGGCACCCAAATACCTGGGCCATCATCTGTTGCCTCCCAGATTGTACATTAGCAGGAAGCTGGATTGAAGTGGAGGAGTCAGGACTTGAACCAAGCATACTGGTGTGGGTACAGGCATCCTAAGTGGTAGCTTAACCACTGAGCCAATTGCCTACCCATTGTTCTTTATAGATCCAATTTCACAACCAATATTTTATTAGCATAGTATTACTGAAATATAGACCTTGTTTGGGTTTTTGGATTTTTTGTGGTTATATTATGTTAGTATAAAATCTGCTCAGAATTTAACTGGCATTATTGTTAAGTAGTTGTTCCATTGTTCTGGCCTTTTTTTATTATTTCTTTAAAAATTTATTTATTTGAAAGATACTTATACAGAAAGAGAAGGGGATAGATAGAGACAGAGAGAGAAATAGAGATAAGAGATATCTTCCATCTGCTGGTTCACTCCCCAAATGGCCACAATGGCCAGGGCCGTGCCAGGCTGAAGCCAGGAGCTTCTTTCAGGTATGCCACGTGGGTGCAGCAGCCCAAGCATTTGGGCCATCCTCTGCTGCTTTTGTAGCCACATTAACATGGAACTGGATCAGAAGTGGAACATCCAACGTGGAACGCGGGAGCTTGAACCGGCGCCAGTATGGGATCCCTATACTGCAGGCTGAGGCTTAACCCTCTACACCACCATGCTGGCCCCTCTCCTGTCCTTTTAAAGAGAAGTAATTTTTGAGCATCTTTTGCATGCTCAGGAGTGTGCTGTGTATTTGATTTAATTTTATCTTCCTAACAGATGAAGATATAGCACTAGAAAGTTGAAGAGCCAGTATGGCTACCAAAGGCTTTCTCTTTTCAAATCACAAGACCTCCCCAAACTTTGTAATTTATTTTGAATCATCATAACATTGTTACTTGCATGAGATGTTAACTTTCTTTATTTTACTTTTTTTAACTTTTTACTTATACTTTACAGCTTATACTTTTGTTTTTCAAGTAGCTTATGGCTTTAGGGGAAAATAAAATGTAGCTAGTTGTTATTAATGGATAATTGGATCTCATTACTTTAAGTTTCCTGATCTTTTAAGTTAGTGCCTCTTGTGTAAATGCTGTTCCATCCTGTGCAGAGTGTTAGACGTTGGGTACTAGCTTACAAGGTTTTTCTCTCTGGCCTTGTGTAGGTGGTGTCGCAGCGCATCAGCACTGTGGATCTCTCATGTTACAGCCTCGAGGAGGTTCCGGAGCATCTCTTCTACAGTCAAGATATCACCTACCTCAACTTGCGACACAACTTCATGCAGTTAGAAAGACCAGGGGGCCTCGACACACTCTACAAGTACGTGGAAAATAGGTTTCCAGACTAACTTATTAAAATCACATTGTAAACAATATCATAGTAGTCTGTGCTCAGAGTGAACATGCTTACCATCATATATATATTCGAAAATGTCCCCTTGTTTTTGAAGAGGAAGGAAACTTTTTATTCAC
This sequence comes from Oryctolagus cuniculus, assembly GCF_964237555.1. Lineage (NCBI taxonomy): Eukaryota > Metazoa > Chordata > Mammalia > Lagomorpha > Leporidae > Oryctolagus > Oryctolagus cuniculus. The sequence goes on from NC_091449.1 coordinate 55,578,550, forward strand.
ACGGTTTTATCACTCTCTCCTCCTCCTATGAAACAGAAGATTTATGCAAGTGTTGTTATGGAAACAACAATGAACTACCATTGATCAAGATAATCTTTTTTATGTAAATCATTGGCAGTGATGTATTACTTGAGAGATTCAATATATGAGCAGTTTTTGAATAGAAATACCAAATTTAAATGACTTAAATAGGCCTGACTTCAGGAATTCTATTCCTGCAGCCAGAGCTTTATTTTTCCTTTCTATCTGCTGCTGCTGCTGACTCTTAAGCCTTCTGTCAGCTATGAAACCTTTCTCTACTAACAGAGGAACCATTTCGTTTGTACAGGTGACCTACATGTTTTTCCATCTCCTTTGTTAGATTATATTCCCCATTCCTACCCTCTTCCTGGATAGGAGTGAATAAACATGTTATATAAGTAATTGTCTGGGCCTAGAAGGAAATTAGAGCATTCAGAGTGGTTTAAATTATGTGGTGATTTAAAAATAGTACCCATTAATGACAAATTTTACATAGTTCCTTCATAGCTAATAAATCTGGGGTAGTTTCCAGAAAACATTGTGATTTCTATCTCATCTGATATTACATTTTAGAAAGTTTTTCAAGTATAGTAAGCCTCTATTTAGTTATTTTAATAGTGTTGGAATGTAAAAGTGAATATGACATAATTTTAGGGACCTTGATTTCTAGTATTCCCTTCTCAGTTGCTTTGAAAATGGGTTAATCCATTTGAGGGCTGAATAAGAAATTCTGAAGTCAAGACAACAAGCCAAAGAAATAATCAATAAAAAGGTCATGGGAATCTGGAAATCAAAAGTTTAGATGCCAGCGCTGTGACACAGCAGGTTAAAGCCCCAGTCTGCGGTGCCGGCATCCCTTATGGGCACCTGTTTGAGTCCCGGCTGTTCCACTTCCGATCCAGCTCTCTTCTTTGGCCTGGGACAGCAGTAGAGAAGCCCCTGCACACACGTGGGAGACCTGGAAGAAGCTCTTGGATCCTGGGTTTGGATTGGCCCACTCTGGCCATTGTAGCATGAACCAGCAAGGGAAGACCTCTCTCTTTGCCTCTGCCTCTCTGTAACTCAGTCTTTCAAATAAATAAATAAATAAATAAGTCTATTTAAAAAAAAGAATTCAAAAGTTAAGAGTTTAAATTTGGATGAGGAGCATTAACGTGAAGTACCAAGAATTCAAATCCAGAAGTAGATGATGCAGATCCCTGTCATGGACAACACCTCAGCCTGATCCTCTTGTGCTTGAACAGCTGAGTATCATACTTCAAAGTAGAATTTCCAGAGTGACCTTTGTGGATCTACTTTATGATGATACGTTCCTTCTCTGGGTAGGACAATATAGGTACCTTTTGTTTATGGCATAAATAGAAGCACCAAAATTACTATTTGATATTGTATATCAGATCACATAACAATAAAACACTGTGTCACATAACATTATCCAGCTTTAATTTCTCTTTATTTCAAATGACACTTGAACCAGTATAATTTCAATATGAAAACAGAAGATGCTAAAAAAAAAACAAAAACAAAAACAGAAGCTGCTAATAATGGGATTTGATAGCCATCTTTTATTTTTTTATTTATTTGTTTGACAGGTAGAGTTACAGACAGAAGCAGAGAGAAAGGTATTCCCTCCTTTGTTTCACTCCCCAAATGGCCACAACGGCCGGAGCTACGTTGATCTGAAGCCAGGAGCTGGGTGCTTCTTCCTGGTTTCCCACGCAGGTGCAGGGACCCAAGGACTTGGGCCATCCTCCACTACTTTCCCAGGCCACAGCAGAGAGCTGGACTGTAAGAGGAGCAACCCGGACTAGAACCGGCACCCATATGGGATGCCGGTGCCGCAAGTGGAAGATTAACCTAGTATGCCATGGCGCCGGCCCCCTGATATACATTTTTTTTTTAGCTATTCCTGAGTTAATTCTTGCAAGGCTTTAGATCTAACATATAGAATTTTTTTTAAATATTTAATTATTTATTTAAAAGAGTGAGACAGAGAGAGAGAGAGGTCTTCCATCCACTGGTTCACTCCCCACTTGGCTGCAACGGCCAGAGCTGCGCTGATCCAAAGCCAGGAGCCAGGACTTTCTTCCGGGTCTCCCACATGGGTGCAGGGGCCCAAGGACTTGGGCAGTCTTCTAGTGCTTTCCCAGGTCATAGCAGAGAGCTGGATCGGAAGTGGAGCAGCCAGAACTCGAACCAGCACCTACATGGGATGCCAGCACTGCAGGCAGCGGCTTTACCCACTATGCCACAGCACCGGCCTCGCATATAGACATTTAATAAAAGATTTCAAGAATATCAAGAATTATTTGATGTAAAAGAATTGTTGCAGCTTGCACTGTTCTTCAAGATTTTATGCCTTTTAATGGAGAACTTCTATCACATTAAACCGGGTTTCCTTGGTAGCATGGATTGTGTATTAGTCGTCCTAGCATTCTGTGCCCACACAATGTTGGGCATGCAGTGAGTGTCCAGTATACACTTTGGAATAAATTCTGTGATGGACATTTAAAATAGATCATCAAAGGTCATTGAGATCTCTTTCAAAGATACAGTAACAGATTTATTGAAATGCAGTGTAAATTTTTACCTCTGTTCTTTAGATTTTCTCAGCTGAAGGGCCTGAACTTATCCCATAATAAGCTTGGATTCTTTCCTGTGTTGCTATGTGAGATCTCTACTCTGACTGAGCTCAACCTCTCCTGTAATGGATTTCATGACCTGCCAAGTGAAATTGGAAATCTGCTAAAGTAAGTATCTGATTTTTCTAGATTTTTCCTTTCTATTGTTGAATAAGAAATTTGTCTGGCATTTGGAATGAAGATAGTACAATCTCTTGCAGTGAAATAGATTGAGTAATTATTAGGATTCCAGTCAACAGGAGATTTTTTTTTGTTTGTTTTGTTTGTTTTTGTTTTTGTTTTTTTTTTGACAGATAGAGTTAGACAGTGAGAGAGAGATAGAGAGAAAGGTCTTCCTTCCATTGGTTCACCCCACAAACGGCTGCCATGGCCGGAGCTACGCCGATCTGAAGCAAGAAGCTGGGTGCTTCTTCCTGGTCTCCCATGTGGGTGCAGGCGCCCAAGCACTTGGGCCATCCTCCACTGCCCTCCCGGGCTACAGCAGAGAGCTGGACTGGAAAAGGAGCAGCTGGGACTAGAACCCGCGCCCATATGGGATGCCCGTGCCGTAGGCAGAGGATTAACCTAGTGAGCCATGGTGCCGACCTCAACAGGAGTTTTTGACATCAGAGATCTACGTGTCTGTATAGTGACTAATCCCTCAACTTCAACAGCAAAGGTCTTGATTAACTTTGGAGAAACCAGCCATGTAAATCAGTTAGCAAATCTCTCCATGGAGAGTTAGGATGTTTTTACCATTATTGGATTGATAATAAATTCATGACATACGTCAGAAGCCGTAACTGTATTTATATCTATTCCACAGAAACCTTTCATTCAAGTGACTTGTTTTGTTTTCTTCCTACAGTCTTCAAACCCTTTGTCTTGATGGCAACTTTCTGACTACTTTACCTGAAGAATTGGGAAATCTGCAACAACTTTCCTCCCTGGGAATTTCCTTCAACAACTTTAGTCAAATTCCTGAGGTTTATGAGAAACTCACTTTGGTGGATAAAGTTGTTATGGCAGGAAATCACCTGGAAGTCCTAAGCCTAGGGGTGCTGAACCGCATGAGCCATGTCAAGCACGTGGATTTAAGGTGAGGTCATTGTTTACTGTGGCTTCCTGTAGGTTAACTGTGATTGGCCATTACATCTTCTTCTCTTTATAAAGACTTCTTTAAAGCATTGGGATTTTGGGGCCAGTGTTGTGGGGGTAGTGGGTTAAGCCACTGCCTGTGGTGCTGGCATCATTTATGTAAGTGGGTTTGAGTCCTGGCTTCTGACCCAGCTCCCTGCTAATGCAACTGGGAAAGCAGGGTAAGCTGATCCAAGTACTTGGGCCTCTGCTACCCACCCCATGGAGACTCATCCAGGTCTCCCATATGGGTGGCAGGGGCCTAAACACTTGGGTCCTCCTCCACTGCTTTCCCCAGGATATTAAGAGGGACCTGGATTGGAAGTGGATCAGCATGGACACAAACTGGCATCCATTTGGGATGTGGGCTTCACAGAAAGTGACTTTGCCTGCAACACCATGACATCTGCCACCCGTCAACCCTTGACTTCTTTTAGTAAATTTTATTTTCTAGTCATAATATTTTCCTAAAGGAAGCTGGTAAAGGCTTTTGCTAGCAGTAGGTCAGTTATATCCCTTACACATGCATGGTGAGAGAGAAGTGTATTAAAATATAGGAAAATGAGAACAAGCCTGCATGCATTAAATCATATATTCATTTAAAGAACCAAGAGATCATTTTTTTTTTCATTTTCCTTTGGACTGTCCCACACACAGATTATATTCTTCTCCATTTATTAATGCAGGATGAGTCTTAGCACAAGAAGTAGAGCAGGCATGGCACAGGAGGAATATGCTGTCATAGTTCTGACGTGTTACTCTCATGACCCCTGTGGTACTTACTCACCCAGAGGGTTATGTTCGTCGTCTTGACCTTTGTTCCCACCTAACTTCATTAGGTATTTGGATATAAGCATTTTATTGTTGGGGGTTGTGGACCCAGTTTTCTTTATTTATATTTAATTAGATATGTATTTGCCAATCTGGAATGTCTAACTTAGCTGTAACTTGAGTTTTTTGTTTACAAACTCTCTGTGGTTATTTATATGTTATCTTGCAAAATGCAACAAATAATAAAATCCTTAAGTTGTTCAGGAAAAAAGAAATGGATCATGCCTCTCCAGTTTTTTTTTTAACCCATTTAATAGAATTTATTTTTGATTATTTTCTTATTTTTGCATCTTAAGGATGAATCATTTGAAAACCATGGTTGCTGAAAATCTGGAGGGAAATAAACATATCACCCACATGGATTTGCGGGACAATCAGCTGACTGACTTGGATCTCAGCTCCTTGTGTAGCTTGGAGCAGCTGCATTGTGAGCGGAACCAGCTGAGGGAGCTGACACTGAGTGGCTTCTCCCTTCGAACTCTCTATGCCAATTCGAACAGTGAGTGCTCTGTAATACCTCCTGTTTTTCTCTTTCAGCGCCAGTGCAGCTTGCTAAGAACAGTGGCGTCCGTGGTACTTCTCAGCCACTCTGCAGAATGGAGTGTGTGGTTCATTGAGGTCAAGCTTTGTCCTTTTTTTTTTGGACAAGCAGAGTTAGAAACAGAGAAAAGGTCTTCCTTCTATTGGCTCACCCCCCTAAATGGCCATTACGGCTGGCGTGCTGATCTGAAGCCAGGAAACCAGCTGCTTCCTCCTGGTCTCCCATGTGGGTGCAGGGTCCAAGCACTTGGGCCATCCTCCACTGCCTTCCTGGGCCACAGCAGAGAGCTGGACTGGAAGAGGAGCAACTGGGACAGAATCTGGTGCCCCAACCGGGACTAGAACTCTGAGTACTGGCGCCGCAGGCGGAGGATTAGCCTATTGAGCCGCAGCGCCGGCCTAGCTTTGTCTTTTAATGTTACTGTTAATCACTGTGCATAAGAAGACATAGTAAGATACTTTAAGGTTCACTAAGTGTGCATAATAAGAGGCATTTCCACAAAACACTGGAGAGTGGAGAGGTGGGCAGGCATGTACAAAACAGATTATCAACAGTGGTTTAGAACGAGGATTGGCAAATTCACATATGCACAATTCTATGTGTATAAGAATTTTTATCGCATCATTGTTTTAATGGAAAAATAGGAAAAAATAAGATTATCATGGGGGTGGTGTTATGGTGCAGTGGCATAAGCCCTTGCTTCTGATGCCAGCTCCCACATCTGAATGCTGATTTCAGTCCTGGCTACTCTGCTTGCAATCTGGCTTCCCACTAATATGGCTGGGAAGTCCAGATGCTTGGGCTCCTGCCATACACATACAAAACCCAGAAGGAATTCCTGGCTCTTGGCTTGGGCCTGGCCCAGCGTAGGCTGTTGGCCATTTGGAGAGTGAACTAGCAGATGGAAGATAAATCTGTCTGTCTGTCTCTTTTTCTCTCTGTCTCATTCTGCCTTTCAGATAAATAATGACTATTATGAGGAAAATGCATAAATCAGTAGTTACATAGTGATTTATTTAAGATTTGTTTATTGTTTTGAGAGGCAGAGTTAGAGAGAGAGATAGGGAGAGACAGAGAGGTCTACCATTTGCTGGTTCATTCCCCAAATGGCTGCAGTGATGCAGCTGGGCTGATCTGAAGCCAGGAGCCAGGAGCTCCTTCTGGGTCTCCCACGCAGGTGCAGGGGCCCAAGCACTTGGGCCATCTTCCGCTGCTTTCCCAGGCTGTGAGCAGAGAGCTGGGTAGGAAAAGGAGCAGCTGGGACTTGAACTGGCCACTATGTGGGATGCCAGTGCCACAGGTGGAAGCTTAACCTACTATGCCACAGTACTGGCCCCTAGTTACATATTTATACAATATAATGTGTCAGAGCAGTGGACATTAATATACTAAGATTTTATATGTTAATATAGAATAATCAGAAACATTTTTTGAGGGGGGAAGAAAGTAAGTAGTTGCACAATATGTATATTGTGATAGTTATTTCAAAATTTAAAACATATGGAAAAAATTTTTTTATCTGTATAAGTGTGCCATGACAGCTTGAAAGTATCCATGGGAATGATAAAAACCATATTCAAGATGATGTTTACCTTGTCATATGTGTATTTTTAAAATTCTGTTTAAAAGTCTATAGCTTGTTAAAGCAGAATGTGTATTTGTTAAAAGCTAGATGATGGGTAAAAGAAACTTCATTATTCTCTTTTCAGTACCTCTAAAGTTAATTAGGGTAAAATAAAGTGAAGGACTTTTGCTTTTGTTGCCTTCTGTCATATTATAAAAACTTCCAATTGTAACAAATTACTTGGCTTGAGCAGAATAGTTCTAAAACTGATGAGTGTTTATTTCCTATGACGTGGTGGTAGTAGTATGCCCTTCCGTGACATGATGGTAGTAGGTCCTTGCCATGAAAGTATTTGTTATTGGGACCATCTTCATTCCCTAATATGTTTAGAGATCCTGAATGCCTGGCCCTCATGGGAAAGAACTCACTGATACATGTACAGTCCTTAGTCAGCGGCAGTGTCACAGCAATGTACTGAACAGGGCTTCTTTGAGGTTAGCAATCCTTAAGTTTGATAATCTGGAAAAATTCACATAAAACAGTTGTACTTTCAGTGTCCCAAGGTAAAGAACTCAGCTTCACAAAAGAGGTTATCCAGGTGATCAGTTAATACAGGAAAAAGTTCTCAACTTATCTAGTCATCAGGAATAAGGAAATTAAACCCATGTGGGATACAATTCTGGACCTACCAGGATGACTAGAATGGTAGCTGTTGGGAATATAATTTGGTATTGCATGGGAAAATTTTGGTATTCTCTCCTAGAACTGAACATGGCCCTGCCTTGTATTTGGCAATTCTCCACCTAGGCCAATATTCACCCTAAATGCTTGTTTTAGTCCACAAAAGATGTTGACAGAAGCACTGTTTAAAGTAACCTCAAACTGGAAAGACTTAAATGCCTAAGAGCTAACTTATTGTGATGTATTCCCATAAAAGAACTTTATCTGAGCAGGCATGAAATGAATCAACTATAACTATATACAAACAATATGAACAGACCTCAGCAAGCATAATATGGAGTGAATGAAGCCAGATAAAAGTTTTATGTAAGTTAGATGTGTATGTATATAGTTATATTAATAGGCAAAAGAACCTGTGGTGTTGGGAGTCAAGATAGTATTGCCCTTGTGGGACAGTGGAGGAGTGTGTGGGGAAGCCTCTGGGGAACAGGCAATGATCTGTCTCTGCGTCTAGAAACTCTTGTACATTCAGTTTGTGAAAATCCATTCTTCTCTGCAATTAAGATTATTATACTTTTCTGTATTTGTGTTATATTTTAATTCAAAGTTAAAATATTGCCAGTAAAAATCCATTTATTATTTTTTCAAGTTAAAAGACTAAGTAGTTCCTGTTAGTGTGTAACAACTGCCTGAAGCAGTGTGAATCCAATGCAGTACAGTGCAGGATCTGTCAATTAGTTACTTGTTTTTCTAGACAGATTGGGATCCAGCAGTTAAGGACATCCATTTTCTATCTGATACTTATTCTCAGTAATCTAATTTTTTTTTTTTTTTTTTTTTTCCTTACTAGAGCTGACAGCAGTAAATGTGTATCCAGTTCCTAGTCTTCTCACTACCCTGGAACTCTCCCGGTGAGTGTATCTCCTGAGGGTGGTTCTTGTTTGTTGCTTAATATTTAAGAGAGGTATGTGGATACTTGGCAATTTTAAAGTATAAGAAACCTGTTGAAATATTTGGGTAACCAGAAGAAAGATGAGAGGATGAGTGGAGGAACCAGTTTAATACCTGTACTGTAGAGTTAGAGGAAGGATGCTCTTGAAACACAGAGGTGCCTATAGATTACTCAAAGACTAGATATAAAAAAAAAAGATTTATTTATTTGTTTGAAAGGCAGAGTTACAGAGAGGGGGAGAGAGAGAGATGGATCTTGCATCTGCTGGTTCACTCCCCAGATGGTTGCAATGGCCAGGGCTGGACTGGACTAGTCTGAAGCCAGGAGCCAGGAGCTTCTTTGAGGTCTCTAATATGGGTGGCCAGAGCCCAAGCACTTGGGCATCTTCTGCTTTTCCCAGGCACATTAGTAGGGAGCTGAATAGGAAGCGGAGCAGCCAGGACTCAAATGGGCTCCCCTATGGGATGCCTGCATTGTAGGTGGCAGCTTAACCTGATATGCTACAACTCTGGTCCCTCAAAGACTAAAGATGATGCAAACATAGAAGACCTTTTATCTTCATGTCAGGGATTTTCATTTTTGTCAGTTGAAATCAATTAATTCTTTTTAGATGCAACTTTAAAAAAATAATTTTTTATACTGTCATGTCCCATGGTGGTCTGAGTTTTAGAGATATTAATTACATTCAGGACTTTTTTTTTTTTTTTAATTTTCTATTGGTGGTCAGGAGTAGGCATAAATGTGATTCACTTTCTTTTATTTGCTCATTTCCAATCTTGTGATAGGCATTTGGGATTCAGTGACTGAGTTTTATAATCTGATGAACTGATTGACAGTCAAACAAGCTTTACAGGACAGCGTTCTAATGACTGTGAATGTAGGGTGCACAAAGCAGTACAAACAGCAGTGGACAGGGTCCAACATGGTCAGAATTACTGTGAAAACTGAGGTCAATGTGCAATACGCAGTGCGGTGCAGTGTCTGGCATACAGTAGTAAAACTACTGCCTGCACCGCCCATAGCCCATATGGGCACCAGTGCGAGTCCTGGCTGCTCTGCTTCTGATCCAGTTCTCTGCTAATGTGCCTCGGAAAGCAACAGAAAATGGACTCCCACGTGGGAGACCTGGAAGAAGCTCTTCTTGGCTCCTGGCTTCAGATAGGCCCAGCTCTGGCTGTTAAAGCCATTTGGGGAGTGAACCAGCAGATGGAAGATATCTCTTCTCCCTCTCTTTCTCTCTCTCTCTCTCTTTCTGCCTCTCTGTAACTGTACCTTTCAAATAAATAAATAAACCTTAAAAAAAATAAATAAATAAGGGGCCAGTGCAGCAGGTTAATCCTCCACCTGTGGTGCCAGCATCCCATATGGGTGCTGGTTCTAGTCCCAGCTACTCCTCTTCTGATCCAGCTCTCTGCTATGGCCTGAGAAAGCAGTGGAAGATGGCCTAAGTGCTTGAGCCCCTGCACCCCGTGGGAGACGCAGAGGAAGTTCCTGGCTTCTGGCTTCGGATCACTCCAGCTCTGGCCATTGCAGCCGTTTGGGAGTGAACCACCAGATGGAAAACATTTCTCTGTCTCTCTCTCTCACTGTCTATAGCTCTACCTGTCAAATAAATAAATTAAAAAAACCTTAAAAAAATAAAGAAATAATACCTATTGTGGCTTTTACTTTATTATTGTTAAGCTATTTATATTCCTACTCGTTCGTTTCTTTGTGGTATAACCCCAGCATAGGTCAATGCTAAGAATTCATCTTTTCCCTGGACCTTGACCATTTTTGAAGAAAATCACAGGGCTGGCGTGGTGACACTGACATCTCATAAAGGCACAGATTCAAGTCTTGGCTGGTCCAGCTCCAATCCAGCTCCCTGCTAGTGCTCCTGGAAAGTCCTTGGGCCCCTCACCCACATGGGAGACCTGGATGAAGCTCCAGGATCCTGCTTCGGTCTGGCACAGCCCTGGCTATTGCAGCCATTTGGGGAGTGAACCAGCAGATGGAAGATCTCTCTCTCTCTGTTTCTCTCTCCCTCCCTCCCTCTCTCCCTCTCTACCTCTCTCCCTTCTCTGTTGCTCTAATTTTTTAAAATTTTATTTTTAAAATTTTCTTTAAAAAATTTGTTTGAGAGATAGAGTTACAGAGAGAGGAAGAGACAGAGAGAGGTCTTCCATCTGCTTGTTTACTCCCCAAAATGGCCATAATGGCCAGAGATGGGCCTGTCCAAAGCCAGGAGCTAGGAACTTCCTCCGTGTTTCCCACACTGGTGCAGGGGCCCAGGCACTTGGGCCATATTCCACTGCTTTCCCAGGCCATTAGCAGAGAGCTGGATTGGAAGAGGGGCAGCTAGGACATGAACCAGTGCCCATGGGATGCTGGTGCCCCAGACAGAGGCTTAACCCTAGTATGCCACAGTGCCGGCCCCAATAAATTAAAAAAAAAAAAAATCAAATCAAGGTGGATAGCACTACAAATTCGTGATTTCCAACCTCTTCTGAGCCTATTGGCTTTTCTTTTTCTCTCTCCTTCCATTGTCCTCAGCACTGTTGCCTATCACTCTACTCATCCCTCATCCAGTCTCTTCCACTCTAGACTGCTTCCCTAGAGGCTAAAGGCCATTATGGCTTACTTCCTTAATCTTCCTACCAATTTGGATTTGCATAGACTTGACTCTTATCCATTGTCAGCTTCCTTCCTCTGTTGAAGCCAATCCAGCTGTCTGGCTTTTGGCTTTATTCATCCCACTGCCCTGACTTGCTCTGTTAGTCATCCTCTTCCTCCCTACCACGTGTGTTTTTCTCATCCTGTCTGTATATACACGCTTCTCTTCTGTCTTAACAAACAGAAAAAGTTACCTTTGCCTCACAATCCCCCAGCTACTTTTTAATTTTTTTTGATAGGCAGAGTTAGAGAGAGAGAGAGAGAGCGAGAAAGGTCTTCCTTTTTCCGTTGGTTCACCCCCTAAGTGGCCGCTACGGCCGGCATGCTGCGCTGATCTAAAGCCAGGAGCCAGGTGCTTCCTCCTGGTCTCCCATGTGGGTGCAGGGCCCAAGCACTTGGGCCATCCTCCACTGCCTTCCCGGGCCACAGCAGAGAGCTGGACTGGAACTGGAGTAACCAGGACAGAATCCAGCGCCCTGACCGGGACTAGAACCCGGTGTGCTGGTGCCGCAGGCGGAGGATTAGCCTAGTGAGCCACAGCGCCAGCCACCCAGCTACTTCTAATCCCTCTTAAGCCCTTTTGGTTCATGTTTCTCAAGAATTATTTACAGTTGTTGACTCTGTTCCCATTTGGTTATTGCACCAATAATTCTATTTAGACCCCCTCTTACAGAACTTTTCTGTGTTGACACAGTTAACTTTGGCTGGCCTTTTTCTGACCTTTTTCGTGCCTCTTTGGCTATTTCTTTTGCCTCTCTTGCATACTCTTCTTTTTCATAGACTTTTAGAGGCTGATTGTCTCCCAGGGCTCTGTCCTTATTCCATTGCATCTCACTGGATGTGATCTCATTTCCTCCAAAGATTTCAGCTGCATTCAAGTGTCAGTAACACCCAGATATCCAGCCCAGGCCCCTTCTCTGAGACTCAGACCCATCTGTCCAGTTCTGTACTGGACACTTCAACCTGCATATCCCCAAGTACCTCACATATATGCAAGATTAAGCTCATTATCCACCCCTGCATCGTGTCTTAACTTGTATGTCTTGTGTCTATTCCAGTCATTGGCCTTATCTCTCTGGTCATCTGGGCTATGCGCTTGCCTCTGCTATTCCCCACATCTAGTGCATCTCCAGGTTGTTTTATTTTTGTCTCTGAGTATTTCTGGAATGCTTCCATGGCTGCCTCTACCCTCCGACTTATTACTGCTCATTCAGGCCTTCATCATTTCTTGTCTGGAATTCTATAATAGATTTCTGATTGTTCTTCCTTTTACCAACAGAACCAGGTTCTCAATCAGACCTTTATGTGTCCAAAGAGTAATCTATTTAAAGTGCAACACTGATTGATATTTTCTTTCTTTTTTCTTTTCTTTCTTTTTCTTTTCTTTTTTTTTTTTTTTTGACAGGCAGAGTGGACAGTGAGAGAGGTAGAGACAGAGAGAAAGGTCTTCCTTTTGCCGTTGGTTCACCCTCCAATGGCCGCCGCGGCTGGCGTGCCGCGGCCGGCGCACCGCGCTGATCCAAAGGCAGGAGCCAGGTGCTTCTCCTGGTCTCCCATGGGGTGCAGGGCCCAAGCACCTGGGCCATCCTCCACTGCACTCCCTGGCCACAGCAGAGAGCTGGCCTGGAAGAGGGGCAACCGGGACAGAATCCAGTGCCCCGACTGGGACTAGAACCCGGTGTGCTGGCACTGCAAGGCGGAGGATTAGCCTAGTGAGCCGCGGCGCCGGCTTTTTTTTTTTTTTTTTTTTTTTGACAGAGTGGAGAGAGAGAGAGAGAGAGAAAGAGAAAGAGAGAAAGGTCTTCCTTTTGCCGTTGGTTCACCCTCCAATGGCCACCACGGCCGGCGCGCTGCGGCTGGCGCATCGTGCTGATCCGAAGCCAGGAGCCAGGTGCTTATCCTGGTTTCCCATGCGGGTGCAGGGCCCAAGCACTTGGGCCATCCTTCACTGCACTCCCGGGCCATAGCAGAGAGCTGGCCTGGAAGAGGGGCAACCGGGACAGAATCCAGCGCCCCAACCGGGACTAGAACCTGGTGTGCCGGGGCCGCAATTCGGAGGATTAGCCTATTGAGCTGCGGCGCCAGCCCCACTGATTGATATTGACCCTTTACTGCCTGTGAACATTTCTGTGAGGCTTCTTTGCCTGAAAATCAAGTCCTAGGCTTCTGAACATGCTTTAGTCCTGATCCTAACTTCTTTTTTCTGTTCTCCTCTTGTCCTTCATTGCTCCATCATCACCAGACTGCTTATCATTCCCCATATACGTCAAGCTCATGTTCTCACTCCTCATGTAAGGCCATGGTACACCAGTCTTCAAAAATTTTTTTTGTACAATTAAAAATTTATATAAGGTGACCATATTTCATGTATTTTATATATACATATTTTGGGGCATAGTGATACTTCCCACCCTACCATCCCTCCTGTCCTCAAACCCACCCTCCGTTCTCCTTCCTTTCTTCTTTCTTTTAATTTTTACAATGACATACTTTCAGTTTATTTTATAATCATAAGCTTCGCCCTCAACTATATAAATAATTTAACAAATAATAATAAGAAAATATATTGTTCCTCAACAATAGAGACAAGGGCTATAAATAATAATTCTCAAAAGTGTCAGTTTGATAGACATTATAATTTTTTATACTCTGTTAGTTACCACAGATTAGGGAAAACATATAGTATTTGTCTTTTAGAACTAGCTTATTTCACTGAGTGTTTTCATTTCCAGTTGTATCTGTTTTGTTTTGAAAGACAAGAATTTCATTGTTTTTATGGCTGAATAGTATTCCATGGTGTATTTATACCATATTTTCTTTATGAACTAATGGATATCTGGGAAGATTTGATATCTTAGCTATTGTGAATTGAGCTGCAATAAACATGGGGGTACAGATAATAACTTCTTTTTAAAAAAGATTTATTTGTTAATGTGAAAGAGTTACACAGAGAGAGAAGGAGAGGCAGAGAGGTCTTCCATCCTCCACTGATTCACTCCCCAATTGACTGCAATGGCCAGAACTGCGCTGATTCAAAACCAGGAGCCAGGAGCTTCTTCCAGGTCTCCCACGAGTGTGCAGGGGCCCAAAGACTTGGGCCATCTTCTGCTGCTTTTCCCAGGCCATAGCAGAGAGCTGGATCGGAAGTGGAGAAGCCAGGACTCGAACCAGTGCCCATATAGGATGCCGGCACTGCAGGCGGTAGTTTTACCCACTACACCACAGTGCCGGCTCAGATAATAACTTTTTTTAAAAAAGATTTATTTATTTATTTGAAAGGCAGAGTTACAAAGAGGCAGAGGAAGAGAGAGGGGTCTTCATTCGCTGGTTCACTCCCCAAATGGCTGGAGATGGGTCGATCCAAAGCCAGGAGCCAGGAGTTTCTTCTGTGTTTTCCATATGGGTGCAGGGGCCCAAAGACTTGGGCCATTTTCCATTGCTTTCCCAGTCTCATTAGCAGAGAGTTGGATCAGAGGTGGAACAGCTAGGACTCGAACTGGTGCCTATGTGGAATACCAGCATTGCAGGCAGTGTCTTTACCCACTGCACCACAGCGCCCAATGATAACTCTTTTCATATGCTGATTTCATTTTGTTTGGGTAAATTCGCCGCAGTTGGATGGCTGGGTCACATGGTAGATCTATTTTCAGATTTCTGAGAAATCTCCATTCTGTCTTCCACAATTTCTGTACTAGTCCATATTCCACCAACAGTGGATTAGGGTGCCTTTTCTCCCACATCATTACCAGCATTTATGATTTTTTGATTTCTTATTGGAGTGAAATGAATCCTGATTGTCGTTTCTATTTGCATTTGCCTGATGGCTAGTGATACTGAACGTTTTTTTCAGGTATTTGTTGGCCACTTGAATTTACTCTTTGGAAAAATGCCTGTTAAATCATTTGGTCATTTCCTAACTGGATTGTTTGTTTTGTTGCTGTTGAGTTTCTTTAGCTCTACAGATTCTGAATATTAATCCTTTATCAGTTGCTTAGTCTGCAAATATTTTCTCCCATTCTGTTGGTTGCCTCTTCATTTTGCTGAGTGTTTCCTTTGCAATGCAGAAGCTTCTTAGATTGATGTAGTCCCATTTGTCTATTTTGACTTTGATTGCCTGTGCTTCTGGGGTCTTTTCCAAGAAGTCTTCGCCTGTGTCAGTGTCTTAAAGAGTTTCATGAATATTCTCTAGTAATTTGATGGTATCAGGTTGTAGATTTAGATCCTTGATCCATTTTGAGTGGATTTTTGTGTGAGGTAGGGATCTTGTTTCATATTTCTGCACACAAAGATCCAATTTTCCCAGCACCATTTGTTGAAGAGACTGTCCTTTGTCCAGCGGTTGATTTAGTTGTTTTGTCAGGGATGAGTTGGTTGTAGATGCATGGATTGATTTCCGGGATTTGTATTCTGTTCCATTGGTCTACATGACTATTTATGTGCCAGTACTAGGCTGTTCTGATTTTAACTGAACTGTAGCTTATCTTGAAATCTGGTATTGTGTTGCCTCTGGCTTTCTTTTTGTTGTTTACAATTGCTTTAGCTATTTGGGGGGTCTCTTGTGTTTCCATATGGATTTTAGCATTGTTCTTTACTAGATCTGAGAAGAATGTCATTGGAATTTTGATTGGGATCACACTGAATCTGTAAATTGCTTTTAGTAGTATGTATTTTTTGCTGGCATTAATTCTTCCAATCCATGAACTTAGAAGATTTTTCAATGTTTTTGTGTCTTCTATTTCTTTCTTTAGTGTTTTATAAGTTTCATCATAGAAATAATTCACCTCCTTTGTTAAATTTATTCCAAGTTATTTAAATGTTTTGGGACCAGCGCTGTGGAATAGTAGGTTAATCCTCCAGCAGTGGCACCAGCATCCCATGTGGGTGCCGATTCTAGTCCCAATCCAGCTTTCTGCTATGGCCTGGGAAAGCAGTGAAGGATGGCCCAAGGGCTTGGGCCTCTGCACCTGCAAGGAGACTGGGAAGAAGCACCTGGCTCATGGCTTTGGATCGGTACAGCTCTGGCCATTGCAGCCATCTGGAGAGTGAACCAATGGAGGGAAAACCTTTCTGTCTCTCCCTCTCACTGTCTGTAACTCTACCTCTCAAATAAATAAAATCTTTAAAAAAAATTTTAAATGTTTTGTAGCTATTATGAAAGAGACTTAAAAGAACTTAAAAGTT
This sequence comes from Oryctolagus cuniculus, assembly GCF_964237555.1. Lineage (NCBI taxonomy): Eukaryota > Metazoa > Chordata > Mammalia > Lagomorpha > Leporidae > Oryctolagus > Oryctolagus cuniculus. The sequence continues at coordinate 55,594,734 of NC_091449.1, forward strand.
CTTTCTCAGCATAGCATTGTCTGTGTATACAAAATTTTTTGATTTTTGTGTGTTAATTTTATATCTTGCAACTTTTAGAGTTCCAATAGTCTCTTAGTGGAGTCTTTTGGCTCTCCTATATAAATAATTATGTTATCTCTAAACAGATAATTTGAATTCTTCCTTTCCAATTTGTATCCCTTTGGTTTCTTTTTCTTGCCATTCAATTTGATATTTCTCATAAATTTCCTTGATTGTGTTGAGGAATGTTTCTTATACTCAGTTTACTTAAGATTTTGATCATGAAAAGATGTTGTATTTTGTTAAATGGTTTCTCTGCATCTATTGAGATAATCATGGCTTTTATTCTTCAATTTATTAATGTAATATATTGCATTTACCGACTTGCATATATGGAACCATCCGCTGCACACCAGGGATAAATCCCACTTAGTCTGGGTGAACAATCTTTGTGATGTGTTGTTGGATTCATTTAGCTAGAATTTTGTTGAGGATTTTTACACCTATGTTCATAGTGCTATTGGTCTGTAGTTCTCTTCCTTTGTTGCATCTTTTTCTGGTTTTTGAATTAAAGTGATGCTGGCCTCACTGAAGGAGTTTGGGAAGATTTCCTCCCTTTCAATTGTTTTGAATATTTGAGAAGAATTAGAATTTAAAAGTTCTTTAAGAGTCTGGTAGAATTCAGCAGTGAAGCCATCTGGTCCTGGGTTTTTCTTTGTTGGGAGGGTCTTTATTACTGATTTAATCTTCATCTTGGTTATTGTTCTTTTAGGTTCTGTGTCTTCATGACTCGATTTTGGTAGATTGTATGTGTCCAGGAATCTATTTCTTCCAGATTTCCTGATTTGTTGGCATATAGCTGTTTGTAGTAATTCCTGATGATTCTTTTTACTTCTGTGGTATCCACTGATCTCCTTTTTTATCTCTGATTTTATTGATTTGGGTCTTTTCCTTCTCTCTCTCTCTCTCTCTCTTAGTGTATCAGTCTTGTTTATTTATTTTTTTAAACCAGCTCTTTATTTCACTGAGATATATATATATGTACATATATATTATGTCTCAATTTTGCTTATTTCTTCTTTAATTTTTGATTATTTCTTTCCTTCTACTAATTTTGGGTTTGGTTTGTTGTTGTTTTTCCAGGTCCTTGAGATGCTTTAAAAGCTCATTTATTTGATGTGTTTCCAAATTTATTGATGCAGGCACTAATTGCTGTAAATTCCCTTCTTAACACTACTTTTGCTGTATCCTGTAAGTTTTGATATGTTATATTGTCATCTTCATTCTTATAGAGAAATTGTTTGATTTCCCTTTTGATTTTTTTCTATGAGCCTCTGTTCATTCAGGACTCTGTTCAGTCTCCATGTGTTGGCATATTTTCTAGAGGTTCTTAAGTTTTTAATTTCCAGCTTCATTCCATTGTGGTCAGAAATGGTATATGGTGGGGCCGGTGCCATGGCTCACTTGGTTAATCCTCCGCCTGCGGTGCCGGCATCCTGTGGGTGCCCCGTTCTAGTCCCGGTTGCTCCTCTTCCAGTCCAGCTCTCTGCTATAGCCTGGGAGGGCAGTGGAGGATGGCCCAAGTGCTTGGGCGCCTGCACCTGCATGGGAGACCAGGAAGAAGCACCTGGCTCCGGGCTTCAGATCAGCATAGCTCTGGCTGTAGCGGCCATTTGTGGGGTGAACCAATGGAAAGAAGACCTTTATCTCTGTCTCTCTCTCTCACTGTCTAACTCTGTTAAATAAATAAAAAATATTTTAAAAAAAGAAATGGTACATGGTACTTTTTTCAATTTATATGAATTTGATGAGACTTGCTTTATGGCCTGGCATATGGTCTATCCAGAGAAAATTCCGTGCACTGGTGAAAATGTGTATTCTGCTGCTGCGGGTTGGAATGTTTGTAGGTAGTCAGGTCCGTTTGGTCCATAATGTAGATGAGCACTGTTGATTCTTGTTGATTTTCTGTCTAGTTGATCTGTCCACTGATGAAAGTGGGGTGTTGAAGTCCTCCATTACTATTGTATTGGAATCCATATCTCCCTTTAGATCCATTAACATTTGTTGTAAATAGCCAGGCACCCTGGTACTGGGTGCATATACATTTATTATAGTTACGTCTTCCTGTTGAATTGATCCTTAGTCATTAAATAATGCCCTTCTTTGTCTCTTCTAACAGTATTTGTGTTAAAGTCTATTTTTCCTGATATTAGGATAGGTACAATTGCTCGTTTTTGCTTTCCCTTAGTATGGAATATTATTTTTTTCCCATCCTTTCTCTTATAGTCTCTGTGTGTCTTTGTTGACAAGGTGCGTTTCTTGTAGGCAGGAAATAGATGGTCTTATTTTTTAATGCATTCAGCCAGTTTGTATTTTTTAGTTGGAGAATTTAGTCCATTTAGATTCAAGGTTAGTATTGATAAGTAATGACTTGGTTCTGCCAGTTTTCTATAAATATTACTATTGTTTGCTTTGGATTTCCTTTGTACTTTTACTAGAAATTTTCTGTCTTCACATTATTTCATAATGATGACTGTCTGTGTTTCTGTGTGTAGCACATCCTTAAGCATCATTTGTAAGGCTGTTTGATTTGGAAGGTCTTTATTTCACCTTCGTTCATAAATGAGAGCTTTGCTGGGTATAGTATTCTGGGTTGATGGTTTTTTTCTGTTAAGACTTGGACTATGTATCTCCATTCTCTCCTAGTCTGTAGGGTTTCTGATAAGAAATCAGCTGTGAGTCTAATTGGAGATCCTCTGAAGGTAATCTGTCATTTCTCTTGTGCACATTTTATAATCTTTTCTCTATGTTTTTCTATTGAAAGTTGACTACAGTGTGTGTGATGAAAATCTTTTCTGGTCATGTCTATTAAGAATTCTATGTGCTTCCTGTACTTGGATGTCCTTATATTTCTCCAAATTAGGGAAGTTTTCCATTATTGTTTCACAGGATATGCCTTATAACCTATCTTCTCTTTCCACACCTTCAGAAGCTACTAAGACCCATATGTTGGGTCATTTGATAGTATCCCATAAATCTTGAACACAGTTTTTAATTTTTCTAATTTCTTCCTTTTTTATTTTATTTTTTAAAATTTGACTGTTTGCTAAGATTTGTCTTCTAATTTGAATATTCTTTCTTCTGCCTCACCAGGTCTGTTGTTAAGGATTTCCACTGTATTTTTGATTTGACATATTGTATTTTTATTCTTAATATTTCAGTATGATTTCTCTTCAAAATCTCTATCTCATAGGAAAACTTTTCATGCTTCTCATGTTTGGATTTCTTTAGCTCATGAATTTGCTTCTCATTGTTTCTGAGTAATCCTGTGATCATTCTTTTGAATTCATTTTTAGACATTTCATCGTTCTCTTCATCTTCACAATCTAATATTGAAGTGGTGTTGTGTTCCTTTGGGGGAGTCATGTTGTCTTCCTTGTTGTTTCTTTTATTTCCGTGTTTATTTTTGGGGATTTGTGGAAACACTTGTTAGTTTTCTCCACTGATGGGTTTTATTTTTGAACTGTGGCTTAGTGGAGTGTCTACTCCTTCAGTGATTACCCAGAGGTATATGCTGGGTGGGGCCAGGGAGCTCTGGTCAGTCTCAAGGGTAGGGTGAGAATCCAAGGTGATACCCAAGTTGGGTGTCATAGATTTTTTCTGTTGTCAGCAGGGGGTAGGGTATGATCTCCCCTGCTGGCATAATCACAACCTCACGTCCCCTTTTCCAAGGTGATCAATGCCTATGGTTAGCCCACAGTGGGTATAACCCCCCACTGTTGCAGGTACATGAATTGCACAAAGGATCTGTGCAGTCCTCAGTGTAAGCATGGAACCCTCTGCAATGACCCACCCCAGGCAGTTAGGGAGCTCTGAGCCTCACACACTGGGCACAGTGATTTCCCAAATACCCAGCTATACCCCAGGCCCTATCATGCAGTCCCAGAATTCTCAGTCATAGCACCCAAGGCTCTCACAGTCACGGGGAGATGAGGATCCCCTCTCAGCCCCATGAGTCTGCCCTACCCATGGAGAGAGCAGAGACGTTCCCAGAGCTAGCTGCCTGTGGGTGCTCTGCCTTGGCAGTTAGAGCCCCATAACCTGTGATAGCTTAAGAAGGGAGCACTTCACATTCCCAAGTACATGCCCAGCCTGAGTCAGTTGCAAATGTGGATTTTTCCATCTGGTAAAATCCCCTGGTTATGTGCTGCAGCCTCTACTAGTTTTGAGATGGTGTCTTCTCCATACTGGTTGCCAGGTGCCCTTGTCGGGGGGTGGGGGGAGAAGGGGGAAGAAATGTGCTTTTCCTTTGCTGTTTCAGGTGGGTACCCTGCCCCCAACTAGGGCTCTAAGCCAGCCTCAAAGTTAGTGTGGTTCCCAAGGTTCTGCCTTACGCAGTATTGCCAGTGGCATGGGTTGCTGCGGTCTGCTCTGACCGCCCTCTCAGAAGCTCATCTCTCCTCCAATCCCTGGCTACAGCAGTTGTGGGTAGTGTCCCTGCTCGCTGCTGTGTGTCCACTCTTTCCACGTCTCTCCATGACATCCTTTCTTCTTTCTTTGGAGTTTGTATTGCAAATTTATCTCCAACTTTCCCTGGGTAATACACCTCTGCTTCTCTTCTGTCTTCCTCTGGTCACAGTCAGCGCATCTTTTCCCTATTCAGACATCGTGGAATCTCCTCTTCCAGATCTTACTCAGATGTCATTCATCCCAAGGAGCTTGTCTTGATCCTTTTCAGGCAAAATGTTCCCTTCACTAAACTTTTAGCAGTATCTGCATTTCTTAAATACAGCACTTACCTCAGTCTGCTTCCTTGTGTCCTTTAGTCATTCCAGAGAAACCTGCACCTAGAGAATAAAGTTCCTTTACTAAGTGTCAGCTCTACTAAGTATTGAGTTCATGTTTCAAACCATAGATGGTTTTTCCTTCACTTGATACATGTTGTCCTTACTTCACTTTGATTCATTGTTTATTTTCCTTGGAATTTGATTCTCATCTCCCCTGAGGCACTCCTGCTCATTTTATTTTATTTTATTTTTAATTTATGAATTTGAAAAGCAGAGTGACATAGACAGAGACAGAAAGAGGAAGAGATCTTCCATCCTCTGGTCCATTTCCCAAATGGCCGCAACAGCTGGTCCTGGGCCAAGCCAAAGCCAGAAGCCATGAACTCCATCCACGTCTCCCATATGGGTTTCCTTGGCCAAAGTACTTGGGCCATCTTCTGCTGCTTTACCAGTGCATTAGTATGGAACTGCATCAGAAATGGAGCAGCCAGCACTTGAACCTGCTTACCTTGCTGCACCAGAACTCCGGCCCCCATGCTATTTTTTTTTCCAGTGCCTGGAAGGGCTAGTTCTGCCTTACTGCTTTTTCTCCGTGATATTCTTTGATAGTTTATAAATTTTCAAAATGCATTTCAGATTTTTGATTTTGTAGTGTAAAAATGGAAATTGTGCTATCTGGTATGAGATTCCGGTGTTGCAAGTGTACCATAACACTGGCCCCTCTTCATTTTCTAAAGGCTGTTTAAAATTCCACTTGCATTCATTCTTTCCTCATTTCTGCCTCACTCCAACCCATCACATGTTTACTTTTCTATCTTTTTTACATCCTTTGAGCAAGTGTCAGAATTTTTCCAGATTATATGTATTTGTGTGCTAGTTTCTCACTCTAATAATTCAACAGCCTTTACTTAGCACCTTCTGCATTCTAGTAGTGTACTTGGGACTGCCTTGTAGATTCTGTCCCTGCCCTCAAGGGGCTCCCAGACTCGTTAATAGATACCTTTCAGTCTAGTGAAATGAGTTCCACATGTCATCTTAAATTATGTCTTTTAATTTTTTTTTTTTTTTTGCCAGAAATCTGCTAGAATGTGTCCCTGACTGGGCCTGTGATGCAAAGAAGATAGAAATAATAGATGTGAGTTATAATGTTCTCACAGAGGTTCCTATGAGGTATGTGGGTATGTGTGGATGTGTGGATGTGTATGTGTGTATATATATTTTCAAGTTCCCACTCATTTGTTGAGTAAATATTGGTCACCTGATGAGTACAAGGCAATATGACTTGCCTTCAGGAATATGCTAATAGTTAATGCATGGTCTTGGCCTGCAAGGGACTTTAAAAGAGTCTAGTATAATATATGCATGGACAGCTGATAAAATATACTAAGAGTTGCTGGCATAGGTTGGTGATAGACTCATAGTTAATAATAGTTAATTTTATATTTTGAGTTATTATGAGATGGCAATGAACTTTGCTTTTATTATGATACCCAGTCCTTTAAAAACTGCTTATGAGGAAACTAAGGCTTAGACTAGCATAACCTGAGGTTGCACTTAACTAGAGAGTGATGGGAGCTGACGACTGAGTGTAGTCCTTAGTCCCAAGCCTTTGTACCCGATCACTACACCAAAGAAATAATTTTAGAAATGCAGAGGAGGAACTAGAGAGTGCCTCATGGAGAAGATGGCATTTGAGTTGACCTTTACCTGAAGGTGGCATTTCTCTAAATGGAGGTGTTAAGAGAGTAGTAGTTGGGGCTGGCACTGTGGTGTAGCGGGTAAAGCTGCCGCCTGCAGTGCCTGCATCCCATATGGGCACCGGTTCAAGTCCAGGCTGCTCCACTTCCCATGCAGCTGTCTGATATGGCCTGGGAAAGCAGTGAAAGATGGCCCAAGTCCTTGGGCCTTTGCACCCACATGAGATACCCAGAAGAAACTCCTGGCTCCTGGCTTTGGATCGGCCCAGTTCTGACTGTTGGGGGCCAAATGGGGAGTGAACTAGCGGATAGAAGACTCTTTCACTCTCTTCTCTCTCTATACCCTCAGTAACTCTGCCTTTCAAATAAATAAAATAAATCTTAAAAAAAAAATAAAACTTTCTGGACTTTATTGTTAAATGGCCTAGCATATTTTCTTTTAAAAAGTATTTATTTGAAACAGAGTGACAAGAGAGAGAAAGAGGGAAAGACAGAGAGTGAGTAGGATCATCCATCTGCTGGCTCACTCCCCAAATGTTCACAACAGCTGGGACTGGGCCAGGCTGAAACCAGGAGTTTGGAGTTCCATCTGGGTCTCCCATGTGTGTGGCAGGGGTCCAAATACTTGGGTCATCATCTCCTGCCCTCTCAGGAGCATTAGTAGGAAGCTGGATCAGATGCATAGAAGCTAGAGCTCAAAAAGGCATTCTAATATGGGGTGTGGATATCCTAAGCAGTGGTTTAATTTATTGCTTCAGAATGCCTGCAGCCTAGCAGATTTTAAGCATTTAATAAATAGTTTTTTGGGGCCAGCGCAATGGCTCCCTTGGTTAATCCTCCGCCTGTGGCGCTGGCATCCCAGATGGGCGCCAGGTTCTAGTCCCGGTTGCTCCTCTTCCAGTCCAGCTCTCTGCTGTGGCCCGGCAAGGCAGTGGAGGATGGCCCAAGTGCTTGGGCCTTGCACTCGCGTGGTAGCGCCTGGCTCCTGGCTTTGGATCGGCGTAGCTCCGGCCATAGTGGCCATTTTGGGGGGTGAACCAATGGAAGGAAGACCTTTCTCTCTGTCTCTCTCACTGGCTAACTCTGTCAAATAAATTAAAAAATTTTTTTTAAAGTTTTTCTTATAGTAAAATTTGTCTTATAAATGTATTATGTTAATAAGTTATGATAATATAATGAACTTCTAGAGAAGTTGCTTTTTTAGTTTAGGTCTCCTCTATGCTATTTGCTTTAGTTGATTTATCTTTTTCCTTTTTTAAGATTTATTTATTTGAAAGGCAGAGTTACAGAGGCAGGGGTGGTAGTCTTCTGTTCGCTGGTTCACTTCCCAAATGGCTGCAACAGCTGGAGCTGCACCGATCTGAAGCCAGGAGCCAGGAATTTCTTCCGGGTCTCCCATGCGGGTACAGGGACCCGGGCCATGCTGCATTGCCTTGCCAGGCCACAGCAGAGAGCTGGACTGGAAGAGGAGCAACTGGGACTAGAACCCGGCGCCCATCTAGGATGCCAGCGCCTCAGGTGGAGGATTAACCAAGTGAGACACGGCGCTGGCCCCCTTGGGCCATCTTCTACTGCTTTCCCAGGACATAGAGAGAGCTGGATCGGAAGTGGAGCAGCCAGGACTCAAACTGGCGTCCATGTGGGATGTCGGCACTGCAGACGGCGGCTTTACCCGCTACGCTACAGTGCTGGCCCCCCCTGATTTACCTTTTCTAAGATGATCTTCATGATTCCCTGGTGGGTGGTGGGTAACATGTAGTGTAGTTAGTTTCTTGACCCAGGCACTTAAGTGATTTTGCAATCTCGAAGAATATATTTCTATTACTTTATTGTTTTAGTCAAATAGCCTAGGACGAAAGCAAAAAGATTTATTTTTCAAAATGTATTTATTTGCATTATTCTCCTTTAGAATTCTGAGTAGTTTGAGTCTTAGAAAACTGATGATGGGACACAATCACATCCAAAACCTTCCAGCGCTGGTGGAGCACATCCCACTTGAGGTCCTGGATATTCAGCATAATGGACTCACCAGGCTGCCAGATACCCTCTTCTCCAGGGCTTTAAAGTAAGTATGCAGGACTTTTTTTCTGAAGAACAGAGTCATTGGCTAAGAAAATGGAGAAAACCAAGATGAGCAATAGTAATTTAGCATGGAGCTACAGGAGACACAAAAGTCATTTAGCCCACAAGTGTCTGCATTTGTTTTTTCTAGTATCTTATCCCACCCCTCCCTTTACATTGTTTGAGAGCTGTGAAGAGAGAAAGAATGAGAGAGCACACAAGAGCCAAGTGCACATGGGAGTGCTCCCATCCCCCAAAGCCTACAGTGGCTGGCGCGGGACCAAGGCTGAAGTTGAAGCCAGGAACTCAATCCAGGTCTCTCACATGGGTGGCAGGAACTCAATTACTTGAGCCATCACTACTTCCTCCTGGAATCTGCATTAGCAGGAAACTAGGGAGCTGGAAATCCAACCTAGACACTCAGATATGGGATGTAGGTGTTTCAATGGCTAGACCAAACACTCACCTTATTAGTTTGGCAGTGTATTAAAAAGTCTTTAAAATACACACACTCACACACACACATACATCCTTTGATCCCACAAATTCTGCTTCTTAGAATGTTCCTAAAAGTAAATGAATGCATACTTTGATCACTTCAGATACAAAGCGCTTCAAATTTGTCAGACTGAATTATAGCTGACAGTGACCTTTGCTTTGTGTTGACTGGCTTCCCTGATGGCTGTGATTTCATTCACTGAATGGTCCTTAAAGCACATAAGTAAGTGTTCGCACCAGTGTTTGTGATTGTGTGTGCATGGAAATGCAGATATGTCCGCTATCAGGCAGCTGTTGATAGATCACTAAATAATGATGTTAAAACCAGGTAGGGATAAAAACAGATGAATTTTTTTCTGAGAGGTGTTTGCATAGTGCAAATACATGTTGATATGATGCCCATCTGCATCCTTTCAGTAGATGCATTTAGAGTAAAAGATGAAGCTAGGTGTGAATCAGGCTCCAACAGAAACCTGGGAAAATAACCAAGCCTGTATTCTTTCCTTTCTACTTGGCTTCTGTGAATTGAGAAGAAGAAACTCTGGATAGAGTCAGTTAGAGAAAACTACATGAAGGAAATGAAGTTTTTTAATTTGGAGCTTGGAATGACAGCATTCCATCCTGAGATGACAGGATGGTTTCCACATAAGAAAGCAACAAATGAAGATAAAGGAAGTGATGATTTGTGTGTGTCCTCTCAGCCTCAGATACCTGAATGCATCTGCAAACAGTCTGGAGTGTTTGCCATCTGCTTGTGCTGCCGGCGAGAGTCTGAGCGTGCTGCAGCTGCTCTATCTGACCAGCAATCGCCTGACTGATCAGTGCATACCTGTCTTGGTTGGGTTCCCGCACCTGCGAGTCTTGCACCTTGCCAACAATCAACTACAGACCTTTCCTGCAAGGTGAGTGGATGCAAACTTTGATCACTTCAGATACAAAACATTTTACATTTGTCAGACTGAATTGGAGCTGACTATGACCTTTGCCTTATGTTAACTAATTCCCTGATGGCTGTAATTTCACTGAATGGAAAAATTTCTCTCTCTCTCTTTTTTTTTTTTAATAAAGATCATGCCATCTGCAAACGGATTTTTTTTTTAAAGATTTATTATTTATCTGAAAGGCAGAGAGAGGCAGAGGCAGAGGCAGAGGGAGAGAGAGAAACATCTTCCATGTGCTGGTTCACTCCCCAGATGGCCACACTAGCTGGAGCTGCACTAGTCTGAATCCAGGAGCTAGGAGCTTCTTCCAGGTCTCCCACGTGGATGCAGGAACCCAAGGACTTAGGCCATCTTCCACTGCTTTCCCAGGCTGTAGTGGAGAGCTGGATCGGAAGAAGAGCCACCAGGACTCGAAACCAGCACCCATATGGGATGCCAGCACTGTAGATGACGACTTTACCCACTACACTGCAGCGCTGGCCCTGAAAAATCTTAATGGTTCATACCAGGGCCGACACTGTGGTGCAGCAGGTTAAAGCCCCAGCCTACAGCACCCCATATGGGCACTGGTTTGAGTCCCAGCTGCTCCACTTCCGATTCAGCTCTCTGCTATGGCTTGGGAAAGCAGTAGAAGACAGACTAGGTCTGGACCCTACACCCACGTGGGAGATCTGGAAGAAGCTCCTGGCTCCTGACTTCAGATCAGGTCAGCTCTGGCTGTTGTGGTCATTTGGGGAGTGGACCAGCAAATGGAAGACCTCTCTCTGGCTATACCTCTCTCTCTGTAACTCTGTCTTTCAGATAAATTAAAAAAAAAAAAAGGTTCATAACTAGTTGCTAAGTATCAGTACAAGTGTGGTTAAAATGTGTTTAATTTTTAGTCCTAGTTACTTAATAGTGGTGTGGGAATATTTGACCTAGAAAAGTACAAGCTTATGAAGTCAAATTCTGAAGATAATTTTTTATCAACATTGTTTTATAAAATACTGTGAATCTATTAATTTACTCATAATATGACTTTATATATTGAATACCTACTATTTGCTAAATACTATGTGACTTGTAGTGAAATTGGTGAGACAGACATGTATAGGCAGTTTCGCTGTAGAGTAGTTAAGTGCAGGGTATGAAATATACACGCAGGTAGCCAGTAGTGCAGTATAGGGATGGGGGCAGAGTTTAGTTGGATTTCCTAGAGAAAGAGATTACTGTAGTTAGCCACACTGTATTTACATGAGGATACAGGAGAAACATTTAAAAAAGAGACTGTCAAAGTTTTAGACAGCGTCAGATAAGTAAACAATTTTCTAAAAAATTCAGAAGTTTAACACCAAAAACTCCATCTATACCATGAAGGTAGTCATTAAAAGTCATATTTTAAAAAACTGAGTATAAGAAAAGACATTTGATATAGTGTAAATGCAATTTTAAATATAATGAGAGGTTACATAATGTTTGGTAGTTTGTTACACTTTGAATGGAAAGCATATATTTTTATTTTTATTTCATTTTACAGATATTCTCGGAAATATAAACTCAGAAGAACAGAGTTTAAGTATTAACTAAATTATAATTTTGGTGAACATTTTCGTGAACATTTATGAAATGAAATAGAGCTTTTTTTTTTTTAACAACTTCTGACTTCAATCACCATGCTTGAATTTTATTTTATTTTTTTAAAGATTTATTTTATTTATTTGAAAGAGTTACAGAGAGAAGTAGAGACAGAGAGAGAGGTCTTGCATTCGCTGGTTCACTCACCAGATGGCCGCAACAGTTGGAGCTGCGCCATTCCAAAACCAGGAGCCAGAAGCTTCTTCCAGGTCTCCCACATGGGTACAGGGACCAAAGCACTTGGGCCATCTTCTACTGCTTTCCCAGGCCACAGCAGAGAGCTGGATGGGAAGAGGAGCAGCCAGGACTCAAACCGGTGTCCATATGGGATGCTGGCACTGCAAGCAGTGGCTTTACCCACTATGCCACAGCACCAGCCCCAGCATTGGGTTTTAAAGTGAATGCAGAGGGGCCAGCAATATGGCATAGCTGATTAAACTACTGCCGGCAGTGCCAGCTTTACATGTGGTCGCCAGTTCAAGTCCCAACTGCTCAACTTCTGATCCAACTCTCTGTTAATGCGCCTGGGAAGCTGGCCCACATTCTTGGGCCCTGCACTCACATGGGAGAGCCCTCAGGAGCTCTTGGCTCCTGGCTCCTGGCTCCTGGGTTTTTTCCAGATGAAGCGCCCCACCCAGCTCCGGCTTTGCAGTCATTTGAGGAATGAACCAAAGGATGGACGATCTCCATGAAGGTATTAGGCTGACTGAAGACACTGGCAAGCTTCACTCAGTTGATGGAAGTGAGCCTTATGAATCACTTGTCTCAAAGACCAGACACAGTGCTGTGTGCATAATAAAAACCTGATCAATTTTTAGCAGAGATGAACTGTTATGAACTGGTAACTGTAGAAATTTAGACTTGATAGGAGTCTTAGTGATGATTTAGTACAACTTCTTTGTTTCACAGCTTAGCTAGTTTTGGTCCACTGGTACCAACTCGCCTGGTATTTTGCAGTGACTTGGTGGTGACACAAGGAATAGCACTAACCTCCCAATGGTAGGCCAGTGCTTTTTCAGCCCCCTCTTCCAGGTCATGGCCACAAGATCTAACAGCTGTGAGCCACAAGGGAAGCTTCGGCCCTTGAAAGTCTGAGAGACAGATCAGGCTGAGATGTAAGAGTGGTGGTGGTTGTGAGCCAGGGTCTTAGCTGCTGTCCAGTTTTGTTTAATTTTCCCCAGTAATCGGCAGTAGGCCAGGTCAGCCCTTTGAACTCTGGCTGCTTTGAAATAGCACTTGCTTGGCAGCTGCTCATTTTTGGTGCAATCTGGTATTTTGGTGTTTCTTTTTTAGCAAACTAAATAAATTGGAGCAGTTGGAGGAACTGAACTTAAGTGGCAACAAGCTTAAGACGATTCCCACAACTATAGCAAACTGCAAAAGACTGCACACCCTTGTTGCACACTCCAACAACATCAGCATTTTCCCAGAAATCCTGCAATTGCCTCAGATCCAGGTACTTTTATCTGCTGGAATTAATGAATCCCTTATGGAGGAAATGGCGCTAGTGTGAAGGAGATAATTCTCTTCTCATAAGGAAGAGGTATTGTTCTTATGTACTCACCCTGGGATCAGAATGTACATAACTGCTTCCTTGGAGAAATTTTTTTTTTTTTTTAATTTATTTATTTGAAAGACAAGACAGAGTTAGAAAGAGAGGTCTTCCATCTGCTGGTTCACTCCCCATTAGCCAGGGCCGAGCCGATCCAAAGCCAGGAGATTCTTCTGGGTCTCCCACTTGGGTGCAGGGGCCCAACCACATGGATCATCATCCACTACTTTCCAAGGTGCATTAGGGAGCTGGATCAGAGATGGGGCAGCTGGGACTCAAACCGGCACCCATGTGAGATGCTAGCACTGCAGGCTGGGGCTTTAACCAACTTAACCCACTGTGCCACAGCGCCGGCCCCTCCTGGGAAGAAACTGAGTTCCCACTTGAGGATGTAATAGGATATTGAACATTTGGGACTAAAGATTTAACTCTCTATGCTGTTTTTGTTTGTTTGTTTGTTTCTCCATTTCATCTCAGTTTGTAGATCTAAGTTGCAATGACTTGACAGAAATACTCATTCCAGAGGCTCTGCCTGCTACACTACAAGACCTTGACCTGACTGGAAATACAAATCTGGTTCTGGAACACAAGACGCTAGACATATTTAGGTACGTAAAAATCTGAAATTTAATCCATACCTGCTCTTCTTTAGGACTGTGTAGATCTTGTTCTCTCCAGTAGTCAGTCTTTTTTTTTCCCCTTCAAAAATAATTTATTTGTTTCTGGTCACAAAACACAGGAAGTGGCCGGTGCCGCAGCTCAATAGGCTAATCCTCCGCCTTGTGGCGCTGACACACTGGGTTGTAATCCTGGTCAGGGTGCCGGATTCTGTCCCGGCTGCCCCTCTTCCAGGCCAGCTCTCTGCTGTGGCCAGGGAGTGCAGTGGAGGATGGCCCAAGTCCTTGGGCCCTGCACCCGCATGGGAGACCAGGAGAAGCACCTGGCTCCTGGCTTCGGATCAGCGTAGTGCGCTTGCCACAGCGCACCAGCCGCAGCGGCCATTGGAGGGTGAACCAACGGCAAAGGAAGACCTTTCTCTCTGTCTCTCTCTCTCACTGTCTACTCTGCCTGTCCAAAACAAAACAAAACAAAACACAGGAAGTTGCGAGGGCAGTGGGTGTTCCCAGTGGCTGCCCTCTTCCTGGTCTGTACACCTTGTACACAGCGCCCCAAGCTGTTTCTCCCATTCTAACAGCTGCAGAGTATGGGGAGCAGGCAGGATGCTGAGCCACAGACCCCTACCCCCCACTTACAATGTGGGGACACCCCTCGGGTGAGCGCTCCAGCTCACCCCTGCGTATCTGCCACAGACCAGCCCTGTCTACACAGCCCCTAGGGGCTGCACCTTGCAGCAGTGAAGTAGTCAGTCTATTTGTGTTAAAACTACTACATGGCTACCACACAAACATATGTCTGGTATTTTTACATATTAGGCATAAATATATTAGTTGGTACAGATTGCATTACAACATCTGTAAGATGTACGAGTTCTTTGTACCTGTATCAAAATGTGTAAAATAAGTAGATATGACTGAAGCATAGAAATCTTTGTTTTGCTGAGATCTTGATTGAAAAGAATGGCATTAATTTTGACAGTGTTTGGCCCCTATTTCTTCTTGCTGCACCTTTTCTTTTTTTTTTCCTCCTGGTTAGGGGGTGGGGGCACTTGGCTGCTCTACTTCCAATCCAGCTTCCTGATAATAGAGCCTGAGGAGGCAGTGGATGATGGTTCAAGAATTTGGGCCCCTTTCACCCATGTGGGAGACCTGGATGGAGTCTCTGGCTCCTAGCTTTGACCTTGCCCAGTCCTGGCTGTTGTGGGTATTTGGAGAGTGAATCACAGGATGGAAGATTTCTCTGTGTCTCCTCCCCTCTCTGTTGTTCTGCCTTTCAAATAAGCTGCTGCTTGGTATGCTAGCATCCTAGATTGGGGTACCAGCTTGAGTCACAGCTGTCTGCTTCTGATCCATCTCCCTGCGAACTTGCCTGATGGAGTTCTGAGCACCTGGCTTCAGCCTGGCCTAGCTCTGACCATTGGAGGAGTGAACCAGCAGATGGAAGAGCCTTCTCTCTTTCTCCATTTCTGTCTCTCTCTTTCTCTCCCCACCACCCGTGTTACTCTGCCTGTGAAATAAATAAATACTTAAGAATTAATCCTTAGGGTTGGCATTTTGGTACAGTGGATAGAGCTGCTGCATCCCAGTGGGTGCCAGTTCGTGTCCTGGCTACTCTACTTCCAATCCAACTCCTTGCTGATGGCCTGGGAAAGGCAGCAGAGGATGGCCCAAGTGTTTGGACCTCTGCACCCATGGCTCAGCCCTAACTGTTGCTGCCCCTTGGAGAGTAGAACAGCAGATGAAAGACTTTTATTCCATCCTTCCTTTCTTTGTTTCTTTCTCCTTTTTTTCTGTATTTTTCTTTCTAAGATAGAATTACAGAGAGGCAGAGAGAAAGAGAGGTTTCCTATCCACTGGTTCACTCCCCAAATGTCTGAAACGGCCAGAGCTGTGCTGATCCAAAGCCAGGAGCCAGGAGCTTCTTCCAGGTCTCCCATGTGGCTGCAAGGGCCCAAGGACTTGGGCCATCTTCCACTGCTTTCCCAGGCTGTAGCAGAGAGCTGGATCAGAAGTGGAGCAGCCAGGGCTCAAACTGGCACCCATATGGGATGCCAGCACTGCAGGTGGCAACTTTACCCACTATGCCACAGCACCAGCCCTGAAAGACCCTCTTTGTCTCTCCCTCTGCAGCTCTCTCAGGTAAATAAAGAATTTTTGAAAAGAATTAATCTTAACACATGATATCTTTGGGAGAGTTTTCATCAAAGACAGTCTAATATATGGCTTAATCTTCTCTTCTTTCACCTCAACAGCCATATCACAACACTAAAAATTGATCAGAAACCTTTGCCAACCACAGATTCTACCATTACATCAACCTTCTGGAGCCACGGACTGGCTGAGATGGCAGGACAGAGAAATAAGTGAGTGTGTTGACTGTGAAGACTGAGTTCAAGAACTGGCAGCCCCTGGTGTCTCAGATGTCTCTGGTGCTCCTAGTGAGGCCCTGATGTTCTGTTGCACATAAGCATATCAGCATGTCAGCTCACATAAGATCCTTCTGAGACTATGCTAAAGTGAGACAAATGTGCGTGTGCAGTCCACAGAATACCAAACACCTCCTCTCATGGCTAACATGGGTGTTTGCTTCTTAGGTTATCAATTACAGCTTTATCCTTGTGTTAAATTTCCTTCCCTGTCAACAAAGTTGAAATACCCAACTGTGGAGTCGTCCTGCTTTCTCTTAGCACCCAACCTAGTGTGATCCTCCACTTCCTAGAGCCCTGCCCAGTGACCCAACCAAAGCCCAAATCTTATACTCGTTTCTGTCCAACATCCTCTTACCAGTACGCCCCATGGTTTCATGGACTAGCATTCACCCTTGCTGCAAGGTCTAATAAACCCGGCTTGTCTAGTTACAGATGTGCTTTGGGGTTCTTGGGCTGA
This sequence comes from Oryctolagus cuniculus, assembly GCF_964237555.1. Lineage (NCBI taxonomy): Eukaryota > Metazoa > Chordata > Mammalia > Lagomorpha > Leporidae > Oryctolagus > Oryctolagus cuniculus. The sequence goes on from NC_091449.1 coordinate 55,611,387, forward strand.
AGGGTTTTGACAAAATCCAGTTCTTAATCACTACCATGAGAAAATACATTATCTTCCAGCCTTGGGCAGCACTGCAAAACTATGTACTGCCCATGAGTGTGGCAAGACACGCCTTTCCTTAGGACATCACTGTTTTAGATTCTGCTGGATTATTTTCTCTAGGGACTTTCTCACATGTAAATTGAGAGTTACTGCTGTTCTGCTCCAACTTCAGTTGGAGAATAATCTGTTACCAAACACTTTCTTTGATGATTGTCTTTCTTCTGTTTCTGCTCTAGGCTGTGTGTATCTGCTCTAGCTATGGATAACTTGGCAGAGGGTGTGGGAGCCGCGTATGGCATGTTTGACGGCGACCGGAACGAGGAGCTCCCTCGCCTGCTGCAGTGCACGATGGCAGACGTGCTGTTGGAAGAGGTACAGCAGTCAGCACATGACACCGTTTTCATGGCGAGCACCTTCTTGGTGTCTCACAGGTAAGCAGATGGGTTGAATAATCCCTAACTCAGTTCTGCTTTTGGAAAGTCAGTCTCTGTAAGCCAGAAGATTAGGATCTGGATCCAGGACAGATCCCACTCCTTCTGTGATCCTGCTGTGGCTTGGAAGTGGGGACTTTGGCTCTTTAAAGAGCCACAGGAGTCATCTGCATTGTTTATATGTATGTGTGTGGAGGAAGGGAGGAAGGGGGTAAGGTTTCATCAGATTCTCCAGAGAGTCTGTGACCTCTAAGTACTTAACAAGCACTGATTAGGTTCATGTGTTTTGCGTACTTGTTATTGGGTACATACCCAGCTAATCTCCTCAAAGTCTAAGTCAATGGAGGTCAAAACTGTATGTAACAAAACTGCTGAAAATCTCAATCTAGTTAATGGAGAATCTTGCATATCAGGTGGGCTCCATAAAGGATATGAGCAACAACTGAGAGGTAAATTAGTACAATTAGGTTTGAAATGGAATAGCTTGGAGCTCAAGCTGATTTTTATCAATTAGTATAACACAAACCAAGGTGTTGTCAAAGTCTGTTTTTTCTTTTAAGATTTATTTATTTATTTGAAAGGCAGAGTTACAGAGAGACGGAGGCAGAGAGAGAGAAAAATGTCTTCCATCCACTGGTTCACTCCCCAGATGGCCACAGTGGCCAGAGCTGGGCTGATTTTAAGCCAGGAACCAGGAGCTTCTGCGAGCTCTCCCACACAGGTGCAGGGGCCCAAGGACTTGCGTCATCTTCAGCTGCTTTCCCAGGCCACAGCAGACAGCGGGATGGAAGTGGAGCAGCCAGGACTCGAACTGGCACCCATATGGGATGCCGGCCCTGCAGGCGGCGTCTCTACCTGCTACGCCACTGCACCAGCAAGAATCTTCTTTTTAGTAGTAGAATTGAGCTGGAGACTTGGCAAAATAAGGGGTTTGAGAAAGGGGACTCAGTATATGAAGCTCCTTCTTAGAGCCAGGCACTGTCCCAAGCATTTTTCATACTGTATCTTTAATTTTCAAACAAGTCAAGTAGGTAAATACTTCTTCAGAGAAGTTTCTCAGAGAAATGACTGGGCTAAGGATCCACAGGAAATGGCAGAGCAGGACATTGAATCTAGGTCTTCTGATAGTATCTGCTGTCTTTTAGTGTTGTGTAGGAAGTGTGGATGGATTATGCTCCTTCCTTCAAGGATTTACATCCTAAGTGAGTACTTGTCAGAGTGCTGTTGTCCTGGGACCAGCAGCCTCAGCATCACCAGAAACTTGTTAAAAAATTGGGCCAGCCCCTACTCAATCAGAGACTGGGATCGAGGCCCCAGTTTTAATGTTTACTATGCCCTCCAGATGATTCTGATTGTTCAGGTTTGAGAACCTCTGATTTAGGAGGTCTCTGATCAGACACAGAAGGAATAGAGGGAGACGCATTTGCATGTCTCTCCACCTACCCGCACCCTTGTAAAATCTCCATCAGCTGATGGAGTAGGAGGTCTGCACTCTCCCACTTTCCCACTGTCACCAGTGCCCAGTGCCTGCCTTCAGGTGGGCCGGGGGGGCTCTCTCACAGTTGTATGGCAGAAAAAGAAGGAAAGTAACACATGAAGCACACTGTCGTCTTCTTAAAGTGGCTTCCATGTCTTCATTTTCTTTGCCTTCTGAACAGGAAACTAGGAATGGCTGGGCAGAAGCTGGGCTCCTCCGCTCTCCTGTGCTACATTCGCCCTGACACTGTTGATCCAACAAGCAGTTTTAACCTGACTGTGGCCAACGTTGGCACCTGCCAAGCAGTCCTGTGCCGAAGTGGGAAGCCAGTGCCACTCTCTAAAGTCTTCAGCCTGGAACAGGATCCAGAGGAAGCGCAAAGAGTGAAGGACCAAAAAGCCATCATAACAGAGGTGCGTCTTGCTCTCTGCCATTCACTTCTTCTTCTAATTCTTCTTCTTTTTTAAGATTTATTTATTTATTTGAAAGTCAGAGTTACACAGAGAGAGAAGGAGAGGCAGAGAGAGAGGTCTTCCATCCACTGGTTCACTCTCTAATTGGCCACAATGGCTGGAGCTGCGCCAATCTGAAGCCAGGAGCCGGGAGCTTCTTCTGGGTCTCCCACATGGGTGCAGGGGCCCAGGGACTTGGGCCATCTTCCACTGCTTTCCCAGGCCATAGCAGAGAGCGGGATTGGAAGTGGAGCAGCCAGGACTCGAACTGGCACCCATATGGGATGCTGGCACTGCAGGCGGCAGCTTTACCCACTGCGCCACAGTGATGGCCCCTGCCATTCACTTCTACTTCCTAAATCAGTGAAGGTTGTTTGTCACAGAACAATGAAGATTCGGTTTCTTCCTGTTGTGCCTTGTAAATAGCAACCAATCCAAATACATGTTCAATTCAGATGGTTTCAGTAGTGGCACTAGAAGAAATTTAACTGGACAGTGAGTAGCAAAAAGAAAAAGCAAACTTAGTTAGAAATGAGAAGTCCCAGTTTGTGATCCTTTAAATGTGTAGCTAGCATATAGAATGAGTATTGTAACCCGTTATGTAATTCCAAATTCATGTGGTTTGTTATGCCAAATGGAAGAAGAAAGAGTTCTATAGTTTGACATCCCCATTCTGAAATGCCAAGTTTCAAAATATTTTTTCCTGTTTATTCTGTAAATGGCTTAGTATGCTCTTTTGTTTGTAATGAGATGAGAGCATAACATTTTTGCTTTCAAAGAGAGGTTAGCAATTATAATACATGCATACTGTAATGATCATTATTTACTGCAAACATTGTTTATTGCTTTCAAATCCCTTGCTGTTTAAAGTGAATTGTTTATTGTTGAGCTTTAAGACTTCTTTGTGTGTTTTGGAAACAAGTCCTTTATCAGATACATACTTAACAAATATTTTCTGTCTGAGGTTTTTGTCTTTTCATTCTTTTAACAGTGTGTTTTGCAGAGCAGAAGTTTTCAGTTTTAATGAAATCCCACTTGTCAGTTTTTCCCCCGTGTACTGTGTTTGTAGTGTTGCATCTGAAAATTTTGATGTTGTATATAGAACTCATTTCAAGCTTAAGGTCACCTAGATTTTCTTCTGAGTTGCCTTCTAGAAGATTTATAGTTTTGTGTTTTACATTTAGGCCTGCAGTCCATTTTGTGAACTGTGTAAGCTCTGTGTCTAGAGTCACTTTTTTTGCTTGTGGATGTCCAGTTCTAACGCCATTTGTTGAAAATACGATCTTTTTTTTTTTAACTGTATTGCTTTTGCTCCGTTGTTCATGATTAGTCAATTGTATGAAGAATTTTTAAAAATTACTCTAAGAGGTATTTAAGGCCGGCGCCACAGCTCACTAGGCTAATCCTCCGCCTTGCGGCGCCGGCACACCGGGTTCTAGTCCCGGTCAGGGCGCCGGATTCTGTCCCGGTTGCCCCTCTTCCAGGCCAGCTCTCTGCTGTGGCCAGGGAGTGCAGTGGAGGATGGCCCAAGTGCTTGGGCCCTGCACCCCATGGGAGACCAGGAGAAGCACCTGGCTCCTGCCATCGGATCAGCGCAGTGTGCCAGCCGCAGCGCGCTGGCCACGGCGGCCAATGGAGGGTGAACCAACGGCAAAGGAAGACCTTTCTCTCTCTCTCTCTCTCTCTCACTGTCCACTCTGCCTGTCAAAAATTAAAAAAAAAAAAAAAAAAGGTATTTAAAACTATTTTGGGACAATACAGGGGGTCTTCGTAAAGTTCATGGAAAATGCAGATTGTGAACAAATTGTGAAAAAGCATGCATGGATTTAAAACAATTATGCACCAAAATAAACTTATCTTTAATTCCAGTTTCCACGAACTTTTTGAAATCCCATTGGGTTTATGTGAGTCTATTTCTGAGCTCTTCATTTTGTTGGAATTCTCCCAAATTATACATCTTAGAATCCATCCAGGGGCCAGCGCTGTTACATAGCGAGTAAAGCCGCCGCACAGTACTGGCATCCTCTTCCGATCCAGCTCTCTGCTATGGCCTGGGAAAACAGTAGAAGATGGCCCAAGTCCTTGGGCCCCTGCATCCACGTGGGAGACCTGGAAGAAGCTCCTGGCTCCTGGCTTCTGATCGGTGCAGCTCCAGCCATTGCAGCCATCTGGGGAGTGAAACGGAAGACCTCTCTCTCTCGCTCGCTCTGCCTCTCCTTCTCTCTCTGTGTAACTCTGCTTTCAAGTAAATAAATCTTTAAAAAAAATTCTATCCAGGGAAGCACAAAAGCCATAAGTAACCCAAAAAACTTTGACATGCAGATGGTACTGTGTTAGTGGAGGCAGTTGGAATAGATAGAGGCTCTTGTCTTCCTGTAAGAAAAGAATTTCAGATGTGAGACAGATGCAGGCAGTAAGCAATTAGTGATATTTAATGAAGAGAAGACACCTGACAGACAAAGAACCAAGTGCCCAGTTTGCATTCAGACTAGAGCTTCTATGGGAATGGACACAGCTTTTCTGATAATTTCTCCTGCCTCCTTCCTTCTTTGGGATTTTGCTAGAGGAGGGCTTTCTGGGCATGCTAACGTGAAATTCCTACAGCCCCGTTTTATCAGCCCAGTGTTATTGTATCAGATAACCCCTGGTGTCAGGCCAGAAAGATCCTTCGGGGATTGGGATAGAGGGTGGGGGTGAATGCTGGGACTCCTCTGGGTTATTGGACATGGGCATGGCTTTTGATGTATAAATGAACTTCCTGGTTTTTTTCCTTCAGGCCCATCTCACATAGGCTAATGTTTATCTTCCTACCTAACAGGGTTCTGGAATTAGGAGACTTTGGTCTTTTTTTTTTAATTATTAGATTTTGTTTGTTTCAAATTTTAAAAGTTGTTAACATTTTGTCACATTCACTTCAAATGTAGACATGCACATAGAGACTGCAGTCTGAGGGGGTCTTTCAATCAAAATAAATGAAAGATAAAAGACAGCATTTCATTTGACTACTCTAATTTACGGGATTTATTAATTCATTTCTTTATTTCCAACTTTTTAATATTTATTTATTTGAAAGGCAGAGTTAGAGAATGAGGTAGAGAGATCTTCTGTCTGCTTCCCAAACGGGATAGAGAGATCTTCTGTTTACTTTCCAAATGGCTGCAATGGCCGGAGCTGGACCAGGCTGAAACCGGGAGCCAGGAACTCCATCTGGGTTTCCCATGTAGGTGGTAGGGGTCTACACACTTGGGCCATCTTTTGTTGCCTTCTCAGGAACATTAACAGAAACTGAGTCAGGAGTGGAGCAGCAGGGACTTGAACCTGTACTCACAGGCCGTGGCCCAACTAGCTGTACCACAACACTGGCCCCTATTTTATAGAATTTAGATCCTCCTTAGGGGCTCCTAGATAAGTGGGAAATGTTGTAAATTTTTTTTTAACCACAACATTTATTGTTTGCCTGTTATTTGCTAAGCACTGTACTTTTGTTATTTTATTTAATCTTAACAGTAACCCCCATGAAAGAAGGGCTGTTATTTTCATTTTACAGATGAATAAAATTAAGTGTAGAGTTTGTAACCAGTTTTCATAAATGAGAATTCAGAGTTTTCACCCACAGAATGACTGCAACTGAGAAGTTAATTTATTGATGTCTTTAGAGTTTTTCTTTTGAAGTCAATACCAAGGGGTCTGGCAAAGAGCATTCCTAACCTGCATCTCATGGTTATTTCTTCTCTCTTAAGTTTGGAATTACCTGGATTCTGATGTGACCTACCACTTACTCTTTTTTTTTTTTTTGACAGGCAGAGTTAGACAGTGAGAGAGAGAGAAAGGTCTTCCTTTTTCTGTGGGTTCACCCCCAAAATGGCCACTATGGGCGGCGTGCTGTGCCGATCCAAAGCCAGGAGCCAGGTGCTTCCTCCTGGTCTCCCATGCGGGTACAGGGCCCAAGTACTTGGGCCATCCTCCACTGCCTTCCCAGGCTACAGCAGAGAGCTGGACTGGAAGAGGAACAACTGGGACAGAATCCGGCGCCCTAACCAGGACTAGAACCCAAGGTGCCAGTGCCGCCGCAGGTGGAGGATTAGCCAAGTGAGCCGTGGCGCCGGCCAACCATTTACTCTTGGTATAGCCTTTACAGAGAAGGTTCATCGTGCTACAGAATTCATTTTTTAAAAAAGATTTATTTATTTATTTATTCATTTATTTGAGTGACAGAGATCTTCCATCTTCTGGTTCTACAACAGCTGGATCTGGGCCAGGCCAAAACCAGGAGCCCAAATTTCTGTCTGAGCTTAGATTTCAACTTGAATCTCCCATATGAGCTGCAGGGACCCAGGTAGTTGAGCCGTCATGTGTTGCAGGAAGCTGTATGAGAAGCAGAGTAGCTTTCCTGAATCAGCACCTGACATGGGATGCAGATGGCGCAGTGGGGACCTAACCTGTCGCGACACAATGCCTCCCCTGCTGCAGATCTCACTCTCCTTTTCTAAGCTAGACCACCTTAGGGCTCTGTCAGGCGTTTGCTGCCACAGTTCTCTTAGCCTTTTGCTACCTCCCCAGTCCCAGCTTCGCCTTGGAATGAGAAATCATTTTTAGTGACCCATTTCAGTTTTGGCCTCTCTGAGAATACTGATAATGGAGAACTAATGTTGGTTCTGCTTATCGTCTTTCTAACATATATTTCTCTAAGTAAGGACATACTGAGCTCTGTCCCTCATGTTAGAGTATCTTTTTGAGGTGGTACAGTTCTCTATACTATAACCACATGATATGTTGTCTTTTTAGACTTCTCTACATTTATTTTTTAAGTCCAGTTAAGGGATGGGTGTTGTGGCACAGCAGATTAAGCCACCATTGCAATACACACATCCTGTGTCCAGGGTGCTAGTTCCAGTCCCATCTCCTCCACTACTATCCTGCCTTTCTGCTAATGTATCCTGGGCAGCAGTGAACGATAGCTCAAGTGTTTAGGCTTCTGTCACTCACAAGGGAGACCTGGATGGAGTTCAAGGCTCTTGGTTTTGGACTGGCCCAGTCCCGGCTGTTGTAGGCATTTGGGGAATGAACTAGCAGGTGAAGGATATCTCTCTCTCCTCCTCTCTCACTCTCCCCTCATCTCTCCCTCACAAATAGATGAAAATCAATAAAATTGTACTGATTCTAGGAAAACTCATAGAACATGTAAATTCTATTTTATTTTAGACCCCTAGCATTGTGCTTCAGAAAGATACAAGATTGAGTGTCATCGCTGCTTGTTTCTCACACTTTGTGTTCTCATCTCCAGGACAACAAAGTGAATGGGGTAACTTGCTGTACCAGGTTGCTGGGCTGTGCGTACCTCTACCCTTGGATCCTCCCCAAGCCCTACATATCGTCCACTCCTCTTACCATTCAGGATGAGCTGCTGATTCTGGGAAACAAGGCATTGTGGGAACACTTGTCATATGCAGAAGCTGTTAACGCAGTGCGTCATGTACAAGACCCACTAGCAGCAGCCAAGAAGCTGTGCACATTAGCCCAGAGCTATGGTTGCCAGGACAATGTGGGGGCAATGGTGGTTTATTTGAACATTGGTGAGGAAGGGTGCACTTGTGAAATGAATGGACTGACGCTCCCGGGTCCTGTGGGATTTGCTTCAAGCACCACCATCAAGGACGCTCCCAAGCCAACCACTCCTTCGTCTAGTAGCGGCATCGCCTCTGAATTTAGCAGTGAGACGTCCACCTCCGAGGTGAGCAGTGAAGTAGGCTCTACCGCTTCTGACGAGCATAACACTGTGGGCCTAGAGGCTGGCTTGCTTCCAAGGCCAGAGAGGCGCTGCAGCCTCCATCCAACACCCACCTCTGGGGTATTTCAGCGCCAGCCTTCTTGTGCAACCTTCTCCAGTAATCAGTCTGACAATGGCCTAGACAGTGATGATGACCAGCCTGTTGAAGGGGTCATAACCAATGGCAGCAAGGTCGAAGTAGAGGTGGATATCCACTGCTGCAGAGGAAGAGATCTTGAGAGCTCGCCTACTCTTCGGGAGAGTTCTCCCACCCCCTGTCCTGAGGAACCTTCTAGAGGCTTGTGTTTTGGAATCCGCAGACAGAACAGTGTGAATAGTGGCATCCTTCTCCCAATGAGCAAGGACAAGATGGAGTTACAGAAGTCCCCCTCCACTTCCTGTCTCTATGGGAAGAAACTCTCCAACGGTTCCATTGTGCCCCTGGAAGACAGCCTGAATCTCATTGAAGTGGCCACGGAAGTACCCAAGAGGAAAACTGGCTATTTTGCTGCCCCCACTCAGCTGGAACCAGAGGATCAGTTTGTTGTGCCTCGTGACCTGGAGGAGGAAGTGAAGGAGCAAATGAAACAGCATCAGGAGAGCAGACCTGAGCCCGAGCCCAGCGAGGAGGATCGGACTGAGCCCCCGGAGGAGTTTGACACGGCGCTGTGATTCTGCCCGAGCGGGCAAGTGTGAGAGGAGGCTTGGGGGGCTGGGGCGGGGACCTCTGCATTTCTAAACCATAAAAGTGTGGGGTAGAACTCAGAGCCAAAAAGGTGAGCGCTGCCCGGGGCTGGCCCTGGATGAGCCTGGTGAGCCAGCTGCGCCTTCAGTGTTGCCCCCTCTGCCTGTGTTGGGATTCCCGGAGCTGCTGGGCAGTCAGTCAGTCCTACCGCTGCCATTAACCCTTTCTCTCCCAGGAGGGTTTCCGAGAACTTGCCTGCCTGGGCAGGGAGGGGCTCTTTCTGTGGAGGAGGTCATTGAAGATTGATTCCCTTTGCTGATTGCTGCTGATGGATCTCTGTGACAGAGAAAATCACCTTGTCTCACAGACTAACGGGGTGTGATGTGACTCGTCACATGGCTTTCACTCTTCTCTACGAGAATACAGCCTATCAAAATGATGTCTATTGGAAATGTAGAACCAGTCAAACAGCTAATTTATGTATGTAATGTAATGAGAGCACTTTCACTGACTGTGAACTTTTTATTTTTGAATCTGCATTCGAGCCAATGTTAAGATAAAGGCAGCCCAGTGCCTCTGTCCATTAGCAGAGAGATACACGGGGAGTTAGAGCCTTCTTTGAGGGTACTAGGAAGAGGCCTGGGAAAGTGACTTAGCTGTTGGATGTCAGGAACTTGAGGTAGTAGATCTTTTGGGGATGAAGATAGGGCAGGAGTAAGCACAAAGACTGCTTCCTCCCAAATTAGGAAGAGAATTACTCTTTGACAGATGTGACACCTGCTAGGAGTTTCCCAGATCACAGGCATCTGGGGGTTGGCTCCTTTCCCTGACATGTGCTAGAGTTGGCAGGAGGCCTCCTAGTAGGCAGGGTGGAGGCCGACACTGCTGACATCAAAGCAACCTTGAGTTACAGCAAATGACTCTAAGACAGGTGGAGGCCGAATGAGAACAGATGAGTGGACGGAGCTCCCAGGTTAGACTTGTTCCTTCTCTCACTGTAAAGCAGAGAGAGGGTTTTCTAGAATGTTGGAAATGAACTCAGAGCTCACCTGTAATGTTCAACAGTGTACTCTTCTGAAAACTGCATATTCACCTTACTTGGTTCCAGGGTACTGGGCTCAGTAGCAGCATATTGCACATTCCATGTAACCCTAGCAAAATGTAATTCCTTCTTTATTTTTGTCACTTTTTCCATTAGAATATTTACTTAGGAAAATTAATTACTATTTATTTCTATAAAATCTTGGCATTGCTTGATTTTACCTATTAGGGAATGTGCTTTGAATTTTTGGAATACTTTCAACAATTAAGAAAATAGAGTGGAACCCTTTTTGATCTGTTTCATCAGAAACAAAATGTTAAAGATAGAGTTGAATTATATTCCTTTGCGTTTTGAGGAAGTGTTTGTTCAGGGCAGTAGTCAAGAGCCAAGTGGCCCATCCAGAAATGCTGTGTGTCTTCTCTTCTCAGAGCCCTATACCTCTTAGCGTGTGTCAGTGGTATGCTCTTGGGGGTTCGGTACTACTCCAACATAGTGTAATGTTTAACCCCTCAAGAATCTGATCTGGGGTGTCCATGTTGTCAGGAACACTTGACTTTCCTGTGTTGAAACTACTGGTCAGCTACTGCAAACTTTTTGAACTCAGGTCTTTGCTTTGAAATGTGGAACAGAGTGGCTCATACAAAGATGAGGTGCTGTTAGAAAGATGGGAACAAATAGTGTGTGGCCACCTTATTTTTATATGGGAAAATGGAAAAAAAAAAAAAAAGAAAATGAAGGAAAAACCCAGATAGTAATGGATGGTATAAAACATCTTCCTGCACAGACAGCAGAACCTTTGGGTTGTAGAATAGTGATATTGTCCAAAAGTGGAAATTATTTTGGGAACATACCACTTTATAATATAGTCTTATAAAAGTTGTCTGTTATCTTTGAACTCTTTTGTTGTCTTCTGTTTGTTTCCCACCCTGCTCGTTGGCACCACCTCAAAACCCAGCTCTGAAATGACCTTGACAAAAGTAAATGCATTTGCTTTTTAGACTGCAGAGCTCTGAAATTCAGAGGGTTCTTTGGTGTGGTAGAGTGTGTTTTAGGAGCCAGTAGGTTGTGCTAAAAACCTTTAATATGGACTATACCAAAACTGATAATTCTTTTTTTTTCAATCTTCTTTAATTCATAACCTTCTGTAGTTACTCTGTATTAAACAGAGGGTAAAGAGGCCATAGTCCATTACCAAAAAATCTTATTTAAAAAAACTCTTGTGACCTATGACAGAAGAGGTGTTATCTGAGTAGGCCCTGTTGGTGAGAAACAGTCATCGGTCTCCAGGTGGCTGTAACAGCTTTCCAGTTAGGGCTTCACTCCAAGGCTGTGTCCCCAGCGTGGGCCGAGGATGGCTGACTTCCAGCATGGAGATTCTGGCCTCTGCACGATTCTCAGGTCTCGGAATGTACCTCCCGATTCATAAGGAAGTTTAAACAAACGCCTGAAAGAACACCCTGACCATGGAGCAGTTCAGGAGTCCCGTGGAAGGAAGAAAAATACATGTGTCCTGGCAGCCATGATGCTCTATTTTTATCCGAGTGGATTAGAAATCTATTTGAAAATGTGAATGTTGGTATGACATTGAGAGCTATAGTGCTACTGTCGTCAAGTCATTGAATTCCACTCCCGATCCAAGGGAGGGCTTTATTTCACTGCTGCAGAGTGTGTGTGCAATAAGTTGGTGAACTCGTTCTCCTGGTGTGCAAGAGCCAGCAGCTGTGACACTGGGTGCTATTACAACTGCCGGCACCGCGTGCTGTTTCCCAGGAGATGGAGCCAGTTAGGTTTGGCCGATCCACTGACTATCAAACAATGCTCTTCTTTCCATGTAGACCTTCCGTGAAAGCAGGTACTGGGGAGCCACAGGCTCACCTCCTCTATTCAACAATTATTAATGAAGAGACCTCCATAAGGGAGCACATGGCTGTTATCGATAAATGTACCAGTTACTAAAGAATTAGTCTCCAAGCCATTTGGTGATGTCTGCAGCATCACTGTAGAACTGTCTTGTGTCACTTTTTACTTCCCTTTGGTGGGGCCTTCCGGACTCTGCAATCATGGAAGCAAGTTCATCTTTCTCTACAGTTAGTGACTCCCCGCTGGGTAAGCACTTCCTCGATGGAGAGAAGCAGCTACAGCAAACCCTGCTCCGTTTCCCTCCTTTGGTGATCGACCACACATGAGCTCCTGTCGTCTCAAGTTCATGCTCTTCTCCCAGACGCTGTAGGGTTTTCTCTCACTGGTGCCAATGGATGTCATCCAGACAGTGGGCTCATATCTTATGGTTTTGTGCAATCATTGTTGTATTGTAGTCCTAAGACTCATTATAGTGTATTTTTGATATTTTTGAAATGTGTTAAATTTTTTAATTCAATAATATGAGCCAGAGCATGTTGCAGCAAATCTATTGTTTGTAAAAAATAACATTAACAATAATAAATGAAATAAAATGGAATATCTTTTTTCATGGCTTTGTTTTAAAATGGAATGCCTGTTATTTTATAAATCTTGCTAACTCGTGTAGAATTAAGTTCTTAACCCAGAGCACCGTTAGGATTTGTCTGCTTTTCCTTGCATTAGGGGAAGGTAAGCAAGGACAGACACCGGAAACCACATCCATGACGCTCTACAGAGCCGTGAGCCAGTAAGCAGGAGTGGCGAGCACCTGGATATGGCCTCACAAAAGTGTTTGGCCTGGCGCTGCCAAGGCAGTGCAGGCAGGACGCAATTCAGTTCATCTCGAGCAGGCTAATTTTTAAGTTGATTGTCTGTGGCCTGTGAGTGACATCACAGATACCCACACGGGCCTAGGCAGGAAGAGGTTTCCCCATCCCTGCAAGAATGGGTGTTTTTGACCAGTGTTTGAACTAAAACAACAAAGATTTGTACCTTAAGAAACGTGGTACACCTGGATCTGTGTTTCGAGAAAACCCAAAGCCAGGACAGGTTAGTGGCCTCCCTGTCCAGACTCCTGCTGATACAGAGGAGGGAGGCGGCCAGGCTGCCATCCTGCTTTCCTTGAAGTAAATCCTTCAGCTCTCGAACCAGCTTTGGATGTTGTGGTGAGTGTTGGCTCATGAGATAACTTTGGTCCAGCTGAACCTCTCAGTGCTTGCTCTGCCTCCGGGGGGTGTTTTCCATCATCTCTGGACTTCCCAGCAGATTATCTACCTCTACTCCAAATAAAAGCTAAGTTAAAGTCAATGACAGATTTCATCCAGCAGAACAAGTGTTTTAAAAACTTGGTTCGGGGCCGGCGCTGTGGCGTGGTGGGTAAAGCCGCCACCTGCAGTGCTGGCACCCCACATGGGCGCCGGTTCGTGTCCTGGCTGCTCCACTTCCTGTCCAGCTCTCTGCTGTGGCTTGGGAAAGCAGTGAAGGATGATCCAAGCCCTTGGGCCCCTGCACCTATGTGGGAGACCTGGAGGAAGCTCCTGGCTCCTGGCTTTGGATCAGCGCAGCTTCAACCACTGCAGCCAATTGGGAGTGAACCAGCAGATGTAAGACCTTTTCTCTTCTCTTCTCTTCTCTTCTCTTCTCTTCTCTTCTCTTCTCTTCTCTTCTCTTCTCTTCTCTTCTCTTCTCTTCTCTTCTCTTCTCTTCTCTTCTCTTCTCTTCTCTTCTCTTCTCTTCTCTTCTCTCTCTCTCTCTCTCTCTCTCTCTCTCTCTCTCTCTCTCTCTGCCTCTCCTTCTCTGTGTAACTCTTTCAAGTAAAACAAATAAATCTTTTTTAAAAAAAAATTTGGTTCAATGACTGTTCATTGAGCATCTTTCTTCAGTGTGCGGGGCACTGCTCCCCACCTACTCTAATACCTCTGTCCCTTGGGACACACCCCCTAGTCCCAAGAGGCAGAAATGAAATTCTCTGAGGATTCTGAGGATGGGCTCTGCTTCTTGAAATATCCTCTGGATCACCAAAGGCCACAGAATGCATTCATCACCTGTCGCTCCCCCTCTTCGTGGAGGAACGACACAGGACCCTGCGCTGTTCTTTTGTCTGCTCGGCCCTCCCCGGGTTTGCTGCTGGTTCTTCCCGGGTTGGCTACCGACCCTTCCACCTCCGTGGAAGGGCGGTTCCCCCTGCCACATTCCCCACTTCCGCAGGGGAGCGGCACACCGCCGGCCGGCTCTTCTCGGGGGCTGCACAGGTGTTCCTCTTAGATGTTCCCCTTAGATGTTCCTGGTGCATGCCGTCTCTCTCCTCTTTTATAGTCCTCCTCCGCCAATCCTAACTCGGCTGCCCACACGCCGAGTACGCTGCTCTCCTCCAATTAGGAGCAGGATCAGCTCCTGGAGGTCAGCACTCAAGTTGGCAAGAGGCAGCTGCGTAGAAGCTGTTTTCTCCTCTCCCAGCGCCATATTGTGGGAGAGCAGATGCATAGAATAAGTCTTAATTCCAGTAACTCAGTCCAGTCCGGGTTGCTCCCCACAGATCCTTTCTTTTTATTTTTTGGCGTTGATACGCGCCTGTCTTCGGTGTCCCGCGGCACACACTCTGCTCTGCTTGCTAGAGTTGCCCACAGGTGCTTACAAGTCCTATCAATCAGGCAAACCGAATCCGGGTCCTCTCTTCGCCATGTTGTGAGGAGGTTTTTAGGCGCTGATGCGTGCCTGTGTTCGGTGCCCTGCAGCGCATGCTCTACTCTGCTAGAACTGCCTGCAGGTGCTTACAAGTCCTATCAGGCAAACCGAACCCAAGCCTTCTCATTGCCGTATTGTGGGGAGACTTATTGATGTTGATTCGTGCCTATCTTCGGTGACCTGCAGCTCATACTCTGGTCGAGCTGCCTGCTGGTGCTTACTGCCTTACTAATCAGGCAGACCGAATCCAAGCCTTCTCATTACGGTATTGTGGGGAGACTTATTGATGTTAATTCGTGCCTGTCTTCGGTGACCTGCGGCACATAAGCTGCTAGCCGCCCGCAGGTGCTCACCACCTCCCTAATCAGGCAGACCGAATCCAAGCTCTCTCATTGCCATGTTGTGGGGAGGCCTTATTTTTCTGTTTCTCTATCTCCGGGCATTCCTATTTCTCCTATTTTACTTCTATCTACCAGCATTCTTATTTCTCTCATTTTACTTCTAAACTTCTGTTTCTCTTATCTTCGCGGCTTCCCGGCGCCCGCCCCGAGGCTGCTTCTCTGAGCTGCTCTGAGCCGCTTCAGCCCGCGCCGGCGCCCGCCCTGCGGTGGGCTCCCGGCTCTGCGTGGCTCTGCTCAGCTATGCGCGCACACTCCGCGGTCTCCACGCCCCTTTGCGCCTACACCACGGCCTCGCACTAGCCCCACGTTCCCTATCTATTCACGCCCCGTGCTCTCTCTGCACGCGGTGGCTTCCGCGAGTCACACAGCCCCAGCTCACGTTTCCGCCACCACCGGCATTCAGTCCAAGTTCCCCGGACTAACCTGGCGATTCCAACCTGGCGGCCCACGTCTCTGCCTCTGGTTCCAGATTTTCGCCTTTTGCTCCCCGGGCTGACTTGAAGAATTCCAAGATGGCTTACGTCTCCACCTCGGCCTGCACTCGCGGCTTCATCCTCCCTAACATTTTTCTCTACCCGGTATGTTTCCCTAAGTTTTCTTCCAACAATATTCCTCCCTCATTTCTCCTGGCTTCTCCCCACAGTCCGTATCCGAGTCTGTTTGTTCTAGCTTTCACTTTCGCTTTCGACCTTAGAGATTTCTCCCAGCTTCCCCCCGTAGTCCGTATCTGAGTCTATGCCTAGGCTTTTGATAGCTTCTTCCGGCACCTTTTTCGTCCAGCTTTCCCCTAGGCTCTTCTAGTCTCTCTCTCCAGTATTTTCCTGCTTCTTCCCGTTTCTTCCCTCCTAGGCTTCATATCCGAGTCACGGCACCATTACGTCGCTCCCCGTCTTCGTGGAGGAACGACACAGGACCCTGCGCTGTTCTTTTGTCTGCTCGGCCCTCCCCGGGTTTGCTGCTGGTTCTTCCCGGGTTGGCTACCGACCCTTCCACCTCCGTGGAAGGGCGGTTCCCCCTGCCACATTCCCCACTTCCGCGGGGGAGCGGCACACCGCCGGCCGGCTCTCTCGGGGGCTGCACAGGTGTTCCTCTTAGATGTTCCTGGTGCATGCCGTCTCTCTCCTCTTTTATAGTCCTCCTCCGCCAATCCTAACTCGGCTGCCCACACGCCGAGTACGCTGCTCTCCTCCAATCAGGAGCAGGATCAGCTCCTGGAGGTCAGCACTCAAGTTGGCAAGAGGCAGCTGCGAAGAAGCTGTTTTCTCCTCTCCCAGCGCCATATTGTGGGAGAGCAGATGCATAGAATAAGTCTTAATTCCAGTAACTCAGTCCAGTCCGGGTTGCTCCCCACAATCACCTAGAACGTGTTCCAGTGTGTGTGTCAGTGGGTCTGAGTTTTGTCTCTGCTGCTTAGAAGTTTTGTGACTTCAAATTCCTTAGCCTTTCTAAGGCTGCTTTTTCTCATTTGTTAAATAGAAATAATAGTGTCTGTCATCAGTTATGAGTTTGAGATGGTGCAAAGTGCTCCTTTAACTCAATACTGTACTTGGCACATGGCATTCATTGAACTGTAAACTTAGCCACTTACCTTGAACCTTGTCTCTGCATCTGTAAAATGTGAGTAAGAAGTCTGGGCCTGCCTACCCGGCAGTGGCAGGGAGTGGGATAAGCTTAATGAAGCAACCGCAAGCCGGGCAGCCCGGCAGGAGAGCTGGTACTGTTGTGATGGCTCCAGCTGCTCCCGAGGAGTGCAACCGGGCACAGAGGCCAGGGAGGCCAAGAGCCCTTTATGTCAAGCAGAGAACCCAACGTGGGCAAAGACGGACTAGGGGCATGTCTTAGGGAGTAAGTGCCAGGGTAGAGTGGTGTGTGTGGAGCCTGGTGCTCTTCGGGGCAAGGGCTGGGGAGCAGGTTGATTGTTGCTGTTAAAATCATCACCCGGGGAAGAGTGTGGCACTCCTCCCACCACCCTGGGAAGCACCTGTTAGCAAACTTTTTATTTTAACTTAGCAATGTGCATTTCCAGTCCATTATTTTCCTCCAAGCTTTGGTTGTTTGTTAAAGTGTAATCTAGATCTTTCCCAAATCTGTATGAGATTTGGTTCTGATCCTTAATCTTGGATGGATTCCATTCAGAATCAGCTAGTGGAAAACAAGAGGACCGTCAGGGGGAAAGTAGGCAATCAGAAGGTTGACATTTCTAGTTCTTGTGAGAAAACGCAATCCATTTGAGACTAGTTGTATAAGGACAGGGCTAAGATGATTCAGGTTAAAGTTACTGGAAGAACTTTAAAATCCAGCGCTAGGGAGCGGTTACACCCTGAAAAGAGTTGAAGGCAATGAGCGACTACTCCAGCTTTGCAGGCCTGCTCAACGGGGCCCTGTCAGGAACTGCAGACGCAAGGAAGCCTGCAGCAAGCCTTTGGAGTCCGGTTTAATTAACTGCTTTATTTTTTGCAATTAGTTCAAAGTGCATTTAAGAAGTTTATGAATCTTTCTCAACATCTGGAAAGCTCGTGTTTAAAAAAACTTGGAAAATATGTCAGGGAAGTGAATGGCAATCATGCTCACGAAAAAGAGACTCACTTGGAGTAGCAGCAGAAAACGTTTTCTCTGGGCCCCGCGGCAGCCCCCCCCCCCCCCCCCCGGGTCTAAAAGCATGGCTTCCTATAGAGCAGGAATCCAGGCTCCTGTCTGTGAGGGAGGGCGGCTGCTCGGCGCCGAATGGCGACGGGACAATGCGGGGACGTCGCGCCTCTACAGAACACGCACCCTCCAAGTGCGTCAGACGCCCACAGAACTGCTTTAAAATCCTTGCCATGGGACGAAAGACCGCAGAAAAGGGCACCTTTTTCTTCTGATGATCGTAACGACGAGGGTATATCAGAAAGTTGGAGTTATAACTACTTTTGGTGCACACAATTTTGTGTTTCCATAACAGGCCTTTTCCAGGAGTTCCTTGAACGCCCCTCGTAGGCCTAGATCTCAAACTTTCTGGCACCGAGATAAACCCATCCTTTAATTCTGTCTTCCACGAGCTTTCTCCTGGAGTGCCTTGCAGTAAGGTGGGGGAGATGGTTCTCCAGCCACACTGGGCCTGCTCAGCCCAGCCGCGCAGTTCTCGGAGAATCCGTTAGCGTGACTGCCGTCTCACAGGGCACCAGGTCCCCATGGCCCTTCCGGGGGGGGGGGGTGTCAGATACCACCCAGACCTCTGGGGCTGCCCTTCCAAGCTCTTGTCCAGTCATCCCACGGACTCAGTGACCTCTTTTTTTCAACAGAAACACGAGACAATTAGGTAACTTTGCCCTGCTACCAAAGGGAGCAACCATAAAACGAAGCAGGTGAAAACCCACAGGTTTTAAAGGACCGTCTCTGGGGGAGAAACTAAGGGGGCTGGGTTGACATTGGGGTTCCAGGAGAGCCCTCAGAGCGTCCCAGACCACAGGTACCCGGGGGCGTCACTGTGGTGTCTCGGCTGTCCCCAGCTGTCCTTGTACCGCTGCCGCTCTCGGTAGCTCCGCAGGGCCAGCACCACGCTGGCACCGTACATGATGACCAGAAGACACGCGAAGGTGGCGGCTGCTCCATCGGTGCCCGCCAGCTGGCAGTTCATCCAGGTGAGACCCTTGCGGGCATACAGCCTCTCTCTCCTCTTGCAAGTGTCCGTGGAATTGATCTGCAAGGCCGCGTGGAGGTAGATGCCGATGCCCACGCAGTAGCCCACCGCCGCGAGCAGGCTGAAGGCAGCCTCCGAAAGCAGCCACTTCCCCGGCAGTTTCGTGAGACTCTTGGCTCCTCGGAGTAGAACGCCCATGGTGAGGACACCCAGCCCCAGAGAAACAGCCACGCCACCGTAGATCAGCGGAGCCCGGAGGACCGTGTACTGCTGGTCCAGCTGCCGCACCTGCTCCAGCTCCGTGCCCTCAAACGGTGAGTAATAGTTGTTCCCAAAGCCGCCACCGGTGGTAAAGCTGGCGCTGAATCCGGCCAGGACAAAGTAGGAGGCCACGATGCACATGAGGACCATCCCGTTCAGTATCACCTCCACTATGTGCACCACACCTACGAGAGAGGGGGCCGATTGAACGCTGACAGCACTCACCCAGGTCACCCCGAGCCGCCAGAACTCGGTCAGATGCCACAAGAACAGCCTTGATTTGTTTGGGTTTTTTGGCTGAGGTTTTGTGTCTAATGTACAAATCTGTGTGAAAAATCAAAATGCCACCCTGGAAAAAAATGTTGGCAGTTTCTTACAAAAACTAAGCCTGGGGGCCGGCGCTGCTGCACAGTGGGCTTTCCATACAGGAGCGCCGCTTTGAGCCGCGGCTGCTCCTCTTCCCATCCAGCTCCCTGCTGATGCGCCTGGGAAAGCAGTGGAGGATGGCCTGGTGCTTGGGCCCCTGCACCCCTGTGGGAGACCCGGAAGAGGCTCCTGGCTTCGGATGGGCCCAACTCTGGCCCTTGAGGCCATTTGGGGAGTGAACCAGCGGATAGATTTCTGTCTCTCTGTAACTCTTTCCAATAAGTAAATAAATCTTAAAAAACAATCTAAACATGGACTTACCATGTGACCCTACAGTGGTCTTCGTGGGTGTTTATCCTGAAGAAACAGAAACTCCTGGCCCCACAGAAACAGGCACTTGACTGCCCACGGGAGCTTTATTTGCAGTAGCCAAGTGCTAGAAATGACCGAGATGCTCTTCAGAGGGTGAAGGGTTACACTGGCACCCCACTCTGTGCAACCCTGACCCAGGCAGCAGTGGGGCTGGGTGCCCAGGGAACTGTGACCAGCGCAGCCAGCCCGCTCCCATTACGTATGGATCCTACCGGAGCGTCAGGACAGCATTAGCGACGGAGCAGCGCAGATGGCCCTGGGGCAGGGGTGGGCGTGCCGAGGGGCAGCACGTGGCTCTGACCGTGCCGCTGTGCTGACCCAGCCCTGCACACGTGGCCGCACGCCGAGCTGCCGGCCACTTCCTGCTTCCTCATTGTCCTGCACTTGCGCAAGATGCTGCCCCCGCAGAGCAGGCTAGGGACACCCAGGATCTCTCTGCCATTTTTTATGCCTTCTTGTGAATCTGTTTCAAAATCTAGATTTGTTTAAAAATCACAGTGACATAAGGATCATGAGAAGCCTCCCTCATGTCCCCGACCGCTTCACTAGTTTCCAGTAGGACTTTCTAGCGTTCCTCTGGGCAAGCAAGAGCACATTCAAACCTGCAGCTCATTCTCCCCTGCTCTGCTTTTTTCACAAAGGCCAGCATTCTGCTTCTTGATTTTTTTCCATTTATTTATTTATTTGTTTTGATTTGAAAGGCAGAGAGAGACAGAGATCTTCCATCTGCTGGCTCACTCCCCAAATGCTCCAACAGCCAGGGCTGGGCCGGGCCACAGGCAGGCGCCAGGAGCCAGGAGCTCCATCCAGGTCTCCCACATGGGTGGCAGGGGCCCAAGCACTTGGGCCATCACCGGCTGTCTCCCAAGGTGTGCATTAGCAGGAAGCAGGATTGAAGTAGAGAAGTCAGGACTTGAACTAGCACTGAAATATGGGACGCCAGTGTCCCAGTCAGATACTTAACCACTGTCCAAACAGCAGGCTCCACCCCCCACCACTGCCTTTTACATCTTATTTATTTTTATTTTGCTTGAAAGGCAGAGAGACAGGGAAGTTTTCTGATCAGCCCCTACATGGTCACATCTCTGTGCTGTGGCCTGCAGCCCCAGAGCATGGATGGCCCTGCCTGCTCAACCAGGTTCCAGCACAGGGGCTTGGCGCTGTTCACCAGGGAGCTTTTTTGCCATTTAAGACCCCTCCCCCTCTCCACTCCCCCCAAGCCGGGAGGCAGAGGGAGCCAAGACTGAGCGCGTGCCTATGCAAAGCCAGCATTCATCTGTGATGGCCAGGGGCCCAGCCTCTTCTCAGGCACTCTTCTGGGAGGTAGGTGGTCTCCTGTGTCCCCCAGGAGTTTGCAGGTGAGAGGCCAGAGGGAAGCTGCCTGGGGAGCACAGGTTCCGTGCCCCTCCGCTGCCCTGCAGTCTTGCCCACGCCCTTGCGCCTGTCTCAGCCTCAGACTTGAGCTGCCCCGTGGAGGACACGCCTGCCACTCCCACCCTGCCAGGCTCACGGGACGGCGCGGCCTCGAGAGGCTGAAAGCTCACCAAGGGCACACGGGTGGGCGGTGCCGCTTCTCTGTGGCGGTCGTCCACGTCCACGCAAGGGCTTCCTGAGAGCCTTAAGAAGACGTGGGACGCGAGCGTGAAAAGCACGTGTCCCAGAGCGAGGCCCACCCTCCAACACGAGGGGGTGCCGGCGCCGTTACCGTCTCGGGGTGAGCACCAGTGTCCCTAGAGCGCCGAGGCCGCAGGGCTGGGCCTGCCGCTCCTCTCTCCCGCCGGCCCACGCGAGTTCCCGGAGGCCCCGTGGGGACCACAGGACATGGCCGCCGGAGCTCGGCATGGAGAAGCCACCTTCCTCTTATTTAACACTGACAATAACATCAGACCGGCACTGCCCAGGCCACCCACTCCCTCCAGCAGAGCCAGGCGGTCAACCCAGAAGCCATTCAGTCACCCACCAGCCGCAGCGGCCAGGAAGTAACCAGTGAAGCAGCACGGCGGCCACGGGCTAGCATCCCAGGTTCCGCCAGGCCTGACCGGCGCCGCGCTCAGGCATCTCCAAGCAGGCGGTCAGTGCAGAAAGAGGCTCACACGGCGGAGTCGGAGTGGTGACTGGCAGCGCTGGCTGCGGTTCCCCTGGACGGTGCACGGGGCCAGGCTGTGCAGAGACGGCAGGGGGCTCAGTGGGACGCACAGACACGGAAGTGGCGCCTCTCTGGGTGAGCTCATTTAACACGAGACACCTGATGCTGCCTTTGCCCCGGATGTGTTCCCTGAACAAACCAAGTCAGACACATGGGTTTCCTTTTGTTTTTTATTTTTTAAATACATGTGCAATCAAGCCATACATACAGTGAAAATTTTTAAAAAAACCCTTCTCTTCAGGAGGATAACTGTTAAGACTTTCTTGTGTATTCTTCAAAAAATTCTATATATACTCCAAGAAGGACCTATGCCTCCTCTCAAAACCCAAATGGAACTCACATCCTAAAAGCAACACATTGTGAGCATGTAAGGGAATAAGAACTTACGGCGAAGAGAACCGTCATCACTAACGTTTTCCCGGATTCCTGTGAAGCACAGCACGTGTGGGATGTTTTGTCATGACGTCATGATTTACCGTGCAGGAAGAGCCCATGAGGCATCTGGCCAAGACGCGTATCCTTCTGCTGGGAAAGACTCCACGGTCCCTTTTTCCTGGAAGCCTCCCAAGTTCCCGATGTTGGCTTTAGTCCTTCATACAGCGGCAGTGATGAGAGGCACAAAACCCTTACTGCGCCTCCGGGGCCGTCGTGAGGGCCAGTGCAGTCGCCTCTTGGCGCCCCAGTGAATCCGCGTGATTCCTCTGCCCTCAGCCCACGCGCGCCTCCAGCTTCAGTGTTCCAGGAGTGGCCTCCCCAGGACCCCACCCGCGCTGCCCACAGAACCCCAGAGCTGGGAGGCCCCGAGGGCTCGCTTGGAAAACTTGCCGACTCCTCGGCTGTGGTTAGACAAGTTCGGGCTGCGAAGTCTCTGTGGCTTTTCGAGAACTTTGACGAGCAGTTTCTTCAGACTCACCTGCGCATCTCCCTGTAGGTGACCTGCAAGTGCACTTGGCTCAGCATAAGCCTTTTCCCTGTGGGTCCTGGGCTCCATGTTTGCTATTTTGATTGTTCTTCACCAACGGAAGATTCCAGAAACCCGGACTGGTTCAGCGAATGCCCCTCCGTGCAGCCGGGAGCTATGCCCACGGCGCTCAAGCTGGCGCTGCCTCTCCGGCACCGGCCGGTTCCCGGCGGGCTGGTCTCGTGAGGGACCACTTGACAGAGCGTTGGGAAAATCCTAGAAGTCACGCATTGCTGCGGGCTTCTCTTTCAGCTTCCTGACCTCCCGGTAACCTCTGATGGCCAGGACAGCCCCCGCGGCAAAGACCACAATGCCCAGGGCCGCAAAGACCCCGGCGCCGATGTCGCCGCCGTGGAAACCGCAGCCGAAGCCGCTGTAGCCCTTGCTTTGGTACAGCGCCTCCCTCTCTTTACACACGGCAGAGCCGTAGGCGGCGGACAGGTGCTGGAAGTAGAAGTACAAGGCGGGGATGTACGCCCCGGCCACGAGCGCGTCCAGCACACCTTCGGCCACCAGCCACAGGGGGCAGTGCCACGGGACCCGCAGGACACCCACGAGGAGCAGAAGGCAGGAGAAGGCTGTGAGGGCTCCGCCGTAGGCCATGGCAGCCGTGGCCGTGGGCAGCTTGAGCTGGTAGAACTGGACATCCAGCTGCCGGGCCCTCTCCCCGTCGGCACCGTCGAAGCCGCTGTAGGCGCCCCCGTACTGGTAGTAGTAAATGCCCCCCAGGCTGGTGAGGCCCGTGTAGCCCCCAGTGGAGCTGTAAGACACAGAGCTGCAGGCCAGGATCAGCAAGTTCAGCAGAACCTCCAGCATCTGGCAGCAGGCTGCAAAGACAGGGCGGGTCCCCCAGTGAGAGACGCCCCGCGGCAGGGGGAGGCCCCCACCCCGGGCCTGACCCTCCCCGCCGCACGCCCAGAGCCGGCTCTCTGGCCTGGCCCCGCTCCACAGCCGCACCGACAGGGCACCACGGAGTTGGTGTCAGAAACACTTCGGGCTGCAGAGCGGAACTCACAAGACAGCAAGGCGGCCCGCCCCGGGGGGGATGTGCAGGAAGACGATGGGAGGCAGGAGGCGGGCGAGAACATCCTACACCCCCGGCCGCCCCTCCCCACAGCACTGAACGGCAGTCTCCTCTCTGTACACGCCTTGCCCTGCTTCACCTTCTAAGTGGAGCTTTCTCACGGTCAGAAGACAATCATAGAGCTTAAAAGAGATAATTTTTTTTTTTTTTTTTTGACAGGCAGAGTGGACAGTGAGAGAGAGAGACAGAGAGAAAGGTCTTCCTTTGCCGTTGGTTCACCCTCCAATGGCTGCCACGGCCGGCGCACCGTGCTGATCCGATGGCAGGAGCCAGGTGCTTCTCTTGGTCTCCCATGCGGGTGCAGGGCCCAAGCACTTGGGCCATCCTCCACTGCACTCCCTGGCCACAGCAGAGAGCTGGCCTGGAAGAGGGGCAACCGGGACAGAATCCGGCGCCCCAACCAGGACTAGAGCCCGGTGTGCTGGCGCCGCAAGGCGGAGGATTAGCCTAGTGAGCCGCTGCACTGGCCATAATGCAGTTTTACAAAGTGTCTAGTTAAATTGTTGACTGTGGTATGCATGTAGTAGAAGTAGGGAGGATTCGGTTAAAGAAAGCCACAGTGCTTACTGAATGAAACAGATTTGTTTACTGTTCTTGGACACTTTTTGTTTTTTAAAGATTTATTTATTTGAAAGTCAGAGTTACACAGAGAGAAAAAGAGAGGCAGAGAGAGAGAGAGAGGGAGGGAGGGAGAGGTCTTCCATCCACTGGTTCACTCCCCAAATGGCCACAACAGCTGGAGCAGTGCCGATCCGAAGCCAGGAGCCAGGAGCTTCTTCAGGGTCTCCCACATAGGTGCAGGGGCCCAAGGACTTGGGCCATCTTTTACTGCTTTCCCAGGCCATACCAGAGAGCTGGATTGGAAGTGGAGCAGCCAGGACTTGAACCGGCGCCCATATGGGATGCCAGCACTGCAGGCGATGGCTTTACTGGCTACGCCACAGTGCCAGTCTCATGGACACTTTTTTTTTTTTTTTTTTTTTGACAGGCAGAGTGGACAGTGAGAGAGAGAGACAGAGAGAAAGGTCTTCCTTTGCCGTTGGTTCACCCTCCAATGGCCGCCGCGGCCGGCGCACCGCACTGATCCGATGGCAGGAGCCAGGGGCTTTTCCTGGTCTCCCATGGGGTGCAGGGCCCAAATACTTGGGCCATCCTCCACTGCACTCCCTGGCCACAGCAGAGAGCTGGCCTGGAAGAGGGGCAACCGGGACAGAATCCGGCACCCCGACCGGGACTAGAACCCGGTGTGCCGGCGCCGCAAGGCGGAGGATTAGCCTAGTGAGCCGCGGCGCCGGCCTTGGACACTTTTAAATATGTCTTAAAAGTTTAATTTGGGGGCCTGCATCGTGGCACAGTCAGTTAAGCCGTGGCTTGCACCCATTTCTGAGTGCCAGTTCTAGTCCCAGCTGCTCTGCTTCTGGGACGAGCATTAGCTTCCTGCTAATGCTCTTGGGAAAGAGGCAGAAATGGCTCAAGTACTTGGGAAGACCAGTACGGAGTTTCTGGCTCCTGGCTTCGGCCTGGCCCAGCCCTGGGAATGGTGGCCATTTAGGAGAGTGAACCAGAAGACAGATTTCTTTCTATCTGTGTCTTTTGTATGTATATATATACACACACACACACACATATAAAAAGATTTATTTATTTATTTGAAAGGGAGAGAGAGAGAGGTCTTCCATCCCCTGGTTCACAATGGCCGCAACGGCTGGAACTGTGCCGATCTGAAGCCAGGAGCCAGGATCCAGGAGCTTCCTCCAGGTCTCCCACGCAGGTGCAGGGGCCCAGGATCTTGGGCCGTCCTCCACTGCTTCCCCAGGTATATCAAGCAGGGCGTTGGATTAGAAGTAGAGCAGCTGGGACTTGAACCGGCTGCGTGCACCGGCTTTACTCACTACACCACAGCGCCAGCCCTGTCTCTGTGTCTTTTTGACTCTTCTCTCTGCCTTTCAAACAAATCATCTTTTATTTTTTTAAGATTTAACTTGAATCCTTTAGTCTTCCTGAAGAGCGTTATGTGGGCTGTAATGTTTTCCCAGAGCTAGAATCTTTCAAGGACCTTGGCTTCTTTATCTTGGGCAAAGAAAGCTGACTTTCCCTTAAAATCCACTTTGCTGAGACGGAACTTACACGAGCAAAAAGACTTCAATGAGCAGCCAGCTGGGTGAGTTTTGACACACGTGTCTACACACATGTCTGCCCCGGAACCATCATCAAGAAACAGAACACCCGGCCGGCGCCGCGGCTCACTAGACTAATCCTCTGCCTTGCGGTGCCAGCACACCGGGTTCTAGTCCCGGTCGGGGCGCCGGATTCTGTCCCGGTTGCCCCTCTTCCAGGCCAGCTCTCTGCTGTGGCCCGGGAGTGCAGTGGAGGATGGCCCAAGTGCTTGGGCCCTGCACCCCATGGGAGACCAGGAGAAGCACCTGGCTCCTGGCTTCGGATCAGCGCGGTGCGCCGGCCGCAGTGCGCCGGCCACGGCGGCCATTGGAGGGTGAACCAACGGCAAAGAAAGACCTTTCTCTCTGTCTCTCTCTCACTGTCCACTCTGCCTGTCAAAAAAAAAAAAAAAAAAAGAAAGAAAGAAAGAAAAAGAAACAGAACACCAGAATCTCCCTAGTAATGCTCTGGGCCAGCCCCTCACCTCCCCCTCAGGATAGCACCGGTCTCCTTTCTCTCATTAGAAGTTAATTTTATCTTTGCTGGAAGGTCACATGGGGCAGGTGTGTGGCACAGCAGCTAACCTGCTGCCTGGGCTGCCCACATCCCATACTGGAGAGCCTCGTTAGCGTCCTGGCTCCTCTGCTTTCGACGCAGCTTCCTGCTAATGTGCACCCTGGGAGGCAGCAGGCGACGGCTCAGGCGCTTGGGTCCCTGCCACCCATGTGGGCGATCTGGATGGAGTGCTTGGCTCCTGGCTTCAGCCTGACCCGGCCCTGGCTATTGCCACCACGTGGGGAGTGAACCAGTGGATGAAAGATCTCTCTAAAATATGAACTCTAAATCTCAGTTTTCTGGGTCGCAGACAGGAACTACTGACTACAGAAATGACAAGTGTCTTGGGAGAAAAACTTCTAAGGATGCTTTGCAGGGCAGGCTGCAGCCAGCTGCCCACCCTCCTGATTTGAGTTCTAAGGGTCTAAGGCAAGAGAGAAAGGACAAAACACGAGAAGGTGCTCTGCGGACAGACAGGGAACTTGTAACTCCTCACCTGTCTCTCCAAATAGTAATGACACAGCCTGCAGGTGCCCAGGATTCCTGTGGTCTGACAGGTGCTTCTAACATCTGTATTTGCTTTCTGTCTGGCCACTCTCCTTAGCCCCTCAAGATTTTAGGATCTGAGAATTCTTCCCCATCATTGAGAGCTTTGGGGCTTTCTCTTGCCATTGCTAACCTCTGTGTTTCCATGAACCTCCCAGAGGCAAATCACAGCCGCACTTCAGGGTCTCCCGAGGCAACCAGCGAAGGCTGTGGCTGCCTCCTACTTTTGCAACTTTGCTGTAGGGGCCACATTTCAGCCCTTGGGAAAAGCAGTCACAAAGCATCCACTCGAAGACAGGCTACAGGTCTCGGCGTGACCTTTATCCTCCATTTCCTGGTGCCTGACAGCCGTGTCTGCCAGCACAAGGCCTGATTGTGTATTTATATGGGGCTCTGCACACCCAGGGTGCTTTATAAGCCCTCGTTTGTTAGCTGCCAAGTGCAGAACCATCCTTTCACTACCTCGACTTAGAAACCCAACCTCCAGGCTGAAGGCCAAATAGCCAGGAGCAATCAAGGCGAAATCAAGGCATACTTTGGTCAGAGGCCCCAAGCCCTGCCCTCCCCCCTTGGTAAATCAACGACAGAAATAGTCATCAGTACACGGGGCAACCTGTTAGCCAGGCTCGTATACCTTGAAGAAAAGCAAGGTCAAGCGAGTAACCCGCGTGAGGCCGGAGTCACACTGAAAGGTTTAGATTCCATTTCCTGTTCTTGCACTTGACACCTGTGTGCCTCCGCACCTACCTCTCAGGGCCTTGGGCGTGCAAGCCCACACCAGCTCACTGCCTGGATGGCCTGGAGCCCTTGCAGCCCAGTTCATTCTATCCCGCCATCACGCACACCTTGGTGATTGTCCTAGGACAGGCTTTCAGGTGTGAATGAACACAGATTTCGCTCCCTCAGGCTGGGGCCTTTTCTCTCACATACAGAGCCCAGGACAGTTTCTCACTGAATCATGTGAGTCACCAGGGCTCGCCCTGCTCAGCCAGATTCCTCTCATTGTTGGCAGGGACGGTGCTAAGATGAGAACCCTGGGAAGCCACGTTCCGAGCTGGCTCATGGTCTGGTTTAAGTGTTCTTCGGACCGTGGTTCCGACGCGAGTGAGTTCTTGGGTTTTGCTGGTAACAGCAGAGAGGCCATCAAGTGCTTGGTATGTAAGAGTGTCGGTGTCCAGTCATGACATTTCTGTCTCTGCGCACGTGGGAACTTGGTCCTAACATAGAAAGGATTTCCCATGGCAATGTCCGAAAGCCATCGATGGGGGGTTTGGGCACCAGGGGCCCTGTGGCCATCGCACGGGTCCGTGTGGCTTGAGCTGCATCCTGGCTGCAGGCGATGCCCCTGCCCCGTTCTAAGTCAGCCCACCTCGCCCAAGGAGCCTCCCCTGATGGCTGGCTGCCCCCAGGCAAGGCCCCTGCAGCCCCCTGCAGCTCCCTGCAGCCGCACGCCCGGCCGATTGCCCGCCCAGGCCCTGGCTCATCTTGGAAGCCCAGGAACCCCACAGCACCTTTTGCAGGTTCCAGCCTTTTTCTGCATGAGACCCCCAGGCAGGGCCCAAAACGGAAACGCCAGGGACCCCAAAGGGAGGTCTGCCTGCTGCCCAGCTCAAGCCCACCTGTCCCTCCCACCTTGCAGAACCACCAGCGACAGTAACGGCGCAGCTGGCTCCGAACAGCTCACCTCGCCCGGTGCACAGGTATCTGCACTTGTGGCAGTCCAGCAGTCCTTCAGCCTCTGACTGCGAAAACTCCACTTCCTCCAGCCCGGGCCTGGGGTTTGAGGGCAGGTATCTCCCGGAAGCAGGTTCACTAGAACCGAAAAGCACACGTGGCCATTAGGGCGGAGCTCCAGCCCGACAGCTTGTCCCGCAGGAGACTGTGCAGAACAGAAATAACATATGCTCCAGTATTCCAGACTCCAGAGAATCTCACTGACTGGCCTTGCAGGGCATCCAAGCCCTTGACCCAACCCCGCCGACAAACGGTGTAGCAGCTCCTGCGGTCCAGTGCACCACAGCACAACCTCCAACCTGCTTTAAAAACAATTTTTTTTCAGGGCCGGAGCTGTGGCATGGTGGGTAAAGCCCTTGCCTGCAACGCCAGCATCCCCTGTGAGCGCCAGTTAGAGTCCCCACTGCTCCACTTCCGATCCAGCTCCCTGCTAATGCGCCTGGGAAAGCAGTGGAGGGTGGCCAAGCCCTGGGGCCCCTGCACCCAGGTTGGAGGCTCGGAGGAGGCTCCTGGCTTTGGATGGGCTCAGCTCCGGCCACTGTGGCCATCTGGGGAGTGAACCAGTGGATGGAAGATTTCTCTCTTTCTCTCTCTCTCTCTCCCTCTCTCTGTAACTCTTTCAAATAATTAAAATAAATCTTTAAAATGGCTTTTTCTATATTTTTTATTTATTTGAAAAGCAGTGAAACACAGAGATCTTCCATCCAAGGGTTCACTACCCAACTAGTGGCAACCGTTAGGGTGGGGCCAGGCGAGACCCAGGAACAAGCCTGGAACTAAATCTGGTCCGCTACATGGGTGGCTGGGGCCCAAGACCCAGGGGCCCAGACCTGCTGCCCACAAGGACGTACATCAGCAGGAAGCTGGAATGGGAAGTGGAGCCGGGACAGCTCCGACTGCCCCTGGGGAGCTGTCTGACCAGGCTGCGTGAACCTAAGGTCTCCATTCAGTGTGGACCACACTTCTTCAAAGTCACCAGCAAGTCACCGTTGGTGACGAGGTGTCCCAGGACCTGGGTGGGTGCCGGGCTGGCTTCTCTTGTGTGTCTCAGCACTCTGGGAGGTGCTGAGTTGGCAGTGTAGGAACCATGGGCAGCTGCCCAGATCTCTAGATCCTCGCTAACTCTGCTGGCCTTGGGCACTTTCCGCCCCAGCCTGCCCCTCCCCCTACCTGTATCCAGCCCATCCTGAGCTCTGTCCAAGCTTCCAGGGGCAAGGGTGCCGTGTTCTGTTCCCCGTTCTGGAACACAGAGCTCGTTTGCAGCTCTTCAGGCTCGAGGTCCTGAAACTTGCAGTGCAGTCCAGGAGGCACCTGCTCCGCTCCCCTCTCTCCCCCTCCCACTCTCAGCCCCCCTCAATGTCCCTCCCACCCCCACCCCTCCAGGTCTGCGGCAGGGCTCCTGTCCTGCCACCCAAGCTCATTAAGTGGAGGAAAAGACAGAAATAACTTGCTCTTTGGTTTCAACCCGCCAGCTGGCTATGGGTCAAAGGAAGAGCTCCACAGGGGTGGTGGGGTGTGGGGGGAGCCGGGCTGCAGGTTTGTAAGGGAACCGGGACCCGCGGCTCTGGAGTCTCCTGGCTACGCAGCAGCCGTGGGATGCGGCCGAGGTCCCAGAAGCCACAGCGAGTGCCCGGGGACCTGACCTGGGCACGCCCTTTGTCCTGCGAGTTGGTTTTAGATAATGAAACATAAACTCTGGAGACAAACACTTTCCCACAGTGTGGACACAGGACTCAGCCTCCAAGTCGCCCCAGAGAGGCCAGGTGTCAAAAGGCAGAAGCCAGTCAGCACCCCAGGACCAGGCTGTAGCCATCTTTTCTCTGCCACAGGCCTGGGCAGAGAATCTGCACATTCAGTAGTAGTGTGGAAATGGAATGAACAGTTAGATGGGGGAAAAAGTCCAGCTCCTCAGGAGGCCGTGCGGGGGCCAGGTGGCCTCCTGCCCGCCCCCGACCCGGCTCACAGCATCCTAAGGGCCCTGGGGATTCGCCGCGTTCCCCACGGCAGGGACCGCCCGGCTTGTTCACCGGGGAGCGTGCGGCGGCCTCACCGCGGACGCCAACAGGTGCGCGCCCAGGTGCACCCAGTTCCCGGGTGGACAGCCTGGCGGAGGTGGGCTGCTACCGACATGCGCAGATCGCCGGCGGGCCACTCCGGCAACCCCAGCTCTTCCCGGGGCCGACCGCACAGGCCCGCCTCGGGGAACCGGACTCTGAAAGCCGGGAAGCGCCCGACATGGGAACAACCGGACACGAGGCGCCGGCCTGGGAGAAGGTGGGGAAAGAGTCGCGGAGGGGCCCCTCTCCGCCTCCCTCCGGGTCAGCCGGGCCCTGGCCCGGTCACTGCCTACAGGGCCGGTCTCCCCTTTGTAGACGGGGCCCCCGCCACGAGGTGGGGACTCCGCGCAGCCCCTCCCAGCCCCCCACGTCCCTCCCCGGCCACGCACGACGGGGGCCACCGCATTTCCTGGGGCGGGCGGCGGGGCGGGGCGGGGCAGCGCCGCCGGCTGCGCGTCGCAGGGCCCGGCCCCCGCTCACCTGTCCGGGCCGCGGCGGCCCAAGCCCTCCTTCCTCTGGGGCGGCGGCTCCGGGGTTTCCCAGGGCGCGGGCCAGGGGGGCGGGGCTGCGTCCCGCGCCCGGCTCTGGCGGGGCTGTTCCCACTCTCTTTGTCCACCTGCGCGACGGCCCGCGTCCCTGGGTCTGTCCTGGTGGGGGTCTCGGTCCCTCCCCCTGTCCCGGTCCCCGGCCCTCCGCGCGTCGCCGTTTCGCTCCCTGCGCCGGTCCCCGGGTCTGTCCCGCGGTCGCTCCGGGTGGCGGTCTCGTTCCGAACGGGGGCGCCGGTCTGGGTCGCGCTCTCTCGGCCGGGCCCCGCGAGTCCCCGACCTCTCTTCCATGGCTTGTCTCTCTGTCCCCACTCGGGAGCGACCCGAGGGCAACAGCCAACCACAAGTTTCCTGGGCAGGTGGCCAAGCCCGGGGGCGGGGCGGCGGGCGGCTCACCTGGGCGCACGCGCGCTGGCCCCGCGGTGTTCGGTCCAGGCAGCGCTCCCCCCCCGCGGCGGGGGCGCCGACAGGGGGCGCCCCTGCGCGCGGCCCGGGGTCCGAGCGGAGGGCGTGAGTGTGCGCGCGCGGGGGTGGGGGTGGGGAATCATTGCCCACCGGGCTCCATCTGCCCTGAAGGACCCCGTTGGTGACCTTGCTACCTGCCACAGCCCAACTTACACGGCGTCTTGGGTTTTGCTTCTCCGCTCGCTGGCTCACTCATCTGTCCATGCACCTGTCCATCTCGCATTGGCTCATCTGTCCTCCACCCATCCGCTGGCCTCTCATCCGCGTCCTTTTGCTATCCTTGCAACAGTTGTTTCACAGTTCGTGTTTTGCGAGATTCCTGGACTCGAAAAACATTTGTTTTTAAGTGGGGAACCACACAGAATTTACAGCTTTTTGTTACCAAGTGAGGTTATTTAAAAACACACAAAATCGCTAGCTGTGAATTCTTTTTTTTTTTTCTTTTTAAAAAGATTTACTTGTTTACCTAAGAGGCAGAATTACAGAGAGAGAGAGAGAGAGAGAGAGAGAGAGAGATGTCTTCCATCTGCTGGTTCACTCCCCAAATGGCCACAGCTGCTGGAGCTGGGCCGATCCAAAGCCAGGAGCTCCTTCTTGATCTCCCACATGGGCGCAGGAGCCCAAGCAGTTGGGTCACCCTCTGCTGCCTTCTCAGGCCACCAGCCGGGAGCTGGATAGGAAGTGGAGCAGCCAGGAGTTGAACTGGCGCCTATGTGGGATGCCGGCACTGCAGGTGGAGGCTTAGCCTACTAAGCCACAGCGCTGGCCCCAAATTCTTTAACAAATATATGAAAAGCACTTTAGCAGGAGCTGTTGGTACAGTGATGAGCTCTGCTTGGGTGGTGCTTTGTTCTAGCATGTGGGTAGGAGGGGCAGCAGGTTACCAGCAAGTACAGGAGACTGCGTGACCTCTGATGGGGAGAACACATTTCTGTATGTAGCTCCAGCAGGGTGACCTTTGAACTGAGTGTGAACGACAAGGAGGAAGCCTGGGGAACGGCTGAGGAAGCGTTCTGGGAAGAGCAGTGAGTAACACGGGAGCCGGGCGAGGTGGCTGCGGGTGGAGTCTGGGCGCGGGAGAGGCTGGGGCAGCGGGGCAGCCAGAGGGATGGGGGCCTCCCTGGTGGACACTCCACATTTTAACTCTAAGAGCAATGGGAGACGATCGAAGGGTTTGAGCAAGCGAGTGGTTTCTGCTTCTAAGAGATCGCTGTGGCTTCTGTGAGGAGGCGGATCCTCAGATGACCAAGATAGAATCCAGAGGGGCTGGCACCATGGTTCACTGGGCTAATTCTCCACCTGCGGCGCCGGCACACTGGGTTCTAGTCCCGCTTGGGGTGCCAGTTCTGTCCCGGTTGCCCCTCTTCCAGGCCAGCTCTCTGCTGTGGCCCAGGAGGGCAGTGGAGGATGGCCCAAGTCCTTGGGCCCTGCACCCCATGGGAGACCAGGAGGAAGCACCTGGCTCCTGGCTTCGGATCAGCGCAGCATACCACCTGTAGCAGCCATTTTGGGGGTGACAATTTGGGGGTGAACCAACGGAAGGAAGACCTGTCTCTCTGTCTCTCTCTCTCACTAACTCTGCCTTTCAAAAAAAAAAAAAAAAATCCAGAAATCCAGAGGGGAGCTTGGAAGCTACGGAAAGAATCAGGTGAGGGCTGGAGGCAGCCAGGAGGAGGAAGAGCTGTGGCTAGATCCAGGTTGCTGTTCTGGGAAAGGACTTTGGCTTCCATTCAGTGTGGACTCTGCTTTGGTAGTGTCCAGAACTGGCCTCCTGGCCCCTTCAGCAGTTCACTGGCTTCCATCATGTAAATGCTCTGTGTCCATTTCAAGAACCCATGGTTTAACAGCCAGCTCACGCAAAACTCCTGAGAAGGTGGCAACTGGCTCTCGTTGGCTGTGGTGAGCCGACTCCTCCTCATCGATGTCTCCCTCCCACCCACACCTGTTCTTTGACATCACCCACAGCTGTCTGAGAGAGGAGCTGGCACACAGAGGGTGTCAGGGCTGTGAGAACCACAGGCAGTGGCACTGAAGCCTTAGTGGCACCCAGAACCGCTGGATCAACCCATGTCTGAAGGCAGCTGATCTCCAGGCTTCTCAGCTGTGGAAGCCTGGTCCCACGGGGGAGCCCCAGAACACAAATCGCGCCACGGAACTGGTCTACAAGTAGAGGCACTCCGTCACCAGCCGAGGTCTGCTGTGGGTAAGGATGAGGGATGTAGCTTGTCCTGGTCCACTTGGGCTATTGTGATAACACCCTAAGCTGGGTGATTTTGAAGTCACAATAATGAACAGAACTTTAATTCTCACAATTCTGGCTGGGAAGTTCAAGATCATGGAACTGGCAGCAGATTTAGGTGTAGAAGGGCGCTGATCCCAGTGGATACTGCTGTCTACGTATTCTCACGTGGAGGAGTGAACAAGGCAGCTCCCTGCAACCTCCTTTGCAAAATCACCAATTGCCCCATGACTAAGCCCTCACGACGGAGCCACTTCCCCCAAAGGCTGCACATCTTACCGCTGTCACTTTGGCTGTTAGGTTCCAGCATGTGAATTTTGGAGACATCAGCATTGAGACCAAAGCCCTGCACCCCCGCCCCCTCAAAATTCATGTTCTCCCGAGCAAAACACAGCCGTTCCATCCCGCTAGCTCCCCAAGCGCATACTTCTTCCAGCACCAACTCCACATCCGAAGTCTCGTCCAGATCAGGCATGGGTGAGACGCAAAGGTGAACTCTCTTCTGCTGTGAGGCTGTGACATCCGCCCAGTTTCGTGCTGACAGAATGCAAAGGGAGGAGTAGGAAAGACGAGGGGGTAAGAGACCTTGGTTACCTGGTGCCCTATGGCTCCATGTCGTCTTCCTTGGCGTCAGCTCCCTGCTTCTGGACACACCGGGAGGCTGCAGGTGCTGGCTGGTCTCCACTTCCTCTTCCAAAACCTCGCTGCTGCCCCATCCGGAGGGGAGCCCGAGTCTCCTCCCTGGGTGGGCCTCGGTGACTGTCCAGACAAACACCATCACCAGGGGGCCCAGGGCAAAACAAAGATGCACAGTGCTTTGTTCACATACGAAGAATTTCAAGATGGTGACAGTAGAGTTTGAAACCAAATAAAGGACTCTTTTTATTATTTTTAAGAATATTTTATTGATTTATTTTCATTTTGTTTGAAAGATGGAGAAGCAGAGAGAGAAAGATCTTCCACCCACCAGTTCACTTTCCAAAAGCCCTCAATAGACAGGGCTAGGCCAGGCAGGCAAAAACCAAGAGCCTGGAATTCAACTTGGATCTTGGGTGGCAGGGACCCAGGTGCCTGAGCCCTCACTGCTGCCCTCGGGTTGTCCATCAGCAGGAAGCTGGACCGGGAGTGGAGTCGCTGGGACTCAAAGCAGGCACTCTGATGTGGGACTGCACGGGTCACCGGACCATCAGGTTGGCCCCAGATGGAACCCACTGGAATGCACTGAGTGACTTCTGACAGTTGTAGTAGTAATGCAGCACCCGCCCGGGCCCCAGCCGCAGGGATGTGAGGAACCCAGGCGGGGTTCAGGCGCCACATGCCGGTGCTGGCCCCCAGCCCCAGCTGAGCTCTCAGCAGCAGCCAGCACTGGGGCAGATCTTACAGAAGTCCTGAACGGTTCAGGCTCCAGCTGCCGCGTCATCCCTTGGCTTTGGTCTCTGTGCTCAGACCCTGGATGTCACCATTTAGACAAGCTGCGCCCTTTCTGAATTCCTGACCCACCGAATCCGTGAGCTCGGGAGTGATTTGTCACTCAACCAAGGAGGACAGGATAGCCCCCTCTCCCCCGGCTCGAATCGGCCCCTCCGTCTCTGAGTTGCTGTGGTTTGGGTTCAAAAGACGCATTTGATCTGTTGTCTCAACATTCTGAACATATCCATTCGGATAGTGTCTTTCCCACCACGCGAACCATCAGCAGTGCCGGCCCGAGTCTCTGTTTCCAGGAAACTGGAGTCAGGAGCTAGAGGCAGGCGTGGGACTCGGGTATTCTGATGAGGGGCACAGGTGTGCTGCCTGCCAGGCCAAGCGCCCGCTCCCCAGATCCCACATCCTTTGTTCATCCCTCTGTTCTTCCCGGGCCTGCAGTGGGACCTTGTGCATGGGGGCTGCAGCTCTTCTGAGCAAACCTGGACCAGAGCCCAGAGCAGAAGCAGTGGAGGGTTGAAGAGTAGGGAGGAGGAGAGTCCTTGCCATGGGTCTGAGGAAGACAACTTTCTAGAAGAGAAGCTCTTGTTTGGATGTAATCTGACCATGCGCTCAGCCGTCGTGGGAATCAGGCAGCTGCTACAACAGGTGCAAAAAGAGGCCATTGATCGGAGATCTTGACGCCAGTGCACAGAGCGGGGGCGAAAGAGACTTTTTCTGGTGAGGGAAAGGCAGAGCAGTTCGGTGTGGCTGGCAGACGGTGTGCCTGTCTGGGAGGAGCGTTTCTTCAGCATTGCTATCCGTGATCTCCAGCGTACAGAGCCGCACCACAGCTGGGAGGCAGCGGGAGGCAGAGGCGGACAGCCTGGGGTAGAGCGCTCTGCACACCTGTGGCTTCCCCCGCAGCACTAGTCGCAAGGTGCAGGCTGTGCTCCGAGGCAGAGGGCGGATGTGAAGTGGCATGAGAGTTCTGGGCTCCGGAAGGTGTCGCTGAGGCTTGCTCTGACAAGCGGTGTCCAGGCTGCTTCTGGGTAAGCAGGTTTGGGAGGGAGTCTGGGCTTCGGGATGCTAGTTCCCTGAGGCACCCTGTTTGAGAACCGGTGAGTCCCATCCTAAAGGAGAGACTCCTGTAAGAATAAAATCCAGGGCTGGCATTTAGCCCAGTAGTTAAAACACCCACCCCTGCATCCTGCATTGGAGTGCGTGAGCTCCATCCCTGACTCCACTGCTTTCTCCGGCTTCCTGCTGTTCTGCACACTGGGATGGTGATGGCCCAGTAAGTGGTTCCTGCCACCCCTGGGGGGCACCTGCATTGGGTTCCCAGGTTCCAGCTGTGGCATGGCACAGCCCCAGCCATTGTAGTCATTAGAGGGGCAATGCAGTGGGTAGGAGCTGTCTCTCTGTGTCTCTGCATCGCAAATAAATGCATTTTAAAGAAAAGAGACAATTCAAATACTTTCCTAAGTTTCCTTTTTACAAACAGTGGCCATCCTATTGGTTTGGGTCCATTCTCTGGCATTTGGGGCAGAGTTTATTCTCCCAATTTACTGCTTTGAGTGGGTTCACTGGGCCGTGCTCTAGAAGGCACGCGGACCGAGGAGACATCCTCGCGTCCTGGCTGTGTGATCCGACCTCCTTCCCGTGTCTGTGTCAGCTTCCAGGCTCAGGTGTAGCAGAATCCAACTTCCTACCAGTTCCGGGGCAGCGGCTCTGGGAGGGACAGGAAGCCTGCAGGGTGGTGGTGCTGCGTGTGCGCAGAGCTGGCCAGCAGGGGGCAGTACAGGCTCAGGCTGGCACATCCCAGAGCCACAGGCCCCCTCTTCCTTTGTTAGCATCTCCTCACCCAGTGCCTTCTGGCTGACCATAGTTCTCTCTCGCCGGTGGGAAGGAACGCCTGGAGTTGATGATTTTGCTGTTTCCTGAGCATCACGTCCTAGGTAGTTACCCAACCCCTCTGTGCCCCAGTGTCCTTGTTTACAAAACAGGGACACAGTCCCTCGAGGCTCCAGCAGGGGCTGCCATCCTCTGGGCTTTGTTGGGGCTTGAGGATCTGCCCCAAGGGGGGCTCACTGCTGTGGAGGGCTGCGTGCTGGCGGGAGGCTCAGGTCCGGGCTGGTGGGCTTCGTGGCAGGGCTGCCGCAGCATCGTCACTGCATGATTGTTGATTTTCCTAGAGTCGAGCAATCCAGAGACCAAGGTAGAAGCTGCCGTGCCTTGATTGACCTTTTCTTTTTCATTTAAATATATTTATTTTCATTTTACTTGAAAGGAAGAGAGAGAGAGAGAGAGAGAGAGAGAGAGAGAGAGCGCTTTCATTAGCTGCTGTATTATTCCCCAAATACCTGCAACTGCCAGGGCAGGGGCAGAAGGATTCCACAAGGCGGCTCCACAAGCCTGGAGCTCAATGCAGGTCTCCCACCTGGGCGGCAGGGACCCGAGCACCTGAGCCTCCCCTGCTCCTTCCCAGGATGTGCGTCCGCAGGAAGCTAGAATCAGGAGTGGAGCTGGGACTTGAACCCTGGCACTCTGATATGGGATGCAGCTGTCTCAAGTGGCACCTTAAGTGCCTTGCCCTCACAGATGCTGTTTCCTCTCACTAAATTCATTCTTTAGATAAATTCCCAGGAGTGGGATTCCTGGACCCGAGATGATGGCTCTTCTGGGTCTCCATGTGTCTCATCACTTTGTTTTCTCCAGTGGCCTGCGTCTGAGAGACAGCTGTGACAAGCCCAAGTCCTGTGTACTATTTGTCTCCCATAGTTAACAGCGTGGCATTTTCCATCATTGCATCCAGCGGCAGAGTCCACCAGGGGGCACCGCAGGAAGCCAGCTGTTCTCCAAGCTTAAGCGGTCAGCCATGAAACTGGCACCACCACACAAAACAGGTTCTCCCAGCCCTTTCATTCCGGTAAACAGCCGGCACCAGCCTGGAAAGCTGACTCAGAGTGAGCTCACCACGCTGCGAGGCACCAGCACCTGCGAAGTGCCATCGGCGTGGGCAGGTGCGGTGTCGTCCGCTCGGACGTCAGCTGTCCGCCCTGCCCTGTTGGCAGCTGCACCGTGTCCAGCAGTTCCCTGCGGCTGGTGATTGCTGACTTGGCAGGTGCAAGAGGCAGGCTTGGACCAGGGAGGGCGCAGCTCCGACTCTGAGATCCGACTTCTGTGACACGGAACGCGGGCAAAGGGCGGTGCCCCCCACCAACAAGCTCTCCATCCAACAGGGTTCCCTTCTTTGGGGGCACACGGTACCCCCAGAAGACTGCAATATCTGTGCTCCCCACATGTTCTCAAAGTGAACTTGGGCACAGAGGGGCAAGCGGAAGCGCCACAGATGGGGGGTGGGGGGACTCTGTGTTTTCATGGCCATGGCCGTGGCCGTGCCTGGTGTGTTGTGCTCAGAACACATGTATACAATAAAGGAGCGGACTAATTCTGCTTTTAAAGGCAATACTGTTATTTTGTATTCAGTTAACCTACTATGCCACAGCGCCAGCCCCTCGCTGTGACTTTTAAGAAGTCTGAAAGCTAGTAACACTTACTAAGCACCCAGGTCAAACGGCTCATGATGAAGATAAAAGTGACCACAAATCTTAAAGGGCTTCTTCTGGTCATGTATTTGTGGTTGAAAGATCTGTGGAGCTATCCGGGTTTGAATAGCAAACCTGCTACCTGATAGATTTGTGGACTTGGGCAAGATATTTAATCTCAAGTTCCTCCGGTGAGATGAAAAGTTTTCCTCCACTGAGAATGAGCATGAAAATAGAACTAATTGCAGGAAGTACTTAACACAAGGAGAACACCTAGGGTTGGGACCGGCTTCTGAGTTCTACGTAGGTATTAGTTATCATTTTTATTTTCTCTCATATCACTTTATGACTTGAATTTCCCATGTTTTGCACAGGTTAGGGAAAGCATAACCATTTTAAAAATCTGTTTATTTTAGAGAAAGAAACATTGTGATAGACGTGGTGAGGCACAGTTGGATCTTCTGGGAGCAGTCAAGGAATGGAAACTTTGTGTCGTTGTCCCGTGAGTAAACCATCTTACAACTGGATCCTCCAGTCTCAGATGACACCTTGACTGCAACTTAGGAGAGACCCTGCCACCATTGCCTAAGGGAATCCTGGGGAATAAGTAGGTTTGAAGGGTGAATGTATGTTGGGGCTCACTGTTGTGCTAGAACTTGCTTCTTATCTGCCCACGTTGGGTCCAAGTCACGGTCTCCCATTAAGATTTGTCCTTCCATATTAATAAGCCAAAATATGTGAGCTTGCCCAATTTGTCATTTTCATCAGTGAGGATGTACATTCCAGCCTATTTGGCACTTGTAAATCAGTATTACAGTATTACTATATACTTGTTTTCTGATTTTAAAAAATCACATTGTGTGAATGTGTTTGTATTTTAAATCCCTCGCGAAAATGAACATCCACTTCTTAATTAAATTGGAATTAGGGACTCCCTTGTGCCGGGGACTGTTTCACACTGTATTAAACGAGTCAAACAAATATGACCCCTGCCCTCAGAAGTACAGAAACATGAAAAGAAACAGACTTTTGCTTCCCTAGAGCCCACACTTTGGCAAAAGCACAAGCCAGTGACATGTTGACCAAATATTTACAAGGCCCCATAAGCGTTATGGTTAATAATTTTCATGTCAGGGCCTCGAGGTAGTTGAGAAATCAATAGAGTAGCAAAATCTGTATCTTTTGTGAGCAGATTTATTGGTTGCTTTGCTAAGTTAACCACACATAAACTGTGAGAAAACACTGATGAGTGTGTGTGTGTGTGCGTGTGTGAACTGTTATTTAGCATTTATATTTTTCTTAAAGAAAGAGGACAGGGGATCGTGGGAGGCCCCGGAACACCTGGCAGCCATGTTCCTGTTATTGATTACTGCGCTGGCGTCAGGCAGCTTTCTCTTGCTATCCCCGTGTGCAGGAATCCTGCAGGTCCCATCTTCCACTGCTCTTTTTCCGCTCTTTCCGCACTCCCAGCATCCCAGGTGGCCCCGGGTTCTTTCCCCTTCATTTACCAGGACTTAGCCTTGCCTCAGGCACCTGATTCTCATTTTGGGAGGAGAGGATGAGAAGTGGAAGCGCAGAAGAGGGAGAGTTGGGGGTGAATAGATTCTTCCCTGTGTCAAACGCAACAAGGTGCAATACTGAAGTCACTGAGTGGACATTTCTCAATATTTGCTCTGGCGAAGAGAGGGAGCTAGAGCTGGTGTCTTGTTCTGGGAGCCTGAAACACCTTGTAAAGAGAGGGGAGCGAATGCACCCAGTCTCGGGTCAACCAGGCAGAAAGTCCAGCTGGCCTTTGCTTGTCAATTTGGCAAATGGTGACTCCTCCAAGTTTCAGACCAAGGACTGACAATGTCCCTGTATTCCTCTGGGCTCATCCAGAACCCTCCAGAGACATCTTTGGTGACAATCCTGCATCACCAGCTTCTTTATTCTGCATCAGGAGCGCCTGTGTCTTGTCTCTTTATCCCCAGCACCTAGTACAGGGATTGTCACTTTAAGGGCATCCAGTGGAAGCCAGTAAAGCAAAAGTTAACCAGAGCAGGTTGGCTCTGCCTTCCATCAGATTGTCGATGTTCATCAGGTCACAAAAGTTAATGAGTTTTGTTGCTTTATTGATCTCTTCAATACCACTTAAGTCCCATCAGCACTGGACAGGGAGCTTTAGTGGCTGTGGGGCAGGGGAGCCTGTTGGTTAGGAATACAGGTGCTGGTATGCGTATGGCCCCTGCCTGGGCCTAAGTGTTGACTCTGCCTTTAGCTGTGGGACCTTGGGCAAGTTCCTTGAACTTCCTCTGCCTGGGTGTTCGCAGGTGCTGAATATGTTTATAAATGAAATTATTATTGGAAAAAAAATCTCGTTTTGTTGCTAAAGATGATACTTGAATAGGTTTTTTCTTCTCCTTTCAGTTGCCTAACTTTATGTTCTGGTTAGGCTGCATATTGAGAAGTGTTGCTATCTGAGTTATTGCTAATTAAGATACATTCCCATTCTGATAAGAATACCAAGTGAAATTCGGAGAGTTAGTGCAAGTATCGCGCTTTGGCCTGTGCCTGACACAGCTGCTCAGTGCATATCAGCTGGTTCCAGGCTGTTCATTTGTCCAACAACTATTTTTGGGTATCTGCTATCTGCTAGGCACTAAGGATGCACCGTGGAACAAAAGCAAAGGCCCTGTCCTCATGGACTTGACTCTGTAATGGGACAAATCGATAGGAAGTAGAGTGTGTAAAATCCTTAGTGTATCATTGATTTTTAAGACACACATTTTTTGACCTACATGAAAGATCTCTGTGAGACCCCAGTGCAAAGAAGTTGCCATCAAAGAAGGAGGTACCTTTCTCTGAAGGGAGGAGAGAACTTCCAGTTTGCTTGTGGCCCTGTCTAACTACTGACGGAGTTTGTGGACGCAAAAGGCTCCTATAGCCTTGGCAGCTCACGACAAGAGCCTCAGGTGATTACTGATGTCATAAATAAGAGTGTCAATTGTTAAATCAACAACAGGAGTCATTGTGTACTTACTCCCCATGTAGGATCTCTGTCCTTAATAAGTTGTACCATGAGAATTAATGGTAAAACTAGTCTTCAAACAGTACTTTATACTCTGTGTCTGTGCGGGCGCAAACTGTTGAAATCTTTACTTAGTATAGAGTTGGTCTTCTGTATATTTAAAAATGAATCTTAATGAAGAATGGGATGGGAGTGGGAGTGGGAGGATAGATATGGGGGGAAGAACCACTATACTCCAGAAGCTGTACCTATAAAATTTATATTCATTAAATAAAAGCCTTCTAAAAACATTTTTTCACATGTTAACATCTCAGAAATTGAGATATTTCTTATAACTAGGGTGTTTTCATGATCATCTCCAGCACTTTTTCTTTTGTGTGGAAAATGATGGCGCGCGTCACACTCACTGGCGTCTTCGGCTTGAGGTGGTGAGGCAGCCTGCTAGGTACAATCCGTGTACGGACAAAACAAGGCCGGGAAGGGAGCCTGGCGGGGCTGGCGCCTTAGCCATGGTGCACTCGTGTGTCTTTTTTGCATTTGCAGGCTCTGGAAACGGACGACCCAGCTGTCTAACAAAACCATAAAGTTAAAAACGTTGTGAGTGCTAAATGCAGTGTGGTATCTTAGACGGGATCCAGGTGTTTCGTTTTGGCTTGGCTTTTTGGAGGTGCCCTTTTGTTCTCTCCTTAGAAGTTAAGGCAAGGGCTGGCAGTGGGCCAGAGGCTTCCCTTACCACTTGGGACACTGTCGTTCTCTGCGTGTGTAGGTCCAGTCCTCGCTACTCCGCTTTCACCCCAACTTCTTGATAATGTGCACCGTGGGAGGCAGCAGATGACGGCTCGTGGATTTGGGTTCCTGCCACCTAGGAGGGAGACCTGGACAGAGTGTTGGGTTTCTGGCTTCAGTCTGATCCAGCCCTGGCTGTTCCAGGCATTTGAGGGGTGAACCATCAGATGGAAAATTAATATCTCTCTCTCTCTCCTCCCCATCATATGAAATAAAAAAGTAAAAATTAGTGTATATTTATAAGCAGTAGTAGTTGCTATCTGTAGTGTACAGTTCTGCAGGTTTCGTCAAGTGCAAATCGTCACATAGCCTGCGCCGCAGTCAAGATGCGGAACAAATCCTCCCTCCTCCCAGTTCTCCAGCACCTCTTGGGAATCACCCGTTTCCCCTCCCCAGCTCCCAGGAACCCACTGAGCCATCTCCTCTTCCTGTGACTTTGCCTTCTCTGGGGTGTCCTGTGAGTGAGATCGCCCTGCCCATCACCTTCTGCTCTAGCTTCTTTCACTGGTGCTGGTGCGTCGGAGTCCTTCTTGTGGCCACACGGGGCGCATCATCTCTCTCCGGTGCTGAGCGGCGCGGGGGTCCTGCCTGACTCCGGGGAGACCTGATCTGAAAGCACAGGTGACACTGAACTCCACGATGTTTGTGTCTTACTATACATATACCCCAGTGACAGGGTTTAGTTTATAGTTAGGCACAATAGGGAATCGACAAAAATAACTCATACTGAAACAAAACACATGGAACAATATACTGGAGTCAAGGTCATGGGAATGTGGTTTCTCTTTCTCTTTTTTAAGATTTTATTTATTTGACAGGTAGAGTTACAGACAGTGAGGGAGAGAGACAGGGAGAAAGGTCTTCCTTCTGTTGCTTCACTCCCCAAATGGCCGCCACGGCCGGAGCTGCGCTGATCCGAAGCCAGAAGCCAGGAGCCAGGAGCTTCCTCTGGGTCTCCCATGAGAATGCAGGGCCCAAGCACTTGAGCCATCCTCCACAGCCCTTCTGGGCCACAGCAGAGAGCTGGCCTGGAAGAGGGGCAACCGGGACTAGAACCGGTGCCCATATGGGATGCCAGCGCCACAGGCGGAGGATTAACCTAGTGCACCAAGGCGCCGGCCCCATCTCTCTCTCCCTCTCTTCCAAAACTTGTCACTGTGCTGTGGTAACCGTCAGGTGATGCTGTGTGTTAACACAGTTCCGCAGGCAGCTGAG
Organism: Oryctolagus cuniculus; assembly: GCF_964237555.1. Classification (NCBI taxonomy): domain Eukaryota; kingdom Metazoa; phylum Chordata; class Mammalia; order Lagomorpha; family Leporidae; genus Oryctolagus; species Oryctolagus cuniculus. The sequence continues at coordinate 55,655,332 of NC_091449.1, forward strand.
ACCGAGGATTGTGGAACTGTGGGTAAGAGGGGCCGCTGAGTTCGTCCTGTGGAGGTACCGCAGTGCCTGTCCCTTCACCGGCTGAAGGGATTCTTGCATTTCCACTGTAAACACTAGTTTAGGTAAACAGCCTCAATCGTGTAGACAGCGCTGGTGTAGGCTGTTTCCAGCTCTTGACAATCGAGAATAAACCATTGTGAACATTCACAGGTTTTCGCACATGTGTCCAGGAGTGGGATTGCTTCTCCCCAGGGTGGGCTGTATGGCAAGCGCCTGGGTGACTGAGAAGCTACCATGTTTTCCCAGGGAGGACACTTCTTAGAGGAGGAGAAGTGCTGTGTTGGTGGAACCCTCGCGCCCACTGTCAGGATAATGCACAGATTTGGCCGTAATGGATCACCAGGGGCTGCCCTTGAGGGCACAGAGGCGCTTGACTTTTTCTTTCTTCTCCATCTGTGACCTTCCTGTGCCACAAGGTCCTGGAAGTGCCCACTTCCCAGGGGACGCAAGGACTGTCCCTGCAGGGGGAGGCTTGATGCCCAGCCTCTGACTCCCACAAAGGCCCCTGGAGCTCCCTGTGAGGGACACCAGCTGTGATGGCCGGAGCTTCTGATTCTCTTTGCTTTAAGGGAGGAGGAAAAGGGCTTTTGAGAAATCGAATTAGGGAAGGGGTGTAGTTCACCTACAGGCAGTGGATGGAAAAGATAGACAAGAGCAAGAAGCGGAGCCCCTGGCCTGGCGGGGGGAGGGGGGAGGCCAGGAGCTGGGTCCTGGTGCTCTGCCTGCCCTTCCCGAGCCCGGCCTGCAGACTCCCACCCTGGGGACAGCACCTGACTTGCTGAACTGTCTGTTGTGGTTGCCCAGCGCTTCTGTGGCCAAGGGAACTCAGCCCAGGATGCTGGAGGCGGGCCCAGAACACAGGGTGTACAGCGGGGAGGAGAAGCAGGGAGGCTGCCTTAGCCTGGTGGGGGAGGCCCAGTCCAGCTCCTGGATGGGACAGAATCCAGTTGGCCTGTGATGACCTCCTCCAAGCTGTGACAGTTTGTGACCGCTGCCTTCCCCCTTGTGACACCTGCTGAAGAGTGTCCCATAACCCAACAGTCAACTGTTCCAGAGGTAACTTCTAGAACAGGACGGGGCTATGATAAAATGAATTAGCTCATAAATGAGTAGCTTTCAGGTTCCTCTTATAGAACCCGTCAGGATCTTAGAGTCTTTCCACTGACGTCACTGGTCCCCAAAACCATCTCTCAGCAGGACTCCAGGAAAGGGCCCAGGGAACGGCTGGATTTGAAGGCCGTTGGATGAGCTGGAGCAGGTGCATGTGAAATCCCTGTGGGTGGGCCAGAGCCCCAGTTCTGCACGGACGCAGCCAGACCAGCCCCCTAACTCCCTTCTGCGTCTGTGCTTGGTCCTGTTGGTGTGAACCCCAAGGAGCAGGATGACCTCGTTGGTCCCCTGCCAGCATCCTTTTGCGCGTTTCATTTTCGTTCCTGACTAGGGTCAGTGATAAACCAGACACCCTTTCCATCCCCTCATATTCCACGGCATCTGCAGATGACAGGGTGGCACCAGGGGCCTAGTCTGGGGCCGTGAACAAGCGTTTCCTGCGTTAGCCCTACTTCATCCTCTTGGTAAAGTCTGAAGTACTTTCTCTCCGACTTCAGTGCGCACTCCCACCCACTCCCCCGGCTATGCCCTGAGCGTTCACTGCAGTCCCGTTCAAGGCCTTGGCCTGGAATGTTCTGCTTGTCCACGGGACTCATTTTCCTCCTTCATTCCCACGTCCCGGGGTGGGGGAGGGGCTGGGGTGTTCTAATGAGCATTACAGAACACTACCCCTGACAATCCACAATTCACTTTCATTTCTATAAAGATTATTTATCATTTTTTTTATGGAGTGAACATCTCCAGACACAAGTTTCCACTCGTGGCTCCTCATGGCAGCTCAATGGGAGCAGGGCCTTGGTTTGCTTCCTTCACTGCACTTACAGTGGCGCCTGGGTCACCAACACGTGTGCAGTGAGCTTAGTGAGGACGCTGGGTGGCAGGACTCTGGGTTTGGAAGAGCTTTACCTGAGGAGTAGGGACAGTGTCCCACTTCTGAGGTTTCACTTGGTTCAAACCTGAATCCTCTTTTTTTTTTTTTTTTTAATTTCAACCTATCCAGTTTAGGTCCAGAATATGTACTCTTTTTTTTTTTTTTTAGATTTATTATCTATTTTACTTGAAAGTGAGAGTTCACAGAGAGAGAAGCAGAGGCAGAGAGAAAGAAAGAGAGAGGTATTTCATCGATGGTTCACTCCCCAATTGGCTGTAACAGCCGGAGCTGTGCCAATCTGAAGCCAGGAGCCAGGAGCTTCTTCTGGGTCTCCCATGTGGGTGCAGGGGTCCAAGAGCTTGAGCCATCTTCTACTGCTTTCCCAGGCATAGCAGAGAGCTGGATTGGAAGAGGAGCAGCCTGGTCTCGAACCAGCACCCACATGGTATGCTGGCACTGCAGTCAGTGGCTTTACCTCCTATGCTGGCCCCAAACCTGAATCCTCTTATTCTACCACATTCTTTTTTTTATCCTCTCTCTAATAGTCCTTCCACTGGAAGAGATATGCACTCCATGGCTCTCTTCTCAAATTCTAGATGCTCCATTGCATCTCTTTTCATTTCTTTCTTTAAAAAAAAGATTTATTTATTTATTTGAAAGGCAGAATGAGAGAGAGAGAGAATGAGAGAATCTTCTTTCCACCGGTTCACTCCCCAAATGTCCACAACAGGCAGAGCTGGGGCTGATCTGAAGTCAGGGGCCAGGAGATTCTTCCAGGTTCCAAGCACTTGGGCCATCTTCCACTGCTTTCCCAAGCCATAGCAGAGAGCTGGATCAGAAGTGGTAAAGCCGGGACTTGAACCAGCATCCATCTGGGATGCCAGCTCCGCGGACGGTGACTGTATCCACTGCGCCACAGTGCCGGCCATGCCTCTTTGCATCTCATTTGTTCTGCCAATGGTCCAGCTGGGACTTGATGTTCCACGACTTGTGTAATTCCCCGTGGCTTGGCCCCCATCAACGATCCTGTCCCCTCTGTGGACCGCAGCGGTGAATCTGGATAGAGTTTGCTGAGTTGCATCACCTCTGGCACTTGTTTCCAGGCAGAATAGGGAAGGAGTGACCTCGGTGAGTGATGGTAGTGGCAAACCCTCTCACCTTCGGAATGTTCTATGCTTCTTGGCTGGGGGAGTTCTTCACAGTAGCAGGTCACGGAGCTCTTCTCAGGACTTTGTGCGGCACACAGAGGCCAGGCTCAGCCCCTGCCCTGTCTGGAAGGCAGACCCTGTAGGACCCACTGAGGTGCAGGGCAGGGGATGTCCACCCTAGTTCTGTGCTCCACGAGGTGTCTTCCTCGTGGGGAGTCAGAGCTCCCACTGCAGGGGGAAACGTAGGCCCGAGATGAGTTAAAAGGATGGGACTCCGAAGTCCAGAGACAAAGATTTTATATTTCATGCCATTGTTTATTTTTTTTTTTGCTTAAAGACTTCTTTATTTATTTGAAGGAGTTACAATGAAAGAGGAAGGGGGACAGGGAGAGGGGGAGGGAGAGAAGGAGGGAGGGAGAGGGAGAGGGAGAGGGAGAGGGAGAGGGAGAGGGAGAGGGAGAGGGAGAGAGAGTGAAAGTGAATGAATGAATCTTCCATTTGCTGATTCACTGCCTAACTAGCCTCAATGACCAGGGCTGTGCCTGGCCGAAGCCAGGAGCCAGTGGCTTCACCTAGGTCTCCCTCCTGGGTTCAGGGCCCCAAGGACTGGGCCATCCTGTGCTGCCCTCCCAGGAACATTAGCAGGGACCTGGATCAGAAGTGGAGAGTGTGGCAGACTATGGTTTACCCAGGTGCACCTCAGCACCAGCCCCGCCTACCATTGTTTAAACCATCCTTTTAGTTGACTGAAATTCTCAATTTCTCTCTCGCCTCTCTGCTTTCTTCCTTCCCTCTCTCCCCTCTTTGCTTTTTCTTTCTCTTTTGGGTACACTATATCTGTATCTATTTCCTTTAACTTACAGAACTAACTACACCATTGCAAGAGAAGCTGTGCTCAGTTTTGGGTACCATCATCCACAAAATCTTTCCAGGAAAGACAAGGAATAAAATGTAAGTGTTGTTCAATCTTAGGACCTTTGAGGAAGCTACAAAAAACTGACTTGCTAAGCCCGGAAAAGTAAAACAATTGATGCTTTCTTAAAAAAAAGAGATTCATTTTATTTTATTTATTTGAAAGACAGAGTTACAGAGCGAGGTAGAGACACAGAGAGTCTTCCATCTGCTGGTTCACTCCCTAAATGTCTGCAACAGCAGGAACTGAGCCAATCTGAAGCCAGGAGCCAGGAGCCAGGAGCTTCTTCCAGGTCTCCCACGAGGGTGCAGGGGCCCAAGGACTTGGGCCATTTTCCATTGCTTTCCCAGGCACATTAGCAGGGAGCTGGATTGGAAGTAGAACAGCCAAGACTTGAACTAGCACCCATATGGGATGCCAGTGCTACAGGCCAGGGCCTTAACCCACTGTGCCACAGTGCCAGTCCCAACAATTGACACTTTCTTGAGTGAATTAAAAGTTCAGTGTGTAGGAGAATAGCCTCTCCCAACACTTTTTAAAAAAGATTTATTTATTTGAAAGGCAGAGTTACAGAGAGGCTGAGGCAGTGAGAAAGAGGGAGAGAGGTTCTCCATCTGCTGTTCCACTTCCCAAATGGCCACAATGGCTGGTTGTACGAGGCCAAACCAGAAGCCAGGAGCTTCCTCTGGGTCTCCCATATGAGTGCAGGGGCCCAAGGATTTGGGCCATCTCCCACTGCATTCCCAGGCCATAGCAGAGAGCTGGATGGGAAGTGGAATAACTGTGCTCATTTGGGATGCCGGCACTGTAGACTGGGGCTTTAACCTACTACGCCGCTGCATTGGCCCCATCTCCCAACACTCTTACTCATGAAAGTGACTTGAGAAAAGTCTTGAAGGGACCAAAGACCTGTGTTTAAAACCAGGTGGCTAGGGACTGACGCTGTGGCTCAGCGGGTTAACACCCTGGCCTGAAGTGCCAGCATCCCATATGGGCGCCGGTTCAAGTCCTGGGTGCTCCACTTCCTATCCAGCTCTCTGCTATGGCCTAGGAGGGCAGTGGAAGATGGCCCAAGTCCTTGGGCCCCTGCACCCATGTGGGAGACCCAGAGGAAGCTCCTGGCTCCTGGCTTCAGACCAGCGCAGCTCCGGCCGTTGAGGAGTGAACCAGCGGATAGAAGACCTCTCTCTATCTGCATCTCCTCTCTCTGTGTAACTCTGACTTTCAAATAAATAAATAAGTCCTAAAAATTAAATCAGGTGGCTAGAGACACACGTATGCAGGATGACTCCAAGCTGATAGCTTTCTAGATTGTTCTAACTCCTATTACTCAGAAGCTCTGTGATCCTGGTTAGAAGTCAGAGGTGGGACTTTGGTTGCTGGATACTTTTGATTGTGGTTTGTGAGGCCCCAGGAGGAAAGAGATGGTGCATGAGAACCAGGCAGTTTGAAGAGTTTAAAACAGGCATAAAGTAATTTATTTTTGATTTTCTGTGGTTCTGAATGCTGAATCTGAGTAGCTGAGCGGATCTCGCTTGTGAGTTCTTAACGCGGTGCCACATCATCCGAGAGCTCAGATGGGATGGATATCCAAGTTGACTTCCTTATGTACCTGTCTGGAACCACAGCGCGTCCCTCTGTGCCGTCTCTCCAGCAGGGTCAACTTACAGACTCAAGCTCCTGAGAGCAGGAAGCAAGTTGGTGGGGGCCTCTGGCCCCAGTCTGTCACTGTCACTGCTCCACTGCCACAACTTTGGCCAGTGGAGACAGTCGCAGGGAATGCCCTGGTCCAACAGGGCAGAGGTGTAGACTGTCTCTCGAGAAAGACCTGGGTAGACCACGTTGCTGGAGAGCTTGTCATATGAGCATACTGTTGACCACCATGGGAGAATCCCACAGGGGCGTCAAGGAGCAAGGTGAGGAGGTGACCCAGAGGGGGTCACAATGTGGAGCCGTCTCCTGCACCTTCGTAAGGTGCAACCCAACACAAGGAAGCCACAGGATTAGTTACTCATCCCCTCCACTCAGCTCCCCTGCCAGTGACCCACAGTGGCCAAGGTCAGCCTTTCAGGTCAACCTTCAGGAGTGTCGGAGAGGGTGGGGGAGGGGAAGGAGGGCTCCATAGGCCGTCATGGGTAGCAGAGTGTCTGTGATGTTGCTCATCAGGGAAAACAAAGTTCAGGCCCACAATGGCTCCTTCAGGGACTGGAAGCAAAAATGTCAGTTTGGAGCAACTTCGTGAACTTGTGTGTTGAAAGACAGTTCACGCCTTGTTGCTTGAGAAGACTGCCACAGCTACTGATCACCTCCTACACAGGCACTATGCAGCCAGACGCTTCTTCTTTTTAAATATTTTATTTATTTATTTGAGAGGTAGTTACAGAGAGGAGAGAGAAAGAGAGAAGAGAGGGAGAGAGAGGTCTTTCATCTGCTGGTTCACTCCACAAATGGCCACAACAGCTGGAGCTGGAGCTGGGCGGATCTGAAGCCAGGAGCCAGGAGCCACTTCCAGGTCTCCCATGAGGGTGCAGGGGCCCAAGTGTGGGGCTCCATGGGATGGCCAGCCATGGAGCCCCCATGTCAAGGCCGGTCTGATAGCTGTTGCTGTGTCTTTATCACAAGGCGGATGTTGCTAGTTTCGGTTAGGGCGATGCTTTCCCATGGTCGGGACTTTCCAGAGGCACTGAGCCTGTCTCGTAAACAAGATGGCGCCGAGGACCAGCGGTGAGCCTGCCTGCTGCGTGACACCTCATCTGATTGGCCCAAGGACGCGTGCACACTGCGTGATCAAGCAGCTGATTGGAGTGTTCCGTGCATGGACTTGAGCTTGCTTGTAATTGGCTAGATTTTGTATATAGGCTGTGTGTTGAGGAAGGAGGGGGCTTTTTCTTCTCACTCTCCTCTCTTCCTCCTTTCCTTCTCTGTCACTGTTATTTTCTCAATAAAAGTCTACTGAAGACCGATAAGCTGCGAGCAGCGTCGTTCCTTTGCGGGCAAGGGAGTGACACCCAAGCACTTGGGCCATCCTCCACTGCTTTCCAAGGCCACAGCAGAGAGCTGGCCTGGAAGAGGAGCAGCCGGGACTCAGACTGGCGCCCACATGGGATGGCGGCAGTGCAGGCGCACTTAACCCCCACCCTGCTTGACCTCTCCCCAGCCTCTTCTCTACCACTCGACTCTTTTTGTTGTTGTTGTTGTTGTTTTTTATTGAAAGAACTAATTTATTTGGTGATTCATAGATTTTTAAGGTATTTGCTGCATGTATATAAAAACAAAATATAAGTAAAATAAATTAAGATATTTCTGAAATTTCTTTCCAGAGTCTGACTCTTTCAATCATTTTTTGAACTGGAGTCATTAAGGTATATGTATTTTTATATAAAAAGATTTAAAATTTAAGTAGCTATGCAATCGAGGGATAGGATGATATGATACTTTTTTATTATTTAATAAATGTGAATTTACAAAGTGCAACTTTTGTATTGTTGTGGCTCCCCCTCACCTCCCTCCCTCCCATGGCCCTCCCCTCTCCCACACCTTTCCCATCCCGCCCTTCATTGAGTTTCATTTTCAATTACCTTCATATACAGAAGATCAACTTAGTATATACTAAGCAAGGATTTCAACAGGCTGCACTCACACAACCGCATAAGGTATAGAGTATTGTTCGACTAGTAGTGTTGTCTTTAAATTTCACAGTAAAACACATTAAGGACAGAGATCCTACGTGGGGAGCCTGTACCCAGTGACTCCCGTTGTTGATTTAACAATTGGCACTCTTATTCATGACGTCAGCAATCACCTGAGGCTCTTGCCATGAGCTGTCTAGGCTTTGGAAGCCCCTTGAGTTCACCAACTCTGAACTTGTTTAGTCAAGGCCGTATCACAGTGGAGGTTCCTTCCTCCCTTTGGAGAAAGGCGCCTCCCTCCTTGATGGCCTGTTCCTTCCGCTGGGGTCTTGTTCACCAGGATCTTTCATTTAGATTGTTTTTGCCACCATGTCGTGGCTTTCCATGCCTATGAGACTCTCACGGGCCTTTTAGCCAGATCCGAATGCCCCAAGGGTTGATTCTGAGGCCGGAGTGCTGTTTTGGACGTTTGTCATCCACTTGACTCTTCCCATGAGCACCTCACCACTTGCTCTGAAGCCCCACACCCATCAAGCTTCTGCACACTCTTCTCACAGTTTGGGATCCCCTCCCCAAGTCCTCATCTTTCCAACTCAACTTAAATACCACTTCTGGGAAGTTTCTTTTTTTCTTTCTTTTTTTTTTTTTTTTTTAAGCTCTATTTATTTATTTGAGAGGCAGAGTTAGAGACACAGAGAGGGAGAAAGAGAGACAGAGAAAGGTCTTCCATCTGCTGGTTCACTCCCCAAATGGCCACAAGGGCTGGAGCTGGGTGGATCCGAAGCCTGGAGCCAGGAGCATCTGGCATCCAAACTATGCCACGGCCGGCCGGAGCTGAGCTGGATGATTCTGAAGGTCAGAATGGCAAGACCTCCCAAGAATCAAGTTGGATAAGTACAAGTGACACTCTTTCTTGAAGAATATTAAGAACTGGAGTGGGTGAAATTGGGGTTCCAGCCATTCACAAATGAAGGAACACCAAGTTCCAACTGAAGAAACAGGGTTGAGTTATTGGGCTCGGTGCACATGGTTGGGCAAAGCACAAAACAAACAGGATGGTGTTATTTGCCAAGCTGCGCGAGAGGGTGGCCAGCAGGCATCTATCAGCAAACAGAGGCAGATTCTCTTTCCTCTTTAACCTTTGGAATTCTCTTGTTGAGTGCATGGCCATACCTTTTAAAGCTCAACAGATCCTTCCAAAACCATACCCCCCTTTTTAAAAAGATTTATTTATTTATTTGAAAGGTGGAGTTATATAGAGGCAGAGGCAGACAGAGAGAGGTTTTCTGTCTGCTAGTTTACTCCCCAAATGGTCGCTTCGGGTCGGCACAGCTCCAGCCGTTGCTACCAATTGGGGAATGAACCAGTGGATGGAAGACCTCTCCTTCTCTCTCTGTTTAACTCTGACTTTAAAATAAATCTTAGGCTGGTGCCGTGGCTCACTTGGCTAATCCTCCGCCTGCGGTGCTGGCACCCCGGGTTCTAGTCCTGGTTGGGGCGCCAGGTACTAGTCCCAGTTGCTCCTTTTCCAGTCCAGCTCTCTGCTGTGGCCCAGGTGAGCAGTGGAGGATGGCCCAGGTGCTTGGGTCCCTGCACCTGCATGGGAGACCAGGAGGAAGCACCCGGCTCCTGGCTTTGGATCGGCGCAGTGCTGGCCGTGGCAGCCATTAGGGGAATGAACCAATGGAAGGAGGACCTTTCTCTCTGTTTCTCTCTCACTGTCTATAACTCTACCTGTCAAATAAAAATTTTAAAAAATTAAATCTTAAAAAATTTACAAATAAAAATAATCTTTAAAAAACAAAAACAAAAAACCAAAAAGGTGGTTACTAAGGGCTAGGGAAAAATGGAAGGGAGGATTAGTGTTTAATGGGTATAGAATGTCAGTTTTACAAGACGAAGTTCTAGAGAACTATTGCACAATAATATGAGTATACTTTAACACTACTGAACTTATAAACTGTTAATATGGTAAAGTTGGGGCTGGTGCTGTGGCGTAGCAGATTAAGCCACCACTTGCAGTGCCAGCATCCCATATGGGCAGCCGTTCAATTCCCAGCTGCTCCATTTCTGATCCAACTCCCTACTAGTGTGGCAAAGAGTGGAAGATGCTCCAAGTGCTTGGGCCCCTGCAGCCACATGGGAGACCCAGAAAAACCTCCTGGCTCCTGGTTTCTGTCTGGCCCAGCTCTGGCTATTGTGGCCATTTGGGGAGTGAACCAGCGGATGGAAGCTCTCTCTCTCTCTCTCTCTGTCTCTCTGTCTCTGTCTCTCCCTTTCTTTCTGTAACTCTGCCTTTCAAATAAACTAAATAATTAAAAAAAAAAAAGATGGTAGGGGCTGGCACTGTGGCATAGAGGCTGAGGCCATTGCCTGCAATGCTGGCATCCCATATAGGTGCTGGTTTGAGTCCCAGCTGCTTTACTTCTGATCCTGCTCTCCACTATGGTCTGGGAAAGCAGTGGAAGATGGCCCAAGTCTTTGGGCCCCTGTACCCACTCAGGAGACTGGGAAAAAGCTCCAGACTCCTGGCTTCAGATCAGCCAAGCTCTGGCCATCGTGGTCACTTAGGGAGTGAACCAGTGGATGGAGGACCTCGCTTTTTCTCTCTGCCTCTGCCTCTCTGCAACTCTGCCTTTCAAATAAATAGATAAAAATTTTTTAAAAAGATAGCAAATTTAATGGTATGTGTTTTTACTAAAATGTAAACATTTTTAAAAATACTTTTTTAAAAATGGCAAACTAACAGTTTATCAAAGAAATAAAATCAATGAAACAGTTATTTGTGTTTTTTTTAAAAAGATTTATTTATTTATTTGAAAGCCAGAGTTACAGAGAGAGAGAGAGAGAGAGAGAGAGAGAGAGAGGTCTTCCATCTGCTGGTTCACTCCCCAGTTGGTCACAATGGCTGGAGCTGAGCCAATCCAAAGCCAGGAGCCAGGAGCTTCTTCTAGGTCTCCCACGTGGGTGCAGGGGCCAAAGGACTTGGGCCATCTTCCACTGCTTTCCCAGGCTATAGCAGAGAGCTGGACTGGAAGTGGAGCAGCTGGGACTTGGACTGGCACCCCTATGGGATACCGGCACTGCAGGCAGCGGCTTTACCCATTATGCCACAGCCCCGGCCCAGTTGTTCGGTTTTTGAGTGGAAGGTCTAAGCTATGGCTGGTCGGCATGGAGCTCTGAGTGTTTACTGAGCACGTCCTGCACAGAGGAGTTCACCTGGCGTCGGTGAAGCTTCCCAGGCGGAGTTGGGTCCACTCCTTTTCCCCATCTGCTTTCTATGAGGGAAAACAGGAGCTCCAGAAGAGGGCTGTCACCCACATGTGTTTGCCTTGTCTGTTTTCCCTTCTGCTCCAGGGTCAGTCGTTGGATACGGAAGCAGGGATGAGGGCGTGTCCATGGTGATGACCTTCTGACACAGCAGCCCTCGCCCCTGCACAGCCTGCCCGGCTCTGCAGATTCTGCGTCAGCTGCAGTATTTGCAGGACCACCCGCCTGCGCTGCTTGCTGCTCTTTGATCTGTAAACCTCAGTGTGAGCCAGCTGTGTTGAGACAGGGGAGGCTGGGCCAGTGATCTCAGAGCAGTTGTTTCGCTGCTTTGCGGTTACTTCCTGGACAGAGGTCTCATCTAGGACATAAATGCATCCCTGGTAGAGAGACAGGAGGGATGAAAACACAAACGCAGAGCTCACAAACATGGGAAGTGACCACCCTTGCCAAAATGAGATGTACAGAAGTGATGGCAACACTTTAACACTGGCTTTCCTCTGTCAATCACTTTGTTAAAGATGGTTTTTGGAATATGATTACTACAGATTGCACACACTGATAATAGGGTAATTGCCCTTCCTGAAGGCACCCTGGCAGGGTTATTAAGAACTGGAGAAATGTTCATTCTAGAGTAGAGTATTCTAGAACAGTGTCTTAAACAGAGTCAGGAAGACACAGGAATTTAGTACAAAGTAAAAGTGATATTTACAGGCTGGCACTGTGGCTCACTAGGCTAATCCTATGCCTGTGGCGCCGGCACACTGCGTTCTAGTCCCGCTTGGGGCACCAGTTCTGCCCGGTTGCTCCTCTTCCAGTCCAGCTCTCTGCTGTGGCCCGGGAGTGCAGTGGAGGATGGTCCAGGTGCTTGGGCCCTGCACCTGCATGGGAGACCAGGAGGAAGCACCTGGCTCCTGGCTTCAGATCGGCGCAGCCCGCGGGCCGTAGCAGCCATTTGGGAAGTGAACCAATGGAAGGAAGACCTTCCTCTCTGTCTCTCTCTTTCTCTCTCTTACTGTCTAACTCTGCCTGTCCAAAAAAAAAAAAAAAAATTTACAATTAGTATGGAGGGGCTGTTGGTGTAGCATAATAGATAAAGCTGCCTCCTGTAATGCCAATATCCCAAATGGGTCTGGTTCATGTCCCAGCTGCTGCACTTATTATTATTATTTTTTTCGACAGGCAGAGTGGACAGTGAGAGAGAGAGACAGAGAGAAAGGTCTTTCTTTGCTGTTGCTTCATCCTCCAATGGCCACCGTAGCTGGCGCGCTGCGGCCGGCGCACCGCACTGATCCGATGGCAGGAGCCAGGTACTTATCCTGGTCTCCCATGGGGTGCAGGGCCCAAGGACTTGGGCCATCCTCCACTGCATTCCCGGGCCACAGCAGAGAGCTGGCCTGGAAGAGGGGCAACCGGGACAGAATCCGGTGCCCCGACCGGGACTAGAACTCGGTGTGCTGGCACCGAAAGGTGGAGGATTAGCCTAGTGAGCGGCAACGCTGGCCTGCTGCACTTCTGATCCAGCTCCTTGCTAATGGCCTGGGAAAAGCAGTGGAGGACGGCCTAAGTTCTTGGGCCCTTGTACCCATGTGGGAGACCCAGAAGAAGCTCCTGGCTTCAGTCTGGCCCAGGCTTAGCCTTTGCAGCTCTTTGGGGTATGAATCAGTACTTGATTTTTTTTTGTTTTGTTTTTTTTTTGTTTGTTTGTTTGTTTTTTTTTGACAGGCAGAGTGGACAGTGAGAGAGAGACAGAGAGAAAGGTCTTCCTTTTGCCGTTGGTTCACCCTCCAATGGCCGCCGCGGCCGGCGCGCTGCGGCCAGCGCACCGCGCTGATCCGATGGCAGGAGCCAGGAGCCAGGTGCTTTTCCTGGTCTCCCATGGGTGCAGGGCCCAAGCACCTGGGCCATCCTCCACTGCACTCCCTGGCCACAGCAGAGGGCTGGCCTGGAAGAGGGGCAACCGGGACAGAATCCGGCGCCCCGACCGGGACTAGAACCCGGTGTGCCGGCGCCGCCAGGCGGAGGATTAGCCTAGTGAGCCGCGGCGCCGGCCTGAATCAGTACTTGAAAGATCTCTCTGTCTCTCACTCTTTCTGTAACTCTGACTTCCAACATAAATAAATAAGTCTTTAAAAACCAAATAATATCATGGCTGGTGCTGTGGTGTAGTAGGATGCCGGCGGTGCCAGCATTCCATATGAGCACTGGTTCAAGTCCTGGCTGCTCCTCTTCCTATCCAGCTCTCTGCTATGGCCTGGGAAAGCAGTTGAAGATGGCCCAAGTGTTTGGGTCCCTGCACCCGTGTGGGAGACCTGGAAGAAGCTCCTGGCTCCTGGCTTTGGATCTGCTCAGTTCTGGCTATTGTGGCCATTTAGGGGAGTGAACCAGCAGATGGAAGACCTTTCTCTCTATGTCTCCCTCTCTCTGTCTATAACTCTACCTTTCAAATAAATAAATAAAGCTTATTTAAAAATTAGTATGGAGGGGCCAGCATTGTGGTGCAGCGGGTTAAAGCCTTGGCCTGAAGTACCGACATCCCATATGGGCGCCAGTTCTAGTCCCAGCTGCTCCTCTTCCAATCCAGCTCTCTGCTGTGGCCTGGGAGAGCAGAAGATGGCCCAAGTCCTTGGGCCCCTGCACCCGTGTGGGAGACCCAGAGGAAGCTCCTGGCTCCTGGCTTCAGATTGACGCAGCTCCGGCCATTGTGGCCATCCAGGGACTGATCCAGCAGATGGAAGACCTCTCTTTCTCTCTCTACCTCTCTTGTAACTCTTTCAAATAATAAAATAAATCTTAAAAAAAAATAGTATGGAGAGTGATTTCTATTTTCATCAATATTGTAGACAAGATAGCCTGGGAAATAAACTTTTCAGCTACAATAACATGCAGGAATCTCAGGTAGAACATAGCCAAGTGCCTAACTAAGCCGCAATGATAAAAGAGAACACTGCTGGCCTACCAATGGGAAGAAAACCAGGGACAAAGGTGGCCTGACACTGCTGTCTCCCCAGGGAATTAGCAGTCCAATAACTTAAGGTTCCTGTTTCCAAGTTCAACTGGGGGTGACGTGGCCAGCTGACAGGCTGCTTGTGAATACCAGAGGGGGAACTGGACCTGAGTCTCATGGGTAGCTGAGATGCTTGAAGGTCTAAATCTTGGGTGACAGAAATCAGCCATAGGAAAACCTCCTAACTTGGAGAAAATCTCACCCTTGCTTGCTCTACTCTTTTTTTTTTTTAAGGTTTATTTTATTTATTTGAAAGCCACAGTTACAGAAAGAGAGAGGGAAAGATAAAGAGAGAGATCCTCCATCTGCTGGTTCACTCCCCAAATGACCGCAAAGGCCAGGGCTGGGCCAGGCCAAAGCCAGGAGCCAGGGGCTTCTTCTGGGTCTCCCATGTTGTGCAGGGGCCCAAGGACTTGGGCCATCTGCTGCTGCTCTCCCAGGAGCATTAGCAGGGAGCTGGACTGGAAGTGGAGCAGCCAGGAAATGAACCAGCACCCACATGGGATGCTGGCTCCACGTGTGCAGCTTCACCCCCTAAGTCACAGCGCTGGCCCCTGATCTACTCTTTTAAAGGCCAATATCAACAATGGTCTTAACCTCTGACAAAGATTCCACTTGACCAAACTTTATCCATGCTCCTGGGCCCTGTCTGGACCCATTTGTGCAGTTCCTTGTAAAATCCAGTTTTAGGAAAGAAGGACTCTGCCAAGTCAGTTTGTTAACACCTGTTTCCCCCACTTCCTTTGTCTCACTGATGGAGTTCCTCATCCCTCACCAACCCTAGGTGATGTCTGATCACACTGGCCCATCTTTTTTTATTTTTTTTATTTTTTGACAGGCAGAGTGGACAGTGAGAGAGAGAGAGACAGAGAGAAAGGTCTTCCTTTGCCGTTGGTTCACCCTCCAATGGCCGCCGTGGCCAGCGCACTGCGGCCGGCACACCGCGCTGATGGCAGGAGCCAGGTACTTACCTTGGTCTCCCATGGGGTGCAGGACCCAAGCACTTGGGCCATCCTCCACTGCACTCCCTGGCCACAGCAGAGAGCTGGCCTGGAAGAGGGGCAACCGGGACAGAATCCGGCGCCCCAGCCGGGACTAGAACCCAGTGTGCCGGCGCCGCAAGGCGGAGGATTAGCCTAGTGAGCCGTGGCGCCGGCCTGATCTCACTGGCCCATTTTCAGCAAGAATCCTCCCTACCCCTGAGGTTTCCTTATAGAAACTTTCAGGATCTGAGCCCTGGGAGTCTTAGCTTTTAGTGTGTCATAGGCTCACAGGAACTTGGGATTCCTGTGTGGACCTGGTGCTTTGCTTTTGTTTCCTGTGGATCTCACCTGCCATCTTGTTTTTCCAATAACTCTAGAGTACATGGTGAAGCAGATTTCACACACAGAATGAGGCTAAAGTTGCACAGGTCTTGGCTGCCTTGGAGACCCTGAACTGATAAGGTGTTAGTTGAAGGGATCCTCAGCTGCCCAGTTTGTTGTAACTGGAGTCCAGTGCTTTGTGGGCTGGCAAAGAAAGGAGTCTGGACGTAGGAAGTTAAAAAGCATGTTGCCAACAAGGTGCAGAACCTGATCCCACCTGTGTTTTGGAAATCTGTAAAGTTATGGATGTATGTATGCATCCATATGTATCTGTGCCCATCCATCCATCCATCCAGCCACCCACCCATCCATCTTGGATAGATAGAAAGGATCAAATTGTTACCACTGCTGAACCCTTGGAGTGAGAATGGAGTGTTCAGGCAGCAAGTACAAGGAAGGACTCTAACTTTTTACTTTGTGTTTCTGTACTGTTAAAATTTTAATAGGTTGTTTTCTAACAACAACAACAACAACATTTAATAAAAATTATTGCGTGTAATCCTTACTCTTTGACAGTCTGTCCAAATGGGGTCAGCGCTTTGGCTTAGTGGGTAAAGAGGATGTCTGCAGTGCTGGCATCCCATATAGGTGCCAGTTTGAGTCCTGGCCGCTCCACTTCCATTCCATCTCACTGCTATGGCCTGGGAAAGCAGTAGAAGACGGCCCAAGTGCTTAGGCCCCTGCACCCATATGAGAGACCCAGAAGAAGCTCCTGGCTTCAGATCGGCTCAGCTCCAGCAGTTGTGGCCATCTGGGGAGTGAATCATTAGATGGAAGACCTCTCTCTCTGCCTCTGCCTCTACCTTTCTGGAACTCTGCCTTTTAGATAAATAAATAAATCTTAAAAAAAAATAGAAAAGAGAGGGAAGAGATGTGCAATTCGGGACATGCTCAAGCTGACTTACCTCAAACAGTAGAGTTAGAAACATACCAGGGGATTCCAATTCAATCCCATCAAGGTGGCATGTACCAATGCCATCTCACTAGTCCCAGTGATCAATTTCAGTTCACAATTGATCATAATGATAGGACTAAGAACCAAAGGGATCACATAAACAAAAATAGTGTCTGCAAATACTAGCTGATAGAATAAAAAAGGGAGAGAACGATCCAACATGGGAAGTGAGATACACAGCAGACCCATAGAATGGCAGATGTCCTAAACAGCACTCTGGCCTCAGAATCAGCCCTTAAGGCATGCGGATCTGGCTGAAATGCCCATGAGAGTATTTCAGGCATGGAAAGCCAAGACACTCTGGCAAAAACAAAACAAAACAAACAAACAAACAAAAAACACCTAAATGAAAGGTCTCCGCGAGTGAGATCCCAGTGGAAAGAACAGGTCATCAAAGAAGGAGGTACCTTTCTCTGAAGGGAGGAGAGAACTTCCACTTTGACCATGGCCTTGTCTAAATATGATCAGAGTCGGTGAACTCAGGGGGCTTCCATAGCCTTGGCAACTCATGACAAGAGCCTAGGGTGATTACTGAGGCCATAAACAAGAGTGTCAATTTGTTAAGTCAACAACAGGAATCACTGTGCACTTACTCCTCATGTAGGATCTCTGTCCTTAGTGTGTGTACATTGAGATTTAATGCTATAACTAGTACTCAAACAGTATTTTTCACTTTATGTTTCTGTGTGGGAGCAAACTGTTGAAATCTTTACTTAATGTATGCTAAACTGATCTTCTGTATATAAAAAGAATAGAAAATGAATCTTGATGTGAATGGAAGGGGAGAGGGAGTGGGAAAGGGGAGGGTTGCGGGTGGGAGAGACGTTATGGGGGGGAAGCCATTGTAATCCATAAGCTGTACTTTGGAAATTTATATTCATTAAATAAAAGTTAAAAAAAAAAAAACAGAAAAGAAACTCTGCCCAAACATCTGACAAAGTGCCCACAAAGAGTTAACACAGAGTCCCAGATGTTTGAAGTGAGGACAATTCCTGATTTGAGGGTGAGAGGCAGGTCTAGGGGTGAGAGAGGGGGAGGAAAGGGGCCAAGGGGAGGGTTTAGGCCTCACCCCACCAATAGCATCAAGGTTTTGGGCCCAACGCCCATTTGTGGAGACTATTTCAGGAGTTCAGTTTTGTATCTGAGTTCACTGCTACGGTAACCTGTCAAGCAAGATCTGAGTGAACTTTCAGGTTTGGCACCCCGGAGGCTGCTGCTCCTTAGCTTGAAAGGTAAAATTCTCAGAACAGAGCTGATGTGGTGACGGTGACTGGGTGTTCACCTCTTCCTCTCTGGTGTGTTGACTTCTTCCAGGCAAGATTGTAAGATGCTTAGGGATACGGCTTTGCTTTTGCTAGCAACAGCATTAGCACTAAATTTCTGACAGGGTGGGGTGAGTCCTCCTGGTTCTCTGCAGAGGGCAAGACACAGAATATTGAATTAGTAGGGAAGACGCTTAGATAGGCTCTGCCTGGAAAGTAGCAAACACATGTGTTTTGATTGCTTAGTGATTTAATATCATTCCCTCTTGGTTTTATCAGAGCATTGTTAGGCTTTTATAGGGATTACAGTTGACTTAGCAAATTCCACTTACAGCAAGTCAGCATTCAAATGAATGCTCTCTGAACATTGTAGAGTGGGTTCCTGCTTTATTTTCCGTATCAGGAAAAAGTCTTTTTTTTTTTTTTTTAATTTTTTGACAGGCAGAGTGGACAGTGAGAGAGAGAGAGAGAGAGAGAGAGAGAGAGAGAGAGAGAGAGAGAAAGGTCTTCCTTTTGCCGTTGGTTCACCCTCTAATGGCTGCTGCGGCTGGTGCGCTGCGGCCGGCGCATAGCGCTGATCTGAAGCCAGGAGCCAGGTGCTTCTAGTCTCCCATGCGGGTGCAGGGCCCAAGGACTTGGGCCATCCTCTACTGCCCTCCTGGGCCACAGCAGAGAGCTGGACTGGAAGAGGGGCATCCGGGACAGAATCCAGCGCCCTGACCGGGACTAGAACCCGGGGTGCCGGTGCCGCAGGCGGAGGATTAGCCTAGTGAGCCGTGGCGCCGGCCAGGAAAAAGTCTTAAAGCTCTCCTCTTCTCCTTTATAACAAGGCCACTTTATAAGAGAAGGCAGGAAAAAAAAAAAAAAAGAAGAAGAAGAGTTTGGAAAGAGACTCCGAGTGTAGTCACTCCTATGTTTAGGTCCCGATGTAGCAATCCGGATGGGCCCATCAGCATCACAGGGACTGGCTTTCCCCCAGGTTTTCCTAGTGATGGACCCCTACATGATTCAGACGAATGGCAACAACCACATCCCCTCAGTGCTGGATGTGCATGTCAACTTTGGTGGGAGAAGCTCCGTGCCGGGCAAGATGAAAGGCAGGAGGACCAGGTGGTCTGTGAGACCCTCAGACATGTCCAACAAAACTTTCAATCCCATCCGGGCCATTGTGGACAGCATGAAGGTGAAGCCGAATCCAAGCAAAGCCATGATTTCCCTCTCAATCGGTGAGTGGGGGACACTCGAGGCATGGGCAGCGACGGTCTTCCCCCTGGACTGGTTAAGAAGATGGGAGCAGAGGGTGGACAAGAGTCTGAGTGCAGCACATGGGAGAGTAACCTCTGGGTGGCTCCTTCTGTTTTCTCTCTCCCATGAAAAGGAGATCCTACTGTGTTTGGAAACCTGCCTACCGACACTGAAGTTACCCAAGCAATGAAAGATGCCCTGGATTCAGGGAAATACAATGGCTATGCCCCATCCATTGGTAAGCTCCTCTCCAGATTCCCTACCGAGTGATTTCCAAATCTTTGGTGCATTTATAATAGGACCAAACATCTAGCAATTCATGCATACTTCCTGAGGAGAGGGTAAGATGAAACAGGCCTTGGGATTTGGGGAAACATGAGCCACAAAGGCCCAACTTCTTTCCTGGCTCCTTCTGGCCTGCTGGCACCTTCCCTCTAGGCACCCAAGCAGATTTATCCATCAAATAATGCTCCTCTTACAGCATGACTAATTCTAAGACGATGGCCCTGGGTCTGCTGGAGTCCCTGGCTGGAGTCTTCTAGGCCCTTTATGAATTTACTTATTGGCCTATGTAAATAGCTCCTTTGACTTATTTCTTTCTATCTTGAAAGCCTATTTTCATTATGATCCTGATAACACTGAAATGTAATTTGTTACTCTTTAGGATTAAAGAGGACAAGAACAACAAAGAAGGGCTGACATATTGAAGGAAATAAATTAATGCTGATAGAAATTATTTCTATTTAGGTTTGATTCTCTCCATCTATTGACAATTTCTACTCTATAAAGATTTTGGTAAAATACGTAATTCTATGACTTTGTTTCAGTGTTTCACATTTTTGCCCCTTTGTGTAAATGTGTGCAGAAAAACATTCTTATTGCAAGATAAAAACCCAGATTCATGCTAAAATCAAATTTTAAAACTACTTACAGAGGAATCAGGGACATAGTTTTTAGATTGATATGTTACACTTTATAAAGTTTCAAAACAAAACTCAAAATCAAGACCAAGTGTTAGGTTATAAAGAAAAAACTCAATGATTCTAATATCCTAAGTATTGAGAAACTGATTCAACCTAAAATATCAAGACTGACTCTCTGTTTGACAAATGTGCAAAAGGTATGGCAGAGATGACAATATATATCTGGAAAAATGTTTTCCTTCATTAATAACTAAGGATATACTGATTTATATAATTTCAAGAGGCCTGTTGGCACCTAACAAGCATTGTGAAATACCACCCATGACCTTGCTTTTTGGCTTTTCTAACTTGTCTTTTTGAACAGCAATTTTACAAAATATTATAATGGACACAAAACTGACAATAATTTAATCTTATAAGCATCCACTAATAAATCTCTTACAGGAGAATAATTTGAAAGAAAAAATGTGTACCAAATAGTTGTGATATATTACATAATGCAAAAAACTCAAAATAGATCACATGTATTGAGTGCATTTAATGACAATTTTAAAAAAATATATAGTCTCTCCAAGAGATTTAGGAATAATCTAAATCCTTTATTTTACAGAGGAAAAAACAGTAATCAAGATGACGCAGAGTATTTTATCGTTTGGGGAGTTCTTGTTATTCTTTACATGTCTGTGTTTATAATAGAGTTGTAAAATACAAAATGTACTGCTAATCTACAGTGGTTGGGATGGAGCCAAATGTTAGGTTATTAAAAAAAAAAACCTTAATGATTTTAATATCATTAAGGGGCATCATCATTAAGTGGAGGGATGAAAACCTCCAGTTCCCTCTTTTCACTGTTCTTTTCAGGCTACCTGTCCAGTCGGGAGGAGGTAGCTTCTTATTACCACTGTCCAGAGGCCCCCCTGGATGCTCAGGTGAGCCCTGTGCAGGGAACCCGCTCTGAAGCCTTTTGCCTTGTTCCTGTGCTTGAGGGTAAGGGTCAGTGCAGGGCAGCTGAGGGTCATTTCCCTTTTGCACTCTGAGCTGGGGCCATTGGTCAGTGATTGCATTTGGTGTTCTTCCAGGATAACAATGATGTCTCCTATAACTTATGTGGTGACTGTCACAGGAGCCTCAGAGGACCCTACAATTGATTTTCAGAAAAAGTTAATTGAAGAGCAATTCATAAACACCAGATAATAGGATGTTTTATTACTCTTCTTTGTGGCTTTCCTTCCTTGCCTTGATGGCACACTGAATCAATGGCAGTGACAAATGTCACCTTCCCTCTGTTGTTTGCTCAGTGGGGTTGACATTGCCCAATACCAGAGGTCTCCTTCTTCTGCATTTCAGAGAAGAGTCAGGCGTTAAGCCTCTGGCCAAAAGTAAATAAATAACAAGGTAAAAAAAAAGTCCAAGGTCAGTCTAAGGCCTCTCATGGAGTCTGTTGGGTCATAGTGTCCTTCCCCCCCCCCCCTTTATTTATTTGAAAGTCAGAGTTATAGAGAGAGAGGGAGAGATGGAAGAGATTTCCATCCACTGGTTCACTCCCCAAATGGCTGCATTGGCCAGAATTGGGCCAGGCCAGAGCCAGGAGCTTCTTCTGGGTCCCCTACATGGGTTTAGGTGCCCAGGGACTTGGACCATCTTCTGCTGCTTATCACGTGCATTAGTAGGGAGCTGGATGGGAAGTGAAGCAGCTGAGATTTGAATCAGCATCCATACAGGATGCCAGCATCACAGGCAGCAGCCTTACCTGATACACCACAGCACCAGCCCTTTTTAAAATGATGTGTTTTTTTTTCTTTTAAGTGGCCATTGCTCAACAACATATAGATAGGGACATAAATACCTATCTTTTGGTTTTGGCTTAGAAAAATCACTACTACTTAGGACTTGTTAAAGTAAGTTCATCATTGTTCCCAACTCACCCATCTGAGTTTTCTCTTTTCTCCCGTGGCTGTAAGAACCCCTAACAAAATTAATCTTCTGTTTCTTCACAGGATGTCATTCTGACAAGTGGCTGTAGTCAGGCTATTGAGCTTTGTTTAGCTGTGTTGGCCAATCCAGGGCAAAACATCCTAGTGCCAAGACCCGGTTTCTCTCTATACAGGACTTTGGCTGAATCTATGGGAATTGAAGTCAAACTCTATAATTTATTGGTAAGTGACTTTTTAAAACTTTAGACTCAAGTGCCCAAATTGTGTCTCATAAGAATGTAAGACCATTACCTCAGCAGGGAAAGTTCTGGAAGTGGCTGGTTGAGGCCAAGGGCACATTTGATCATTTACATTGCACCCTTGGGTTGAATGAGTATTCCCCCTACATTTTTCAGAACCATCTTAAAAATCTTACCTTTCTTCCTCCTCAGCCAGAGAAGTCTTGGGAAATTGACCTGAAACACCTGGAATCTCTGATTGATGAAAAGACTGCTTGTCTTATTGTCAATAATCCATCAAATCCCTGTGGGTCAGTGTTCCGTAAAAGCCATCTGCAGAAGATCCTGGCAGGTGAGCCCAGCAGTTTGCCCCCAGGAGATGAGGTGGAGACAACATGGTTTAGCTGTAGCCTGGAATGACAGGAAGGGATTCTTCCCTAAATTCAATGGCTGGGGTGGAGGTAGAGGAGCCGCAGTAGCCTCTCTAGTGTGTGCCATAGGAATGGGAGAACTTGCCCAAAAGAAGGTGAAAAAGAAGAAATACAGGTTGAACATTCTTTGTATGAAAACATGAAATCTAAAGTTCTCTAAGATCTGAAATTCTTTGAGTATCCCCAGACTTTTTGGATTTTTGATTTTCAGATTATGTACATTCAACTAGTCAAGTCTATACAAGTATTTTAAAACCTGAAAAAAAAAAATCCTAGATTTGAAGTATTTCTAGTCCCCAGCATTTCAGATGAGGAATATTCTGCCTGTACCTGCCTATTCACCGCTCTCACCATGTGGAAGATAGGGTTTGAATTTTCTGGTTGAAAGGCAAATTCAGGCTCTGACGCCTGGAGGAGTATCAGAAGTTTACAGTTGTGAAAGAGGAAAGCAAGACACATAAACATGAAACGCAAAGCACAGGAAGACCACAGGCATCACATCAAAAATGATCTCAGCAGGTTTCTTCTATTTTTAGTGGCTGCGAGGCAATGTGTCCCCATCTTGGCTGATGAGATCTATGGTGACATGGTAAGTCTGGGCTGGGGCATATCACTGCAATAATCTCAATTCCACATGATTTCATGAGATCTTTAGAGATGACAACATGAATAGTTGGAAGAAACACCTACTAATAATTTCAGTATAGGACGTCAGTATCTCTGCACTTTTAACAAATACTTAGATCATAGCTCATTACCCAACTTTTGAAATCCAAAAATCAAAATGAATTTTCAAAGCTTCTTGGAATTTATTTAGTTGCAAAATCTGATTTGACCTCATAGGAAGATATTTATGGATTTCTATTTATCCCACTTTTGAATCAATGTATTTGCTAAGACTTCAGGGAAAGTGACAGAAATGTTAAGATTCATGGTTAGGGGCACCATCCCAGTCTGCTTTGAGAGTCACTGCATAATGTATGGTACATGTGTTACAAAGCTTTTCTAAAATCCAACCAATCCTGCATTCTCTCTACAACACATCTGGGCTTGGGAATTTTAAATAAGGAATTGTGGACCCATATTTAACTTTTAAATCTGTAACTCCAGTGGTGCCTGATTATATAGAGCTGGCTTCACAGAGCTGTACATACCACTGGGCTACCAAATGTCTTTGGATGGTCCTCTCTGAAGACTCCTGGAATCCCAGTTGTGCTTCACAGTAGGGATAAGCCTGCAAAGCCAAGGCACTGTCCCAGTGATATAAGGAAAAGGAAGGAAGGCATGGGATCCAGTGGGAAGTAACCAGGAAGACAACTCCAGCAAGTATCTCTTCTCGCCAGGTGTTCTCAGGGTGCAAATATGAGCCGCTGGCCACCCTCAGCACAGATGTCCCCATCCTGTCCTGTGGAGGGCTGGCCAAGCGCTGGCTGGTTCCTGGCTGGAGGCTGGGCTGGATCCTCATCCATGACAGAAGAGACATTTTTGGCAATGAGGTGAGAGTGATGTGATGAAATGATATATGTAACAGGATATTCGAGGGGGTCTTTGAAAAAATCAAGAAAGCGCACATTATGAAAAACTATGCATG
This sequence comes from Oryctolagus cuniculus, assembly GCF_964237555.1. Lineage (NCBI taxonomy): Eukaryota > Metazoa > Chordata > Mammalia > Lagomorpha > Leporidae > Oryctolagus > Oryctolagus cuniculus. Next base: position 55,679,260 of record NC_091449.1, read on the forward strand.
GATTTCATTTTTTTAGTAAGACAACTTATCTTTTAATTTTATTTCCCACAAACTTGGTAAAGCATCCTTCTATATTTACTTTGCATGCATAGTAGTGAAAGGGTATACCCCTCCTTTTTCAGTCCAGTAGTTCCTGGTGCCTGAACACTTGGGAAATAAATGTGATAATAGTTATTCTTCTCTCAAGCCCAGTTTCCATGTATCAGGCTCTATGAAGAAGTCCCATTCAGCTCCAACTTTCAGAGTGCAAAATAGGAAACAATAGTATTCATGACAGCTAATATTGTTTGAGGACTTATCATGTGTCAGTGTTTTATAAACACTAATTTAATCCTCACAACCATGCAATGATCCTGGCACTGGTTTTATCTCCTTTTTATGGTTGAGAAGAACAAAGCACAGAGGTGTAATATTATGAGCCTAGAGCCACACAGTAGGTATGCGCCAGAGCTGGGCTACAGGCCCATCGCTTTTTGAGGTTAGCAAGAATCCCTGAGATGCTTAAGAAAGACTAAGTAGTATGTTTCCTGGGTGGCTTCTAGATTCGAGATGGACTGGTGAAACTGAGTCAGAGAATCTTGGGACCCTGCACCATTGTCCAGGGAGCTCTGAAAAGCATCCTGCGTCGCACCCCTCAGGAGTTCTACCACAACACTCTAAGCTTCCTCAAGGTAAGGGCAGCACAGGGCCTTCTGCTCTGGGAGTCAGGGAATGCTGCCAGTAGAACTCGGAATAAGCAGTTGTCATTTCTGGAGTGTGTTCCAGTGTGGGACTGCCAAATCAAGAGGTGTCATCCGTGTGAAGTGTCCACTCATACACTCCTTCCACTCTGCTACAAAACTTCAAGGATGGAGTTTGCTTTTGTTGACTCCTCATGCTGGAACAGCAAACATAGATTCTGCACCTTCAGTGAAGGCTCTACTTTTTTAAGATTTTATTTATTTATTTGAGAGGTAGAGTTAGAGAAAGGGAGAGACAGAGAGACAGAGAGACAGGTCTTCCATCCAATGGTTCACTCCCCAAAGAGCCACAATGGTGGGCTGGTCCGAAGCCAGGAGCCAGGAGTTCCTTCCGGGTCTCCTACGTGGGTGCAGGGGCCCAAGGACTTGGGCCATCTTCCACTGCTATCCCAGGCCATAGCAGAGAGCTGAATTGGAAGAGGAGCAGCTGGGACTAGAACCAGCGCTCATATGGGATGCAGGCAGCACAGGTGGAAGCTTAGCCTACTGCGCCACAGTGCCGTGAAGGCTCTACTTTTAATGACTTGGCTTTTCTTTTCCTTAAATTTTGATCATTGGTTCCTCTCTACCTCCTCTTGTAGTCCAACGCTGATCTCTGCTATGGGGCATTGGCTGCCATCCCTGGACTCCGGCCAGTCCGTCCTTCTGGGGCCATGTACCTCATGGTAAGGATGGGGAAGGGGCAGGCACTAGCTGTGTGGGTGTTGTAGAGCACAAGCCCCTGGAACTCCCACAGGGGGCTGTGAAGGGCACGCCACCATTCACAAGACAGGCAGTGGGTTCCCCAGTCCGCTGAGGGATTTTCTTGTTCTGAATCATCCCTCTGGTGTGATTGACCTTGGTGTTCATGAGACTCTTTCAATGACTCAGTTTCTCAGGGAAGACACATAAGACATATATGACACAAGTAAGAGGCTCTCCAAACCATCATAGTTTTCAACTGGCAAGATCCTGGCTCTCTTTGGGTATTTGAGAATTGCTTTCAGAATGATCGGGGATGGGTGTGTTCTTGCAAGCAGCCAGGGGTGGGACAGTGCCATGCCATGAAGAACTGCCTGGCCTTAATGCAGATATTCCTCTTGAGAAACACTGCATTTCAATTTCTACCTTTCCTTTATCCGCCTCCAGAAGAAACTTTTCAATAAACTATTACTAAATATATCCTCTTTCCTGCAAACAATTCTGTGAGTTCATCCTAAGTTGACAGAGGTAGAGTTCCAGGGCACCTTTAAAAGTCACTGTGACTTTCATCTCTGACATAGGAAATTGGCTGGCTTTCCCTCCTGCTAAGTTGGCCTTTCCTTTCTATGACTGGTGCAGGTTGGAATCGAGATGGAACATTTCCCAGAGTTTGAGAATGATGTGGACTTCACAGAGCGGTTAGTTGCTGAGCAGTCTGTCCACTGCCTGCCAGCCACGGTGAGTACTGTCTTCCTCGGGACATTGCAAGGTCCTAGAGCCCCGGGAGCTCTCCCTGAGCTGGCTGTCAAAGCTGGACTTCCCCCTCCTTCCACAAAGTGCGTCCTAATTTGATGAGATTCAAACAGATGTGTTTCCTGGTTTCCGAGTAAAATTTGTTTTCCCCTCACATGATCCCATCTACACTGGGAGGGAAAGTTGTAGACAAACATTCTAGGTGAGAGGAAGTCCGGCTTGTAGCACAGGGACTGGCTCAGCACCCCAGCAGTGGAGACTGAATGAACTGACAGCCCTGCCAGTGCGGCATCATGGCTTCTTGCTGACGAGGGCCCTGGGTGGTTGGGGGTGGTCCAGTGCCGGATTCAACTGCTCTGAAAATAACAGGCTCTTGTTTCAGCAGTGCTTCGAGTACCCCAATTTCTTCCGAGTGGTAATCACGGTCCCAGAGGTGATGATGCTGGAAGCTTGTAGCCGGATCCAGGAGTTCTGTGAGCAGCACTACCACTGTGCTGAAGGGAGCCAGGAGGAGTGTGACAAGTAGGCCCTCAGCCGTGCTCCTGCGGTTGCGTCTCAGCTGGGGAGGGCTGCGCACCAGCGGAAGCTAGGGGCCCATACGGGAGAAAGGCCTGACGAGCACCATGGCAAGGCTTCGGGATTGTTCCTGCTTTTCCCCAGTTACACTGACACACGCACACACACATACACACACACTCTGAATCCCAGATTCTCCTCTCACTCTGCCAGAGCGACCCACAAATTCACTAATCCGCCTCCCCCCCCACCCCCATATGACTTCCTGCATATTCCCGGAGAGAACCAGGTGAACAGAGAGCAGCCGAGACCTGAACAAGCAGAGCTCAGGATGGGAGAAACCAAAGATAGCAGGAATGTGTGCCTCCACCCATTTCCTTAAGAACGAAGCCTGTGTCACTTCCGGTTTGCCTCACTTTATGCAATTGAGTTGCATCTGGAAAGTTGGGGACATGTGTCTGTTTAATTATACTCGAAACACATTAAGAAATTGCCATTTGAAGGATCCTTCATAGAAACCATTCCACTGATTTTTTTGGTAAATAATCATTTTGTGATGCAAATAAACATCCTTTAATTGAATGACTTCCTAAAGTTAGATTTGTGTGCATCAGGCCTCCATAAAATGAGAACATGCATTCCAGAGAGAGGAGGAACCACAGAACCTCCGAGAAATATTGCTTTGTAAGGACCAGAAATATCCTCATTGTCATTTTTATAGAATTACTTTTGCTATAATGTTAATATTGATTTATTAATATATGTTGTATTATCTTTTCATATGTTTTCTAAGAAACATTTATATTAATAAGATCCTTTATTTTGCCAAGGGGCTAAATTATTGTTTCTTTTCTTTTTTTTTAAATAAATTTACCAAATATACTCTTCTGTGATGTGGTTTTTCTCCCCTGCAGGGGAAATGCCTTTCCCAGGCACTGCTCAGTCTGACTGACTCGTTACCAGCTGGGTTTCATGTATGTCTTTGTAGACGCTCTGACTTCTGGAATTTCTTTAATTTTTTTTTTTTTTAAGGGAAAGGGTTTATTGGGGAAACCTAACAGACAGGAGGGAAGGGGCAAAGAAGGAAAAAGAGAGAGAAGAGTTGTATGAGAAAGATTGAGAGAGGGAGAGACAGAGAGAGAGAGAGTGCCACGTGTTCAGGAATAGGTCCTCTTTTTTTTTTTTTTTTATTGAAAGGCAGAGTTAGATCTTCTGTCTGTTGGTTCACCCCCCAGATGGCCGCCGTGGCCGGCGCGCTGTGCAGATCCAAAGCCAGGAGCCAGGCGCCTCCCCCTTGTCTCCCATGGGACTAGAACCCGGGGTGCCAGCGCCACAGGCGCAGGATTAGCCTAGTGAGCCGCAGCATCGGCTCTTAGGGACAGGTCCTCTTAAAACTTTGCTGGGCGCGGGCAGGGAAGCAGGAGCAGTGAATCCCATTAGGATGGGGATGGAGCTGACACCAGTGGTTGCGCCATGTGGCCACCTGGCTTCCAGCAATGGTGGCAGGGGCTAGAGCCTAGGATGGTGTCAGGGTGTAGGTCACACTGCAGATAAGACTGCGCCATTTCACTAACATTCCTCACTTTTCTTTTTTATATCTGGAGTTTCTTAAACACTATTCCTAAAATATTTTATTTGGGAGCTCAGCTTTTGACTTCTTTTACAAACAAGCCAAACTGAGAGGCAACCAATGATGACCTCTGGGCTTTGACTTCACATGTGCAACTCTTTGTATCCCCGACCTCTGCTCCCAAATCCCCGTCTCTGCCTAGACCCGTCAGCCACTCGTGGGGGGAACAAAGCTGAACCCGTTCAGCGAACGAGAGGGGTCTCTGGGTAAGAGCATTTTGTCTGCAAATCCTCCTGGGCACAGCTGCCTCTCCTCGTTTTCCTCAGCTCTCAGCTCAATGGCGACAGCCCAGTTACCTGAGGACCTACTTACGATCACTCCTTCCCGGGGCACGTTTTCCTGGAGGAGGAACTTTAGGTCTCAACCCTGCCAGCCACACTCGTTTAACTTCCTTTACAAAAACAAACACCCAACGTCCCCTTCCACCCTGAGTTCAATGAGCCCACCCCGAAACGGCCCTTTTAATCTTCAGCTAATCCAACAATGGAGGTGATGACCGCAGCGTCCCTGACCCACGATTTCCTGTACCTGGCTCCGCTTCCTGCCCCTCCCCCGGGACCCCAAGGGTCTCTGTCCGGAAACAAGCGGGAACACCCGCTGTGGCGTACCCGCGACCCTCTGGCTTCCCCTATTCCGATAACCCTGTCCAGGTTGACAGAGTTCTCAGCCCTCTTAAACCTCACCTCTCTCTCCTGGGTGCCTCCATTTTGGCAAAGGACATCTAAACGTATCTGGAAATAATACATGCGCACTGGGCAAACGTCAAATGCCGCACACAGAACGCTCCTCTCTCGTTCACCGCGTTCCTTCGGCCCGTCCGGCTCCTGTCCACCGAGGGCCCCGCTATCGGCGGCGGGATCCAGTGCGCGTCTAAGTCTTCTCTCCCCACCACCCGATCCGCCAAACCTCAGCTCTGCGCCCCGTGGAAGTCGAAGGAGGGATGACATTTCTGAGGCGTTCGCCCCGCTCTGGGCGTCTCTGTTTCCCAACACGCGATAACCTCCAGGGGCTCTGCGGAGGGCGGCGCGTGCGCGCCTCGACAGGACACAAAGAATGCGTCAAATGCTCGAAGACGAGCGCTCTACGGTGTGTTTCCTCCCTTCTCGCTGCGTCCGAGCAACGCCGGTCGGATAATTGGCGAGTACCACAGATCCAGTGCCGCAGGAACGCGAACCGGCCCCGCAGCGGCCGCCAAGGCCCCGATCCCGGACTCCAGGTCGGCGGTGCAGAAGCATGGCGCGCGGCGCTGCTCCAACGCGCAGGCGCGGTCGCGAGGGGGCCTGGGGCGCATGCGCAGAAAGTGAGCGGCCTGCGCGGCTCCGACGACCCTGTAAGTAGTGCTTATTTCCGTGTGCGGTTTTACTCCCGCAGCTCGCGTGCTGTTGTGAAGTTCTGTTCTTCCTCTGCCCCCCCCCCCCCCCCGCCTTGGGTGTGTCTGGGGTAGCGCGGGGCTGCGCGGGGCTTCCAGACACCTGTTAACCTTTCCTGACCCCGGGCTAGGCCCCGCCGCCGGTGGAGTCAGTCAGTTTCCCAAAGCATGGTTTCTGGAGCCGCTTCTCCGGAGCTTCGTGCTCCTCAGGGTGCGAGGGGGATCCCTACTCCATCCCAGAATGCCGCCCCGGGCGAGGGACAGCTTATTAGTCAGCAGTCCCTGTCGCAGTGGGAGAGGGGCCGGCGAGAGCCGAGCTCCGCGTGGGTTAGTTCGTGTCGGTGCAGAGGCTGTAGCGAGCGGGGCTCAGCGAGAAGTTGCAAAGGCATGGGATGGGGTGAAGGCTGCCTGGTTCTCTTAGAGGCCCTGGGTGGAAGTTGGGCTCGTGCCTTCGCTCAGAGGCTGGGGACGGGACCCCGGCTGCCGGTGTCGGCCGAGACAGTGAGTGTTGGTGAGGCACTCCTGTTGGTGCTTTGTTCGAGCTAGTCAGAGGAGCCGGCTCGAGGTCGGTCTCGGAGGTGTACACATTACTACATGCAAGGGTCTGTATTTTAGGTACCCTGGAGGATGAATTACGGCGTCCATTGGAGAAGAACTGAAGCACATGTCATTCATACCGTTGTTTGTGGGGCAATTGGAATCCTTATATGCCACCGATAGGGCCAGAAAATGGTACGGGCACTTTGGAAAATAGTTTGATGGTTCCTCAAAAGGTTCAATGTATAGTTACCCTTAACCTCATCATTTCCACTCTTAGAGGGAAGGAGAGTGGAAAAGCACGTACCTGCGAGGACTTTGATTCCCGTGTCCCTGATGGGAATTCTCCATGATAGCTCGAACTGCCTATCGTCTACAAAATGGAGAAATGAGATGTGGTAGAGCCTGGGCTGGACTATTACTCAGGAGTAAAAAGAAACGTACTGGGGCCGGTGCTGTGGCTTAGCGGGTAAACCCGCCACCTACAGTGCCCGCGTCCCATGTGGGCGCCGGTTCCAGTCCTGGCTGCACCACTTCTGATCCAGTTCCCTGCTGATGCCACTGGGAAGGGAATGGAGGATGGCCCAAGTCCTTGGGCCCCTGCACCCACGTGGGAGACCCAGAAGAGACTCCTGGCTCCTGGCTTTGGATCACCCCAGCTCCTGCTGTTGCAGCCAATTGGGGAGTGAACCAGCAGATGGAAGATCTCTTTATCTCTCTGCCTCTGCCTCTCTGTAACTCTGCCTTTCAAATAAATAAATAAGTAAATAAAAAAATGTACTATGTGCTACAGAATGGCTAAGCCTTGACAGCATGAGACCAAGTGAAATAAGCCAAGTATGTTATATATCATGTGATGTCATTTTATCAAATGTACAGAATAGGGAAACCCAAAGAGACCAAGGACCTGTACGTGGTTGCCTAGAGCTGGGGGTGGGAGTGTGCATAGGGAATAAAGAGTAACTGCCGGTGGACAGGTTTTTTTTTTTTTTTTTTTTTTTTAATGAGGTGATGAATTTGTTCTAAAATTGATCATGGTGATGGTTGCACAATTCTGAATATAAGGAAACTATGAACCACTTTATGTGGTCAAGTTAAATGGTACGTGGAGTGAGTCTCAGTGAGGCTCCAGTTGAAAGGCAGAGAGGCAGACGTTTCCCACCTGCAGGCTCACTCCCCAGATGCCTGCCACAGCCGGAGCAGTGACAGGCCAGAGCCAGAAACTAGGTCTCATGTGTCTAGGTCTCCTGTTTGGAGGCAGTGACTCATGTACCTGACCCACTGCCTGCTGCGTCCCAGGATGCACACTGGCAGGAAGCTGGAATTGGGAGTGGAGCTGGGACTCAAACTTTTTCTTTCTTTCTTTTAGATTTATTTATTTATTTGAGAGGCAGACTACGGACAGAAAGAGGGAGAGACTAGAGGTTTTTCATCTGCTGGTTCACTACCCAGTAGGCTTAACCTACTATGCCACAGTGCTGGCTCCCAGAATTTCTTTCTTTCTTTTCTTGCCTTTTTTTTTTTTTAAAGATTTATTTATTTATTGAAAGGCAGAATTACAGAGAGGCAGAGAGAGAGAGAGGTTTTCCATCCACCAATTCACTCTGAAAATGGCCACAAGAGCTGGAGCTGTGCTAATCTGAAGCCAGGAGCCAGGAGCTTTTTCCAGGTCTCCCATGGTGTTGAAGGGGCCCAAGGACTTGGGCCATCTTTCACTGCATTCCCAGGCCACAGCAGAAAGCTGGATTGGAAGTAGAGCAGCCAAGACTAGAACCAGCACTACAGGTGGCAGCATTACCTGCTGTGCCGCAGTACCCCAGACTTTCTAAGTAGCAGTTTAGCTGCTAGGTCAAATGCCTGCCCTGCAAATTTTTTTTTAAGTACAAAGGATTCAGATTTCAAGAAGACTAATTGAAATATTTGACATTTAAAAATTTTAAAGCGTTGTTTAAAGATTAAAAGAAAGCCTGTGAGTTTGTGTTCATCTGTTCATGATGGAAAACAGCAACTTTTCACATAAAGATTGTGACATTATTGCAGATATCAACATTCTAAAGCTATGGATTTAACTTTTTTTTTAATTAGGGAGTTTATACTTAGAGGAGTTTCTTAGTTTGGGGACTGGAACAAAATAGGTGGCCTTGTCACAGTTTGTTCATCTCCAGGTACAAAATGCTTATTTTTCCTGACTCTGGCATTTCATAATGGAGGCAGGGCAAAGTGTCAGTTGGGTTTCTACACTGGGAGGGGTGAGACATTTCTTAAAAAATATCGGATATTTCTGTATGTAGCACGTATGCTACACTAGAGGTGTTTAGACTTTTTTGTTCATGGGTTCTGTGATTCAGGAGTTCAACTCTTGGGAGATGAGGTCCAGGTTTGGACAAACCAAAGAATAACTTGGGAGCCAAGTTCATGCATCTTTATTTGCAGGAGTGGGCAGAAATGTACACAGGAACGCAACTGCTTATCTGGTGGCGGCTGACTGGGCTGCAGTGATGTACCCTTGCCCAAACACACTCCCCAACTTTTCTTATGAGCTTACACATAACAGTGGCATGGAGCCAGGGCATTACATAGCAGGGTTGTGGGCAGCTAGCCGAGCAGGTGTGCCTATTGGTTACCATGACAATGGTTGCCATAGACCCACACAGATATGGGAGCACAGAGATAAGGGGGCAAGAGCATAAAGGTGTGGGAACTTGATAAGCACCATTTCCCAACAGGTTTCCTAAAGTGGTTCTGAATTCTTGACTATGCAGTTTTAAAACGTAATATGGAAGCAAGAGTATAATTAACATTGATAGGCTCATCACCCTGATTATCAAGATTTTGCTGTATTCTTTTTTAAAGATTTTTTATTTGAGAGGTAGAGTTACAGAGAGGAATAGACAGAGAGAAAGGTCTACCATCTGCTGGTTCATTCTCTAAATGGCACAATGGCCGGAGCTGAGCTGATCCGAAGCCAGGAGCCAGGAGCTTCTTCCTGGTCTCCCATGCAGGTGCAGGGGCCCAAACATTTGTATCATCTTCTGCTGCTTTCCCAGGCACATTAGCAGGGAGCAGAATCAGAAGAGGAGGAGCTGGGACTTGAACCGGCACCCATATGGGATGCTGGCATTGAAGGCAGAGGCTTAGTCTACTACGCAACATGCTGACTGCCCTATTTGTTCTTTACTTTTTCTTTTTTGAAAGATTGTAAAGTATTTCTTGGCCATTGTCATTTCCCCCCATATGCCTCAGTACACATCTTTAAAACCATAGTATCTTAACCACAAGACTGCCTTTCATCAGATAATCAGACATCCTTGTTTGCTCCAAAATGTGTTTATTCAGATCAAGATCCAGAGTTCTGACATTATGTTTTTGTCTTGTGTCCAAGTCAGTCAGTCAATCTGTCTGTCTGTCTCTCTCTTTAAATATTTATTTGAAAGGCAGAGTTACAGAGAGAGAGAGAGAGAGAGAGAGAGAGAGAGAGATCTTCTATCTACTGATCCATTCCCCAGATGAATCCCAGATGAGAGAATCTTCTATCCACTGATCCATTCCCCAGATGAATCCCAGATGAGAGAGAGAGAGAGAGAAAGAGAGAGAGCTTCTATCCACTGATTCATTCCCCAGATGAATCCCAGATGAATTCCCCAGAGCTTCGCTGGCCAGGAGCCATGAGCCAGGAGCCAGGAGCTTCTTCTAGGTCTCCTACGCAGGGGCCTAAGGACTTGAGCCATCTTTTGCTGCTTTCCCAGGCCGTAGCAGACAGCTGGATCGGAAATGGAGCAGCCAGGACTCTAACCAACACTTTACCAGTTATGCTACAGCGCCAACCCCTTAAGTTTCTCTCTCTCTCTCTCAAAGATTTAATTATTTATTTATTTGAAAGTTAGAGTTGCACAGAGAGAGAAGGAGAGGCAGAGCGAGAGAGGCCTTCCATCTGCTGATTCACTCCCCAGTTGGCCGCAACAGTTGGAGGTGCGCCGATCAGAAGCCAGGAGCCAGGAGCTTCTTTCGGGTCTCCCCTGTGGGTTCAGGGGCCCAAGGACTCAGGCCACCTTCTGCTTTCCCAGGCCATAGCAGAGAGCTCGATCAGAAGAGGAGCAGCTGGGACTGGAACCGGCATCCATATGGGATGCCCGCACTGCAGGTGGCAGCTTTACCCACCAAGCCACAGCGCCGTCCCCTTAAGTCTGTCTTAACCTAGAGAAGTCCTCCCCTATTTTCTTTTCATGGTACTGATTTGTGGCAGAAATTGTTGTCCTACCTTCTACATGTGTTTGCTTCCTATGGTGACTTTTACCTTGTTCCTGTAAGCCTCATACATCCATCAAATGGAATTGAGTTCTCAAATATGCATTTTCAATAGGGATGATATTGGAAATGAAATGATACATTATTCTTCTTCCTTCCTTTTTAAAAAATATTTATTTATTTATTTATTTGAAAGACAGAGATAGAAGAAGAGAGAGATATCGTCCTTCTACTGGTTCACTGCCTAAATGGCTACAACAGTGGGGACTGGGTCAAGCTGAAGCCAGGAGTCAGGAGCTTCTTCTGGGTCTCCCATGTGAGTGGTGGGGACCCAAGTACTTGGGCCGTCTTCTGCTGATTTCCTTTTAGCAGGGAGGTGAATCAGAAGTGGAGGAGCCAGGACTTGAACTGGTGCCCATGTGGGATACTGGTGCTGTAGGTGGAGGTTTAACCCTCTATGCCACTGTGTTGGCCCCTCTCTTCCTTCCTGATCTTGTATTTCTATTTCATGTCCCTCCCCTTTTTTGTGTTAATGCAATTTCTTTTTTTTTCTTTTTGTTCTCAGAGTATTAAATTTTTTTCCCCATTTTATTTGAAAAGCAGAGAGAGGGAGATATTTTCTATCTGCTATTTCACTCCTCAAATACCCTCAACAGCTAGGAGACCAGAATTCAATCTTGGGTTGCCAATGGGTGGCAGGGACCCAAGTGCTAGGGCCAATGTCTACCTTCCCAGGGTGCACATTAGCAGGAAGCTGGATTGAAAGTGGAGCCAGGACTGGAACCAGTCACTTTGATATGAGATGCAGGCATCCCAAGTGCTGTCTTAACTGCTACTGGGCCAGATTCCTGCCCCTTTGAGAGTATTTTATTGCTCATACTTAACTGCCAAAAAAAAAAAAAAAAAAAAAAAAGGCTTAGTATGCTAGGTACCTTCCCCTCTCCCACCACCTTTTTCTTCCTGTATTGAAACTGCTGCTCCAACTGACCAGGAGCAGTTTCCTGTCAGTTTCTCAGCCTCTCAGGCAGAATGCATTTGCACCTCAGACCCATGTGTAGGAATGCTCATGCTTACAAATTCTCGTGGGAGCATTTTTTTTTTTTTTTTCTTCCCAGAAATCACAGCAAGGAAGATTTCATGTTTGTGAGGTTTATCCGGCACACATTTCCAGGGTATCTTGTTGGTGATACTGCTGCCACTGGCTGCTTTGGGCTCCCTCCAGCCTGATGCTCCTCCTGTTCTGCCCCCTGGAATCTGTTCCATGGCAGATAAAATTCCCTGCTATGTTCAAACTCACTAGAATAGTTTTTTCATCTCTGTTCTAAGTGTAACTTGGCTCCTCCTCCAAAGACTCTGCCACTCTTACACGCTGTTGGAAATTACTTCCCCCCAAAGTCCAGACTCCATGTTCTCTTAGGATCTCTACTCTTTGAAACTTAACCCCAGCTATTTTCCTTTCAAACACAGCCTGTATTACTTTATATCCCATCTGTGCGCTCTTCCTTATTTATCTTGGGCCTTAGCGTACGAGAAATTTCAACATCTCTGATGGATCTGAACCAACACCCTAACCTTGAGGCCTCTTGCTTATACTCAGACTGAGGAGCCATAAATTCCAACACACAATGACCGTCCACTCCCAAAGCCATTTCTTTGTCATCATCTGGACTAAATGACTATATTTTAGGAGTATTAAATCATCACATAGAATTTAGTCGCCACCACCTGCTTGCCCTCCAACTCTCTCACAAACACCTGGACGTTATTAACACTCTTAGCTCTCCTGACACTTCCTCCACATCCCTTAACCCCTGTGCATTGTCACGCCTTCTCCTCTTCCCATTGTACGCCCACTGGTGCATTACTCCCCCTACATTCTTGCCAGTAACCTCAACTTCTTAGCGTGTTCCAGCATCTAACCCTGAACCATCTCTGTTTTTATACTTAAAGGTGAATGGGTGCAGTGTTAGTTCAATTTTTGCTGCTCCACAAAATACCCAAAGCTGGGAGTTGTATAAAGAGAAGCTCGAAGTTTGGGAAGCTCAAAGTCCCAGATTGAGCGGCTCCATTCTTCTGTTCTCCGGTGAGGGCTTCATGCAGTGAATGGCTTCACAGTGGTGGGAGCACATGTGGAGGAGATCACATGGAGAGACAGGAGGCCAGAGAAACTCAGGGGCCAGGTTTGCTTTTCTTACACCAATCCAGTTAGAAGGAATCTAACGCGGGTCCTGGAAGGACCTCACTGATAATCTGGAAGGGTGGTGTCCACATGGAGTGATTGATTGCCATGTATTCAGCTCCTCCTCTTGAAGGTTCCACCACCTCCCAACGCCATCACCTGGGGACCAGGCTTCAGCACACGAACCTCTGGGGGCCTGACCACATCCAGATCATAGCAGTACTGGTAGGTACGTGGTCTCCAGCTTCTCCGTGTCCTCACTGAGAGGACTATCTTTCACTCTAACTCTGCCTGTCCAAAAAAATAAATAAATAAATAAAAAGGCTGTGATAATAATGTTATTAAATTTTTAAAAAAATTTTATTTGACAGGTAGAGTTACAGACAGTGAGAGAGAGAGACAGGGAGAAAGATCTTCCTTCTGTTGGTTCACCCCCCAAGTGGCTGCCACGGCCGGCGCTGTGCCCATCCGAAGCCAGGAGCCAGGTGCTTCCTCCTGGTCTCCCATGTGGGTGCAGGGGCCCAAGCACTTGGCCCATCCTCCACTGCCCTCCTGGGCCACAGCAGAGAGCTGGAGTGGAAGAGGAGCAACCGGGACTAGAACCGGTGCTCATATGGGATGCCAGCACCGCAGACAGAGGATTAACTAAGTGAGCTATGGCACCTGCCCCGTGATAATAATTTTTTAAAAACCTGGAGAATAATGGTGTTGTCAAGGATAAGGAGAAATAGGAATCCTCATTAGTTTCTGATGGGAACAGGCAACAGAAGAAAGTTTGTCAGTTCCTCAAAAAAGATAAACAGAATATCCATGTGAGCTGGAAATTCCACTCTTGGTTGATACCCAAGATAATTGAAAGGAGGTATGCACATAAAAACTTGTACATGTATGTTTGTAGTTGTACTATGTACAACAACCCGAAAGTCTGCCAACGGATGACTAAACATTGTGATATGTGTGTATGTGTGTGTGTTATTCAGCCATAAAAAGGAATGAAGTACTGATGCATGCTACAATGTGGAGGAGCCTCAAAAATATTCCGGGTGGAAGAAGCCAGAGGTCACATATTATGTGATTCCTTCTGTATGGAATATCTAGAATAGGAAAATCCATGGAGGCAGGAAGGGGACTAGAGGTTGCCAGAGGGTGAAGAAAGGGTTGGGGAGTGATAACAGGTATGGGATGTTTCTTTGGGATTAGTGAGGAAAAATTTGAAACTAGAAAGAGGTTGTTGATAATTCTGTGAATATATTAAATATCATTGAATTGGGGCCAGCACTGTGGCGCAGTGGATTAACACCCTGGCCTGAAGTGCTGGCCTCCCCTATGGGCGCTGGTTCTAGTCCTGGCTGTTCCAGTTCTGATCCAACTCTCTACTATGGCCTGGGAAAGCAGTGGAAGATGGTCCAAGTCCTTGAGCCCCTGCACCCGCGTGGGAGACCCAGAGGAAGCTCCAGGCTCCTGGATTGGCATAGCTCCGGCTGTTGCGGTCAATTGGGGAGTGAACCATCAGATGGAAGACCTCTTTCTCTGCCTCTCCTCTCTCTGTGTAACTCTGACTTTCAAAGAAATAAATCTTTAAAAAATATATCATTGAACTGTACACATGAAAGTAATTATATGTTAATTGTATATTATGTGGATTTCATTATAATTAAAGAAATAAAACATCTTTAAGTTGAAAAAGAAAAATCAAAACACTTGAATCCTCAGTCCCCAGCATGACCACCATACCACTGACCTATTTTGCTGTGGTGGGTTTCCTTTCGACTTTTAATACATAGGCTTTTAAAAAAATATTTAAGTGTTGGTAAAGCAGAGAGGGAGGGAGGGAGGTAGTGGGGGAGAGAGAGAGAGAGAGAGAGAGAGAGAGAGAGAGATTGATTTTCCATCTATTGAAATATTCCCCAAATGGCCCCAACAGCCAAGTCTGAACCAGGCCAAAGCCAGGAGCCAGGAACTCCATACTGGTATCCCATATAGGTGGCAGTGACTCAAGCACTTGGGCCATCTTCTGCTGCCTTCCCAGGCATGTTAGCAGGAAGCTGGATTGGAAGTGGAGCAGCTGAGACTCAAACCAGTTATCTGATGTGAGATGCTACCATCATAAGCTCTGGCTTCACCGGTGCCACACAATGCTGGCCCCCAAACAGGTTCTTAACCACTTTGCCAAATGTGGGGAGCAACCCGGACTGGACTGAGTTACTGGAATTAAGACTTATTCTATGCATCTGCTCTCCCACAATATGGCGCTGGGAGAGGAGAAAACAGCTTCTACGCAGCTGCCTCCAGTTCAGCCAATAAACTGTAGGACTTGCTCCTGATTGGAGAGCAGCGTACTCGGCGTGTGGGCAGCCGAGTTAGGATTGGCGGAGGAGGACTATAAAGGAGGAGAGAGACGGCATGCACCAGGAACATCTAACAGGAACATCTAAGGGGAACATCTAAGGGGAACACCTGTGCAGTCCCCGAGAGAGCCGGCCGGCGGTGTGCCGCTCCCCTGCGGAAGTGGGGAATGTGGCCAGGGGGAACTGCCCTTCCACGGAGGTGGAAGGGACAGTAGCCAACCCGGGAAGAACCAGCAGCAAACCCGGGGAGGGCCGAGCAGACGAAAGAACAGCGCAGGGTCCTGTGTCGTTCCTCCACGAAGAGGGGGAGCGACAGCCAAACACCTGCTTCCAGAGCTTTCCTTATTTGCACACAAAAATTTCTCTTCTTCTCTTCCTTCTCCTACCCCCTCCTCCCCTCTCTCCAGCTACACACTATTATAGTGTGGTTAGACGATGCATTTTGCCCATCACTGAGAGATTAGTTAATAAATAAGATAGTTGCTTAATAAGTGGACTATAGTATACTTTGTTGTGGAGCCTTCGGGGGAACAGAGAGAGATCCCCAGGGACACAGGTAGCAGAGGCACAGGTGTGGAGATTGCCCAGCCGAGGCTCCCGGGAGCAAGAGTGGTGGCGCCTGCCAGGTGAGGAGCATGCTCGGCCTCCAGTTCTGGTGTGAACAGTGCCATTTTGGTGGGAATGCAGCGGTATCCTTCCCCAGCCCCTCACTTCACCCTCAGGATCCCCTCTCAGCTCCTCCACTGGTGTCTCCAAGGTTTCTGCATCAACCGCGACCTTCTCTTTAAGAGCCATTGAATCCCTGAAGTTCCCAGGGACTGAATTGTCCCTTTCTGACACCATCTTATCCATGCTTTAGTAACCATGAGTTGATGAAGCCCAAATGTTCGTCCAATCTTGACCTCTCTTCTGAACTTCAGACCTGCGCATCCAGCTACCTTCTTCCTTCTCCACTTAAAGGTCTCAAAAGCATCACCAATGTGTCATGTCCAAGATCTCACTCATAATCTGTCTAAATCTTGCGTCCTTCACGGGTGTTACCAGTCACAGGGAATGGCCTCTGCATTGATCACACAAGCTAAAAACCTAAGAGTGATCTTCAAAACCTCCCCCGTGTCACGTCCTCCCAATACCCAGATGGCCCCATCTGTTTCCATTGCTTACTCTAATCCAAGGGACCCTTGGCTGCTCCAGTGTTAACTAGTCTAACCATGTCTGTTCTACTCACCTGCAGTGCAGCCATCCTTTCAACATAACAGCCAAAGTGATTTTTCTTTAAAACTTCCAAGTCTGACTTCGCCAACTGCTGAAACCCTCTAATAACTTCCCACTGCTTTTAAAACTGAATAAAATCCCCAGCACGTCCTGCAGGGTCTTACATGGCCTCATCTGCCCTGCCTTCCTCCGTTCTCATTTTGCACCAGGCTCCTGCTAGCTCTGGGGACGTGCCTACTGTTTAAGGCCATGCTCTCCCCTGCCAGGCCTTTGGGCCACACTCTTCCCTTGGTCTGTATCGCTAACTTCTCTTCGTTATTCAAGGCACAACTCAGGGACGCTTTCTGCTGACCATCTGCTTTGGTCAGCTTCCTTTTCTCCATTGCTTGTATCTCGTTCCTTCAAGTGATTCCAGCACAGGATTAACGTCTGCCTCCCTCACTAGACCGTGAGTACCCGGTGACTAGAGCCTGCCCGCTGTTGCTCATCATTGCCACCCAGCAGTTAATTTTGAATGAATAAATGATTGCTGATGCCTTGACAACGGTGAGGGGGCCTTTTTGCTGTCCTCAGCCACTGCATGCCCTTGGGGGTGCCACCCCAGACTCATACAGCTTTGGCTCTTGCCTCCTGCTGCAGAGGGAGGGAATTCCGCCAGCCAAGGCTCAGGCTCTGGAGGCACTGAGCCCATTTTGGCACTGCCACTTTCCAGCTGTGATTCTTGGGCCAGTCCCTCCACTTCTTTGAATTTCAGTTTCCCAGTTTCTAAAACAGCATTCGTTCTTACCTCACAAGGAATTTTTTTTTTGCACCAAATACATTTAATATTTTTTCAAAAATATCATCTAATACTTTGTCCATTCTCCAGTTTCCTAATTGCCCCACAGTGGCCTATTTCAGTCTTTCTTTTTTAAGTCTAGGATCCAAATATCCCCCTCTTAAATGTTGTATCTCTTTTGTCTCCTCTAATGTAAAACAGTTCACCTCTTTTTAAAACCTTTCTGTCTTTCATGGTATCGACCATTTCTGAAGAGTCCAGGCCAGACCTCAAAGTAGAACGCCCCTGTACTGCCTTCAACTGTTGCCTCCTTTTTAAATGCAGATTAAACATTTATGGGTCCATGACTGTGTGCACGTCCAACACTCTCCGCCAGATGGCACACAACAGCAGTTTGTCCCAAATTTGGTGTGGCTAAACCCATAACTAGCAAGGAAGAGTCCCTGCTTTAGCAGAGACAAGCCAGATAATTTTTCGCTGAGAAGGATTTGCTTGAATTAAGATTAAGTAAACGGCCGGCGCCGTGGCTCAATAGGCTACTCCTCCACCTAGCGGTGCCGGCACACCGGGTTCAAGTCCCGGTCGGGGCGCCGGATTCTGTCCCGGTTGCCCCTCTTCCAGGCCAGCTCTCTGCTGTGGCCCGGAAGTGCAGTGGAGGATGGCCCAAGTGCTTGGGCCCTGCACCCCATGGGAGACCAGGAGAAGCACCTGGCTCCTGCCTTCGGATCAGCACGGTGTGCCGGCCACAGTGCGCCAGCTGCGGCGGCCATTGGAGGGTGAATCAACGGCAAAAGGAAGACCTTTCTCTCTGTCTCTCTCTCTCTCTCACTATCCACTCTGCCTGCCCAAAAAAAAAAAAAAAAAAAAAAGATTAAGTAAACGTGAAGAAGACTGCGTTTAAGATTATTTAGAACAGAATGCAGAATGTTCTAGGTGGTAACCACAAGTGCAAAGGCCAGGAAATTGTTGGAGAGGAGAGAGCACAGTGGGCAAGAATGGATGAGGAAGAAGAGGGCCTTGAGAGCTGGAAAGCCCCTGGCAGGTTCTGTCTCTTTGTTTAACAGCTTTATTCAGAGATCGTTCACATGACCATTCACTCGCTTAAAAAGTGTACAGTTCAGGGGCTGGCGCTGTGGTGCAGCGGGTTAACGCCCTGAAGCACCGGCATCCCATACGGGCACCAGTTTAAAACCTGGCTGCTCCACTTCTGATCCAGCTCTCTGCTATGGCCTGGGAAAGCAGTGGAAGATGGCCCAAGTCCTTGGGTCCCTGCACCCGCATGGGAGACCCGGAGGAAGCTCCTGGCTCCTGGCTTCGGATTGGTGCAGCTCCAGCCATTGTGGCCAATTGGGGAGTAACCAGCGGATGGAAGACCTCTCTCTCTCTCTGCTTCTCTTCTCTCTGTGTAACTCTGACTTTCAAATAAATAAATAAATCTAAAAAAAAAAAAAAAGTGTACAGTTCAGTGGTTTTGAAGCCATCACCACAGTCAATTTTAGAAAACTTTCAGGGACTGGCATGGCATAGCAGGTAATGCCACTGCCTGTGGTGCCAGCATCCCATTTGGGCACTGGTTCAAGTCCTGGCTGCTCTGCTTCCAATCCAGCTCCCTGCTAATGCACCTGAGAAAGCAGTGGAAAATGACCCAAGTGCTTGGACCCCTGCACCTACGCAGGAGACCCAGAGGAAGCTCCTGACTCCTGGCTTCATCCTGGCCATTGATGCCATCTGAGTAGTGAACCAGTGGATGAAGATCTCTCTCTTCTCTGTCTCTCCCTCGCTCTCTGATTTTCAAATCAATCTATAAAAAATTGCTTTCAATACCTCAAAAAGCAGTCCTGCACTCATTAGCAGTCCTTTTGTAGCCCAGCCCAGGAAAGCTGTTAGTTGTTTTCTGTTTCCATGAATTTTCCAGTTTTGGATCCTTTACATAAAAGCAGTCATACAGAATGTGATCTTTTATGACTGTTTTCTATCTTAGAATCTTTTTTAAAAATTTATTTAATAGAGTTAGAGAGAGAGAGAGAGAGAGAGAGAGAGAGGTCTTCCTTCCGTTGCTTCATTCCCCAGATGGTCACCTCCAAAATGGCTGCTACAGGCAGCGCACTGCATCAATCCAAAGCCAGGAGCCAGGAGCTTCCTCCTGGTCTCCCATGGGGTGCAGGACCCAAGTACTTGGGCCATCCTCTACTGCCCTCCTGGGCCACAGCAGAGAGCTGGAGTGGAAGAGGAGCAACCGGAACTAGAACTCAGCGCCCATATGGGATGGATTAACCAAGTGAGCCAAGGCACCAGCCCAGAATCATTTTTCAAAGTTTATTTGTAGCATGTGTCAGTCCCTCAGCTGTGGGGAGCAATCCGGACTAGACTAAGTTACTCGAATTAGGACTTATTCTATGCATCTGCTCTCCCACAATATGGCGCTGGGAGAGAAGTAAACAGCTTCCGCACAGCTGCCTCCAGTTCAACCAATTAACTGTAGGACTTGCTCCTGATTGGAGAGCAGCGTACTCAGCCGAGTTGGGATTGGCGGAGGAGGACTATAAAGGAGGAGAGAGACGGCATGCACCAGGAACATCTATGGGGAACATCTAGCTGAAGGAACACCCGTGCAGCCCCCGAGAGAACCGGCCGGTGGTGTGCCGCTCCCCTGCGGAAGTGGGGAATGCGGCCAGGGGGAACTGCCCTTCCACGGAGGTGGAAGGGATAGTAGCCAACCCGGGAAGAACCAGCAGCAAACCCGGGGAGGGCCGAGCAGACGAAAGAACAGCGCAGGGTCCTGTGTTGCTCCTCCACGAAGAGGGGGAGCGACACTCAGCCTTTTTAATGACAGGATAATAAGACACTGTGTGGATATTTTTTCATTCATCAGTTGATGAACGTCTGAGTTGTTTCTCCATTTTGGCTATTATGTGTATCCATGTACATGTTTTTGTGAGGGCATGCCTTTTTTTGACAGGCAGAGTGGACAGTGAGAGAGAGAGACAGAGAGAAAGGTCTTCCTTTGCTGTTGGTTCACCCTCCAATGGCCGCCGCGGCCGGCGTGCTGCGGCCGGCGCACCGCGCTGATCCGAAGGCAGAAGCCAGGTGCTTCTCCTGGTCTCCCATGGGGTGCAGGGCCCAAGCACTTGGGCCATCCTCCACTGCACTCCCGGGCCACAGCAGAGAGCTGGCCTGGAAGAGGGGCAACCAGGACAGAATCCGGCGCCCTGACTGGGACTAGAACTCGGTGTGCTGGCGCCGCAAGGCAGAGTATTAGCCTAGTGAGCCGGCCCAAGGTCATGCTTTCACTTCTCTTGTACGTACCTAGGAGTGGAATTTCAAGGTCAAATGGTAATTCCATGTTTAACCTTTTGAGGAATTGTCATGGGTTTTGGTTTGCATTTATGTAATGACTAATTATGTTGAACATCTTTTCATGTGCTTCCTGGCCATTTGTATATCTTCGTTGGAGAAAAGTACATTCATGTCCTTTGTCCATGTTTTATTTGGGTTATTTGTAATTTTATTATTGAATTATAACAGGTCTTTTTTATTTTGGATTTTTTATTTATTTATTTGACAGGTAGAGTTATAGACAGTGAGAGAGAGACAGAGAGAGAGGTCTTCCTTCTGTTGGTTCAGTCTCCAAATGGCTGCAGCGGCTGGAGCTGCACCGATCCGAAGCCAGGAGCCAGGAGTTTCTTCCGGGTCTCTGATGTAGGTGCAGGGCCCAAACACTTGGGCCATCCTCTACTGCTATCCCAGGCCACAGCAGAGAGCTGGAGTGGAAGAGGAGCAACCAGGACTAGAACCAGTGCCTGTATGGGATGCCGGCACCACAGGTGGAGGATTAACCTAGTGCACCATGGCACCGGCCCTCATAACAGGCCTTTTTATATAATAGGGTTCAAGTTCCTTATCAGATATATGATTTACAAATATTTTCTCGCATTCTATGGGAAGTCTTTGTTTCTAAATTTTTAAATTTATTTATTTATTTTGAGAAGGAAAGGGAGAGGGAGAGTGAATTAATATCTCCTTTCCACTGGTTCACTCTGCAAATGCCTATTATGGCTGGGGATGGATCAGGCTGATGCCAGGAGCTGGAAACTCAATTCAGATCTCCCAGATGGATGGCAGGGACCCAGCTATTTGAGCCATAGTCTGCTGCCTCCCAGTGTGTGCATTAGCAGGAATTTGGAATTGGAAGCAGAGCTGAGACTCAAACCCAGGCACTCTGATATGAAACGTGGGTGTGTCAGGTATGATCATAATTTCTAGAACAAATGTCTACCACTGTCTTTTAAAAAAATTATTTTATTTATTTGAAAGGCAGAGTTGCAGAGAGAGGGTTGGTGGCGGGGGCGGGGGGGGGGGAATGGAGAGGTCTTCCATCTGCTGGTTCACTCCCCAAATGGCTGCAATGGCCAGGGCAGGGCCAGATCAAAGCCAGGAGCCAGGAGCTTTATCCCATCTTTGATGTGGGTACAGGGGCTCAAGCACTTGGGCTATCTTCTGCTGCTTTCCCAGGCACATTAGCAGGGAGCTGGATCAGAAGTGGAGTAGCTAGGACATGAATTGGCACCCATATGGCATGCCTGCATTGTAATCTGCAGCTTAACCAGTTATGCCACAATGCCGGCCTGAACTGTTGTCTTTTTTAACAAAAATTATTTGAGAGGGAAGGAGGGACAGAGTGACTTGGGCAGGGCAGGGGGAGAGAGAGAGAGAGAGAGAGAGACAAGAGAGACAGAGAGACACTTCCATCTGCTGATTGACTCCCAGATGTTCACAATGGCAGGTGCTGGGCTAGGCTGAAACTGAGAGCCAGGAACTCAGTCCATCTTTCATGTGAGTGCCAGCAACCACCCACCTACTTGAGCCATTGCCTGGTGCCTCCTAGGTTTGCACTCGCAGAAAACTGGAATCAGGAGCTGGAGCCATGGATTCCAGTATGAGATATAGGTGTCTTAACCATTAAACTAAACAGCCACTTCCTGTGGGTTCTGTTTTTGCTTTCTACATGATATCATTTGAAGACAAACATGTTTTTTAAATTTTGGGTAAGTTCAACTCCTTTTTTCTTTTGTTGTTGGTGCTTTTGGTGTCATATCTAAGAAACCATGTGATTTTAAAAAAGATTTATTTGTTTGAAAGGTGGAGATACAGAGGCAAAGATACAGAGGCAGAGAGAGAGAGAGAAAGAGCAGCCAGGACTCGAACTGGCACCCTTATGGGATGTTGGCACTGCAGATGGTTGCTTTACCAGCTACGCCACAGCACTGGCCCCCTAAGAAAGCGTTAGCTTAGACGTTTTTCCTGTGAGAGTTCAT
Source organism: Oryctolagus cuniculus (assembly GCF_964237555.1). Lineage (NCBI taxonomy): Eukaryota > Metazoa > Chordata > Mammalia > Lagomorpha > Leporidae > Oryctolagus > Oryctolagus cuniculus. The sequence continues at coordinate 55,701,566 of NC_091449.1, forward strand.
ACATTATACATAGGCTTGTGATCCATTCCAGTTAATTTTTGTATGTGGTGAGAGTTGGAGTCCACTTTATGCTTTTGAATGTGGATTTCCAATTGTCCCAGTGCTGTTTGTTGAAAGACTGTGCTTTCCTCATTAAGTGGTCTTGAAGCCCTGGTTGGAAATCCATTGGCCTTAGGTACCTGAGTTTATTTCTAGGTCCACTGTTATTTAAGATAGCCATATGGCAGTACCATCCTGTCTTTCTTATTGTGGCTTTGTAATAACTTTTGAAACTGAGACTGTACTCTTTTTCCCAATATTTTGCATATTCTGGTCCCCTTGCATTTCTGTATGAGTTTCAGGATTAGCTTGTCAGTTTTTGCAAAGAAGCCTGGGATTTTGATCGAGACAATAATGAATCTAATCTACTTTGAGAGTATTTCCATCTTTTTTTTTTTAAAGAGTTATTTATTTGAAAGGCACAGTTATAGAGAGAGAGACAGAGAGAGAGGTCTTCCACCGGCTGGTTCACTCCCCTGATTTTCCACTGCTATCCCAGGCCACAGCAGAGAGCTGGATCAGAAGAGGAGCAGCCGGGACTCGAACCAGCGTCCATATGGGATGCGGGTGCTGCAGACCAGGGCTTTAGCCCGCTGCACCACAGCGCCGGCCCCTCAGTATTTCCATCTTAACAGTATTTTTTTTTTTTTTTTTGCTGTTTTTAATTTTTTTGACAGAGTGGACAGTGAGAGAGAGAGACAGAGAGAAAGGTCTTCCTTTGCCATTGGTTCACCCTCCAATGGCCGCCGTGGCCGGCATGCCACGGCCGGCGCACCACGCTGATCTGATGGCAGGAGCCAGGTACTTCTCCTGGTCTCCCATGGGGTGCAGGGCCCAAGCACTTGGGCCATCCTCCACTGCACTCCCAGGCCACAGCAGAGAGCTGGCCTGGAAGAGGAGCTACTGGGACAGAATCCGGCGCCCCGACTGGGACTAGAACCTGGTGTGCCAGCGCCGCAGGTGGAGGATTAGCCTAGTGAGCCACAGTGCCAGCCTTTCTTAACAGTATTAAGTCTTCTCACCTATTAGCACAGAATATCTTTCTTTGTTTATTATTTTGTTTTTTACAATAATTTTTTTTGTTTTTCAGTCTATAAGTATTATGTTTCTTTTGTTAAATTTATTCATGAATAATTTTTATATTATAAATGAAATTTTCAAAAAATTAAATTTATTTGAAAGGTGGAGGGAGGGAGAAGAGAGAGGGAGAGAGAGATCCTATTTACCTGTTCACTCCTCAAATTCCTGCAACAGCTTGGGCTAGATCAGCCTGAAGCTGGAATCCAGAAACTCAATCCAGGTCTCTCACAAAGGTAGCAGGGACCCAAGTATTTGAGTCATCACCTGCTGCCTCCCAGAGTGTGCATTAGCAAGAAGCTGGAATCAGGAGCACAGCTGGAACTTGAACCCAGGCACTCATACTTGAGATGTAAGGGTCCCAACTGGTAACTGAACCCCTAAGCCAAACCTGCCTCTCCTGATCATTGTAGTATGAGAAATTCTAAATGGCAAGACTGAACATTTCACAGTGAATTCCTGTATTCTCACCACACCACACCACATCCTACCTTTAACATTTAGTTGTGGGGCCAGTGCTGTGGCACAGCGAATTAATACCCTGGCCTGAAGTGCCAGCATCCCATATGGGTGCTGGTTCAAGACCCAGCTGTTCCATTTCCGATCCAGCTCTCTGATATGGCCTGGGAAAGCAGTAGAAGATGGCCCAAGTTCTTGGGCTCCTCCACCTGCATGGGAGACCAGGAAGAAGTTCCTGGCTCCTGGCTTTGGATCAGTGCAGCTCCAGCCGTTGCAGCCAACTGGGGAGTGAATCATCGGATGGAAGACCTCTCTCTCTCTGCCTCTCCTCTCTCTGTGTAACTCTGACGTTCAAATAAAAAAAATTTTAGTTGTATCATTTTGTCATTTGTCTCTCCATCTTTCTGTCTCTCTGTGTTTCTTCCAATTTGATGATGAATGGCAAAGTATGTTGTAGGTATCAGTAAGTTCTAAATAATCCAGTATGTACATCATTAACTAGAATGTAATATTTATATGTGGACTTTTTTTCCTTCTGAGGGCAAATTTGCATACAATGAAGTGCATAATCTTAAGTGTGTGGTCACTGAGTATTGACATATTTATGCATGTATGTCACTTACCTCCCCCCCAATCAGGATATGGAACTTTTTTAAAAATATTTATTTATTTATTTGAAAGTCAAGGTTAGAAAGAGAGAGAGAGAAATCTTCCATCTGCTAGTTCACTCCTCAGATGGCTGTAATGGCCAGGGCTGAGCCAGGCCAAAGCCAGGAGTCAGGAGCTTCATCAGGGTCTCCCACATGGGTGCCCAAGCGCTTGGGCCATCTGCTGCCTTGTTCTAGGCCGTTAGTAGGCGGCTACTACTGGATGGGAAGTGGAGCAGCCGAGACCCAAAATCATACTCATATGGGATTGCAGCATTGCAAGTAGCAGCTTAACAACGCCACAGTGCCGGCCTGATGTGGAACATTTCCGTCACCCCACAAGGTTCCCTTGTGTCCCTCCTTGCCCAGAGGCAACCACTGTGGTGATCTTCTTCCATCATCTGTTACTTACTCCTGTTCTGGAACTGTTCACAAAAGAAATCACGCAGTATGCATTCTTTGGTGGGAGACTCCTTTCCCTTTGCCTGGTGCTCTGAGAAGCTGCTTCACATGTTGGCAGCTATTCCTTTTATTGCCGGACGGAATGGCGCTATAGAAATCCAGCAGTTTGTTTGCCTATGGGCTATTCTACTGCAAGACTTTAGGCAAAAAGTCATTGGAAGGTGACGCATGGGTAGAGAGTGCAGCAGGAGGCAAAAGACCAGAGTTGAGGTTGGCCTGGGTGAGCATTGTGGCGGGAGAGGTGTGGAGAGTTGGTCTCATGTGGGATATATTTTGGAAATTGGGTTGATGGGATTTGCTGGGATATGATGTGGAAGAGGAAAGAAAAGACTTGGGATGACTGCTCCTGAAAGCCTTTCCTTTATTTGGCCTTGCCAGCTGAAGGTAGGGAGGCAGCAGAAAATAAGAATCTTTTTGCTTGGAGATTTGATTAAAAACCAGCCAACTCTTTGCAGAAGGCGATTGATTAGCTCACCCACCATACCCTATGAACATGCAGCTCTTCTGAAAACCAGCATAATTTGCAGCCTCTCACCGGCGCCGTGGCTCAATAGGCTAATCCTCCGCCTTGCGGCGCCGGCACACCGGATTCTGTCCCGGTTGCTCCTCTTCCAGGCCAGCTCTCTGCTGTGGCCCGGGAGTGCAGTGGAGGATGGCCCAAGTGCTTGGGCCCTGCACCCCATGGGAGACCAGGAGAAGCACCTGGCTCCTGCCTTTGGATCAGCGCAGTGCACTGGCCGCGGTGGCCATTGGAGGGTGAACCAACGGCAAAAGGAAGACCTTTCTCTCTGTCTCTCTCTCTCTCTGTGCACTCTGCCTGTCAAAAATTAAAAAATAAATAAATAAAATAAAAATAAAAATAATTTGCAGCCTCTCTTGTCACAGTAATATCATTTTTATTTTAGATTTATTTCATTTAATTTGAAAGTCAGACTTAGAGAGAGAGAGAGAGGGATTTTCTACCTGCTAGTTCATTCCCCAGATGGCTGCACTGCTAGCACCAGGCCAGGCCAAAGCCGGGAGCCAGGAGCCAGGAGCTTCCTTTGGGTCTTCCATTTGGCTGGCAGGGGCCCAAACACTTGGGCCATCTTCTGATGCTTTTTCCAGGCCATTAGCAGGGAGCTGGATCAAAAGTGGAGCACCCTTGACATAAACCAGTGCCCATATTGGATGCTGGCATCACAGGTGGTGACTTTACCTGCTACACCATAACACCAGCCCTCACAGTAATATCATTAGTATTTTAAAAAATTTATTTGAGAGGTAAAGTCACAAACATACAGAGATCTTCCATCTGCTGGTTCACCCCCCAGATGCCTGCAACAGCTGGGGCAGGACCAGACAGAAGCCAGCAGCCAAGAACTTCATATGGGTCTCTCACATGGATGGCAAGGCCTAAGTACTTGCGCCATCATCTGCTGCCTCCTGGAGTGATTACCAGAAAGCTGGGAGCTGGGACTTGAACCAGCATGCAGATATGGGAACCCAAGGTGTGCTTTAACCTCTGTGAAACAACACAAACCCCATTGTCATTACTAAAAGTACAAGTCAACTGAATTTTGTCAATCTGCGTACCCATCCCACCCCTTGCTTGACCCAGCACCTCTGAGCTGTTAGCTTTAAGATTTGACTTCCGTTATTTTTCTCAAACAGGAAATGTTCAAATGTTGGGTCATTTTTATCTGGATCCTTAAACATGTTATTGTGTTTCTCAGATTAGAAGATTATTGATTGGTTGAATGTATCTTTTCTTCTAAATATTATATAATGAAAGAGCCCTTTACAGATAATGCCAATAAGATCAAGGCCTTCATTCTTTAAACAAATATTTATTGAGTGACTCTTGTGTGCCAAGAACTGTGCTAGGCATTGATTATACTGTAGTGAATAAGACAGTTCCTTCTTTCAAGGTTTCAAAGAATATGCCAAGCGGATTATTTCATTATAGAATGATTAATAGAAAACTCATTTTTTTATATTTTTTATTTATTTATTTTTTATTTTTTGATAGACGGAGTGGACAGTGAGAGAGAGAGACAGAGAGAAAGGTCTTCCTTTGCCGTTGGTTCACCCTCCAATGGCCGCCACGGCCGGTGCACTGCGGCCGGCCAGCGCACTGCGCTGATCCGAAGGCAGGAGCCAGGTACTTCTCCTGGTCTCCCATGGGGTGCAGGGCCCAAGCACTAGGGCCATCCTCCACTGCACTCCCTGGCCACAGCAGAGAGCTGGCCTGGAAGAGGAGCAACTGGGACAGAATCCGGCGCCCCGACCGGGACTAGAACCCGGTGTGCCGGTGCCGCAAGGCAGAGGATTAGCCTAGTGAGCCGCAGCGCTGGCAGAAAACTCATAACAGTGGCATCCAGCAGAGTCTGGGGGAAGGGGAGGGGTGAAGCCAGGAGAAACTTCTAGAGATATGTTAGTTGAGAACCAAGGGATCAAAAACACACGCAAGGTTGGAGGTGAGACAGAGTAGGGCATTCCAGGGAGGAGAGAGTATTATCCAAAATACAGAGGGAGGTATGCATGTGGCACATTGCTAAACAAGAAGTTTTAGATGGTGGAAAATAGAGTCTAATGGGGTGATAAGAGAGGGACACAAGGGTCAGATTAGGAAAGTTTTTCCAAACATGAAGATATTTGGACTTTGTGAATTTGTAATATAGTGTAGACCCTAGATTGAAGTGGGTTGTTTAGAGACAAGACCAGTGAATGGTCCAGGAGGTGACAGTGGCATGAGCAAAGCTGTAGGGAGGAGCTTGGAGAAGAAGAGAAGTGAGTGACCTTCTGAAGTGTAGAGGGGTGGGTGTTGGGCAGCAATGGGCTGCAGCCTTGGACACCCAGTCCCATATTGCAGTGCCTGGGTTGGAGTCCCTGCTTTACATCTGATTCAGCTTCCTGGGGATGTGCACTCTGGGAGGCAGTGGGTGATGGCTCAAGTGCTTGTGTCCCTACCACGCATGTGGTGTTCAGGCTCCTGGCTTCAGTCCTTCAGTCTGGTGCAATGCCAGCTGCCCTGGGCATTCGGGGAGAGGACCAGTGGATCAAAGATTGATATTCTCTCTCTCTCTCTCTCTCTCTCTCTCTCTCTCTCTCTCTCTCTCTCATTCTGCTTTTCAAAAATAAAAAAGGGCATGTTGACCAGGTAAAATCAATACTTGCTTGTGAATGGTTGGTGGAAGGAGTAAAAGACAAAGTCCAAGTTTTTGAGTTGGCAACAGGTTGAAAGGCAAGGAAGAGACCCAAGAGGGGTGAAGATGTTTGGAATGGCCTGGGGTAGAGAAGGGGAAAGTCATGGTAGTGTTTATATATTGAGCCTGAGAGTCTTATGAGATGTCCAGGATAATCAAATCAGTGATTGGATGTACGGGTCTGGAGCTCAGAGAAGTCTGGGCCGGAGGTGTACATTTGTAAGTCATCCACATATAGGTGGTGGGCCTGGATGAGTCTAGAAAGAAAGCACACAGTGAGAAAGGAACTTGCAATAGCTATGGAGAGCAGACTATTCTACAAAAAGCTGAGTGGTCAGAGAAGCAGGAGGAAAACCAGCACACAGTGTTTCAAGGAGGAAGTGGTCAATAAAGAGGGTTGTTGCTGAGAGTTGATGTGAAACGACAGCTGAAAAATGTCTGCTGCAGTGAGCGAGCAGCCTGGTGTTTAACTCTGTCGTTAGCTAGAGCTGGCTAAGCGGAGAGCCGGAGCTGACATCCGGAGTGGAGTGCTACTGCGAATTTGCTAGTGGAATTTGGATAACTCTTTACAGCTTTCTGGCTGTGAAGGTGAGGAGAGAGGTCAGTTGAGGCAGAGTATGAGAATGAGGGAGAGTTGTTTTCAGGAAGTGAGAGAATTGAATATGTTAAAAAGTTGAAGTGAAGGATTTAGTTGATGAGAAGTTGATTTAGAAGAGAGGGAGTGAGGGGCCGCATGGTGGCATAGTAGGTTAAGCATCAGCCCGTGGAGCCGACATTCCATATAGGTGTTGTTGGTTCAGGGCCTGGCTGCTCTATGTCCAATCCTGCTCCCAGCTTATGCACCTGGGAAAGCAGTGGAAGATGGCCCAAGTGCTTGTGCCCCTGCCCCCATATGGGAGACCGGAAGAAGCACTGGCTCCTGGCTTCATTCTGGCCCAGCTCTGGCCATTGTAGCCATTTGGGGAGTGAACCAGCAGATAAAAGACCTCTCTCTCTCTCTCTCTCTCTCTCTCTCTCTCTCTCTCCCTCCCCCTCCCTCCCTCCCTCCCTCCCTCCTTCCCTCCCTTTGCAGCTCTGTAACTCTGCCTCTCAAATAAATAACTCTTAAAAAAAGAAAGGAAGAGCAGGAATGAATAATAAAAATGGACAGTTCTTGAGAAAGTGGAAGGGGATGGGATGCAAAGCTGTGGTGGAGGGGCTGGCCTTCTGCAGAAGATAATCAACTTTTCAAGCTATTTGCATCCAGAATGCTGTGTTGTGTGTGCATGTGTTGTGCGTGTGTTGCATCTGTTAAGGTCTCATTGTTTGACTTGTGATGCATCAAACAACCAAGTTCCCTCGTGCACCTTAGCCTATGTAAAAGGACAAGAGCCTTTGTTCCTTCCCATTCAACACATACAAGGGGTCTTCAAACATTCATGAAAAATGAATGCTATTAAAAATTATGCATGGATCTCAAAATTTTTGTACCAAAATAAGCTTATCTTTTGATTCCATTTTCCACAGACTTTTTGAAGTAATCTCACAGGTTACTATCTTATCTGTGGTTAGTCATTTAAATCCACATTGATTTCGTGTGGAACAAAAGCTACGTATGAAGTGTACCTCATTCTTTATGATGGTAGGGCCATGTGCCCATTGAACTTATCAATTCCTGTCATAAAATGAAAAAACAAACAGTAAACTAGCTTCCTTATTGTTCTTCCGGGACCGTCAGAGGCCAGCTTGAAAGCCAGCCAGGAAAGCAGGGCCAGTGATCTTTCCACTCATTAGGACTGGGTCGATGGGGCCAGGATAGAGGGTGAAGGAAGGGCAACAGTCAGAGTTACTGGTAGTATTTCTTTTCTTTTCTACTATTACGAATCACCAACATTCCCATCAGTTTCTGCAGTTTAAAAAATGCTCTCCCAGGTGTTTTCCTTAATCCAGTTAATGTTGGGCGAAGGACAAAGTTTGGGGGATGACAGTTGAAAAGCTGTATGGAGAGAAGAGCTGGGGAAAAAAGGTAAAACACCCAGGAGACAGGAGAGGAGTCACGCTTCCACAGCAGAGAGGACATTAGGTACTGGGGAGCAAACCACTGACATGTGACAAGACGTTGGCATCCTCCAGAGGGCCACAGGGCGTAAACAGTAGCCGCTGTGTTTGGGTTATTAAAATTTCATGAGGGAACTGGTGATCGGGAAAAGCATACCTAAAAAGATCCGCTGAGAGTGGCAGTGGAGGAGTGACGAGGGAAAAAAAGTGGGTAAACACTGGTCTGACTCTGGCGTTGTGGTGCTTATGACTATTCCCTAGACATGTTAAACATGTTTGTCTAGCACATCTGCATCTGGCCCCGTCCGTCCTGTGCTCTTGCATGCGACTCCCTGTGACCATCTGTCCTCCTCTAAACCCTTTCCTCTTCTCGTCACAGCCACCTGAATTAGGATGGACACGAGCTGTGACTAGTGACAGACGGGCTGGCCGGGGAGCAGCTGCACCTCACTGGCTCTCCCTCAGCCTCCTCCCTCTCCACTCCTGAATGTAGCTCTGTGTTTTTGGTAATGCCTGCTCTACCCCTCTCCTTTTGAGATGGCCACCAAAAGAGTGGGTACCCAGAATACCCTGGTGATGATATCTCTCCAAGATAGGCCATGGGGGCTGGCTTGCCGTTCCTTTGCATGGGATTGAATGAGATGGGGGAGAAACCCATTGACGGTATCAGCTCTGGGTCCTTATGCCTGGTTAATGTAAAGTAGGGCTCTCAACAGTGGCACTGTCTACATTTTTGGCCCAGGTAATCCTTGGTTGTGGGAAACCATCCTGGGCATAGTAGCATGTTTAGCAGCACCCTGACTCTCCAGTTGTGTCAATCGAAAGATGTCTTCCGATAAACACCTACCATTATTTATCAATTAAAAATAAAACAGAAAATCCAGGGGATCAGAAATTCTCAACCCCTTATTCCTGCAAGTAAGGTCAAAAATGTCATTAAGGGTTCATTGTCCGCAGTTAAGCATTGTCTTCATGAGGATGTCACCAGGAGTGGGGCCAAGCGGCCGTGATACTGACAGCGAGCACTCAACCAGCGCTTGCCAGGCACATTCCACAGCTTGACTCATTGGCCCTCCAGCAATCAAGGAATGAACAGTACAGCTGTTCCACCTGTGCTGCCATTGAGGAACCTGCCTGAGGTCAGCCAGCTGGTGCTGGGAGAGTCACCCAGGCAGCACAGTTCCAGTGCCTAGGCGCTCATGAGTGCATGACGTCTGCACTTCTTCAGCCTCCGCGAGGCTTGGTGTGGTGCCAGGTGCATGATGGGTTCTCGCTGGATCCTTACTGACACTGGTGTTTACTTGGGCGCTCTGTCTCCTATCCCTGCATGGCATGCTCCCTTTCTTCCAGTGTGGCTCTGCCCAAGTATCACTTCCTCTGTGAAGACAGTTTATTGTTCTCCACACCCCAACGGACTAAAATGTCTGTTGTGTTAATTGCTGTATCCGCAGCACCTGGTGCCCATTAAATGTGTGGAGTGAGTGAAGACACCCTTTAGCTAAATACTGTATTAAGTCTCCATGCTCTGTTAGGTACTGCCTTCCTGCAGTACTGCATTTAAAAATGAGCCTTTCTCTTAAGGACCGAGGGTCTTGCCGAAGCAAAGCATGGCCCATGAGAGAATGGCCAGTGTTTTGGGGCCCCTCAGGTGTTGTCCATCAGAAGCTTGTAACTAGCCTATGTCACTCATGCATCTCCATTCCGTCGTTTGCTTTGCTGGTTTGTGAAAGGAATTCAAGAGTCATGATCATTTACATAGCAATTCACCTTTATACATACTTACCATGGCTTGAATCATGTGTTAAATTTTAAATACTTTTGGGGAAATGTGTTACATACAATACAGTGGCTGATTTTTGTGCAGAATTCGTCAGAAAGTGACTCTGAGCCGGTGCTACGGCTCACTAGGCTAATCCTCCACCTTGTGGCGCCGCCCGGGTTCTAGTCCCGGTCAGGGTGCCGGATTCTGTCCTGGTCGCCCCTCTTCCAGGCCAGCTCTCTGCTGTGGCCAGGGAGTGCAGTGGAGGATGGCCCAAGTGCTTGGACCCTGCACCCCATGGGAGACCGGGAGAAGCACCTGGCTCCTGCCTTTGGATCAGCGCAATGCGCCGGCCGCAGCGCACCGGCCGCGGTGGCCATTGGAGGGTGAACCAACGGCAAAGGAAGACCTTTCTCTCTGTCTCTCTCTCACTGTCCACTCTGCCTGTCAAAAAAAAAAAAAAAAGTGACTCTGCCTGTGTCTCTCCATGACTACTATTCGTAAGTTGAAAAATAATACAGCTTTAATGAAAATATATTAAAATTTGGCAATTGCTGTAATTATATGCTAAATGAAGCCACATAGTTACTGTAGATAGAAATGTAGTTAAATTGAGTTGGAATCAACCTTTTCCTTTCAAAATTATACTTTTTTCCACCTTCCAAAAAACTGTTCTGGGATGTTGAGAACCTCGTCTTTCTTCCAACTGCAGGGTTTGAGGGTAGTCTTTTTTTTTTTTTTTTTTTTTAAGACATCTGTGGATGCCGTGAAATTAAGCATTTGAAGCCATTTGGTTTACTGTAAACTTGGGAGAGCTCATTCCCTAACCCTGAAATTTAGCACTGAGACATATTTTTAAAAAGATGTATTTTTTTATTTGAAAGTCAGAGTTACAGAGAGATAAAGAGTAAGAGAGAGAGAGAGGAAGGAAGGCAGGCAGGCAGGCAGGCAGAATATCTTCCATCTGCTGGTTCACTCTCCAAATGTCCATAATAGCCAGGGCTCCATCCAGAAACTCCATCCAGGTCTCCTCTCTGGGTGGTAGGAAGCCAAGTACTTGGACCAGCTTTTGCTGCCTCCCGGCTGCACTGCCAGGAAACTTGATTGGAAGCATGGAGTAGCTGAGATTTGAATCAGGCATGTGGGCATTCCAAGCAAGGGCTTAATCTGCTATGCTATCTGCTCACCCTGCTAACTTTATTATTTATTTGTTTTTATTTGAAAGGTATAGACACAAATAGAGAAAGATATTCCATCCACTAGTTCACTCTCCAAATGCCTACAATAGCCAGGCCTGGGCCAGGCCAAAGCCAGGAGCCTAGAATTCAATCTAGGTCTCCCACATGGGTGGTTGGGACCTAAATACTTAAGCCATCATCTGCTGCCTCCCAGGGTGTGCATTAGTAGGAAGTTGGATTGGAAGCAGAGTAGCTGGGACTTGACCCAGTCACTCTGATATGCCGCTGCACCAAAGGCCTGCCCCAGAAGTTGCTGGTTTAAAACCGTCCATTGGAGGCTGGTCTTTCAGAGGGGAAAACAGAGATGGCTGTTTTCATGATCTGTTCCCTCACTGACCCTCCTCACTGTGTTCACACTGCTCTCTGCTACCCTAGCCTAGCCTTGGGGAAATTTTACTGTTAGATTGTTTTGGAAGGTCAATAGAGGCAGGTGTTTGCCTGGGACATCCTCCACTCCTGAGGAGTTCCTAGACTGGATTTGGATGTCAGAAGAAATCCCTTTAAAGCCATGTGAACGTTAACGTCCACAGACCCAGCTGGTAGAGATGCTCACGTATCTTGGGCAGCAGGGCAGCCGAGACACCATGCGTCAGAACTGAGTGGGAGAATTCTGACCCAGCCTCCAGAAGGCTGGCTGAAGTGAGAAGCACGTCCAAAGGCGGAAATGAAATGAAGGTGAAGTGGCATAACTGTACTGAGAAAGTCAGGACTCAGAGGCCCACAGAACTCCAGACACACACATGCATGCACACCACACACACCCACACACCCACACACCCTTCCTTCTTGGCTTTCCAGCCTCGTCACAGCCCGGGGGGCAGGATTAAGTGGCAGACACTGAGCAGGTGCCACAGTGCCACCTGTGTTAGAACAAGACAAAGAGTGTTGCTGCCTGTTGCCAGGCTGGCCAGGAAAGGGCCCTTGGGGTAGCCTGATGAACACACACATCCCAGTCTCCACACTGGAGACTCTTAAGTTCAGCAAATTTGAGGTAGGGCCTGGGAATGTGCCTTTTTAAAAGGTAGACAGCCAGGTCTGGGAGCCACTGCAAAGACTGGGAGAAATAACATTTTTTTGTTCGAGGCAGTGACCACCAGCAGCAATTACATGAGAGCTGGGGACCTAGGGCGATGCAAGGGAGTTTTACAACTTAGGCCTCTTTCTGTGACTTCTTTGGTAATTTTAGAAGTCTTTAAAAAATATTTTAAGAGCAAGAGAGAGACAGCAAGCAAGTGTGCCACCATCTGTTGGTTTATTCTCCAAGTACCTGCAACAGTGAGGGCTGAGGTAGACCAAAGCTGGGAGCCTGGAACTAAACGTGGGTCTCTCACGTGGATGGCAGGAACCAAAGTACTTGAGCACTTGATGCCTCGCAGGGTGCATAATAACAGGAAGCTGGGAATGGACGCAGAGCTGGGACTCAAACCCAGTCGCTCCAGTATGGGATGTGGGCTTCCCAAGCAGTGTCTCAACCATTACACCAAATGCTTGCCCCTCTGCCACTTTTTAAGAGGAAACAGATTTAAGTCATCGTGTGATACCAAACACTGAATTAGCAATTTTTATACATGTGGGTGAAAGATAATATCAAAGGTAGAAAAAAACTACAAAGGTGATTGATTATTATGTTCTTGGGTTAGGGCATCGTGTGAACGAGCATTTACTTCTAGTAATTAGAAAGCATAAGAGGGGGCATTCCAAACCGAATCTTATTTTGGACTCTGAATATTACTGGATTGGGCAGCTTCCCAGGTCTGAGTCCTCTATGTGATAGGCAGATGCAGAGGGGAAGTGATGTCCGGTACCAGTCCAGCCACCCTGGGAACCTAGGAGCTTGCTCTGCTGTGTAGGAGCTCTGTTCCATACTCACAGCACCGATGGCTGTGATGGCCAAGCTCACAGGTAAGCATACAACTCCATGGTAGTTTCCTTCCATGAATCCCAGGGCTGGCTCAGAGTTGCTGTATCTGAGGAATGTGCTGGTGAGGTTTTTGGTGAAAGACCCCATCCTAGTTTTCAGTGTCTCTGTCCTTTGCCTTTGAACAAGATGTGGGCAGGGAGGCTTATGTATTTACGCCACTGCTTGGTGTCCCTTGGGCATCCAGGCCATGAAGTCTCTGAGGTAAGGACGGATAGGAAGGTCATGAGAAGAGGCAAGTGCCCTGTTTTGGTGGAAGGTGCTGCTCGTATAAGGTCCATGAGTCTTTTTTCTAGACAGGAGCGTAGACACAAAGTTCCTCTGCCAGAGCACGTGTGGGTGCAGCTCCTGCCCACCACGTGTACCTGAGAGGACACAGTGAAGGCTCAGAGCATTCAGAGGGCATGGCTGAGGCTGGTGCCAGGTGGGGACTGAGCCTCGTCAGACCTGTTGGTAGATTTGCTCTGAGGGCCTCCAGGTAGACAGAAGATCCAGTGACAGATTTTTCTGTTCTTGTTCAGATCTGACCTGGTGGTAGCCCAGTAAATCCATGGTGTCACCACAGACTTTCTGAATTTGAGAAACCTTTGTGTAAGGCAGGGACCAGCGCCAGGCCTGGGACACATTGATGGCGTCCCTGGCATTTGTATGGAAGGCATGCTCACCCATGCCCTTGCCTCTGGTGATGTTATGCACCCAGGTCTGGAGATGGGGCAAGAATCTCAACCCCACGTAGTCATACATTCGGGACGTCTGGACCAGGGGGTCCCGGACCAGGTCCTCATAGCGCATGAGCAGGTAGCGCTGCTTCAGGGCTTTGGGCAGGGACAGGATGGCCTTGAAGATCTCCAGCTGGCTCTGGCAGATGATCTGCATTGTGTAGTATGGTTGGTCCTCCTTCTTGATCTTTTGCCAATGCTGCCCCATCACAATGTGGCTGTCAATCATGAGTTCTGCCACTGTGTGTTCTCGAGAACGGAACACAGCCCGGGGATCCCGGACCAGGTGCACGATGTGCAGGTTGAGGGAAGGGTCTGTCAGCAGCGGGTAGAGGGACTGCAGGTTGAAGAAGCGCACCTCCTTGAGCACCACGTGGCTGTAGGAGCGGCAGGCCTTCTCCACTGCCTCAAAGGGCTCTCGATTGCACAGGAGCTTGCAGTGAGCCTGGGAGATGATCTTGTCCCGAGGGAAGACGTTACAGGCAGGTGGGGAACACAGGGCCCGGCTGTGGTCCCAGTGGAAGACACTGGACAGTTTCCGGGGCCCTGGTGACATGTAGGCATCAAAGACACTCATGTCACACAGAAAGACAGAGCGTATCAGGTCCCGCACTGCCATGTGCAGCCTCCAGGGCGTGCTCTGTGTGAAGGTCATCCACACGTGCCAGGCGGGCTCCATCAGGTAGAAGACATCTGGGTGCTGCCCGAAAAGCTGCCCCACAAAGGAAGAGCCTGAGCGCCACGAGGACAGGATGAGCACGTGCATGGGCTTGGGCTCCTCCTTCCTGGACAGGGAGAACGAGTCCTGGCTGTACTTGTGGAACAGGAGCACAAAGAGCACCATCTGGGAAAACAGGAACAGCAGTAGGCGCACTTTTCTGTGCAGCATCATTGTGCCAGTGTGGAAGACCCTGCAGAAAGCAGCAGAAGGGCCCGAGTTACAGAGCAGTTCTGGTGGCTGCCTTCCTTCCCCTCTCCCAGAGTCACCCCTACCCAGGAGCCATGTAGAAAGCCAGAACCTTCCCGCAACAGCACAAACCCCTCTGCAAATCTTGCTCCTGCAGTTAGTGTGTCGATCAGTTCATTTTTAAGGCCTTCAGTGCTCCCTTACTGGTCTTTCTTTCCCTTGACCCGATCAAGAATACCTGAATTCACTATACTCGGTCAACACAGGGCCCGTGATGGGCACATCTCCTTCACTTAGGCCATCTGGCAATGCCAACCCTCAGTCTGACCCAAATCTTGGTTGAATACCTTGTGATTCTTCCTGAAACTGAGGGAGATAAGCCAGCCTTCAGGGAACTGCCTTGAGGCCATTGCTCAGCCCTGCCCCCACCTTGAAGGAGCGCACCACTAGGCTGAGTGTCTTTCCCTCCCCCACCTTAAGCACAAGACTTTCCACTCCAGTGTCCAGATTGACAGGGCTACAGACCATGAACTTGATACAGTTGTGTCCTCAGTGGCAGAGCCAAGTGCCCATGGCACCTGTCACCTGATTTCTTCTCGCTTGTTCTCATCCTGTGGGACCAGGGACATATGGAGCTGATCCAGTGCTGCATCTTTGTAGGTCGCAAACCACCTGAACCTATTTGAGCTAGATCATGCTTTCCTGCCCAGCTGACTCTGTATGAGTGTAGCAAGCCACCTGAGCTGCGTGGTGATACTTGTGGCCTGTTTGCCACTGTGCTGCCGCTTAGAGAATGCTTGCCTGTTTGACACAGCCTACTCAGGGCTGCTCAGTGTGGTTGGGGGGGGTTGTACACTGCAGCCTTAGGAGACATCACCTCATCAAGAATTTAGATATCTATTATAATTTTTTTTCCTATGATGGGTGTCGCTCCCCGTCTTCGTGGAGGAACGACACAGGACCCTGTGCTGTTCTTTTGTCTGCTCGGCCCTCCCCGGGTTTGCTGCTGGTTCTTCCCGGGTTGGCTACCGACCCTTCCACCTCCGTGGAAGGGCGGTTCCCCCTAGCCACTTTCCCCACTTCTGCGGGGGAGCGGCACACCGCTGGTCGGCTCTCTCGGGGGCTGCACAGGTGTTCCTTCAGATAGATGTTCCTCTTAGATGTTCCTGGTGCATGTTGTCTCTCTCCTCCTTTATAGTCCTCTTCCACCAATCCCAACTCGGCTGCCCACACGCCGAGTACGCTGCTCTCCTCCAATCAGGAGCAGGATCAGCTCCTGGAGGTCATCACTCAAGTTGGCAAGAGGCAGCTGCGTAGAAGCTGTTTTCTCCTCTCCCAGTGCCATATTGTGGGAGAGCAGATGCATAGAATAAGTCTTAATTCCAGTAACTTAGTCTAGTCCGAGTTGCTCCCAGTTGCTCCCCACAGATCCCCCTTTCTTTTTATTTTTGGCGATGATACGCGCCTGTCTTCGGTGCCCCGCGGCACACACTCTGCTCTGCTTGCTAGAGTTTCCCACAGGTGCTTACAAGCCTACCAATCAGGCAAACCGAATCCAAGCCCTCTCATTGCCGTCTTGTGGGGAGACTTATTGGTGTTGGTTCGTGCCTATCTTCGGTGACCTGCAGCTCATACTCTGGTCGAGCTGCCTGCTGGTGCTTATCGCCTAATCAGGCAGACTGAATCCAAGCCTTCTCATTGCGATATTGTGGGGAGACTTATTGATGTTAATTCGTGCCTGTCTTCGGTGACCTGCGGCGCATAAGCTGCTAGCTGCCCGCAGGTGCTCACCACCTCCTTAATCAGGCAGACCGAATCCAAGCTCTCTCATTGCCATGTTGAGGGGAGGCCTTATTTTTCTCTATTTCTCTATCTCCGGGCATTCCTATCTCTCCCATTTTACTTCTATCTGCCAGCATTCCTATTTCTCTCATTTTACTTCTAAACTTCTGTTTCTCTTATCCCTGCGGCTTCCCGGCGCCCGCCCCGAGGCTGCTTCTCGGCGGCTTCCCGGCTCTGAGCCGCTTTAGCCCACGCTTCTCTCATCTGCGCGGCTTCCCGGCGCCTGCCCTGCGGTGGGCTCCCGGCTCTGCGCGGCTCGGCTTCGCGCTCACACTCCGCGGTCTCCACGCCCTTCGCGCCCGCACCACGGCCTCGCGCTAGCCCCATGTTCCCTATCTACTCACGCCCCGTGCTCTCTGCACGCGGCGGCTTCCGCGAATCACACAGCGTAGCTCACGTTTCCGCCGCTGGCATTCAGTCCAAGTTCCCCGGACTAACCTGGCGAATTCCAACCTGGCGGCCCACGTCTCTGCCTCTGGTTCCAGATTTTCGCCTTTTGCTCCCTGGGCTGACTTGAAGAATTCCAAGCTGGCTTACGTCTCCGCCTCGGCCTGCACTCGTGGCTTCATCCTCCCTAACATTTTTCTCTACCCGGTATGTTTCCCTAAGTTTTCTTCCAACAATATTCCTCCCTCATTTCTCCTGGCTTCTCCCCACAGTCCGTGTCCGAGTCTAAGTTTCTTGCTTTCACTTTAAATCCTAACTTCTTTCCCACGGTCCGTATCCGAGTCTATGCCTAGGCTTTCAATAGCTTCTTCCGGGACCTTTTCCGTCTGGCTTTCCCCTAGGCTCTTTGCTAGTCTCTCTCTCTGGTATTTTCCCACTTCTTCCCGTTTCTTTCCTCCTAGGTTTCCTATCCGAGTCACGGCACCATTATGTCGCTCCCCGTCTTCGTGGAGGAACGACACAGGACCCTGTGCTGTTCTTTTGTCTGCTCGGCCCTCCCCGGGTTTGCTGCTGGTTCTTCCCGGGTTGGCTACCGACCCTTCCACCTCCGTGGAAGGGCGGTTCCCCCTAGCCACTTTCCCCACTTCTGCGGGGGAGCGGCACACCGCTGGTCGGCTCTCTCGGGGGCTGCACAGGTGTTCCTTCAGATAGATGTTCCTCTTAGATGTTCCTGGTGCATGTTGTCTCTCTCCTCCTTTATAGTCCTCTTCCACCAATCCCAACTCGGCTGCCCACACGCCGAGTACGCTGCTCTCCTCCAATCAGGAGCAGGATCAGCTCCTGGAGGTCATCACTCAAGTTGGCAAGAGGCAGCTGCGTAGAAGCTGTTTTCTCCTCTCCCAGTGCCATATTGTGGGAGAGCAGATGCATAGAATAAGTCTTAATTCCAGTAACTTAGTCTAGTCCGAGTTGCTCCCAGTTGCTCCCCACAATGGGTATTTGGCATTGTAGTTAAGACTTCGCTTGGGATACCAGTTCTACTCCTGAATCCATTTTCCTGCTAATGCATACCCTAGGAAGCAGCAGCTGATGGCTCAAGCAGTTTGGTCCTGGCCACACATGTGGGAGACCCACATTGGGTTCTGAGCTCCTGGATTTGACCTGGTTCAGTCCTGGCTGTTGTGGGCATTTGGGGAGTGAGCCAATTGATGGGCTGAAGTTGGATCTCCATCTCTCTCTTTCTCTCCCTTTCAAATAAGTAAAATATTAAAAAAATTTTTTTTTCTGTGGGCAGTGGTAAATTAGTCATCTTGATCCAATAAGAAAATATATTTAGGGTAGTTTTCTAGTTGTAATGTGTTAAATATTTAGAGAAGGGTTTTCGTTTTGTAACCCACAGAAAGGCACATCAAACTCTGACAACCCAGACCTTACTCGCCTCACAACCAGAGCTTGCTTTGTGTGGGAAAAAAAAAAAAAAAAAAAAAAAGCACAGTAGGGGCTGTGGCTGTGGCTTAGTAGGCTAAGCCTCCGCCTCTGCCTCCGCCTCCACCTCCACCTGTGGCACTGGCATCTCAAATGGGTGCAGGTTCTTGTCCCGGCTGTTCACTTCTGATCCAGCTGTCTGCTTATGTCCTGGGAAAGCAGTAGAGGATGGATCAAGTGCTTGGGCCCCTGAATCTGTGTGGGAGACCCAACAGAAGCTCCTACTTTTGGCCTGGCCTAGCCCTGGCCACTATGGCCATTTGGGGAAGCCAGTGATTGGAAGGCTTTTCTCTCTGACTCTCCCTCTCTCTGTAACTGCCTCTCAGATAAAAAAATAAAATCTTAAAAAAAAAAACAAAAACCAAAAAAAACCACTCTGTTACTAGGGCCACGGTAGGAGATTTAAACTCTTTCCTTCATGATCCTGGATCAACTTTGGGGTACTTCCTGACATCAGTAATGACTGAGAGACATGATAACTGTAACAAAAGGGCATAAATATAGTAGCAAGGAAGTGCTCTCTTCCTGCTTTAAAAAATAAGAGTGACTATATTTCCAGAAAGTAATTGGAGCTGGGTTTAGGGTTTGCTATTTTCCTGGTGACAGATCTTACTGCTAATGTTAGAAAAAGTTTTGAATGGGTAATATGAGTAGTTAGATGGTTCAGATCATTTTGAAAAGCGTCGTCATGGGTGTTAGGTCCACAGACTCAGAATCTACAATTAGGTGAGACTCTGCAGGCAGGGAGAAAGCTTGCAGCCTGGCCTGTCATAACTCAGCTCCTCAACGTGAGGGCTCCAGAAAGTTCCTGGAAAGTGGATTAAAAGATAAGTCTATTTTGCTGCAAAAGTTTTGAAATCCAAATCCATGAATAGTATTTTCATGACTTGTACTCTCCATGAAGTGAAGTAGTTTTTTTGTTTTTTTTTTTTTTTGTTTTTTTTTTTTTTTAAGATTTATTTAGAAAGGCAGAGAGAGAGAGAGAACTTCTACCTACTGGCTCACTCCCCAAAGTACTTGGGCCATCATCTGCTGCTTACCAGGTGCGTTAGAAGGGAGCTGGTTTGGAGGTGCAATAGCTGGGACTTGAACTGGTGTTTTGATACGGGAAGCAGGCATCCCAATCGGTGGCTTAACCTGCTGCACCACAATGCCCGTCCCCTCAATAAACTTTCTGAAGATTTCTCTGTGGGTGGATTTCAGTTTTTTGGCACTCACATAGACGTATTTTAATTTCACTTCATTTCCCACAAACATTTTGAAGTGCCCCCAGAGTGGACGGGGGAAGTCTTGTGTCCGTGGGAGAGGTCTGCAGCGGGAAGTGAGGAGACTGCCAGTGGGGCTATGTGGAAAGAAGGCAACGATGTGTCTTTAAGGAGGACACAGTATTTTTCCAGGGAAAAGAACACCTAAGAATCTTCCTGCTACTGAATTAGTTGCTTCATCTTACTGATGAACAGCTGGCATTTACCCACCACTTCGGTATACTGCACAGCACAAAGTCTACTTCCAGCACGTGCCCCCCTGCCCATTTCCCACTTCACCTCCAGATAGCAATAGGACTACTTTATAAAATGGGTCCTTTTTGCTGCTTTATGTACACACAGGCAAATGCAAACATGCATGTATTCTCAATGTTTTCCCTCTTCAAAACACAAAAAATAGTAAGCTTAGCAAATTATCCACACTGTGCCGCCCCCTCTTGTCTTTGCTTGTCCCTGGGTCTGGAGGAGCTCTTCAAGGCAGTATCAAAGTGTGTCCTTATTCCTTCTTTACCAAGCAGCATTCTGCTGTATGGATTTGCCACATCTTATTTAACTGTTTTCCTCATTGATGGCCTTTTGGGCTCTTTCTAGTCTTAGCCATGTCAGATGTTTTAGTAATGACCTATATATTCACACACCATTGTACATGTATGTAGCATAAATCCCCAGAACTGGAATTGCTGAATCAGAGAGTACCTGCATCTGTAACTTTGATAGATCTCCTACCCGTGTGGCCTTCATACTGGCCATAACCCATTCTCTCTGTCCAGAGCCCCAGCGGCATTAGAGAATGGATTTTAGGGGAGGAATATGCCAGCCACAGATGTGACTCAGAGTTTAGAGCTTGTTTCCCAGAGAGGAGGGTATGTGTGCTTTGCCAGCTCATGGGCTTCCCTTGGAAGTCCCCTGAACTTTCTGGGAAGTATGTAATGACCCAGCGAAACGTTGGGTGACAGTGGCAGAAAAACCCCTTCTCTTCCATCCATTACAACAATGCTCTTCCTCTGGGTGAGCCAGAAGGATCCAGTGAGGATCATCTCTCCTTCATGGCCAAAAACCACTTTGCTTTATGTCAGGGAAATGTCGACAAAGGGTAATTCCTACCTTGTAGTCTTGTCCATGTTGAATTAGAACAGGACCAGCTAAGACAGGTTCCTAGGTCTTAAACCTTAAGCCCAAGTGGAAATGATTAGAAACCAAGTCTTTGTTCTCATGCCTCAAGGATGCCACTCCAAGACTGAAGAGGTGACTTTAGGAGAAGACCTTACTAGAGACGTGAGCATGAAAAGGTTTGGAACATAGAGATAGGAAACAGTGGAGCAGAGGAGAGAGGGAAGCCAGAAATGAAGAGCCTGGCCTGTTGAAAGGAATTTTATAGGCAGCTCCTATAATCACTCTAGGAAAAAGCTAACATTTCCTGAGGATTAGGAAAGTAGACCTGTGCACACTCCCTCCCTCCCTCCCAGCTTCAAGCCAACCCTGCATCCTGTGTGGGGCTCCATGACTCTGCTCCCTTGCCTGCCAACTGCTCCTGGCCTCAGGCCCATTCCCTCTCTGAGCTGGAGGTGAGCCTCCTAACTCTGTCCCCAGCCACTCCCAGTCATCCATGGCGCTCAGGAATTCCTGTGGAAGCCCTCTGACTTCCTCCCCTGCTTGTTCTTTCCATGAGGGCCTTCCCTGGGCAGAAAGAGTATGCTTTTGTGATGGCATACCACCCCTGGACACTGGGCTCTGGAAACATCCTGGGCCTGGACAGCACCTGCAGAGCTGACCAGACAGCCGGGGACGACTCTCGGGGGTGTCTCTGCATCGAGCGTGGTCAGCAGTAGACACTGATGCTCCGGAGGCCACTGCAGAAATGTGGTGAGGCAACTAATCCCTGTGCTGGACGAGGCTCGGGGAAGAAGGCAAACTCTTCATCTGCATCCTGGAACCCCTCTCCCGGTGCCGGCACTGCCCTGGGATGCTCGGCTCTCCCCATCATCCACTGCTGCCAGAGAGGATTTTTTTTTTTTTTTAAAGAACAAAGCTATCACTTCATTCTGTCACTTCCCTGCTAAAAATCCTTCGCCAACTCTCCAGCATTTGTAGAAATAAATCAAAACCCCCAAGCCTTACACCTCAGGTTCTGGATGGCCTGATCTTGATTTCCTGTGATTCTTCTCCTCCACTAGGTGCCAGACTTAACTTTCTGTTCTTTCACACTTGCCCTGCTGCTCAGGAGCCCTGAGGCTTTCGTGAGCCTGCCCTCTTCCTCCCAGAGTCTGCTCCCTCTCAGGAATGGCTTGTACTGCAGACTCTGCACCAGCATCCCCCCTGCCCCGCCCCCGCCCCACCACCCCCGGCAGGAAGCAGCTGTCTGTGAAGGTCTGCACTGGGCTGCTGGAACTTGCAGGAAAGCCTGTCTGATCTCGCAGGATAAATGAATAAGTCAGTAACCTGTGGAGCCTGGAAAGAGCCATGATCATTGTTGACAGCAGATGACTGAGTTCCTTCCTTCACGATGTAGAAACCTGCCCTTTCCAGAATGCGAGGACAGTCGTTAGGTTCAGTTATTAGAATTTAGCGGAGTGTTCAGCACATCACCAACACCGTCTCAGTTACGCAGAGCAAGGTGTAGTAAAGTCTGAGGCCTCAGTTTGATGCAATATGGCACAGTCCAAAAAATAGTTGCCACACTGAGCATGTATTAATTCAGACTAGGGAAGAAACCCATGAACATTATTTTTAGAAAATGTTAAAAAAAAGTAAAGGCCCCAATGTGGGATAAGAGGCTACCTGCTCTAAGCAGCTCACTTAAAAACCCCACGTCAGTACATTCTAGAGCTGTCACCCCCACAGTAATTTAAAAACACACTGCCCCAGTGATGGGTGAGTGGTGGTACTATCTCAGAACACGAAGGGCAGACCATCCCCAGAGAAGCCTGAGAACCACAGGATCTTAACAATGTCACCAAAGAGAGCAGGTGGGAGCAAAGGAGAATCATTATATTCTTGGAATTGTATCTATGCACTATGTTGAATCTGTAAAAAATTAAAAATACACATTGGGGCCAGCACTGTGGCGTAGCAGGTGAAGCTGCCACCTACAGTGCTGACATCCCATATGTGTGCCGGTTCAAGTCCTGGCTGCTCCACTTCTGATCCAGCTCTCCGCTGTGGCCTTGGAAAGTGGTAGAAGATGGGCCCCTGCTCTGTGTGGGAGACCCGGAAGAGGCTCCTGGCTCCTGGCTTCGGATTGGTGGAGCTCCAGTCGTTGCGGCCAGTTGGGGAGTGAACCAGTGGGTGGAAGACCTCTCTCTCTTTCTCTCTCTCTCTGCCTCCCCTTCTCTCTCTGTAACTCTTTCAAATAAATAAATAAATCTTTAAAAAAATTAAAAATACACTTTTTTAAAAAATCATCAAAGGAGTAGTGATAAGGGAGAACCTACACTAGGCAAAGGGACCATGAAGTCCCCCAAATCAGCCCTGTGTAAGGTTTTAGGAACAAAATGGGGGAATTCTCAAGGAAAAAAAAACCAAACAGATATCAATTTAAGAAATCTGGATTCCAGCCACCCAGCACATTCCTAGTGAGATTATGCCCTGGTGAACAGAAATTAGACATGGCAGACACTGGCTCGCACAGAGACTGGAGAATCACTGGATCCAGTGATCATCACCCATAGTCTGTAGACCTGGGACAGCTGTGCAACCAACCCCTGGAGCCAAGGGTGTCTTGAATACCAGTGCTGTCTGGTGCCAAGGTCAGTGCTGGGCACACAGTAGGTACTCAAGAAACATCTAGCAGTGATGGACTGAGTGACATCTGTAGAATGCTGTTTACTGTTTTGAGGTGCCCTCATAGACCCAGGAAGGAAGCATTTGAATTTTGCACGTATGAAAATATTCCAGTCCCAATGAGAAGTTCCAGACTTGACCAGGGCCACTTAAGATGGAAGAGTCTCCTGCCTTAGCATAGTTGCTAGCCCTGTAACTTAATTATATTTTACCTCTGCATGGCATTCCGCAATTTTCAAGGTCTTCTTGGGGCAGTCATGAAAACAATTCAGTTAGGAATTTAGGACAGTCAGGAGCCACTCCTCCCATTTTTCAGGATTAAGAAACTGAATTTTAATTGATGGCTGTAACAACATTGCCTGGAGCAGGACCCAGGTCTTTTGGGTCCCAGGTTGTTCAATGACCGCACTACACCTCACCTGAGCTACGAAACAAACCTGCAGCTGACTGCACCTCCTGCCTTCCCTTCCCAGCAGAGATAGGGGAGAAGCTGTAGGAAGTACAGCAACAAGAGCTCCAAAGTCAGGACCTGACCAAATCAGAGGCACCAGGGAACTGTCACAAAACACACATCAGAACAGCACTCCCCACGTCTGGCTCTTTTGGGTTCTTGTAGGGTTGGAGCCGGTGTGTGTGTAGAGGGGAGCTGCTGGTAGGCAGAGTATTTTTTTTCCACCCCAAAGAGTCCCCTGGTTCATTCTGATTCACCCTCTCTGGGTGAGCCCCCTTCCAGCATCAAAATCCCCAGTGGAGCTGCCAGAGGTTGTGTGGTACTCTGGCTCCCTCGGCCCTGGGATCCTGGCCCTGCACTGGAGGTGAACACAGGGAAATTCTCTTCTTACCTTGCTAAGGGCTTCAGCTTCCCCACTGCTGAGAGAGGCTGGCTGCCAGCCGGCCTGTGGACTTCTCTGCTCTGACTCACCAACCCCCTCTGGGCTCCCTCCTCTTCCTCCTCCCCACCCCTCCTCCTCCTTCCCTTTCTCTTCCCCCTCCTCCTCCTTCTCCTCCTCCTCGAATTTTGCATACCCATCCTGTGTGGCTGCCCTCTCTCTCCCTTTTGCTGCAAAAAGGACCCACCTTGCAAGGCAGGCTGGAGAAAGCCCTTGCTCCTGGGGAGCTCCAGCCTCAGCAGCTTGAACAGTGGCGAGACGCCAGGGTAGGAAGATTCTACTGCAGGTGGGCTGGGAGCAGCAGAGGAGGAGGCATTCTCCCCAGGGGCTGGAAGCTGATCCTGGAATGTTCACTCCTCAGAGGCAGCCATGGAGGTCAACTCCCTTAAGGCAGAGTGGAAACAGAAAAAGATCCTTGGAAATGAGGTTGATAGGAGCATTGCCTGACAGTAACAGCCTGAGTGCTCTGAAGATCTTGACTCTTGCTGTTACTCTTATCTCTGAGAAAATGTGAACATAACCTCTGCATGGGCACCTGCTTTACTCGCCCCACCCCAGGTCTGGGAGGGGGTTACATTTCTCAGCCTCTGTGTCATATTCAGTGTTTTCACCCTTCTCAAAGGAGATAATAAATATATTCTGGGAGGACATGGATGTTTGGTTGGAGCAGGGAAAAAATATTTCCCCAGAAGGAAAAAAAAAGATACAAGTTACTTTTAAAGATGATAACTTAGTAGCCCTTGGGCTAGCCAGGTCCCCACCCTGAATTTTTTCCAGTGGATGCACATGAATAAATGGGAATTGTGGTGTTGTGTGGAAGTCACAGACTTTGAAAACAGAGATCTGGGCAAGTCATTGCACCTCTGTGAGCCCTAGGATAGCTGAGTAAAATAAGGGTAACAATGTCCACCTTATTGTGTTCTTGTGAAAGCCAGGATCAACACATATGAAGCCCCTAATAAAAATCTTGACAACATTCGTAGCTATTATTGAGTGATAATAGCATCTCATTTCTCTTACTCAACTGCTGCCAGGTTTTCCAGGCTTAGAAGGGAGAGAGAGAAAGCAGGCGGTGTTGTTTGAGATCTGGGAAGTTTATGTTTGCTGATTTCCATCAGCTGAGTCCCCTAAGGCCTTATCATCGGGACCTGTGCAGGTCACCATGGCTGCATGTTGATTTCCGTTGCCGTTGTGTGGATCTTCCTTCCCTAATCTTCCCCTCTGAAAATTTCAGAGCCAGACCCCCGGGCTTTGGCAGTTTTACTTTTATTCCCTTTCAAAAAAGTAATGCTCGCTAAGTATAGGAGATCGGAAACTACCAGTGTGTGTAAGGAAGAAAATGTAGATGCCTTTACGTGCTGGTCCTGAGAGGACCACTGTTGGTCGGTGTCTTCCCCACATGTAGAGAGGTCACACCAAAAATAGCTTTCTGTGTTTGTTTCTTCCAGTGTTTTTACTTTAAGATATCTTAATTGGGAAATACAATTAGGGCAGAAAGGTACAGTTTACCTATAATATTAAGGAACTACCACTTAAACTAAAAAAAAACAAAAAACAAAAACCAAAAAAACCATGAAAAACCAAAACCAGAACATTCGCTCTGCCCTTCTCTGTCATTTCTCAGAGATAATTGCTTTGACCGTAAGCAGTGCCTTTCTCTTCCCTCTGCTTTATGGCCTTAGTTAATACCATTGACCAGTCCCCATTTTGACCTTGATGTAAATGGAATCTTATTTATTTGAGGGAACTTCAAAGAGCTCATGGCAAAGTAGAATTAAAAGATAAGTTTATTTTGGTGCAAACCATTTTAAAATCTGCATGGTTCATGCATTTCCAATGGACTTTTTAAAATACTTTGTATATATTCCTTTGAGCTTTCTTCATTTTGTGTTAGACTTGTAAGAGTTATCTCGTGTGGGGTAACTATATTTAATAATTATCTTATTTTATGAGCAATTAAAGGGACAAAGTTCCAAGGTTGCAACCATAAAGTAATGTCACAGAAGGGGAACTGGTGATGACCCTGACCTGATCAGTAAGCATTGCATATTTGAAATGTTGCCTATAAATATATACAATTATTGCTTATAAAGTTTTTGAAAAGACGATTCATCATGTTGTTGATATAGTTTGAGTTTTTTATTTTCTGTGATTTTTTTATCTTGTGATTTTTATCTTGTGATTTATATTGTGAATGGATGATGTAACTATTTATGCTTGTAGTTAGGACTAAAGATTCCTGACTAATATCCTTGCACGTGTTCTTAATCATCTCTTGGGCGTGCCAGGACAATAGGCTGTGACTGGTTTTGAGTGTTTCTCTTTTAAAAAATACTTAATTTGGGAAGAGAGAGTGAGAGAGAGAATCCCATCCATTGGTTTACTATGAAGTCTGCACTGAAGTCTACAATGACTGGGGCTGGAGTATATTGAAGCCAGGAGCTGAGAACTCAATCTGAGTCTTCCACATGGATGGCAGGAACCCAGCTATTTGAGTCAGCACCTGTTGGCTCTCCAGTTGCTCATTAGCAGGAAGCTGGAGTCAGGAGTGGAGCCAGAACTCACACCCAGGCACCCTGACATGGGATGCACATGTCCCACCCCTAAGAAGATGATCTTAATGAGTAAATAAGATTTTGTACATGAAGTAGCTAGCAGTCTTTCACGCAGTGTAGCTTCCCCACCTCCTTCTCTGCATGTGACACCACAGATCTTAGCCAGTTTAGTTTGTGAATTATAAAGCGTTCAGGAAGAATTTTTGGAAAGGCTAGGCTGGAAGCAGCCATTAAGAAATATTCACATAAATTGAAAACTCAGGGTATTATAATCAGAGGCCACTCCCAGCTAGGGTTTATGGAGCCTGATGACTATGGGAGAAGGTCATTGCAGTTACTGCTAATTCGGAGCTTGCTACAGTGCCTGGCACTTGCATGGGGCACTTACATAGGTTATGTTTATTCGTCTTTGTTATGGCCTCTAGAGGTAACTTCCATATTATCCAGAATACAGATTATAGGCTTAGAGAAGGTTAAAAAAATGAATTCACATTTGCGTGGCTTAAAAGTGGCTTGTAAGTCTGGACTCAGCTACAGGCCTGAATTCAGATACCAGCCTAATGCATCAGGCCTGTATTACTGTGGGCCAGGATTGCTATTTGTATTCCTTTTCCCTGTGTTCCTGCAAACAGTCAAGTAGAATGCAGACATCTTTGCATAGTTACATGAATAGAAACTCAACAAGGAGCTTTCCAAATCCTTAGGACTTGTAGACCACATGGGGGACTCCAATACAAGGAGCAAAAGGGAATACATATTTGTCAACGTTGATAGTTTTAATCTAGCCCCTTCTCACTGTTCCCTTCTTGCTTTTTTTTTTTTTTATTCCTGAAACCTTCCTGAATATAATGAGATTCCTGCAATATTGTATGACCTCTAAGTAACTGATCCTACCTGCCGTCCTTTCTTTGACAGTCACTCAGGCTGGCAGAATGCCAAGCAGCAAAAGCAAAGTGTCCTCTGGTCTCTGGTCTGTGGGGTGGTGGGCACGTTCAGGGCCTGGGCTTCTAAGCCTGTATGGTGCTTCATAGCACAGGGGAACACGTTAATGGCCAGCACCCAATATTCACGTATGCTCATGGGAATTACACAAAAGAAACACCATTTCTCTAAGGCAACACTATCAACAGAAGTCAGTGTGATAAGGGAAATGATATGGACTAATACGGGAGCTAATACTACATGTGGTCATTTAAGGGGAGGCCTTGGGTGCAGTGGTGCAACTGTCACGTAGGTTGCCCCAATTCCTTACCAGAGTGCGTGGGTTCAAGTCCAGGCTCTGCTGCCTTCCAGCTTCCTGCTGAAGCACACTCGGTGGCAGCAAGTGGCTGCTCAAGTACTTGGACTCCTGCCACCCCTGTGAGAAACCCAAATTAAGTTCTAGCCCTGGCTGTTTAGTTATTTGAGGAGTGAACCAGTTGATGGGAGTTCTCTGTCTATCTCTGTCTTTCCAATAAAATAAGAAAATAAATAAATAAGTCTGGTACAACTATACTGGATAGTGTGGTTAGGGTTGTAAAGATCCAATTCCTTTCCTTTTTTTTTTTTTTTTTTTAAAGATTTATTTACTTATTTGAAAGTGCTGCAGAGACAGGGAGATACAGGGAGGTGGGGGAGGGAGAGAGAGAGAGAGACAGACAGACAGACAGGTCTTCTATTCTCTGGTTCAGTTTCCAAATGACTGCAATGGCTTGGGCTGAGCCAAGCCAAAGCCAGGAGCCTAGAGCTTCTTCTAGGTCTCCCATGTAGGAGCAGGGACCCAATTATTTGCTTTCGTAGGCACGTTAGCAGGGAGCTGGGTTGGAAGTGGAGCAGTCAGGACTCTAACAGATGACCATATGGGATGCTGGCGCTGCAGGTGGTGACGTAACCTGCTACAACACAATGCCAGACCCCTAGTTTATTTTTTGAGTCTCAGGAAATCTGATCAACAGTATAGGCCTTCTCTCTGGAATATTGTATATTTGTTCATGTACAAACCCACAATCATTTCCCATTTTGAAGAGTCCAAGGTAAGAAAGGAAGGCTGTGAGTACTTAAGTTGCTTCTCAAAGCATGATGTGAAGAACTTCGTCTCCCCAGGACCTTTATCCAGCAGAGCTGTAGGCTGCGTCCTGCCCTTGGATCATTGTCATCTTTGCAGTCTGGGGACCCCTGAATGGTGAAGAGACTCTGGGGCAGTTGGGATGTAGACTGGATTTCTTAGGAGTCAAGAAGGGATTTCTGCTGGATACACCACCTACTCCTGCCACCTTTACCCAGACCACTGCTCCTTGTGGGAGGAGTCAGATGGGTAATAGGCAGTCAGGGTGGTCCCTTGATAGAAATTTGGAATAGTGAAGTGCCTGCTCCTCTCAAAAGGTTATCTTTAGCAGATCAGAGTGTCTTGTTTTCTTAGCAATCTCCAAATTTATAAATTTACCATGAGAATAGCAAGGGAGTGGTGATTTCCCCCCTCCTCGTCCTTATGGATGATTTTTTTAATCATGAGGGAGCATGACAGGTTGGAGAATTGTAAATCAGGTCTTTTGTTGAGATTTTCTCTACCTTGTTGATTGACAGTTTGGTACCTAAGATTATACTTAAAAACCCAACTGCTATGGGGCCTTTTGGGGTTTTTCTTCTCTTGGAGGCTCCCCCTCCATGCTGCTCTGGCTGGAGGTCTTTGACTCTAATAAATCTTTTTTAAATCTTTCTGCTGTCTGCTTGGAAATTCTTCTTCCATGTGAGACAAAGAACTGAGGTAACAATAATTTCTTCGCCGCCGTTTTCCCATAACACTTGTGTGCTGAGACTAGAGTGTCTCCACTGCTCCAGCTGCTAGATGTCTTTCCTGTGCACAGGGACACTAAAACAATGAGGAAACAATGAGGCTTTCTCTGAATTCTGGGCTCCAGCCTTCCTCGGTTTACTCAGGATGTTAAGGCCTACAGCTGTTGAAAGAGATGACACACCTTACATTGATCACTGGCCATACTTTACTTGCCAGAGGCTCGTGTTTGCCCTGCTGAGAGCACTGGCTAAATGTCTGGGGTTGGAGAATGGATTCTGAGCTAGAGCTTTCTGATTCAGCTATGTTTCTGCAGGTTGGACCTCAGCACTGTAGGGAGCCACCACATTCTGAAGAAGCTCTTGTAATCCACAAATCCTTGTTTGCTGTAAATCCTGTTGTCAAATGTACAGTTGCATTCACTGAAACCTGTTTCTTGGAGCTGAGCCCTGGGGGTGGACACCTGTGCATGGGTCTCCTGGTAATAGGATGGCCCCTGTCTCTGTGTTAGAGATATTTGTTTCAATAGTGGAAGAACGAGTTGGATTAGAGTAGGTCAAAATTAGGGAAAAATGTGAACATAATTTTAAGTTTCTTGCTGGTTCTTGCTTTCTTGAGGCCCCTTAAAAGGGCAGGAAGGGTGGGAAATGGGCAACAAGGGGCCAGGAGTTCCTAGTCTGTCTTTGGTGGTGTAGGAGTTTGACATTGCTGGACAACGATTGTCTTATCTGGAATCAGGCTCCTGGAATTCTCCCTCTGGGCTTAAAGAATTTCCAGAGACTGCTGCAGATGACCCATAGTTGCCCAAAGAGTTTGTGTGTAGGGGGTGAATTCTGGAGAGAATATGAGTGTGTCTTCTGGTGGGCTGCAGCCCCATGTATCAAATTAATCACTAAGTTCTGTATTCTACCCCTAGATCGCTGTCAGATTTGCCTCCCTCTCTTTCAGTCAACAGCCACTGACTTCAACTATTCCCTTAGCTCTAATCCTATCCCTCAACTACTCACTGTCTCTAATCTTGCCCCCTCCGGTCTTAGCTCCACCCTGCATCTGGAGTGACAACTCATCCAGTCGATCTGATCCCTTTCTCCTCCCTTCACGGAAACACTGCACCAGAGCCCATTGCCAAGGTGCAGACTCAACCTGCCATCAGGGACTTTTTAAGAGCTAGTGTCTCAGGGCTGGTGTTGTGGTGCAGTGGGCTAAGCCACTGTGAAGCTGGCATCCCATACGAGCTCCGGTTCAAGTCCTGACTGCTCCACTTCTGATCCAGCTCCCTACTAAAGCACCTAGGAAAGCAGTGGAAGATGGCCCAAATGGTTGGGCCCCCCAACAGTCACATAAGAGACCTGGATGAAGTTACAAGCTCCTGGCTTTGCCCTGGGCTAACCTGGCCACTGGAGATGGACAGTCTCTCTGTTTTCCCCCTTCTCTCTGTAACTGCCTTTCAAATAAATAATAAACTTAAGAAGAAAGAGCTAGTGTCTCTACTGTCCATCATGATCTCCTGCATGTAGTAAATTCCAGAAATATTTATGGGTGCCTATTGCATACCAACCTCTGCTTTAGAACTGAAAACAGCAAGGAACAAAACAGGCAACATTCTCTACCTTTGTGGAGTTTGCATTCTACCAGGTTGGGTGGAGAGGACACATAAATCAATTGTGCGTTATCAGATTGTAGTAAGTACTATGGAGACAAAATGAGGAGAGAAGATAGAGATTGTGATTGGGGCTGAGGATTCCAATTATAGATAAAGGGTCAGGGAAAGTAAAATCTGAGCTAGGAGATGAAGGGAGGAAAAAAATTTAAAATCTGGGAGAGTGAGAAAATATTTAAGGAAAGACCATTCTGGGCAAAGGGAACGGCAAATGCAGAAATGCTGAGCCAGGAAGCAAGTGGAAGGCAGTGTGACCGGTCAGAGTTCAGTCAGGTGGCACAGGAGGAGTTGAGAGGACAGAGCGAGCAGGGCGACAGAGGTTCTACAGGAGTGCATGGTCCTTATCAGTGGGTGTCTGGCTTCAGCATGGCTGAAACAGGAAGCTGTGGAGGGTGTGAGTTCAAGAGTGACACATCCTAAAGGATCACTGTCAAGGATGTGAGGACAATAAACTGTATGAGGGTCAAGGGCAAACCCTGAGGGATTGCTAAGAAGCCAAGCATTAGACAAAGAGAGGTGGTGGATTCTAAGCTATCTGTTAAAACATGTATTCTAAAGGTCAAATCAGATAATTCGGTGATGGATCAGATGTAGTCATGTGATAAGAGAGGAGGTTCAAAGATACGGTCACCATTTTCTGAAATGAGAAGAAGTAAGTTTTGGGGTAGAAATTTACTTTTGGAGGTCCAAGATACCTACTAGACATCCAGGTGCTAATGTTAGGCAGCTTGTTGGATGTATAAATCTTTTTTTTAAAAAAATTATTTATTTGAAGCCGGCGCCGCGGCTCACTAGGCTAATCCTCCGCCTAGCGGCGCCGGCACACCAGGTTCTAGTCCCGGTCGGGGCGCCGGATTCTGTCCCGGTTGCCCCTCTTCCAGGCTAGCCCTCTGCTGTGGCCAGGGAGTGCAGTGGAGGATGGCCCAGGTGCTTGGGCCCTGCACCCCATGGGAGACCAGGATAACTACCTGGCTCCTGGCTCCTGCCATCGGATCAGCGCGGTGCGCCGGCCGCAGCGCGCCGGCCGTGGCGGCCATTGGAGGGTGGACCAGTGGCAAAGGAAGACCTTTCTCTCTGTCTCTCTCTCTCACTGTCCACTCTGCCTGTCAAAAAAATAAAAAAAATAAAAAAAAAAATAAAAAAAAATTATTTATTTGAAAGTCTGAGTTGAGGGGAGAGAGAGAGAGAGAGAGAGAGAGAGAGAGAGAGAGAGAGAAATCGATCTTCCATCCACTGGTTCACTCCCCAAATGGCCACAATGACCAGAGCTGGGCTGATCCGAAGCCAGGAGCCAGGAACTTCTTCCAGATCTCCCATGTGGATGCAGGGGGCCCAAGCACTTGGACCATCTTCTACTGCTTTCCCATGTGCATTAGCAGGGAGCTGCATTGGAAGTGGAGCAGCCGGGACTTGAATCAGTGCCCATATGGGATGCTGGCTACACCAAAGCACCAGCCCTGGTTATATAAGTCTCACATTCAAAGGGGCAGTTTAGACTGGAGACAGAGATTTGAGAGTCATGAACATAGAGATGCTATGTGGAGCCTTGAGGCTTGTCTGAGATCGCTCTGAGAGAGTGAGCAGGTGGCAAAGAAAACCAGATGTCACCAGCAAGTTAGGGGGGAAATCAGGGGAGTGTGCTGTCTTGGAAGCCAGAAAAGAGAAGCTCACTTGGAGGAAGGAATAATTAGCTGTCCAAAGGTTCAAACAGAAGAGACAATATTCAAACACAGACTGCATATCCTGGTGCTACCTCCACAATGATAAAGATCACATATTGGCCATTGCAACATAGATACTATTAAGGACCTTAACAAGAAAACATGCTGTGGAGTCACAAACAAGAAAATCAGATTGGAGGAAAGGAATTGGAGACGGAGGGAGCGGCCAGTTCTTGTCTAAAGGGAGGAGAAATGAGGCAGTAGATGGAAGGAGAGGTGGGGTCAGGAGGTAGGTTTTCTTAAAAGATGAGGAAATAACAGCTTGTTTATTTGCTGATGGAAATGATCCAGGAAGGAAAGAAAACTGAAAATGCAGAAAAGAAAGAAGAGAATGATTGGAGTAATGATATCAGGTGCACAAATGGAGGCACTGGCCCAAGATAGGAGCACACGGACCCACGGGAATCAGATGCACAGATGCAGGTGGGTGGGTAGGTGATGTGCTGGGAGCTTTGGAAATTGTTTCCTCGTTGCTCTTATTTTCTTCCTGACCATATGACATGGGTATTGTCTGAGTCTGGACCTGGGGAGGAAATCACAGCAAGTTTGAAGAGAGAGAAGTTAAGGAGTGGCTGTCATTGAGAATGTGGTAGTGACCGTGCTAGGGTAAGGTAAGATGGTGACACTAAAGGCCTTTTCAAGGTGAGGGCTCAGAAGTGGAAAGTGAGATCAGTTAGCACAGGCATGTGATTTTTCCAGCCACATTCAGCACCTGTGCAGGTGTAGGTGAAGAGTTAGAGTTAAGCAAATCTTGTGCTTTTTCAGAAAAGTACAGCAAGTAGTAGAGGGACAGCAGAGCCAAGGTGCTGTTCAAAGAGTGAGTATAATAATGGGCCATGCAAGGACACAGGGGTGCAGCTAAGCTAAGGTAGGAGATAAACTTTTTGGAACGAGAAGGTCAAGGATTTGAGATATGATGGTTTTGGAAGGGGCATCTATAAGGATATTGAGATCATGTAGAGTTGTCCCAAGAGCAGGGTTGGAGAGTGACAGTGGCCATAGGACAGCAGGGAGAGTAATACGGAGTCAAAGCCGGGCACTTTCAGAAAGCAAGGAGGCAGAATGATCCGGAAGCACCCTGAGAAACAAGCATGCTTGTTTCACTGTGGGGGTTGGGAGGGAAGTAACCACCACTCAGAACAGCTGCAGAGAAAGCTGTGTTGTCATCCAAGACCAGGGTTTGTCATCCAGCGTTTCCTGCAGTGCAAGAAGGTCTTTGAGAAAGCAGGGATTTTGCTTATCTCAACAATGAATCCCTGAGCAGTTCAAGACATGGGGAGGGTGGGAAATGAGAGTCAGAAAATGGGATGGGATGTACAGAGCCATCTGGGATGAAATGCTAGGGACAGGGTATGATCCAGGATCTGGACTCTTGACCTTCCTCTGTGCCTAGCAGAAGCCAGGATAAAGGGAATAATGGCAGATGATGGTGATCTCTCCCCTAAAAATACTGGGGAAAGGAAGGTGAGGTGGGCCTGCTGGCAGAGTCTGGGGTGCTCCCTCTCTACTCTTTGACAATGGGGATGCGGAGGCCAGTGGGAGGGGCTGTTGGCCAAACCCTAGGAATTGAGAAACTTCACTCTGGAACTAAATAATGTCAGCATGTCCCCAAATGTTGCTAAGCATCTGGAATCAACTGAAGCACCAGGGATTTTGGTTGGGAGATACTGATGATGGTGCATGGGACACTGCAGGCAGAGTGGTCTTCCAGGGCCCTCATGGGCGTTCCGGAGGGCTGACCCCTGTGACGTGAAGTCACACTGCTGGAGCGGATACACGGGCTCTGTGGTGCCACTTTGTGTGGTTCTTCTCTGGGCCTTCAACTTCATGCTGACGGCCTCATGGACGTAGGGGGGCTGCTGCATATCTGGGATTCACATCTACATTCCAGATTGTGAATGGACATGCGCATGGTACGGACAGAAATATTTACATCTCGCAGGTTCTCCTTCATGCACGTGAGTTCCTCTACTTAAAGCACTGCCGCTCCTTTATGGCCTCGCTAACCTCCGTCTTGTCTCTCAAGACTCAACTCAAGTCAGCATCACCTCTTTCGGGAAATGTCCTCATCTCCCTAGCTTAGTTATGGGCCCCGGTCTGTGTGTTCAGAGCTTATGGGAGATTGCAGTAACAGTCACCCATCTTTGTACCCACGTCCTGTGCCATATAGTTCTAACTCTGATCTCAGCCACACAGCCTGCTTTGACTAGTGAAAGGTTTTTAGGCAGAGACTTGCAGCAGTCACTTGCGCTGTTCAGTACCCTCTTGCTCTTGTGTCTGAGGCACTGCCGTGGGGATATGCCTGCCGGTGAGGAGCACACATGGCAAGAGCTGAAACAGCATGGCTGTCATGGCAGAGGCCGCCCAAAACCAGTCAGTAACAGCTAAGCCTGACAATTCAATGGGCCCAACCAAAACCAGCAGAGCCACCTGGGCAACCGCCGACGACACATGAGGACACATGAGTGAGCTGTTGTGGCACACCAAACGTGTGGTTGCTTATCACTCAGCATCAACATCGCTGTTAAATAGTCAATAGAGAGCCCTGAGGCCTAGCTCTGTCAGGAACACTGGCTCTGTCTCCACAGCTAATGATGGGAGGGCCAGTGAGTTTTATCTGTGTGTATTGAGCCTAGCACCGTGCCTGCCACATAGCAGGTGGTCGGAGGGCGCCTGTGAAAGGAATGAATGAATGAACCTTTGTTCATACTTTAAAAAGGAACTCATTACTCTGTGTACAACAGGTGCACATTCCGCATCACTGAACAATGTAATCAAGCGAGCGTGCTCACAGAAAACCTGGTTCAACAAGATATGCGAAGCTCACGTATAAAATAAACTCTGCTCACAAATTAAAGTGCTTTTCTACCTCAAACACAATGGCCATTTCTTAAACATTGGACACATGATTTTATATTATGTTATAATATATAGATTAATTTAAAGATAATCTAAAGCCTGTTAATACATTTTAAAGGGTAGCATGTAATTAAGTGGATATGACTCATTCTAGATATGCTTACTATTATCTTTGGTACACAGCACCGCACCATTGTAACTACTGACTTTTCCTAAACAGTGTCCAGAAACTTGCATTCCTTTTCTTAAAAATTTTTATTTATTTCAGAGACAGAAATAGAGACAGAGCTCCTATCCGCTGGTCCACTCCCTAAATGCCAGCAAAAGGGCTGGCCAGGGCGAAGCTGGGAGCCAGGAATGCAATCCAGTCTCCTAGAGAACTTCTGGGAGCCTGTAGAGGGCAACTTGCATGTGGGTGGGGAGATGAGGATGTCATCCTCAGGAAAAGTCGGAGGTCACATGGGATGGCCTGTTTTGGGGACACCGAGCAAACTAATTTTGCCCAAGAAGAGGGTTCCTGCAGAGAAATAGTCAGAAAAGAAAGGCTGGGGCGGTGGAGGGCAGGATGGGCCCCAGTTGGGGGAAATCCTTGAGTGAGGTGAGGGCATGCTGATGCTGCTTTTCTCAGCCGGAAGATGACAGCCAAGCAAGGGAGTGACAGGATGAGTGGAGTGATGGGCACATACCAGCCACCAGGTCCTCGCAGCTCCATGTGGGCTGGCTTCTGCAGATGATGTTAATATTCATGTCAAGTAATTAATGCAGTTATGCAGATTACATTCCCATATACTCACAGACCACGTCTGGTTAAGCTCTAGATTTATGCTAGGATGCAGGTGACCGAGAGATTATTTTTGATGAGGCATGCTCTCCCCTTCCTGACAGTCCACTGGAAGCCCATGAAGTATTTTTCTCTAGATATTGGGTTGTTCTCATTCTCTTTTCTTTTTTGCTTTTGATACGCTTCTTCCTGACTCCTGCTGGCCCAGGCTGCTTTAAAAAAAAAAAAAAAAAAACAGTCAGAGGTGGAGATCGGAAGTTAGAAAAAATGAGACCCTGGTAGCCCAGCCAGAATCAACATCAGGATCAACTGTTCTAAGCTCTCTTTCCAACAACCGGGCTCACCTGAGTCATGGTAACATTTACCTTTTGGGTGTGGAGATGTCATTTTGCCCTTGAAGTGTATTTCATAATCCACTAACTGATAACCATTTGCTAGGTTGGTGTCACTTTCTTGTTATTCAAATGGAGCTTAAAGTCAGGAAGAACACCTAACTGTATACAAATCCTTGTGTCAGATTAAGGATACAAGCATGCCTTTTCACATTGCGTGCCTCTCTAGAATGTTCTCTCCACTCCTCTCCCATTGCACTCAGTAAGCTCCTATTCAGCCTTCCAAATCTCATTTGGATGGGCCTTGTCCCGTCAACCTTCCTTCTGCCCATGCGCAGGCCACAGTAATGTGAGAAAACCGGCAGGCAGCGGGGGAACAGCATCCCCACCGGGAGAGAGGGAGAGACCGCCTCGGAGCGGACAGCAGCCCCCGCAGGTGCACCTGGATCACTGCACCAGTGCAGTCATTTCCTGCACGAAGCCTGGCATCCAGTATACTGTGGGTGCTTAATTAATGCCGAGTCTAAAAGGAAAGACACTAAATTCTGAACTCTTCTAAACTAAGCCATAGATAAAGGGGACACCGCCCGACACGATTCTCACTTACATTTTTTATTTTTCCTAAAAGTATTCTGGTGTGTGGGGGGGAGCGGGTTGGAAAACGCTGGGAAAGGAAGTTTCTCCCGCTCCCGTAGCCATCGAAGAAACGCTGCGCCGCCCCTCCCCGGCCTGGGCGTGCGGGCTCCGCGGGGGTCTCTCCCCTCGCTGCGTTCTCGGCGGCGATGCTGCTCCCCGGATGCCTGCCTGTCCCGGTTTTCTCACATTTTTTGCACTCCCCCCGCCCCCCTACACACACCGCGGAGCTTCGCTTTCCCGGCCACATCCTCCTCCGCCTGCGGACGCAGGGGCTGGCCTCCCGCTCAGGACCCGGTGTTCTCCCACCGGCTGGACGGGCCCTGCAGCTTCTCAAATCTGTAATCGGGCGTGCAGCGCGCTCAGCCTGCGGGAAAGAGGGCTCTTCTACACCGGCAGGACCTGCAGTCAGCTCCCGGGGTTGGGAGGGGACGGTGGTGAAGCCCCGGTCGCCGGTCCTCTGTGGCGGAGGGAGAAGCCGCTAGGCACAGCGAGGTGGGCTCGTGCCGGTGTTTCTCCGGCGAATCTCCCCCAGGGCACTGAGCGCGCGTCTCCTACCAACTGATCGCCTCCCCCACCTAGCGCAAGACGTCCCCTGACAGCTGCCCCAGCGCAGTTCGGCTACCGAGGGACCCCTGCGCTGGCATCTCTGAGAGAGGCGGGGCAGGAGACCTCGGCTGGAATTTCGCAGGAATTTCAGGGCTCCCAGCGCCTGCGGGCGGGCAGGCGCACCGGGCAGGGGAAGGAGAGCTCCGCGCCCCCAGGCTTCGGGAGAAGCCCGGGGAGGAGGTGGAAGAGGGTGGGGAGAAGCCCCTGATCACACTGCTGCGGGCGTGGTCCTGGGTCGTCCCGGGACACTCGGGGCGAGTGGCTGGGTCAGCGTGGGGTGAGCGAGGCTATGGTAGGCAGGCGTGCGCCTGGGTCTTCTTTTACTTAGAATTTAGTCCTGTGGCATCATAGGGTTTTTTTTTTTTTTTTTCAGTATTTCTGTTTAAAAGATATTACATTATCTTATTGTTCATCTTAGTTACTGAGTTTTTGTTTATTGTTTGAAAGACCACACACACACACACACACACACACACACACCTATCCACTGGTTCACTCCCCAAATGCCTGAAACAGCCAGGGATTGGCTGGGTGGGAGCCAGGAGCCAGGAACTCAATCCAAGTCTAACATAGGAGCCCCGGGGCCTCAAGTCCTTGATGATCTCCTGCTGCCACCCAGGGTGTGCATTTGCAGGAAGCTGGAGTTGTTACTGTAGCTGGGACTTGAACCCAGACTCAGCAGTGGGGGATGTGCTTCTCACGTGGCATCTTGATTCATGCCCAACGCTCACCCCAGATTACTGGAATCATTCTGACACACCCACCCCTGACACTATGCACCTGTGCCAAATGCAAAGTTGCTTCACTTGCTCCACCTTAATACTGGCACTGAACACGTTCTCTGGATAGGGTGATCCTGAGAGGTTTTTAGTTGTTCATTTTTGCTCACCTGTATTTCGTGACTTTTTATATTTTATTTTTTTAATATTTATTTATTTGAGAGGTAGAGTTACAGACAGTGAGAGGGAGAGACAAAGAGAAAGGTCTTCTGCTGGTTCACTCCCAAGATGGCCACAATGGCCAGAGCTGTGCCCATCTGAAGCCAGGAGCCTCCTCTGGGTCTTCCACATGGGTTCAGGGGCCTAAGGACTTGAGCCATCTTCTATTGCTTTCCCAGGCCGTAGCAGAGAGCTGGATGGGAAGAGGAGCAGCTGGGACTAGAACCGGTGCCCACATGGGATGCTGGCACTGCAGGTGGAAGATTAACCTGCGCCACAGTGCCAGCCCCAATTCCTGACTTTTTAAAATGAACATGTCTTTTTTTAAAAGATTTATTTGAAAGTCATAGTTACACAGAGAGAGGAGAGCCAGAGAGAGAGAGAGAGAAAGAGAGAGAGAGAGGTCTTCCATCCCATGGTTCACTCCCCAGATGGCCGCAATGCTGGAGCTGTGCTGATCCGAAGCCAGGAGCCAGGAGCTTCTTCCAAGTCTCCCACGTGGGTGCAGGAGCCCAAGGACTTGGGCCATCTTCTACTGCTTTCCCGGGCCATAACAGAGAGCTGGACAGGAAGTGGAGCAGCCAGGTCTCAAACGGGCGTCCATATGAGATGTCGGTTCTTCAAGCCAGGGCTTTAACCCACTGTGCCACAGCGCCGGCCTGAACATGTCTTTCTTATAGAATAAAAGGCAGTGAAATGCAAAAAGATCTTTGAAGGTAGGGATCCTTTGTGCCACAGTGGAGAATAAAAAAATGATGAATGAGTGCATAAAAGAATGTGTTCATCAACCCTGTTTCCGAATCCTATCTGTTCTCAGGTTCTGACTCAAAAGCTACCTCCTCAACAAGCATTTTCTTTTGTCCCCAGTCACACTGGCCAGCAAGCCCTGCATGGTCTATCCAAGTACATGTCCCATCCCATCTTGACTACACTCAGCCCTCTGTCCAGGGCTTCTTTCATTGTGAATTGAAACTATGTGTTAGGGGCTGGCGTTGTGCAGCAGGTTAAGCAACCCTGTGTTGAATCCAGCATCTCATATCGAAGCACCAATTTGAGTCCTGGCTGCTCGGCTTCCAACTCTCTGCTAATGCTTCTTTGCAGGCAACAGAAGATGGCCCAAGTGCTTGGGTCCCTACCATCCATGTGGGAGACCTGGATGGAGTTTCTGGCTCCTGGCTTGGGCCTGGCCCAGCCCTAGCTGCTCAGCCATTTGGGAAATGAATGAAGGGATGGAAACACACACACACACTCTCTCTCTTTTACCTACTTCCTTCCTTATATGTTGCTCTGACTTTCAAAATAAATAAATCCGCCCCTCTGTAAAGATTTTATTTGTTTGAGGGGCAGAGGTATAGAGAGAGGGAGAGACAGAGAGAAGTCTTTTATCTCCTGGTTCACTCCCCAATGGCATCAAAGGCTGGAGCTGGGCTGATCTGAAGCTAGGAGCCAGGAGCTTCTTCTGGGTCTTTCACTTGGGTGCAGGGGCCCAAACCCTTGGGCCATCTTCCACTTGCTTTCCCCAGCCTTTAGCAGGGAGGTGGATCAGAAGTGGAGCATCTGGGACTCAAACTGGCACCTTCATGGTATGTTGGTACTGCAAGCAGAGGCTTAACTTATGGCACAGTGCTGGCCCCAATAAATCATTTCTAAAAAAGGAAAATATTTTAAAAAATTGCATGGGTACAGAAAATGCACACTTTTTTTCCGTGTCATTACTCCCTAAACAATACAGCATAATAGCTATATACCTAACACTCACATTGTCTCAAGTATAACCAGCAACCTGGAGATGAGTTAGAGTATGAGGAGAGACCTGTGGAGGATACATGCAAATTCTGTGGCATCTTGAGCATCTTTGGAGGGGCCCTGGAACCAGTTCCCCAGGGGTTACAAGCACGCCCCCCAGTTTCCTCCTGCCCCTGCTCTTAACTCTATGGCTCCATTTGTTTGGCCTCCTCCTTACTGCTGCTTCTGGCACCCAGGAAGTGATCGATTTGTATTTGTTAAACAAATTCATGACCGTGACCTTTTCCTCTTCTGTATCTTTCTTAACAAAATCTGTTTTGTTCTGTAGGTTTGTATCTGTCTTATCTCCCCTACTCTTAAGCAAATCGGGTCACCTTACTCATTCTGATATAACCCCTGGTGCTAGGTACAAGGCTTGGTATGAAGCAATAACAAATACTACAGTAAAAACAGGAAGAGCCATCGCTGTAGGCTTATCCTGGATTAAACATTTGTAGGTGTCACTTAACTTCTACAGGTTACGTGTCCTGTATCCAAAATGCATCTTGGAACCAGGAGTGTCTTGGATTTTGGAATATTTGCATATACATATGAGAGAGTCTTCAAAAACTTAATTGAAACTGCATGTTATGAAAAGACTGTGCAGGCCGGCGCCACGGCTCACTAGGCTAATCCTTCACCTTGCAGTGCCAGCACACCAGGTTCTAGTCGTGGTCGGGGCACCGGATTCTGTCCAGGTTGCCCCTCTTCCAGGCCAGCTCTCTGCTGTGGCCCGGGAGTGCAGTGGAGGATGGCCCAAGTGCTTGGGCCCTGCACCCCATGGGAGACCAGGATAACTACCTGGCTCCTGCCATCGGATCAGTGCGGTGCGCTGGCCACAGCGCGCTGGCCGCGGCGGCCATTGGAGGGTGAACCAACGGCAAAGGAAGACCTTTCTCTCTCTCTCTCTCTCACTGTCCACTCTGCCTGTCAAAAAAAAAAAAAGAAAAAGAAAAAAAGAAAAGACTGTGCATGGATTTCAAAAATTTTTGCACCAAAGTAAACTTATCTTTTAATTCCATTTTTCCACAAACTTTCTGAAGTTCTCTTATAAGATACATTGAAGATGAGACCCATGTCCAAGTATAAAATCCATTTATGTTTCCTGTGCACCTTACACATGTTTTATGAAATTATGTAAATAATGTGGTGCATGACACAGAGCTCCATGGTGTGAACTTTCCTACTCGGGTCATATGGTGTTCAAAACATTTCAGGTTTTGGAGCACTTCTGGTTTCAGATTTTTGGATCAGGGAAGCTCAACCTATGTATTTTTATTTATTTATTAATTTAATTTATTTTATTTGAAAGTCACAGTTACACAGAGAAGGAGAGGCAGAGAAAGAGAGAGAGAGACAGACAGACAGAGAGGTCTTCCATCCGCTGGTTCACTTCTCAATTGGCCACAACAGCTGGAGCTCCACCAATCCAAAGCCAGGAGCCAGGAGCCTCTTCTGGGTCTCCCACACAGTCTCCCACATGGTGCAGGGGCCCAAGGACTTGGGCCATCTTCTACTGCTTTCCAAGGCCACAGCAGAGAGCTGGATTGGAAGTGGAGCAACTGGGCCTCGAACCAGCACCCATATGGGATGACGGCACTGCAGACGACGGCTTAATCGGCCACACCACAGTGCTGGCCCCTAAGATCTATTTATTTGGAAGTCAGAGTTACACTGAGAAAGAAGGAGAGGTGGAGAGAGAGAGAGAGAGAGAGAGAGAGAGAGAGAGAGATCTTCTATCCACTGGTTCACTCCCCAGTTGGCTGCAATGGCCAGAGCCAGGAGCTTCCTCCAGATCTTCCCACATGGGTGTAGGGGCCTGAGGACTTGGGCCATCTTCTACTGCTTTCCCAGGCCAGAGCAGAGAGCTGGATCGGAAGTAGAGTAGCCGGGACACAAACTGGTGCCCATATGGAATGCCGGCACTGCAGGCAGCAGCTTTACCCCCTATGCAATAGTGCCATCCCCTCAACCTATATATTTAAACGCTGGTGCAGATACCTGTGAGTGTATGAATCCATGTAAGGGACCCCATATTGCTAGTCCCCATATTGCTCAGTCTTAGTTTAAGTAACTTGTCATATTGCTAATAGTTAAAAGTCATATTGCTAATAGGTGACATAATAGAGAAGTGGAATCCTAAATTATATCAGATCTAGAGTTCTCAAATGTGTCCCAATCCATAGGGGCCAAGCCATTTTCATAATAATATTGGACATTGTTGGCCTTTTTCATTCTCCTGGGTGTGCCCCAGGTGTGTCACGTGATACCAAAACACCTTGAATGCAGAAACAAAAAAGAGAATCCAGCCACTTCAATTAAGGGTGACATTAGAGATTTTCAAAATTGTAAAAATGATGTCAGTTTTTTGTTTGGGAAGTATAGTTATTTTTCATAAAATATGTCATTTATGTTCATATGTAATATATTCATATTATCTTAGGTTAACTATTTTTAAAATGATTCATGTTGCTTTGTTTTTCTTAAAAGATTTAATTTTTAGGCCGGCGCCGCGGCTCACTAGGCTAATCCTCCGCCTAGCGGTGCCGGCACACCGGGTTCTAGTCCCGGTCGGGGCGCCGGATTCTGTCCCGGTTGCCCCTCTTCCATGGCCAGCTCTCTGCTGTGGCCAGGGAGTGCAGTGGAGGATGGCCCAGGTGCTTGGGCCCTGCACCCCATGGGAGACCAGGAAAAGCACCTGGCTCCTGGCTCCTGCCATCGGATCAGCGCGGTGCGCCGGCCGCAGCGCGCCGGCCGCGGCGGCCATTGGAGGATGAACCAACGGCAAAGGAAGACCTTTCTCTCTGTCTCTCTCTCTCACTGTCCACTCTGCCTGTCAAAAAAAAAAAAAAAAAAAAAAAAAAAGATTTAATTTTTAGAGATTTTTTTGTTTAGTTATTTGAAAGGCAGAGTTCCAGAGAGAGGAGAGACAGAGAGAGAGGTCTTCCATCTCTCGGTTCACTCCCCAAATGGCAAATGGCAGCAACAGCTGGGGCTGGGCCAGGCTGAAGCCAGGTGGGTGCAGGGGCCCATGCACTTGGGCCATCTCTTGCCGCCTTTCCCAGGCACATTAGCAGGGAGCTGGATTGGAATTGGGCCTTACAGGATGTCCGTGTCACAGGCGACAGCTTTACCCGCTGTGCTACAGCGCCAGCTCCACCCACTTCAATTTCTAACATGGTCAATATTGACAGATGGAAATTAACAGAAACTGAAACCCCTGGGGGTCCTCCGTGCTGTTGCCCTGTGACAGAAGTGCATTTTGGAGCTGAGACCATGTGGGTCTTGTGACTTCTGGAGGGCGCAAGTAGGAATGCGAGATCATTGTCTCCAGAAAAGAGGGCCGTGTGTGGGGCCTTTCTCCAGGCCGAGTCCTGAGCGGCCTTGGCTACCTGGATTTATTCTGCTTTTATCCGCTCTGTGACCTTCAGGAAACTTCCCTCCTGTCTAGGGCTCACACACAGTCCCAGTCCCAGTCCCCTTCAGGACCCCAGGCTCATTATTTCCTTCCTGTTTTGTTTCTGTGATGGCTCAGTTTTTGCCTCACCCCAAAACGTCCTGGGCCAGGGAGGAGCCTGGCGTTTGTATCACTCATCAAAAATTCAGTTCCACCGAAACTTTGCTCCCAGTGAAGTGAAACAAACAAGTGAACAAAACAAACCAAAAAGATTTCCTCCTATGTAATTATGTCTAAGAGCTTCTGTGTTTGGCCGGTGGCCCCTCCTTTCAGGGGAGGAGCTTCTTGTGGGGGTGGCGCAGGCGCAGGGACTTCATCACAAATCACTGGGCAGTGAAGACAATGTATGGTTTAGGTTTAGGATGGAGATCACCTTAGGGAGCTCCGAGTGTTGATTATTTCCCACTCTGACACCGTGTCCTAGGTTGGCAGAATAGATTAAGAATACTAACTGGCCTCTGTCACTTTACAGAAACAATTGGCAAATCCATATGTACGATAAACTAAGATGCATTGTATATGATATGCGGTATACATACTGGGGACACTCGATGCGTTCTATTTGTTGGTGCTTAGTTGGTGATTACTTTTTTTTTTGTTTGTTTTTGTTTTTTGTTATTTTCCCA
The DNA here is from genome assembly GCF_964237555.1 of Oryctolagus cuniculus. NCBI lineage: Eukaryota > Metazoa > Chordata > Mammalia > Lagomorpha > Leporidae > Oryctolagus > Oryctolagus cuniculus. Next base: position 55,746,391 of record NC_091449.1, read on the forward strand.
CGCTGATGCCTTTGGAGAAAGGAGGTAAATGTTGATGCTGTTCCCAGCCAGGTCACCTGTTTGCTGTGTGATCCTTGGCCAGTCTTCTCCTGGGTCTCCATGACCCACATCCATCACAACACAGGGTGAGACTTGCCTTAGAGGGGCAGTCGGGCAGGAAACACAAGACCTAGGCAGCAAAGTCTTTGGAAAGTTGACTGTGCTATTCAACCCCTAAGTGGTATTATTAACTATTCCGCATACTTAATTCCCAAGAAACAAGAAGGAAACAAGAAACAAGGTCTTGGCTCCACTTTCCAGCTTGGAACAATAACACTGCAAAGAACACTCTCAGAGCAAGTCAGTGGCTGAGCTGGTTCTAGCTACCTGACCCAGCCCTCTTCAAAGCTGGAGATCAGCTGTCAGTGCTGTTCCACGAGGGAGCAGCAGCGTGGACAGTTCTAAGGGAATGCATCTCCAGACCCCAGACTTGGTGTGCATCTTCTGAGAGCCACACTCCTTGTGCTTTACAAGAGGTGTGCACACTCTTAACCTGCTCTCAGTTGCTCCAGGGACCTAAAACCTCTTGGATACCAAACAAAGGGACACTTTGGAATATGGATTTCTGAAAAAACTTTTAATAATTAATCAAAGGGAGAGGAGAAAACTTGCCTACCATTTGTCTTCCATTGTCACATGTTTCCTATTGTGAGAATTGGCTGCCAAGAGCTATTCTTTCTTCTTTTTTGTAAAGATTTACTTACTTGAGTGGTGGAGGGAGAGACAGAGTTACAGAAAGAGGGAGAGACACACAGAGAAAAAGGTCTTCCATGTGCTGGTTCACTTCCCAAATGTCTGCAACTGCTAGTGCTGGGCCAGGCCAAAGCCAAGAGCCAGGAGCTTCTTCCAGGTCTTCCACGTGGGTGGTGGGGTCCTAAGTACTTGGGCCATCTTCCACTGCTTTCCCAGGCATATTAATAGGAAGCTGGGGCAGCCAGAACTGAAACTGATGCCTATATGAGATTGCCCCTGTAAGCCTCAGCACCAGATCCCCCCTATTTTTTAAAATAGGTGATTGGGAATCAAATTACTAGGACGTTAAGTCTTTATGTATATATTTAAAAGAATAACAGTTTTTATCTTAAATTGCATCCTTGGCAACTATTTATACTTGTTATATAATGTTAAATATTAGCTAAAAACATATAAAAGCTGTCATGTTTTTTACAGATTCTTTTATTGAATAGAACTCACACCACATAAAATTAACCATTAACCATTTCAATAGCATTACCTTCACATGGTACGCCCATCACCTTTTTCTTCTTCTAAGACACCGACATTACTTTTTTTTGTTGTTGTTGTTGACAGGCAGAGTGGACAGTGAGAGAGAGAGACAGAGAGAAAGGTCTTCCTTTGCCGTTGGTTCACCCTCCAATGGCCGCCGCGGCCGGCACGCTGCGGCCAGCGCACCGCGCTGATCCGATGGCAGGAGCCAGGAACTTATCCTGGTCTCCCATGGGGTGCAGGGCCCAACCACTTGGGCCATCCTCCACTGCACTCCCTGGCCACAGCAGAGAGCTGGCCTGGAAGAGGGGCAACCTGGACAGAATCCGGCGCCCCGACTGGGACTAGAACCTGGTGTGCCGGTGCCGCAAGGCGGAGGATTAGCCTAGTGAGCCGCGGCGCCGGCCGCTGGCATTACTTCTAAGGGAAATTCTATACCCATTAAGTAGTTGAGTGCCAAACACTCATCTGTTTTCTGTTCCTATCAATTCACCTATTGCAGGTGTTTCATATAACTGGAAACACAGTCACCACATGTAATGAAACACAAAATGGAATCCTTCAGTGTCTGGCTTCTCTGACTTGGCATCATTTTTTGAGGTTCATCCACGTTGTAGTGCGTGTCAATATTTCGTTCCTTCATGTGGTTCAGGAACATTCAGGTGTATGAATAGACCACGTTGTATTTATTCGTTCATCAGCTGGTGGGCGTTGGGGCTATTTACACCTTTTGGTTAAGCTGACTAGTACCATTAGGGACACTTATGTACCAGTCTGTGTTTGGGGATATGCATCTAGCAGTGAACTTGCTGGTGAGACACTGTTTAACTTTTTGAGAAATTCCCAGACTTTCCCACAGTGAGCAGTCTATTTTATATTTCCCCTAGTGGTGAATAAGGATTTTCATTTCTCCACATCCTCTCCAACTCTTGTTATTTCCCATTGAAAAAAATTTGACTAACTTAGTGGGTTGGGTATGAAGTGTGGTATCTCACTGTGTTTTTGATTTGCATTTTCTTTTTTTTTTTTTTTTTTAACAGGCAGAGTGGCCAGTGAGAGAGAGAGAGACAGAGAGAAAGGTCTTCCTTTGCCATTGGTTCACCCTCCAATGGCCGCCGCGGCCGGCGCGCTGCGGCCGGCGCACCGCGCTGATCCGATGGCAGGAGCCAGGAGCCAGGTGCTTCTCCTGATCTCCCATGGGGTGCAGGGCCCAAGCACTTGGGCCATCCTCCACTGCACTCCCTGGCCACAGCAGAGAGCTGGCCTGGAAGAGGGGCAACCGGGACAGAATCCGGTGCCCCGACCGGGACTAGAACCCGGTGTGCCGGCGCCGCTAGGCGGAGGATTAGCCTAGTGAGCCGCGGCGCCGGCATGATTTGCATTTTCTTAATAACTAAGGCATTAAGCATCATTTTTATGTGCTTGCTGGCTAGGATTACCTTGTTTTACGAAACTGTCTTAGGGGATCTGAAAACAAAAAAGTCTGCAGACCATGGCTCTGAGCCTAAGCCATCGTAAGATCATGCTGAAACTGCCCAGCCCACACCACCCCCCAGAAGCCCCAGGACTTCCAGAGAGATTGTCTAAGGGACACCTCTCCCTTCCAGAAAAGCAGAACTAACAGTTTAAAAAACTCCCTTCTCAGTGGGGTGGCATAAGAGCCTGTACAGACCCAAACTACAGCTTAAAGAACAAAACCGTCCTTCTCTCCTGCCTGCTCAATGAGCGCTTCTAGGTTTTGATGACAGTATTGCAAATGCTAAGATTTAAGCCTCTGGGAGGAGATCTGAGTGCCGAGGTGAGCCCCCTTGCCCCTGGGGAGCGTCCCCTGCTGACTTGTTGGTTTGTTGTGACAACCAGAAGGGACCTCCAGCTGTGGTTCTCACGGAGACCCTGGGAAGACACCTCTGCATCAGGCTGGTGGGAAGTGAGGGAAGAGGAAGTGTTTGGGCAGTTGATGTGGCAGCTGGGCAGGGAGCTGTGAAAGTAGCCAGAGGAGGTCTCAGAATCCCGACAGCAGGGACACTGACGCAGTCTCCCCAGGTAGATTGTGAGTTCACTGAACGGCGTCCTCATGTACTCCTTAATGCAAAACGTGGCACCCACTAGGTACCTGGGAATGGGATCTGTGTGGGCCGAGTGCTCCTTCTGCATCCGCCCCATGGCTCGCCTCTGCCTGATGAGGCGTCTTTGCCTTTGCAGTGGGTGGTCAGCTTGTCCCCTGGCATGACCCACTGTCCTCCCCGCCTCCACCCCGCACCTATGCAAGGCTTTCTCTGGTTATCATTTCTCCGTCCTTTTCCACCTTTGCAAACCACATTGGCATCTTTCATCTGTTTTCGTCTCCTTTGTCATTCTCTTGTCCCTGTGGGTTTTCAAGCTTTTGTTGTTTTACTGTTACGTTATGGGGCTCAAGAAATACTTGTGTCTAATCCGCTCATGTTTCATAAGCAACTTTTCTTCAGAATCACCCACTCCATGGAGTGTAATACTCTGAAACCGTTAGGTAGAGTAATATTCATTCACCTGTCCGGGCGTGTCAAGTGTTTCGGGCAATACAGAATGTTGAGGCCAGCGCTGTGGCTCACTAGGCTAATCCTCTGCCTGCGGCGCCGGCACTCCGGGTTCTAGTCCCGGTTGGGGCGCGGGATTCTGTCCTGGCTGTTCCTCTTCCAGTCCGGGTCTCTGCTGTGGCCCGGGAGGGCAGTGGAGGATGGCCCAAGTGCTTGGGCCCTGGGAGACCAGGAAGAAGCACCTGGCTCCTGGCTTCGGATCGGCGCAGCGCGCCAGCCGTAGCAGCCATTTGGGGGGGTGAACCAATGGAAGGAAGACTTTTCTCTCTGTCTCTCTCTGTCTAACTCTGCGTGTTAAAAAAAAATACAGAATATTGAATGGAAAAGGCGAGCCGCAGGTTGGGATGTAAGCGGGAACTTCAGAAAGTTTGTGGAAAATGTGTATTGTGGAAAAGCAATACATGATTTCAACTTTTTCATACCAAAACAAGTTTATCTTTTACTTCTACTTTTCCCTGAAGTTTTTGAAGTATCCTGGTATGATATGACCCCATTTGCATTTAAACATTTAAAATGTTATATGTATACATACAATTATACATATTGCATACATATATCTTCTTTAGAATTATCTGAGACAATATAAATCAATATCAGAGCAGATCTGCAGAGCCAATTGGAGATTTTCTTTTTTAAAAAAGATTTTTATTTAGCTGAAAGTTAGAGTCAGAGTGAGAAGTAGAGAAATCCTCCCTCTGCTGGTTCACTCCCAGTGACTGCAGTGGCTGGCTCTGGGCCAAGCTAAGTCAGGAGCAAGGAACTCCAGCCAAATATACCATGTGGGTGACAGGGACCCAAGCACTCGCGCCGTCTTTCACGCTTTCCCAGGTGCATTAGCAGGGAGCTGGATCAGAAGTTTAGCAGCCAGGTCTGGAACCAGCACCCATATAGGATGCTGGCATTGCAGGTGGCAGCTTAAAACTGTTACACCGGCCGGCGCCGTGGCTCACTAGGCTAATCCTCCACCTTGCGGTGCCAGCACACTGGGTTCTAGTTCCGGTGGGGGCGCCGGATTCTGTCCAGGTTGCCCCTCTTCCAGGCCAGCTCTCTGCTGTGGCCAGGGAGTGCAGTGGAGGATGGCCCAAGTGCTTGGGCCCTGCACCCCATGGGAGACCAGGATAAGTTCCTGGCTCCTGCCATTGGATCAACGCGGTGTGCCGGCCGCAGCGCACCGGCCGCGGTGGCCATTGGATGGTGAACCAACGGCAAAGGAAGACCTTTCTCTCTGTCTCTCTCTCTCACTGTCCACTCTGCCTGTCAAAAATAAATAAATAAATATATAAAACTGCTACACCACAGGGACAGCCCTGGAGATTTTCATTTGCTAACAATATCTAGGAGGTTCTGGTTTGAAAATATAGACATTTTACTAGACGTAACATTTACTTGGGGAGCCGACGCTGTGGTGTAGCAGATGAGACCCTAGCCCGTGGTGCTGGCATCCCATATGGGTACTGGTTCAAGTCCCGGCTACTCCACTTCCAATCCAGCTCTCTGCTATGACCTGGGAAGGTCATGGAGGATGGCCTGAGTCTTTGGACCCCTGCACTAGCATGGGAGACCTGGAGGAAGCTCCAGGCTCCTGGCTTTGCATCAGCCCATCTCCGGCCATTGTGGCCATTTGGGGAGTGAACCAGTGGATAGAAGATCTCTTTGTCTCTCTCTGCCTCCACCTCTCTGTAACTCTCTACATTTCAAATGAATAAATAAATCTTAAAAGAAAAAAAAAAACCATATTTACTTGCAGACCTGAAAGGCAGTGAGCATCATTCCCAGGGGTTGTACAACTGGTGTGGCCCTTCCCTGGGGATCCCGCACAGGGAGCAGCTGCCACTGGCATAGAGAAGTGAGGGTTCACTTGGAAAGGAGTTGCTTCTCCCAGGTGTGTTTCCAAGTGGCCTGTGCCCCAGGGTGTGTTTGTTTGACTGTTGGCTCGTAATCCTCCTGAACTGTCCTAGGGAGGCCAGCGTGGAAGGAGAGTAACAAGCAGCAAACCTTTGTGCAGATGTCCATTCCTGCATGTTGTGGGGAGCCTGGGCTTTCTCGCAAAGGCAAGCAGCTCTTCCTGCTCCCAGCCACCCTCGATTCCTAAGCCAGTCAAACAAGGAGAAGTGGAGGATTTTTCAGTTCAAGTTTAGTCTCACAGCATTGAAAGGCATTCAGCCACATGTTCAAATAATGACCCGGCAGTACATCTCTAGAGGTCCTGAAACGTGGCTACCTGAAACTTGAATCACCAGGGGAGGTTGGCAAAACCACATGCCCAGGCTGGACCACTACCCATAGATCCTTGGCACTACTGACATTTGGGCTGCTGCCCTGTGCATTGTGGGATGTTTGGCAACATCCCTGGGCTCTACCTGCTGGATGCTGGGAGCACCTTCCCCCAGTTGTACCCACCAGAAAACATTGCCATGTGTTTCCTGGGGGAAAGGGGCAGCCACCCAGCGAGCACTCACTACTGTTGGGCTGGGACACGGGCATCACGGTTTCTGAAAAGTTCTCAGATGAGCCTAACGCAGTCAAGGTTGAGAACCAGTGCTCTTACGGAGTTTCCTGTGGGAAGTGGGTCCTGGTGGAGAGTCCCAGGAATTTTGGAGTAGGTTCTTAGGAACTGTGATTTCCTGCTGGTTCAGTAAGATGGGAATATTCTGGTCCAGATACGCAGCTCCACTCATCCTGTCTAGTAAGTGTGTGTTGCTTATGTCAAGGGGACTTTGGAAAACTGTGAGCAAGCTGAGAAGCTGGCGAAGCCAGCCGAGCTGGTGGCTGACAGAACACCTTATGCAGAACAAGGGGGTTGGGCTAGGGAAAGAAAGGTCTGAGCAGGAGAGGACCACAGGGTGAACATCGTTGGCACCTAACTGAAAATCTACTCTTGTCTGTAGAGCCCCTGCAGATCGTGGTCCTGTGCTAGGAATCTATTTCCATGTCACCAAGTGGGAGTATGTCTAAGGGAAGGCGAGGGGTTTTCAGAATGTTTATGGAAAATGTTCATGAAGAAGCTGTGCATGGATTTCAAAACTTTTGCACCAAATTACACATCTTTTAATTCCATTTTCCATGAATGTATTGAAGTGCCATCACCATCATACTCATCATCATCATCATAAAAAATAGGACTAGCTTAAGAACAAGCTTGTTGAGGCCGGTGCTGTGGCATAGCGGGTAAATCCGCCTTCTGCAGTGCCGGCATCCCATATGGGCGCCAATTCAAGTACTGGCTGTTCCGTTTCCAATCCAGCTCTCTGCTATGGCCTGGGAAAGCAGTAGAAGATGGCCCACGTCCTTGGGCCCCTGCATCCACGTGGGAGACCTGGAAGAAGCTTCTGGCTGCTGGCTTCAGAACAGCCCTGCTCTGGTCATTGTAGCCATTTGGGAAGTAAACCAGTGGATGGAAGATTCCCTCTCTCTCTCTCTCTCTCTCTCTGTGTGTGTGTGTGTGTGTGTGTGTGTGCCTCTGCCTTTCTGTATCTCTGCCTTTCAAAAAATAAATAAATCTTAAAAAAAAAAAAGAACAAGCTTGTCAATGCTTCTGCATCGTGTTCTGAACCCAACTGTTGTATATAGGTGTTTCTATGTTTTGTAGTGGGAACTGTAAGTTGGTTCACACAATACCCTTTCCATCCTCTTTCTAGTTTGGGAGCCAGAGAGTGAAACTTGATTCCCATATTCCTTTGCTGTCGGGATGAGCTGGGAGATAGAACTTTGGTCTATAAGGATGTGGGCCTCTGAGATTTATTCTTTACTACTCAAGAGTCATCAAATTGAACTGTCTAAACATGTCAAGTTCATTGTACATTAATTCTATCTTAATGATACAAAGATGAGTCATTATTGTTTTAAATTTTTTACTTATTTTATTTATCTGATAGAGGGAGAGGGAGCTCCTCTCTGTTTATTCACTCCTCAAATGCCTGCAATAGCCAGGGTTGGGCCTGGCCAAGGCCAGGAGCTGGGAACTCCATCCAGGTCTCCTACATGGGTGGCAGGGCCCCAGGTACCTGTTGCCTCCCAGGGTGAGCATTAGCAGGAAGCTGAGATTGGGAGTGGAGCTGGAACTCTAACCTAGCTACTCCAATGTGGAACTCACACCCAGCTACTCCAATATAGTATGCTGATATCCCAAGCAGGATCTTAACTTCCACAACAAATGCCTCTTTCCAAACAGCCGTTATTAGTAAAATTTAGACAAATTATAAATTGGAAAAATTTTTTGGCCCTGCAGGAAGTTGAGGTGAGAATTCTGACTGGAAAAGCAGCACTCAGATGTCATTCTTTAATTTCAGGTAGCTTGCAGAGCCAGAGATTTATCCAGAAGATAATGGATTCCTCAGTGTGCTGTGTAAACACAGCTGCCACTCAGCAGTGCTGTTTGATGTTCAGAACAGGAGGTTGGAGCGGTTAGAGGTGGCTAACTTTCCCTTCTCTTGATGCCAGAATTTGGCCTCATTCTGCAAGGGCAACACTTTAGAGTGATCACTGATGTTTTTCCAAGAGGCAACAAATAAGATCATTTTGCCTGGTATCAGAGCACATCAGCTCACAGAAATCAACTGTGTGGAAACAGATTCAAGCTACTTTGGAAAAGACCCAAGGTCAGATTTTTTTTTTTTTTTTTTTTTTTTTTACAGGCAGAGTGGACAGTGAGAGAGAGAGACAGAGAGAAAGGTCTTCCTTTGCTGTTGGTTCACCCTCCAATGGCCGCCGCGGCTGGCGCGCCGCGCTGATCCGATGGCAGGAGCCAGGAGCCAGGTGCTTTTCCTGGTCTCCCATGGGGTGCAGGGCCCAAGCACCTGGGCCATCCTCCACTGCACTCCCTGGCCACAGCAGAGGGCTGGCCTGGAAGAGGGGCAACCGGGACAGAATCCGGCGCCCTGACCGGGACTAGAACCCGGTGTGCCGGCGCCGCTAGGCGGAGGATTAGCCTAGTGAGCCGCGGCGCCGGCCCCAAGGTCAGATCTTTAAGATGGAACAGGAAATAGGACTGCAAATCACACACTAGATGTAAACTTCGGATCCACCCTTGGAGAAGATGAGAAGGCCTTAGGAATGAACAAAGGCCCCCAAGAGACAAGAATTGGCTCTGAGCAGGATTAAAGACCACCCCCTCCCCCATCAGAAAAAGCATGCGCAGGAATGCACTGCTCAGGGTAACAGGCTTGGTGGAAAACAGGGACTGAAAGATGTGTTGCAAATCTATGTCAAACTGCTGAAACACTTGAGCAAAACCACAGGAAGCTCAGGGAACTGGGAGACTCTGAAAAAGAAGAGAACAGTGCCAGAACCCTGTGTCTAGGAAACAGGCCCCAGAAGCCAAGGCAACTCTCCCTGTGCTGACTCTGCCTGCACTCCAGGATCTTCCAGGGGCTGGTGGCTCCTGGGGAATTTGTCATCTGTTTCCAGCATCTGAATCTGCAAGAAAAAGGAACCTCCCACAGATGGAACGTGAAAGAATACTGAACAAGAACAGCTGACACCTTGAAGAGACGAACGAAACAGCTAACGTGCGTGCAGCTCCGAGTGAAGTGGCAGTTGGGTCCGAAACTTGCCGGAGCAATGACGTCTCTGCAAGCACACTGACCGCAGGCCCTGAAGTTTCTGTGAGCACACTGACCACAGGCCTGCCTCCCTCCCTCCTCATTTGATTACACTGCAGAAACCCACAGAGGATGACCTGGCCTCCACAGAGTTCAGTATGACATCAGTCTTAACGGAAAGTCACCCCTTCGCCTCCCCTGAAAAACCAGGGGCCTTGCTACAGTGTTTCTCCACCATCATGAAAACCAACTCACGGGTAGAATTTATCCCAACGACGCGCCATCTTTTTGCAGGAAGACGATATTCCAGTCAGCCCAAAGTCTCTCTCTAAAGTTGTCATGAACTCTACCAAATGGGTGGAGAGAACAGGTGCTTTCCTATGATGGAAGTTGGATGTGGCTTTTTTTTTTTTTTTTTTTTTAAGATTTATTTATTTATTTGAGAGGCAGAGTTACAGACACAGAGAGGAAGAGATAGAAAGGGAGGGCTTCTGTCTGCTGGATCACTCCCCAAATAGCCAAACAAGCTAGAGCTGTGCTGGTCCAAGGCCAGGAGCCGGGAGATTCTTCTGGGTCTCCCATGCTAGCGCACTTGGGCCATCTTCCCCTGCCGCCCGGAGCACATTAGCAGGGAGCTGGGGGCTTGACCTACTACACCACAGGGCTGGTACCATGTTGTTGATTCTTGATCGACTGAAGAGACAAATCTGCCAAATGCAGGATGAGAATCTTGTTTGGATCATGATTCAAACAAAGCACCTAAAAAAGATTTTGTTTTAAGACAACAAGGGAGGCCGGCGCCACAGCTCAAGAGGCTAATCCTCTGCCTAGTGGCACCGGCACACCGGGTTCTAGTCCCGGTTGGGGCGCCAGATTCTGTCCCAGTTGCTCCTCTTCCAGGCCAGCTCTCTGCTATGGCCCGGGAGTGCAGTGGAGGATGGCCCAAGTCCTTGGGCCCTGCACCCCATGGGAGACAAGGAGGAGAAGCACCTGGCTCCTGGCTTCAGATCAGCGCGGTGCGACGGCTGCGGTGTCCATTGGAGGGTGAACCAACGGCAAAGAAAGACCTTTCTCTCTGTCTCTCTCTCACTGTCCACTCTGCTTGTAAAAAAAAAAAAAAAAAAGACAACAAGGGAAACTTTTCTGTGCTTGCATATTGGGATATTCTGAATTATTGTTAATAGTAATGTATTTGTGTTTAATCCTTTTTTTTTTGAGAGATACATGAAAGTATTGGTAGGGAAAATGGTATGATGTCGGAGATTTACTTTAAATAGTCCAGCAAAACAAACCAGCAATAACACAAACGTGTGTGTGTGTGTTTGTAGGAGCAGATGCAGTGCAAAGGGGATCATTGTTGAAGCTGATTATGATGGATTGGTACAGGGAGCTTTGCTATGCTACCTTATCTACTATGTGATTTTGTTTTAGTCTAAAAAATGTTTAAAAATTAAAGAAGAAAAAATGAAAGGAAAAAGATCTCCAGGCAACACTAAAATAATAAATATGTACACACATATATATTTGAAATATTGGTATATGCATATTTGTAAGGGTAAGTGGGACCCCAGGATTTTCTTTATTTCTCTCTCTCTCTCTTTTTTTTTAAGATTTATTTATTTGAAAGGCAGAGTTACAGAGAGACAGAGGTAGAGAGAGAGAGAGAGAGAAAGGTCTTCCATCTGCTGGTTCACTCCCCAGCTGGCTGCAGCGGCCGGAGCTGCACGGATCTGAAGCCAGGAACCAGGAGCTTCTTCTGGGTCTCCCAGGCAGGTGCAGGGGTCCCAGTACTTGAGCCATCTTCTACTGCTTTCCCAGCCATAGTAGAGAGCTGGATTGGAAGTGGAGTAGCTGGGACTCGAACCAGTGTCCATATGGGATGCTGACACTGCAGGCAGCAGCTTTATACTGTGCCATGGTGCCAGCCCAACCCAGGATTTTCATTTACGAAAGGTCAAAAGAACACAGCTAGCTGGGAACAAAATATGAAGGCTGATTATTATGTCTTCCAGAACATTCCACCAGGTGGTGCTCTTGTAGTCTTTTTTTTTTTTTTCCCCCCGCCAAACAGCGGTTTAGACCCGATTGGACTCTCATTCCATAAAGCTACCTCTGTGCCTTCCAAGACCCTGCTGTCTCCTGGTTGTGCATGTAGCTCTCTGATCTTGAGCCTGTGTCGCGAGTAAGCTCTTCTTTTTTCCTGTTTCCACCTGAAGTGTCATAGGGTTCTTTGCTTAACTCACAGGTGCCGTCAGTGATCTCAAACACTGTGGTGTGCAGTCACCCGAGGGACACACAGACAGGGACACACAGACAGCACAGAGGTGTAGACCCTGTCCCCTTTCAATGAGATGAGACCCCTGAACTGCCTGTTGGCTCTGTGTGATCACATCTGGTCGTAGGTATGGCTGTGTCCACTCCAGCCCTGTTGCCGCCCTGTGCTCTCCCCTGACCTCCAGATGCGTGTCTAGCTGGATGGGCTTACTGGCATCAACACCAAAAGCTCATTATTGCTTGTCCGCTTCTCCCCCTGAAACCCACAATCTATGCAGTCATCCAAGGAAAAACCTCGTGTAATTTTACACTTCATCCTCTGCCTTATGAAATACAGCTTTGATTCTTAAAATGGTTGACATTCACTGAATGCTAAGTAGAACAAGTGGTGCTTTGAGATGCTTCTGCAAACCCATAAAAGGCAAAGTGTAAGCACTTTGCAAACCTTTGTGGCTGTCTCAGCCAGGGCTCAGGTATCCAGTGACCCAGCACATCCACTCATGAGCATACCCAAGAGGAACTGAGAGCTTATTTCACCAGAGTGTGTGGGGGATCTTCATAGCACTGTTATTTATAATAACCTCAAAGTGAAAACGATCTAAATGTCCACCACAGTAGTTTCTTGAGGGTAAAAAGCTGGTTTATTCAAACAACAAAATGTTACGCAACAGTAAAAAGTTAACTATTGTTGTTTGCAATGGGTGAATTTCATAGAGAAATATTGAGTGGGAGAGACCAGCCATATACTTTATGGTTACATTTATTTGAAGTTTTCAAACAGGCAAAATTAATCTAAGGTGATGGAGATGAGAATAATAGGATACAAGAGAAATGGCTGGGGTGCTCTGAACATTCCATGTCTTGATTTTGGTAGAGTTACATCTGTATTCATGAAATTTAAGATTTGTGCACTTTCCTGTATTTAAGTTACACTGTGACCAAAAAAAAAAAAAACCAATTAATTTAAAAATGTATGTTTACCATAAGTCAGACACCAAAATAAGTGCTTTTCATATATTGTTTAATCCTCCCAACAGCATACATAGTGGGTGGCCATACAAACATTTCATAAGCGAGGAAACTGAAAGCAGAGATAATTTAAGTAACTTGTCCAAAATCAGAGTTAAGTGGAAGCTTGAGAAAATCACCTTGTCTTCACGTGTTTCTGTTTCTTGACTGTCAGCCAGAAGAATGCATTTCTAAGGTGGTGATGGCGTTGTGTGCGTACACGGGAGCCACACTCTTGTGGTTTGGCTTCTGGCTGTGCCGCATGTGAGCTGGGCATGATCTGGAGCATCCTATCTAATCCTTGTGTTCGGTTTTCTCATCTGTAACATGGGAGTAATGGTCCATCTTTTATGGTTCCATGACCTTAATTTCAGAACTCTCTCTCTCTTTTAAAGATTTATTTATTTATTTATAAGGCAGAGTTTCAGAGAGACAGAGGAGAGAGGGAGAGAGGGAGGGGGTAGGGAGAGAGGGAGGAGGTGGGGAGAGAGGGAGGGGATGGGGAGCGAAGGGGGGGATGGGGAGAGGGGGAGAAGGGGAGAGGGGGAGAGAGAGAGAGAGAGATATTAGTCTTGCATCCTCTGGTTCACTTCCCAAATGGCTGCCCAGAGATGGGCCTATCTGAAGCCAGGAGCCAGGAGCTTCTTCCAGGTCTCCCACATGGGTGCAGGAGCCCAAGGACTTGGGCCATTTTCGATTGCTTTCGCAGGCCAAAGCAGAGTGCTGGATTGGAAGTGGAGCAGCTGGGACTTGAACTGGTGCCCATATGAGATGCCGGCACTGCAGGAGGCAGCTTTACCCTCTATGCCACAGCGCAAGCCCCTCCCCTCTCTTACTGAAAAGGTTGAGGTCAGAGAACTTGGGTCCACAATGTGAGAACACAGAAAGGCATTTTGGAACCTGAAGCACCATCTAGGGGATTATTTCAGAAAGTCAGTTTGATATGGTGGAAAGTATCTAGGGTTTAGGATTGGAGATCAGGTTTAACACTCTTTAAAAAATTTGTTTTTATTGGGGCTGGCACTGTGGTGCAGTGGGTTAAGCTGCTGCCTGTGACACCGTGTCCCATATGAGCACCAGTTCAAGTCCTGGCTGCTCCACTTCTAATCCAGTTGCCTGGTAGTGTCCTAGGGAGGCAGCCAAGGATGGCCTAAGTACCTGGGCCCCTGCCCTACAAATAGGAGACCTTGGATGGAGTTCCTGGTTCCTGGCTTCTAACTAGTCCAGCCCTGGCTGTTGTAGCTATTTGGGGAATGACCCAGCAGATGGAAGAGATCTCTTTCTCTCTCTCTCTCTCTTCTTCTTCTCTAACTCTGCCTTTCAAATAAATAACTCTTTAAAAAAAACTGCATTTATCTGAGATGCAGAGACACAAGGAGGAAGATGAGGACACAAACACACCTCAAGAGCGAGCACATGAAGGCTCCTCAGACCATGAGCCTGGGCCAGGAGCCAGGAACTCAATCCAGGCCTGCTGCATGGGTAAGAGGAGCCCAGTTACTTGAGACATCATCACCAGCTCCCAGGATCTGCACTAGTAGGAAGCTGTATTCAGGAGCGAGCTGGGCATAGAACCCCAGTACCACAATGTGGGACACAGGCCAACCCCTGGAATAAAAGTACACCCCAGGTTTAAGTTAACTTGCTCTCTGTTATTTGCTGTGGCCTTAGTGAAACTCCCTGATTTTTGATTTTCTATTGTATGTGATTTACTCTAAATTGAGTGTCTACATTGTATCTCTGTTGTTTATATGAGTAATATATTTATTTATGTCTGACCATTCATCCCTGTTACAGATTATGAACCTAGTTATGGATGCTGCTCTAGAAACTGGGAATACAGTAATGGATAAAAACATTCTTCCTTGAGGCATTCGCATTCTGTACAAAGCCCGAGAGTTGTTTTTGATGCCTTGGTTTATGCCCCCTTTTGCCTGGACAAACGTTGCCACAGTCCCTGATGCCAGGCTGTGCTCCTCACCTGTGTGTCACCCTGGTGTAAAGACGGAGCTCCAGTTCCCTGCTGTGCCACGATCCTGACAGTAACCACAGAGGCTCTGACTTCCTCCTGGCCGGAGCTCACTTTCGTAGCCCTACAAAACCACAGACATCAGCACCCCAGAGCTGTCTCTGTGTCCAGGCATCAGATAGCTTTGTGCTCTTCTTTATAAATCATTTAGAAAGCGGCAAGGGCAACGTGGATTCCATGGTAGTGGCAAATCATGGTCTTAACAGTGCAGGGAATTAGGACACCTGGCGTGGTCGTACCTGACTGCCTCGTGTTACAGAAGAGAAACCACTGCACATGATACGCCTCCTTTATCCTGGTGTCACACTTAGTTCCAGGCAAAAGGTCCACACTGCGGGGACTCCCAGTTGGACCGAGGTCAGGCTAGGGGTGCCAGTAGCAAGGCAGCTTTAGCCTGGTATTGTTGGGGCTGAGCTCTAAGAAGGGCACGTGGGATTCTGCTGATCGCACTGTCTGCTTCATCTCAAAGTGGCTTTGTGCAGAGTGCCAAGAGATGTTAAGGCCCTCCGTAGCTGAGTTGAAGTAGTGGGGACAGAGACAAAAGCCAGGGTCTTGGTACAAAGGTGGGCAGGAAGCCTCCTCCATCACTGTGAGATTTCAGATATGCCTTATATTTCCAGGACTCAGTTTCCTCGATAGAAAGATGGAATGATCCTGATGTGAAGAAAGTGGAGTCTCCAAACATTTTGTTCTTTGTCAAGCAAAAGCCACTGAGGCAGAGTAAACCCTGGCAATTATGGAGCACTCTGCAAGCTAAGCCTGTGTGAGGAAAAGGAAGAAGGCGTGGCACTGTGGCACAGGAGTTAAAGCTCCAGCCTGTGGTGCCGCATCCCATGTGGGCGCCAGTTCAAGTCCTGGCTGCTCCACTTCTGATTCAGCTCTCTGCTGTGTCCTGGGAAAGCAGTAGAAGATGGCCCAAGTCCTTGGGCTCCTGCACCCACGTGGGAAACCCAGGAAGAGGCTCCTGGCTCCTGGCTTTGGATCAGATCAGCTCTGACCGTTGCAGTCATTTGGGGAGTGAACCAGCGGACTGGAAGACTTCTCTCTCTCTCTGGCTCTACCTCTCTCTGTAACTCTTTATTTATTTATTTATTTTTATTTTTGACAGGCAGAGTTAGGCAGTGAGAGAGAGACAGAGAGAAAGGTCTTCCTTCCGTTGGTTCACCCCACAAATGGCTGCTACGGCCAGCGCATAGCACCAATCCGAAGCCAGGAACCAGGTGCCTCCTCCTGGTCTCCCATGTGGGTGCAGGGCCCAAGCACTTGGGCCATCCTCCACTGCACTCCCTGGCCACAGCAGAGAGCTGGACTGGAAAGGGAGCAACCGGGACAGAACCAGCGCCCCAACCGGGACTAGAACCCAGGGTGCCAGCGCTGCAGGCGCAGGATTAGCCAATTGAGCTGCGGCGCCGGCCCATAACTCTGTCTTTCAAATAAATAAAATAATTCCTTAAAAAAAGGGGGGGGGGAGAATACGTGGAGATAGACTTCTAGAGAGGTGCCACCCAAAAGGCTGCGTAGATGCTAAGGGGGGGTCACACAGATGCGATCGAGTCTGTCTACAGGTGCAGTCCATTCCCATCAGAGAGTTTGTGAGAGGCACTGCCTGGATTCAGCTCTTCATCGTTGTGACTGGACCCCTTACAATACATTCCTCTTGGCTCTGGGACAAAGCTGAAATCTATTATTATTTCTGCTGCCTTCTTTCTTCCTCATTTTTTTTTAAAGATTTTATTGGGGCTGTCGCTGTGGCTCAGTGGGTTAAAGTCCTGGCCTGAAGCGCCGGCATCCCATATGGGCACTGGTTCGAATTCTGGCTGCTCCTCTTCCGATCCAGCTCTTTGCTATGGCCTGTGAAAGCAGTACAAGATGGCCCAAGTCCTTGGGCCCCTGCACCCACGTGGGAGACCCGGAACAATCTCCTGGCTCCTGGCTTTGGATCTACGCAGCTCCGGCCATTGCAGCCATCGGGGGAGTGAACCAGCGGATGGAAGACCTCTCTCTGTCTCTACCTCTCTCTGTAACTCTTTCAAATAAATAAAATAAAAATTAAAACATTTATTTACCTATTTGAGGGGTAGAGTTACAGAGAGAAAGGTTCTACATCTTCTGGTTCACTCCCCAGATGGTCGCAACGGCCGGATCTGAGCTGACCTGAAGCCTGGAGCTTCTTTCAGGTCTCCCACTCATGTGCAGGCGTCATCTTCCTCTGCTTTCCTAAGCACATTGGCCGGGAACTGGATCGGAAAAGGAGCAGCCGGGACCTATATGCGATGCCGGCGCCTCAGGCGGAAGTTTAACCTACTCCACAGCGGCGGCCCCTGAAACTCATTCTTTACCCTACAATTGTCACTAGGTCCATGGACAAGGAAATAACAACCCGATCCAGTGGACAGAGACAACTGGAGTGCAGTCGAAAAAGAGACACACAAAGCGCTGGAACTCATCCAGGTAGGCCTTTTGCTTCCTCTGCTCCGTCCGAAGGCTGAACAGCAGGGCCACCAAAGGCGCCGCGGACAGAAAGCAATGTCCTACGAAATGCCTGCGGAGAAAATTAGATGGCCCTAGAAAGACCTCCTGCATCGCCGAGGAAAGCAAGCGGCCGCGCCAGCGCGTGGCGCCCAGCGGTGACGCACTTCCGGAGCGTCGCGCCGCTCGCCGCTGCAGGTGAGTGTGGCGTCGGCGGCTTCGGTTCGTGCAGCAAAGGTTTGCGTCTCGCACCGCAGGAAGAGGCTGCTGTTCTGTTCTCCTGGGTCGAGCCGGGGAGCGAGCCTGGCGACGGGCTCGAGGATCTGGGGAACCCGCACTCCCTGGGATTCCTTCGCTTCCCTGCTGCGACCCTTTTCGGAATGGGGACTGTGGGCGTGGGTGCAGGTGCTGGGTGTGGCTCGGCGATGCGTGCCTCGCGAGTGCGCCTGAGTTTCAGCGATACAACTGAGACACGCATGAACTTGCGGCTCCATGGGAAAGTCAGAATTAACCAAATCCGATCTGTCCCTGTCCCCCCTGCACCCCGAAATATCTCCGCTGTGGCAGAAGACCGACGTTGATAACGTGCACAAGGCCAGGCGTGGCCTGGTGTCCTGCGCCTCCCCCTAACCCTTGGGTCCACTGCAGTCCCTTTGGCCTTTTACAGTGGCCTCGGTGATACCCCAGTGAGTGCCGGAAGCGGCAGGCAGTACCAAACATTATACATACTGTTTTTCCTATACATATATACCTTCGATTAATTTACACACTTATGAATCAGGCTGAGTAAGATTAATAATAGGAACTAATAATAAAATGAAACAATATAACATACCAAAAGTTATTTAAAATTCATAAATTATTTCTGAAATATGTTGTATACAGCTAACGAACTGAGAAAAGCAAAACTTTGGATCAGTGAGGACTGCTGTTCTTCTAGAATGTGATTTCTTTCTTTCTTTCTTTTTTTTTTTTTTTTTTTTTTTTGACAGGCAGAGTTAGGCAGTGAGAGAGAGAGAGAAAGGTCTTCCTTCCATTGGCCCCCTCAAATGGCCTCTACAGCTGGTGTGCTGCGCCGATCTGAAGCCAGGAGCCAGGTGCTTCCTCCTGGTCTCCCATGGGGTGCAGGGCCCAAGCACTTGGGCCATCCTCCACTGCACTCCCGGGCCACAGCAGAGAGCTGGCCTGGAAGAGGGGCAACCGGGACAGAACTGGTGCCCTGACCGGGACTAGAACCCAGTGTGCCAGCGCCGCAAGGTGGAGGATTAGCCTAGTGAGCCGCGGTGCCGGCCTACAATGTGGTTTCTTGGGTAAAGATGCCCACTTTTTAGCCTCTTTAGTTCTTCTAAGGTTTTCCTTGATGAGGGTAGTTCCCCCGTTGGTTTGGAACGATTATGCCTCTGCAGGGTTTTTAGATCACCACCTACCTGTTTCCAGAGAGAGAGAAGGAGAGGCAGAGAGAGATCTTCCATCTGCTGGTACATTGCCCAATTGGCTGCAATAGCTGGGGCTGTGTTAGGCCAAAGCCAGAAGCCAGGAGCTTCTTCCAGGTCTCCTTTGTGGGTGACAGGGACCCAAGCACTTGGACCGTCCTCCACTGCTTTCCCAGGCGCATTAGCAAGGAGCTGGATTGGAAGTGGAGCAATCAGGTCTCCAACAGCTGCCCACATGGGATGCTGGCATCACAGGTAGCAGCTTAATTTAATGCCACAAGGTCAGCCCCAGAAGTAGTTTTGTAAAAATATCGATTTATTCGAAAGGCAGAGCAACAAAGGAAAGAAAGATGGAGAGAGAGAAGGAAATGGGGAGGGAGGTACAGGAGAGACAGATATAGGTATCATGGAATCAAGTCTGCACATGTTCAGTACAGGTGCAAGGAGAGACCACACACACAGAGAACCTTGCCCCATGTGGTTCACTCCCCAGGTGACTGCAACAGCCAGGAAAGGGCCAGGCTGTAGCCAGGAGCACAGAACTCTATCTGGGTCTTTCATGTGGGTAGCAGAAACCCAAGTACCTGAGCCATCGTTTGCTGCCTTCACAGGAAATACATTCTAAGGAAGCTGGTAGTGGAGTAGCTGGGACTTAAAACACTTTGAGGGGGCCGGCGCCGCGGCTCGCTAGGCTAATCCTCTGCCTTGTGGCGCTGGCACACCAGGTTCTAGTCCCGGTCGGGGGGCGCTGGATTCTGTTCCGGTTGCCCCTCTTCCAGGCCAGCTCTCTGCTATGGCCCGGGAGTGCAGTGGAGGATGGCCCAAGTGCTTGGGCCCTGCACCCCATGGGAGACCAGGAGAAGCACCTGGCTCCTGGCTTCAGATCAGCGCGGTACACCGGCCACAGCGCGCTGGCCGAGGCGGCCATTGGAGGGTGAACCAACGGCAAAGGAAGACCTTTCTCTCTGTCTCTCTCTCTCACTGTCCACTCTGCCTGTCAACAACAACAACAACAAAAACACTTTGAGGGGGCAGTGCTGTGGCGTAGTGGGTAAAGCCACCGCCTGCAGCACCAGCATCCTATATGGGCACCAGTTCAGGTCCCAGCTGCTCCACTTCTGATCCAGCTCTCTGCTATAGCTCGGGAAAGCAGTAGAAGATGGCCCAAGTCCTTGGGCCCTGCACCCGCGTGTGAGACCCGGAAGAACCTCCTGGCTCCTGGCTTCGGATCAGTGCAGCTCCAGCCGTTGCGGCCATCTGGAGAGTGAACCTCTCTTTCTCCCTCTCCTTCTCCCTGTGTAACTTTGACTTTCAACAACAACGAAACACTCTGATACGGACTTCACTGCTGTGCCAGATACCTGCTCCTTAATTTGATAGTTTCTTTCTTTCTTTTTTTTTTAAATTAGGGGTAGTTTTTCCACAGTAAAGGGATTTTTTTTATAGGTTTATTTATTTATTTGAAAGAGTTACACAGAGAGAAAAGGAGAGGCAGAGAGAGAGAGGTCTTCTATCTGCTGGTTCACTCCCCAGCTGGCTGCAACAGCCAGAGCTGCACTGATCTGAAGCCAGGAGCCAGGAGCTTCTTCCAGGTCTCCCACATGGGTGCAGGGGCCCGAGTGCTTGGGCCATCTTCTACTGCTTTCACAAGCCATAGCAGAGAGCTGGATCGGAACTTGAGTAGTCGAGACTTGGACCAGCGACCATATGGGATGCTGGCACTACAGGCAGCGGCTTTACCCACTGTGGCACAGTGCTGGCCCCTGATAGTTTCTTCATCTCTTAATTTTGGTCTACTCATCTGTTTAGAGACAGCAGGAAAAAAAACTCACACAAAGGGTTGTTCTGAGACTTAAATGAGATTCACCTGAAGTGTTTAGCATACTGCTGAGCATAACAGGCTCTGAGTAACAAACAGTAAGTTATTAGATTTGTGGATTAGTTTGGGGGAAAGTCGACATTATAAAATATTACTGATTTTTTTCCATCTAGGGACTTATCTTTTACTGATATTTTTCATAGTATTTTACAGTTTTTCTATAAGTTTAGTATCTTTCTTGTTGAGTTTATTCATCTGCGTTTGTGCGTGAGTGTGTGTGTGTGTTAAGTGTGAGAAAGCAAAGTTATCAAGTTCCCACGCCTTATGCCTCTTATCTGTGTGCCTCTATGGCACCAGTGTCATGGCAACCAGCAGGCCCACCTGCTTGGCTAGCTGCCCACACGGCTGTTGTGTGACTGCCTGGCTCTGGGCCATTGTCTGTAAGCCCATATAAGCAGCGCGGGGGCGGGGGGCCATGGTGAGTCGCGGCTGCCTGTGGCTGGATGTGAACATGCAGACACGACTATGTGTGTGTGGGTGACTGTATGCGGCTGTGTGTGGATGTATGCAGGTGTCTCTGTGTGTGTCTACCTGCTGCCACGGACACAAAGGCGGACATCTCCCGTGGCCCCAGTGCCGTTGGGGGCAGTGGCTGTTCCTTGTGCATTTCTCACTGCCACTGTGCGTAAAGGAAATGAAAACCCACAAGCAGCTCCAGGGTGTTGTCTGACCTGCTAGAGTCTGAATCTGCTTGTCCTGGGCCCTAAGCTGCAGGTGTGTAGGGTATGTGCACGTTCTGTTGTTGCTCTTTTTTGTGTACTTTTTTTTTTTTTTTGCCTTATATACTTTTTATTTGGGAAACAAAATGTTCCCTTGTGACTGTGAATACAAGTCTAGCAGCCTAAGATAACTGCTTAACTTTCCAAGTCTCATGGCCTCATCTTGGTGAGGACAACAGTGTTAAACATCTCCTGGCGTTTGAATGAGTGCAAAGTGCTGAGCTCCAAGGCTAGCCCTTGCGAGCCACCAGGGACTGCTAGCTGTTCTTACCAGCAGCTGATACAGGTTTGCAAGTTGGAAGGAAAGACCTTGGCTGGGCAGGACTCACTTGGTTCTCTTTGCTTCTTCTTTCAGCCCCTGCTCCTCCTTGAGAGGGAGCCCAGGTGACAGCAGCCATGCTCCTGAAAGCCCAGCTGTGGATCCCTCAGGTCAGCCTTAGGGAGATCTGATTTGAAAGAAAGGGAGTGTGTGTGTGTGTGTGCGGCGCGTGCACTGGGCTGTATTGAGGACTCTTCTAGTGAGCCCCGAGGCAAGACTCCCAGTGGGACAGAATACTGGGGAGGGAGAGCTGAGGGCTGAGCAGCCAGACTGCAGGGCCCAGGGAGCGATGGATAGAGCTTACTAATGAGAGTGACCTGGGAAGCAGAAGTCCAGCCTCTTGGCTTCTTGGCCTCTGAGAAGCTCTTGAGGGCTGGAGAGTCCCCAGGTCAAGCAGCTTCCTCAACAGCAGGATCTGTGAGAATGGGGGGCTCAGCCTGGTGATGTGTGAACCCAGTGTAGGGTGGGGTGGTTGGGATCAGCAAGGCCACAAGGTTCTTAGGAAGTGCAGCAGAGGGACAGCAGGAAAAAGACGAGGAAAAGGGAACTTGCACCATTTTCCTCCCCAAAGAAGTTGGAAGTTGAGGTCTCAGGATCACTGAGGGGAAACTGGTCCAGAAAGGGCACATAAATGCCTCTCTGAGAGTCAGCGCCTCTGGTTGATGGATGCAGTAGGACACTTGGCACCGGTGGCAATTTCCGGTTGGGTGTCCCGTCAGCCCTCAGTGGTATTGCAGCCTTAAGCCAGTCGCTTAACTCTGTGCCTCAGCTGACTGCCTCTGTCAGATGGCAACAACACCGCTTGTTTCCAGGTTAGGAAAAAACATGTTGCCAAGTGTGTTTCCCTTCTGCAGACTAGTGGGCTGCTTAGTGCTGCCTGGGGGGTCTCTGTCTCCTGAGAGCGTCTCTATCTTGCAACTCAGCAGCTGTGATCTCATCTCCACTAGCAGTTACAGATCTGTGCTCCCTCCCCTTCCTGTCACCCTGCCTGGTAGCCTGGTCTCAACACACTGCTGACATGTTTGTGTCTTCCCTGCACCTTCTGCAGTTCTCCCTGCATTTCCTCCCTGGTGCTGGTGTGGTCACGTCACTGTCATGGTCACTGTTAGACTTCTGAGCCACTTGCTCCTTTTCATTCCTTCTTGTCACTTTGTCCATTCCATAGGAGTCCTGTTTCCTTCTCTGTAAGACTCTCCTTCTGATTCTGCCATCCCTCTTTGGACTCTGTCACGGAGCCTCTTGGCTATTTCCTGTGTCTATTCTTGTTGCTGCCTCTAGAGCTCTGGCTCAGGGTCTCGGATTTCAGTTTGCTGTTGTGTGACGATCTGTCCAGGTTGAGGGAGGGTTGGCATTTTGTAAAGATCAGTCTGGGTGCTGGACAGAAAGTAGACGTGGAGGATGAGCTTGGAGCACTGCTGCAGTGGGAAGCAGCAATGGTGAGTAGCAGTCAGACTCAGGAAATGTTTAGGAGATAAAGGAGGCAGGGCTTGACTACAGCTTCTTTGTCAGTACTGAGCAATGACAAGGCGGGAGCCAAGAGTGACATTCAGATTTCTAGCTGGGACCGCACGGAAAGTGCTGCTGCTGACTGAGACAGGAGGACAAGCAGTAGCCACCCTCATGCCTGGGCACCAGCACTCGCTCCTCCTTGTCCTGAGCAGTTCTTGTGCACCAGGGGAAGGAGCCAGTTTAGGGAGTGAGGTGTGCTCAGTGTTGGTTTGTGGCTCGGATGCATCAGATGCATCACTGGGAGGTCACCAGGCAGTGCTGTGACAGGAGGCCCTGGAGCGAGGGGAAGGGAGGATTACCACAGCAGGGGGGGCACCAGGAGGTGAGAGGGACCAGGCCTTGGTGCTGCCCGGGAAGGCAGAGCTGTGGCCCGTGGGCAGCTTTGCTTAGTAGTGGCCAGATGATCTGGGAGGGGACAAGAAAGCCAGAAGGGCTTCTGTCTCCGTCCATCTTCTGTCGCCAGAGCAGGACGCCGAGATTGGGTGATTCCTGAAGAAGAGGGGTTTATTTCAGCTCACGGTCCTGGAGGCTGAGAGGCCCAGGGTCTGGCAGATGTGAGTGGTGAGAGCCTCGTGCTGCTTCCTCTTTCGGAGGAAAGAAGCGGGCGGGCAGTGACTCGTGTGACGCAGAGAGAACGTGAGGGGTGGCCTTGCCTTTTACTCCTGCGGTGACAACTCCAGTACCACGCACGTGAGCAAGGCATTCATCCGTTCATAAGGGATCTGTCTGCATGACCCAGACGCTTCCTGCTGGGCCCCGCCTCCCGACCCTGCTGCACTGGGAACCAAGCCCCGGCATGCGTTTTCATAGGGACAGAAGTGTCCAGGCCTCGGCAGCTGCCTAGCAGTCATTAGGATCAGGAACGCTTTTCCCGTGGAGAACTCCTGGACTTGGGGAGGCTTTCAGGGCCGCGCTGTGTCCCCTCTGCTGGAGGTGCTCAGTCGGGGGAGGGAGATACGGCAAGGTTCACACCTCGGATGAAGGACACTGGAAACAGGGTCATTTCAACCAGCTGTGGCCATGTTCCCCAGGAGTGGGGGTGAGGCCTGGGGTAGAACAGGGAGCTGTGGGAACACAGCAGGTCGTGGTGTAAGTGCAGGGAGCACGAGAGATGGGCGCACCCACACTAGGCCAGTGATGTGGGGACAGGCAGCAGGCCCGTCCGGAAATGTCACCATTGGAAGGGCCTTTGAGGCCGATCGTCTGCTTGTGGAGAGTGAAAGACTGGAAGGGCCTGTGCAACCGGAGGAGGGTTGCTTCAGGAAGGGTCTTCACACAGACTTTTTCTGTTCCAGATTGTTGTAAACGTGAGGCGGTGTTTGGTGGTAGTAAATCAGTGTGCACGTCACAGCTGCTGCAAGTGTGAGAGGAGTGTCTGGCGTTGTGATTGTAGGTGTAGTTGTTCACTAGCACTCTGGGCTGTAGTCTTTCACCCTTCTTCATTTCCCAGCCCCCATTCTGCTCCCTCTCTCCCACACTTTGGCCCAGAGCCAGAGGACTGGCTCGGGGGCAGCAGGAACCTGTCATTGTAGGAGCTGGTGACCTTCGAGGACGTGGCCGTGTACTTCAGCCAGACAGAGTGGGCTGACCTTTCTCCAGCTCAGAGGGCGCTGTACCGGGAGGTGATGCTGACGAATTACAGGAATTTGACTTCCTTGGGTAAGGCCACTTGCCTTTGGAGCTCAGATCCATAGGACAAAGGTAGGGGTGGAATGGGGGCATGGATCTAATAACTTTCCACATTTTTCAAGGGAAAAAAATTCTTGGTCCCTCATCCCCAGAGGATTTCAATAAGGGAGAGAAGGGAGGGAGAGGCCCAAGGTTAGTTTGAAACTAATGTGGTTTCTTCTGCATTCTGGTGAAAGTACTTCGCACCCTAAGGGGTTCTGTGCAGGACCCAGTGCGGGAGAAGCATCCCCAGCTGCAGTTCTTGGCTTCCTTCAGCCCTTTCAGTGGTCTAAGGAAGACTTCCTCAGTGCGTCCCTTGACCTGTGTGTGTCTTACAAGGTGATGCTTGCAAGCTCTCTGAATGACATTTTAGGGAGAGGTCGAAAGTTCTCTGTTTCTTTTTCTTTCTTTTTTTTTTTTATTTGACAGGTAGAGTTATAGACAGAGAGAGAGAGAGACAGAGAGAAAGGTCTTCCTTCCATTGGTTCACTCCCCAAATATCTGCTACGGCTGGTGCTGTGCTGATCTGAAGCCAGGAGCCAGGTGTTTCTTCCTGGTCTCCCATGCAGGTGCAGGGGCCCAAGCACTTGGGCCATCCTCCACTGCCCTCCCAGGCCACAGCAGAGAGCTGGACTGGAAGAGGAGCAACCAGGACTAGAACCTGGCGTCCATATGGGATGCCAGTGCCGCAGGCAGAGGACTAACCAAGTGAGCCACGTGCCGGCCTTGAAGGTTCTGTTTCTTTTGGATCAAAATCTGCTTGGGCCTTGCCATGCTGCAGCCTATGTCTATGGGCTTTGTCCTTACTGAGCCACTCTGGCATTTCCTCCTCTTGATGCTGC
The DNA here is from genome assembly GCF_964237555.1 of Oryctolagus cuniculus. Lineage (NCBI taxonomy): Eukaryota > Metazoa > Chordata > Mammalia > Lagomorpha > Leporidae > Oryctolagus > Oryctolagus cuniculus. Next base: position 55,771,919 of record NC_091449.1, read on the forward strand.
GGACATGAGGCCTTAGGGGGCCTTAGGGACACTAATGTGAGACTCCTCCCCAGGAGCTCCATGTTTCCCTCCCTTTTCAGGGTACCCAGTTTGCAAACTTTCCCTGATCTCGCTTCTGGAAAGAGGGGAGTTGCCGAGGGACCTGGAGGCAAAGGATGACGCCCCTGCAGGGAGGACAAGAGACAGCCTCAAAGGTAAGGGAGCAGGTGTAGGGCTGGCTACTGCAGCCCCTCATCAGGTCAGCGGTTTCTGAGCAATTGCTGTGTGCAAGAATTAGTTTAAGAAGCTCGGGGCCAGTGCCGCGGCTCACTAGGCTAATCCTCCACCTTGCAGCGCCTGTACACCGGGTTCTAGTCCCGGTCGGGGCGCCGGATTCTGTCCCGGTTGCCCCTCTTCCAGGCCAGCTCTCTGCTGTGGCCAGGGAGTGCAGTGGAGGATGGCCCAGGTGCTTGGGCCCTGCACCCCATGGGAGACAAGGAAGAAGCACCTGGCTCTTGCCTTTGGATCAGCGCGGTATGCCGGCCACAGCGCGCCGGTCGCAGCGGCCATTGGAGGGTGAACCAATGGCAAAAGGAAGACCTTTGTCTCTGTCTCTCTCTCTCTCACTGTCCACTCTGCCTGTAAAAAAAAAAAAAAAAAAAAAAAAAAAAAAAAAAAAAATAGAAGAAGAAGAAGAAGCTCGGGAGGATACTGGTTGTAGAGATAGACATGAAGAGCTAAGAAGTAGAGGATGTGTTCATTGCTGTTGTTGATGTACTGTATGAGCAGTAGGCTGGGGGAGCACAGTGCAAGGATAAGGTAATTCCAGTTTAGAAGATCAGGCACGATCACGGCCATTTCTTCTTAGCCCCACAGATGAGCATGTCTTAGAGTGGTGGACACTGTGTCAGCCGGTGAAGTAGCTGCTTGGGACGCTTGCATCCCAGATTGGCGCACCAGTTTGAGTACTAGCTGCTGTGTTTTTCCCATCCACCTTTCTGCTAATGTGCCTGGGAGGCAGTGAGTGATGGCTCAAGTACCTGGGTTCCTGCCACCCTTGTGGAAACCCAGGATGGAGTTCCTGGCTCCTGGCTTTGGCCTGGCCCTGCCCTGGCTGTTGTGGGCATTTGGGGAGTGAACCAGTGGATGGAAGGTCTCTCTCTCCCTTTCTCTGCCTTTCAAATAAATAAATCTTAAAAAAAAGAGAGACTATTTTGCAGGATGGAGTGGGAAGAAAGATGGCCTGGCTCAAGGAAGGGAACATAAGACCTAATATAACTTCTGAGATAATATACTACGAGACAGAGGACTAGTACTCACCAGTAAAGACAAATAATCCGGTTAGAAAATGTGCAAAAGGAATGAACAGATGTTTCAGCAGAGAGGAAATACAGATGGCAAATTGATGTGTAAAAAGATGTTCAAGCCGGCGCCGTGGCTCAATAGGCTAATCCTCCACCTTGCGGCGCCGGCACACCGGGTTCTAGTCCCGGTTGGGGCGCCGGATTCTGTCCCGGTTGCCCCTCTTCCAGGCCAGCTCTCTGCTATGGCCAGGGAGTGCAGTGGAGGATGGCCCAGGTGCTTGGGCCCTGCACCCCATGGGAGACCAGGAAAAAAGCACCTGGCTCCTGGCTCCTGCCAGGATCAGCGCGGTGCGCCGGCTGCAGCGGCGGCCATTGGAGGGTGAACCAGCGGCAAAGGAAGACCTTTCTCTCTGTCTCTCTCTCTCACTGTCCACTCTGCCTGTCAAAAAAAAAAAAAAAAAAAAAAAAGATGTTCAACTCCTATAGCCATCAGGAAATGCAATTTGAAACCACAGTGACACTACACACCTATCCTATGTATCACATATATAATTATGAAGAGCTTTATGATTTAGTGTGGGGGAGAATCTGGGGAGTGCATTTTAACTGGATAGTTGTAGAGCCCACCTGTGAGCATTCATTCTTTTGTCTTTCCTATTAAGCACTGAAGAGCTTACAGTTGAGGACTGAGCGCTTATGCAGGAGTTTGTTGTTTGTGCTGCTGTGTGCTAATATGGTGGGTGCCAGCTACATGTGCTTAGTAAACTGTTAAGTACTTGAAATGAGGCTGGTTCAAATGGACATGTGCTAAAAGTATAAAATGCACACCTTTTGAAGACTAAGTACAAAAATGTAAATTATCTAAACAATGTTTACATTGATCATATGTTGAAATGATAAATGACACTACTTTGGATATATTGAGTTAAAATATATTATTAAAATTAATTTTACCATTTTATCTTTACTTTTTGAATATAGCTACCAGAATATCTAAAATTACACAGCTTGGCTTGCATTGAAAATCCTCATCATCTTTCTGTTGGAGAGCCTGCTCCGCTGCAGAATGTACTAAGCCAACTCTGTAAATTAATCAGTGTAAGTGGCAAATCCAGAACTCAGTTAAGGTAGACCTGAAGAGTTCTGTCTTAAGGAAGTTAAGGTGTGGACATAGGAAATGAAAAAGCAGGCAAAACCAGAACAGGAAAACAGGAAATAAGTGATCAGGCTAAACAGAGCATGAAGCAGGAACAGTGACACCACACACCCATCACAACAGCCTTATCACTAAAGACATAAAGACTGTTTTCAAAATATCAACTTGACATAGTGTGGGCTTTGATTGACTGAGGAGCAAAAAGGCACAGAAGGCATAAAACCTGGCCACAGGCATGAATTTTTGGCCCAGCAGTTAAGGTGTCAGTTAGGATGTCCACGTCTCATGTGATTGTGCCTGGGTTCCATTCCTCACTCTGGCTTATTCCTGCCAGTGAGGATCTTGGGAGGCAGCAGGGGATAGGTTCCGGGGTTAGGTTCCTGCTACCCAAGTGGAGGACCTGGATTGAGTTTTTTCTGCTTCTTATATCAGGTGCAGAGACCAGCACCGCCAAGAGGGCCACATCAACACATGGAATTTTTGAGGAAAGAGGCCTCACAGTGGCACACGGGCTGCCAATAAGCACGTCTCAGGCAACTGACTTTCCAGGGACAAGTGAAGTGGGCCAGCACCGGCAAGTCCCCCCGGTGAAAAATACTGAAAGAAAGGGGGAGAAAGTCCACTCTGCAAGGAAGCCCTTCAAATGCGAGGAGTGTGGGAAATCCTTCAGCTTTTTTTCTTACTACATTAGACACCAGAGAATCCACACTGGCGAGAAGCCCTATCAGTGCGAGGCCTGTGGGAAGGCCTTTAGTAACAGCGCAAATCTGACCAGGCATCAGAGGGTCCACAATGGGGACAGGCCTTACCTCTGCAAGCAGTGTGGCGACGGCTTCCCCGGTAGTTCTCAGCTGGTTATACATCAGAGGATCCACACTGGGGAGAAACCCTACAAGTGTAGTGAGTGTGGAAGAGCCTTCGTTGTTACATCCAGAGTAAGCAGGCATCAGAGAACCCACAGCAGAGAGAAGCCTAAACCCTACGCATGTAGCAAGTGCAGGAGGACCTTTAGGACGTGCTCCCGGCTGCAGCGTCACCAGGACGCCCACTCAGGAGAGAAGCCTGTGCTGGACCTGGCCTATTTGGGACTCCCGGCATTTTTTACCCCATTTGCCTGGTAACGTCTCTCTGGGAAATCACGGTCCCCACCTTACTGTTCTTGTGGTTTAGTTCAGGCTCTGTTCTGCCTCGCAAGGGTGGAGTGTGCGACCCGGACTGGTGCATCTGCCCTCCTCCTTCTGCAGTAGTTCATCCAGTGAGAATGAGCTCTGTGACCATGCAGTTTCCTGCTTCTCTTGGATGTTAAATTTGATAGCACAGGAAGGCTGAGAAGATAGTCGAACTATAAGTGGCAGAGATGGAGAGAGCTAAACCCACCTCTGGATTTTTCACTGAGATGAATCAATAAATTCTGGGGCCGGGGGCGGGGGGGGGGGGTTGGTTTGTGTGTGTTTCTTTTTGCTTAAGTAATTTGGGTTGGATTTTATGTCACTTGAAGCAGAATCCTTATGTGTTGTAGAGTCATTTCAATGTCTCAGCTGTGTCAGAGCCTTCAGAGTTAACATAACCTGGCATTACTGAGTCCATACCACGAGGCCGTCTCATGTGTGTGATGTGCTAGAAGTGCTGTAGGTGTGATTTTAATGGTTCACACAGAAGCAGACACGCTTGAGTAGTGCGAATGTGGGAAAGCCATGAATCCTCTGTTAAACCAGTGTGAAGTGTCAGCATCCCGTGTGGATGAAAGTTACAGCAATTTAGAAACTGTGATGGGGGTGGCATTGTGTAGTGGGTTAAGCTGTTGTTTGTAATGTAGACATCCCATATGAGTGCTGGTTCAAGTCCTGGCTGTTCCACTTCCTATCCAGCTCCCTGCTAATGTACCTGGGAAAGCAGCAGATGATGGCCTATGTGCTTGGGCTCCTGCCACACATGTGAGAGACCCAGCTGGAGTTCCAGGCCTCTGCTTTGGCCTGGCCCAGCCCTGGCTCTTGTAACCACCTGGGGAGTGAACCAGCAGATGGAAGATCATTTTCTCTGCTCTCCTTCTCTCTCTAGCTCTGCCTTTCAAATACATAAATAAATCTCCAAAATGACTGTGATGAAAGTTTGAAGTTATAAAACAGTATCAATAAATATTTCTTAGAGAATGTAACTGTATTAAATAGAAAAATCTTTTTTTCTTCCAATTCAACCATTTATTTATTCCCTATTACAAAACTGTAAGATTTAAGTGTGCCACACATACAGAGCCAGTGTGACCATTTCTTTCTTCAGCAACGTCGTCTCTTTTCTGATTTGACTGACTTAAAGCTAACAGATCAGTGGAATCTGGCTTCCTTCCCAAGTAGCAAGGATGGGTGAGCTCCTACACTGTTCTGTGCAATTGAGTCCTGAAGGGTTCACTCTGCAAAACAAACGTTTGAGGTCATTTCCAAACCCGCTGCATCAGGGCTGACTTTAGAGAAGCCATTTGTCCAGTGTTAAGCCTCATGCTGGTCAAATCAATATTGCAGTAATCCACCATAAACCTCAATAGAAAGAACACTGCAGGAGGATTTTTCCTTAAGACCCAACAAAACTCTAGGTTTGGTTCTGCTCTGATGAAAAGTCACCCAAATGTTTGTTTTTCACTCCTGAGTCTGTGGAAAGACTTCTGAAGACCTCCTTTAGTTTCTGTCCAACCCAGACCTCAGTGCTTGGTGCAAATAGAAGATCTTTAAAGAGAAGCATTTATTTCCTACTCTAATAAAGATGATTGCTGAATTTTATATATTTCAAGATGATATTTCTTCTTTGACCTAATTATATAATTAATTATACTATTTTTCTAATACTAAATCATTCATATATATCTTTTTCTTTTTTTTTTTTTTTTTGACAGGCAGAGTGGACAGTGAGAGAGAGAGACAGAGAGAAAGGTCTTCCTTTGCTGTTGGTTCACCCTCCAATGGCTGCCGCAGCTGGAGTGCTGCGGCTGGCGCACCGCGCTGATCTGAAGGCAGGAGCCAGGTGCTTATCCTGGTCTCCCATGGGGTGCAGGGCCCAAGCACCTGGGCCATCCTCCACTGCACTCCCTGGCCACAGCCGAGAGCTGGCCTGGAAGAGGGGCAACCGGGACAGAATCCAGCGCCCCGACCGGGACTAGAACCCGGTGTGCCGGTGCCGCATGGAGGAGGATTAGCCTATTGAGCCGCGGCACCGGCCATTTATATATCTTTTATATATAGCTTTTGTTGTCACCAGATTCTCACCTAAGTTGTACAACATTTTTTTTTATTTTGAAAAAAGATTTATTTTATTTGAAAGGCAGAGTTACAGAGAGGCAGAGGCAGAGGCAGTGAGAGAGCTTCCATCCACTGGTTCACTCCCCACCTGGCCACAATGGCCAGAGCTGGACCAATCTGAAATCTGGAGCCAGGAGACTTTTCCAGGTCTCCCATATCAGTGTGTAGGGGCCCAAGGATTTGGGTCATCTTCCACTGCCTTCCCAGGTCATAGCAGAGAACTGGATGGGAAGTGGAGCATCCGGGACTAGAACTGGTACCCATATGGGATGCTGGCACTGCAGGTGGCAGCTTTACGCCACAGTGCTGGCCCCACAACATTTTTTTTTTTAAGCACAATTTCTTTTATTCACAGCTTTGCCATGGTTAATCCTTTTTTTCCCTCCCTCCCTCCCTCCCTCCCTTCCTTCCTTCCTTCCTTCCTTCCTTCCTTCCTTCCATTTATTTATTTGAGAGGCAGAGTTACAGAGAGAGAGAGAGAGAGAGGTCCTCTATCTGCTAGTTCACTCCCCAAATGATTGCAACAGCCAGAGTCAGGCCAGTCTGAAGCCAGGAGCCTCATCCAGGCCTCCCATGTCAATGCAGGGGCGCAAGCACTTGGGCCATCCGCTGCTGCTATCCCAGGCCATAGCAGGGAGCTGGATTGGAAGTGAAGCTGTTGGGACTTGAACTGGCACCCATTTAGGATGTTGGTGCTGCAGGCAGAGGCTTAACCTATTATGCCACAGCGCTGGCCCTGTCATTCGTACATATTTGTTAAGATTTATTTATCTATTTGAAAGGCAGAGAGAGAGAGAGAGAGAGAGAGAATAAGAAGAGCGAGATCTTCCATCCCTGGATCACTCCCCAAGTGCCTGCTAGAGGAAGGGCTGGGTCAGGCCAAAGCCAGGTACCTGGAAACTCCATCTGGGTTCCCATGTGGAGGCTGGGACCAAGTGTGTAAGCTGTCATTGCTGCTTCCCACGCATGTTAGCAGGAAACTGGATCAGAAACACAGCAGTCGGGACCTGAGCTAGCACTCTTTTTTTTTTTTAAGGATTTTATTTATTGGGGCCAGCGCTGTGGCACAGCGGGTTAAGGCCCTGGCCTGAAGCACCAGCATCCCGTATGGGCACCGGTTCTAGTCCCGGCTGCTCCCCTTCCGATCCAGCTCTCTGCTATGGCTTAGGAAAGCAGTAGAAGATGGCCCAGGTCCTTGGGCCCCTGGCTCCTGGTTCCGGCCATTTCGGCCATCTGGGGAGTGAACCAGCGGATGGAAGACCTTTCTCTCTCTCTCTCTCTGTCTCTGCCTCTCTCTGTAACTCTGTCTTTCAAAAAAAAAAAAGGATTTTTTTTTAAAAAAGATTTTATTTATTTGAGAGGTAAAGTTACAGACAGTGAGAAGGAGAGACAGAGAGAAAGGTCTTCCTTCCGTTGCTTCACTCCTCAAATGGCCGCAGCAGCTGGAGCTGTATCGATCAGGAGCCAGGAGCCAGGTGCCTTTTCCCAGTCTCCCATGCGGATGCAGGGGCCCAAGGACTTGGGGCATCTTCCACTGCTTTCCCAGGCCATAGCAGAGAGCTGGGTTGGAAGAGGAGCAGCTGGGACTAGAACTGGTGCCCATGTGGGATGCCGGTGCCTCAGATGGAGGAGTAACCCACTGCGCCATGACCCCGGCCCCTAAAATAAATCTTTAAAAAAAAAAAGATTTATTTTATTTGAAAGTCAGATTTACACAGAGAAGCAGATGCAGAGAGAGAGGCCTCCCCAGTTGGCCGCAACAATTTGGAGCTGCGCCAAACAGAAGCCAGGAGCTTCCTCTGGGTCTCCTGCACAGGTGCAGGGGCCCAAGAACTTGGGCCATCTTGTACTCTCCCAGGCCATAGCAGAGAGCTCAATAGGAAGTGGAACAGCCGGCACTTGGACTGGTGCCCACATGGGATGCCGGCGCTGCCGGCGGCCGCCCCGAGCTGACATTCTTAATATGGGATGTAGGAGTCCTCAGCAGTAGCTTACCCTGCTCCATCTGCCCCCATTCTTATAATCTTGGTTAGATACGGCATTTTAAATTTCTTTTTAAGTCCTCCTGGATTGTTTTTGTGGATATGTTTAGGATATTGGTACCTATATTCATAAATGGTTGCCCTCCATATCCCCCTCCCCCATTTTTGTTAAGATTTGGGAACTAGATCATACCTGGTTACTAAAAGTAGAGGCTGTTCTTTCTCTCTGAGGTAGAACATTCTGGACAGCCAAGCAGTTATCTGTTCTTTGGACGTTTGGAAAATATCTCCCTATAAAGCTACCTGAGCCAGTTGGAGGTAGAGAAGAGACCTTTAACAGTTCTTTGTGTTAAAGGCGTTGTTCAATTTCACTGTCTTCTTGAGCCAGTGTTGATAATTTATGATTTACTATTGACATTTACAAATACATTAGTCCAGAATTGTCTACAAGTTACTCATACTTACATGTAAAAGCCTGACATTTGGGGCTGGCGCCATGGCTCACTTGGTTAATCCTCTGTGGCGCCAGCATCCCATATGGGCGCCAGGTTCTAGTCCCGATTGTTCCTCTTCCAGTCCAGCTCTCTGCTGTGGTCCAGGAGGGCGGTGGAGGATGGCCTGGGTGCTTGGGCCCCTGCACCCGCATGGGAGAACAGGAAGAAGCACCTGGCTTCGAATTGGCGTAGTTCTGGCTGTAGCGGCCATTTGGGGGATGAACCAATGGAAGGAAGACCTTTCTCTCTGTCTCTCTCTCTCTCTCTCTCACTATGTAACTCTTATCTGTCAAAAAAAAAAAAAAAAAAAAAGCAGCAGCAGCCTGACGTTTATCATCATAATGTCTGGAATGGCATGTCTGTCCTGACCTTTGATCAGGTTAGGGGATTTTATAATGAAGGAAATTGCTTTTGTTCTCCATTTGAAACCTAGCACTATTGACATTTGGGACCTGATAAAAAATATTTTTTTTAAGGGCTGTCTTCTGTGTCATAGGATATTTAGCTGTATCCTGGGCCATTAGCAGAAAATACACCCGTGAGGATGGCTGGGCCTCCAGCAGCCTCCACAGCAGAGTAATGGAACAGGTGAATCAGTGTTGGCTGAGGGTTTGGGGAAGGTAGATCACAAGGGCATGCAAGCCCAGGGAGGCCACCTGAGGTGCCTCTGGAGATGCTGTGTCCACGTCCTGGGAGTGCTGGGCCGCAGGGTGCTCAGTCCTTGTGGATGCCCCCACGCCAGGGGTCAGCCGCAGATGTGGGGCAGACAAGATGAAGCTCATTTGTAGAAATCATACTGCTCATACTTTCTCATCAAAGTTTTAGATCTCTTCATTGGAATTTTTAACCTACTTGACCTACTTGGAGTTTACTGTAGTAATGGTGTGGGTTAAAAGAGTTTCATTTTTCCATTGGGATATCCAAATGTTTCAGCATAATTTATTAAGGAACCCCTCCTTTCTCTATTGCTTTCTTTCAGTTTTATTATATGGCTAGAATACAATAGAATTATATGATAGAATATAATAGAGTTATCTTGTTTTCTACAAAAGTCTTCCTGGAATTTTGATTGGGATTGCTTGGAATATATAGATCAATTTGGGAAGAACTGACATCTTAGCAATATTGATGTTTCCAATAAATGGATATAATACATCTCTCAATTATGTCTTTCATTTCCTTTGTCATTATAGTTTTCATTATGCATATCTTACATATGTTTTATTGGACACACCTAAATATCTCAATTTTTTGTGCTGTTGTAAATAGTACTTTAAAAATTTCAAAATTGTATTATTGGCAATTGAAAGTTCCAAGAATTGGTATTTTGTACCTTGACCTTATTCTGTGACCTTACTTAACTCAGTAGTTTTAGGAACTCTGTTGTAGATTCTCTGGGATTTTCTATGTAGGTAAGCATGCCCCACAGCGTAACAGTTTTGCTGCTTTCCAATCTGAGTGCTTTACACTCGCCTTTTCTGCCCTTTTTGCACTTGCTAGGACTCCCAATATGATGGTGAATAGCAGTGGTAAGGGCAGACATATGTTCTCAATGTCGGAGATGAAGACATTCTATCTTGAACACTAAGTATGTTTTCAGTACAAGGGGAGAATGCAAATAACATAGCTCCGATTCACTGTAGCTACTGACGTACAATATTTAGTTTATATATATATATATATTTAAAAGATTTATTTTATTTATTTGAAAGCCAGAGTTACAGAGAGAGGAGAGAGAGAGAGGTCTTCCATCTGCTGGTTCACTTCCCAGATGGCTGCATGGCTGGAACTGCACTGATCCCAAGCCAGGAGCCAGGAGCTTCTAACAGGTCTCCCACGTGGGTACAGGGGCCCAAGGACTTGGGTCATCTGCTGCTGCTTTCCCAGGCCATAGCAGAGAGCTGGATTGGAAGATGAGCAGCCAGGACTAGAACCGGTGCCCATATGAGATGCCAGCGCTTCAGGCCAGGGCCTTAACCTGCTGCACCACAGCGCTGGCCCCAGTTTATGTGTGTGTGTGTGTGTGTGTGTGTGTGTGTGTGTGTGTATTTCACAGCCAAGGCAAAAATGATTTTTTTTTTCATGAAACTGATGTTTCATGAAACTCATGTTTTCCTCATCAATTTCCTGTCAGTAATAACAGTAAAGACGCTGTGAACATCTGGGTCCGTGACTTTACATTATTCTTTATCTAACTAAAGATAGTGGAGGAGTTAGATGCTACATTTGATCTTGACCAGAAGCTGAGAAGCGATTAGTGGAGGAGTTGGAGGGAGAATTGGGTATTTAGGCCATGAAGTGACCAGAAGGAGAGGTGGTTCCAGAAGGAGTGGCCAAAGCTTTAAAATTACATTTGTGGCAGGCGTTTGGCCTGGTGGTTAGGATGCTGTGTGGGACGCTGGTATCCCATGTCAGAGTGCCTGAGTTTTAGTCCCAACTCTGCTCATGATTCCAGCTTCCTGCTAACATACATGCTGGTGGAGGGACTGCAGATGGTGTCCCAAGTACTTCTGTCCCTGCCCCTCACCTGCGAGGCTGAGTTCCTGGCTCCTGGCTTTGGCCTGGGCCAGTCTGGCTGTTGCAGGCATTTGGAGGGGGTAGGGGGTGTTGGTGGACTAATGGGTAGGAGCTCTCTGTCTCAGAATTTGTCTCTGCCTCTCAAATAAAAAACATTTAATAATTATGTTTTTGGTAGAGATTATGACAGACATGAGTGTGAATATAGATTTCTTTATAGCTAAGGAAACAGGTCAACACTAATTAGCTATTAATGCACTTGAAAACTCACTGAAGAAATTTTTGACAACTGGAATGGAAATTATCTCATTGTTTAAGCAAAAGGAAGATTTCAGGATGCCCGTGTTTCTCCACGTTCAGCATTTAATGAGGATAGTGGGTTAGAGTCCAGGGGAAATTAAGATTACAAAATCCTATAAGGAATTTGTTTCTAAATACCAAGCAATCAGAGCAATATGAATTCTGATTCATAAAAATGTAACCATGCAGGGAATAAGTTTGGTTTAACTTCTAATGGTCTCCATGGTACACTTGCCACAATAGCTGTTCGCTTGGCATTCACCTGCTATTTTAATATAGGAATAATTACTAAGTTGTTTGAGGAAGTGGACTTGTATAGCATCAGTAAAATATGGAAGAACAGGGCACCTATGTAGAAGCATTACTGGGAAAAACTAATGCTTGTGATGGCCAGGGTTGAGGGCCAGTGCAGTGTGTAGTGTGTCTGAAGTTCCTAAAAGACTGCTCAAATCATGCTGCTTCTCTGTTAGGAGAGTGCATTCCATAGGAATAATTGCAACATTTCTCTTCATGGAGTGTCTTTTGTTGAGTAAAAATACAATATCCTCCTTCCTCTCCATCCCCCTTCCCTCATCAAATCAAGCTATATGCAACTCTTTTTTTTTTTAAGTAAACTGTTTATTTATTTATTTGGAATTCAGAGTTATACAGAGAGAGAAGGAGAGGCAGAGAGAGAGGTTTTCCATCTGCTGGTTCATTCCCCAGATGGCTGCAACGCCCCAGGAGCCAGGAGCTTCCTCTGAGTCTCCCACATGGGTGCAGGAGCAGCTGGGATTTGAACCGGTGCCTATATGGGATGCTAGCACTACAGGCGGCGGCTTTATCCACTATGCCACAGTGCCAGCCCCTATATGCAACTCTTGACACTGAATAAGCACATTAGTACTCATGGATCTAAAGAATGTAATAAAGTTACCAACAATAAAACCTTTTTGTTTTGTACCCAGACTTAAAGAACATTTACATGATGTAAATGTTCAGAATAGTCAAATTTACAAAGTTAGAAATTATATCAGGCTTGTCTGGGATTGGAGGAGGAAGGGTAGTGATTGTGTGTGTGTGTGTGTGTGTGTGTGTTCATGACAAATTTCCATGAGCAGTGGCTTAAAACAGTATAGATTTATTTTATTTATAGTTCTGGAGGCTGGAAGTCCACAACAGGTCTCACTGGGTTGAGTTCAAGGTTTCAGCGAGGGAGAGAATCTGGTTCCTCCCTCTTTCCAGTTTCTGGAGGCCACTCACTTTCTTTGGCTCGTGATCCCTTTCTTCCGGCTTCAAAGCCAGCAGTGTTGGGCCAAGACCTCATGTTTTTTGTGGTTCTTTCTTCCTGTTCCTTCTTTCACTCATGACTATACTGGGCCCACCTGCATAATCCAAGATAATCTTCAAGTAAACTGATAAGCAACCTTGATTCCACCTTCGCTTTTTCTTGGTTGCGTAAGCTAACACAGTGACAGGTTCCAGAGATCAGGACACATGTCTTTGAGGGAAACACTGTTCTACCTACTGCAGGCAAAATGGGGCGGTGACTGCTGATTTGTTACGAGATCGCTTTTGGGAATGATGAAAATGTCCTGAAGTTTATTGTGGTGATGCTTTCACAAGTCTGTGATTGAAAAAAACTTGGGAGCTTAAACCCGAGTTGTATGATATGTGAATTAAGTTTTTTAAAAAGATTTATTTGTGTGAAAGTCAGAGTTACAGAGAAGGAAAGGCAGAGAGAAAGAGAGAGGTCTTCCATGCACTGGTTCACTCCCCAATTGGCCGCAACAGCCAGAGCTGTGCCGATCTGAAGCCAGGAGCCAGGAGCTTCTTTGGGTCTCTCACATGGGTGCAGGGGCTCAGGCACTTGAACCATATTCTACTGCTTTCCTAGGCCACAGCAGAGAGCTGGATCAGAAGTGGAGCAGCTAGGACTCGAACCGGTGCCCATATGGGATGCTGGCACTGCAGGCGGTGGCTTTACCTGCTATGCCACAGTGCCAGCCCCGTTAATTAAGTTATAATGAAGTGGGATATATGTGTACTCAGTATTTGCAAGACTAAATTTTATAACTGTCCTGGCTGAAGCCAACTCCTCTTCTGAATTCCTGGTGTCAGCGAATGGCACTTTCATCTGTCAAGCTATGGAAACTTCATGGCTGTCAAAGATTTCTTGAGCTCCCTCATATTAAGTCATTTCTCTATATCTGTTGTTTCCACTTCCAAATAGTTTCTTTTAATGCCTTTCTTTAGTCCTGCTGTTTCTTAATGTGGTTGGATCTTTATGGAGTGTTTTTTTTTTTTTTTTAAAGATTTGTTTATTTGTTTGAAAGGCAGTTACAGAGAGGCGGGGGGGGGGGGGTCTTTCATCCACTGGTTCACTCCCCAAATGGCTGCAAAGGCCAGAGGTGGACAGATCTGAAGCCGGGAGCTTCATCCGGGTCTCCCACGTGGGTGCAGAGAGCTGGATCCGAAGAGAAGCAGCCGGGTCTCGAACTGGCATCCATATGGGATGCTGGCACTGCAGGCAGCGGCTTTACCCACTCTGCCACAGCCCTCTCCACCCCGCAACGACCTTTTTGGCAGTCTGGTAACACCTGTGAACTTTTCCAATTAACATTGGGTAGAATAATTAAAAAAAAAAATGTGGGGCTGTTCTCTATGGCATAGTAGGTTAAGCCTCCGCCTGGTAGCTTTGGGACCTGCAAGGAGGGAAGGCCTATACTTCTGGGAATGGAGAGGCCTACTTCCGGGGAAGAAAGTCCTTGTCAAGGTCCCTGCGGGGTGCCTAAAGGTCAACCAATGAGGATCAGACCCGCCTCTACCTTTAACCCCCATGCCCTGAATCTATAAAAGGAGCACTCCCAATCTCTGAAGCACAGCGCGACCGGCCCCTGCACTGTTGCTCTGTTGGGACCAGGGAACCTCGTCCGGGAGTGGAATCCTAATAAAAGCCTGTGAATTAATTGATTCGTCTGCCTGGGAAGATCTGTTACATGCTGGACACCTTACACGGCCTACTGTGCCGGAATTCCATAGGGGAACCAGTTCGAGTCCAGGCTCCTCCACTTACAGTCTAGCATATTAAAAAAAAAAAAAAACTCAACATTGAGTTCAAATAATTTCATAATATAAAAAGTGTGACACAAATATAAGTGCATCCTCACTAATGTATGAAACAAAATGTATGAAACGAAAGCTGTACAGATAAGGCCAACAACGGTGATAATTTCAAATTAGTGATGGGAATAACCCATAAAATATCTCGCTTTCACAGCTGATACTACCATGGCCTGTGGTCAACACACAGTCAAAGGAAATGATAAGTCTAACAGCGATACACTTCCCTTCTCCCAGGTTAACCCGCAGCTCCGCGAGCAGAGCCGCACAACCTCCGAGGGGCGCGAGGCGGCGGCCTCCAGAAATGACGCAGTCGCTGCCGCGCAGTGACGCACTTCCGGTCGCGCCTCGCTTCCCGCGCTGCTGAGGTAAGTGCCGGGCTTTCCCCGCTCGGAAGCAGTTGCAGTTCTTGCTCCTTTCATCCCTGAGAAGGCTGTGGCCTTCGGGCCTCACGCCGCGGTGGAAGGGGTCGGCTCGCGCTCCCTCGGTGCCTACGCGCGCGTCCCCGGCCGCCTTGGGAAATGGAGGCGGTGGACGTGGTCCGCCGACGGAGAGGAGACGCCCCGCGGCCCCCACGCGGCCGCCAAGCCCCTCGCTGCCCCATTGAGCCGGCGATTCCTTCCGGAACCGCCAAATGCCGGTCGCTCTTGCAGGCTCCCGGGCTGCAGCTGAGTGAGAGGGAGCTGGGCGCCGCCCCCGGGGAGCTGCCCGAGGAATGGGAAAGTCACTTATTAGATCTGATCATTTCACTCCACCTGCTCGCAGCCCTGTCTCCGCCACCTGGTGCTGGCAGGCTGAAGACCGAATTCTTGACGTGCGCAAGACCCTGCGTGGCTTGGCCTTGGCTTGTAGCGCGTAGCTGTGCTGCTGCAGCGTCGGTGACCCTCCGCTTCCGGAACGTGCTTTCGCGCGTGATACTCCCTTTGCAAAGATCTTCCCTTAAGCAGCCTTCCTGTCTCGGATAGTGTCCGCCTGGCACCGATGACACTGGTCATCTTAGCCTGAGCTCCGTGCGGGAAGGCAGCGCGTCCTTCCCCTCCCCCCACCCCACCCCCACGAAGTCTCCTGTGGCTCACACTTACCCCGGCATGAAATACGTATGCGATTAATGTTGAATGAGGAAAGTACAAGTCACTATGTGATCTCAGACTGGGAGACGCCGTGTGCGGGGTGTGTAACGGGGCCCGGACGCGGTCCGCAGAGACAGGGCGTGATGGGCTGACAGCAGGCTGCCATCACCTAGCCGAAGAGCGGTCCGTGACGGAAGATACCGGGCAGAGGGTGCCAGTTCCAAGGTTCTGAGGCTGGGGGCGACTGGCTCCTTCGGAGGAGGCAGCAGGTCTGAAGGTCCTGAGTGAGCTCAGAGGAGGAAGCTGAGGACTGGGGTGGCCAAACCAAGAAAGGAGGTGGGTGGCGCGGGTGCGCAGGGGGGTTGGCAGGGGACTGCCGCCTGCGCTGTCTCTCCAGGGAGGACGCGGCCTTCGGGTAGAACATGAGTATGGACTGGTCTAATCCAGACACGCTGACATGTTGAGGCAGCCTTTCAGCACCCTGTGCTAAGTCAGTTTCTGGTTATCGCTGGACCCTGGAATGGAGTGATGAAAAACGCATCTGCCCAAGGAAAGGCAGGCTTTCTGAGATGTTTTTCTGAAATTCCTTAGATAATTTGTCGTTCTGCTTTAACTTTGGAATCACTTGGTCATGTTCTAAAAGAAGTCTGTTGGGATTATGCTGAGAAGCAATTTAATGCAGTTACTAAAGGTGTAGCCTTTGGCGAATCTGTGATCCAAGTTTACCTCCACCTGCCGAGTGATCCTGCTGGAGAACTTGTTGCTGAGTTTTGTCCTTACATACAGAAACAAGAAAAGGGTCAGGTGATTATTGTTAGTATTGAATGGAGATACATAATTTTTATCCAAAAACCGGTACTACTTTTTTTTTTTAAAGTCTTAGGTTTGTCAGAAAATTGTGTTGTTAAACTAAGGCCTGGGATTGCTTTTGTTAGGATTTTCTTTGGTTTTTCTCTGGTGTTGCTTGATATTGGTGAACATAGGTGCTAGTGACCTGGAGGAAGTTACTTTTTTCATTTCAGAATTACAAGGCTCATGGTATATTGTGGATTAAAGATGAAATATTTAGACGACACTTAACCTGTGGGCACATGGCAAATGATTACTGCTACTGTTATTGGCAGGTTTGTTGGTTCATGGGAGCACCTTTTACTGTGGGGCTCACTCTTGGTTCTCTTCATTTGTTCCCTCAGCCCCTGCCCTTCCCTGAGAGGGAGCCCAGGTGATGGCAACCATGTCCTTGAAAGTCCCATACCAGGTGAGCTGTGGATCCCTCAGGTCAGCCTTAGAAGGATCTGATTTAAAGAAAATGGTGGATGACAGAGGTAATTCTGGCAAGTCTGAGAACCAGAGGAGGGAAAAAAAAGACTTTGTTGGTTACCTCCATTAGGACTGGGTACTTGGAAAGAGCTGATGGTGAGGGGCTGGCCAGTCTGGCTGCAGGGCCAGTGAAGATGGAGACGGGAGGGGCCAGTGTTGTGGTACAGTAGGTTAAGTCGCTAATTGCAGTGCCGGCTGGCATCCTATATCAGTGTGCCAGTTGGGGTTCCAACTTCTCTGCTTTTGATCCTACCGCCTGCTAATGTGCCTGGGAAAGCAGCAGAAGATGGCCCAGGTG
The DNA here is from genome assembly GCF_964237555.1 of Oryctolagus cuniculus. NCBI lineage: Eukaryota > Metazoa > Chordata > Mammalia > Lagomorpha > Leporidae > Oryctolagus > Oryctolagus cuniculus. Next base: position 55,788,728 of record NC_091449.1, read on the forward strand.
CTTGGGTCTCTGCAACCATGTGGGAAACCAGGATGGGGTCACTGACTCCTGGCTTCAGCCTGGCCCAGCTGTGGCTGTTGCAGTTGCTTGGGAGTGAACCAGTGGATGGAAGATCTGTCTCTCCCTGTCTCTGTCACTCTGCCTTTCTAATAAACTTATTTGTTTATTTAGTTATTTTTAAAAGATGCAGACAGGGGGCCCGGCGCCATGGCTCACTTGGCTAATCCTCTGCCTGTGGCGCCAGCATCCCATATGGGCACCGGGTTCTAGTCCTAGTTGCTCCTCTTCCAGTCCAGCTCTCTGCTGTGGCCCAGGAAGGCAGTGGAGGATGGCCCAAGTGCTTGGGCCCTGCACCCGCATGGGAGACCAGGAGGAAGCACCTGGCTCCTGGCTTCGGATCGGCGCAGCACGCCAGCTGTAGCGGCCATTTGGGGGGTGAACCAACGGAAAAGGAAGACCCTTCTCTCTGTCTAACTCTGCCTGTCAAAAAAAAAAAGATGCAGACAGGAGAAGGTGTCCTGGGAATCAGAAGTACAGTCTCCTATGTGCTGAATATCTTGGCTGGGCTCGAGGGTTCCCAGGTTCAGTTCCCTCCAGCCCTGCCAGGAGTCTGTGAGAATAAAGGACCCAGGCTCATGATATGGGGATCTGGTATAGGGTGGGAATGACTCAACTAACAAGGTTCTCGGAGGTGGCTGCAGAGGGATGGCAGGAAGAAGACAAGGTAAAGAGGGCCAGTAAGTTGGGCTTAGAATCAGGGAGATACATCCTAGAGGCACTGCTGCATAAGTGAGGTAGCGGGCCGTGCCAGGAAAATCCACACGTGGACACGACACCTGAAGTTAGGGATTCCCATCAAGCCTCAGTGCATAGTTACCTTGAGCCAGACATATAACCTCTTTCTATCTCCACTAGCTTTGTTATTTATTTGTTTACTTTAAGATTTATTTATGGGGCCGGCGTTGTGGCGCAGCAGGTTAACACTCTGGCCTGAAATGCCGGCATCCCATATGGGCGCCAGTTCTAGTCCCGGCTGCTCCTCTTCTGATCCAGCTCTCTGCTATGGCCTGGGAAAGCAGTAGAAGATGGCCCAAGTCCTTGGGCCCCTGCACCCACGTGGGAGACCCAGAAGAAGCTCCTGGCTCCTGGCTTCGGATTGGCACAGCTCCAGCCATTGCAGCCACCTGGGGAGTGAACCATCGGATGGAACATTTCTCTCTCTCTGCCTCTCCTTTCTCTGTATAACTCTGACTTTCAAATAAATAAAAATAAATCTTAAAAAAATTAATTTATTTGTTTTGAAAGTGAGAGAGAAAGAGAGAGAGAGAAAGAAACAGAGAGAGGGAAATCTTCCATCTGCTGGTTCACTCCCCAGATGGCTGCAGCAGCCAGCACTGGGCCAGGCTAAAGTCAGGAACTTCATCTAGGTCTCCCATGTGTGTGGCAGAGGCTCAAACACTTGGGCTATTGTCTGCTACTTTTCTGAGGCCATTAGCTGGATTGGAAATGGAACAGCTGGGACTTGAACCTATGCCCATATGGGATACTGGCATTGCAAATGGCAGCTTTACCTGCTACACCACAATGCCAGCCCTGTTTATTATTAAAGGTTTATTTGTTTATTTGAAAGGCACAGTTACAAAGATAAAGGGAGAGACAGAGACATTCTCCAGTTCACTCCCCAGCGCTGGGCCAGGCCAAAGCCAGGAGCCTGAAACTCCATGTGGGTCTCTCATGTGTATGACAGGGACCAAGTACATGGGTCATCCTCCACTGCTTTCCTAGTTGCATTAGCAGAGAGCTGGATCAGAAATGGAGCAGCCAGAACTTGAACCTGTGCTCATATGAGATGCTGGAGTTGTGGTGGTGACTTAACCCTGCTGTACCACAATGCCTGCCCTGGCTTTACTTGTAATAATGATTTTAAAATTTATTTTCATTTTATTTGAAAGGCAGAGAGACAGATCTTCTGTCCTCTGGTTCACTCCCTTATTACCTGCAACACCCAGGGCTGGGCTAGACCAATCTAGGTCTCCTATATGCGTGGCAGGGATGCAAGTACTTGGGCTGTCACCAGCTGCCTTCCAGAGTATACATTAGCAGGAAGTAGGATTGGAAGCAGAGGAACTGGGACTCTAACCAGGCAGTCTGATACAGAACATAGGCATCCCAGGTGGTGACTTAAACACTGTACCAAGGGCCTGCCCTAGGGGGCTTCATTTTTAGAGTGATTAAATACCTTATATGTGGGGACAGGAAGTTGATTTCTTGAATTATATATCACTTTTTGAGACTAATTGTTGGCTGTTGCTTTATCATTTCTTTGAGACTTGTTTAATCTTGAAACTTAGTATCCATTGAAGCATATCTCAAGTCCAAATCCAGATTTCTCATTTCTGTTGGGTCCCTGTACCTGACTGTCTCACTGATGTATTTGTCTTTGTAGCTCCTACCTTTTTATTTTCTAAAAAATCACTGATATCACAATGCAGTCCTGATCACCCAGTCTCTAGATTACCTGATTGTTGACTCTGTTCTCCCCAGTACCATTCCTGAGAGCTGCGAGTTCTGTTGTTTCTGCCTAGTATCTCATCTACTTGTCACATCTTGTATATCACCCACATGTAGGGTTTGTCATCCCTTCCCTGAGATTTTATATGCACAGCTTCCCAGATAGTTTCTCTGCTTATAGTCTTGTGCCTTCTCTTCCCTTTTCCTAGTCTCCTAATACATCCCAGCCTGAGCTTTGGCTTGTATCTTCTAATCCAGGGTTCTCAAACTTCAGCGGGCTCTTCAAGGCACAGATTGGCCTCAGAATGGAGCCCGAGAATTTGGCATAAAGCAGCTTTTCTGGGTGATGCCACTGTTTCTGGTGGTTACCTCGAACCGCACTTTGAGAGCCACAGCTCTGGTTAGTGGAGATTCATTCAGGAGATGACGGGTTCAGATGTTCAGCCAGACAGTGGGTGGATTCAGCGCAGGGTAGGCCTGGAGTGTGGAGCTGTGGAGTAGAATACCAGGGGAGTCACAGTTGCCCTGACTAGCCTGTCTCATGTAACACCCCCACCCTGCCATCTGATACTTGAGTGAGAAGAGGCTGTGGTGCTCAACGATGTCCAGCAGAGGGCGAATACCCTTCACTCCATTGTGAAGAGGAGTCAGGTTCCAGGAATATTTAGGCATTAACTGATAGGATTTGATTACTGATGGTTTGTCAGGAAAGAGCAGTGATTGAGGTGAAATTGGTGCCATCAACTGAGAGCAAAACATATCACTGTGTCAGCTGATTTTTATGAGTTATAAAGGGAGCCAGTTGAGAGGCAAGATGAGTTTGGTGTAGGTTGGTGGGTCCCATGTGCTGGGTCATCCAGAGTCTGAGGCAGAGTGGGATGACAGGCAAGTGAGGATGTGCAGTTATTTGAGGTGCTGGAGGGTGGGAGGATGTTAACTGCGCGTTTAGGTAGTTAAGGTTGATGCCAGAGTCTGAACATTAACTAAAGACTTTAAGCCAGATGCTGGAATTCTCTGGGAATGTAGAGTTGGGCTGTCAAGGAGGGGAAAAGGATGACTATTGAAAAAGCATGAGGCTTGATTGGCAGAAGCTATTCTATATGATCTTGAAGGTATAAAGTCAAGTAGCTGAAAGAGCTACCAGTTCTATTGCAGAAACTTCTCCCAGGAAGATCCGAAGAATGCACTGCCCCAGGCAACTCTGAGCGCCCTCTGCTGGGCACTCTTCGGCAGCACAGCCTCTTACTCAAGTCTCAGAGGTGAGGATGGGGAGTCATGCGGGAAGGCTTGTCAAGGCAAACTGACTCCCCTGGTCCACGTTCTATGGGAGTGAGCACTTGTAGGGAACACTTGGCTGGGCCCTTGGAGCAGAAAAGTGGGAACAGTTGAGTTCTGAGATGCCACATGTGAGTGAACATCTGGGCAGATTGAGACTAATTGTCCACTTTTAGGTGCAACAAACAAAAAAAGAGATTTTGCTCTAAGAAAGTTCCCACAGAACTTTTGAAACGTAAAATTATACTTTATGACTAAGTTGTACCCTAATGGACATTTCCAGTTTTTGGTTGCATTATTTATTTAGTGGTCTGGTATCCAGTTCTTTTCTCTTATAGAGCCCTTCTTCAGACCCTCATTACCATCCCACCTGCCCTGAGCCAGAGGAATGGCTCTGGGGCAGCAGAGTCTGTTGTTTCAGGAGCTGGTGACTTTTAAGGATGTGGCTGTGTGCTTCACCCAGGCGGAATGGGCTGAGCTTTCTCCTGCACAGAGGGCCCTGTACAGAAGTGTGATGCTGGAGAATTATGGGACCTTAACTATGCTGGGTAAGACTCTTTTCCTCTTGGGACTCAGGTCTACTTTTCTGTTCCCTTTTTTTCTTCTTACAGACTAGGGGTAGAGTGTGGGGAATAGGGATTGTCCCTGGTATCTTCCATTACGTGCCTCTAGAGCTGACGCTAATTGACCAAGTTCAGAGATTGCTGGGTCTTGGGTCTTGAGTTTGCTGTCCACTGGGGAGAGAGTGCCCCATTCTCCAAAAGGCTGTGCACAGGAAGGAGTACGCCTTTCTGGTGTCTTTGTCTGCACGGGCCTTCAGGGTCTCACTAACTCACCTGCCCTGAAGTTTTTTTTTTTAGGAAGAGGTCAGAGATGCTCCGTTTCCTCTTGATCAGAATCTCTGTCCTGATCTGTCCTTGCTCAGTCCTGAACCCTCTTCTATAGTCGACTCTGACTCCTGGGATTCTCTTTCTTTTTACACCACAGATGTAGGACTGAAAGGTGCCATTATATTCCCCTTTTTCAGGATACCCAGTTCCCAAACCTGCCCTGATCTCACTTCTGGAGAGAGGGGATTTACCTTGGAACCTCGAGGTACAGGAGGAGCCCCCTGCAGAGAGGACTAGAGAGCTCTGTGAAGGTAAGTGAGGCAGGTTTAGAACAGTAGTTATAGGGTTTCATGGAGCTGTGCATTTTAAAGTGAGCTATGGTGGCCAGAATTGAAATAAAATGATTGATTTTCCCTAAATATGAAAACTTTCCCGCCAGTCTTAACTCACATTCAGATGTTAGCATTCAACACATCTGATTACAGTTCTTGAATCCATTGCTCCTTTCTGAGTTTCAACATTGTCTACCTCAGTGGTTCTCCTTTGCATGGGGTAGATTTATTTAAGTGTACTTGTTGAGCACTTGCTGTGTGCCAAGCTTTGTTTAAGAAGCTTGGGAGGATACAAGATGGGAAGCAGATGCAGACGGTGCGGTTGTGGGTGTATCAGCAGTGGGCTGTGAGAGTATGGCAGGAGGAGGAGTTGGAATCATTCCACTTTAGAAGATCAGTGCCAGGGCCATGAGTTGAAACTCAGCAAATTACAGTGGAAACACTGGCTTGAGGAAGGGAGTAGAGCATTAATCACTGTAAAGAGCTCTGCAGTTTAGCGTGCAGGATACTCACCTGTGAGGCTGTTTAGACGTGGAGCCCGCCCGCAAGCACTGCTTGGTCTTTTCTAGTAAGCAGTGCAAGAGCATGAAGCGTGCGACTAAACACGCAGTGAGCGTTTGTTCTCTTGACTTTGTAGAAGAGGGCTGACAGAGTCTGCATCATACCCTGAGCCGCCTCAGTTACCAACGGTGTTGGTGAATTTGGTTGCTGCCTAATACTTAGGCTTGTATGGGAAGTCCAGATGCAGCGTTTGTAGTGGACTTGTGTAGGGAAGGTTGCTTGGAAGAACAGCTGTTGGAGTCCTCACAAGTATGAATGGCAGGGTACGGGGCAGCAGGGAAATAGATTTTTGATTGCTCACTCCTGATTTTGTGACATTGAACACCCTTAGTAGGCAAGACAGAGGAGGGATGTGAGAACAGACTTCCAGGTTGTCTTGATCACTCTCACTTGGACTGTTGGTTACCACGTCTACTTCAGTCACAGATCTCACCTCCCAACACTCTCAAGGTTTCTTATTTGTTTAATTCACATTCACAGGAAGAACTTGATTAATCAGCAGACAAATCCCAGATGATGTTAAAGTTCGATTGACTTTTAGTTAAAACATCATCCCATCTTTAAGAGCACAAAAGCCATGTTATGGGCTGTTATTTGTCTCCTTTTTGATAATATGAGAAAGAATATTTGGTTGTCTTCATGTATCTAAGTAAACTGTGTTCTCCCCTTTGCACATAGGCATAGAATCTAGAACAGTAGTTTCTCTGCATGTTTGAGTTTCAAATTTTGAGAGTTTTAGGACAGGTCATAGCAGTTGCCAACAGTTTTAAGGTGCTCACTTGTTCCCTCCCCATCTGCAGACCTGTGGTTGTGAACCTGTGGACTAGGTGACCAGGTAGCTTACTGAGGGCAAGGTCTTCAAAGCAGTTGTGTGGTTTTCTCTCTGTCTTTTCACATTCTGTGATTGGGAATAGATTGTAGGATAGGAATTTTTTAATTTTTTATTTGACAGATTGAGTTAGACAGTGAGAGAGAGAGAGAAAGGTCTTCCTTCTGTCGGTTCACCCCTCAAATGGCTGCTATGGCTGCAGCTACACCCATCAGAAGCTAGGAGCCAGGTGCTTCTTCCTGGTCTCCTACGCGGGTGCAGGCGCCCAAGCACCTGGGCCATTCTCCACTGCCCTCCTGGGCCACAGCAGAGAGCTGGACCAGAAAAGGAGCCACCAGGACTAGAACCCCAGGCTCACATGGGATGCCGGTGTTGCAGGCGGAGGATTAACCAAGTGAGCCACAGCGCCAGCCCGTGGGATAGGAATTTTTAAAAAGAACAGTCCATCCATTGCTTTTGTTTTCTGACTCTGAGTCTTGCCAGCCCCAGCATCACTTCTTGCTCTTAGAGCTTGTGCTTTCTTTGGCATTTTTTATATATGCATACATATATATATATACACATATATATTTAAGATTTATGTATTTATTTGAAAGTCAGAGTTACACACAGAGAGAAGGAGAGGCAGAGAGAGAGAGGTCTTCCATCCGCTGGTTCACTCCCCAGTTAGCTGCAACTGCTGGAGCTGCACTGATCCGAAGCCAGGAGCCAGGAGCTTCTTCCATGTATCCCACGCTGGTGCAGGGGCCCAAGGACCTAGGCCATCTTCTATTGCTTTCCCAGGCCACAGCAGAGAGCTGGATCGGAAGTGGAGCAGCCAGGACTTGAACCAGTGCCCATATGGGATGCCGGCACTACAGTCAGTGGCTTTACCTGCTATGTCACAGCGCCAGTCCCTCTTTGGCATTCTGTCAGTCTATAAATAGCAGAAATCCAAAAGATACTAGAATGCACCAGGAGGCGTCATTCAACTGTGGAGCTGGAGAAGCGTGGGAAGCAGCCCAGCGTGGGCACCAGCACTGTCTGTACCCTGACTGTTTTCTGCCTGTGAGATATTTGGCACTTTGATTTTGGCAGCTGTGTCCTAGCAGGCTGACGAGGAGGTTGAAATGCTATCTTTCAAAGCCCTGTAAGTTTTAATTTTAATTTCCATGTCTTAATGTCAGATGCTGAGACCTACATTGACGGCATGTCCACAGCAACACAGGGAATGTCTGAAGAAAGAGGCATGGTGTCCTGTGAGCTGATGAAGAGTGTCCCTCAGAGAACTGACTTCCCAGATACTTGTCTGGAGAAGCACCAAGAAATCCCTAGAGTGAGAAGTATTCAAGGAAAGGTTCCAAGAATCCACTCTGTGAGGAAACCCTTCAGATGTGAAGAGTGTGGGAAATCCTTCAGCTATTTTTCTTACTATGTTAGACACCAGAGAATTCACACTGGAGAGAAACCGTTTGAGTGTAAAGAGTGTGGAAAAGCCTTCACTGGTAATTCCTCACTGATTCGGCACCAGAGGACCCACACTGGAGAGAAACCGTACCAGTGTGCAGCCTGTGGGAGAGCCTTTAATGATAACGCAAATCTGATCAGGCATCAGAGGATCCACAGTGGGGACAGGCCCTATCACTGTACAGAGTGTGGACATAACTTTACTAGCAGTTCTGAGTTTGTTATACATCAGAGAATCCACACTGGGGAGAAACCCTATGAGTGTACTGAATGTGGAAAAGCTTTTGTTGGTAATTCACCACTAATGCGGCATCAAAAAATCCATACTGGAGAGAAACCCTATGAGTGTAACAAGTGTGGCAAAAGCTTTGGAAGGACTTCCCATCTTAGTCAACATCAGCGTATTCACACAGGGGAAAAGCCCTATTCTTGTAAAGTGTGTGGACAAGCCTTCAATTTTCCTACAAAACTCACTCGGCACCAGCAGATCCACAGTGAGGAGAAGCCCTTTGGCTGTGTGGATTGTGGGAAGGCGTTCAGTGCTCAGGAACAGTTAAAAAGGCATCTAAGGATTCATATTCGAGAGACGTCCTACATATGTGACAAGTGTGGGAAAGTCTTCACTATCAAAAGCAATCTTGTTCAGCATCAAAAAGTTCACTCTGGGAAGAAACACTATGGCTGTAGCAAGTATGAGAAAACCTTTAGAAATTCTTCCCAGCTAGGTCACCTTGAGCATGTGCACCCTGGAGAAAAGCCTGTGCTGGACATTGGTCGTTTTGGCCTTCCAGCATTTTTTACACCCTTTTACTGGTAACACTACCTCACTTTCCTTTTGGATTCCATCTTCTGCTTGGGAATGAAATGTGTGACACAGGCTTGGCTGCAAATTCCTTCCCATAGGACACAGTCCTTGGTTTGGATATCAAAAGGTGATCTAATAGGGCTCATTTAGCGTCTCAGGGCTTGGGCAGACTTAATAGGAAGAAATACTGTTTATTTTCTCATTGATTTTAAAGCTGAGCAGAACTGGATTCTTGTGGAAGATGAGAATAAAGTCAACACAGCAAAAATGACAACTGAGATTTGGAAGGTGATCAAACTTGAAGATACTATTGGAACAACTTCTTTAAGCCATATCTGAAACTTGAAGTATGTGTGGGTTTTTATATCCCAGTAATCAATAAATTCCTTTTTTATCATTAGCTTTAGTAAGTTTGAGTTGGGTTTTCTTTCCTTGGAATAGAATTTTGACTATACTGAGGCTTGTCAGTGGGTGTTAGTCTTTTCCACTGCTGTAACAAAATACCCAAGGCTGGCTAATGTATAAAGAAAAGAGTTTATTTAACTCACAGTTTAAGAGGTTGAAAGTCCAAATGGCATGATGCTGGCTTTAGGGAGGGCACCCTTGTGGATGTGTCATCTCATGGCAGGAGTGCGTGTGAGAGGGAGATCACATGGCAAGACAGGAACCAGAGAGACTAGAAGGGATCACCCTTGCTCTTTTGTAGCAGCCCTTTCTCAAGAACTAACCAGGGTCCCATAAGAAATAAATTGCTTCTGACACATCCCAACATCACCATAGCAGGGATCAGTTTTCAACGCATGAGTCCTTGAGGGATGCACTCAAACCATATCTAAACCATAGCACAGCATAACAATTATTTGAGAAGTTTTTTTTTTTTTTTGCTTTTTTTTTTTTTTAAATATGTATTTATTTGAAAGTCAGAAAGGGAGAGACAGATCTTCCATCCTACGAAGTCTGAAGTATGACTTGCCTGATGATTTAGAATTGTTTTGCGTCTGTGATACCTGGGAGTCTGTAGTCATAGTCCTGGAAGTCCTCCAAGCCCTGTGATTATAAAATGTGATTGGAAAACCTGCTGTAGCACTGCAGAGCTCAGTCTACATTAGGACATCACCAGTGGATAGATGTTGCAACCTAAGGTCTGTAACAGAAAATTCAGGGTTGCTACAAAACTATGCATCAATGAATCCATCCATTCTCAAGAGTAACTCTTAAGTCTGAAACTGAAAGTTTTCACTCTTAAAGCTTTCATTGTCCAGTTTTTATTAGGGATGGGTACTGTTCTAGACATTAAACTGGTAAGTGTCTGGATTTTTTTTTTTTTATTTTTTTTATTTTTTGACAGGCAGAGTGGACAGTGAGAGAGAGAGAGACAGAGAGAAAGGTCTTCCTTTGTCGTTGGTTCACCCTCCAATGGCCACCGCGGCCGGCGCACCGCGCTGATCCGATGGCAGGAGCCAGGAGCCAGGTGCTTTTCCTGGTCTCCCATGGGGTGCAGGGCCCAAGCACCTGGGCCATCCTCCACTGCACTCCCTGGCCACAGCAGAGAGCTGGCCTGGAAGAGGGGCAACCGGGACAGAATCCGGCGCCCTGACCGGGACTAGAACCCGGTGTGCCAGTGCCACTAGGCGGAGGATTAGCCTATTGAGCCGCGGCGCCGGCCAGTGTCTGGATTTTGTATCTTTCATGGTGTGGCATTTACCAGATTAACGTTCAGGATAGCTTGTCCATTTTGCCCCTTGATCTGGTTAGTGGACCGAGGAAATGATCTGGTTGTCAGTTTTGTTGTTTTAAGATTTAACTGAGGCCGGCGCCGCGGCTCACTAGGCTAATCCTCCGCCTAGCGGCGCCGGCACACCGGGTTCTAGTCCCGGTCGGGGCGCCGGATTCTGTCCCGGTTGTCCCTCTTCCAAGCCAGCCCTCTGCTGTGGCCAGGGAGTGCAGTGGAGGATGGCCCAGGTGCTTGGGCCCTGCACCCCATGGGAGACCAGGAAAAGCACCTGGCTCCTGGCTCCTGCCATCGGATCAGCGCGGTGCGCCGGCCGCAGCGTGCCGGCCTCGGCGGCCATTGGAGGGTGAACCAACGGCAAAGGAAGACCTTTCTCTCTGTCTCTCTCTCTCACTGTCCACTCTGCCTGTCAAAAAAAAAAAAAAAAAAAAAAGATTTAATTGAAAGTTACAGTAGAGAGACATCAATCTGCTGGTTCACTTCCCAAGTGGCTGCAACAGCTAGGGCTGAACGAGGACAAAGCCAGGAGCTTCATCTGGGTCTCCCATGTGGGTGTTAAGGGACCCAAATGCTTGGGCCATCTGTTGCTTTTCCCAGGCCATATGCAGGGAGCTGGATCAGAAGTGGAGCAGCTGGGACACAAACCAGTTCCTATATGGGATGCTGGTGTTGCAGGTGGCGGTTTTCCCCGCTGTGCCACGATTCCAGCCCCTGGTTTAGTTCTAAGACACGATGCAGAGATGACACTTTGGAAAACAAAAAGCGGCCCTTTGGATGCTGAATTTAACTTGCATCCTCTTCTCTCACATACCTTTCTGCTGCCATCTGTTGTTGGAGTCACCTGTTCAATTCCAGAGTCTCCCTGCTCTCACCTGGATTAGAGCAGTTGTATTGTGTACTTGGGCTGTCCAATGAATAAAGAGATTGGGGGTGTCACGTTTTAAGCAGATGTTTTTAAAAAGTGAAGTGCAGCATACATAAGTGCACGAGGTACAGTTGTACAACTTGAATTTTTGTAAAGGATGTGGTCATAATCACCAATGTCAAGAAATGGAATCACTGGCACCTTATGAGTTGTTCTATAATTCATTTCAGTCATTACATCTCTGTCGTCATAACTTGTATTGACTTCTATCACTACGGGTTATTTTGCCTGTTTTTGTAGTTTTCCATAAATTTATTTATTTGAAAGGCAAAGTTACAGAGACAGAGCAAGAGAGAGAGAGAGAGAGAGGTCTTCCATTCCACTGGTTCACTCCCCAGATGACTGCAATGGCCAGAGCTGAGCCAATCCAAAGCCAGGAGCCAGGAGCTTCTGGGTCTCCCATGCAGGTGCAGAGACCCAAAGACTTGGGCCATCTTCTACTGCTTTGCACAGCATAGCAGAGAGCTGGATTGGAAGAGGAGCAGCTGGGATTCGAACTGGCACCTTTACGGGATGCCAGTGCTGCAGGCTGAGGCTTTAACTCACTGCCCCACAGCACCGGCCCCTAGTTGGAAAATTTCATAGCAGTTCTGAGATACACACAATGTTTATCCACACGTTACATCTTAGGAACACTGAAACCTAGCAGATTGATGGGTGAAGGTTCAGGTGATTGGGGTATTCTGTCCTGTGACTTTGGTGCATCTCCGATTTAGCTGCAGCCACGGTGGACAGTTCTGTGCAAGCGAGAACTGCCCTTGCACTGCTGAGATCCTTCCATGCCTTCAACATTCTGCCTCAGCCACATTTTTAGAGCTCACTTGGTGAAGGAGCATAACCTACGCATGCATGGCACACGTTAATCTCAGGAAAACCCTTAATGAGAAGAGCCTAAGGATAGAGCTTCCAGCTTCCTACCTTTCAAGGGGATAATTGTAGGAGTTGATCCTTTATCTGGAGGGCTCCAGTGCTCATAGCATCGACGTTAACACCTTATATTGACTTTTCCTCCTTTCCTGCCTCACTCCAGCTTTAGTTGTGTCTTCTGAAATCATCTCCTATATATCCAAGTCCCTTGTCTCCAGTTCTGCTTTCATGGGAACCCAAACTAGAGAGCAGAAGACAACTCCTGAGTGGTGATAAAATTTCTAATATTCCAGTCATGGATATTAGCAGTTTACATGAATGGAATCTTAGATGTTAGCTGATGGTCCACACGGGCACTTTCATGATGAAATTCCATTCTGTTTTCAGTGGGGACTGTACTTTTCTAATTTCTGCTTCAAAGAAGCTTTCTTTGACAGTGCTATGTTTTTCTTTGAAATGCTTAATTTTAAACAGGCTAAGTGGTTTACCTAACTATAGCTGTGTACCCAGGAGCTACAATAGGGTGCATATAACAGTAACCAGCCTGTCAAGAGGACCTGATGATGCCTGCCACTCTGAGATTATCAATCAATGTAAGGATTTGAATTCCTAAAGTAAAAGAATCCTTTGAAGGATTACCAGAACATGAGGTGACACGTTAGGTTCTAGTTAACTGAGTTCAAAGAAACATAGGATCAGTATCTGGATCAGATTTAAAGTACAGTTGGAATGGCAGGGGAGGAGGCATTTAGCCTAGTGGTTAAAACACCCTGCATCCCATATTGAAGTACCTCGGTTTGACTCCTGTCTCTGGATTTTGACTGCAAGTTCTTGCTAATGTAGCCCCCAGGAAGGCAGCCCCAGGGAGGCAGTAGTGCTCGCTCAAGTAATCAGATTCCTTTTACCCACATGGGAGATCTGGATAGCGTTCCCAGCTTCAGACTGGCTGTTGTGAATCAGCAAATAGAAAACTCTCTTTCCCTGTCTCTGTATCTCTCTCTGCCTCTCAGATAAATTTTTAGAAATACACAGAGTAGGCCGGCGCCGCGGCTCACTAGGCTAATCCTCCGCCTTGCGGCGCCGGCACACCGGGTTCTAGTCCCGGTTGGTCGGGGCGCTGGATTCTGTCCCGGTTGCCCCTCTTCCAGGCCAGCTCTCTGCTGTGGCCAGGGAGTGCAGTGGAGGATGGCCCAAGTCCTTGGGCCCTGCACCCCATGGGAGATGGGGGAGACCAGGATAAGTACCTGGCTCCTGCCATCGGATCAGCGCAGCGCACCGGCCGCAGCGCTCCGGCCACGGCGGCCATTGGAGGGTGAACCAACGACAAAGGAAGACCTTTCTCTCTGTCTCTCTCTCTCACTGTCCACTCTGCCTGTCAAAAAAAAAAAAAAAAATTAAAAAAAAAAAAAAAAGAAATACACAGAGTACAGTTAGAGCACCAGTTTGGAAATCAGTGGTTCTGAGGTCAATCCAGCACCTTGGAGAGCTCCCTTAACACCCAGATGGGGCAGAGTAGCACCCTGGACAGAACCACAGTCTTCCCGTTTCCTGCTTTAGACCTCTGTATTTGGATGGCAGTATAAAAAGGCCTTTCAGCCCTGGGTGCCTGGAGATGGCAGTCCCCTCAGTTCCATCAGTCTTACAGAAGGCTCTCTATGCTGAGAGGGACTGGGATTCTTTTTCTTCCTTCCAGGGGACTTCAGCATCAGAGCTGATAATTGGACTCTCTCGGGTACTCTGTGGGATTGGGTCCTAGGATCACAGGATTATTCTTGAGGTCAGACTCCTTTAAGTTGGGAAGAAATATGGTTTGCTATGTAAAGAAAGACATTCCGAGTTCTTTGTGTATGAAGAACTTTCTGTGTAAGAAGCAAGCTGTTGGCCAGCGCCGCGGCTCACTAGGCTAATCCTCCGCCTTGCGGCCCCGGCACACCGGGTTCTAGTCCCGGTCAGGGCGCCGGATTCTGTCCTGGTTGCCCCTCTTCCAGGCCAGCTCTCTGCTGTGGCCAGGGAGTGCAGTGGAGGATGGCCCAAGTGCTTGGGCCCTGCACCCACATGGGCGACCAGGAGGAAGCACCTGGCTCCTGGCTTCGGATGCGCCAGCCGTGGCAGCCATTTTGGGGGTGAACCAATGGAAGGAAAATCTGTCTCTCTGTCTAACTCTGTTGAAAAAAAAAAAAAAAAGCAGCAGCAGCAAGCTATTGTGCATGTGAGAAGGCATGCTGTGATCACTGGGAAGACAGGAGGAGAAAGGTCTTCTATCCAGTAGTTCACTCCCCAAATGGCCACAACAGCTGGAGCTGAGCCGATCTGAAGCCAGGAGCCAGGATCCATTTTTAGGTCTCCCATGTGGGTGCAGGGTCCCAAGCACTGAGCCATCTTCTACTACTTTCTCAGGCCAAACAGAGAGCTGGATCAGAAGTGGAGCAGCCAGGACTCGAACCAACGCCCATATGGGGTGCCGGTGCTACAGGCGGAAGCTTAGCCTACTATGCCATGGTGCCAGCCCCAATGCAATTTATTTCTCCACACAGTAGATTGAGTGATCTGTTCATGTAACTCAAAATATCAACGAGTAAAAGAAAAGATTGTTATATTGAAACATCCTTGAGCTCCTGGAATTATCTCCAACCAGACTTTTATTGCTTCACCGCAATTTTGAAGAAGAAGCAGAAGTACCATCCTTAATCTGTCTTCTTAAAATTGGAAACATCGAGGCCAGTGCTGTGGCACAGCGGGTTAACACCCTGGCTTGAAGCACCGACATCCCATATGGGCACCGGTTCGAGACCCAGCCGTTCTACTTCCCATCCAGCTCTCTGCTATGGCCTGGGAAAGCAGTGGAAGATGGCCCAAGTCCTTGGGCCCCTGCACCCACATGGGAGACCCGGAGGAAGCTCCTGGCTCCTGGCTTCAGATCGGCACGGCTCTGGCCATTGCAGCCAATTGGGGAGTGAACCAGTGGATGGAAGACCTCTCTCTCTCTCTCTGCCTCTCCTCTCTGACTCCTACGAGATGATCTGCTTTCTGAGCCTAAAAGTGACATCCATCAAGTACTGCAATGTAATCTCCAAGTGTAACTGCCAAATCGTGGGGACCATTTTCCTATCTAAGAAAGAGAAGCCTATGTAAGGTGCTCATTTTGGAAAACAGTGGAGATCAGAATCAGGGCAATGCAGAGAAGGGCCCATGGCAACATTTGGTGTCATGATCCCAGGCAAAACACACATCCTACTCCCAGTGGCAGACACAGAAGAAGGTTCTACCCAGAAGTTGGGGCTGAAGCCGCTGGAGCATGTCAGCAGCAACTGCTTTTCGCTCCCCTCCTTTGTGCTGAGTTTTGTGCTCCAGCTGAGAATAATGAACAAGACAGACACAGTCCTTGTACCCTGAAGCTACCAGAGAGGACAGATACAAACCACTGCCATTAAAATATACAAATATGTGAGTACTGACGAATATGAGGTGCTGTGCTGGCACGTTACTGCAGAGGGGACCCACCTTATTCTGGTGGTTAGGGCAGTTTTGCTTGCTAGGGGATATGGAATTTGAACGGACACTTCTGGTGATTGTAAAGATGGAAGGTAGGAATAGGAAGGGGCAGGCATTCTGGGTTTAGAGAACAACACGCTTAGCAAGTGGGACTGAAGAGAGAGGGAGATGTGAGGGGGCCTGCCACCACCATTCAGTGCAGTAGCACTGGGGGGATCAGAGGTGTAAAGAAGAAAGGGTTGGGGGGGTTAAGAGTGGTCCAATCCAGTGGCCTTTAAAGCTGTCTCCCCCCTCCTCCAGAGCTCATTCTGGAATTTTATGGGAGGTATTTGTTATGCTCGGCACAGCTGATGAGGTTGATGGCAGCACTGTGGGTGAGACCAGGCGTGCCACAAATCCCACAATGCACAAGATGGTCTGGCCTTATTGAAAAAAAAAAAAAAATCCAGACTTCCAAATGTCTTGTTGGTCATTCATGTAGGTGAAAATCCCATTTATAAATCTAGGACTTAACACAGTTCATTTTTGCACAGTTCTAACACATGTTGATGTTCCAGAATATAAGTAATACATAATCAAGAGATCACACTGTTTAACTCAGATCTTTACTGAAAACTGCTCACCATTTTGGATCACACTTTTGTGGTTTCTGAAACACCAACGTAAGACATGGTTTTGCAGCTGTGGCATTCAGTCAAATTCTCTATGTAAGGGCAAATATCTGGGCACTTCACTAGCTCTCCTATAGCAGTCACCATTCAGCACTTACATATCTTAGTGGTATGTGTTTTTTAAAATTACAAATTATGGGGTCTGGCGTTGCAACATATTGGGTAAAACTGCCGCCTGCTATGCCAGCATCCCATATAGGTGCCAGTTCCATGTCCCAGCCAGCTCCCTGCTCATGCCTGGGAAAAGCAGCAGAGGATGGCCCAAGTGCTTGGGTCCCTGCCACCCACATGGGAGACCCAGATGAAGCTCCTGGCTCCTGGCTTGGGCCTGGCCCAGCCTCAGCCATTGTGGGAGTGAACCAGTGGATGGAAGATCTCTGTGTCTCTCCCTCTCTCTCCGTAACTCTTTCAAATACATAAATAAGACTTTTAGAAATTACAAGTTATGTTTTATTTCTACGTTACCTTTAAGGTCTAGCAGCATTAGTTTTAACGCCAAGAAGAAAATGCGTATTAAGAGACGCTCATTTCCCAGGGGGCACGGGGTTTGCCAACGGTCCAGTCTACCTGACTGCTCCTGCAGCTTTACCAAGATGCAGGTTCCCGGCGCCTCTGGCTTGGCGCTGATTCTTGCCTTCCCCGTTTCCCTCGAGGAGCAACGGCTCCCGCAGGTCAGACATGAGAGAGGGGCGAGGGGTGCAGGGGTCAGTAGGCTGGACGCGGCCGCAGGGGGCGGGGCGAGGATACCAGCGAGAGCCCACGACCACGCTCCCAGCGCGACTCGGGGCGCACCTGCTGACGCACTTCCGGGTGCGCCGCGGGTCCGCCGGGTGCGGAGGTGAGTGTGGGGCTGCAGACGCCGTGGGCGGTGCCCTAGTCCCAGGGCGGCAGGTGGGCTTGGGGCGCGCGTCCGCTCTGGGTGGCGCTGGGTGTGCGGTGGCCCGCGCTGGCCGGGAGACCGAGCTTGCCGGAGCGAGTAGAGGGTCGGCCCCGACGCTCCTCGGCTCGCGTTTGGGTTTGGTGGCCGGTTACCTTCCGTCCTGAGGTAGTAGAAGCACCCGACGGCCACGGCCACGAAGCTCCGAGCTTTCAGCTCTGGGTCTGTTCCGGGAAGACGTGGTGGCGCAGCCCGAGGGTGGGCTGTCGGCGGGGTCGGAGCGGCCCGCGGTGACGTCGCACGTCAGTGGCTGGCTGAAGTCGCGCAGGGATCGGCGTCCGTGCCCTCCGCGGTCCTGGCTCAGGGTCACGACGCGGGCGGAGCGGCGCGCGCCCATCCCTGGGCAGAGGCGGCCCTGGCCCTGGAGCCGCGTGGGGCGGGACGAGAGCTCGAACCTACGCGCCGTGGGCTGTGGGTTACCAGTGACGTGAGAGTGGCTTCCCCGGCGTGATTACGGACTTGCGGGCTTCTAGAATACACGGAGATACCAACACAATTTCTAGTCATTCTCCCGTGGAAAACAGGTTTTCTACCGGCAGTGCAGAGTTGGGTTCTGTTCTGATTTTAGCGTTATAGTCTGTGGTCAAAATCTTGTTTTCCAGAGTCCTGTAGCTCTTTTGCTTCACTTAGTGTGGCTCGGCTGATTTGCTGCTGTTTGTGTTTGGTTTGGGGTCCTGTTTGGTGTAAGGATGTGTATCTTCGTAAGATGCGTACTTTCTAACGTATGTGTATGAGCGATGTAAAAGCACCGTGAGTTCACCACCCACTTAGAGAGCATCACCCGTACTGCTGCGTCCGTCAGTGGCCCTCGTTCACCTGGCCCTGCAGGGGACAGCTTACCTAGAAGGAGAGTTAAGCGTAGCCTAAGTGTTTATGAAAAATTATCATGTACGCATAGATCTGTAAACATTGTGTTAATGGCATAATCTCTGGTCTTTTGGGACTTGCTTGATGTTCCATTAGTGAAAAAGATTTGAAAGATTGATACATTATCAGTAGTTTGTTTCCAGTTTTTTGCTATTAAAATAGTGCTGAAAATGAGTATTTTTTGTACGTATGACGTACATGAGTTTTTCTAGAGTATAGTTTTTTTTGTTTGTTTGTTTCCACTTTGGTTTGAAAGGGAGAAAGATCTTCTGTTTGTTGGTTCACTGCCCAGAGGCCCACAGCAACCCGGGTTCAGCTAGACTGAAGCCAAGAGCCAGAACTCAAACCAGGACTCCCACATGGGTGGCAGGGGCTCAAGCCCCTGAGCCGTCAGCTTCTGCCTCCTGGGATGTGGATTAGCGGGAAGCTAGATGGGAGAGGGGCAGCCCGGCACTCCGGTGTGGCATGTGGATGTTGGATGCAGGAGTCTGGAGCGCTGGCCCACGTGGCTCTGCCGCTCTGCCCACCCCGAGGGTGTAGGGTTTAAAGTTAGCCCTGAATGCCAAATTCTTTTCAGATACCTTTGGCTTCTGTTGACAACAGTACTTGTATGTTTATCTTTCTTTTAGTTGTGAATGTAGGGAAAGTACTGGTCTTTATCAATATTGAGCTTTATTTGCATACATATGAAGATCTTAAGATCTTAGTCACTGTGCGTTACAACTGGAATCTATTTCTTACCATTTAGAATGTTTGCATCAGTATTTATAAATGAGATCCTGTCTGTGGTTTTTGTATTAGTGTTTTGCTGCCATAATAAGAATTGAGAACCTTATTTTTGTTGTGTTGTGCTGCAGTTTAAGGTGTTAACATTATTCATTTCTTAAAAATTTGGAAGGGTTTGTTCATGACACATCTAGGCCCAGCGTTTTGTGAGAGTTAGCTCTTTGTTGGCTGCCTTGGTTTCATTAGGTAAAAATAATCAAAAGATTACTTAGAAATCTATATAATGTAATTGGTAGGGTTTATTAGATTCAGCTGGAATTATACATTCTTCCAGCATAGAATAAATTTTCTTTTTAAACACCAGAGAATATTTTAAAAATTTTAATTTACTTTTCTGTGTACTTTTTTTAAATTTTTATTTGAGAAGCAGACAGGAAACAAGAGAGAGAGATACTGGAGATACTGATCCTCTGCTGGTGTACTCTGCAGATGCCCACAATTGCCAGGTCTGGGCTGAAGCTTGGCGCTCAGACCGTCTAGGTGGTGGCAGGAACCAGTTACTGTGGGGCTTCACCACTGCCTGCCAAGGTCTGCTCTAGCAGGAAGCTGGAGTCAGAAAGCTGGAGCTCATTTTCAGACCAAGTACTGTGCTCCGGCATGTGAGTGACTTAACCACTGGGTTGAATGCCCGCTCCAGACTATCTTTATAAATTGACACTTTAGCCAAACTCTGAAAAGTCTGTCAAGTAGAAGATAATAGATCAGGTTATTTAAACATCATGCAATAAAATCATAATTTATGGATAGAAATTAAAAACAGGTAACCCTGGGCTGGCGCCATTGCTCACTTGGTTAATCCTCCGCCTGTGGCGCCAGCATCCTATATTGGGGCCGGGTTCTAGTTCCAGTTGCTCCTCTTCCAGTCTAGCTCTCTGCTGTGGCCCGGAAAGGCAGTGGAGGATGGCCTACGTGCTTGGGCCCTGCACCCGCATGGGAGACCAGGAGGAAGCGCCTGGTTCCTGGCTTCGGATTGGTACAGCGCTGGCCGTAGTGGCCATTTGGGGAGTGAATCAATAGCGGGAAGACCTTTCTCTCTGTCTTTCTCACTGTCTATAACTCTACCTGTCAAATAATAATAATAATAATAATAAAAAGTCCTAAACAGAGATGATTAAAATAGAGTTTCTGACTGGCTGTAAAATTATAAATAAAATATGAACTATAAAAACCTCTGGAGCATGGCTAGTAGTGTATTCAGAGGAAAATTTGTGCCCTTTTGGACTTAAATTGCCAAATTGGAGGAGTGAAAATAAACGAGTAAATCATTCAACCTTAAGAAGATAGAAAAAAAGCCACTTGCAGAAGCAGCATATGGGACAAGGATCTGGTTCTGACAGTCTATTCAGGGACAGAGTGAAGGAGGAGAGTGAGAGAAGGAAGGTGAGCCTGTTAACAGAGAAACCTCAGACAGATAAAATTGAACAAAGTTTAAATCAACAAAGAGTGACCCGGGAAGTAGCACTGTAGGGTAGAGAGTTAAGCTGCTGCTTGTGACACCCACATCCCTTATCAGAGTACCCATGGCAGTGGCAGGGGCCCAAGCACTCAGGCCACCTGCTGCTTTCCCAGGTGCTTTAGCAGGGAGCTGGATTGGAAGTGGAGCAGCTGGGATTCAAACTGGTTCTCTCTCTCTCTCTCTTTTTAAAAATATATATTTATTTTATTTGAAAGGCAGAGTTATAGAGAGGTGGGGGCAGGGGGTGCCTTCCACCCGCTGGTTCACTACCCAGATGGCCTCAACGGCTGGAGCTATGCTGATCTGAAGCTGGGAGCCAGGAGCTTCTTCCGGGTCTCCCATGTGGGTGCAGGGGTCCAAGGACTTGGGCCATCTTCTACTGCTTTCCCAGGCTATAGCAGAGAGCTGGAGTGAAAGTGGAGCAGCCAGGACTCCAGCTGGCGCCCATATGGAATGCCTGGTGGCTTTTACCCGTTATGCCACAGTGCCAGCCCCAAACTGGTCCTCTTTTGAGATACTTGTTTTCAGGTGGCTGCTTAACCTGCTGTACCAGAGCACCGGCCCTGACAGTGTACAACTTGAAGACTGACTTTAGCAGCAGTAAAACATCAGAAAGCAGCCAGTTCATGTGTCTTTGAACACAATGACCAGGAAGCTCCAGGTGGTGGCACTTGGATGATATAGTGCTGTCTCAGAAGCTGAGTCAGAGTCCAGGCCTTGGCTCATTCACTTTCTGAAGGTTAGTGAAGAGGAGTAGATAGCCTGGTCCCTGGAGAGGCCCACCTCCCAAGATCTCTCTAGAGGCTTTCGGATTCTAGAGGGCACTCAGAACGCTGAGCAAACAGACCAGCTGGTGCCTCTCTGGGGCCTGGCTCCCCAGGGCGTGTGTGTGTGTGTGTGTGTTTGTGTGTGTATGGTGAGGGGAGTCATCAGCCCAGCCAGCCTGGCTTCTCCTACAGAGTAAATGAGGATGTTGTTTGTTTAGGGAAAGAGAAATGAGTCAGAGGTCTTGGTAGTGTTCTGTCTGGAACAGAATCATTCCTATTTGAGTCTTTATTCTCCTTTAGGATCTGCATATACTTTATAGATATGCTCTTTTGTATGTGTGACTCGTGACTGAATTGTTAATTTGAGATCCCTGGCGGTACCAGCGAGTGCTGAGCTGGTGTGGAGGTCTCTCCCTTCTGTTGGCACTCCCATCGGATGCAGGCTGCCTGTGGCTCGCATCTTCCGTGAGGGGTGTACTGCCCTGGTGGTGGTGGCTTGCCTCATGCTCACCTCTCTCTGTGTCTTCACAGCCCCAGCCCTTCCCTGGAGGGGAGACCAAGTGATGACAGCCATGCTCTTGACTGCCTGGCCCCAGGTGAGCGCTTCCTCAGACTGGGGAGAACTGAGAAGGGGTGCAGGGGAGCCTTGGGATGAAAGCTGGAACTTGTGGGAGACACTGGCATGGTGATGAGGAGGAGGGAGCAGTGAGCAGAGTTGTACAGCGTCTGTTTGTCATACAGACCCTTTGTGCATGGATGGTCTTTCTCCTTTGTCCAGGAGCACTCCCAACAAAGGGCTGTGGGTGAACGGAGATGTGGACGCTGCTCACGTGGGATACTGTGTGCATGAATGTGGATGGAGAATCACAGAGGACGTGACGCTCAGTGCCAGGGTCGGGGAAGAGGAGTAAGGGACCAGATGGCCGAGAAGCTCGACTGTCCCTCTGATTTGGGCAAAGGAGAAGATGATGGACAGTGAAGTCAGGGGAGAGGAATGATAGGAACTCTTACAGGACGGGATGTCCCCTGGTGTCCTAGTGAGGCGTTCAGTTCAGCTTGAGGTGCAAAGGCTCAGACTGTAGGTTTCGGATAAGAGCTTTTGAGCCTCTCCCCCAGAACACTAAACCCATAAGCCCAATCTTCTTACACGTTCAGGGACTTCATGGACCCCCGAGATGCATCCATGGACTCCAGGTTGGGAATTAGTAATATCGTTTAAGGCTGAGAATGCAGCAGGCCCCAGAGAAGCCCTTTGCATGCATTGCTCAGTCTGGACACGTGTCTCTGTGATTGGTGCTGTGTCCTACTTTATCAACCAGGAAAAAAAATGCAAAAGAATGGGGAGTAAAGTGACATGCCTGGAGTCGTAGCTACTGAGCTGTATGACAGCTCTGGTGACAGTGACAGAATGTGGTCAGATTTGTGACAGCTGGATCTGGTTTTTTTTTTTTTTTAAGGATTTATTTATTTATTTGAAAGGCAGAGTTGCAGAGGCAGAGAGAGAGAGAGAGAGAGAGAGAGAGAGAGAGAGGTCTTCGTCTACTGGTTCACTCCCCAAATGATTGCAGTGGCCAGAGCTGGGCTGATCCAAAGCCAGGAGCTTCTTCTGGGTCTCCCATGTGGGTTCAGGGGCCCAAGGACTTGGGCCATCTTTTGCTGCTTTCCCAGGCCACAGCAGAGAGCTGGATCGGAAGTGGAGCAGCCAGGACTTGAACCGGTGTCCATATGGGATGCCGGCACTGCAAGCAGTGGCTCTACCTGCTAAAGCCACAGCGCCGGATCCAACAGCTGGATCTGGAATTGTTTTCAGGAGCCTTCAAAAGCACCATTTCAGAAGGAAGTTCAGGTGATGTGGCCATCATCAAGGAAAGCAGTTGTTAAAGAGAAGGGATCTGATTCAAGTGGTGCTTATGGCATAACAGTCTTTAGTTTGTGTAGTCAAAGCATTAAGAACTGGAGTGGAGGCAAGGGAGAGGGGAGAGTCAGCAGTGGACCCCAGATTTCTAGGTGAGGTTCCCCTGTGAATTTTGCTGACACCAGCTGAAGTGGGAATTCGAGAAGAGGTGCCCACTTCCTAGGGAAAGGGGGTGTGGTAGCACACAGGGAAGCCATTTAGTTTTTTGCAGAGAAATTCCTTGACTTTTCTAAGGTCCCTCAGAAAGAACTCAGAAACACCTAGAAATGGGACAGAATTGTTGATGCGTAGTAGTCAGCAGAATCCAGGAAGACAGACCCTGCCAGGCTGGAGTGGGCAGAGCAAGAGCCAGGCAGGCTGCAGCTACCAGGGTGGTGAGATGGGCTGGGCAGGTGGGCCTGAGGGCCATGCACAGTATACCCCCGAGTGGCAGAGTTTGTGCTGACCATGTAGTTTAGTGATACAAAGAGGAGGAGTCGAAAGGGTGGCAGTGTAGCAGTCAGTGGGGAGGCTGTCTCCCTTCTTTTCTAAACCTTCTTAGAGAAACTGTGAAGGCTGGAGAGGAGTCAGAAAGAGTTTGGGTGGAACGGTGGAGGGCAGCAGTGAACACAGGAGCTTCAGGGAGGTGTCTGGCCAGAGCAGCGCTGAGCTTCCTTGGCTGCAGGTGCCTGAGTGGATGCTGCACCCCCCCTTGCTTGGGGCCAGAGGTGGAAATTGGGTGACAGATGGGGGCTGGATGAGCTGGAATCATGACCGTACTTTGGGGTGGCTTGTGGTGTGAGGGTGAGGACAAGGTATGGAGTAGGAGAGCTGGGACCTCAGAGCATGAAGTGAGAGTACTGATGGGTCCATCTGTGTCAGCAAGGGAAAGGTGTGTATAAAGGAGAACAGTTGCTGTAGGGAAATTTTCTTTTGGGAATTTTTTTTTTCTTGCAGCTCAGTTTGTGTTACTTTTAAGTGTGAAAAATGGCCTGAAGTTTCTTTTCTGTGAAAGAAGTCAGATACTCTGTGGTTTACTTTCTGATACTTTTTCTCAAGCCTCTCCTGTTATCAATTTTGTGCTCCTACAAGCTCCCTCCCCAATCCCTTATACTGCCCTCTGCCCCTCACCTAGGGCCTGAGCCATGGAATTGGCCCTAGGGCAGCAGGAACCTGTTGTTTCAGAAGTTGGTGACCTTTGAGGATGTAGCTGTGTACTTCACCCAGACGGAATGGGATGGCCTGTCCCCTGCACAGAGGGCCCTGTACAGGGATGTGATGCTGGAGAATTATGGGAATGTGGCCTCCCTGGGTAAGGCCTCTCTCTTCCTGGGACCTAGACTATGCCATTTGGGTTTTCCTGGTTTACTTTCCCATTAAAGGTGCAGGTGGGGTCTCTAGTAGTCCTTTACTGAGCAGGAACCCAAGACTGTTCCTAATCCCTTACTCTTAAAACCTGTTTATAAGGGTGAACCTTAAGCCCTTTTGGGACCAGTGTGAGACTCTGGTGGGACTGCTGTGCACTTGTTATCCACCCATGGAAGCGCTGTGATGGATTCTGAATATTGCAGGACAAGAGTAAAAGTGGTATTGGTTGGCAGAATCTATGTGTTCCTGGGCCCAATCTGGGCAAGATCTGCCTCTCCTACCACTTCCAAAGCTCCCTCACCTTTCATATGTACAACCTCCCCCTACCATTTCCCATAGTCCTTAGCCTTGGAACCCCTCGAGCTCTGACCTTCCCTCTCTATTGCTGAGTCAGTCTGAGAAGAGACTTAAAAGTCATCTGTGGGAGACTGTTCATCTGTCTTCTGCTTCCTTCCCCACTCCAGGATTTCCACTTCTCAAACCTGCTGTGATCTCACAGCTGGAGAGAGGAGGTGAGCTGGTGGTCCCATCCCCACTGACCCCTGGAGCAGGAGCAGGCCCCCAGGGCCTCTGGACCGGTAAGAGAGACTCGAACTGCTCATTATTTGGGGATGTTTAACTCTTGAGGAAGAAAGCCAATGTTAGCAACACATAAACCTGTATAGTCAGCCATACATACAAAATTTTCATAAATTTTGGTGATTTGTAAAGTTGGGTAGATGTTGTTTTGTTTTCACAGTTTGCTGTGTCTGGTTTCAAGAGCAGATGTTTTTTCAAATGCCTCATTTTCTTTTCAGTTCAAAACTTGGAGTCCTACTTTTCTCAGACAAAATTAATGGATTTGGTAATTTTTGAGGTCCTTGCCATTTTCTTTCTTTTTTAAAAGATTTATTTATTTGAAAGTCAGAATTAGAGGGAGGGAGAGTCAGAGAGAGATCTTACATCCACTGGTTCACCCCCCAAATGGCTGCAATGGCCCCAGGGCTGGGCCAGGCCAAAGCCAGGAGCCAGGAGCTTCAATCAGGTCTCTCATGTGGGTGCACGGACCTAAGCAGTTGAGCCATCTTCCACTGCTTTCCCAGGCACATTAGCAAGGAGTTGGATCAGAAGTGGAGCAGCTGGGACTCCAACTGGCACCCATATTGGATGCTGACACTGCAGACAGCAGCTTTACCCAGCACTCCACAGTGCTGCCCACTCCCACCCCCCATTGGCATTTTCTAAGCCTTGTCCATTTAATATGGAGGTTGCAGAATTAACGGCCTTTTAACACAGGAATATGGAAGTGGCTAAAAGCCTGGTTTTAGGATGGACTTTCCTGAGTTCTCATTTCTAGTTTTGTGACTTGGAGCAGGTCAATTTTGAGTTCAGTCAGATTCAATGTTCTTATCTCTGAAAATGGGATGATAATAATAATAATAAAAGGAGGCAATAGTTCTAGTCTTGGATAACAATACAAGTCTTTGAGGTTCCTGCAGTGCATCCTGATCTTAACTGGTGATAGAAATACTGATCTAGTCCTGTGTGTAGACTAATGAGGGTAAGAAATGAAAGAGACCCTAAGCAGACAGGGGGCGTGGCGGGAGGAAGGGACGGCGCGAGGCCTGTGTCAGCAGTGTTGACAGCTTTCTCAGAAATCTCACCCAGTGGCTTCTGTGTAGATCTCATTTGTTGTAATTGTGTCAAGTGGCTGCCGGCACTGTAAGAGGAGATGGGAAATGCAGTTTTTTTGCTGGGCATATTGCTACTCCAAAAAAATGAACATTGTGCTGGTAAAGAGAAAAAGGAGAATGGATACTGGCATCTACCACACTGTGGGATTTGGTAAATAGAAGGTCACTGGTGTGCAAAAGCTGGCAAGGAGTCCAAGTGGTTGATTACATCGGAAGTACACAGATTTTGATCAGTGTGGAAGATGTCCACCCTCAGAAAGCCAATGACATATAAATTAAAACAGTGAGAGATTTCACCTAGCATATTGAGAACAATTAAATTGTATTAAATATCGGTTACAGTGCAGCAGAAGAGGAATGGACTTCTGAAGTGAGTGTGAATGGATGGTTTAAGGAAAAATTTATACCTGGTAACCTAGACGTTCCCTGCTAGGGCTGTAGCCTTCTAAAGCCATCGAAGCTCTAGACAGAAGTGCATTTCACAGAAGCTTATTTATCATTATAGGATTATATATATAAGTTCTGTATACATTATATAATACATGCTTTCATATATGTAATAAAATACTGGAAACAATCAGTTTTCAGTGTACAAGGAATGATCAAATTGAAGTGCCTCTGCAGAATGGAATGCTGTCTGACAACTAAGAAGTTTATTTTTATGGTATATCCAAAGATACTCCAAAATGATCATCATGACTATTAAGGAAGAAAAACATTTTCAATTTTGAAAAAAATACGTAGTTGTTTTTAGAAAAATGATTGAAGAGAAAATGATTGGTGAAGGAAATACATCAGAAGATTGGCAGTTATTTTCAAGTGGTTGTAATTTGGACAACTTTAATTTTCTTTCTTTTTTATTTTTCTTTTTGAAAAAATTTTAAGAGAGACAGACAGATCTACCATCTGCTGGTTCTCTCCTCAAAGGCTGGACTAAAACCTGGAGCCAGAAACTTAATCCATGTCTGCCATGTGGATTAACCAATTAAGCTAATTCCACCCTTTGTAAATTTCTGATACTACAGCTCTCTTTATCAGTTTGAGCCATGATAGCAGCATACCCTAGACTGGATAGGTTGTAAACAACAGAAATTTAAATATTATAGTTCTAGAGGCTAGATGGTCCAAGATGAAGGCGCAGGCAAATTCTGTCAGGCAGGGGTTCACTTCCTGGTTAGCAGACAGCTGTCTTCTTGCAGTATCCTCCCGTGGTAGAAGGAAAGGGAGCAGTCTAGGACCTTTTTTATACAGGGTACTAATCCCGTTCCTGAAGACTCTGCCTCGGCCCTGCCTCCTAGAGTGATTGTTTGGGGGGTTAGTGCTTTAACATAAGAATTTGAGAGAATAGAGAAACTTTCAGTTTATAGCAACAGACAATATTATTATTATTATTATTATTATTATTAAGATGTATTAATTTATTTGAAAGGCAAAGTTACAGAGAGAATGAGACAGAGAGAGGGCGAGATCTTCCATCTGCTGGTTCACTCACCAAATGGCTACAATGGCCAGGGCTGGGCCGATCTGAAGCCAGGAGCTTCATCCAGGTCTCCCATGTGGGTGCAGGCCCAAGGACTTGGGCCATTTTCCCCTGCTTTCCCAGGCACGTTAGCAGGGAGTGGGATTGGAAGTGGAGCAGCGGGGACATGAACCGGCACCCATATGGGATTCTGGCACCCCAGATACTCGCTGTGCCACAGTGCTGGCCTCCAGTATTATTTTTTTAATTGGGAAAAGACCGGTATTACTTTGAAAAAGCTTCCTAGGAAAATACAGATAATTTGCATTTACAGAAGGCAGTTAAAATGAAATATTGAGGCAGAGGATGTATTAAATGTGGTTGAGGAGAAATGAGAGATGAAAAAAATACAGGCAGCATTTTTGGGCCAAGCTTTTGAGAAATTTAAGAATAGATGTGGCCGGCGCCGCAGCTCAATAGGCTAATCCTCTGCCTGCGGCACCAGCACACTGGGTTCTAGTCCAGGTCAGGGCGCCGGATTCTGTCCAGGTTGCCCCTCTTCCAGGCCAGCTCTCTGCTGTGGCCCGGGAGTGCAGCGGAGGATGGCCCACGTGCTTGGGCCCTGCACCCCATGGGAGACCAGGAAAAGCACCTGGCTCCTGCCATCAGATCAGCACGATGCGCCGGCCGCAGCGCACCGGCCGTGGCCATTGGAGGGTGAACCAACGGCAAAAGGAAGACCTTTCTCTCTGTCTCTCTCTCGCTCACTGTCCACTCTGCCTGTAAAAACAAACAAACAAACAAACAAAAAAAACAGATACAGAAATCAGTAGCCCTAAAGATTATTGGGGGGGGGGGGAGCTGGTGCTGTGGCATAGTGGGTAAAGCTGCCACCTGCAGTGCTGTCATCCCATATGGGTGCCAGTTCATGTCCTGGCTGCTCCACTTCCAATCTAGCTCTCTGCTGTGGCCTGGGAAAGCAGTGGAAGATGGCCGAAGTCCTTGGGCCCCTGCACCTGTATGGGAGACCTGGAAGAAACTCCTCCTAGCTCTTGGCTTCAGACCAGCCTGGCTCCAGCTGTTGTGACCATTTGGGAAATGGACCAGGGGTTGGAAGACCTACCTACCTACCTACCTACCTACCCCTCCCTCTCCCTCTCCCTCTCCCTCTCCCTCTCCCTCTCCCTCTCCCTCTCCCTCTCCCTCTCCCTCTCCCTCTCCCTCTCCCTCTCCCTCTCCCTCTCCCTCTCCCTCTGCCTCTGCCTCTCCCTCTCCCTCTCCCTCTCCTTCTCCCTCTCCCCCCTCCTTGTCTTTTCTCTCTGCCTCTGCCTCTCTATAACTGCCTTTCAAATAAATAAATTTTAAAAAATTATTGGGATTATATCAAGGATGTTAGCAAATGATGAATTTTATGATTTGGGGAAACAGGCAGAAGAGAATGGCAATGTTAATGCAGCTGTGTTCTGGAAGGGGTGGGAAGAGATAGGGTCAAATGGGCCTTACACAGCCTTTCTGAAGTAGAGAAAAAAAGAAGTTTAAGGAGAAATGTTGCAAAGCCTAGAGTTTAAATCAGAGTACAGAAACAAAATTCTTTTTTGCTTCTTGGTGCTGCTAAGTGGTTCCCATTGTTGCCACATGATTTTGGAACCTGGCCTTTCCCTTCTTAAGCATTTTCCATACCTTAGAGATAACTAAGAACAAACTACAGAATGTTAAAAAGTATGGAATGGGCCGGCACCGCAGCTCACTTGGCTAATCCTCCGCCTGCGGCGCCAGCACCCTGGGTTCTAGTCCCTGTCGGGGCACCGGATTCTGTCCCGGTTGCTCCTCTTCCAGTCCAGCTCTCTGCTGTGGCCTGGGAGTGTAGTGAGTGGTTGGGACCTGCACCCGCGTGGGAGACCAGGAAGAAGCGCCTGGCTCCTGGTTTCGGATTGGCGCAGTGCTGGCCGTAGCGCCCATTAGGGGAGTGAACCAATGGAAGGAAGCCCTTTCTCTCTGTCTCTCTCACTGTCTATGCCTGTTAAAAAGAAAAAAAAAAGTATGGAATGATGGAAAGAATGCTGATGTAATGGACAAAAATCTAGATTTTGATTCCTCTACTGTTGCTTTTAATCTTTATGTTATTGGTTATGTTTTTTACAGTAGGCTTGCCTTAGGCAGAGTGAGACAGGGGATCTTTTTAATTCAGTTCTTTAAAATTTATAATATTGGCAATGCTCAAAACAGTAAAGAGAAATGTATAAAATCTATCAAAAATGTAAGAAAAAGAGTCTTCCAGACTTACTGTGCCAATTTGCTCCATTTCTTACGTATTCTTCACAGAAGTTTTCTAGGCAGAGAAGGTCATGCACTGCATAACATTTTGGTAAACAGTGGACTGTATTTATGGTAATGGTCTCATATGATTACACTGGACCTGTAAAGTTCCTGTCATCTAGTATTTTCCTATGTTTAAATATGTTTAATTACCCAAATACTTACCATTGTGTTGCAGTTGCATAAAGTATTGACTACAGTAAGATACTGTACAGGAGCAATGGGCTACGCCATATAGCAGATATAGTAGGGAACACCATCTAGGTTTGTATGCGTACCCTCTGTGATGTTTTCACCATGACAGAGTTACCCAGCACATTTTTTGGGACATAGCCATGTCAGAAGTTTTACCTGTCTGTACAGACACCTATATATATGTCTGTCCTGTAAAAAGTCCTCTGATTATTAAGATCCTTTATACAGCACAGTTCTTCTTTCTAACATGGCTCTGACACAACATTTATGTTTTGTGTCTTTAACAGTAGATATTGGTATCCAGACTGGCAATAATTTGGCAAAGGCAACATGTGACAAGAAGGCTAGTACATCATTTGAGCTTCAGGATTTCTCCCAGGAAACAGACTTTTCAGAGGGGCATTTTCCAGAGAAACAACAGGAAGTCCACTCAGCAGGAAATATGAAGAAGGAAAACAGCAGTGTGATTGATGCAGCAGTGAAAGACGAGACAAACCCTGTGGCTGAATGTGTCTCTAATCAAAGCCCAAACTTGTATCTGTGTCATAACCTCACCACTGAAGAGCAGCCCCCTGAGTGTCCAGGATTGAAGAAAGCCTTCAGCTTTGACATACAGCTCATTAAACGTGAAACGATTAATATTGTGGAAAGACCTTTAAAATGTGAAAAATTAGTAGAAACTTTTAGGTGTGACTCTCAACTTAATCAGCATCAAGAGGACTACAGTGGGGAGAAAGCATTTCAGTGTACAGAGTGTGGCAAAGGCTTCAGTGTTAACGCAAAATTAATTTGGCATCAAAGACTTCATGGTGGGGAGAAACCCTTCAAATGTGTGGAGTGTGGGAAAAGTTTCAGCTACAGTTCCCATTATATAACACATCAGACGATCCACAGTGGGGAGAAGCCCTATCAGTGTAAGGTATGTGGAAAGGCCTTTAGCGTTAATGGGAGCCTGAGTAGGCACCAGAGGATCCATACAGGAGAGAAGCCCTATCAGTGCAAAGAGTGCGGAAATGGCTTTAGCTGTAGTTCTGCATATATTACACACCAGAGAGTCCACACTGGGGAGAAACCTTACGAGTGTAATGATTGTGGGAAAGCTTTCAATGTTAACGCAAAACTGACTCAGCATCAGAGAATCCACACTGGAGAGAAACCTCATGAATGCAGTGAGTGTGGAAAGGGCTTCAGGTGCAGCTCCCAGCTCAGGCAACATCAGAGCACCCACACCGGAGAGAAGCCGTATCCATGTAAAGAGTGTGGAAAAGCCTTCAGTAACAATGCCAAACTGATGCAGCATCAGAGAGTCCACACGGGGGAGAAGCCCTATGGGTGTACCGAATGTGGAAAAGCCTTCAATGTCAAAGGGAAGTTAGTCCAGCATCAGAGGATCCACACAGGAGAGAAGCCCTATGAGTGCCGTGAATGTGGGAAAGCCTTCAGGTGTAACTCCCAGCTTCGGCAGCATCAGAGAATCCACACTGGGGAGAAGCCCTATGAATGTAATGAGTGTGGAAAGGCCTTCAACGTTAATGCAAAACTAACCCAACATCAGAGGATTCACACTGGAGAGAAACCCTTTGGATGTAGTGAGTGTGGGAAGTGTTTTACTTCTAAAAGAAACTTACTTGATCACCACCGAATACACACTGGGGAGAAGCCTTACCAGTGTAAAGAGTGTGGGAAAGCCTTCAGTATCAATGCCAAATTAACCAGGCATCAGAGAATCCATACCGGTGAGAAGCCTTTCAAATGTGTGGAATGTGAGAAAGCATTCAGCTGTAGTTCTGACTATATTGTGCACCAGAGAATCCATACTGGGGAGAAGCCTTTCCAGTGTAAGGAGTGTGGGAAAGCCTTTCACGTCAATGCCCATTTAATCCGGCATCAGAGAAGCCACACCGGGGAGAAACCCTACAGATGTGTGGAATGTGGCAAAGGCTTCAGCTTCAGTTCTGACTGTCTTATACACCAGACTGTGCACACTTGGAAGAAGCCCTATTTATGTAATGTGTGTGGGAAAGCCTTCAGGTTTGGCTTCCAACTTAGTCAGCATCAGAGTGTACACAGTGAAGGAAAAGCCTAGCAGTGAGAAAGTTGCAGAAAGCTCCCAAGGTTAGTGCTGAAATGGATCAAGTACCATCAGATTCACTCTGGTGGGAAGCCCTGAGAGAAGTGAATGTGCTAGTCTTCCATGGGAACATTTTTGTTCTGTTTTATTAAATTTTTAATCAGAAATAGATCAGTTGTTACTTGTTTTATACCAACAACCAGTTAAAAATATAATGAAAGAAAATAGCCTATTCCCAGCAGCATCATGAGAAGTTGATTTTCTAGGAATGTGATGACATACAAGAATTATATGGAGAAAATTAGAAATCTTTACTGAAGGCCACCAAAGGAATCTTGAATAAATGGAGAGAGAAAGAGAGACACCTTACTCTAGGATCAGGAAATACATTTCAGAAAGATGTTCACTTTACATAAATTTATTTGTTTAATTTTTGATACCAAGCATGCATTACTTTTGTAAAGGGGAAAATAATAAAGATTTCCTTTAAAATAGAAACATGAGTAAATATTTTTATTTTCATGGAGTGGAGAAAACCTTCTAAGCATCAGATGAAGGCTAGAAACCAACCATAAGGAAAATACTGGTAAGTTACTGTTAAATAAATAAGTTACTGGTAAGTTACAGTTAAATAAATCTGGGCCGGTGCTGTGGCTCACTAGGCTAATCCTCCACCTGCAGTGCCAGCACCCCGGTTCTAGTCCCGGTTGGGGCGCCGGATTCTGTCCCGGCTGCTCGTCTTCCAGTCCTGCTCTCTGCTGTGGCCCGGGAGGGCAGTGGAGGATGGCCCAAGTGCTTGGGCCCTGCACCCACATGGGAGACCAGGAGAAGCACCTGGCTCCTGGCTTCGGATCGGCGGTTGCAGCCATTTGGGGGGTGAACCAATGGAAAAGGAAGACCTTTCTCTCTGTCTCTCTCTCACTGTCTAAATCTACCTGTCAAAAAAGGTTAAATAATTCTATTTTTGTTTTAAATAATCCTAAATAAGGTTAAAAAGTAAGGCACTAATAGTGTAAATGCCTTTGTGGTATATAAGTGTAATATCTCCTGTATAAAGAAGTTTTACCATTAAGAGGAAGATAAATAACCTGTTAATGACAAGGTTGCTTTGTAGAAGATCCAAAAATGACTGTTAAAGTTGGAAAAGTTCAGTCTGTATTACTATAAGAGAAAATTAGAATTTTTTACTCTAAGTATTACTCTAAAAGAAAATTAGTTGTTTTTTGTTTGTTTGTTTGTT
Organism: Oryctolagus cuniculus; assembly: GCF_964237555.1. NCBI lineage: Eukaryota > Metazoa > Chordata > Mammalia > Lagomorpha > Leporidae > Oryctolagus > Oryctolagus cuniculus. The sequence goes on from NC_091449.1 coordinate 55,822,033, forward strand.
TTTTTTTTGCATGTCACATCAGTGTATATTCATACATGGAGTGCTATGCAGTCCTGAAGAGTGACATTTACGGGGCCAGCACTGAGGCGCAGGATGTTAATCCTCCACCTGCAATGCTGGCATCCTGTATGGGTGATGGTTCTAGTCTGCTGTGGCCTGGGAAAGTAGTGAAAGATGTCCCAAGTCCTTGGGCCCCTGCACCCACGTGGGAGACCCAGAGGAAGTTCCTGGCTCCTGTCTTTGGATTGGCTCAGCTCCAGCCATGCAGCCATTTGGAAAGCGAACAAATGGATGGAAGACCTTTCTCTGTCCCTCTCACTGTGACTCGACTTCTCAAGTAAATAAATGAAAAAAAAATTTTTTAAAGTGATGTTTGCTATAGATGCTCTTAAAGTATGAAGTGCAGTCAGGATAGCATGTGAGGGTTTTGTAGGACTTAGAAATGTGTCTCTTGAGGTCTCAGGAAGATCTGCCTTGAATTCTGAGTCTGTGCTTTTCAATGATTCCATAAAAATCTTAGAGGTCTCAAGATACTCTTTAGAAGAAAATCTCTCGCCTACTTGAAAAATGATAAGCAATAAAAAGACCAGTCAGAATTCAAATTCAGGAAACTGAAGAATAGCAGGCATGAAAAAACGGAAAGGAAGCCAAGAAACACAGGGAGGCAAGAGAAGGCAGGAGGACTTCCCCATCCCACAGTGTGACAGGCCATCCCTGCCTGTGAGTTCTTGCAAGCTTCATGGGTCTGCTGCCCTCAGTACTCCTTGGCACTAAAAGCTTATCTGTTCTGAACAGTGCCCCAAAACTAGGAGTTTTCTGCATGTGGGAGAATTCAAATACCTGGACTGGGAGCATCTCTTCCTTTATTCTCACATTCCAGGTCTCTCTCTCTCTCTCTCTCTCTCTTTTAAGATTTATTTATTTGAAAGAGTTACAGAGAGAAGGACAGGCAGAGAGAGAGGGGTCTTCCATCCTTTGGTTCACTCCCCAATTTGGCTGCAACAGCTGGTGCTGTGCTAATGCAGAGCCAGGAGCTTCCTCCGGGTCTCCCACGTGGGTGCCGAGGCCCAAGGACTTGGGCCATCTACTGCTTTTGCAGGCCACAGCAGACAGCTGAATCGTAAGTGGAGCAGCTGGGACTCGAACCGGTGCCCACATAGGATGCTAGCACTGCAGGTGGCAGCTTTACCCCTACGCTACAGTGTGCTGGCCCCAAGTTGCTGCTTTTTGTAACAAATCATACAGCAAATATCTATCTTTGGACACTTGGTAGAGATGAATGTGTGTAGAAGTGTGCCATCACATTTTATGGGCATTAAAGGAAAACACTATACTAACCTCCCCAAATCAGTGTGTGGGTTTTTGCACAGATAATTTTCCAATTTTTTCTGGATACCAATTGGGTCTCCTACAATTCAGTTCTGAAACTACTGGGAAACAATGGTAGACCCCACAGGTGAAGGGCTCCATCTTGTAAGACTTCTGCCCCCCAACTTCAGATACTAGTCACAGAGGCTGGGGTCCACTTTCTGTCCTGTGGCCCCCTCCTCATCTTTGAGCGTTTTCTGTAACAGCTCATGGACCTCAGGGAAGCAGTTTACTAATACGGATTATTATAAAGGATACAAATGAGCAGCCAGATGAAGAGGTCCTTAGGAGTAGGTTCAGAAGGGTCTTAAGTGCAGGAGCTTTTGCTCTGTGAACTTGGGTGCCCCACCTTTCCAACCACCCCAGTGTTCTCATGGAAGCTCCATTACATAACCATGATGTAAGTCCCAAGCAGCTCAGTGCAGAGTTGGTTTTCTGGCAATCAGTCCCAATCTTGGACTTCTAGAGACTCCGTGTTAGCATAGACTCCCTTGTTGAAAAGGGGTTTTTAGAAATAGAAGAAGCTCCTTCTATACCTCTTAGTGGGGAAGATTCCAAGGATTTCAGAAGTTTTGATGCCAGAAACAGGACAAAAGCCAAATTATTCCTTCTACAACAGGCTGAGATCTACTTATTTGGTTCACATACGATTTTTTTTTTTCTTTTTTTGACAGGCAGAGTGGACAGTGAGAGAGAGAGAGAAAGATCTTCCTTTGCCGTTGGTTCACCCTCCAATGGCCGCTGCGGCCAGCGCGCTATGGCCGGCGCACCACGCTGATCTGAAGCTAGGAGCCAGGTGCTTTACTGGTCTCCCATGGGGTGCAGGACCCAAGCACTTGGGCCATCCTCCACTGCAGTCCCGGGCCACAGCAGAGGGCTGGCCTGGAAGAGGGGCAACTGGGACAGAATCCGGCGCCCTGACAGGGACTAGAACCTGGTGTGCCGGTACCACTAGGCGGAGGATTAGCCTATTGAGCCATGGTTGTTTTTTTTTTTTTTTTTTTTTTTTTTTTTTTTTGACAGGCAGAGTGGACAGAGAGAGAGAGAGAGACAGAGAGAAACGTCTTCCTTTGCCGTTGGTTCACCCTCCAATGGTCGCTGCGGCCGGCACACCGCCGCGCTGATCCAATGGCAGGAGCCAGGTGCTTCTCCTGGTCTCCCATGGGGTGCAGGGCCCAAGCACTTGGGCCATCCTCCACTGCACTCCCTGGCCATAGCAGAGAGCTGGCCTGGAAGAGGGGCAACCGGGACTAGAACCCGGTGTGCTGGCGCCGCAAGGCGGAGGATTAGCCTAGTGAGCCGCAGCGCCGGCCGCCACATACGATTTTTAAAACCTACTTGCCTTGTTATTCAGAATGGTAGCTAAGATAAAATAATGATCCAGTAAAATATAAAAATCCAGGAACACAGACTTTAAAAGTTTGAGATTGAAAAGTACTGGTGTTTTTCTCCACTATAGCTGCATTTTTTTCTGAAATGCATTCATTTAAATATGTGTTGCACGATCAGCCTTTTAATGTGTACAACTCACTGACAGTACATTTGTGGTATGCAACTGAGATGGGGAGGCGGGGAGAGCAACTGAGCCACCTGGGGGTAGTTCCTGTTACCTCAGGAACTGCAGGGTACTGTGGGGAGCAACTGGGAGCAACTTGGATTATACTGTTACTGGAATTAAGACTTATTCTATACATCTGCTCTCCCACAATATGGCGCTGGGAGAGGAGCAAACAGCTTCTACCCAGCTGCCTCTCACCAACTTGACAAGCTGCAGGAGCTGCTCCTGATTGGAGGAGAGCAGCGTACTCGGTGTGTGGGTAGCAGAGTTGGGATTGGTGGAGAGGACTATAAAGGAGGAGAGAGACAACATGCACCAGGAACATCTAAGGGGAACATCTATCTGAAGGAACACCTGTGCAGCCCCTGAGAGAGCCGGCCGGCGGTGTGCCGCTCCCCCGCGGAAGTGGGGAAAGTGGCAGGGGGAACTGCCCTTCCACGGAGGTGGAAGGGTCGGTAGCCAACCCAGGAAGAACCAGCAGCAAACCCGGGGAGGGCCGAGCAGACAAAAGAACAGTGCAGGGTCCTGTGTCGTTCCTCCACGAAGACGGGGAGCGACAGGGTACAGTTTTGGTTCCTCTTGCTTTAGGGATAAACAGACTATCGTCGTCCCCCCCACCCAGGTTCATACCAAGTTGACACACTTCCCACGACACACCTACCAGCCACCATGATGTGTAACTGTTGGACCATTTAAGGATCAAAAAAGAGTGAGAGCCAGAGCCTGGGTACCACCTGGTGCATGCTCACTGTTTGGCACCACAACTGTTACCAGGATCTGGTTTCTGGAGCTTTTTAATCATCCCCAAAGGAAATCCCATACTCGCTATGCAGTCTTTCTCAATCCCCCCCCCCCCCCACACACACACTTCCCAGCCACTGGCAGCCACTGAAATGCTTTTTGTCTGTATTGGTTTTCCCACTTGGAATATTTTATATTAATGGAAATATAGAATTTGTGAATTTTTATGATTGATTTCTTTCACCTAGTGTCATGATTTCGAGGAGTGTGCAGGTGGTAGCATGTGTCAGTGCCTCATTCCTGTTCATGACTGAGTAATAGTCTGTTTATGGAGAAGTCACATGCTGTGTATCCTTGCATCAGCAGATGGGCATTTGGGTTCTTTCCATTCTTTTTCCCAAAGAAACCTTTTATTTAATGAGTACAAATTTCGTAAGTACAACTTTAGGAATATAGCGATTCTTCCCACCGTACCCACCCTCCCACCCCCACTCCCACCTCACCTCCTCCTCCCTCTCCTATTCCCAGTCCCATTCTCCATTAAGATTCATTATCAATCAACTTTAAATACAGAAGACCAATTACATTTTGTCATTGCACTGCCTTCTGGCTTCCACAATTTCTCATAGGAAACTGGCTGTTAATTTTAGTGACAGTCACTTGTATGTAATGAGTCATTTCTCTATTGCTGTTTTCAAGATTCTCTTTTTGTCTTTTATCTCAACAGAGGGCCTCTCCTAGCCTCCTGGCCCCATGACTGGCCCAGAGATCCTGCTCCTGGCTGCCTGCCTAATGGGGCCTTCCCTGCGGCTTGCCCATGCAGGTGTGTGCAGGGAGGGGTGGTCTGCAGGGGCTCATTGGGCACTTGTGGGTATGGGTGGGGCACAAAGCCCCATACTGGTCTATTAATGTTCTCCTGTTCTCAATACCAAAAGGGTTTATGAGGGAAGCAATCCAAAGAAAAATGATGATGTTGCCCCCACCCCCCAGCATTTGGCTTGACTTGGTGAGTTACAACAATTTTGCATATCTCACACTGTGACTGAGAAAATTCCTGACAGGGCAAAGACAGCAACGATGACTGGTTTCACAGTTGTAAGAGAACAATCCTTAAAACCATTTGTTAGCATCTGTTTGGCTCATGACATCAGCAGAAAGACAAGAGAACTGGTTCCAACAGCATTAAAGATGAGAGAGATTTACGTAGCTAGAAAAAGTCAAAGGCAGGTTGCTGCTGTAGAAGCAAGATCAGCTGGTCTTGCATGGTCATGAAACTAATTATTTAAGGCAGGGAAGTGGAATATCCGGCCCTTGGGCCGTATGAGGCCCACAAAATCACCTGGTCTGGCTTTACCAAGTCAATGCAGGCAGGACTCCAAATTCAGTCAAATCCATAGCAGGCTAATTTTTAAGCTGAGAATTCTGCATGGCTAAGTGATTTTTTTTTCTTTGACAGGCAGAGTTAGAGAGAGAGAGACAGAGAGAAAGGTCTTCCTTCCGTTGGTTCACCCCCCAAATGGCTGCTATGGCCGGCGTACTGCACCGATCTGAAGCCAGGATCCAGGTGCTTCCTCCTGGTCTCCCATGTTGGTGCAGGGCCTTAGCACTTGGGCCATCCTCCACTGCCTTCCAGGGCCACTGCAGAGAGCTGGACTGGAAGAGGAACAGCCAGGACAGAATCCGGCGCCCCAACCGGGACTAGAACACGGCGTGCTGGCACTGCAGGTGGAGGATTAGCCAAGTGAGCCACGGCGCTGGCCCCTGCAAGTGATGTTTTAAACATTCAAATGGCCCTTAGCAGAAGAAGGTTCCCCATCCCCAATTTAGGGTTATCTTCTGGCAGGCACATTCCATGGTCGCACTCTACAATTTGCTGGGTGTTTGCTCTAAGTTCACAGGGCTGTGAAAGGGCCCCCAGTTAGGTCTCAGATGAGGAAGGGGCGTGGGGTGGGAACAGAGTTAGTCACACCCAGTCTCATCCCCTGGGAGAGTGAAGGATAGTTGGGGGAAATGCTTAGGAAATTTGTATGATACTGGGGAAAAAAACTACACATTCATCATCTGGCTACTTCTGAGTGAAACTGAGGGTGAGAGAAATACCTTCATGGCTCTGTGTCTCTGTTTTATCATCTGGAATGTGGAATGATGGAAGCTGCCCCCAGCTGGGATTATATGGATAGAATGACTTGTTGGACCACAGGTAGTGAGGGGGGTGTCGTTTGAGCAAAGTGCGCATCAGACTCACAGGAACCCCCAAGTCTCTCCCTCAAAGGCACAAGCAAGATGCGCATGGACCCAGGCACACACAGCATGCCTCTGAGTCCCCACATAGGCCCCCACAATGACAGACACATGGAGGCACACGGCATGCACCCCACAGCCACCTGTCTCACACAGCCACGCCGTCTGGCTCTCTCTAGTGCGGTGACCAGGATCGGCCAGGACAGTTGCCTTGAATGTTCCCAAGGACCCCAGAGGAGGTGTGCTAGACATGCCATCATGTCTGCTCTGCCCTGGGGCCCCCAGGGGTGGGCACAGGCGGAGGCAGACCCCAGAGCCCCCAGAACACACCCTGGGGAGGGGCACCCTTTTCTCCCTGCTTTCCTGGGCAATTCCAGATCATGCACTGAGATCCGGAAGAGCTCCAGCCCAGGGGGTCCATGTCCTTTGTTTACATATGGAGAAACCAAGGCCCAGGGAGGGATGGGACACCCCTGGATCACACAGAAAGTCGGCGACCAATGTGTTACCTTAGCTGTGTCAGAGGAGAGGCCGCAGGCCAGGCCTCGCCCGACTCCCAGTTCATTAATAGACCGCAGGTGTCTGGCATGTGGCCGTCAGGGAACACAAAGCCCCACAGCCCTGGCTTCCTGCGAGGTCCACAGTTGCTCTGCTGTGGTAGGATTGAGGCAGAGACTCCAGGAGGGTTGAAGATCGCTGAGCATGCAACCTGCTGTCAGCTCTGCCAATCCTGTCCTGTGTGACCCTGGGCCTCGGCCTCCAGCGTTGGGACTGGCTCCAGAACCCACATGGTCTGAGATGGTTTTCTGCCTCCCTTGGGCTTGTTACTACCCAGGGCAGGTCCCTCTGTTCAGGTCCCTGCACAACCCTGTGAAGTCACATGCCCCATCACCTTTGCTGGCCCAGCCCCGAGCCTTACCAGTGAGGAGCCTCAGCATCGTGACCCCATCCCCTCCCAAACGCAGATCTGTTATGAATTGGAGCCCTGAGCCTAGAAGGGTGGCAATTAAAGTCTTTGTCCCCCAGTTTGGATGGATGTGTCTGCTTCTGTAGAGTAGGGCCCTCCCATCTGGGCCTGTCACAGGGCAGGACCCTCAGGAACCTCTGGGCCTACCCTGTCCAGAGCATAACAACCACTACCGCAGCTGCAGTGGGTTGGGGGCCTTGGGAGGCCCAGGCAGGTGGGGCTGGGAGAGCCAGGCTGCTGCAGTGTCTTGGGCCCAGCTCTCTGAGGGCCTGGTGTCCCCTCCCTGCAGTGAGGCTGGGGGTTGTGAAAAGAGGTTTCTGGTTTCTTTGCCTCTGAAGTCTCTGCTATACCCTAGGCAGCTTCCCATGCCCACCCTTTGTTGTCCTGTGGCCTGGCCAGGAACTGAGGACATCCTTTCCTTTCCACATCCTCTTCTGCTCCCTCTGGGAGGCCCTTCTATCTGCCAGAGTTCGGCCAGGCAGTGCAGAGCCAGCTGCAGAACTCGTGATGAGCCCCCAGCCTAGGGGAGGAGGAGGGTCCCGGGAGCCCCTTCCTCTAGCTCCGGGGCCCTGTATCTCCGAAGACCAGACACTCCTCAGCACACCCAGCCCCCTCCAGGATTCGTCTTCGCCCCAAGTCCTCTGCCTCCCCACTGCGTGGGCGGGAACCCAAGTGCTTTCCTGAACCGTGGCCCCCACCCCCTACTGGCTCCTTAAATCCCACCTACCCTCAGCCCACGCCCAGCCTCCAGGCAGCCTTTGCCCGCGGCACTGCGCACTGAGTCCGGCTCCTCTGGCTGCATCCACTCACGGTAAGGGCTGTCTGTGGGTCCCGGTATCCCGGTATGCGTGTGCCGGTGCTGAGCCCCGAGCCCCTGGCCCCGCCACCCACGTACTGCTGGTGTGGGCTGCCGACGCACCAGGTCCCAGACTAGAGCTGCTGGCCACAGGAGGCACAGCCTGAGCACTAGGTGGGTGTGGGTCCGGCTCCCGGCTCTGGGCCTCTGAGCTGGCCTTAGCATGGAGGGGGACAGGGGCGAGGGGTTGGACTTAATATCCAGTGGTTCACTCCCCAAATGCTCACCATAGCCGGGGCTGGGCCAGGCCAAAACCAAGAGCTGGGAACTCAATCCAAATCCCTCTTGTGGGTGACAGGGTCCCAAGTTCTTGGGCCAGCATGTGTGACCTGCGAGGAAGTGCCTCTGCAGAAACAAGAACTGGAGTGGGGCTGGGCCTCACACCTAGGCACTCTGGTATGGGATGTGGGCATCAAAAGGCAGAGTAACTGCAATGCTAAACACCTGCCCCTCCTTTTTGAAAGTAAAATCTTATTTATTTGAAAGAGCGAGAAGAGGGAGACCAAGTTCAGCTTTCGGAGGTGCTGCTGAGTAGACTGGCAGGGGCGGCCCCATCTTGTGTCCCTGCCAGCAGCGTGTGAGGGGTCCAGTTTCTCCACGTTCCCAGCGCCGGGCCTTTTCTGTGCTCCGGTCATCGCTGTGGTCGCCATCCTGGGCGTGTTATGGGATAGCTCATCCTGCTTCTGATGGACATTTCTTTCACAACCAGTGATGTTCGGCATCTTTTCTTCTAACTGGTCTCCTGGCCTCTAAGCTCGCCCCTTCCTTTAGTCCATCTGCTGAAGAGCAGGCAGAGTCACTGTGACACACAAGTCTGATCGTGTCCCCCTGGCCAGCACAGACCCCTCCGCACCTCCCCGCTCTCCTCCACCTTCCTGCCCTCCCCTCCCCCGCAACATACACGCTCTGTGCCCCAGTTCCTAGAAAGTCTCTCAGTGGCTCAAATACTCTTCTCCCCCAAACCTCTGCACCTGCCGTCCTCACTGCCTGGGACATCACCCCATGCTCTCCTCCCACCCTCCTGCCTCAGATCCCTCCAGGCACCCTGCCACCTCCCACTCCTGGGCTGTGTGCCTTTTTCTGTGCTCCCCCAGCCCCACCATGTCACGTTCTACTGTCTGCTTTCCCCCCAAACACTGAGACCCACAGGGTCAGGGCCAGGTGTGCAGGCTCAGCCTTGCGTCCTCCGAAGTGCAGTGGGGCTCAGGAGCACGGTGCTAATCGAGCACCTGCGTGGACAGGCGGCAGGGAAGCAGGAAGAGGCCATCTGTGCCTACTGACTGTCATGGGCCTCATTTCTTCTCTGCCTGGGAGCAGCTCCACCCTGCTTCAAATGGCTGTGGTCCAGGGGGTCCCGCCAGTTGCCTACCTGCACCCAAATTTCAGCCATGCCACAGCCTGGGCTCAGGCTGGGTCCCACCACCCGGGGACGCAGCACTTCCCCATCTCTCCATCAGGTTCTTCTCAGAGCAGCTGAGTGACTTTCACTTGCCTCTGGAGTTTGACAACCACCACCTGCCCTGACTCTTGCACTCCTTAGGCTTCCCCCTTTTTTCTTTTGTGCAAATGTCTCCCGCTTCCATGTCTTCTCAGCATTTAACAGCTTAATTCTTCATAAAGGAGCGTCTGGCCTGAGAGTGTGCCGAAGCCAGTGGCCCCTGCTTCTGGCCGTGCTCCCCCATCTCCTTGCAGCCTGGTAGAGGCCAGGTGGGCCTGTTTGTGCCAACCTGGGCCTGTGCCTTAGCTCTAGCCTGTCCTTGCTCTGTGACCTGCAGGAAATGACCTAAACTCTCTGCTCCTCTGTTTATTCAAATTTCCAGCCCTGGGCAACTGTGAGCATGGACTGGGATAATGCACACAGTGTGTGCCCAGTGCTCAACAGTGATCCAGCCCCTGTGCCCCTTCCAGAATCCTCTCCCCCAGCGTCTTCATCACTCACCCAGCAGTCCTCTCATTTCCCCTTTTCTCTCCTGAGGCCCCTTAGAACTGCCTCAGTGCTGGGTCTGGCTGCAGGGTATAATCTCGTCAACACAATACTTAATTAGCTAGTATTTATTTAATTTGAAAGGCAGAGACAGAGACGCAGAGAGATCTTTCACCCACTGATTCATTCCTCAAATGCCCACAACAACCAAGGCTGGGCCAGGCCAAAGTCAGGAGCCTGGAACTCCAACCAGATCTACATGGGCAACAAGGACCTAAGTACTTGAGCCCTCACCTCTTTCCAGGAAGTTGGAATCAGAAATGGAGCCAGACTCAAACCCAGGCACACCAGTGTAGGAGGCAGGCATCCCAAGCAGCATCTTAATCACTGTGCCTAGTGCCAGCCCCTCAGCTGTGTTTTAGAAAGGAGGTAACAGAGGCATAAGGTGGGACCTGTCAGAGCTCATGCAGCCTGGACGAGGCAGGCTCCAGCTCCTCTCCACCATGCAATGCCTCTGCTGAGAGACCCAGGCTTCCCTCCAAGGCCCTTTCCAGACCCTGCCAAGTCCTAACTTGCACACTGAATGTGTTCATAATGAACACACTGAAACTCCTAGGAGAAAACTAGGGCGTATATATGTTCATGCTATTGGGGTCAGCAAACACTGCTTTAAGACAGAGAATTTAAGGAAAAGAACTTCTGTTCATCTAAGGACACCATGAAGACAGGGAGAAGGGCAGAACAGATTGGTGGAAGACATTTGTTACACCTGTGTCTGACAAAGTCTGTCAAGGATGCCTGTGATTCAGTCAGGGCCTCTCCCAGACACGTTCTAAGATGGCACTTGAGCTTAGATTTGCATTTTAGGTCTTCTGCCCATTTTATGGGACCTAAAACAAGTATCTGCAAGGCCCTAAACCCTGAGTTAATTCTCATTTCTCCAAATTGGGCATAAAATTTATGCCCTAAGTGCTTCATTATGGTGTTCCCTGTGAGAATCAAAGACAGACATAATTCACCAAAAATGGATCAGGTGTCAGGATAGGGACTGATGTGTATATTAAGACCCCTTCTGCCCCCTTTTCAAATAATAGCTCCTTAAGGACTCAGGCCTGGCCTTATCTCTAGTCCTTGGTGTAGGCCCAGCACAGAGTGCCCAGGAGTGGGCAGGGAAAAATATTTCCTGGATGAGGTAAGAGCATGAACAAAACTTGAGGGTGGCCAGCGCTGTGGCTCAATAGGCTAATCCTCCACCTAGCGGCGCCAGCACACCGGGTTCTAGTTCCGGTTGGGGCGCCGGATTCTGTCCCGGTTGCCCCTCTTCCAGGCCAGCTCTCTGCTGTGGCCCGGGAGTGCAGTGGAGGATGGCCCAAGTCCTTGGGCCCTGCATCCACATGGGAGACGAGGAAAAGCACCTGGCTCCTGGCTTCAGATCAGCGTGATGCACCGGCAGCAGGGCGCCAGCCGCGGCAGCCATTGGAGGGTGAACCAACGGTAAAGGAAGACCTTTCTCTCTGTCTCTCTCTCTCACTGTCCACTCTGCCTGTCAAAAAAAACCAAACAAACCTGAGGGTAGAAATGTGCTGCTAAGTATATGGAAATCAGGTTTGGCAGAAGTACAATCAGGGGGATCTTAAATGCCAGGCTAAGGTGTCTGGGGATTACCTTGAATGAAAAGGCAGCCCCAGGAGTTTTGGGGGCATGCATTGTGCCAGTGAAGGGGGAGAGCGAGTGAGCTTTGTGGTTGAAGGTCAAGTGTGGTAAAAGATCTTTCTCTAAGCAGCAGCATTTTAGGATGTCTACTCAATGAATGAGAAAGAGACGAGTAGAGGAAAGAGCAGTTCCAGTGGGAGGAAGGCATGGCCATGGCCGAGGCAAGTTGAACTTGCCAGAGTACTCCTTCCCCTCCTGCCAGAAAGGGCCACCAGAGCAAGGGTTACATGTTATACCCCTCACATTGGTCCCCAGACCAGTGGCGTCCTCGCCATCACCAGAACTTGCTAGAAATACAAAGTCTTGGGCCCCACTGCAGACTTCCCAGATAAGAATTTCTGGGGGATGGGCCCAGAAATCTGTCTATGCAACCCCTTCACAGGGGCAGTAATGTGTGATCAGACATACAAAGCCCTGGACAAAGTGGCCATAGGGATGCAAGACTCCCTGGCCCTTGCTCTCAGAGGCACAGAGCCAGGCAGGTTCAAGCAAAGCCAGGTGGCCCCACCTCCTGCCCATCATTCCTCATTATTGGTTTCAGCCCAGACCAGCCTTCATGAGCAGAGGGGATCCACCTGCAGAGAGGAATTTGGCTCCTGGCTCTGCAGAGCAGCTCGACCTAACTCCCTGTCTGCCCATCTGGCTCTTGTAGTGGGCTGGACCCCAATCCAAAGACCACTGTGCCTCCAAGTTTCTGACTCTTGCTTCTTGCCACAGACTTGCCTGGTGGGTCCCCAACCTTTTTCCCACTCAAAGACTCAAGTGGTAGTGGAAGTGGGGCCCTAAAGGCTTAGCAGGTTGCTTGTGGCCTATGCCAGGTGATTGACAGGCCTTTCGGGCCCAGGACACCTGGGTGTGGATCAGGCTCAGGGCTTGATTACCCACCCTGTATGTTAGGGCAGTGGTCAGGAGTGGAAAGGGAGGGTCCCTGGCTGGGAGAGGGAGTCCTGGCCTGGCTGGGCCTTTGCTCTGCCGACCTCTCATCCCTGGGCTTTGGCCTTCTGCCCTCAGAGGTGAATTTCCTGTGGGGGAGGTGCTCGCATACTTGTGCTGGCCCAGGAGTCCCTGGCACCCGCATTTTGTGCGGAGGCTTTTGAGGGAGATTTGTTTGGGAGGTGGAGGGGCCCTTGCATTCCCAGCTCTGGGAGGGAGAGGGGAAGCGGTGATACTGACTGTTCCTTCTGCTCCTCCTGGAAAGCCCTGTCTTACTCTTCGGATGAAATTCCAGCTACTGTGAGGTCCTGGTCAGACAGCTTCACTGGCTTTAAGCTTTACCCAGCCCCAGAGCGGCCCAGGCTGGAGGCCGCCCTGCAGGCATTCACCTCACCCCGCTGCAGCTCTGGGGGCCCCAGGTAAACGAGGCCTCTGTGTATCAGGGAGAATGCGTGGAAATGTATGCAACCAACCAAGACTCATGGGAAGATGAGAAGGAAACGGTTTGGCTCTGAAAGAGGCTGCAGCTCCAACAATTTTTACTTTAGATGCAAATATCCACAGCATGCCAAAACTAGCAGTACCAAGTTTTTGCAGTGGCAAATCTCTCTCCCGCTCTTTGTTATTTGCCAGTTCCCATGCTCCTCAGAAGATGCGTGTTTTCCACATGGTTTTGAGCCTTATTAACACACCTTGTAGTTTTCCATGCCCATTCCAGAATCCTTGCTCTTTTTACAGCTGTATACTATTCCTCTGTGGGTATAGACACTCTTACTTCCCTCCTGTCTGAATGGCTTTTTGGGTTTTGGCCTGCACTGTGATGTTTCAGCTTGTATGTTAAGAGGGTTCTTTAAAAAATTCATGGAAAAGTGGAATTAAACATTGAAGGGTTTTGCACCAAAATAACCTTTTCTTTTAATTCAATTTCCCATGAATTTTTTGCAGTTCCCTCAAATTGCTTGGCATATGTCCAGTTGCACCCTGGCATAAATCCTGCAAGTGGAAATACTAGGCCAGAGTGTGCTGCCCTGGTCCTGGTGGTGGGGACTGCCTACCTTCTCCTGTGGGGAAGAGGGGAAGGAGCCCACTGGGGCTCGTGCCTCTAGCTGCTCTGTGCTTCCAGCTGTTTGATCATCGACCTGTGCTCACCCACTCTGAGCTCTGGTTTTTAAAATCAGTAGAATGTGGCCCACTCACTTGTGGGGTAAAATGAGAATCTGCTGCCTACATCATTTAGTTCAGGGCCAGCCGCAGGGTGAAAGTGATCAAGATGTCCTCTGCGTCTTCCACAGGGCGGGCAGCCCGGGCTCTCCCTGGTGCCTGCTGGAGCCTGTGTTTAGAGCCAAGGACTGAGCCCGGCTGCTGAGCCATCGGCCTGCACTGGGATGGCCACTGGCCACGCCACCAGCTGTGGTGTCTCTGGGACTCCTGCTGTGCTCCGGTCTCCACTGGGCCTTCCTAGGGTAGACTGTGAGGGAACCTCCCTGAAGGAAGCTGCCCACAACTAGCCACACTGTTTTCTATCTGCAGCAGTGGGAGCGTACTCTTTCATGACAAAGGGAATTAAAGTAATCTCACTTTGGTGCACAGATGTTTGAAATCCATGCATATGAGGAACGTTCGAAAAGTTCAGGAAAAGTACAGAATGTAAAAAGCTGACGTGTGGATTTCAGTTTTTGCACCTATCTTGATGTTCTTGCACAGACTATGGGAAGTGCCCTTGCCCTAGCCTTACACAGTTCTGAGTATCATACTTGTGTGATCCCACTGCGTTCTCAGCATTGTCCCAGAGGGTTCGAGGTACTAGTCTCCACCAAGCCAGCCTCCTCCCTGCCATACACCCTGGCCCCACCCACCCCCTGCGAAGAATGTGTGTCTGCAGGAACTTGAGTCGCCCTGTGAGCGCTCCTCTGGGTGCCAGGGCCCCTGTGTGCCTGCGGTGTTTCCCGTTGCCCTGCTTTACACTGGGGATGAGCCCTACTCTGAAACATGTGTGGCCAGAGTAGAAGGTGAGTTACATTTTTCTGTGGCCAGGAATGGAGTCCATCTGTGAAAGGAAACCCTTAAACCTGCTACCCCCATCTCCAAACGCTCGCGTGAGGCTTTGCCCCAACGCCGTGGCTGCCAGCACTGGGTATGAAATGTGAGCTGGCAGCCAACCTTCTGCCTTCTCTCGTCCTCATGCACAGCCCCCCGTGGTGCCTGTGTGCCTCTTCTCTTTGCTGCTACAGGGCGTTGGGATGGACTGGGGACCCAGGATCTGCAGGGTGGATTTCTTTGTGGAGTCCTGAAGCAGTGGCCCAGGTGCTTCCTTGCCCTGAAAACATGAGCGGAGAGAAGGAAGAAGCCTCCTTCAGTGTACTCAGGGTTTATGATGAACCAGAAGAGATGAGGACTATGCCAGAAAGCTCTGGGATTTCCTCTTGGCACCAGCTGGACTGTCTGCCTGGAGCCCCGCAGCTGCCCCCAGACCCCCAGAGGCAGCATGGCCCAGCTTCTCAAGACGGAAATGAAATGTCCCAGATGCAGTGGTGCCTCCACGCCCCAGACCCATCTTGGCCCAAGACCACACAGCTGGAACCAGGAGAGGCAGCAGGGTCCAGTCCAGGGTAGGTGTCTCGCTGGACTAAGACCAAGTGGGGCGCAGTGCACTGTCAGGGGAGAGGGAATCTCAGCACGGAGCTCTGAGTTTCATGTTCTGTCTGCTCTCTCTTTCCTCCCCATCCGTCGTAGCTCTCTGCCAGGATCTGCGTTTGGTAAGTAGCAGCTGTGACAATGCCAGTGGGGTGGGGTGGTGGACCAAGCCAGCCGGGACAGGGGTCAGGAGAGCAGCCTTCTCTCTGGAGCGAGGGACTCCTGACACTCTCTCTGGGCATTGCTGTTTCCTTGCAGGCCAGCCCTGTTCTTCATCCCCTCCTAGCGAAGTCCAGGCGCTCCTCAGAGCCATTGTGAGTGTCGTCATCTTGTCCTTAACACTCAGGATCCTCCCTTTCCCAAGTCAGGGTGTGTTCACGCTCTCCTCCCCATTGGTGGTGGTGTCCTGGGCCACCTGCTCTTCCCACCATCTTGATCTGTGGGGCCTTCAGCTGACATGAGGCGTGGGCACCAGGTCCTCTTCAAGCGTTAAGCTCTAGGGGACCAGGAGCCAGGCCCTGCCATAGGACAGATGGATGCTTGGGAATTCAATTAGAGACCAGAGGCAGGCTTTCCCTTGGATCATGGTAGGCTGTGGCCATGGCAGTTTCATGGCTGCTCACTGGCTCCTCTCCCCAGCCTCCTGTTCCGGATGAACTGGTGGTCAAGAAGCAGACCCCAAGTGGCTTGTGGAAGGTTGGCACACTCCGCCATAGAAAGCGAGTCCACGCCATGGCCATCAGTGGCTCGACCCACCATGTATACACGTGTGGCTCTGGCTACATCAGGGTGTGGGATGAGAGCGCTCTGCATGCCTGGGACAAGCCTCCCCAGGCCCAGCTGGACTTTGAGGTGAGCGGCATCCAGGTAGGGCTGGGGGGTGCAGACAGGGCCTCTGTCACGAGACCCTGTGTCAGTGGTACGAGATCTGCGTGTGCGCTGTTCCTGCAGGATCCTCACAACTGCGTCCTCACCTGCAAGCTGTCCCCCGACGAGCGGAGCCTGATCACGGGGGGCATGTCTCAGACCCTGACCCTCTGGGACCTGGTGCCCACGCCTCGTGTCAGAGCACAGCTGGCTTCCACGGGTCCCGTGTGCTGCTCCCTGGCGGTCTCCTCTGACGCCCATATCTGCTTGGCTTGTTTCAGAGGACTTGTTGAGATCTGGGATTTGCAGAACCAGATCCTGATCAGGTATGACCTCTCTCCAGAGCCCCTCAGCTGCACCCCTGGGGGGCCTTGACGGTGAGATCCTGTGCCCCCTCTGGGCAGCAGGCTGGGCCAAGTGTGGGGAATCTGGCTGGGGCTTCCTGGCCCTGAAAATTCCAGGAGAACCAAACCTGTGAAAGCCTGTGAACCTCCGAGCTGTTTTTCCCAGGAAGCTTGAAGTCCCCAAATACGGGTCCCGATGCATTGACGTCGCAGGCAATAAGTTCTGGACGGGAGGTGAAGACACCACTTTGTACTCCTGGGACCTGAGGAGCTCCGAGAGGCTGCAGCGGCACGATTTACAGCACGAGGTGGGCTCTGGGTGCATGTAGGGGCGGGGTTCAAGTTCAAAGAGGTGGGCATGAGTGGCAGCCTAGGCAACTTTGAGTGCTGACCCCAAACCTGGTCCCCAGCAGATCCTTACCATTACTCATGACCCCAGTGAGGAGTGGGTGTTAGTGGGCTTGAGAACAAGCAACATTGTCATCCTGCACACTCAGCGGACAGAGAAGTTCAAGATTATCAGACAAAAATATGTCCACCACCACAACCTCAAGTTTGCCTCCTGTGGTGAGTGAGCAGCCGGGGGACTCCTGCAGGTGCTGTTTTGAATTTGCTTTCTGATCTGTCTTTGCTTTTCTGGCTCCTTCTGTAGCCATAGCTTCCTACACAGACTGGCAGCCTGAAGACAGGTAGACAGAAGAGACACCAAGCCCCCTTTGATTGTCCTGTTGTTCAGCATGGTCCTGCTTGGGGTAGGAGGGTGGGGACAGATGAGGGAAGGGTTTGGGTCATGACTGATCTTCACGGGTAGGAAAATGCAAGCAGAGAAAAGAGTGGCCCTTCCCATGGTCGAGCTGAGAACGGGCACTGGTTGGAACTGGAAGCAGACTTGGTCTCTGGCTTCTTCACCTGGTCTTTCCTTCACCAGGGAGCTACTTTGTGACCACGCAGGACGAGAGCATCCACGGCATCGCGGCACCCTCTCTGCAAAGGTTGTTTCAGGTACCGGAAGGGGGCTGTGCAAGGCCAGGCACTCAGAATTTGTAGTCAGTTGATGGGTCCCAGAGAGTGCAGGGAAGTAGCTGTGAGGCGGCATCCTGGGCCAGCTGTTATTGGTGGGCCTGAGGACTTAGAGTCCTGTGAGCTCTCGGGCTCCATGTTAGCCCTGACACCTGGCCCTGACTGGACAGTGATCGGGTCTCCACCGAGCCTTGTACTAGCCTTAAATGAAGCTTCCTGCCGGCCCAGCCCCACCCCTCCAGGTGATCCCTCTGTCGGCCCCTCCCCTCTAGGTGGAGGAACCTTCAGAAATCCTGTGTTGCGATGTGTCCTCTGACAACCGGTATCTGGTGACGGGCAGCAGGAACAGTGCCACGGTGTACCAGCTCTTGTACTGATGGCCATGTGCCTTACACCTGCCCGAGGAGACCCACCACGGCCATCATAGCTGGGGCGGGGCGGGTGTGTGACCTCACTTTGCTGGACAGCTTCAATACCTGCCACCCCTCCACCTTGGCCTTGCACTTCCAGGTTTTTAATAGATGGCTTGGGCTTTTTTTCTACCAGTGATACATGGGTTTTGGTGGGAACTGGCCTCTGTAGTTAATAAAATAGCAAAGAAAAAAAACCAATATGGCTTGGGCATGTGTCCATTTCTTGCAAATAAGTCATTGTGCTGGGTAGCTGAGGCCTGTGGTCAGCACGTGGAGGCACAGTTTCCCTCTGTTCTTGTCAGTGTAGGGAAAAAATTTTAGACCAGACTTAGTTTTGTTTGTGACCTCTCTTGGGCAGCAAGGAATTTTTTGGATTCTTAAGAATGTGCAAAAAAAAAAAAAAAATATATATATATATATGGACTATCAGGCCTGTATATCTGCTGATTCAACCAAATGTGGGTGGAAAATATTCAGAAAGAAATAGTACCTACCCTGAACCTGTGCGATGCAGTGTGGCAACTCTGTAGATAGCACTGACACTTGGTGCCAGGCAAGCTGCCTACCTCCATGTCGCAGGATCGTTTCCTTCGTGTCTGAGGCTATGACAGTGCAGTCTTTTATCTGGCTGATAAAACCCAACTCCTGAAAAAATACTACCTAAGAGGGTACTTTGAAAAGTTCTTGGGAAGTATTGAACAAAAAAATGAAATGCATAGTCTGTTCATAAGGTGCATTTTCATGGACTTTTTTTGAAGGGCTCTCATTCTTGTGGACTTCAAAAATCCCATTTCCCATGAACTCTGGAAATAGCCTCACCAGCTTGCTTTCCAGTTCTCTGCCTCCTCCTCTTGGCTCAATGTTGGCGTGGCTGAGACATCCTGGAAAAAAAAAAAAAAAAGCCATGGGAGTTACCAAGATCAAGTTCAGAATCGTGGTAATCTGGAGAGATACCAGCTCACAGCAAGATAGAGGAGGGCTTCAGCTCCACCTGCAATATTTACTTCTTCAGAAATAAATCATGGCTCATCAAAATTAAAAAAAGTGAGCAGATAACTCACAGAATGGTGGAAAATATTTGCAAGTCACGTTTTTGGCAAGGAGCTTGTATCTGCAAAAAGGGACTCATAACTCAACAGTAAGACAAGCGATCTGATTTTTGAAAGGGCAAAGGATTTGAGTAGATGTTTCTCAGAGATGCTCTGCATTATTAGTCCTTCGAGAAAGGCAAGTCAAGCCACCGGGAGGTCTCACTTCCCGCCCTGTAGGAAAAAAGACGGTAAGTGTCGGTGAGGACACGCAGAACCTGGAATCCTCTAGCACTGCTGCTGGGCTTGTAAACTGGTGCAGCCACCTGGACAGCTGGACAGCTTCAGAATGCTAAACAGAGGTACCACATCACCCAGAAACTCCACTCCTACATACGCTTGTCCACCCAAGATAATCAAAAACTAAGGCATAGCAATTGGGAGCGACAGATTGAGAGAACTCTAAAACCCTTGGGAAAGAAGGTGAGAGTCCCAGTTACCGGTAGTTTTAGAGAAGCATCTGGATTAACTACTGCAAGGATATTAATCAGGTATACAATTTACAGGCAGATTAAGCATGTGTTGGTCAGCTCTTCACTACCATGATCAAATAGTTTTGTGAAAAGAGGTTTATTTTGGCTTAAAGTTCTGGAGGTTTGTGGTGCAGGATTGGGCAGGCCCCACTGGTGCAACCTCAGGGGACGGTGTTCTTGCTGGCAGTGTCCTGGGGTGGCACAGAGTATGACATGGTGAGAGACAGGGAGAGTGCACATCTGTCTGTACTTCTCCTTGTCAAGCCAGCAGGATTCAATCTGATCACCCCAGCCATCATAGTTGGATTAAGTTTCCACCCTCTTGGGAGCCAAGCAGTGTAAGTTTGGAAAAATCATATTCAAGAACTAACAGGAAAAATAATACGTGTACAGGATAATAAAATAAAAAGAATAAAAGAAAATCAACAAAGAAAAGGTAAAACAGAAAAGCTTATTGAAATGGTAGATTAAAATCCAAATATATCAGTAATTATATTAAATGTAAAAGGATTAAGTAGTCCTATTAATCTGTGTAGATTATATGACCAATTACAAAATCTGTTATATATATTTTAAAAATTTATTTTTTATTTGAAAGGCAAAGCTATGGAGAGAGGAGGAAAGATAGATCTTTCATTTGCTGGTTTACTCCCTAAATGGACACAACAGCCAGGACTGGGCCTCTCGGGTGTGAAGCCAGGAGCCAGGAGCTTCTTCCAAATTGCCCACGTGAGTGCAGGGGCCCAAGCACTTGGGCCATCTTCCGCTGCTTTCATAGGCACGTTAGCGGGGGAGCTGGATTGGAAGTAGAGCAGCCAGGACTTGAACCAGCATTCATATGGGATGCCAGTGTTGCAGGGGAGGCTTAATCTGCTATGCCACCATGCTGGCCCCCATATGTATCCTTTAAACATCTATTGAAAAGGCAGAGTAATAGAGATCCTCTATTACTCTATTGTTGGTTCACTCTTTGAATGCCCTTACCAGCTGAGACAGGACCAGGCCGAAGCCAGAAGCCAGGAAACTCCATTTGAATCTCCTACATGGATGATAGGGACCAAAATATTTGAGCCACCACCCAGGGTACACACCAGCAGGAAGCTGGATTGAAATCCGAGATAGACCCCCATTCCGGCACTTTCGTTTAGGATGTGAATGTCCCAAATGGCTTAACTCACTGTACCATGATGCCCACCTTCCTGTATGTTTAAAAGAGACATTGTGGCTGCTAGCTTTGGCCAGGGCATTGCAGCCTTAGGAGTGAACCAGCAGATGGAGAATTTATTTCTCTCTCTCCCTCACCCACCACTCCCTGGCCACTGCCTTTCAAACAAATAAATAAACCAATCTTTTTTGTTTGCTTTAAAGATTTATTTATTTATTTGAAAGAATTACAAACAGAGAGAGGAGAGGCAGAGAGAGAGTGAACCATCCACTGGTTCACTCGCCAATTGGCTGCAACAGCCAGAGCTGTGCCAATCCAAAGCCAGGACCCAGGAGCTTCATCCGGGTCTCCCACATGGGTGCAGAGGCCCAAGAATTTGGGCCATCTTCTACTGCTTTCTCAGGCCACAGCAGAGAGCTGGATCGGAAGTGGAACAGCCAGGACTCGAACTGGTGCCCATATGGGATGCAGGCACTGCAGGCAGCAGCTTTACCTGCTATGCCATAACACCAGCCAAAATAAGCCAATCTTTTAAAAGCAAGTTAAAGCATTAGGATACAGAAAATGTGGCAATAAAGAATACAAAAAGTTGGCCGGTGCCACAGCTCACTAGGCTAATCCTCTGCCTGCTGCGCCAGCACCCCAGGTTCTAGTCCCGGCTGCTCCTCTTCCAGTCCGGCTCTCTGCTGTGGCCTGGGAAGGCAGTGGAGGATGGCCCAAGTGCTTGGGCCCTGCACCTGCATGGGAGACCAGGAGGAAGCATCTGCCTCCTGGCTTCGGATTGGCGTAGCGTGGCGGCTGTTTGGGGAGTAAACCAAGGGAAGGAAGACTTTTCTATTTCTCTCCCACTGTCCAACTCTGCCTGTCAAAAAATATATATATATAAAAAGTTAATTCATAAATACACTAACTCAAAGCAGTGAGTTTATTAATATTAGACAACATATACTATAAAGCAAAAAAATATTGGACATAAAGAACTCTTCATAAGTGTTTGGATTCAATTCATTGGGAAGATGCAAGCATTCTGTTTATGTATTTGGAGCCTATGTTAATAAATGCATAAAGAGGGGCCGGTGCTGTGGTGCAGCAGGTTAACGGCCAGGCCTGAAGCGCCAGCATCCCATATGGGCGCCGGTTCTGGTCCCGGCTGCTTCACTTTGATCCAGCTCTCTGCTATGGCCTGGGAAAGCAGTAGAAGATGGCCCAAGTCCTAGGGCCTCTGCACCCACATGGGAGACTGGTAAGAATCACCTGGCTCCTGGCTTCAGATCGGCGCAGCTCCGGCCGTTGCGGTCAATTGGAGAGTGAACCAGGGGATTGAAGACCCCTCTCCCTCTCCCTCTCTGCCTCTCCCCTCCCTCCCTCCCTCCCTCTCTCTCTCTCTCTCTCTCTCTTTCTCTGCCTCTCCTCTCTCTCTCTCTCTGCCTCTTCTCTCTCTCTCTCTCTCTCTGCCTCTCCTCTCTCTGTGTAAGTCTGACTTTCAAGTAAATAAATACACCTTTAAAAAAAAGTAAGCTCTTTAACCGCCGTGCTAAGCGCTATTCGGTCTCCTGTAGTCTTGTCATATTTCTGGGGATTCCCAACTTTTCCATATCTTCTTTTCTCTGGTTCCAAATTAACAAGCAGACCCTACCCCACCACTAGAATTTTTTAAAAAAGATTTATTTATATGAGAGGTAGAGTTAGAGACAGAGAGAGAGACAGAAAGGTCTTCCGTCCATTGGTCCACTCCCCAAATGGCTGCAAAGGCCGGAGCTGCACTGATCTAAAGCCAGGAGCCAGGTGATTCTTACCAGTCTCCCATGTGGGTGCAGAGGCCCTAGGACTTGGGCCATCTTCTACTGCTTTCCCAGGCCATAGCAGAGAGCTGGATCAAAGTGAAGCAGCCGGGACTAGAACCGGCGCCCATATGGGATGCTGGCGCCACGGCGCCGACCCCTCGCCACTAGAATTTAATTCGATATGTTCAAGCCCAGACTGCTCCTGGGACTGATTCCTCTTCTGCCCCTTGATGGCCTCCAGGAATGTCCCTGAACTTTTGATCTTTTTTCGAGATGTGACAATGTGTTTAGAACATCGCTCATTCCTTTCCATGTGTTTTGAGACATCAGTTTGTTCTGGGGATTGGGGTGAAGGAGAGAAAATTGTTCCCATCCTCCTCCCCATAGACTAATGCTCTGGGACCGGGTGTGCAAGTGGCAGAGGGGCAGTCACTGGGACTGCCTCCTAGATGTCCAGAGGACAGAAGGCCCTCCCTGCCTGGCCTCTGTCCTGGACACATTCCTCCACCAGGGGGCATCTGCCCGGCCCCTGGCACTGGCTCATGAGGACACTGTGCCCCTTGGCTCCTGTACTTCTCCAGGCAGCCAGGCAGCTCCAGGGTGTGCCTACCTCCTCCAGGGTTCCCTGGGCCTCCGTGAGCAGAACCAACCAGCCAGGAGGACTGGGGGCATCCATGGGGCCAGGGGCCATTGGAGCTGGGGCCAATGGGACCAGAGACACATGAGAATTCCGGCAGGAGGGGAGAGTGAAGGGGCAGAGGGTGGCCCCAAGCTGGGTGGGATGGGAGAGTCTGGAGATGGAGCACACAGGTTCCCCCCTGACCTCTGCACAACCTCAGGAGTAGGGGTGGGAATCAGAGCCCCACCCACCAGGCAGCTCTCTGTGCCGAGACCCTCCAGCTGCAGTCCCCACCCTTCTTGGTGCTGCAGCTCTTCTGTGAATCCTTGCTGGAGGACATTAGCCCACCCTGGGGACAGCATGCCGTCCCTTCTCAGCCACCTCTCTTCCCTCACCCCCATCAGCTGCTAGTCCATCCCTGCCTCAGTTTACCTCTGAGAGATCATCTTTATGCCAAAGAGTGGCCTGAAGAATGTGGTTTTGTCTGCAGCTCACAGCATGATTTGTTCCAGTTGCTGCTGCCGGAGCCTCAACAAAGGAGGTCTTGTATTGGCAGAGCCCTGGTCTGCTGCTCTTATTCTGAGTGACACAGCTGTGGCTGGGCAGAAGGGCCGGGATGTTTGCTGTTGGTTTTTCCTCCAGGGCCCTGTGGTTGCTATCAGGGTGGAGTCTGAGTCCCTGAGGCTCATCTGTCTCGGGGACTCTGCACCTGCTACCTGATGTCTGCCAGTGTCTGTCCTTGCATATTTCTAGGTGTGGAGCCAGGGTGGGTTTTGAAAGCTGGGTTGAAAACCTTCTGCAGCCATCCCTACTACCTGTGTTGGCTTGGGAATTGACATTGTGTGCTTCCATTCCCTCATGCACAGAACAGGGCAATGCTGGTCCTGACTCTGTAGGGGTCCAGTGGGGTGGTCTAGGCAAAGGGTTCAGAGTGAGGCCCAGGACCCGGAAGTGCTCAGTAGCTATGAGTAACTATTGTGGTATCCACCACGAAAGCTGAGCTCACACAAATAATTTATCAGAATGTCAAAGAATATCACACACTGTCGGGTGCCAGGGAGCCAGCTGAGGAGAAAACGGATTCTTTCAGCCCTGTGAGGCATGGCTTTCCATGGGAGGAAGGGGTCTTGGACACAGTTGTCTTGGCCAGGAGTGGCTGGTTTACAGCGCTGCACAGCTGTGGTGTCCTCATCAGGTACCTGGGGGAGGTGCCTAAATGTGCAGTCAAGAAGGTCCACATTTTCTCATTCAATGCATTTTTCTTTCTCACTAGTTTGCATTCCGTGCTCACTACTTGCAGTGTCCCTTACTACTTAAAAAAAAAAAACAAAAAACTAATAATTCACATGAGTCACTCATTAACATGCACAATTTGATGTTTTTTTTTGTATATTTATCATAATCCGTTTTTAAGCATTTGTGCAGTGTCACTGTACAACCCGTATCGGAATGTTTTAGCATCCCCCAATAGAAGCCCTGTGCCCATTAGCAGCCTTGCACTCTTACCCACCTCCCAACCTTGAGACAACCACATGTCCACTTCGTCTCCAGAGATTTGCCTATTCTGCATGTTTCTATTAAGTGGGATCATATGACATCTATACTTATGAGCACGATGTACCCCTGATTCAAGCGCTGAAGATACGACCGCATTTCTGTGCTTACTTGCCCAACATGCACAGTCGGGAGGGACTCGTGAGGAAGTAAGCAGCTCATGCCGAGGGGAGTTCTACAAAGGCACTGGCCAGCACTTGGGTCATGTGAGAGGCAGACACCATGGACTGTCCGGGACTGGAGCACAAAGGGGCAGCTGGCTAAATGTGAGTAAAGCCAGTAGGCCCCTGCACGTGGATCCATATGAGTTTTCTGGTTTTGATCACCACTTTACAGTTATGTGGTGTTAACATCTGGGGTAGGTGGGTGGGTGAAAGGTATGCAGGTACTTTATTTTCACAACTGTTTCTAAGTCAAAAATTTGCTTTAAAAGCAGAAATTAAAAGTTAACAACAGATGACTAAATATAGAAGCCACCAGCTTTACTCCAGAGATTCGGAATGAGTAAGTCTTGGAAATAAATGGGCTTGGGGAGTGAGCTTTCAATAAGCTCTCTGGGTATTTCCAGTGCTTAGGAATACACTCCCCTAGAGCAGGAGACTTAACATCTCTTTCTCTTATTCAGTCAGGAAATATTTGAATAGTCAACACATTTCTGGGCAGTAGGTGCATGGGGAGGGAAGGGGCTGGGTCTAGACAGTCTTCTAAGTTTTTACATCAGGACATTCATGTGCTGACATCCACGCTGTATTTTTAAATGCTCCCTATGAACCAAACACTTTTAAACAGAATCCCCCAGTTCATTGACTCAGAATGTATTTATGGATGAGTTTGTGTGAGAGAGACGTTGAGGGTATGAAAAATAAAACAGTTCCTGCCCCTGAGAGTGTGTGGTCCTTTGGAAGGACCTACACTGACAACTGAGGGACTAGTTAAGCAGAGCATGGTTCAGGTTCAGGGGGAAGGGGCGGGCAGCCCTGGGAACAGCAGGTTGTAGGAAGCAGGGTGGCGTCCCGACACTGAGTGCCAGCCAGAGGCGGTGCATGGCACCTCTCATCCCGGCTTACTGGAGGTGGAGATGAGCTGTTGGGCTGCTGGAATGCAGGTGCACGGGCAATCCAAGAGGCAGTTGGGAGGTGGTTCTGAGCCGAGAGGACCGTTGGGAAGTGAGGATGCGGTTGCAGTCGATGGGTCAGGGGGAACAAGAGTCTCATGAGCAAAACGGGGGAACTGGGAGGGGACGCTGGTTTGAGAAGCATGGGGGTCCTGTGTCTGCCATGCCTGGTACCCAGGGGAGGTGCCTAAATGTGCAAGAGGCACCAAGGACAGATACCTGCCCCCCAGGATCCCACAGTCCACGGCAGGAGACCAGCAGGTTCACGAGGAAGGAGCCTTCTGGGTAGGATGAACTGAGTGCCCTGCTGGGGATAGCAGGGCGGAGCTGCCCAGGCTCTGGCGAGCGTTCGGGCCTGGGAGGTGGGGCTGGGTGGTTATTGGGGGGAGGACCGATGTTCATGTGGACGCATGCCATGGGCCTTTGGGAATGTGAGTCTGTTGGACAAAGGAGAAAATTAAAGCTTGGGACAGAGAATTGAAACTTTGTCGCACAACAGGCAGAAAATGAATTAGGAAGGGATAAAGTGTGGCCTGCAGGTCCTGGAGTGACCCAGGCAGCGTCCTGGGCAGTCTCACCTTGGAGGTCATGGAGAGAGGCTGGGACAAGGGTGCCTGAGCCAACAACAGCCTGGCCTGAATTCCTGCCATTGCCCACTTGGTCCTTGAGTTTTTTCATCTTTAAGTCACCAAACAAAACCCATTTCTATGCAGTCTTGTAAAATTAAACTCTCCTGTGTAAAGAAGTCTACTAGCTATGAAATGCTCATTGAATGCTGCTGTTAATTAGAGGGCAAGAAAAGACTGAAGGAGCAACTCAAGGGACTACGGAGAACGCCAAGGAGGTGCCCAGGCACTGAAGCCCTGGGGATCAGCGTGGCAGGAGCAGAATGGAGTCAGGACACGGGGTGGCCAGCGGAGGCCGGGTATGTGGCGTGCGCCATCGCCGACACTCAGCGTGGCCTGAGCAAGAAGCTTCTGGTAACCGCGCCCACTCCCGTGTAGCCAGCTCCGGCTCACAAGAGTCTGGTTTACATTCCCAGTTGGGATCTGGACCCTGCCGGATGCTGATGACCTTGAGATGAAAGAGCTTCAAGCCTTGTCCCAAGGCCCAGACTCCTCACCTTCCATGAGTCTGCGAGCTCCAGCCCAGGGTCTGCATTAGCTCTGCCTGGCCAGAGTCCTCACCTGAAATCAGCGCCTTTCCACTCCAGCGTCACTCCCCACTGCTGCCCAGCCCCTACTGTGCCCTGGTCACAGGGGATGCCTTCCCTGCCCTGCTTGGTCATGGGGTCTGAAACACAGTCCCTGCCTCCACCAGCTGTCCTGCTCCTGCGCAAGCCCAGGCTGCAGGAAGGCTTCCAGGGCTGCGTGTCCACTGGGGTCCTTTTCTCCCCTCTCTGCTTTCCTAGGTTCCAATAAGGTTCCACAGCATGGCTCGAGGTGAGACACCGTCCTTGGCTGACACCACAGGTGAATGTCCTGAGTTATATATGAACACAGAAGCTTACCTGGGATCCCCCAGGTCATATGGGAAGCTCCATGGCCCCACCAACCTCCTGCCACTGTTCACTGCCATCTTGTGCCCAGACACAACTCTGGGCTATAAGAGCAGGTGCAGCAGGAGTCAGGGTCATGAGGTCTGTGCTATCCCGCCCAGTCCATGGCCAATGACCTTGAGTGAACAGATCCCTTCCTGTGGGCTTCAATCACTGTGACCTATAACCTGTGCAGAACTGGAATCTCCCAAGGCCCTTTCTGGAATTCAAGCCCAGCATTTTTTCAAACTTCAGTGTGCATTTGAAGAATCTGGCAAAATGCAGATTCTGATCCAGTAGGCTTGGGGTGGGTCTGGAGGGTCCGCCACTTTGGCAAGATGCCAGGTGACCTTGACACTGATGGGCAGTGAACTTGCCTTGAGTTGGGGAGGTCTAGCCCTTGCGAAGCTGCTGCAGCTGGCCCTCCACTTCCTCTTTCCTTGTTGAAGTTCCTGGGGCGCTGTAAAGAGCCAGAGGTTAGGGCTGCTCCCAGGCCCGCCGACTCACAATTTGTAGGGGTGGGAACCTGGCGCACAAAGCGATGGTGGTCAAACTCCCCAGGTGACTCCAACATGCAGGAAAGGCCAAGAACCGCACTGCTGAGGCCGAGGACTGTGCCCACGTAACGCTGCTGTCTCTGCTGCCCCCTTGTGGCCATTGCATCCCCTCACCGTCAGATTTCAAAAGGGGGTCAAAGGCAGCCTTGACAGGTGCTGACAGGCTTCCCTGTAACGGCGGGAGCTCAGCGTGCAGGGGGTGAGGGAGCCCCCTTGTGAGTGAGAAACCTTTCACACCTGCTGGGCCGGAAGACCTGAGAGAAAGCAGGGTACTGGGGGAATAGCTAAGACCCCAGGGCCTGACGCACCTGCCAGCCAGGAGCCACCAGCTGGAGCCCATAATGTGATTCACAGGAAAGCGATTGGAAGGGCTGTGGCGGCTGATGGAAGGCCTTGGCAATGGCCAGGCAGGGGTTTTTCTCAGGCTCCCTTAGTGGGTGAGTGACCCTCAGAGTGAGGACTGCACACCAGGGGCTCACCTCGTGCTGCATCCCAAATGCTCTGGTCTGGGAGCTCTGGATTTTCTCTCCTGGCTAAACCCAGGTGAGGTTCTGGGGGTCCTGCCCAGAAAGACTGGAGGTACCCAGTGGGGAGGGGTCCCCAGCTAGGAAGGGGGAATCATCACAGATGCTGCAGAGGCACAGGGGCAACCTTCACTCTGGGGGCCTTGATAAGCACACAGCCTACTGTGCCCCTCCATCAGGGCACCCCAGCCCTCTCATCATGGTCAGGCTTGCTTTGTGAGCCCTGCCCCATGGCCAGCCCTGAGCCTTGGGCTCCCTGCCCAGCCCCGGGGTGAACTTGGTCCTGCCCCAGAGCCCGCCGGGAACCTTCCTTTGCATTGTTTCTGTTTCCCAGGGTGGCTTCCCTGTTATGGGCTCAAGGTGGCTTGAGCTTAGCTGAGCCCCCTGCAGCAGGTGCATAAGAGGTGTTTCCCATGTGTTGAGCTCTGGGGTCCAGATTGTGGGTGGACCTCGGCAGGAGTCAGGGAGCCAAGGTCAAGGTCTGGGGCCCAGAAGCATTGTGGGAAACCCAGCAGACAGCAGAGAGGGAGGCCAGAGGCAGGCTGGTTCTTGTAGTCGGAGCAGCGCTGTGACCAGGTGAGTTAGGAGGGAGGGAGGAAGAGGAAGCAGGTGGGGCGGGGGGAATGGGGTACTGGCTGTGTCTGTCCCTTCTCTTCCACTTCTACCTCTGCTTCCTCTTCAACGCACAGCCTGGGCATCACCTCCCCAATCAGAGCCGCTGTGGGAGACTGGCTTGGCCTTTGGTCCGCCTTTCCCCTGCCCCAGCCCAGCCTGCTGGGAGGTCATCTCCGTGCAGTCTGTCTACCTGCTTCCCTCTGCGGGCCCTAGAGCCATGTCTGCTCACGTCGTGTGCTGCTTCCAGTGGCTGGACGCAGGCAGCCGCCCACAGATGACCTAGGGTGTGGTGGGGCGTGTTTTCCCCATCAGCAGGGGTCCCAGGGGTTTTTGCAGGGGTGGCACAGAGTGGGAAGGAAACTTGGCAGGCGGGGGATGCCCTGGACCCTACCCACAGCTCTCCCCTTAGTCCTGGACCCTACCCGCAGCTCTCTCCTTATGTGGGATTGTGGCAGCCCAGGGCTGCAGGGTGGGGTGGCCGCAGCAGGCTGGCTCCTCTCCGAGCTGGGGTTAAGGTCAAGGATACCCCCACTCCCTCGGGTCCCACCATACGGCCTGCTTGTGGCTGGACGAGGAATAAGAAGGTTCTGATGAGGCAGAGTGGCCTGGGCCAAGGGCACAGGTCTCGCCTCTGTGTCCCCCCTGACTGGTTGTGTGACCTGGACACATTCCCCCTATCACACAGTGGGATTTGTCCCTTGCAGCCTATTTTAGGATGAGGTCATCCCAGGGTGCGGGGCTGCTGTCCAGCCAGTGGGAGACTGGATGCGTGCTGTGTATGTGTGTGTTTGGGGGGATGTCTCAGATTGCCCTTAGGGGAGCTGGGTCATGGCAGTCAATCTGCAGCCATAGGTGGGGCCTGAGCTGGGTGTTTCCCAGCCCCTTCCCCAAAGCCTCCTGTGCACAACAGTCAAGGGAAGGTGCTGGGACCCTCTCGAGAGATCAGCCAACCAGGGCCCAGACGTGGGCAGTGCCGTGGCTGTTCTGCCAGTGGCCCAAAGGCCCCGGCCCCGGGGACACCTTGATGGGGGCACACAAAATATGGAGAGAAGCCAGGCGAATCTGACTGAGATGGGTGGGGACTGGGAGAGAGGGGACAGCAATGGCAGGTTTAACTCATGTAACAAATTGGCCTGGTGTACCCAAGGCAAGTGGGTGGCATCTGTTAGTTCTGGCTGGCTGTTGTTTTCTGGGACATTCTTTAGGTTTGGATGCGTGTTTTTGGAAAGAGAGAAGCAGTAAGCTTCTGAGCAGCACTGAGTTGAACACAGTTTCTTGATTGTCACAGGCCTCCGCAAGCTGTGTGCCGGCTGGCTCACAGGGCAGCCACCAGGGTGTGAAGGCAGAGGAGGAGCCCCTGCAGCTTGAATCCCTAAGCCCATCCCAGGCCACCAGGTCCAGTGGGAAGAGTGAGGTCGGTTCCTGTGTGGCCACTTGCCAGCCCCACCCACCGAGAGACTCAAGAGGAGGTGAGACGGAAGAAAGAAACCTCGGGGATTCGCCGGGACTCTCATTTAGTTCAATGTCCACATACTGGCAAATTGCTGGCCCCACCGGGGAGCCCAGGCAGGGCCCACAGGCCCTTCGAATATGCAGGTGGATGATGGGAGATACACAGGTGCTAGGACTTCCGGCTGGCTTGCTTGCTGTCCGAGTCAGCGGCGGGCGCTGATCACGTGGGCTGCTGAGCCCAGCTGGAGATGCCGAGAAGCTGATCCGGACTCTGAGGCCTCTCGTGCAGCAGCAGCGGGGCCTCCGGGGCTGCACCTGGAGCCCTCTGCGCCTACAAGAGATGAGGACAGTGGCCGGCTTCCTGACAATACCTGGGGTCTCTGGAGGGCGCTGCCTCTGCCCCAGCCTGGTGTCTGCCCGGGACAGCAGCTGTTGCTGGTAAGGGTGGTGTGTCAGGGCCGGCCAGGGGACCTGTGGGGACTTCTGTAGGCTTAACCTTTGCCTACTTTGCGAGCCTGGTGGGGAGCGGGGAGGAGACAGAGTGCTTCGGGGTTGGCTGAGGCCTCACTGTGGGTTCCACAAACGTCCAGTCTCTGAACCTGCAGTGCCCCCTCACTAGCTGTGTTATCTTGGAAAAGCAGTCCAAATCTCTCTGCACCCCAGTCTTTCCCCTGTCACACGACCATCTCGAGAATCCTGATGTGATGGAATGCTGTGAGATTTAAATGGGATGTGAAAAATGGGATGCTCCATCAAAGGGGTGCCTGGCCTTAGCATCTCATGTGTCTGAGGTTGAGGGTGTTCACAGAAGGGAATGGGGTTCACGTCCGCCTCCAACACTGGGCATGGTATCTGTGCTTGCACCGACAGCACCAGTACGGGATGGACTCTCCAGCCTCCCCCAGGTGCTCACTCGATATGGTCATGACGGTTGGGTGCCCCGGGGGGTGTCGGGGGGCTTTATTCCAGACCTGAGTTTTTCAGTCTCGGTCTCATTGACACGTGGGGTCGAAGCAGTTCTCTGCCACGTGGGGCTGTCCCATGCATTGTAGAATGAGTGGCAGCATCCCTGGCGCGGCGCACCTGTGCTCCACACGTTCCAGGGTGTCCCGGCCTCGGGATGGGGACAATGCCACCCGCGGTTGAGTGTGACTGAGGAGTGAGCCCTCAGTCAGTGCTATTTCTTTGTTGAAGAAGAGTGTTGAAGTTGGGTGAGCTTTTCTGAAACTTGGTGGTCTCTGCCTACTTCAGTGCATCCCCTGGGGGGCCTGCTATATCCTGTGAAGGGGCGTTCCAGAGTCTACTGGTGACAAGCTTTCCAAACCCCAGCCTCGTTGCACATAAAGGACTTGTTCTGGGACATGGCTGGGCAGCCGGATCAATTGCAACTTGGGTGCTTAATATATTTTTGGTCACCCGAACCTAATTTTTTTTTTAAAAGACCATTAAATGCAACCTAGACCTCACAGTCTTTCACGCTTAATTGAGCCATGAGCTACGATTAAAACTAAGCAGTGAATTCTGTGGGGAACAGAACCTTTGATGGCATAGAGGTTTGTGTTTGACCACAAGCCTGGGATTTGGCAGGTCCCCAAACCAGAAAAGGCTCTCAAGGAGACAGTTTCTCTGGAAACAGAGATGGAAGAAGAGCTGGGAGCTCTGAGGTCCTCACTATGTCAGAGATGGCCCGAAGGCCCTGGGAGAGAGGGCCAGGCACCTGCCTCATGAGGACTCTGGGTAGGTGTCCTCCCGGATGCCATGAGGGCCTGTGACATGTCTTTCTTAGATGAGTCAGGTGTGGCTCTCCTTGTCTGGTCTGGCTTCTTACCCACACGCCCTAACATCTCTGCGCTCGCGGAGCAGGCCATCTTAGCTCAGGAGTCAAAGATGTTCTACCAGATGTCAGGAGCGTTTCTGCTTAATGCTTGGTGTGCCTACAGGAGGGTAGTGCCCCAGGCATGGATTTTAACCAGCGCGAGAGTTCCTCATTGTTGAGAATTTGACTGTGACACATGGCACAGGGCTTCACAGCACAAAGCAATCCAGGATGAGTTTTTGCCTCGAGTCATCCAGTGGCCCCAGGGTATAAGAGTCAGTGGAGGGTTGAGCTCTTGGGAGTGTGCACCGTGGTGAGCATGGCCACTTGAGCCCTGACTGTGGTCCGTGGACCTGGGCCGTCATTTGCTCATGCCGTGGTTATGCATCTGTGACATGGGCTGGGCTGTGCAGAGTGGAGCAAGGCCTGGGCACTGCAGAAATGTAGCTGGCTGCTTTCTCTGCAGAGTGTGTGTGGCCATCATCATGGCGCTCTCAAACAGCAACATAGGGATGCTGGGCGCTGCATGCCGCAGACTGCGTTGATATTACAGGTGGTCACTGACACACAGGTACCTGAGATGCTGGGTTTTCTTGTGAGATTGAAGGCCACGGGTCTGGAGTTTGTGGCAAACGTCACCTCCCAGGATGTGTCTCTCAAAGCCAGGCATGCTGCACATGATTTGCTTGGTGCGCATCATCCTCGCAGTATGGGGTCCTCTCATTTGCTGGGAGGGCAGTGTCACCTGAGGGTGTCCTGGTCCCACGAGCTCCTAGTTCTCAGAAGAGCCCAGGAGAGGAGCTGAGGCCCGAGGAGGCTGCTGATTGGGCTGGCCCTGGGCTGGCTGGCTTTTCGAGAACTGAGTTGGTTCCTCTTTGACCCTTTGGCACAGTGGCTGATCTGCACTGACCTTCAGAATGAAGGCTTTTGGCCTGCCCGGCGAGCTCTCACAAGAGTCTGGGGACAGTGGATGGGTGTGCTCCCCCCCCCGCCCCGGGAGGGGCAAGGAGGACGTTGAAGTTTGGCTCTTTGTTGGTATGGCGGGACTCAGTGTGGGGTGCGGCCTTCAGAGTGGCCCAGAGTTTTTTCCTTGTAATCCCAGACCTCAGATTGTTGTCTGCATACACCCTCTTGGGGAAGCAGAAGTTCTCCTTTAGGGGAAACACCAATTTTGCTTGCTCAGGAAAGCCCAAGGGCAACCCTAGGTGGAAGGCCGGGGAGGCCCAGGAAGGCCCCCAGGTGAGGTGTGGGCTCCCAGTGGGGTGGGCGTCTTTGTCTTGCTGTGATCATGGGACTCGTGGAGACGCGGGGTGGCCCGTGACGCCCAGCTCCTTAGAAGAGAAGGGTTTCTCGAGTCTATTGGTGGGGCCTCAGCTGGCCCAGAGAGAGGATGGTACTGCAGGGGGTCCTCAGGTGGCCCTGGGGACAGGCGGTGGAGTTTCCTGTATAGATGAGGCTTCTTCAGCAGGAAGGGGAAGTGTCCCCGCAGGTGGCTGTCGGTGGTGGGAGATTGTGCCTGTTTGGGGAAAACCCCTGTGGCGGTCGGGGCCATCTTCCAGGAGGCCCCTGGTGTCCGTGGCTTCTCGGAGCAGTCTGAAGGACACGGAGAGCTGATGGATCTTCGGTTTCCAGTTACGTCCGCCCTGAAACATGCCTGAGGTCGGCAGTTCGCACCTGCTCTGTGCAAGGGCTCCTTCCAGTCCGGTGCCACGCAGCCGCCGTGCTCCGGACGCCTCTGTGAACTTGGCAGGAGCTGTCTTGTGGGGCTGATTCTTCACCCAGCGCTTGGCTTTTGTTTGCTCACTTGCATTTCCTCAAGCAGCTTCTGCTCTTTCTCCTGCCTGATTGGTTATCCGTCCCCAGGACTGGGGGGCCAGAGGTGGGCGCGCTCGGCTCGCGGAGGGCGGGAAGGCTGCGTCTTTTCCAAACCACTCTCTTTCTTCCTGACTTTCTTTGTGTTGCAGAGCTATGATTGGCTGCTGATGGCCTCTGAAGGCTTTGTGAGGGTTTGTTCCTGGCTGGCCCCTTGATAAGGGGGCTCGCCTCCCCCCTCCCCTCTCCCCTGCCCCAGGGAAGCCTGGCAGGCAGCTTCGGCAGGCATTCTGTCCTGGAATCATTGTGAGCCCACGCGCCTGGTCGCCCTGGGCTCCAGCTGCTTTCTGACTTGTGGCGCACTGGATGCCAGGGGCAGAGCCGGGAAGCGGTGTGGGCTCCAGTTCCCCAGGCCGGGAGTGGGCCGGGGGCTACCTCTTCAGAACTCCCCGCCTCGCCCGGCCACCTCTCCCCTCTTTTTGCTTTTGCTTTGTGCCTCTGTAGCTCCTTCGGAAAGAAACCCGCTCCGCCTCTGGGGAAGCCGCCTGTTCTCTGAGGAGAGTCTCCTGGCTTCTGTGAGCGCCTGCTTCTCCTTTCTGTGTGCTGACAGGAAGTCCGGGTGGGCCAGCCTGGTTCCGGGCTTGAAGGACTCCCGACGACTTCACTGTGCTCTCTCAAATTCCTGTGCACGCGCTTTGTGTTTATGATGAAGGTCTTTCACACGGGTCCGCTTTGCACTTCCTGCTCTGGCGAGTCTCAGCGCTTCCTTTTAGGGGTACCGGGGCGCTGAGCGTCTGGGCCTGGCTCACCAGGAGCTGACGGGCCACAGGCCCCGGGCTCCGATTCTGCGTTTCCGGCAAGATGTTGATGGGCTCATTTCTCTCCCCACGTTCGAGAGGGGCCTGTGACTTCTGTGGCCCTGAGTGGCCACATGCTCTCGATGCATTTCTGAACAGGGAGGCTCCGCATCCTCTGTGAGCGCCCGGCCCTGCAGATCGCGTCCCCAGGGTGCTGAGGGCCGTGGGGGCGAGGCGGGGAGCCGCCCTGAAGAACCATGACTGGAAGAGGCTGGGGTGCAAGGGGCCGGCTCAGGATCGGGATTCTGAGCAGGACGAGGGGTCGGGCGTCTGGGATGCCCGGCGGCAGGGACGATGGCGGAGGAGCAGCCGCTCACTGTCTGGAGCCCCGCGGGGCTCGGCGTGCGCAGGGCCGGCCTGCTTTTGCTCCCTGCGCCCCTCGGGGTGCGTGTGGCACGGAACGTGGCTCACGGAACGCCCCAACACCGGCCCCCGGCCCCACAGCTGGCCGGCCATGGGCGGAGAGTTTGGGGTTGGCAGCGCCGGCAGAGCAGAGGCCGGCGGGTCGCGTGGTGCTGCTCGCTTGTCCCACTGCCGCCGGGGACCCGCGCCCTTGAGTGCAAGTCAGTGGGCTGTGAGCCCCGCGGCTGGCACCCCCGAGTCACTCCCTGCCTTTGAAGAACGTTTCCTCTCTTGGCTCTGGCCCTGCATTCTGGATTCTCTCTAAAGTGCCCTCGTCCTCCAGCCCCCTGACGCGGGCCCCATGCCTCTCCAGCTCCCAGGTCTTAAAAAAGCCCACTTTGTAGCAGACGGCGGCATTGTCCCAGCAGCCTCCGGACACTTTCTCTGCAGTTCCCGCGCAGCTGTCTCGCCGGGCCCTGGCGGAGGCGGACTCTCTGGAGCTCCCCAGCTTGTGTGCATGGGATGGAGGAAACCCCGGGGGATGAGGCCCCCTCAGGAGGGCCAGGACGCTGGAGGCTCAGGGGAGGCGCTCTGGCATGGGGTCCGCTGCAGCTGGGCTTGGGGTTGGGGGGAGGGAAGCACCTGGGGCGCAGGGTGGTGGCAGCCTCGGGCACTGAGGCAGATCACTTTTAACGGGCTGGGCAAGGTCTCTGTCTTGTTGTCTTATCAGCTTCGTATCAGACTTCTCCCCAGATTTCCGTTCTGGCACAACAGCACATGCCTTGTTCGTTTTGTTGTATGAAATGCCCTAACCAGAGCACTGTGGCTGTTTTCCGTGTAGGTGCGTCGGTCTACCATTTCTTCTTCTCTTTCCTTCCTCATTCAACACCCCGTTTTAAGATCAGACCTTCCCCTCTGCAGTCTTAGAATGGATTGAGATTACCCCCAAGGGCTTTTGTTTATGTGGGTTAAAACTATTGATATTCCTGCCTTAGAAATGGAAATGGAGACACTTAAAAAAAAGCAAACGTCTCCATTTGTTTAGAAACAAATGCATGCCAATGTAAATCAGTTTTAGCATTTTTATGAAAATAGTTTTGACCTTGAAGACTGCCAGTCCCAGGATGTGAGTGGGCTCTGACCAGACACCGGTGTGGTTTGCACTGCTTTGTAACACGGATGTCGGAAGGCAGTTTGTCTTAGGGAAGTGTGCTTGGAGCGATGGACTAGCCTCCGCGGTGACTGACGGATGCCACTGTCCCTGTGTGAAAGGTCATTCTGGCAAGCAGACATTCTGGGTCTGACCCGAACACTTTTTGGTGTTTTATGTTGAGTTTTTAAGTCCCAGAGTAGATAACTTTGAAACACAAAGAACAAAAATTCTTCGCTTACGAGCAAGCTATTTTTCTTTTGCAAGCTATTTCTTTTACTTTTTAAATTTGAAATCGATGGCAGCGTAGGCTTTTTTCTTAAGTTTGAAATACTTTTTGCCTTTTTGGTGGTTTTGGGTGTCTAATCCTGTCTCATTCCAAAAGGGAACTCCATCCTCGTGCGCTGGGCCTCTCCCCCGTCCTCACCCACAGGCAGTCTCTGACCCCTGAGTGTAGCAACGGGAGTCACACAGTGTGTGGCTTTTTGTATCTGACTTCTTGTGCTTAGCCAAATGTTTGAGGTGGATGCGTCAACACTTTACCCCACTCAGAGATGACCCTCCCTGGCACAGACATACCACTGCAAGGTGTCCAGCGCATAACACATCTTCCCAGGCAGACGCATCAATTAATTCACAAGCTTTTATTGGGATCCCGCTCCCGGGCGAGGTTCCCGGTCCCAACAGAGCAGGGCCAGGCCGGGAAAGCTGCACGTCAGAGGTTGGGAGGGCTCCTTTTATAGATTCAGGGTGTGGGGGTTAAAGGTTGAGGCAGGTCTGATCCTCATTGGTTGACCTTTAGGCACCCGCAGGGACCTTGACAAGGACTTTTCTTCCCCGGAAGTACAGGTAGGGACTCTCCATTCCCGGAAGTATAGGCCTTCCCTCCTTGCCGATCCCAAAGCTACCAACCACTCCGCATTTGGTTTTCCTGTGGGCTGTTGCCGCTGGGGGGCGTTTTTGAACAGTGCCGGGAGCCTTTGTGTGCCGGTTTTTATGCGGGCACCGTCTACTCTATGCCTTAGTTAGAGCTTGCATGGGTCCCCAGGCCCACGCTGACCGTGTGTTCATCATACGTCCAGACCCCCTGCCCTCCCAAATCAGAGAGAAAGGAGAGAGGGAACCTGCCAGCTATCTTGGAAAATCACAAAGATTTGTCTTTATTTTTTGTGTTTTTTTTTTTTTTTTTCCACCTGTTAGAAAGATGTCGTAAGTCATTGCGGGCCATTTGCTATGTTCCTGCTGTGGTTTGCATGGGAGGAGGTGCCGGATCAGCAAGGGGCTCACTCAGCTTTCCCCAGGTAAACGTGCAGATGAAAGGCGGCGAGTTGTGACATGTTTCAGAAATCGTTTGTTTGATGGGAAGTCCTGGCGATTTGTCACCGCCCCCGCTGCCCACTGTATTTTGACTCTCAGGGGAAGCGATTGTCCCAAACTGTATGAGATGATTGTTCTCTGCCCCGATGGGGGCGTGGCTCTCCCCCGAGAGTGGACCGC
Organism: Oryctolagus cuniculus; assembly: GCF_964237555.1. Classification (NCBI taxonomy): domain Eukaryota; kingdom Metazoa; phylum Chordata; class Mammalia; order Lagomorpha; family Leporidae; genus Oryctolagus; species Oryctolagus cuniculus. The sequence continues at coordinate 55,859,568 of NC_091449.1, forward strand.
TGCTAGTGGGCCTCTGTCATCCGCGGATGGCCCTGGGGTCACACTGGGCTCGCCCGAAAGGCTGTGTGCTCCAGGCCACAGGACCACGCTTGTTTCTTCACCGGAAAAGGATACGGCATTTGACTGCTGACGGCCGTCCCAGGTGCTGCCATGTGTTGCCACTCTGGGAACAGACTCGTTGGCCCCCCTTTGGCAACTCCCGGGGGGCTCCCCGAGGACGGTCAGGGTCCCAGGGCTCTCTTGAATCCAGGATTTAGTTCCATGGGACGCAAGCATTTCGCTGTGGCGATTTAAGCTGCTGTTAACCTTGTTCGATTGTTCTATTTTTTAGGCTATATGTGAAGGTCTTAAGATTCCCATAATGCACCATTTAGCCGACTGTGCTTTTGTAAACGGAAATAAAAATTTTAAGAATGACACTTGATTTTCACAGCTGTGCCGGGGCATCTCGTTCTGGTTTGAGTTTCCATTTCCTTCTTAGCAAATGCCGTCGCATCTTTTCCATGTCTACCATCCATATGTGGCCTTCAGTAGCGTGGCAGGGGGTGAGGTGCTGAGGGAGACGTGCGTGTCACTCATCCCACGATCCCCATTCTACAGACGAAGAACCCATGACCCCAGAAGGAACGTGTGTCCAGGTCTCCCCGGCACGCTGTGAGCGCTGAAGGGGACAGAGGGCTGGCCGCTCGGGGGCCTGAGCACGCTGTACCAGGCCTCAGGGTGGTTTCGGGTGCCTCGGCTCCGGAGTGGGACGGGTCATCGCAGGTCAGCGCCCCGGCCACGGCAGACACAACCATCCCCCTGCAGAAGCTGCCAGGTTCTGAGGCCCCCACCCCGTACGCAGGAGGCAGTGCCCAGAGGCACCTTGTCTGTGGGCAGCAGGGATGAGCAGGACTTCTGAGCCTGGAGCCGCTTCATCCCTGTGAGTGCTGGAGCAGTCAGAGAGCTCGCCCCGGAGAGACAGGAAGCGGCTTCCACCTCAGGCTCACCGGGCTGACACAGAGGTCTTGACAGGGCTCTGCTCCTTCTGAAAGCTCCAGAGTTGTTTCCCTGCCTTTACCAGACTCTGCCTGCTGCCCCTTCCACGTTCAGAGCCACAGAGGCCGGAGGAGGCGGCCTGGCATTGCACCACCCTGGTCCTGACCGCACGTGCAGGGACCTTATGATTGCACTGGGCCCACCTGGAGAATCCGCCTGTTTCTAAGATCATTGGAGAGCGACCTAATTCTTTCTTTTTAAAAAAGATTTATTTATTTACTTGAGAGGCAGAGTTAAAGACAGGGAGGGAGAGACAGAGGGGTCTTCCGTCCACTAGTTCACCCCCTAAATGGCCACACTGGAGCCAGAATCTCCTTCCCAGTCTCCCACGTGAGTGCCGGAGCCCAAGCACTTGGGCCATATTCCACTGCTTTCCCAGGCCATTAGCAGAGAGCCGTAGCCATGACTCAGACGGGGGCCCATATGGGATGCCAATGCCACAGGTGGAGGCTTAACCTAATTCTTTTTTTTTGAAGTCATATTTATTGGAAAAGCAGGCAACACATAAAGAAGTACAGAAAGAGAGAGGTCGATCTTCCATTCACTGGTTCACTCCCCAAATGCCTGGCTGAAAACAGAAGCCTGAAAACAGAAGCCAGGAACTCCATGTAGGTCTCCCACGTGGGTGGCAGGGACCCAAGCCCTTGAGCCACCGCCTGCTGCCTCCCAGGTGTGCATCAACAGGAAGTTGGATCAGAAGCACAGCTGGGACTTGAACTCAGGCACTCTAATCTATGGACGTCCCAAGTGATGTCTTAACCTCTGAGCCAAATGGCCACTCCAACTGTGATTCCTTCTGCAAGTTCAAGTCCCCTTGCCATGTGAGATCACAGGTTCATTCTGCTTGGGGATTAGGGCACAGACATCTCTGGGAATCACTGCTCTGTCCTCCACAGCCTGCCTGATTGTTCAGGGGACAGGACGTGGATAACAGTGAGGGCCCCAGGAGGAACAGGTGCCCTGCTGGAGCCATCGTAAAGCCACGTGGTCAAAGTGCCATGGAGAAAGATATTGCCGGGGAGGGGACTAGGGGAGTGCAGTGTAACCAGGGTGGGCTGCACTGAGACCGTGCCATTTAAGCCAAGACAAGCCAAGACCGGAAGGAGACAAGGAGCCCCTGGCAGGCCTGTGGGGCTCTGCACGAGCTGCTCTCATCCGGTCTTGATTGCTTACTTTTCCCTCTGAGCTCCCTCTCTGTCTAGCAACTCGTGCCCTCCCCCCCCCCCCACCCCCAGAAGAACGAGCCAGGCTACCCTGCCCTTGGTGCTGGGTTTAGGGGATACTTTATTTTTTGCCTGTGGATGCCTCTGCTGTCCACGGCATGAGGTCAGCCTGCCCCTAGCTGAATTCTGACTCCACCGCTGGCTGGCGGCTTTCCTTGGGGGAAGTGACCTCAGAGTTTTGTGCCACAGGCTCTAGAGAGAAGAGACAATGATGCTAAGTTCCCCATGGCTAGTGTGAGGCCCACGCTAGGCGACCCCATACCTGTGTTTAGGGGAGAAGCCTAAAACCCGCTGATGTGTTATCACCTTATGTTAGTCTTCCATGTTGCATTGCACACAATTTTACCTGCTTCCCAGGTGCTTCTAACTTTGAATTGTTTGGGAACAAAACTGGGCATGAAACTAACGTTCAAACACCTTGGCCACCAGATGAACCCCCTTGAGTGATTCCACAGGGCCCTCCGGGAAGCCATCCTGTTTCCTGACTGGCTACTTAGAGACCACTTCAGCCCACTCTTCAAGGACCTGAGTATAGTCAATGGCCCTTCAAAATGACAAAAGCCGCTGCCTATATGAGGGTACTTCAGAAAGTCCGTGGGGATGGTTGTATGACCTAGCGCTTAAGACACTGGATAAAAGGCTGGTGTCAGCATGCCATATGGGTGCCCATTCGAGTCTTGGCTGCTCCACTTCCAATCCAGCTCCCTGCTCATGCGCCTGGTAAGGCAGTGGAGAATGGGCCAAGTCCTTGGGCCCCTGCAGCCATGTAGGAGACCCGGAGGAGGCTCCTGCCTCCTAGCTTTGGATTGGCCCAGCTCCAGCCATTGCGGCCATTTGGAGAATGAACCAGTAGATGGAAGACCTCTCTCTTGGTCTGTGCCTCTCTCTCTTTTTGTAACTCTGCCTTCCACATAAATAAATATTTAAAAATGGTTCTGGTTAAGATGCCTGCATCCTACATCAGGATACCTGGGTTCCAGCCTCGATCTGCTCCAGATTCCAGCTTCTGTGAATGCACACCCTGGGAGGCAGCAGGTGAGGGCTCAATGGTTGGGTCCCCACTACCCATGTGGGAGACCTGGCCCGAGCTTTGGAGGCACTTGGGGAGTGAACCAGTAGTTGGGAGTTGGTTCGCTCTCTCAATCTATTTGAATTCCATCCTCCATGAATTGTTTGAAGTGCTCTTGCAGGCGTGGCTCGTGCAGGCGCGGTGGGGGCCAGTGCCTCCCAGGGCTGTCTTCTCCGGTAGGCCCAGTGCAGGGTCTAGGGCTGGGCTGCTGGGGAGACTTGCGAAAATGTTCTGCTTTTTAAAATCCAAAGGCCAAAATGGCCTTTTGGGTTAAAGAAATTGTCTTAATATATGATACTAATATATTCACCTGTATGCCAATGCACTGATAAAAATAGATTTTACAATACTTTATGGAGGTAGCTGTCCACGTGTGCCCAGGGCCCACGTGCCTGGTCCCCTCTGTCAGTCCCAGTGTGCCTGGCCAGACGTGCTGCTGCTCCACGTGCGGACGCGTGCATGCGTTGACATGTTCAGCGCATCCCCCACAGGCCCCTCGACTGCCCTTATGCCAAGATTCTGAGTTCCACCATGTTTACTCCCGCTTGTCTCCCCCTCCTCCTGGAACGGAGAGTCCAGGAGACCTGGGCACTCAGTCTCGTGAGCTGAGGAAGCTCTGCGGACTTTGCAACCCTCGGCTTTTCCCTTTGTAAAACGGGACGTGCGGGGTGACTGTTGTCAGTGCACTTCCCTTCTCTGGGCGCCAAGTCTTCCTCTGTTCCTTTGGAACCTCCAGCCCCTCATCCCAGGAAGACTCCCCCCCCCCCCCCGACCTGCTGGCCGTGGCTGATTGGTCAGGGGTAAACATGGGGCCTAAGGTGGGCCAGCCAGGGCTCCTGGAACATGGGATAGAGAAGCAGTCTGTCTGCCAGTGAGGCACTCGGATGTGTCATGCTGAGCCAGTTTCTTTAACACAGGCTTATGAGCATCTGCTGTGTGCTTGACATAGCTCCCGACGCTGCAGATACAGCACGCGTGACTTACTTATTTATAAACATGGATAGATGCGTTTCCTGTCCCAGGGAGGACATCCATCTGAGAGAACAAAGCCATTGGATAGGGCACAGGAGAGACAGGAGATGGAAGAGCCGTGGCAGTTTGTCACTCCCAGCTCAGCTTGTGCCGTGTGACCTGTTGGTGGCCCAGCTTCTAGCCACGATTTCTCCTTTTTGCCTGAGCTAGCCAGGATGGCATTTGATTAAAGCAAAGAGCAGACGTGGTTATTTTTTTTAAATTGTTATGGAAAAATGAATGAAAAGATAATGCATATGTTCCATGAAGTTTTTGAACATTCCTTGGGCATTTCTTTTGATGAGTTACTTACACATTTGAAAGGCAGAGAGAGAGAGAGAGAGAGAGAGAGAGAGAAGTTTCATCTGCTGGTTCACTCCCCAAATGCCTGCAACAGCCTGGGCTTGGCCAGGCCAAATCAGGAGCCAGAAACTCCAGCTGGGTCCCCCCAGATGCGTGACAGAGAGCCAAGTGCCATCTGCTGCTGGCTCCAGGGTGCAGTAGCTAGAAGATGGATCAGAAGCGTCGGTGGGGCTCGACCCCAGGCGCTCCGACAGGGGACACAGGCATCCCCGGCAGCAGCCTAACCTGATGCCCCTCACTGCCCACCCCCCTTGCATATTCTTGAGTAACTGATTTCCAGACTCTATCACTCCCTGAAGTATTTCCCAATGTAAACTCAGGTGTACACCCACACGCGTGCCCGGAGGGTGAAATCATGATTCTCTCTGTCTGAATGTGTGTTTCTCTGCCTCTGTAAAAAAAAAAAAAAAAAGTCGTGGAAAAATGGAAAGAAAAGATAAGTGCATTTTGGTGCAACAAAGTTTGGAATCCATGGATATTTTCACACTACACATTTCCACGAATGTTTCTGAAGACCCCTAATTGGAAAGTGTTGTTCTCTGTTGGAACCTGGGCTGAATTTGTAATTGCTACTGAAGATGGCCCCGGGAAACAGAGCCTGGATATTCTGAGATTGGGTTGATGAATTATTCAAGAAGGGCAGAGAAGCCCTCCTTGCCAGGGGGAAGTGGGACACGGGTTCTCCGTAGCGGGTGGTGGCATCACAAACCCTCAAATTATCACCGGTAGTGACAGAGATGATAGGCAGGCAGCAGAAAAGCCTTGAGATTTCCAGGGGTTCTGACACCCAGTTTCTATGGCAACAAGAGGGAATTTGAGCATCTTGGAGTAGCCTGGATTCTTGTGGCTGTAGAGAGTGCGCACAGGGAAGAGGAGGATTTAGAAACTGCAACACCATCTGATCGAGTGCACGCTCGGAGAACAGGCAGGCCTTGGGATGGCCTTGGAGGGTCTCTCAGCTGCTCTGGTGGCTGAGGACCAGGGTCAGGTGAGATGATGGACAGGCTATGTGTCTGCAGCAGCAGGGCTGCTACACCAAGCACAGATGGGGTAGGAACAGCTGAGTGGACAAGGGTAAGGAAATGGGTGCCCAGTGTCCCCTGAATTCCACCCCATTAACCTCTAGAAGCAGCCCCTTCTACATCCCCTTCCCCTGCCCCCACCCCAAGTGTGGGAACCAGCCCTCTTCTAGAGATGGCCTTGAACTGGCTGTACCCGAGTGTCAGCTCAGGCTGATGCCACCTTCTGGCTGCCCTTCCTCCTTCCCCGGCACAAAGCTCCCCTGCAAATAAGCCCTTCTGAAACTATCCTGAAGTGAAGGTGCCACCTGGAAGTGCGTCTGAAATCCTCTTACCCGTCCCTTCCCCAACTCTGCTCCTCGCCTAGGCTTCCCGTCTCTGTGAATGGCACCCACTATGCACCCAGCTGCTCAAGCCAACAGCCTTGCAAGCCGTTACCCCTTTCTTGCTTGTCCTGAATCTAATTCCTAGCAAGGCCTTTGATTGCATCTTTGACATAGATAGTTGATGTCAGGCTATCAAATAGAATCTGATATTTGATATCACCACTGCTTGTACTTTTTTTTTGATGCAAGACATCAGCCTTTCTCAACTGCACCAGTGTTCAGGAGCCTCCTAGCTGGTCTCTCTGCTCACTCACTCGCTCTCGCCTCCTGTGGTTTAATGTCCGCACATTTGCCAGAAATTGTCCTACCCTGCTGATGTCACCCTCGGAAGCTTGCGTTGACCGTGAGCTTCCAAGCCCTTTGCGTCATGGTCCCTGCTGTGGTTCAGCTGTGGGTTGAGTGGGCTGCCCAAGGTGTTAGGTGTTGGAAGCTTGGTCCTCAGTGTGCTGATGCTGAGAGGTGATGTGGAACCTCAGAGTCGGGCTGCATTACGGCACAGGGGGTTAAAATGCTGCCTGCCATGCGGGCATCCCAGATGGGCACTGGTCTGCGTCCCGGGTACCTCATGTGTGATCTCACTCCCTGCTAATGTACCTGGGAAGGCAGCGGAAGATGGCCTAGGTATTTGGGTCCCTGCTACCTACTGGATGGAGTTCCAGGCTCCTGGCTTTCGCCTGGCCTAGTCTTGCCATTGCAGCCATTTGGGGAGTGAACCAAGTCTTTCTCTGTCTCTCTGAAACTCTGCTTTTCAAATAAATAAACCTTTTTTTTTTTTAAAGTCATTGAAAAGAAATTTAAGAGGAAGGTGAAGCCTGGTAGAAGGAGTTTGGGTCACTGGGTGCTGCCCACAGAAGGGCTTAACCAGTCTCCAGGAGCAGTCGGCTCTCTAAGTTGTCATCAAAGACAAGACCTGCCCCTCCCCCACCTGGCTTCCAGTTTCTCCAGGTGACCTCCCCTCTACCTCCGGCTCCTGCTCTTGATTCCCTTAGGCCCTCACCAGAGAGCCTGAACTGCACAGCTGCCCCATTTTGGGACTTCCAGGGTCCAAGACCACGGGCTCAACACCTCCTTTCCTTGTACACGTCCAGGCCCCAGGTATTTTGTTATAGAGAAGTGGACTAACACAGCCTCCGAGGCACCACGGGGCCTGGGCTGGCCTCACCTGTTTCCCCAACCTCCCCTACAGTCACCCGCTTCCCCCATTCGCCTCCAGCCCCAGGGGCCTCTTTCCTGGCTGTTTCTTCTCCCAGGTGGCAGCAGGTGCACTCCGTCACTTCACGCAGGCCTCTGCTGGAACGCTGTCTTCGCCGAGAAGCTGCAGTGAAACCTCTGTCTTTTCTGTCGCTTTCCTTTGTCTACTTTCTTTCAGCACGCTCGTCACTACTCGGCATCATGTGTGTTCTTACCTGCATGTCTTCTACCTTATTATTATTATTATTATTTTTAGAAAATTTTATATCTGAAAGGCAGAATTTCAGGGGATGGTGGTGGGGGAGAGGGAGACAGACAGAGACAGTGAGAGAGAGAGACAGAGTGAGAGCGATCTTGTATCTGCTGGCTCACTCCCCAAATGGCTGCAGTGGCCAGGGCTGGGCCAGGTCAAAGCTGCTGGCCTGGAATTTCATCAGGTCTCCCACATGGGACCCAGGCCCTTGGGCCATCTTCCGTTGCTTTCCCAGGTGCATCAGAATGGAGCCGGGTGGAACTCGGGCAGCTGGAACTTGAAGCAGTGCCCTGAAATGGGAATGATGGAGCCCAGGCAGCGACTTAACCCCTGTGTTTCACTTGAGAGTGTAAGCTCCATGAAACTTCTCAACAAAGGAGCAAATGCACCCAACAGGGCGGAGTTCCCAGAGGAAGTGACAGTTCCTTTTTATCATTGCCAAGGAGGTTTGTGAGCTGCACGCAGAGGGGCCCTGAGGCACAGCCGGGGGTCCTCGCCCTGTGTTCCCAGAGTGGGTGGGGCCATAGCTTCTCAATGCCTCTAGCCCTGCTCCCCAGGTTCCACACCGTAGAAAGCACTTGTCGGGAGCATATATTATTAGCGCTTCTCTTGGAAAAGAACCGGATGCTGGGGGGGTAACCTGCACTTTGCAGAGAAGTTAACTTCATGGTGGTGTACACCTCCTGGCTGGGGCCCTGCCATTGCCACACCCAGGGCAGTGGTTTAGACCATGGATCCAAGTTGCTGGCTTCATACCCCTACTGGCCATGGGATGTGGGGCTCATTACCCAACCTCTTAGAATCTTCAGCGAGAGACAACCACAGGGTCTCCCTGGGAGGGGGAGAGCGGCCCCAGGCCGGCTGTCCAGTGCAGTACCTAGCACTTGGCAGTACCTAGCACTTGGCAGTACCTAGCGCTTGGTACGCTCTCGATGAATCGGCAGCTCCTGCTGTGTTCTTGGTTATAGAAGCAAACATGGAACAGACAGGGCTCAGGCTGGTGACGGGACAGGCAAGCAATGCTGAGTGAAAGCCAGAGGGTCACAGGGTCCTACAGTGCCCCGAGGTGCTCCTGGCACCCTCAGCCACGGAGAACAGGTCCTGCCTTGTGGACAGGAGTTGCCAAGGGCAGCGGGAAGGTGGCCACTTGGCAGGAAGTCCAGGGACCACAGCTGAACGTTTCCACTTTATTGTCTGTAAACTCTTCTTTGGTAAACAAGACAAGGGACCCAAAGAGCAAAGGAGCACACCAAGGGAAGACACCAAGGCAGGGGCAGTGCCCCCACAGATGGGCACTCCGGGGAGACGGCTATACTGTTAGCACGGTGGCGGATGGAACCCGGGAGTCTGGGGTGGCTGGTGGCCTGGGGGGAGGCAGAGGGGAGCGAGAGGGAGAAGTCCACTCTGTTGGACATAGAAGCCTAAATCTGACAGTGAAGGAGCCCATGCATCACAGCGGAGAGAATTAGGGGAACTCCACCCACGCCCCCGCCTTCCTCCCACGCAGCCGGTGATGCACTTGGGGCAGAGAAGTCGGCTCAGCGAGAGCTGGGCTGGGCGGGGACCTGCAAGAGGCCACCCGCAGCCCATGCCCCATCCGTCTCTCCTCTCCTGCAGGCTGCAGGGGCAGGTGGAGGGGTGCTCGGGATCTCTGGGTCTGGGTAGAAGTGTCAGAGCAGCAGGGGAGGGGCGGGGGAGGTGCAGCCGCAGCCCCTGTCGCCCCTTTACACGGGTGGCTCGCTGCAGAGCACAATCTCCAGGTCCTTCCGGTACAGCTTTCCGGCCTCGGCCAAGGACATGACGCTCTTCCGGTAGTTGGTGAGCTGCTGGATGCTCATCTCCTAGGAGACACAGCCAGAGGGTGAGCGCGGGCTCAGGGGACGACCCCGACCAAACGATGCCCCCGTACATGCCAGCACACCTGTGCGAAGCTCTCTGTCACCTGATGCCAGCGCACCTGGCGTGGCGGGGGCTATGGAGTCAGACCGACCCGGGTTAAGCCCTCTCGCTTACTTGGCTGCATTGCTTTGGGGAAAGGAGTCACCCTTTCTGAGACTCGGCTGCCTCACCTGTAAAATGGGTACGCTAGTGGAACTTGCCTCACCCAGCTGTTAGGATTAGCTGAAGGCACAGCACCTGAGGCATGGCAAGCCCTGCGCACCATGGTAGCCGTGGTGCACGGTCTGGCTGTACTTTTCCATCTCACCGGGCTTCCACGCACTCAGAGCCGACCTGGGTCCCTGCAGGTGATGGCAAGAAGGCCAGGCAGAGTCCCCTGCTCCTGCCTTCAGGCCTCCTGACCACACTCCCCAAGCTTCCCCACTGAAACCAGGAACTCTAAATCCTGCCTCCTCCAGCAACGACACTCGCCAGCCTACTTCTTGTTCACTGGTTTCTTTCTTTCTTTTTTTATTTATTTGACAGGCAGAGTTAGACAGTGAGAGAGAGACAGAAAGGTCTTCCCTCCGCTGGTTCACTCCCCAAATGGCCGCTATGGCTGGTGCTGCACCGATCCGAAGCCAGGAGCCAGGTGCTTCTTCCTGGTCTCCCACGCGGGTGCAGGGCCCAAGCACTTGGGCCATCCTCCATTGCTCTCCCAGGCCACAGCAGAGAGCTGGCCTGGAAGAGGAGTAGCTGGGACTAGAACCCAGCACCCATATGGGATGCCGGCGCCGCAAGATTAACCAAGTGAGCCATGGCGCCGGCCCCCCTCTTGTTTACTGATTTCATGCAATCTTCAGGGGCCCCTAAGGCAGGGCACCCATGAACTTGTGCCCACAGTCTCAGGGAGAGGGAGGCCAGTGTTACAGAGGATGCCGCCTCCCGCTGCGCCTTGGCGTGGATGCACGCCGGGTGGTTCCTGTGTGGATACAAACAGCCTGTGGGGCTGAGACGCAGCGGGGCCAGCACAGGCGTGAAGATCTGAGCGTCTGTCTTTTCCTTCTCTTCCCTGCCCCCTCCGCCTCTGCTGCCTTCCTCCTCCTCCTCCTCCTCTTCCTCCTCCATTCTACTACTATTTATTTTCTTGCAGAGAAAATGCTGGACCGGTACTTTTTTAAAAAACACTTCCCCTCCCAGGCTTATGGGTCATTATTCCATGACACAAATGAGAAAACTGAAGCTTAAAAACTAAGAAATTCAAGGGTTGGCCCAACTCAGTGGCATAACTCTGCTCAGTCTCCCGTGGCCTGGAGTCCATCTGATCGCCTACCTGGTCACCTGTCCCCAGGCCCCTCTTGCTCAGTGATGGTCAGTCTTGATTTAGGACATCCGCTCTGGTGAGCAATGCCTGATTTTGTGCCACTACCTGGCCCAAGGATGCTTCGCAGCCACAGCGAGCTTTGGGGGACATCTTCCCCGATGGTGGGAAGTCTCCTAGAAGCATCAGCTAATTCTCAACATGGGGGTGCGCCCGAGCCATCTGCTACCCAATTAGAATTCAAGGAAGGGACCCCAGAGCTCATCTTGGAGCTTAACACGCCCACTGTGAAATGTGGCTGCAGGAGAGTGAACAGTGCGGAAAGAGGGGCTGCTTCCCCTCTCTGTCTAGAAGGTTCACTTGAACCCGGGGAGGGCTTTGGTGAGTGGCCATGGCCTCAGGCGCGCTGAGAAATGTGGAAGCTCAGTCCCGTCGGCCTGTCTCTGCAGGAGCCTCGAACTTTACCGCAGTCCATGGAAGCATCAAAAAGGAACAGGTCTCTGCTCGAGGGTTCCCAGCTCAGGCACTGCTGTGTCGTCAAGCCTCTCTCTCTCCCTTCTCTCAGAACCCAGGTACCCAGTCCGGAGCTTGGCACAGGTGGAAGGCTCACAGGTGAACAGCTTTATTTATTTTTGAAAGATCTATTCATTTATCCGAAAGTCAGAGCCACAGAGAGGCAGAGGCAGGCAGAGAGAGGTCTTCCATCTACTGGTTTACTCTCTAAATGGCCACAATGGCCAGAGCTGAGCTGATCCAAAGCCAAGAGCCAGGAGCTTCTTCCAGGACCCCCATGAGCATGCAGGGGCCCAGGGACCTGGTGCACCCTCCACTGCTTTCCCAGGCCATAGCAGAGAGCTGGATTGGAAGTGGAACAGCTGGGTCTCGAACCAGCGTCCATATGGGATGCCAGCATGGCAGGTGGTGGCTTTACCTGCTTCGCCACAGCGCCGGCCCCAAACAGCTTTATTGATATCCTCGTTCTGGAACCCTCAGAGTTGCTTCTGAACCCCAACTCCTGCATCTTTAACGTTTTCACATCTGGAGCCTGCCTGTGCAGCCACATGCCGATGTCCTTTGTGTTAATCAAGAAAGGGATTAACAAGTTCATGAGCAGGAATTCCAGGTCCCTCTGAGATTTAAGCCAGGCCTTCAGGGTTTGTCAGCCTCAGGGGCAAGCGAGGGCCTTGTGAAGACTAATTACGCTTCATCAATCCAATTGCAGTTAAGGATATTTTTCATGATGGTGGCCGACATTCCTGGGACACATAGAGGGTGCATAAGTAGTTTTCTTCTAGAATTTGGCGCCAGGAAAAACATTTGCTGCATTCAAACACCTGGGAGCACTTCCTTCTTCCTGCAAAGTGTTTGCTTCTTTACGGCTTATTTTCTGCCTCTTTCAGAAGAGCAATTGCAGGTAACATTAAAAAATAAATGTGGGCTGAAGTGCATGAGGGATGATATGCAGGACAGAGATAAAGAGGTCAGGAGACACTTGGAAAGGGAGACAGATAGACTCAGAGGCCGCAGTGAATTTTCTCCTGGAATTGAGCATTAAATTTAGCTCCTGCTTGGCAGCCAAGGCAGGCAGACAACTCAAGGAATTATAGAGCTTTCATCCTCTAATTAAAGAAAGCAGCAAAGCCATTTGCTCGGTGAAAGACAAGTTCCAGAGGTGCAGACAGACAGCTGCAGACTTGGTCTCCTGCTTGCTGTCCCAGCCGACCCCTCCCAGCCAGTGCACTTGGCTGAGCCCAACGGGGAGGGTCCCTGGGGTGTTCCCCAGAGCCAAGCCCCTGGCAAAACAATGGCATTCACTCCCTGCAAACCAGCAGGGGCTCCTCTTAGCCCCTTCCCCAACTTCCGCAGATTCCGCAGAATCCCTGTCCCCTCGCTCCTAACTTGGTCCCCGTGTAGACGATCTTTGTGATGTCGGCGGCCACGTGGCTGACACTTCCATGAGTCAGGCTGGGTCAAAACCCGCCTTTGCCCCCCTGCTGCCCAGCAGCCCAAGGATGGACGCGATGCATGTGTCCACAGGCGAGGGCTGGGTAAAGGAAGCATGGTCGATGGGCACAAGGCAGAGTGAGCCAGCTCCAAAGGGAAGGGCACCTTCAGGACAGGGTGCCAAGTGACGCCAGCCAGTCACCAAAGGATCGCGGGATTTCCCCACCCACGAGACACCCGGAGCAGTCCCAGTTAGAGGCAGAAAGTGGAGCAGTTGCCAGGAGGGCGGTAGGGGCGAGAGGGGAGTTGGTGTCTCGTGGGGTTTTGCAACATGAAGACGTCTGGGGGTACAGGGCGTGATGCTTACACGGCACTCGGAGCGTACGTAATGCCACTGAGTTGCGCAGTTAAAAATGAGTAAGAAGCTACAGTTTGTGTGAAATATATTTCAACAAAATTCAACACAAAAAGAATACTCACTCAATGGACCCAAGCCAGGAAGCAAAACCGAATGCCAAACCAAAGCGAATCACCCCACCACGGCCTTGTTACGGTGGCTCAGAGGGAGCAACATGCAGCGAGGCCCTGCCCTCCGCCGCCCTGGAGGAGCCCTCCCGTCCCCCAGACATGGCCCCCGCCCTCACCTTCTTGTTTTTCTCGTACAGATCCTTCAGGAGGGCGTCCAGCTCGTTCTCATCAATGTAGCCACTGCCGTCCTGGCGAGGGGCGGAGAGTCAGCTCAGAGCCCCGCGACAGGCCCGGCCACCCAGACCTGGCCTCGCGCTTCCCTCCACCCTCTCAGGGACGCAGGGACTCGCCTTCCTGCCGCTCTCAGAAGGTGTCTGGACCCTATAAGGACACAGCAACTCCCCGCTTCTCTCTCTACCTGGTAGGCAGTGCACGCCATGCACAGCCTTTCCCTGAGGTGTTTAAATTTGCACTGAAGATGCAAACGGGGTTCCAGAAGCATCTGGTTAGCTCCCTGAGTGTGTGTGTGTGTGGGGGGGGGGCTAACGTTCACTTCAACCCTTAGCGGAGCATTAGCGTCGCGAGGGCGGGGGAAGGCTCGGGTGAGCAAGGAGTCCTATCTCATGGCACCATCAGTGTCCCAGGCCAAAGCTGGCTCTAGTGTAGAATTATGATCTGACACCGGAACAGCACCCAGTGTCACCTGTCTTTGGGTCCCGATGATGTAATCACACCTTAGCTGAGAGCACAGCTCTCTTCCACTATTCTCCGCTGCACTTATGTTTTTTTCTTTTGAATTTTATTTAATTGAGAGGCAGAGAGAGAGAAACTTCAATCTGCTGGTTCACTCCCCAAATGCTCACAACTGTTAGGGCTGGGCCACAGCCAAAGCTGGGAGCTGGAAACTCAATGCAGGTCTGTCCCGTGGGTAGCAGGAACCCAGTCACTTGAGCCCAAATCGCTGCCTCCCAGGGTCTACCTCAACAGGAAGCTGGAATCAAGAGCCGGAGGCCAGTATCAAACCCAAGGACCGCGGGTGTGGGACGTGAGCATCTTAACTGGTGTCTCAATGACGGAGCCAAACAGCCGCCCCTCTGGCCTCGCTTTTGAGAAGCCGGGACCCTGGGCTGCACAGGCACAGACTGAGAACGACGTCTGTCTTCTCAGGCAGCCGAGGATCCTGCAGAATCACTCGGGCCACGCAGCCCCTCGGCAAAGCCCACTTCCCACTGTGGGTGCAGCCGAGCCATTCTGCCCGGGCTGGAGCGGGGACGGGGTCTCGGTCTTCTCCATCCCACACTGTGCTCCCTCTCACCTTGTCATAAAAGGTGAAGATCGCGTTGAACTCCTCCGAGGTCAGCTTCATGCCCTGTACCGGAGGAAGCCAAGGTTCCGAGTGTGGGAGTGGGTGCATGCCGGGGGGGAGGGGGCATGGGGAAGAAGGGAGGGTGGCAGCTGAGGCTCACAGAGGCGAGGGAAGGGAGGGGTGGAGAGAGCCAGGCGGCTCTTACCTGGAACTTAAGCAGGAAGTTTTCCTGTACAGGCAAGAGTCTGGGAAGAGAACGTTAGAGCAGGGGTCAGGAGCAGAGCACGGGCAAGGAGCCCCGCGGACCGCGGTGTCCGCGCCTGGCCTGGGGAAGTGACCTGGAGTGACCGGACAGTGCAGGGCAGAGGGGGATGGACCAAGTGGTGTTGGCGTCCCCAGTTCTGTGTGGCTTTGTCGCGAGCATCCCGACACCGGGACCTGTCCCATTCCCCGTCCCGTTCCCCGCGGACTGCTCTCAGTGCAGCGCGGGGGGGTCTCGTCAGGAGTGGTGCTGGGTGCGAGGGCGGGCGCTTACCGGGACATCTCCGACAGGCCCAGTTTGCCATCTCCGTTCAAGTCAAACATCCGGAGCTGCAGGGAGAGGGAGCGGGGCTGGGGTTTCTTTGACCTTCCTCGTAGGGAAACATTGCCTGCCATCTTCCTTCCCCTGGCAGCCAGGGGCTCCTGTCAGCCCCCACCCTCCGGGAGGGGGTGCAGCAGAGGGTCCCTCTTGCTGCTGTGTCCCCTTTGCAGGGACTGTGGTGGCTGCTACGCCGCAGGCCAGCACCCAGGGCTACCTTTCTCCGAGTTTTTTTTTCCCTTTCTTGGAGCTGCAGAGGTTGCCATGGAAACAGACGCTCCCCAGTCTCCTAAGGGCTCAGGAGTCAGGTCAGTGGGAGCCTCAGAGAGCAGGTGTATGGCGGGGAGGGGGGGGCCTGCCATTGTGTCCCTTTCTGCTGACTGCCACCACCCGGGCCTGGAGAGTCTGCCCAAGGAGCCCCGCCCAACTGGGTCCCGGCGGCACGGGGCCCACGGCCTGTACCCGCGGGGCCGAGGCGCACTCCCGCCCACTCACTATGGTGTGGGTGTATTCCTGGAGCTTGGCTTCGTCGTACGGCCGGTTGGCCTTCTTCAGCAGGTCAGACAGGAATCCCTAGAAGACAAAAGGCCACTCCAGGACAGGCTCGTTCGTTCAGCCCCGCAGTCACTCACTCTCCTGGTCATTCAGTCCCTGTGGTTCTGAGCTCTGCCAACGACAGGGCTCCTGTCCATCATAGCTCCCTGGCCCTGTGACCCTCGTGAGTGACCGTGAAGGCCTCAGGTCACCTTTGGGTGCTATCTTCTCCCCCTCCCCGAAAACAGGTAGCAGAGCCTGGGCTGCCTTCTCAGAGTCCAGGATACGGGGCTCAGAAGTGCCTGGGGTCACTGGTTGGCCAGAGGAGTCTGGGGGTGAATGGACCAGCCAGGAGGCCCACCTTTGGGAGCCACCTCGCAGGTGCCTGTCCCGGGCCCTGAGGTGCCAAGGGCTGTGGTTTGGGTGAGCTCTGTGGCCTTGCAATGCCACATGGCTGATTTCACACAAATCCAACAATTCAGAGCCGGCTTGAGCATTCCTAAGCAGAGCGCAAACTCACACCCCTCGTCCCAACTCTCCTTCCTCCCCAAGTTCCTACACCCACTGCCAGCTCTGGCCTCGGGCTCCTTCTCAGCGCCCGCCATACCCTTCCCAAGGCCCATCCTACCTTGAGCTCGTTGGCTTCGATGTAGCCGCTTCTGTCTGTGTCGTACTTCCGCCAAGCCTGCAATGGGAAATGTCACATCAACACCTACACAGCTCCCCGCCCTGCCTGTGGATTGACACCCTGGATCTTGGTATTTAGAATGCTATAGTGGGTGGGGTCACAGAGGTGGGGTAGCCCAGTCCCTTCAAAGTCCCAGAGGAGGAAATTAGGGCCAATGTCTTGGTCAAGGTCGTACAGAGAAGGAGAAAAACTGCTTGGACAGGAGTCCCTACCCTAACTTGGTACAGGCCTAGGTCTTTCTTCGGATAATCTTTAACCAGGGTTGATGCTTCTTCCTATGGCGTTAGCCAGGCAGCTTCCACCAGGGCTAGCACGAGGGACTAGTAGCTTTTGCTACTGCTCTGGAATCTTCTCAGACTCTCGCTGGGGGCAGGGAAGAGCCCTCTGGAAGGGGCAGGAAGAGGCTGTGGGAATGCTTCAGCATGCTGCCCACTCCAGGAGGTATATGGCGCCACGTCGAATGACGAAGCAGAACTGAAAGTGGACGCGGCTCTTTGTAGACGACCCCAAAGCCACTCCCCTACTTTCCCGATTTTAAAAGCACCGCCATCTTGTTTTTTTGGAAATCACCCATCTCCCACTCTCAGACCACGTGGTTCCAGGGCGACTGGCCCCATCTCCAGAAGTAGACTTACGACCCAAGCCTGGGAGACACAGGAACACGCCTCCCTGGGTCCCACCTACAGTGGTTCTGGGCTCTGATCTGAGTCCCGGTTGTTTAGTGCTTGTGTTGGATTCCTGGGAGGAGCCGGGGCACAGCCTGCTGACACAGCACCTGGGGTCTGTATCTCTTTGATGGAGAGAGAGAGTTTAAGCAGGGACGTGGGTCTGACCACCACCTTCCCCTCTGTTCTGGCCACCTGGGCAGGGGCAGGCACTGCTACATATGCCAAGGAAGGAAAAATAGTAGCCGTGGGTTTAAGATGTCCATAAATCCTCCACCTCCTTTCCCCTTGCTGGAACACGGGCTGAACTTAGTAACTCTCTTCTCCCGCGCGCAGTGTGGCAGATAGGCCGCTGGGTGGCTTCTGACACTAGGCCATAAAAGGTTCTGAGACTTCCTTCTGGTTCTGTCTTGGATCACTGGCTCCGCAGGAAGCTGGCTGCCACGGTGCAGGGATACTGAAGCAGCTCCGTGGGAAGGCCCACGTAGTAACCGACCGCACCTTCCTGCCGACAAGTGCGCCATCTTGGAAACATGCCCTCTATCCCCATTGGGACCTTCAAATGACAGTAGCCAAGCTGGCATCTTGACCATGACCTCACGAGAGGCCCTGAGCCGGAACCACCCACCTAAGCTATTTTCAGATTCCCGAGCACAGCCAGTGTGAGATAATAAATGTCTACTGCTTTGGGCTGCCCAATTTTGGGGGTAATTTCTTATACTGCCAGACCTACAGTAACCAATGGAAGGATGCTTCAAATAATTCATGGGAAACAGAATTAAAAGATACGTTTGGTGCAAACGGTTTTTTTTTTAAATCGTGCATAGTTTTTTCTTTAATATCCATTTTCATGAATTTTTGGAATAGCCCTCATATGCACGGATTTCAGAATGTTTTGCATGCAATAAGCTCATTTTTACTCCCATTTTTCATGAGTATTTTGGAATCCGTTGGTGCCCAGCAGTGCGTGGCTTTTCTGACCTCTGCATCGCATCTCCACCCCATGCGCCCTTTCTTGCCAGGACGGCTGGAGTTCACGGGTATTTCAGGATCTTCGCAGCAGCACACGAGGCTGTGGAACTGCCACGCCTCATCAGCGCCAGGGCTCAGGATTTCCTGTGTCCAGATTTTTTTGTTTTCCCCTAAGTTCTGAGCAAATCCCTGTAAGGGAGTAGACTTACACCACAATTTGGGTAGACGGTATTTGATTACAAGCATGCTTTTCTCTGAAGAGAAAATGCCTTGGGATCCATCAAAATCTTCCTTCCAGGGACAGGCGCTTGGTGCAGAGGTTAGGGTATCACTCAGGGTATACGCACCTCATGTCGCACCTCATGTCGGGCTGCCCGGGTTCGAGTCCTGGCTCTGCTCCCAATTCCAGGTTCCTGCTGACGCACACCCCGGGAGACAGCAGGTGATGGGTCAAGTAGTTGAAGCCCCCATTGGGTCACAAAGGAGACCCAGACTGGCTTCCTGGCTCCTGGTGTCAGCCTGGCCCAGTTGGTGCTGTTGTGGGCATTTGGAGAGTGAACTTGCGGATGGGAGAGCTCTTTCTCTCTGTCTGCCTGTTTCTCTGTCTCTGTCTCTCTGCCTTTCAAGTGAATGAATGAATGAATGAATGAAACAGTCCTTCCTGTGCCCAGAAAGCTTCCCTTGAACAGGCTTCCAAACAGGACTGCACCAGCCACCTGCGCGTACTTAGCGCATTGAGCTCTTCTAGGTTGAGCCTGGACTGAGAAAAGATACAGAAGAACCCCAGGAGTGTGAAAGGGGGACAGGGGGACCCCAGTCCTCACACAGCACAGCAGCCAGAGGCTGCTTCCCCAGTGACCAGGCCAGCGGCTCTGAGTCCCCCCTGCCTAGGCCCACCCCATGCGGATGCTGGCTCCGGGGCGCCCCTCCAGCCCACCCTCCTATGTGTCCCTTATTCTCCTCCCATTCAAGGAAAAAGTTCAAGAGACCCGGGCTTTATGAAATCTCACAAAGAAATCCTGAGGCGTCCCTAAAATTAGACGTTGTGCTGGGCTGTGGGCAGGGAGCCCGCGGGAGGTTTCCTGTCTCCCGTGGGGATAACAAGGCGCGAAGGGACGGCCCCAGCAGGGATGGCCTGTCTGCGAGGGGCCCCGGGGTGCTGGCTTTGCTGTGGAGCTGAGGCTTGGAGGGATGAAGGTGAACTAGAAGCGGCACTGTGTCAACCACACACACAGAGAAACCGGCAGTGGTCGTGAGAGAGAGGGACCGCGCAGGGGAGAGGAACCTGGCGCTTTGTACTCCTCCTGAAGCATTTCCATGCCCTGCGAAAGACCCTCATCCCTGCGGGGCAGAGGCCGGTTTGTGGTGCTTCCTCACCAGGAAGGGAGGGGGCTGGGACCCCTGTTCTGTAGGCGCGACGCTCGCACCAGAAGTACCCGACTGCTCACCTGACCCCAGCAAGCAAGAGGCCAAGAATGGAAGCCAGAATGCCAATCGCCGGCCCGTGGAATCCTGCCCTTTCGGAAAAAAGTGGAGCAAGTCCTTTAAAGCGCCACACACTTACATCCATTTCCACTGCTGGGGCTGTGGGGACGACTCTTCCACCCTGGGAGCTGGTTCTTTCCCACCGACCGCCTGCCCACGAGGGAACTCACGGCCAGGTGGGGTTCTGGACTCACTCTTCGGTGGCTTTGCGCAGCGGAGTGTGAGAGGCGTGTGCACGGTCGGAAACGGATCTCACCTGATGACCGGCAACCGAGCCACGTGGAAGGCCGGCCATGATTTATGAGAGCGGCAGTTGTGCGGTGGGGACTGGCTAAGGGCCGTGTGCACGGAGTGGCTCAGGTGCACAGTCCCAGAAACATGGCACGACATAGCTGGGAGCTTGGTGGACGGCAGGATTAGTAATACATTGGGTCAAACCATATGGAGTTTCCAGGTTTCTGAGTGACCTCAAAGAGTTCAATCTATTGGCTGAATATTATTCAGAAGACAGTGCGTTTAAATGTTCTATTTCACATGCGATCTCAAAGAATTTCTACTGCAAAGAAGGCAAGACCCATTTTAACGTGGGGCTACGGAGCCCAGACCACGAAGCTCAGACCTGCAAGACACTGGAGACTGGACTCCTCACGGGCTTTCCTGGCTTGACTGATGTATTCGAAAGGCAGAGAGAGACAGACAGACGGCCAGGCAGAGACCTTCCATCCCCAAATGCACACACACACTGGTGGGGGCTGAAGCGAGGCACTCAATCCGGGTCTCTCACGTGAGTGGGGGGACTAAGGGCCTGAGCCATCACCTGCTGCATCCCGGTGCACATTACTAATACAGGAAGCTGCACTTTGAAGCCAACTGGAACTCGAACCAGGCACTCCAGTATGGGATGTGAGCGTCCCACACAGCGACCTGATCCCTGTGCCTGCCCCTTTCTTGACTTTAGAATGGTACCCATGCCTTTTTTCCCAAGCCTGCTCCTCAGAACTCTGACTGCAGGGGACATAAGCGTCCCTGGGTGCTGGGACACCCCAGGGCCACGGTGCGTGAAGCAGGTGTCTCTGCTGCAGCATTTCTCAGAGTGTGCATCAGCAGAAACCCGCAGCAAATCCTCCAGTGGGAGATGCGTTTCCCAAATGTCCTTGACCCAAGCTTACTTGTCAGCCTCTTCCCCACACTTTAAACGTGCACCCACGTCACCCAGGGAGCTTGTTAGGATGTGCACTCTGATCTTGTGGGTCTGGGAACCCGACTCTATGGCAAGCACCCGCGGGTACTGATGCTGCCAGTCCACCCCCAGAGCTCTCAGGGGCTTAGCATTTCCCGGGACCACGCCCAGACATCTGCGTGAGCCTGGCTCTGAACCCAGGAGGAGGGCGGGTCCCAGCGTGCAGCGTGCAGGCAGCCCCTGGCCTCACCTCCATAAACTCGGCGCTGGAGCCCACGTGCTGTCTGAAGCACAGCAGGAAGTTCTCTTCAGTCGGGAGGATCTGCGCCAGCTGGGGAGATAGGGAGAGCGACACCCGCGTTGCAGAGCGGACCCGCAAAGGGAAGACGCGTGCTCTGAGAAGCGCCAGTGGTCCTTACAGTAGCCAGGGACAGGGGCACCGGGCTCAACGCAGTGCTTAAGAGATGGTTCCGGTCATCTGAAATCCTACAGAATGTGAAGGGAGCTAAGGAGAGCGAGGGCCACCAGGGCTGAGGTGGCGGAGTGTGGCAGCAGGAACCTCTGGAGGGCGACAGAAAAGCTGCGTCTTGATGTGGTGGTGCCTGCGTGGTCTAAAATCCACACTCAGGGAACTCTACATGAACGCTGCTTATTGCACGTAGACTAATACCTCGGTGACCCCATTTTCAGAGATGCAAGTACGCTTGTCCAGCAGACATTGCAGGCTGCTCAGCCCAGCTGGCCTCCCCTCCCACCTTCTCATGCTCCCGGAATCTTTGGGTCACAGGCAAATCCCGAGTAAGGCAGCTCCGTGAGCTCATCCCATTCCCCTGGCCGGTGACGGGGAGGCATGGGACCCAGTCTCGCCAATGCAACAGGAGGGAGGGACTGCTAAGGGCGCTCCTGGGAAAGAAACCTTTCGGCCACAGGACATTTGCATGTGACACCTGGGACTGCTGTGGCCACCTTGCTACCAGGCTTAGAGGGAAGGTGTTCGGGGGGCAGAGGACAGAACCAAGAGGTCTATAGAGAAATGAAGCTGGAGCCCTGGCCTCTTTGACCTGGAGCCAACCCTACTCATGTCCTTTCTCGCTAGGAGCCTCTCCTGGCTGAAGACTGGAGTCGCTGAACCACAACCCATGGGCCAATGAAGTTTTACTACAACATGCCCATGTCTGGTCATTAACTTACTGCCTCTGCCGGCTTTTCTGCTACAAGAGCGGAGCTGAATCTTTATACAAAATCTCTGATCTTTATATAATCTAATCTCTGTTGCACTGAGTTGGAGTTTTCTGAGATTTGCAGCCTGAGCATCGTAAGGTCTCCTCTTGCTGCGTCTCCCAGGCGCTCATGAGCTAGGCAGCTGTGCCACCCCTCCGAGGCTGTGAAGGTTGACTGCTCACGGCTGCCCCCTGCAGGACAACAGCAGAGCTCTCCCACTGGAATCTGGGTCAGGTTTTATGGGGATGTCTGAGCTAAGGCGGCATCCCTAGCGGTACACTTCCTGGGGGAGCTGTGGCCCAATTTATGAGCCTCCATCATCTTTCTTGACCTGATCCTGTCTCCCTTCCCACCTTCTCATGCTCCCAGAATCTTTGGGGTCACAGGCGAATCCTGAGTAAGGATTTCCTTGATCCTGGAATGCAAACTGCCCATGAGAGTGTTTGATATGATTATGTCTTCACTATCTTATGTAAGGGAGGGAGAGTGTATGCGTGTGTATGCATGTATGAATGATGTGTACTAAGGATGTATACATTGTATGTGGTACGTCTGAATGTGTAAACCACCTATGTAATCCGTGTGGTTCTATACACACACAGGCTGGGTTCATCACGCCTTTGCAGCACCCCAAGGGCACTTCAGGCTTCTGCCCCTGTCTTAGGCCACTGTCGCTTCATTTTCCTTTGGGGGACACACAGGGAAAGCGCCACCTGTCCTCGGTGGTCAGCGCAAGTGCTGGGGGCAGGGGCGTCAAGGTTCCGGGGCGGGCGACGGCACGCATGCGCCCGGGAGAAGCGCGGGGCGTGGGCACAGCCAGCCGCACAGCGCTCACCTCTGCCATCTCGATCTTGCCGTCCGCGTTCTTGTCGTACTTGTGCATGAACTCCTTCATCTTCTCCCCGAAGCTGTCGCTCTTGGACATCTGTGGGAAGGAGGAGGGGGCACGGCTTGCTGCTGCCTGGCACGCGGAGCACGGAGCTCCTCCCACCTCCAGGCCATGGCCCGTCCATCCGGGCCAGCTCTGCCTCTGCTTCACCGTCCCGATGCCTTCTGGGTGGCTGGGTGCTTCCCAGGACTGGGCCAAGGAAAATTCTAGCAACGCTGAGAATCTTTTCTTAGTCTCTTTTATTACTTTGTACCTTTGTGACTGGTTTCAATTTGCCAACACTTACCTCTTACATATCTATGTATGGGCAGTATACGTCCAGGGGTTTTTCACATACGTGGTCTGAAACTACGAGGCTAGTGGCCTCTCAGTTTTACATGAAGCCAGGGTGAAGTGACTTCTCTCCAGGTCATCCAGGTAGCGTGGCCCGATGGGAAACCCTGGCTCCTGCTTCCAAGGCCCCGTCCTTCCTGTCTGGGGACCTGGCCTGCACAGCTGGTGAGATCGTCATCACCAGACTTGAAAACCACCCGGTGCCGTCTGAAGGCAGCCACGACTAAGGGAGGGGTTGTAGGTTTGCCGCGCTCTGTCAGTTCATTGCACTCCACCTGGCCCGCGAGCCCAGACCCAGTTTGGGAGTCTGGGCTTTCCGTGCTTCGGGCTTTGTCGTTCTAGTAACGGGGGCTGGAGAGGGAACAGCTGCTGCGCGAACCCATGAACCCCACCCGCCTCTCCTGGGAGCTTGCACTTTCACCTCCTTCGTTTTGGGGAGCCCCTGACCCAGGAGCTCTCCAGTGCGTCTGTGACTCCTCTCCCACCGGCTCCCTAAGGAGTTGCTAATAAGCAGTAGATTGGCCGACAGACATGTGGCTGGGGAGGGTGGAGAGCTGGGCAGAGGACCTGAGGCAGCTGGAGGAAGCCAGTGGGCCTGCCCAGGGCTCCCAGAGCTGCACACAGGGACCACACAGACTCAGGTTTAGCAAATGCAGCAGTGTCAGGTTGGCCCCGGGGTGGGGGGGTGGGGGAGGCAGCATTCTGATCACAAAGTGCCTGGGGCACGCTCTGGAGTCTCCTGGAGCAGTCGCGATGGCTGTGACACCCCCATGAATGAGCCGGTCAGGACCACTGGCTCCGAGCAATCCTGTTTTCCTCTGGGTCCGTGCTGAGGATCCCAGCCTTTGTTGCTTCTCCTCTGAGAACGACTCTGCTGTCCCCCAGCCAGGCGACACTTGACAATGTCTGGAGACGCTCAAAGGAGGGTGCCAGTGGCATCCCAGGGAGAGATCTGGGGACGCTGCTGAACATCCGACAGGGCACAGGACAGCCCCCACCCTTCCCGACACTGAACTGTTTGGTCCAAGAATTGACAGATGCCCACGGAATCTGCAGGATGGTTGAGAAACTCTGGTCTGGAACAAAGGCATGCGAGACTGCCCGGCCATCCAATCTCGAGTCGTGATCCCTCGCAGCCTCCAGGGAGGCTGTGGACGTCACCAGTGGGGGGAAGATAACATTTATACCGTATATACTGTATATGCCAACACAGTCATGAAATTTTGCAGTTTGGGGGAGTTCATAACTCCTTGTACCCTTTCACGAACGCCCCTCAATCCCCGACACCCAAAGATATTGAGGCAGTGTTCTCTTAAGTGGATAGTACAATTTTTTTTGATCCATACAAATAAAATTCTAAGTGTCAAGACCAGAGATCTCAGCCCTGCAGGTGGGATGCCTTAACTTAGGACAGGCAGCGTCCATCAAGACCCCGGGGATCCCCAACAATGCAAGGGGCGGGGCTTACCATGCCAGAGCCTTTTCTTGCCTTCTCCAGCTCTTGGAAAAAGTTCTCTAGCTCTTTACCTTCAATATAGCCGTTTCCTACAAAGGCAAACAAACAGATCAACCTTGGAGCTTGTAGTAAGACCAACAGGAGTGGGCCAGAACTTCTCCCCACTGGTCTGCAGGCAGGCTGCTGGGCCAGCCTTGTTGGAGGGCCAGGGTTTGTCCTCAGGGCATCTGCGCCATAGACACCCCAGGGGCTCATGGGAGTGTGTGCTTGGGAAATGCATTAGGCAGCTGCGGTATCCTGGGCCGGGCCAGCAGGGGTGAGAGGAAGCTGGGGGCGGGGCTCCCTGTCAGGCCGATCCAGGCAAGCACTTTATGCAGAGGTCTGATGGGAGACAAGTCATCAGTGACAAGGCTTTTCAGCAGGTCAGAGGCAGAAGTTGGGTCCCTGAGGTTCAGAAGGTGGACTGAGCTGAAGGGTCCTCCGGAACCCATGTCCACCTGGAACCTTGCAATGTGACCTGGTTTGGACATAAGGTCTTTGCAGATGATGGGTTAGGGCGGCTCCTGACTCCCGTGACTGGTGCTGTCACAAGGAGGCCCTGTGAAGACACACAGACACGGGCAGCAGGCCCCGTGATGATGGAGACAGAGACCGCAATGACACGTCCCCAAGCAAGGGATGTCCCGAGTCGCCAGCCAGCATCAGGAGCTGGGCGAGAGACACGGGCCAGATTCTCCCCCAGGGCCCCAGCAGGAACCCAGCCAACTGACTCCTGCACTTCCCACTGCCAGACTCCAGAGCTGGGAGAGAATAAATTTCCATCCTGTTAGGTTACCTGGTTTGTGCACTTTGTCGTGGAAGTCTTAGGAAATGAACGCAGAGGGCACAGTGATAAAAGAACGGCCGGGCGTCTGTCCTGTGGCATGGGGACACCTGAGACTTGGTTCCAGGAACTAAGGGGAGGGGGAGGCAGCCCACTGCACAGCAAGGAAGGGTGAGAGCTTTGAGGTCTGTGCTAAAACACCTCGTTCTGCTCTACTTACCCAACCGTGCGACTGTGATTTTACCCATGCATCTGCCAAATGGGTTATTATGATTAAATGGGGTTTTACACGTAAAGCCCATCACACTCCATTACGTGTGCACCACAAATGCTGATATCGCTTGGGTCCAGTGCCCAGAACCCGTGCACACAATGGGAATGAGCTTGAGGAAAAAGTGCAGCGCTCAGGACCAGACGCCAGGGTCAAAGCCTGACCCCAAGGCAGATCACACGGGGGGTGGAGGTCTTTTCGGTTCTTACAAGGGCAGAGCTGAGTCCACGGCCAAGGTCACCGGTCTGCCCTGGACGGGGAGGTGGGACTCACACGGGGCCACCGCGGTGCTTCCCACACTGTGCTGCACATTGGCATCCCCTGGGCGTCTCCAGACTGTGGCTGCCCGACTCCCACCTCCAGACGTTCTGATGTGATGGGTCTGGGGTATGAACCAAGCATCACATAGAGATTTTAAAGCTCTCCAGGCGATGTCCGTGCCCCACGAACTTTGGAAACCCTAGCGTAAAGGCACGTTTCAAAACCGGTCTAAAGCGGCTGAGCAAGGTCCCCCAGATGGTCAACTTGAGCAGGAAAGGGGGATGGAGTTTTCTTCAAGGGCAAACGGAATTACAAACTTGACAAAAAACAAGACAAAACAAAACAAAACAAAAAAACCACCAGAAGGGAGCATTTATCCTGGTCTCTGGGGAGTGTGGGATGCGAGGAAGGAGGGGATGGGAAGATCTCCCCTCCCTCTCTCCCAGCGCCCCTGAGACGTTACATTTCTGAAATAACCTCAGAGGAACCCTCCAGTGGAGAGGAGGCCGCCATAAATATTGAATGGAGAGAATCACATGAGATAAATTATGGATTTCCGTCTGCACAGAAAGGATGTGACTGCCACGCCGAGGGGGCGGGGCTTGAGCTTCCTTTATTCCTGGGATGAGGGGGTCATCCTTCTTCTAGGGTGCTCTGCAAAGTGGAATTTTACAGGCCACTGGGGTAGGGATGAGGGAGTGTTGGGAAGAGGGCGTCATAGTCCAGGAGGCAGCGGTCTTGCTGGGTGCTGGGGCTGGGGCAGCTTTCGCTCCCTGGCCACTCCTGCAGTGATCCGGGCATTCTCCCCGTGCTTGGGTGCCATTTCCTCTTGCCTGGGAAGGCAGTCACTCCCTTGTCCCGGAGCCTTTGTGGAGTCAGGCGGGGCATGGGAAGCGCAGATCTGCGGAGCTCTGGGTCTGTCTGCGGCTTGCAGTAGCCTGAGGCTGGGCGGGAGGTGGGGCTCAGAGCAGGCACCCCGACTCAACGAAGCAGAGGCCACCGGGCTGGGCCCTGAGCCAGCCCTGGGCAGACACCCGGGTGAGTGTGTCTGTTTCAGGAGCGGCTGAGAGGAACTCGGGGTGAGGGAGGCAGTCTTGATATGGACAGGCAGGGAGCTGGGAGACGAAGAAGCCCGAAAGATTGCCAGCAGCCTCCAAGCTCCAGCCCCGCACTGCCACTTCCGTGCCCTCCCAACATGGCAGCAGGCTGGGCACCGCCACCTGCATCCTGCGCCTGCGCCTCGCTTCCCATCATGCACAGCTCCCCGTGAGGGCCACGTGTGTGCAGCAGCGCCACGTGGGGGCGCCAGGACCGCCCTGGAACCGGAAGCGGGCGGTACTTAAGCCCCGCCCAAACCCACGCCTGCACGCACGTCTGACAGCAATCCTGTTTTCCTGATGTCTCCTCGAATTCTTTGATGCATAGAGATGAGCCTGGAATAAGCCCCGCCAGGCACCCTGCTGCCCACCACAGTATGATGTTTCTTCTTATTTAGAAAAAACTTATTTATTTTACTTGCGAGGCAGAGAGAGAGAGAGTGCGAGCGAGCGAGCGAGCTGTCCCTCCATCACTGGTTCAACCCGCCAATGCCCCAGACCGGAGCTGGAAAAGGCGGGAACCATGAACTCCATCCAGGTCTCCCACGTGGGTGGCAGGGACGCAGTTTCTTGAGTCGTCATGGCCACCTCTCAGGGTGCAGGAACTGGGAGCGAGCCAGGACTTGAACCCAGACACTGCTGCGGGGGCACGCGTGGCAAGCAGAGCCTTAGCCAGCACCAATTGCCTGCCTCATGCCGTGTGTCAAAGAGCAGCCTCCACTGAGCTCCGAGCGGCGCACCCCCCCCCCCCCCCCCCGCGGCTGTGCGGGGTCGGTTTCTTGCCCAGGCCCCAGAAGGCTCCCCAGCCCCTTCAGTTGCTGTTTCGGGAGTGGCAGAGCGACAGGCCCCTCTGGCTGGGGCACCAACACCTGCTTGTTGTTTCTTCCCCTATCAAATGGGGATTCCCGCCAGCTGCCGGGAAGGCTACATGGGAGAAGAGTCCATGGACAGTGCTGGCCCACAGCGAGGCTCAAAGCCCACCTAGGTCTAGGCGGGTGTCTCTGCCGCTGTCCCTGCTGGGAAGGCTTTGGCCTTGGGCTGCCTGCTTCAGCTTGGGCAGGTGGTGGTGGTGGTGGGGGTGCTGGCAGAGGGAGGCCACAGCAGGGCCAGCACTGAGCTATGCTCTTGAAACTGCAGGAAGCAGAAAAGCCCAGAGCGGTAAAATCACCTTTTGCTTGTTTTTTTTTTTTTTTTTTTTTTTTTTTTTCTGGGACTTGGCAAGCGAAGGTATTTATTTTTGCACTGTCTTGTTCTAGAAAGGCTTGAAGATGGTTCAGCAGCTTCCTGAACCTCAGATGATCCGCCGGCGCCCAGTCGTGTCAGGTGTCTCTGCACCCCAGCGACTCCCTGACAGGCACAGCACGCTTGCCCTCGTTCCCGGCCCCAGGAAGGATCTGGGGCCTCTCTGGGTGCTGTGAGGAAGACGAGGATGACCAAGACACAGCCCCTGCCTCCCAAGGGGTCACAGGCTCTCAGTCCCGCGGGCCCCAGCCCGGCGGGAGCAGCGCCTTCCTGGTGCCAGAACAGAAGGTGAGCGACCTGCTCAGGGTCCCCCGGCGAGGCAGGCCGGAGCCGGGGCGTCCTGGCCCCAATCCAGGTCCGCTCATTCCTCCCCTCGTCCATTCAGCAATTACTGTGCACCTCTCCTGTGCAACCTGGACGGGACGGGCAGGGCAGGCCTTCCTGGGAGGCCCCAGGCACTGGGCAGACGGGAGGGGGAAGGAGCGATGCTGGAGGCAGGGAGAGGGGCCAGGGGCTGGGGCCGTGACCCGGAGAAAGGAACCCCCAACCCACCCCCCGAACCCGGCTTGAGCAGCCTGGGCAGCAGGAGGCACCCCGGCTGGCCATGTCCCCTGCACTGCTAGGAATCCCCCCCTGCTCTCTGTGCACCCCAGTAACGGGAAGAGATGTGGCTCAATGCAACAGGTCTCCACCGGAGGCAGCCGGTGTGCAGCTGAAGGCAGACAGGGAGGGGTGGGGGGGAAATGAGCACACAGGAGGGCGTTCCCACTGTGTGTGTGAGTGTACATGAGTGTGTGAATGTGTGTGTGAGCGTGTGAGTGTATGAGTGAATGTGTGACCGTGTGTGTGTGTGAGGTGTAAGTGTGTGTGAGTAGGGGTGTGTGTGTGAGAGAGGGGTGTGTGTGAGCATGTGTTTGTGAGAGGTGTGTATGTGAGCCTGTGAATGTGTGTGTGAGTGAATGTGTGACTGTGTGTGTGTGAGAGGTGTGTGTGAGAGGTGTGTGTGTGTGAGAGGTGTGAGTAGGTGTATGTGTGTGAGAGAGGGGTGTGTGTGAGCATGTGTTTGTGAGAGGTGCATGTGTGAGCCTGTGAATGTGTGTGTGAGCGTGTGAGTGTGAGTGAATGTGTGACCATGTGTGTGTGTGAGAGGTGTGTGTGTGTGAGCCTGTGAATGTGTGTGTGAGCGTGTGTGTGAGAGGTATTGTGTGAGCCTGTGAATGTGTGTGTGTGAGCATGTGAGTGTATGAGTGAATGTGTGACCGTGTGTGTGTGTGTGAGGTGTGTGTGTGAGCCTGTGAATGTGTGTGTGAGCATGTGTGTGTGAGAGGTGTGTGTGTGTGAGTGTGTGTGAGAGGTGTGTGTGTTTTGTTGCTTTGGTTTCCCATCCGTCGCCAGGAGGCCCATGGTTGGAGGCTGGGGCAGAGGACAGGTTGGCCAGCCTCCTAGGAAGGACCTGAGCACTGGCCGGGGGACTGGGAACTGCTCTTCCTGTGACCCCCTTACAGGGGGCGGGGTGACTGGCCACCAAGCACATCCCATGCAGACAAGCATGGATAGGGATGCGGTTACCATAGTAACGTCACTCCTAACCTTATCAAACCACATCCTGTGCGTATTAGGGAGAGGGGCTGGCTGGGAGCCAGGGACCGGCATCCTTTCTTGGTCCACAGTTCCTCCCCACCACCGTGCCTCCGTTTCCCCGAATTTAAAGTGAGACAACACTTCTTTCCCATGATCTGTCCCCTTGACTCAAGGATGCTCTGCCCCACGGAGGGAGGCCTGCTGCTCTCTGCTTGCCTCTCCCCAGGGTTTGCATTTGCAGCTTCTCTACGAGCTGAACAGTGAGAGGTACCTGAGCAACAGGCGCAAGGCTGCCCCCAGCTCTGTGACTGCCTGTGTGACGCCGAGCGGGCTCAACCTCCCGTGCCTCTGCTTCCGTGGCTGTGAAACGGGCAAAACTACAGATGCCCGGAACCCTCTCGGCCTCTCTTTATAGTCAGAGCACCCGCAGGAAATGCTGGGAACGCACTCTGGAAGCGCACAAGCTCACGTCAGTGGGGGCGTCGTCTTGATTCTCTTGAGGTCCTCTGATCCACCCCTGGCTCCAAACCTCTCCACCCAGAGTGTCCAGCACTACCGATTTTTTTGAGCATGGGTTTTAGCCCAGGTTGCGCAGTAGGATCACCCAGGGAGCCTTTGCCGGGGCCCCACGCCCGGAGCTTTGGATTTAACAGGCAGCTCGGGATGTCTTCCCAGCCCTTGGGGTGAAGCTTGTGAGCCGCCTGCCAGCAGCACACCACCAACCTCACAGTGCGTAAAAACTACCTGGGATCTTAACCAAGATGAGGACTCTGAGTTGGTAGGTCTGGGGCACGGCGTGAGGGCTCGCTGTCCCAGTGTGGTCTGCGGCCAGTGGCGCCGGAATTCCCTGGGAGCTTCTTAGCAATGCAGAGTGCCAGGCCCCGCCCCCTGGGGTGGGACCCAGCACCCTGCTTTATCACACAGCCTGGTCTTCGCCACGCTGAGATCTGAGACCTGCACAGCAGCAGCACCACGTGCAAGCTCGTTGGAAATGCAGATTCTCAGGTCCTGCCCAGGACCCTACTGAACCCCCATCCCTGGGGCCAGGGCCCCAAGCCCCATGTTTTAGCAGCAAGTCTGAGAGCCCCTGGCCTGCCTGGGCATCCTGTCCCTTTAGTTCACCCCTCTGGGGTCACCTATGGGAGAAGCTGCGGTGTTGCCTGCTTCCTGGTTAGGCCCCACCAGGAAGCGTCCACAGGCCAGGCCACCCGGCTGTCTGGAGTTCAAGTCTATCAGGCCTCATGCTCGAGCATCCTCTAGGAGGGCCAAATTCCACCTTTGGGGCAGGAACTTGGCTTTAGCAAGCTTTGCCCAATGCCAGTCCCGCCTTGCAGGGAACACACTCTTTGGGGAGAGCTGCCCATTTCCCAACTCCTCTGCCCCACCCCCACCCCCAGCTATGCCAGGCAAACGCATGCCAGTTTCCTATGCAGCTTAGAGGGAGGTTAAAGGGGCAGGCGATGTGGCCAGGCAGCCAAAGAGGCCTGGGCTGGCACCTGCCAGGAGCACTCCTCTGTATGTCTTAGTGTTGATCTCTTTCTCTCTTTCTCTCTCTCTCTCTCTCTTTCTTTCTCTCTCTCTCTCTCTCTCTCTCTCTCTCTCTCTCTCTCTCTCTCTCTCTCTCACATACACACACACTCACACACACACACTCCCTCCCAGCAGCTCCTAGGAAAAAGGAATTCAGCCCACAGTGAACAGCTGCTGGATGGCGGTTTGGACACTGAGGTTTCCATCTGTGCCTCTGGGCTGCACTGCCTCTGGAGGTGGCTGGGGAGCTAGGCTGCTGCCCCTGAACCTGCGGACATCTGGCAGCCTAGTGCTGGGCTGAGACCCGGGCGTGGGGGAGGCCAGAAGGCCTGGGCAGATTGGGCGAGAGCGGGGACAGCAAAGAGCCAGCGAGGAGGGGAGAGGGCCCCCAGCGAGGCCTCTGGCGGGACTGGGTTGGGGCGGGAGGAGGGCGCATGATGCAATCGCCAGGAGGACGCCAGTCGGCGGGGCCAGGCAGCAGAGGCCCTGTTCTTGGAGAGCCTCGTGCCCGCTCTATTAATTCTGGCTCCCTGGGTATTGTATAGATTTCCCGAGGGGTCTCCCAAGCCCTGGGAACCTCCCCAAGACTCAGCTTGCAAAAGCACTGAGGCCTGCTGTGTGTGTGTGTGTGTGTGTGTGTGTGTGTGTGTGTGTGTTGGGGATAAACAAGATGAGCTAGGCGGGGAAGTCGGAGCAGCTGGGCTGGTGGCTCCCTGGGCAAAGTGGGGTGCAGGGTTCATCTTGCGTGTGTGTGTCCCAGCCCTAGCTCTGGTCACAGACCCAGCCATTGCCCTTGGCTGGCACAGCTTAAGGGCCAGGGCAGGGCACTCCATACCAAAGGGCAAACCCTGGCAGCTGGGGGTGGAGGGGGGACTTAGTCCCAGGGCCACCTGAGGTGCGGCAGGGGGCTGCTCCCAGGGAGCCTGTAATGCGACATCACGCCCCGGGAGACTCCCAGTGTGCAGACCCCCAGGGAGTCACTAGCAGGGGAAAAGAGAGCCCTCCTCCAGCAGCCGTAATCTCGGTTCTCCGCACCAGGCCCTGCCGATGCCAACGGGCCCGGAACCAGGCATTCTTATAAACCCGGCTCACCGTATAAGCAGCCCAGCGACCCTGCATGGTAACTGTGGCAGCACGTAGGTCAACACTGAATGTAGCCCGGCCTGTCTTCCAAGGGCCCCACCGAGTGTTCCTGTGCCAGGGGCCCAGGTATCTACCAGCCTCTGGGAGGCGCTCTCGCTCCAGCTCTGCTCCCCTTCCTCCCCACCAGGCACACAACTTCAGCAGCCAGTGCTCTGGGACAGCCTGTTTGGTCCTCTCTCCCCCCACCCCCGATCTGGCCAGCAGTCCTCAGTGGAACATGGGTTTGGAGGCCACTTCCGTTAGGACCACTGGGGTCAGGAGGACAGGGAGGGGCAGACTGAGCGGAGCTCGTGGTGGTCGTTCCTGTCGCTCCTTTTCTAGAGGCTCACACAGACAAAGGGCAAGGCGTGGCCCCGTGGAAGGCCTGCTGACCCCCTGACTTCCTGGGCCAGGTGCAGGTGGACAGGCCCTGGCAGAGTCGGGCGCGCTCCTGCACCAGGAGATCCACAGGGTTTTCTGGGAGCTCACAGAATGTGCACTATAACGAAGCAGCGCCTGCCTGTCCATCTTTTGTGCCCAAATCAGCGTATCTTGTAATTCCATTTTCCCAAGAACTTTCTGAAGGCCCTCCCGCATGTACTTCCACTGGGGGAGGGGAGGCACCTATAAAGTTATGTTTCACATCTTGTGTTGCTGACTGCACAGGGAATACAAGCTCCCGGGAGCTTTCGCCAGTATAGGAATTAACCCAGAAAGTGCAAGAAAATCCCCCTTAATGCTAACACTCCGTCTCTCTCTTCCTGGCTGCATAATATTCCATCAAAGAGAAGCCCATCTTTTGCCTGGCAAAGCACATTTCCCTGCCGATTTTCAGTATCCCAAAAGAATCCTGCGATGGACTTCTTGTTCATGTAACTTTTTAATGTCACGACTGCATGGGTGTTTCTGGGTAGGAGGAAGTCTTGGGAGCTGTGGGATCCCTACTGCTTCCTGGGAATGTCTGCTTGCCTCGCATCCTGCACTGAGTTCCTTCCAAGGGGATAGCAAAGGCCAGGGCGGCTGCGTCCTGAGCCGCAGCATGGCCCCCCAGCAAGACAGGAAGCTGGGAAGAACCACACCGAGAGGGCGGTGTGCGCTCGGAGTGGGGCGTCCCCTCTGCTGCCTGGGTCTGGCAGAGCAAGTACCCAACATGGAAGTGGCCGGGAAGCAATGCAAGGACAGCCTCGGACATGTGAAATCATGTAGGGCCCACTCAGAGCACAGAGGTGACGGGAAGGAGCCCCAGGCCGCACTGTGGTCACAGGGTGGGCCCACCTCGCCTCTGCCAGTGACAGACGGCCTGGGAACCTGTCCCAAGGCAGGCAGACTCCGTGGGGTGTGCAGGGCATTAGGAGGCCGCCTCCTGCCTCCTCCGGCTTTGCTGTGTGATCTTGCAAAAGACGTTTGCTTCTCTGAGCCCCAGGGCCCTCTCTCCAAACACCTGCTCCTGCCTTTCTCTACCACAAGGCTAATTTTGAAAATATCCTACCTCTTTGGGGAAAAGCCACAAGGACAATGGCTCTTCCTCCCGTTTCAGGGAGGGTTAGAGCCCTTCCCTCCCACCCCCTCCTGGGCTCCAGCTTTCTCCTAAGGTCCCCTTGGCTTTGTTTATTCTGAGGGTCTGAAAAGGGCAGGGAGGCGGCTCTTGCTCCCTAGTGCCTGCGACTAATTGGGTTCGGGCGCGCTCTCTCCAGGGACCTGGCAGGCCGCACAGGAGAGCTCTCCTGGGGTCCTGGCGGGGGGTGGGGGGGTAAGAGAGAGGCCCAGACAGGGCCAGGAGTGTCTCAGGTGGTGAGGTGTGGGCCACACCTGGCGCCTTTGGGGGTTCAGGAGGAGAGGGTGGGGCAAGGAGGAAGGACCGGCATGGAGGCACGAAGCCCAGCTGGGGACCCTGCAGTGGGATCCCAGGCACCTCCCTTCTGGCCCTGCCTGGTCTTTTGCCCTCCTTGCCTGCCTTCTGCTAGGTCCCGGGTCCTGCCTGGCGCTGGTGACTCACAGGGGGCAGTGAGAAGCCTCATGGACAGGGACCAAGAAACCAGCATTGATCTGCGCCCTTCTTACAGGTGCGGGGCGGGGGTGGCAGGCAGGGGTGCTGCAGCTGCAGGGGTGCTGTGGGGGGGGTAGCCGTGCCCCAGCCAAGCCAAGGACCCTCTTCTGCAGTTGAGAAAGACCCATCCGTCACCTCTGCGCTGGACTGGGGGCGAGTGGGGATTTACACCTGTCGCCATGAAAGACCCCTCTTCCTGCCCACACAGGTGTCCAGAAACCCGAGTGGAGAAGTAAACACTACAGGGAGCCAGCCCCCATGAACTTGCTACATGACCTCAGGTGCGTCACTCTGTGTCTGTGCCCTCACCTGCATGGGGGGGCGGTGCTCAGGGTCTCCCAGCAGCCTCACGGCCAGGGATGAAGAAGGCGTGACTGTTCTGAGCAGTACCACGCCTGGGATAAACGTAAGGACGTGCTCGCTTGTGGAGGGCGCTATTGGTTGTCCCCAGAGCAGCGCAAAGTGGAGATGTGGAGTCCTGTGTTTAGAGCTGACTCATCTGCGAGCAGGCCCGTGGTGTAACCTTGGCCACTTGGTAACTTTCCTTGAATCGGCAAGTCTCCGGTGCGGATAAACTGGCAGGAGCATCCTCAGGGGATGTGCGTGTACCTGGAATTCTAAGAGGCTGCATTCCTTTCATAGCCCTTCCACCACAGGGGTGTCAGGGCACGGGCCAGGGACCGGAAGTACCCCCTCCCCAGCCCCATTTGGCGGATTTAACCACCCACCCCCTCCTTTGTGGGCTGGTCAGGATCCTAAACCAGGTGTCCAGATAGCTCACTCTCAACTTCAGCCACAGACATTAACCCCTGCCTGCCCACGGCACTGTGGGCACAGGGTGTCAACCTCCCAGCCAGGCCTCCCACCCAGGTGAGGGAGGGGGAGGGGGAGGAATGGAGCGCACCCTTGCTTCCCACCTCCACCCGACATCCCTGCCGCCACCCCAGGAGAAACACCTGGAGCCACCACCCTGCCCATGCATCTGAGATGCCAGAAAAAAATCAGATTTTTTTTTTTTGAACGATGGAGACAATGTCTCTAGCTATGACGGAAGCTTCTAACGGGGCTGAGGGTGGGCTCCCGCTATGCCTGAATCAGACCCCCACAGACGCCTGGATCCCAACCCTGGGAGCTGCCGCCGAAGCTCACGGGGTCTGGCCCTGGTCTTCTGGTTGACTCCATGTCAAGCCTACACACAGAGCATGGGGCCGGTCCCGGGGGGGGGGGGGCACGGACGCACCTAGGATCATCACCCCCAGGGAATCCTGCCCCGCCACAGGCGCTGCCGCTGCCACTGGGGAGCCCACATGCCCATGGGGATGGGAAACGGACCCAGGAAACCCAGGAGTGCTCAAGCCCCCAGATGCCAGTCTGCGCTCCTGCCCCCAGCCTCCCGGCTTGGAGAGGCCAAGGGTCTCTCCCCTGCAGGATGCCACTAATCGGGCATTCAGCAAAAAGGGGAGGCGAGGAAAGAAACCAGTGGGCTTGCTGAGACCTGTGGCTGCAGCAGGCGAAGGCAGGAAGTTACCTTGGAGGGAAATGTGGGCAAGGCGGCCAGGGGAGGGCGCGAGGGGTGGCGGCGCTTTTCGACCCTGACCTCCTCTCCGGGAAGGTTCGGACTTGCAGAGAACCAGGCTGCAAAAGCGGGTGGGTTCTGCGTTGTCGTTCGGGTCAGGGAACAAAAGTTCCTGACAGTTGAGACCAAAGCAGCCGGACGCCGCCCGAACGCAAGACGCCCAGCCGCGCAGGCTCCGCGCCCAGGTAGCCCCGCGGGCCCCACACGCGCGCACCTGGCCGCCTGCAGCCAGGCCCCCGCCCCTCCGCCGCCGGTCCCCTCCCCGCGCGCCAGTGGGCGCAGAAGTTGGGCGCTCCACTGACCGTCTGCGTCAAAGTGCTTCCAGATTTCCAGGAACTGGGACGCCGTCAGCTCGGCCAGGTGCAGGTAAGGGGGCTGCTGCTGCGGGCCAGCCATGGCGAGCTGCTCGGAGACCTGGACAGAACCTCGCTCCGCTCGCGTCGGCTCGGCGCTGGCACTCGCACCGCGCTGCGCGCCACGCGGCCCTTATATACGGTCCCGCCGCTGCGCGCGCTGCCGGCCGCCGGCAGGGGGCGTGCGGACCCCGGGGATCGCATCGCGCTGGGGCGCGGCGCGGCGCGGCGGGGGCGTCCGGCCAGCGACCCCCGAAGGCTTGTCTTGTCGGTGAGGACGGAGGGAGGTTGCCCTCGCATGACAGATAACGCAGCACGGGACGCGCTCTTGGGCCCACTCACCCGACCGACCCTTTCCACAGCAGAAGGAAGGGGGCCGCTTTTCCGATGAGGGATTTGAGACTCACACTTGACCCAACAAACAAGGGACAGAGCCAGGATTCGAACCCAGGGCTCTGTCCACGCTTAAAGGGGCCAAGGCTGGATCAACAGAGGACGCAGAAGGGAGGGGAGTGTGTGTGGGGGGAGGACGCAGAAGGAAGGGGAGTGGGGGGGGCGGGTCCACTGTCTGGGTCTTGGTTACCCCTCCCCAGGTGACCTCCCTTCACCCTTTTGCACCTGCCTCACCCTGGACCTGCTCTGGGAGCTTTGTGACATTGGTGCAGGGGGTGGCAGAATCGGTCTTCACACCCACCTGGGGACATCTTGGGACTTTGCCTGTCATGGCCTCTGGTCCAGGGATCCTCCCTGCTGGTCTGAGAGCACCTCCTGAGGGCAGCAGACAGCTGTCCCCGGTGGTCTGCACCTGGGGTGGGTCTGTGCCGGGTGGTGGACACCTTCCCTCACCGGGACAGCGACATCTCTGCTTCCCCTCCCCTGCAGGGATGGACGGTGGCTCATTAACATGTGCTAATGAGTGTTAGCGCAGTGCCTTCCAGGAGGAGAGTGAGGGGAAGGAGGTAGGTGAGGCTGGAAAGGAGGTCGCCAGGGGAGAGGGGGACCCAGGAGGAGGCAGAGGGTTGGGGGAGGGCTAGGCTGAGCCATGCAGGGATGCTACGGAGAGCAGGCTCCGAAGCGGCTTGCTCTCTGCCCAGGGCCAGTGCGGCTGGAGCCACTTGGGGAAGTCTAAGAGCTGGCTGTGGAGGTCTCTTGCTGCCAGCGCAGAGTCCTGGGCTGAGAAGTCACCACAGCCGCTGAGTCTCTTGCCCTGTGGCTCCAGGGAGGCAGGATGGCTCAGTGGTTAGGAGCAGGCACTCTGGAACCAGGCTGCTGGATCTGAATCTCGGAATAACCTGGGTGATGTTGGCCAAACTGCATAAGCTCCCTGTGCCTCCCCGTCTCTCTCCTGTGGGGTGGGAAGGCGAGGGTGTGCCTCTCAGAGCTGTCCCAGGGGTTAAATGGGCCCACGCTGCTGCTGCCCTTCACACTGTGTAGCCTGGCGGGAAATTCCTTGGTGAGCATCCTTCTCCTGGGGTGGTGAATGGCTTCTGGGGAGGCTAACCCCAAAGGGAGGCCAAGGCAAAGAGCTGAGACAGATGTGGCCCCCAGAGCACACTTCCGCACAGCCCCGCAGCTCTGAGACTGTGGTGCAGCTCCTCCCACTCACTGCCTGCTGGGCCTGCGGGGTGCGCCGGCTCAGCCCCCCATGCTCCGAACACCAGTGCCGGTGGTGTGCTGCTTCCTCCCGTCCAGAGCAGCTGAGACCAGGGCCAGACGGTCCTGGGTGTGATCGCGGGGTGGCCACAGTGGCCTGCATACTCTGCCCTTGCTTTCAGAGGCGTCGTTGGGGTCCCACTGCCAGGAGCCCATCCCTGCCTGTCTGAGCCACATAGCCGTGGAGCCCAAGCAGATCCTTCTGTCCTCCGCCCCCAAGCCGAGCCCTGCAGAAACAGGTTCCAAAGCCCTGCCCTGGAGCCCACTGAACTGGTTGGGAGTCTTTGGGGCAAATAGAGATCGTGGTAACATTAGTCCCACAAAGTCAGCATACGGACCAGAAACGGCGTGGTGGAGGCGGTAGCCAGCAAGACTCCAGCAGCTGCAAACGTTTAATTAAAAGGCAGGTGTTATGGTCATTGACTCGGGTGGCTGAGAGCAATTTTTCTTGTTCTGAAATAGTGGCACTTAGGTCCCACCTGGAAGCCCCGGAGCCAGACCCCTTATGTCTTCTTGGCTGGCTCCTGGACTGCCATGGAGAAGCCTGGCTGAGAGAGACAGGGGGGAGGCTTAGTCTGTAGGGAGGGCAGCACTTTGGGCTCCACAGAGGCTAAGCTTTTGGGGGACCTCCAGAAAATCTCCCCAGGCTGGGTACAGGCAAGCACACCTGGGTAGGCTAGTCCCTAGTAGGCGGGGTGGGGCGAGCAGAACTCTGGAGTTTGGGCCATGTGCAAGGACCGACTGGTGCTTGCTGCCGACTTATAGACGAAGCAGCCCAGACTGTCCTGTGCCGCATGCAGAAGGAAGATGGAGGACCAGGGTCCTCTGCACCCTGGGGGGTGGCTGTGGCTCCTGGGTGTGTGCAAAGGAGGGACCTGCCAGCGTATAAGGTATCCCTGTTGTCTGAGGAGGGTGGGGCCAGGGGGAGGGGCAAAATCTGCTCCAGGCAGACCCGACTCCCTTATGCAGGGATCACAGACCCCGTGTCTCCATCTTCATTCATTTTCTGTTGCTAGGACAAAAAGCCTGCAGCAGGTGATTTCTAAGGAGTAGAGGTTTTATGTAGCTCGGGGCTCTGGAGGCTGAGAAGTTCAAGGGCCCGGCGCTGGCATCCAGGGAGGGCCTCTTGCTGCATCATAACACGGGGCAGGGCATCA
Source organism: Oryctolagus cuniculus (assembly GCF_964237555.1). NCBI lineage: Eukaryota > Metazoa > Chordata > Mammalia > Lagomorpha > Leporidae > Oryctolagus > Oryctolagus cuniculus. Next base: position 55,898,754 of record NC_091449.1, read on the forward strand.
CAGGGCAGACAGAGCTGGCTGCTGGCGCAGGTCTTCTTACGCAGACTCTAATACCATCGTGGGAGCCTCGCTCTCCTGACCTCATCCAATCCTAAGCACCTCCAAAGAGTCCACCGGTGAATTCCCCACCCTCTTAATACTGTCACAGTGGCAACGCAAAGTCAGCACGTGACCTGGGCAGTGCACTGTCAAACCACAGCGAGAGCAGCAGCAGCCAGAACCCCGGATGCCGCCACAACCCGCAGGTGACCAGCTGCCTGAGCAAACCTCCTCTTCCCCGTCTCCCTTGCAGCCAGCCCTCCCGACCTGGGAAGAGATATGTCAGAGCCAGGCCTCCCCCCCTGCCCAGGCTCAACCTTCAGCCAAGGCCCTCATCCAGCATGCAGTGGGGTCGCAGGGGACCTTTGTGCTGGAGAAGAGACTGGGGTTTTGAGCCGGGCCAGATCAAGTTTAAAGAACTGATTGTGAGCAGAACACCATGGATTCAGACAATCATCGAGAGACAGGAAGGGCGATTCCACGAGTATATTTTTGACACAGTGGTGATAAAACACGACTCTTTGATGTTTGCATCTCAGTGAATTGGGACTCTTGCCAACCTTGTCACACAGCTGAGCTCTCGCTCCCCTCTCCAGGACCTCCCCTCCGGTTTCATAACCAGGACAATGACAGTGGTGGTGGAGCTACGGTGGGGACCACGGGAACACCTCGGGAGCTTAAATGCAGCCTTCAAGGTGTGGTGTTTCCTGTGGTCCTCACAGCTGGCCCATCAGGGCTGTAGTGCAAGAGCTGGGCCCATTTTAAAGATGAGGAAACTGAGGCTCAGAGAGGTTAACACCCAACCAAGCCCTAGCAGGGGCAGGATATTGAGAACATTCTGGTCCTCTCTCCACCCCCTACCCCCAGTTTCTAAGGTTTATGGAGTCCTTGTGGACCAGGCACCCAGCTCCCAGGCAGGATGTATCCAGTTCTTTCTAGAGTGGTCTTCCGTGCCCCAGGGCCCCTCCCAGGGGCAAGGAGTGGCGCTGTGTGCGCTGTTGGCCCTTCTTCTCCAGAAGGGGCAGAGAGGGCACATCCTGATGGCGGTCTCCCAGGGAAGGTGGGCGAGGAGGCCCTCTGCCCCAGGCTGGGAGGAAGGCCTGGTGACTGTGTGGTGGCGAGAGGCCGAGAACTGATGACAAACAACTTTCTAGCCAGTAGGATCCGCTGGGCCGCAGTAATTGGCAGCGCTCCTTGGAGCACCTGGCGTTATTTTGGAGAACATCAAAGAAAAAAAAAAAAAAAACCAGAATCCTGACCTGGTTCCTCGCCCTTCCTGGAAGTATCTCTTTCAGATATTGCTTCTTTGGTCTTTATAATGGCCAGGCCTGGCTACCGGGGTGCCCGAGAGCCGGCCTTGCTTCCCAGAAAGGAGGATGAAAGGGATGCAGGAGCCCAGCAGTTGCCATGGAAACAGATGGAGATGGCGGGGAGAAGAGGGAGTCCAGAGGAAGCCAGAGGTGGAAGCGGGACGTTTGAGCAACTTGGTCTGCAGCTTGGGAGCTGTGGAAAGGCCCTTTGCCTGGGGGACTGGGATCGCCAGGACAGCAGCAGGAGGCGAACAGCAGTAGCTGGGGACTAAGTGACGCCCCCTCCCCCGCAACAGGCAGGGACGCAGGGGCTGAGAGCTCAGGACCCCTTTTAGCTCCCGAATGTGCTGCTCACCGGGAGTTCCACCACCCACTGGCTGTGTGACCCTGGGCAAGGTGCTCCCCCTCTCTGAGCTTTGAGCTCCTCAGCAGTAGAATGGAGATGGTGCTGGCAACGACCTGAGAAGCTTCTGTGAGTGTGAAGAGGGGCATTGGGCGTGACGGGTGATGCAGAGCCCGGGACACAGCAGATACCCAGAGGACAAGTGAGGAAACCAAGGGCACACGCTGGGGCGTCTGGGCCAGTCTGTGCTGCCCAGCCCACCCTGGTCACAGCCATCAGTTCAGGGAGAGGCAGTGAGCCTAGAATGTTCTAGAAGGAGCAGCTGGGATTCCCTCTCTGTTTGCTGAGTCTGGTGGGAAGCAGTGGGGCCCGGAACAGCTACAGCCACCTTGGCCTCTTGAGTGAAGACTCTGGAATGGCCAAAGGTCGGAGACGGTGCAAATGGGAGGCTGAGGAGGAAGTGGGCACTGCAGAACATGGGGCGGAGATGGCGAGAAGTCAGGTCACAGGCGGGCCTGGAGAACTCCGGGCGTCTCAGCCACGTGAGCCCATCAAGCCTTGTCACTGTCCACGTGCATATTTTAGGCTTCCTCTCCTAGGCACTCCAACGGGTCTACCTGATAGTCCACGAAGAGGGGAGCGGTTCTTGTGGGAGCTGGAGCGGGGCAACCTTTAGGAACCGAGACTTCTTCTTCTCTCTTCCTCTTTGCTAAAACACTTTGTTAGTTCGTGTCTGAGACACGGAGCTATCCAAAGAGGTTGGCAGACTGCCTTTGTAAAGGGCCAGAGAGTAAACAGGTGTGGCTTTGCGGGCCGTGGGGTCTCCGACTCCACTCTGCCATGGCAGTGCAAAAGCAGCCACGGACGATACGGAAACCCAGGAACGTGGCTGATTCGAGAACGCTTCTTTCCAGCAAGCACGCAGTAGGCCAGACTTGGGATGCAGGGCATCGCTTCCTTCCCCCTTATCTAGCGAATGAATCCTAGGTTCTTGCTCGCCCGTCTAAGACTTCGGTGCTTCTGTGCCGTGGAGACACTCACGGCACCTAGGCAGCAGGATGGGCACAGGGACCCGAGGCACAGGGACAGGTGTGTGGCAGAGACACTGCTGCTGTGCTCTCTTTCCTTCGAGGTGGCCTCTCCAGATGCCCGGATTCCAGACCTACCACCTGGCCTTGTCCATCCGGGGAAGAGTCCTCTAATCTAATCTTCTCCGAGCTGAGCCAGAAGCTAAGTAAGCTCTCCCCATACCTTGAAATGGGACCACTCACGAAAGGGGGTGGAGGTAGGGAAGGACATGCCTGGGATGAGGAAGATGAAACCCAAAGCTGCAGGACCCCAGCGTGAGGCTGGCTGGGTTCTGCTCGGGCGCCTGGCAGGGAGCCTTGCGCTTGATTTGCAAACAAATTTGCTGCATTTCCTGCCAGAACAGGGCTTCCTGCTAGCCAGGAATTTGGATCCTTTTATCCAGGAAGAGAAAAATGTCCTTGGAGATGCCAGTGTCCCTCTTCCAGGGTCCCCCAGGGGTGTCGCAAGGAGACACGAAAAGTAGCCGCTGCGTCTCATTCGCTCACGAACTCGTTTTCGGTTTTATTCACTCATGTTGTTGAAAGGCATCTGTTAACCTTGGCCTTGTGCCTGGCTCTGCACTGGGCCCCCAGGGGTTCCATGGTTGGCAAAACGGAAATGGCCCCTGACCTCCAGAGTGTGAGGTCCCGTGAGGGACAGGCACAGACAGGCACGGATCAGAGCGCCTGACTGAGTATCACAGTGAAGGGCTTGTGTGGTAGGGGCCCGACTCACCCAGCATTTTCAGGAAGCCTGCCGGAAGCCACCGGACCAGCAAAAGGGAGGCAGTGAGCTGTCTGGGGGTTCAGCCTCAAGCTCAGAGGCGCCGTGGTGGAGGAGCTGTGAGAGAGCAGAGGGACTGGGGCGGTGCCGGACGCTGGAGCTTTGAGGGCTGTCAAAGTGTTTCCAGTTTGGAACCAGCAGCCTTTTCAAGGCTTCCCTCCTGCTCCTGGGGTCCTGGGGTGGACGGGAGCCCTCAGGGGACCCTGTAAGCCACATCAGGCGGCTCCTGCAGCTGTCCCCAAGAGCCCGGCGCCCCCTGGGTTAGGGGAGGGGGCAGGGTCTGGCTGTGAATTGGATGTGGAAGGAGAAGCATGGCAACAGGGAGAAGATGGACACTTGCCAGGCGGGGCGATGCTGGCAGGGGACTGCACTGGGGAGGGGGCCTCTAGCTTCGGTGGATGTGTCGCGTCCGCGTTATCTTTGAGTCAATCTACTGCAGGCTGAGTGCTTGTGTCTGGAGTTATAGGAGGGTCTTGGGAGGTCGTGAGGGAGGAGCCCCCGTGGATGGGGTTGGGGGTGGGGTCCCTGCAAAGAGGGGAGGAGACACGGCCCCCCTCTCAGCATGAGGGTACAGGGCGGCGGCCACCTGCGAGCCAGGATGCAGTCCTCGCCTGCCACCGCTGGCGCCTCCATCACGGACTCGCCTGCCTCCGGGACTGAAGAATCACATTTCTGCTGTCGTACTCATCCTGTCTGCAGGATGCTTGCTGTGCAAGTCCAAGCTCAGCCACAATCCAAGGCAAAGAGTGGGCCAGGCATGTGGATTTACAGGCCCAGAAGCCGGAAGAGAGGTCTGGGTGGGAAAGAGATGTTCTGGGGGTCCTTGGGCACTGAGAATTGAAGCCTTGGTCCTGTATAGCTGCACTGGTCCCGGCACCTGGAGGTCCCCTTAACCGTGGTGCACCTTCCCCTGCTGCATGAGGGTTGCATGGCAGGGCTCACACCTGCACCGTTCTCTGGAGAATTGTCACCTTGCCCAGGGATGCTCATGGGCCCCCTCACCGTGGGACAGCCCACAGCCAGTGACTGACAGACACAGCAGGAAAGGCCTGGTACACTGTCCATGGGATGGCCCACAGCCAGTGACTGACAGACACGGGTAAGGCCTGGTGCTGTCCGTGCTGTGGAGCTGCCTGTACGGCCAGGTGGAGGCCAGGCTCCAGCTGCCCCATGCCTTCGCTTGTCTTCTTGCTTCTTCCCTTCCTGGCTCTCAAAAATTGACTGCATAAGAATCCCTGTCTCAGGTGCTTTTATTTTTTAAAAGTTACTAATTTGAGAGGTATACAGAGCTCCCATCCGTTGGTTCACCTATCCCCTGAATGCTGACTACAGCTTGAGGAGCTGAAGCTGGGAGCCAGGAACTTAATCCCGGCCTCCCCTGTGGGTGGCAGGAACCCACATGCTCTAGCCACCACCTGCTGCCTGCCAGAGGTGCACATTAATAGGACACGGACAGGAATGGAGTGAGGACTCGAACCCAGGTGCTCCAGTATGGGGTGTGGTCATCTTAACACTCCTGTCACCTGCTGGGCCAAGTGCCTGCTGCAGGAGCTGCTTTTAGGTTAAACCCCTGATATGCTCCCAGACTAACATTCCCCAGTCAGCACCCGCTGAGCCCCAACCGCTCAATCTAGGACCCAGTTTCTGGAGTTGGAAATGTGCATTTCACACGTGGGCGGAGTGGCCCCAGCATCTCTGCGATGCCGGTGGCGTGCTAGCAGAGCCTTCTAGCACCTCCATTTCTCAGCTGTGTGAACTTGAACCAAGACTTGAACTCCCTGGAGTGTTTCTCTTTCCCCATCTGAAGGACTGGGCTCCTAACCCAATCTTGCAGGAGGACTGTGAGACAAGGAGGGGGAGGAGAGCCCAGTGACCGAGAACCTGGCTCTGGAGTCAGACAGACCAGCCCGGGTCTGCGTTGTTAACTTCCAGAGCTCCTTTTTCCACCACAAGATGACGACACTGACGGCAGTGAAGCCGGGCATTCTGGGTTGTGCTAAATGTGTGTGAGGCTGTTGACACAGAGCGAGGCTCACTTGGTGGGTACCGGCCTGAGAAAGTGTTTACAGCATGTGGCATGGGCTAAATACTCAGTAAGAAGCAATTCTTGTTTTAATTAGTGAGAATGGCACGTCTAAGTCCAGTAGTAACACGACTAATAATAAACACCGTTGGCTGTTCAGAGGGGTGTCCAAAGACTGTCCCTAGCATGTGGGAGACGGACCCCATGGGCCCGATGCCTGGGATGTGGCCCCAGGGGAGAGTAGACAAATTAAGTCCCCCGGGCTTGCCGCTCCGTCCACTGACTCGTGCTCCAGGGCCACCGTTCCTCGGCAACCCGTGGCTGGCAGCTGCCTGCACCCAGGCCCATTTGTCACTCTGTCACTGCCACCGCACTTGAAAGCAGATCCCCAGGGGTCGTGGACAAAGCACACTGAACAAAGAGTCACCTTTTTCTCTCCACCTGGAGAAGGAGAGGCAAGGATGGCTTACAGCGAGGACCAAGGACCTGTCCTTGGTGGAGACGGCATTTTGACAAGGTAGGAAGGGGGCAGGCAGGGTCCACAACTCTGGCTCATGGGCAGATCTGGTGCCTCCTGTGTGTGTGTGGCCCGCAAGCTCAGAATGGTTTTGTATATTTGTAGGTGGCTGGAAAAACTGAGAGAGAGGTGATATTTTGTGAAAAGTACATGAAGTTCAGGTTCCAATGTCCATTATATAAAGTCTGGTTGGAACACGGTTGCGCACACTACTTACCATCTGTGGCTGCTTTTGTGCTACGAAGGCAGGTCAAGTGGCTGCAGCAGAGACTCGCCAGGTGGAAACACTCCCTCTCTGGCCCATTTCAGGTGGATCCTGGCTGAGGGCATCAGGCTGGCCAGGACTGGCTGGAATGGAGACTTGCGTCCCTCTCGCTTGTGTTGTCCCTGTCACCGCATCTCTGCCTGTGAATGCCCAGTGCTTTCTTAACACCTGGTTCATGTAGAGGAAGATCTGATTAATGAATTCACACCAAGGTGTCGGTGACTTCATGTATTGTAGCCTGCTTCCCCCAAGAGGTCGGACTGAAGGAATGAATATTTGAGTGGGATGAGAGAGAGAGAGAAAGACAGAGGGATTTGTGATCACAAGCTTGGAAGCTTAGGTAGAAGGAGACCAAGGAGAAGTAAGTAAATAGATTTGGGGGTGGGGGATGAACCACGTGGGAATCAGTGGTTGGAGCTTCACCCTAGTGGCTCCCAGAACCTCTGAGGATGGATTGCAAAAGGTGCCACCTCTCCTGATGTGAATTCTTTTTTTTTTTAAAAAAAGATTTATTTATTTATTTGAAAGTCAGAGTTACATAGAGAAGGAGAGGCAGAGAGAGAGAGAGAGAGGGAGAGAGAGGTCTTTCATCTGCTGGTTCACTCCCCAATTGGTCTCAATGGCCAGAGCGCCAATCCGAAGCCAGGAGCTTCTTCCAGGTCTCCCATGCGGGTACAGGGGTCCAAGCACTTGGACCATCTTCTGCTTTCCCAGGCCGTAGCAGAGAGCTGGATTGGAAGTGGAGCGGCCGGGACTTGAATGGCACCTATATGGGATGCCGCTACTGCAGATGGCAGCCTCACCCACTACGCCAAAGAGCAGGCCCCCAACCGACGCTGGGCTGAGCACTCCGCCTGCATGATCTCTTTTAATTCTCAGCTGCAAAGTGGGCATCACATACTTCCCACCTCTAGGACTGTGGCAGGAGTACATATTGCAATGCATGCAAAGTGCTTAGCACAGTGACTTGTGCCAGTGAAAGCTTGATAAGTAATTGAAACAATTACGAGCAGCCAAGGCAGCCCTGGTCAGCGCTCCACCGGTTGCAGGTTCTGGGCATCTCCCTGCAGCTTCTGCGGGCTTTGCTGCTACCGACTCACACCTGCCACCTTCTTCAGGGCCCACGTGGACCGCTTCATGGGCAAGGCATCCGGAAGTGCACCCAGGGGGCGGGACTTCCTTCGCCTGACGATGCGCCTCGCTGGGCCTCCTGTTCCCTCCCTGGCTTCCCCTGGCGCTTTTTCCTCGGTGAGTCGCTTGCACGCAGGTCCTTGTCTCAAGTTCTGTCCCTGCCAGAGGCGGGCCTAAGGCGGGGTTGGCCACCTTCCTGTGGAAGGCCAGATAATGAATATCCTGGGCTTTGCAGGCCGTGCGGTCTTTGAACGACTGGACTCTGCCGTCGGAGCACGAGGGCAGCTATAGGCAGTACGCGAGCGAATGTGTGTGGCTGTGTTCCAGTGAAACTTTGTTTACGGGAAGGGGGGAGGGCCGCGATCCACAGCAGGCTGCGAGCTGGGTTCTCTGTTACAAATCCTCCTTTTGAAATGAGGAAAGGGAGGTACAGACAGCTGACGTCAAGTGCCGCAGATCACACGCTGGGAGTGCCAGGGCCTTCTTGCTGAGGTCCACTCGCCCGGAAGCAGGGACTTAGTGAGGGGCCAGGTGTCTCCCGGGGTGGAGGAGAGGCGTGCAGGCGCGAACGATCCGGGTGGCCTCCCTGCCCCACCTCCAGGAGGAAGGTAGCAGGTGTATGCCAGCTCTTCCTAGCGTTCTGGGCGATGCGCCCTCATTGGTTCATCCGCCTGCCTTCCACACTGGGAGGACTGAGTTGTCCTGGAATCCTTTATGAGCCCAATGTGTCAGAAGGATTTTAAAAATAGCACCGGGCCCTTTGACAAGTCGAGTGCTAATTACCCGGATGCTCCAGCAATCTGGCTGATGTGTCGCCCCGTGGCTGCAAGTCCCCTGGTACCCAGCTTTGTACCATCGAGTCTGTGTTGAGAAGGGTGGGGGGACTTGTGCTGCCAGGACGCCTGGAGTTCTGCAGCTCAGGCCTGAGAGCCACCTCGTTCCAGGGCTCCACCCTCGATGTGACTAACGGGGGTGTGCAGAACCTTACCTTCTGCACATGTTAGGGTGTGGGTTGGGAGCAAGAGGAGCCCAGACACCCCATGCCCATTGCCTTGTCAACCCAGGAAGCTTTCTGACCAGCTCTGTGTGTGTGTGTATGAGCACACACATGCAAACTTTCTCTTTGCAAAAATCATCAGTATTCATTGTTGCAAATGCTACTCAACAAAAAGAAGAAAAGCCATCCAGAAGTCCACCCCTTGAGTTATTGCCATTTTCACTTATTTCCAGTCTTTTCCCTCTGCATATATTTGCATATTAGTTTATTATGCAAATAGAGTACTACTGGGCATGTTGCTCAGTTTAAGTGATGTGTTTTGCCCATCTTTCCATGTCATCGTACCCTACAGCGTCTGTCTTCAAAGGCCAAGCAAGATACATTCTTTGTGTTCATGTTATGATTTCTTTATTTGTGAATCCCCTATTATGAATGTACTATTTCTGGCCATTTTGATGTGGTGAACGAAGCAGCTAAATATTTGCTCAAGTCTTTATTGATCCTGTTAAATTTTTTTTGTTGTTGTGGAATCACTGGAGCTTGGAGTAAACTTTGGGAAGGTTGGAATTTTATTGATCTGTTCTAAGTTATGTACTTCTTGGCAGGAGACACAATAAGGGGCAAGTGAGGACACATGGCTGGATTTGAATCTCAGCCTGATCTGGAAAATGTTTGGAACCCTGAGCATATTACCTCGCACTGGTTTCTCCATCTGCAGTGTGGGAACAATTGTACCTCACTTTGTTGTGTCGCTGTGGTAATAATCTGACTCCAACTCGGTCTCCTGCTCTTGTCCTTGCTCCTGTTCCCCCAGTCTTGCTGATGGGACCCACCCCTTGGCTGTCTACCACAGGGCCTTTGTACCTGCTGTTTCTTCGGTATGATAATCCTTCCTGTAGATGTCCACACGGCTCATCTCCTTCCGTCAGATCTTGGGTCAGATGCGCTCCTGTCTGACCCTCCCCTCTCTGTCATTCTCTTTCTATGGAGTTTTTATTGTTCTTAGATCAGTGATGACTCCCTAATGTATTACATACCCATTTGCTTTCACCTATCTTCCCCACCCCCACAGAATATAAATTCCTCGAGAGCAAGGAGTTTGTTTCGCTCACGGCCGTGACCCCAGTGTCTGAATCACATCGTCGACTGCACAGGAAGTGCTGCTGAGGCACTGAGTGCACTGCCGAGCCAGGCCAGTGTGCAGTTAGCAGCTTTTCACCTCCCAGAGGGCTGGATGAATGACCGGGAAGCTGAAATAGACGTCCGGGTGGGCCTAAGTAGCAGGGACCCGCTGAGGAGGGGGAGTGGGAGGGGGGGATGTCCAGTTTGGTGGCGTCTCCAGCCTGAGTTGAACAAGCCCTGGGGAGCTGTGGCCACAGCTCCTCCTCCTTCACCCCATTCTCCCTGGGGCACTGCCCATCCTGCTCCAACACAGGGCCTCCTCTCAACCCATTCTCAGCTCGTCTCTTCCTGGGCTGTCTGATGCTGGCAGCCAGGCAGCAGAGGCCCTTGTGGGACTAGAGAGTGCTCCTCCTTCTCCCCACGATCCCTGGATTCTTCCTGTGCTGCCCATCTCTCCTCCTTCCACCCTCACTCTCTAGCATCCGTCCCCGAGCTCCTGGTGCCCAAATGCTCTCCCCTCTTCTGGGTGCTCACATGTGCTCCTCCCCAGCAGCCAGCACCTTTCCTCCTTCCTCTCCCCTCCCTGTCCTTGCCATGGCCACCTCCTCCTCTTTGAGACTCAGCTTAGGTCTCACCTGGAAAACAGCCACGGTGGCCCTGGCCTGGCAGGAGTTCTTCAGCTCTCATCCTTTTCATCACATGGGATGGTCATTCTCTGTTCTCTTGTCAGATTCCCCCACTGCCCGGATGAGCACAGGGACTCAACCTCGCTCATTTATCCACGATGCTCTTCAATGTCTAGTGAATGAATCATTGATGACGAAGTGGGACTCTTACGTGGCAGCAGAGGGATGCCTATTCACCATTGCATGGTGAACTGGTGCCAAGGATTGGGGACCTACAGTAGGCGCTGTCCAAGGTTCCAAGGTTTCTGGATAAAGCATCGCTTGCCTGGGGCAGCGCTATCCTTGCTCGGTGGCCAGGCCCTGTCAGATTCAAATGCTTCCTCTAAACGAGAACATTTTAATCGGGCCGTAGCTGCCATGGTAACTGCCTGAATTTTGGAGCTTGGAGACTTGTGACAGTCCAGAGACCAGGCAACTCTTCAGAGGTTCTTTTAGATCAGGAATCTCACCGGGAAGCACTGACTTGGTTTAAATGCCCCGTGATACTAATATTCACTGCTCCCCTCTCTCAGGGAGGGGCTCAATAGGACTTTGGTCCTGTTTATAGTGTTCCGAGCCTTCCCCCGGGGCCTCAGGTGGTTTGGACTTCAGGCGAGGCAGGCTGAGGTTTTCTCTGGTATACCAAGCTGATAGTACTGGAGAAGAGGTATGGTAAAGCAGGAAGAGGAAGGCCACTCTGATTTTTTTAAAAGGATTTATTTATTTATTTGAAAGAGTTACACAGAGAGAAGGGAAGGAGAGAAGGAGAGAAGGAGAGAGAGAGAGAGAGAGAGAGAGAGAGAGAGAGAGAGAGATCTTCCATCCGCTGGTTCACTCAATTGGCCACAACAGCTGGAGCTGTGCCCATCCAAAGCCAGGAGCCAGAGGCTTCTTCTGGGTCTCCCATGTGGGTGCAGGGGCCCAAGGACTTGGGCCATCTTCTACTGCTTTCCCTGACCATAGCAGAGAGCTGGATCAGAAGTGGAGCTGCTGGGTCTAGAACCGGCGCTTCAGGCCAGGGCCTTAACCCGCTGCACCACAACACCAGCCCCAAGGTCACTCTGATTTTTAATATTCTGTTCCAGTCGCTCTTCCAAGTAACCAACCAGGCTTACCCTCAGGAGCTTCACTGAGTGCTAGCACAGTTTTTGAAGCACTCGTGCCATTTCCCCTGTGGCATTTTTTTCCTTCCTGTTCAGACTGTCCGGCAGTGGACATCATGTCCTACTGTAGATGTGCACATGCATACACGTGGGCTCATCCTGTGAGGCCCACACTGTTGGGATGGTGGGGTGACAGTGTTCTTCAACAAGAAGTATTGGAGACAGTTTCAGACAATCAGACACAAGCTCTTAAAGGGCAGGCAAAGCAGCATAGCTAGGTCAGGGCAGCAACACTGATTCTGTAGGATAAAGCAATACTGGTGCCTCTATGCTTCTCCAAACAGCTTGGAGGTCAGGTAGCCTTCCAGATGGTCTTAGGGGTCTGGGCCACACCCGGGAGGTGTTTACCTAGTTGACAATTACAAGGCCCCTCAACAGGAAGTGGGGATGGGGGAAATGTGTCTGGGGCCCCTGCTGCTTGCCAGCAGTCAGGTTGTATGTGTGTGTGTAGGGGGCGTGTCTCAGTGTGCTGAGCCCTCAACCAGGGTTTTTCCCCAGGGGCATGGTGTGCCATGCTCTCTTGACCTGCATATGCTAGACAGGCGGTCTTCCAGCCAGGCATAGGATCACCTACACATAAAGCTCTTCCTGGTTGTGTACCCTAAAAGAAGACCACGTCTGGGTTAGGGCAGGAGGATGTGGTGAAAATCCTCAGGTCAGTTTGCAGCATCTCAGAGTCACAGGAACTCCTGTCCTGTTTCCTGGGTAGAACTCCAGAGCATGAAAGGGCGGCTTGGTAAATTCAGCCTGGGCAGAAGGTGTGGGGCAGTGGAACACTGGCAGTGCTCTGCATGGGACATCACAGCAAGCCAGGAAGTTGATGGAAGTGGGCAGTTCTGCAGCCAGGATGAGCCAGGACTTGGCAGCCTCTGCAAAACCGACAGTGGTGTGTGGGGTGGAGGGGTGGGAAGAGAGAATGAATCCACAGAGGCTTGAGAAGATGGAACAGCAAGAATCCCTTCCCTCCGTCTCCACACTGCTGGATGCTCCCGGGACTTAGACACAAGTATGTGGGAAAACGGGGTTGAGCGTTTTCATTTTGGCCACAATTTGGCTTCTGTCATCTGGTGTCATGAGAGACCAGAATAGAGATTAAGGAGCATTAAGGAAAAATAAAGTCATATTTCTTTCAGCCATGATTCTTGGGTGCAGGGTTTGTTCCCACAACAATAAACTGCTTTGGGGTTCTCAGAAAGAAGCCTGTTTGGGTGTCTCTGGCTGATACCAGTGGTTTGTCCGCCAGGTTGCTGCTCAGTCCTCTGGAGGAGCTTTCAAAAGCGCATGTGCTTGGGCCCCGCTTGGCACTTGGAGAATCTGGGCAGAGCTGGTCTGTGCTTTCCATCAGAAAGACCAGTGTAACCCTGTACATCTAACAAATTCCAGTGAGGAAACTCAGATCTCCGTGATGTTTACTGAACAAAAGAATTTATTTCCCGTACATTTCTGGTGCATTCTGTAAGTTTATGTCAATTGATTTTCCTCTGGCTATAAAGAGGACGTCATGAAGTTATGGGTGAGGGCGGCAGGTGGCTGGTGTGGTGGTGAGGACGCCCACAGCCTGTGTCAGAGCCCTTGGTTTCCATTCCCAGCTCACACCTACCCCCACCCTGCAGGCTCTGGGCAGGGGTGAATCAGTGGATGCAAGCACTCTCTCTCTCTCTGCCTCTCAAAACAGAAAGAGAAAAGACCTGGTCAGTGGGAATCTTAGCTGAATTTACTGTGTGCTCCTGAGAGGATTTCTTCTTTTTTCCCAGTTTCTTTTCATCAGTGACACGAGTACTCAGGACTCCTCGGAGATCTCAGAAGAGACACACAGCAATGCTGCTCAGGTGAAGTGTCCGGGTTATCGCTTTTTAAATTTAATTTAATGCAGTTTTTTTTAAAAAAGATTTATTTGAAAGAGTTACAGAGAGAGGTAGAGACAGAGACAGAGACAGAGACAGAGAGGTCTTCCATCCAATCGTTCACTCCCCAGATGGCCGCAACGGCCGGAGCTGAGCCGATCTGAAGCCAGGAGCCAGGTGCTTCTTCTGGGTCTCCCACACAGGTGCAGGACCCAAGGACTTCATCTTCTACTGCTATCCCAGGCCATAGCAGAGAGCTGGCTTGGAAGTGCAGCAGGTGGGACTAGAACTAGCGCCCATATGGAATGCTGGCGCTTCAGGCCAGGGCTTTAACCCGCTGCGCCACAGCGCCAGCCCCTGTGGTTATTGTTTAACAGAGAGCGTGTTCGTTGCCATTTAGAAATGCATCCTTTAAGTTTGTGCTATATTTTATATGTGAATCCGTTAAAAATCAATGATAATAATCCTATTTTTTAAAAAGTTTTCTATAGGAGAAGGGAAAGGATGGGTGGAGGAGACGGAAATTGGACTTTATAGAGGGCACATTTCTGTGCTTTTTCAGAACACTGCCGGTGTTGTCCCTGATCACCAAGCAGTTCACTCAAAAATGAAAATAACCATTGCTGAACTCTGAAAGAAGCATGAAACAGTGACCCTAATTGTGTTCCGTTTAGCTGGAGGGACTTTTAAAGCACAGTTTAATTGTAGTGGGTGGGGCAGTGCTGTGGCGGAGCAGGTAAAGCTGCTGCCTGCAGTGCGGACATCCCATGTGGTCGCCATGAGTCCTGGCTGCTCCATTTCTGATCCAACTCTCTGCTATGGCCTGGGAAAGCGGTAGAGGATGACCTAAGTCCTTGGGCCCCTGCACCCATGTTTGAGACCCAGAGGAGGCTCCTGGCTCCTGGCTCTAGTTTGGCCCAGCTCCAGCTGTTGTGGCCATCTAGGGGGTGAACCAGCAGATGGAAGACCTCTCTCTCTGCCTCTGCTTTTCTTTTTTTAAAAAGATTCATTTATTTATTTGAAAGTCAGAGTTACGCAGAGAGAGGAGAGGCAGAGAGAGAGAGAGAGAGAGAGAGAGAGAGAGATCTTCGATCCGATGGTTCACTCCCCAGTTGGCTACAACGGCCGGAGCTGGGCCAGTCTGAAGCCAGGAGCCAGAAGCTTCTTCCAGGTCTCCCACGTGGGTGCAGGGGCCCAAGGACTTAGGCCATCCTCTACTGCTTTCTCAGGCCACAGCAGAGAGCTGGATTGGAAGTGGAACTGCTGGGTCTCGAACTGGTGTCCATATGGGATGCTGGCAGTTTAGGCTAGGGCGTTAACCCGCTGCACCACAGTGCCAGCCCCAATAAATAAATCTTAAAAGATTAATTGTAGTGGGACAGATTCCTTTGGGGAGGGTGAATTTTTAAAAAAAAATTAAAAAATCTTATTTTAATTATTGGGAGTGGGAGGCAGTGAGTGGGAGAGTGTAAAAAAATTGAGAATATGTCTTTAGTCTCCAAATGCCCCAACAGCTGGGGCTGTGCCAGACTGAAGCCAGCAGTCTGGAGCCATATCTGGGTCTCTCACGTGGGTGTCAGGGACCCAGTAGCTGCTGCCTCCCAAGATGTGCATTAACAGGAACCTGGAATTAGAAGCGGAGCCAGGACTTGATCCCAAGCTCTCTGATTTGGGATGGAGGCATCCCAAGTTGTGTCTTTAGTTGTGTCTTTTTTTTTTTTTTAAAGATTTGTTTATTTATTTGAAAGGCAGAGTTACAGAGAGAGGTAGAGACAGAGAGGGATCTTCCATCTACTGGGTCACTCCCCAAGTGGCGTCAAGGCCAGAGCTAGGCTGGGCTGAAGCTAGGAGCCAGGAGCTTCTTCCAGGTCTCCCACATGGGTGGCAGGGGTTCAAGCACTTGGGCCGTCTTCTGCTGCTTTTCCCAGGCCATTATCAAGGAGCTGGATCAGAAGTGGAGCAGCCGGGACACAAACCAGCACCCTTATGAGATGCTGGTGTTGCAGGCAGTGGCTTTACTTACTGTACCAAAACACTGCCACCCCAAAAATTGTGTCTTAGCTACTGTGCCACATAGCTGCCCATATAGTAGGATATGTTCTGTGGACAAAAACTAAAAAAAATTTTCCAGGAAAAAAATCATTTAAAATAATAATAATATTATTTCATGCATACACACAAACACATTAAAATTAGGCAATAAATAATGTTAGTAGACACCAGGATTTTCAGTATAAGAGAGAGAGATGTAAAAATAAAAGGGCTAAAGAAAACATTTTGTACTTTAAATTTTAATTGGAAATATCTACTTGAACTTGTGATCTGTCTTCTTTTAACTTTCACACCTTCCCCCGACCCTCGACATGATTTGGTATTTCCTATATCTCTATACCTCAGAGGGCTTGAAAACAATGACTAGGTATGACCATCCATAGCAATAAGACTACTATTCAGTTTGTAGTCTGCAAATACCATTTCCCACAAAAGAAGTACATGCCAGCATAATTCATTGTGTGGACCTTGTTTTGATTCTTATTTTGGACTTCACAACTATCAAGAAACATTTATGAAATGATGGGGTAATTTGAAGCCTAATGAAATGAAGGAGTTAGGATAATTGCATTTTGGCTACATTTTTAAAAAGATACCTTAGATTTTTTAAGGTATTGGAAGTATTCACGGATTACAAATCTTGAATGTACTTCAAAATAATCCAGTAGGAATTGAGAAGCATTGGGCAAGGGCACAGAAGAAAAAAGATGGGGGTGTGTGTTGTTGGTTGTTAAATTGGATAATTGTGACGTGGAGGTTCTCTGTACTTTAGTGTATGGGTTTTTTTTTTTTTTAGATTATTTATTTATTTATTTGAAAGAGAGGTAGAGACAGAGAGGGATGTCTTCCATCCACTGGTTTATTCCCTAAATGGCCACAACAGCCAGAGCCAGGAGCTTCTTCTGGATCTCCCACATATGTACAGGGGCCCAGTATTTGGGCCATCTTTTGTTGCTTTCCCAGGTGGATTGGCAGGGAGCTGGATCAGAAGTGGAGCAGCCAGGACTGGAACTGGCACTGATACGGGAGCCGGTGCTGCAGGCCTGGGCTTTAACCTGCTGCACCACAGCAACACCCCCCTTTAGTTTATGTTTGGAAATTTCCATCAAAAATCTCTTTAGTAGGAAGAAGAAAAAGAAGAGGACAAGAAACAGAAGGTGGGGGTGGGAAGTAGTGTTCCATAAATTTCCCAGGTTGAAAGAATCTCGAGTTGTACACAGAGAAAGGAGCCCAGGCAAGTCCAAGGGGCACAGGCACTTCCCTCTGCCCCAGAGGTCGCCGTGCCCAGTGGGCAAGGAAACAATGACTGGTGACCTGGGCAGTGATTTGGAAAACTTGGCAGTGAATTGAATAATCTGTCAGAGGCATCTGGCCGTGCTGGTGAGCAGAACGGCAGCTGTGAGCCTGGCACAAGGGAACAAGGCTGGGGAACCAGCCATAGGCTCTGACCCTCTTCTGTACAGCCATGGCTTTTAAAGGGAGTACAGCCCAGGTTTCATGGTCAGTCGGTCCTGCTCAGAAGGCTCAGCTGGTAGCAGCTGAGTCAGGCTCTGGAGGCCCTTGTGTCATGTTCAGTTTGAAATATTTTATAACACTAAAAATTCAAAATTAACATTGAAAATCGGAGCAGAGTTAAACTTTGCTGTTTAGAGATGCATGATGAGGTGGTGATTTTAAAGAAAGTCAAGGTCATGACAGCTTGACAGGAGGAGAGTGGCCATCTTTAGGTGGGAGGTGATGGCTGGCATCAGACTGGGCTTCTGAGTGCTAACACGAGTGGTGGATCTGTCACTTAAGGTTCCCACCTGCTGTCACTTAAGAAGTCTGCTTTGAAGAGGAGTGTGGGATTTATTCTAAAGTTCACTAAGCTGCAAATTTAAGTTCCATTGCACATCTTTATAAATGTGCTGCATTTCACAATATACATGTAAATACAATATGCTTTACTTGTAGAAAATTAGGAAACTAGAAACAAGTACAAAATAGTACAAAGTGCAGAATAGAAAACAGTCCCCCGTGATTGTCCCACCTGAAAGCAACCACTGTTGAGTTTAGGAAGGAGTTGAACTTGATGGTTAGGAAGATAGACTCTGGAGTTCAACAGACCCAGTCAAGATTCAGATCCTGGGCCGGCGCCGTGGCTCAATAGGCTAATCCTCTACCATGCGGCGCCGGCACACCGGGTTCTAGTCCCGGTTGGGGCGCCGGATTCTGTCCCGGTTGCCCCTCTTCCAGGCCAGCTCTCTGCTATGGCCAGGGAGTGCAGTGGAGGATGGCCCAGGTGCTTGGGCCCTGCACCCCATGGGAGACCAGGAAAAGCACCTGGATCCTGGCTCCTGCCATTGGATCAGCGCGGTGCGCCGGCTGCAGCGGCGGCCATTGGAGGGTGATCCAACGGCAAAGGAAGACCTTTCTCTCTCTGTCTCTCTCTCACTGTCCACTCTGCCTGTCAAAAAAAAAAAAAAAAAAAAAAAAGATTCAGATCCTGGCATCATGGAAAAGTGGGTAAGTTGTTACAGCCTGCATCTCCAAGGTAGGCATATAGTAACAGTACTTGTATTAAAGGGTTGTCATAGGGATAAGACAAACACCCAGACTGTAATAAATTTTTAATCAGCATTGCCATTTTTAGCTCATTCCAATCTTTTAAAAACCACATATGTATAAATACATGTTCTATCTAATTATGTATTGTATATGTATATATAATCTATTTTTATGAAATCTTGACTATGGTTGTTACCACTTATGACTTAAAACCAATTATCCCTTATTGAACTTCTCTGGCACAGTTCTGTACAACGAAGCCTGAATAACCTGGGACAACATCCAAGACTGTACCCTACATGACTCTTGTTCTCCACAGATTTGTTATCTGCTTGTGGCTTTGCATTGTTTGATGTCCTTTCCCCTTCCTGCTGAGTGAAAATATTTTTAAAACCTCTTTATTCAGTTATGATTGACATACAACAGCTGCACATATTGGGTGTATGCAGCTTGATGAGTTTGGAGAGAAGTATGTTTCAGTGAAACCATCACCACAATCCATGCCAAAAAACCTAACCATCACCTCCCAAAGTTCCTCCAGCACTATTTTATTATTATTATTATTAAAGATATTTTTTATTTATTTGAAAGGCAGAGTTACAGAGAGGCAGAGGCAGAGGCAGAGGCAGAGAGAGAGAGAGAGAGAGATCTTCCAGCCACTGGTTCACTCCCCGAAAGTCTGCAACAGCCAGAGCTGAGGCGATCTGAAGCCAGGAGTCAGGAGCTTCTTCCTGGTTGCCCACAAGCGTGCAGGGGCCCAAAGACTTGGACTGTCTTCTGCTTTCCCAGGTCATAGCAGAGAGCTGGATTGGAAGTGGAGTGGCCAGGACTAAAACTGGTACCCATATGGGATGCCGGCACTGCAGGTGGCGGCTTTACCCGCTATGCCACAGTGTTGGCCCCTCTGCTTCAGCTTCTAACCTTGCAGTGGGAATAGGCAGCATTTGTCTTCCTGCACTGGACTTACTGCCCTTAGCATAAGGTCCTTTAGTCTCATCCATATGGTTGCAAGTGACAGAAGTCCATTATTTTAAATGGCTGAATGATATTCTATCATGTATATAAGCCACAGTTTCTTTATCTATTCATCCATCCATTACCTAGGTTGATTCCACATCTTGGCTGTTGAGATTAGCACTGCCACAAACATGTGACTGCAAATGTCTCTTTGACATATTGATTTCATTTCCATAGGAAATAAACCCAGTAGTGTGATTGCTGATCACATGGTGGTTCTGTTTATAGTTTTGTTTTTTTTTTTTTTTCCAGGAACTGCCATACTGTTTTCCATGATAGCTGTATCAGTTTACATTCCCACCAAGAGTATGAGAGGTTACCTGTCTGTGCATCTTCCCCCGTATTCTGTATTCGTTACTTTTTAATCCTTTTTATAACAGCTGTTTTGACTGGGGTATGATGATACCCCCTTGTGGTTTGTATTTGCATTTCTCTGATGATGAGTCATGTTGAACATTTAAAAAGCAGGGTCTGGCGCCATGGTTCACTTGGTTAATCCTCTGCCTGCTGCGCCAGCATCCCATATGGGCACTGGGTTCTAGTCCTGGTTGCTCCTCTTCCAGTCCAGCTCTCTGCTGTGGCCCGGGAGGGCAGTGGAGGATGGCCCAAGTGCTTGGGCACCTGCACCCACATGGGAGATCAGGAGGAAGCACCTGGCTCCTGGCTTCAGATCGACGCAGCACTGGCCATGGCGGCTATTTGGGGGGTGAACCAACGAAGACCTGTCTCTCTCTCTCTCTCTCACTTTCTATAACTCTACCTGTCAAATAATTAAAAAAAAAACATATTTATTGGCCACTTGTGTATCCTATTCTGAAAAATATCTATTCAGGCCACTAATCCATTTTGAAATTGGACTGGCTTTCTGCTATTGGGTGGTTTGAATACCTTATATAACCATATTCTGGAAATTCCTCCCTTGTCAGATGAATGGTTTGTAACGATTTTCTCCCATTCTGTAGGTTGTCTCTTCACTCTGTTGATTGCTTGCTGTGTAGAGCTTTTTTTTTTTTTTTTTGGTTTGATGTAATTCGATTTGCCAATTTTTGCTTTTGTTGCCTGTGCTTTTGAGAGATTATATAAAAAAAAAATCTTTGCCTAGATCCATGGCTTAATGTGTTTATCTCTGTGTGTGTGTGTGGGTTTAGTGGGTTCATAATTTCAGGTCGTATGTGTAAGTCTTAGATCCATCTTGAATTGTTTCTTTTTATATGGTTAGAGACAGAGGTCAGTTTCTTTCTTCATAATATAGAAAGACAGTTTTCCTAGCTCCATTTATTGAAAAGACTTGGCTTTTTCTGGTACATGTTCTTACTGCCATTGTTGAAAATTCATTGATGATGTGTACACAGATTTGTTTCTGGATTTTCTATTCTGTTTCATTGGTCTGTGTGTCTGTTGTTATGCCACTACCATGCTGTTTTGGTTATTGTAGCCTTGTAATATCTTTTCAAACCAGGAAGTGTGATACCTCCATTCCCCCCACCCCAAATTTCTGTGGCTGTTTAGTATCTTTTGTGGTTTTATATGAAGTTTAGGATTTTTTTTTATATTTCTGTAAACACTGTGACTGGGATTTTGATAGTAATTGCTTGAGTCTGTGTGTTGCTTTGGGTATTCTGGACATTTTAACAATATTAATTCTTATAATCCATGAATATTGGATCTGTTTCCATTTATTTTTGTGTGCTTTAATTTATTTCAGCAGTATTTTATAGTTTTCTGTGTACAAACCTCTTACCTCCTTAGTTAAGCTTATTTGCAAGTATTTTATACTTTCTGAAGCTATTGTAAATTGAATTCTTTTCTTTTTAAAAAAGATTTATTTATTTGAAAGGCAAAGTAACAGGGAGTGGGAAACACACACACACACACACACACACACAGGGAAATACATTCCATCTGCTTGTTCACTCCCCAAATTACTGCAACAGCTGGGTCTGGGCTAGTTTAAATCGAGGAGCCAAGGACTCCATCCATGTCACCCAAGTGAATGGTGGGAACCCAGGTATTTAGGTCAATCGCTGCTTCCTTGCCAGGTACATTAGCAGGAGGCTGGATCAGTAGTGGAGGAGCCAGGACTCCAGCTGGCACTCTCACATGGAGCGTGGGCATCCCAGGCAGTGGCTCAGTCCCCTGTGCCACAACGCTTACTCCTGGATTTGTTTTCTTAATTTCTTTTTTTGGAGAATCCATTGTTAGTACCTAAAAACATAACTGATTTTTGTATATTGATTTTTTTCTTTTTTTTCGACAGGCAGAGTGGACAGTGAGAGAGAGAGACAGAGAGAAAGGTCTTCCTTTTGCCGTTGGTTCACCCTCCAATGGCCGCCGCGGCTGGCACACTGCGCTGATCTGAAGCCAGGAGCCAGGTGCTTCTTCTGGTCTCCCATGGGGTGCAGGGCCCAAGCACTTGGGCCATCCTCCACTGCACTCCTGGGCCACAGCAGAGAGCTGGCCTGGAAGAGGGGCAACCGGGACAGAATCCGGCGCCCTGACCGGGACTAGAACCCGGTGTGCTGGCGCCGCAGGTGGAGGATCAGCCTAGTGAGCCATGGCACCGGCCTATATTGATTTTGTCTTCTGCAACTTTACTGTTTATTTTTCTAACAATGTTTTTGTGGAATATTTAGGATTTCATACTTGTCAAATCACATAATCTGAAAACAGAGATAAGTTTACTTCTTACTTCTGACTTTGGTATCTTATTTCTTTTTGATGCCTAAGTTATTCTGTATGAGTTGTTCAGCACCATGTTGAACCTAACTGGAAAGGTGGGCATCCTTGCTCTGTTCCAGACTTTAGAGGCAAAGCTTCCAGTCTTTTACTATTGAGTAGGATTTTCATAGATGGACTTCATTGTGTCATGATAATTCCATTCTATATCTAATTTGTTGAGTATTTTTCTTTATCATGAAAAGGAATTGATGGTATTCATAAACTTTTCCCATATCTGTTGCGATGGCCACATGGTTCGGTTTGGATGTTAGTTTGCATGTTCCCCAAAGGCCCATGTGTTAGAGGCTTGGCCCTTAAAGTCTTAATGGTTAATGGATTAAAGTTATTAGTTGATGGATTAAGTAGAGGCTTGATACAATTACAGTGTCATGGAGATAGGCTTACTTGGGGATCAGTAGGTCATTGGGTGCCTATCCTAGGAGGGAAGTTCTTGCAAGAGAATTGGTTATTAAAGCTGCCCAGGCTCTCTCTCTCTGATTTATGGCTAATTTTGTGATCCTTGTTTCACATGCATTCTGTCATTTACTGCCCTAATCAGATACCAGACCAATGGGACCATGTGCTGTCAGACTATGGACCTCCAAAACTGTGAGCTGAAATAAACCTTCTTGTCTTCATAAGTAGCCTATACCAGGAATTTAGTTGTAGTGATGGAAACCTAATACACCAGGTAGTTTTCATCCTTCATTGTGTTAATGTGTTACATCACATTGATTGGTTTATATGTGTTGAATTGTCCTTGTGTCCCAGGGTTAAATCATACTTATTCATAGTATATGATTCCTTTAATGTACTGTTGAATTTGGCTTGTTGCTATTATATTAAAAACTTTTTTCATCTAAGTTCATGAGAGATGTTGGCCTATAGTTTTCTTCTCTTGCAACATTTTCATCTATCTTGTGTATCAAGGTGATGCTGGCCTCATAAAAATGGTTTGGAAGTGTTCCCTTGGTGATTGAAATTCTACTCACTGTTTGTGAGCTATCCTAAAAATTAAAATCCTCCCTGAAATCATCCTTGGTTCTTCCATTTGGGGGCAGGAATAGTAATCCTCTACCTGGGGATTTCTGTGTTATAGAAGCCTTTGGTGGAGAAACCAATACTACCTCCTGCCACCAAGGCACAGGTGGGATCTTAGTCAATGTTTACCAATAAGGATGATGAATGAGTCCAAGACTTACTTCCTGCTGATTTGAAAGCCACTGGTAATGAGTTTCAGGTCAGGGCTCAGGCTGGAAATAACTTACTTAGATGCTAGGATCAGTACAGAATTTTAAGCAGTTCGAGCTAGTAGGAATTCTTAGCATCATCTAAAAACTAAAAACAAAAATCTCTGCAGATTAAACATGCAAGGGTTTATTTTCTGATGTAGTGCAAATCCAGAGGTGCTTGGTCTCTTAACTTTCTGCTTTGCTCTCTCCAGTGCACAACCACCCTCTAGTCTCCTCATGGCCCAAAATGATTGCAGGTGCACCATTAGATACACAGGTCATAAAGGGAGAAAAAAGGAGGGACATGTCTTCCTGTTCAAAGAGTCATTCCAAATGACACTTCTGGTTATGAATTGCTGGCCACCACATAGAAACCTGCCCATGCCAGTATTTAAGGAGATCTGGGAAATATTGCCGCCCAAATTCAGTTGGCTTTCTGTTATAAAGGGAAAAAGTAGGAATGATTAGCCTAAGAAGCAGCAGCTTGGAACTGGCATTGTGGTATAGTCCATTAAGCCATCGCTTTTGTTATCAGCACCCTTAAGTCCTAGCTACTCTGCTTCTAATCCAGCTCCCTACTAATGTATCTGAGAAGGCAACAGATAACGATACAAGTGCTGAGGACCCTGCCACACCTGTGGGAGACCTGGATGGAGCTCCTGGCTCCTGGATTCAGCTGGCCCAGCCTTGACTGTGTGGCCAGTTGGGAAGTGAACCAGCAGATGAAAGATCTCATTCTCTCCCTCTCTCTCCCCCCCTTCCTTCATTCCCTCCCTCCCTCTCTTTGTGTCACTTTGCCTTTCAGATAGATAGGTGGATAGATAGATAAATAGTTAAATAAATTTGAAAAAAGAACAAGCAGCTCCTTCCATAGCTGGAGGCTTCCGCCAACAAGCAGTGCTGTCCGTGTGGCTCTCACTTATAAGGAGAGGTGGCACAGAACAGACATTTCCAGGGGTGAGATGGGGAGCATCAGCATCACAGCTGCATAGAACACACGGTGGCGCCCTGGAAGGTCGCTGGTGCTGCGCGGCAGTGGTTCCTGTGGGTCCTGACATCTGGCTCTGGGAGGCCCTTCTTTGCACCCACCCTTGAAGAAGGCCTTCCCAATCCCCACCTCCGCAGTGGGGCAGACCTGATGTTCAGAAACCCTTAGGACTTTTTCAGCCCCTTGTTCTTTGACTTTCCCCACACGGTCCTGTTTTATTCTCACCAAAGCACCATTTAGCAGCAATAGGTGGTGCTTAATGATCTCACTGTGAGCCGTGCAAGTGCTGAGCACTCTTATGTGCATCCGCTTAGTTTATTTTCACGATACCCTGAGAGGGTAGAACTGCTGGGAGCCCACTTTCCAGATGAAGAGACGGAGGCTTAGAGAGGCTCTGGGTCACACAGGATGTAGCTGGGATTTGAACCCAGTTCTGTTTGATTCTAAGTCCCTGACTCCTGAACCAGACCGCCAGAATGGTTCCTGTTGCCAGTATCAGTGCCAATACCAGTTGCCCCTCAGAGGGTGTAAGTGACTTGTGGGAGGTGGTAAGCCAAGTGGGTAGCTTCGCGGACATCAGAGCCCAGGCTCCCAGTCTTCTCCATACTGAGCTGTCTGACTCTGTTGCCCAGGACTTCTGAACACAGTTGCCACGGCAACTGCACAGCCCGTGTTACCCTTAGAGCCCTGCCCCTCCACTCTGCCCAGAGGCATCCAGGCTCATGAAGACCAAAGCAGGATGTGCACGGTGTCTGGAGGGTGCAGACCTGGTGGGAAGGAGTGAAGAGCATCTTTTGATTTGTGAGCTGAACCGCTTTGATCTGAACATCAGTAGGTGTAAATTAGTTAGACCCAGGGATGTCTTTCGCTGCCATGCCCTGCTGCAGTACCTCTCGAACTTGTCACTGTCTCCCACACTGTGACTCCCCCAAGATGGCCCCTGTAGGTAGTGCCTGAGCAGGAGCAGCCCTCAGATGGAGCTATCGTTCTGCCACCACCAAACCAACAGTTTTTTTTTCCCTTTTTGTTACTGGTTCCAGCGCATGGTGTGATTTCAGTATCTCTTCCGTACAGCTCAGCAGGGGCATCTGTCCAAGAGTCTTAGCTGCAGGAGAAAGGCCTGAATTTAATAGATCTTTACAGCAAATACCAACTGTACCCTATCAAAGCTTCCCGGATACCCTACAGGGAGCACCATGGGGTTCTTTCAAGACTCCTCAGCCCTGTTCAAGGACTGAGCACTGACTGCAGTCAGCCATGCCTTTGGGCTGCATGAACTGCTGGGATGGATGCAGTTCTGGGACTTGTGATCTCTCGTCCCAGTCACTCTGAGCGTAAGTAAGAAGGTGTGCAGTACGGGAGGCATTCAGCGGCCACCTGACCAGTGTTGGGAGCATCAGGGATCACCAGACCCAAAGCTGGCAGGGAATCTTGTGCTCATCCTGTCCACTTTTAGATCTCCAGGCTGAACCAAAGCAAAGCCAGACCCACTGGGAGTATCTTCCAGCTGTAAACAGTTCAGTAGAGGGTCTTGTGTCCTGCCTGGGACATCCTAGGTACTCAGCGACTGAATCTTGGCAGTTTTGGGGAATGCTTTATAGATTATTGTCTTATAGCATTTTATAGATTATTCATCAATTAGAATTTGTATGATGTTTTTCTCATGATGATGCTTAGCCTGTGGGTTTTGGAGAGGAGGACCTCAGAGGTGCGTGCTCTTCTTAAAACCTATGGGTTGGCCGGCGCCGCGGCTCACTAGGCTAATCCTCCACCTTGCGGCGCTGGCACACCGGGTTCTAGTCCCAGTCGGGGCGCTGGATTCTGTCCTGGTTGCCCCTCTTCCAGGCCAGCTCTCTGCTGTGGCCAGGGAGTGCAGTGGAGGATGGCCCAAGTGCTTGGGCCCTGCGCCCCATGGGAGACCAGGATAAGTACCTGGCTCCTGCCATCGGATCAGCGCGGTGCGCCGGTCGTAGCGTGCCGACCGCGGTGGCCATTGGAGGGTGAACCAACGGCAAAGGAAGACCTTTCTGTCTCTCTCTCTCACTGTCCACTCTGCCTGTCAAAAAAAAAAAAAAAACCCTATGGGTACAGACTATGCACGTGACTTACCATGCTGGTGTTGACACTGAGCATCTGGCTAAGGCCGTGTGCTTTGGGTTTCTACTGTAAACTGACTCTCTTGCCCCTTTTTATTTTGTACTCTTTGGAAGGAAGTCATTATGTACAGTGTGTCCTTAATGAATGGGATGCTTTGCTTCCTTGAAGGTGGAGTATCCACGTAAAGTATTTGAAATTCTGCATTTAGCTGGGATTCTCCATGTATGCATTCAATCACTTACATCAGTATGGACTCACAGAATTTTGTTTTATAGGCTGGGTTCAAATCCAAGACTTTATTTGCCTTGTTGCTCAAAGTGTTCCATCTTTGCCCAGCGAGAGCGCCTTCATTTGACTCCTGTGTCCTTTTGATTCACCCCGATCACTCTGCATGTGGCTCTGTATTCAGCACTGCCTTCCATTCCGACAGTACAATGTGCATCAGGCTGGTTCTGCGAATGTTCTGCCCTACGCCTAGAATCAGCTGTTTCTCCAATGAACACTGGTTCCTTTTATTGGAAAATGGCATTAGGAACTAAGGAATGGGAACCAGGTGTGCTGGTTGGTACTGGGCTGTTGTTGATTCTAGTCTAGGGGTCCATTTTGGTCATATTAAGTTCAGGCCTCTAAGTGGCATGCAGGTAGATACATAGACACAAATGCAAATTTTATGTGCAGGGCTGGAGCTCAAGAAGGGGCCTGGCTGGGCTGGAGACACTTTTGGAGGTTCATCCTAGTGGAAATGGTGTAAGTTCTAGGCCTGAAAGATACTTCCTAGTAGCTGGATAACAATTAGCAATTGAGAGATGAAGAGTGAGTTGGTGAGATAGGCAGAATGGATCCCAAAGGAATGGGAGGATGTGTTTTCAAGGAGAGTGACCAGCTGGTTAAAGTGAAGTGGGCACTGAGAATTGAGCAGTGGGTTCACTCTCCTGGTGGGGGGGGTCATCACAGTCCTAACCAGGGATGTGTTAGAGACTCGTGGTGGAGACAAAAACCTGATGGCTTCAAACAAGAGTGAGAAGAGGATCTGGAGATGTTAAGTTGGTGTGTGTGTGTGTGTGTGTGTACATATATATATATTTGAGAAATTTTGTTCAAAAAGGGAGCAAGAAAATGAAGTAGGATCTGAAAAGGGGAATGTGCCAGGAGAGAGATTTTTAATATATCCCCCTTTTATTTGAAAAAAAAAGAGGGGAGGGAAGAGGGAAGATATTACAGTATGCTTTATACTTATGAGAACAGTCCAGTGGTGGAAAAAAGTGGACAATTCTGTTAGAGATGTCTTTTTAAAAAGATGTGTTTGATTTGGGAGGTAGAATTACAGACAGAGAGAACGGTCCCCACAGTTACTGTCTCCTCTTCTATTTGCCCTTACTCTGCTTTATGCACATCATCCCATCAGGTAGCCCCAGAAGCTCTACACAGTGAGCATCATCCCTGCTTTAAGTACTGGGAAGCTGGGACCCCGAGAGGTAAAGCAGCTTAGCCAAGGCCAAACAAGTAGTGAGTGGCAGAGCCAAGATTCCAACCTCGATCCTTCTGACATCCGAGTCTGTGGGCTCAGTGTGCTCTTTTAAAACAGTCTTTGGTGAACTCTCCCTCTCTTCTTGGCTGCATGTATCCTTATCTCTTCAGCACAAAGAGTCTTGGGAGCCAGGAGTGTTGTGTGGGATGAAAATTGTTTCTGTGGTTGGGCTTTAGGGCCCTCATTCTTCTCCAGAGGCACACTAAGAAAGCTGTAGTTTCTGGCCCCTGTGTGGTGCTCCCCATGTTCCCCGTCTCCAGTGAGGGACCCGTGATCTTTGCTTCCATCGGCTCCTCCCTCTGTGTCTGTTAATCCATCCCAGAAATATGTGGGGATACAGTAGAAATAGCACTTAATACGTGCTGGATGCTGGGGATACAGTAGAAGATAAAAGAGGTACACTACGTGTCTGCCTTTATGAAATTCCCAGTCTCTGCTTTGAGTACCTGTGGACAGAGGTGGCCAGTTCCATGGGGGGGAGCCAGGTGGCCTTTTACTGACCTCTGTTCCCAGGCAGTTGATATAAGGAAGGCAAAAGGGTTGAGTGTAACACAATAAGGTTAAGTGGAGACTGGTTAACTGTACAATGCATGGCCCACTAAAAGGGACAATCGCTTCTCAGATTGAGCTGAATGTGGGCCTGAACCCCAGTACTGTCAGATATTTGTATTCTCTCAAAAGAAGGTGGAAATGAACACTTTGATAGGGAAGATCCCAGTTGAAGATTTGGGCAATTCATTCTAATAAATCTTCTCCCACCCACCTCTCTAAAATCCTCCCTCATCTAAGAACCTCATTTACTTTATGGGCTGTTTGTTTGCAACATTTGCTTTACAGCAATCCATTGGATGAGTTAAGCATGGAAATCCCCACTTAGTGTATTATTTCATCCTTTATTCTTTTAAAAAAACTTAAGATTGAAACCTGAGTCCTACACATATCACCCCTTAAAAACGATTGCTCTGGAGTATGCCTTCTGGCTAGTAAGATTACTCACATGTAGCTAGAGAATGCTTGCATAAATGCACATTTTGTTGTGTGGAGGCTACTTCAGTTTCTGAAGCCACCTTGTTTAAGGAAAAAGGGTGACAGAATTTGTGTTATAGGAGAAGAGTCCACTTGGACATGAACAGTCAGAGCAGAGGGGAAGGACACATAACTCGGAAACTTAGAATTGGGACACAGGCAGTCTTTCATGTCTAGGTCACTGAGTTCTCTCCAGCCCAAGGCTAAACTGTCTAAAATGTGTAGGCATCAACAGCTGCCCGGTGGACCGTGTGCAGGGGGCTCCGGATCTCAGTTTGCTATTGCAGTCGAGTTTTCCACACGACTTTGTGGCTATGCTTAGGTTGCAGGCTTCATAACAGCTCTGTGGATACTTTTGGCATTTTCCCTTTTTAAGTGGGTGTAGAAACAGAGGCAGAGGGAGGAAGGGGATGCTATGTTTATTTTTTATGGTGAAAAAACATATATTTAGAATTAGCCAGCTGGGCTCAGTATAGATGATCCCAATTTTGTTGGTGACATCCAAAGCATCACAATCAGGAGCCGGTCGAGCATATGCCCACTTCTGTCCGACAGGCCTGCCCCGGATGTTGACTTTGGCCACATCAGCATCATCACAGCCCGCTTGACCTGCTGGTTGCCCTCTGTATCCTCAGTGTGTGGTGTTGTCCTCTGTTTTTCAAAGCAGACTCAGTGGTCAGGGGAACTTGGTGGTCATAGTGGTCAAGCTTGTTTCTCCTGGAGGTGCTCTTCCCAGAATATCTGGGCTGCCACTGGAGGTGGAGTGTCTAGAGCCACAGAACGTGAGTGATGTATAGATCTTCGTTTAGCAGCCGTGGATGCTTTTCTGTACTGTTTTCTTGGCCTTCAAGGCCTTTGCTTTGGCATCAACTTTGAAAAGCACAGGAGCTTCTTCCTTTGCCTTCAGTGCCACCTTGGTGAAAACAGATGCTCTGTTTAGAGTGTCCAACAAGAGGCCAAGATTCCAATCTTCATCCTAAGTTGAAGTTCTTTGTCTACAGTGTGTAATATGATGGTTATATCAAGTGTTCCTGTGTTGCCATATGATTCTGACCATATCTTTGTGTCACCTGCACCCCTATTAATATAATTTTAAAAGTTGACCTACCTTTTTACTTTATAAGGAAGATTTATCTCATTTCCACTACTCAAAAACCAATGTTACTTGCCATAAATAGAATGTAATATAATAAGGTATAATATTAAGTTATAAAATTACCATAGTCTTTTCAATGTTTACCCATGTATGAGTTACATTTATCTTGCTGATGTTAGTGGAATACATTAGGCCTAAATACTTTTTTAAAAAGATTTATTTTATTTATTTGAATGAGTTACACAGAGAGAGAGAGCCAGAGACAGAGAGAGGTCTTCCGTCTGCTGGTTAGCTCCCCAAATGGCCATACAATGCAATGGCCACAGCTGAGCTGATCCGAAGCCAGGAGCCAGGAGCTTTTTTCAGGTCTCTCATGTGGGTGCAGGAGCCCAAGCACTTGGTCCTTCTTCGACTGCTTTCCCAGGCCATAACAGAGAGCTGGACTGGAAGTGGAGCATTCAGGATTCGAACTGGTGCCCATATGGGATGCTGGTGCTGCAGGCTGGGGCTTTAACCTGCTGCGCCACAGTGCCAGCCCCCTAGGCCTAAATACTTCTGTGAGGAAAGAAGAGTGTGTGTTGCTTGAGATTGTGCATAGGCAATCTGTTGGGTTCACCATTCTCCTATATTTTTCCTGGAAATCTATTAGCTCAGTCATTCATTCCTTGATTCTACATTGATTGAATCCCTCTTCTGAGATGGTTGGAGGTCTCCCTTTGTGTGATTCCTTGTGAAAGAGATTATTTCTGAGTCTTAAATGCTTGGGTGGTAGAGAGGGGTTTCTTTCTTTCTTTTTTTTTTTCTGAAACCAGGACTGATCTTTAGCCAGGAAACACCAGGACAGACCCAGTTCTATGATGGACACTTGTTCTAACGGCTCAGGGCATCTTGTCCAGATGGGTTGATTGTTAAATATTTTGAATATCACCCTTGGTGAAATTGAAATAGAAACAGATTCACATTAATTCAGTGGAAGGAACTGTGAGCTCACAGATTTGGAGTGATGGTGGGGATAAGTTGAAGAACCAAGCTGAGGGCCGGCACCGTGGCTCACTAGGCTAATCCTCCGCCTTGCGGCGCGGGCACACCGGGTTCTAGTCCCAGTTGGGGCACCGGATTCTGTCCCGGTTGCCCCTCTTTCAGGCCAGCTCTCTGCTGTGGCCAGGGAGTGCAGTGGAGGATGGCCCAAGTACTTGGGCCCTGCACCCCATGGGAGACCAGAAGAAGTACCTGGCTCCTGCCATTGGATCAGCGCAGTGTGCCGGCTGCAGCGCGCCAGCTGCGGTGGCCATTGGAGGGTGAACCAACGGCAAAGAAAGACCTTTCTCTCTGTCTCTCTCACTGTCCACTCTGCCTGTCAAAAAAAAAAAAATAAATAAATAAAAAAAAAATTAAAAAAAAGAACCAAGCTGAGGACAGAGCAGAACCAAGGCCAGTATGGAGTGCAAATAAGGGGTCATCATCATGACTAGGACCTAGACGTTGGTCAGGAATGGATCCCACCAGGGTCAGTTGTTTTGTCCCTGTGCTCATGAATAAAATTCTAGGCAAGGAGTTGGTGACTAAGACAGACTTTGGTCACGTGACTGCACCTTGAGTGGCCAAGGGCGAGATCCAGATTTTTTTTTTGACAGGCAGAGTGGACAGTGAGAGAGACAGAGAGAAAGGTCTTCCTTTACCATTGGTTCACCCTCCAATGGCCGCTACGGCTGGCGCCACGACACGCTGATCCAAAGCCAGGAGCCAGGTGCTTCTCCTGGTCTCCCATGAGGGTGCAGGGCCCAAGTACTTGGGCCATCCTCCACTGCACTCCCTGGCCACAGCAGAGAGCTGGCCTGAAAGAGGGGCAACCGGGACAGAATCCGGTGCCCCAACCGGGACTAGAACCCGGTGTGCCAGTGCTGCAGGTGGAGGATTAGCCTATTGAGCCATGGCGCTGGCCCCAGATTGTTATATCCAAGAGAGACATGAGCTATCACAAGGAAGCAGGGGTTATTTTAGAAGAGGGAAGTGGATGCTGGTGGTCAAAAGGCAGCTATGTTCAAACGTACTGTCTTTTCAGAAGTGGGGGAGAAACATGTAGATCCCTTGCAGATTAATGGAATAATTTTGAGATGGAAAGATACGTTTTTGCGAAAGCCATCAACTTGGAGGTACTTACTGTCTAACCCATTGTGAGAAAGAAGTGCTTTGCTCTCTTAGGATTGTCTGTCTCCACATTGCATGGCTGTATTAATAAAACTTCTGTATTTAATGAGAAGAATCACTGGACCTGGAATAAAATGTTCTCGTTATGCACCTTTATTCAACTCTGAGATCATGTAAAGACACACACACACACACACACACACACACACACACACGTATTTGATGAACAGGGTATTTGTCTCAGTCCCAGATTTTTCACTGGGTAACTTGTGATAAGATCTTTGGGCATATGCTTTCTAGGTACCTTTTCTTTGATCTGAGACCAAGACAAGCCTCCCACTATCTCCCCTGAGCTGATGGTTTGCCCATATTGTTAGGCAGAAAGTAATTCTGGAGAGGCATCTGCAATTTGTAAGGAGTTCTACTGATGCCTACAAGTGAGCCAGTTTTAGCTATAACTACCCAATGTGTCAATTTTGTGGAGGAAAATATTGCAGTTGAGTATTTAGTATTAAGTAGATAAAATCTCAGATGTCTGGCTGAGTTTTAAACTCAGTATTTTTGTTATTTGGCTCTTGGCTTAAGCTTCTCCAGAGGTGTCCCTTACTGGGCCATTGGAGCTGCTTGAATCATTGTGGCTAGACCAGGAGAAATGACAGATACAACTGTGATCAGAGGAGGTTGCAACAGCCAGTGAAACCACAAGTAGTTTGGAAATGAATTTTTCTAGCAAAAAGTGATAAAATGGGTCAGTGGTTTTTCAACTTTTTGCCATAATCATGCAAGGGTGTTTCAAATGTTCATAGGAAGTGGAATTAAAAGATAAGATTATTTTGGTACAAAATTATCTTGAAATTCTTACATAGTTTTTCCTTAGTACACATGTCCATGACCTTGTTGAAGACCATATATAGAGAGAGATCTTTGCTGTACACACAGATACAACAAACATTAGATTCATGCAATAATACTTACCTTGACTATGTGCAGATACATTCTGTATTTTTATTTAAATGCTTTTTCTTTTACTTTTTTACAATACTGGCGGCAATTCTCCAGTATTGATTTTGCATAAACCCACAGTTTCAAAGCATGGATATACATAGTCCAAGTACAAAACCAGTACCTTTAGCCCAGTAGTTGCTTCATGGAGCTGTCCATGGTGCTGATCTCTGATCCTGCGTTTCACTCCTATAACAAAGAACGTCCTAAGGTCTATTGAGTTAGACACCAGAAGGTGTACTTTTCTCCTCAGTTTTACCTCTTTCCTGCCCTGAAAGATATTCTCTGGCTATAGTGCTGGATATGTCAATGCAGAAATCTATGCAACTAGAGCAGTCCTTGCTAGCTTTGGCTGCTGTCCTGAGCATTGCGCACGTGTGAGTGTCATCTCTTTGAATTCTTATAAAAGCCCTATTCATAAGAAGTAGACACCATTACTATCTTCATTTTCCAGATAAATAATTTGATGTTCGGGGAGATTGTCTAATTTGCTCAAGGTCATACAGTTACACAGGTGGAGGTGAGATTTTAAATTCAGACCTCTTCTGATCTCAAATATGCTTAAGAATGTTTTTTCCTTCAAATGTGTGGATATTGGGGCTAAATAATTTAGATGATTTCCAAAGTGCAGTATTTACTTTTTCACAGGATGTCTTAGTTTTGTATCCAAATACCAGTACTTCCCCTGGGGCCCAGAGCTGCTGGCAGTTATTACAGTGCACAACTGCACGTGATGCTTGGTGCGGGTGACCAGCCAACACTGATGACTAAGCCTTGCTGATGGCCAAAAACACACATTTTTCCTGAACCCCAAGAACCTCACCATCTGGAGAAATGCTTCTCTTGTGTTTCAGGGGTTTGCTAAACATAGCAGATCCCCCATTTGCACTTTGCACATGGCTGTATGTTGGAATAAACAAATCCAGCCAGAGAGCACACAGTCAATACAAGAGAAAAGGAAGGGGCACTCATGTTCAAAGAGTACCTATGTTTGAAATCCACATAATACACTTCCCAGGTAAACCAGAGATTTTATTGTATCTATATAAGTGGCTGATATACCAAGGCAAACTTTCCCAAGGTCACCTAGGCATTGCAATATTTTACAATCCAGACAACTGACATGAACCAAATGTCCCTCTTCTTCTTTGATAATAACATGTTTTCTTCTTCTCATCCTCCATCTGACATTTATAGAGTACCTGGTCAGATGAGCAAAGAAAAATAAGACAAGGCTCATCTGCTGTTGAAGCTGACGCAGTCACCTTCCTTCCAGAACTGCCTATTACAGGGCTTTGTGTATTGCCTGAGGCTTCACCTTTCTTTTTTTGTTATTCTCTTTCTGCAAGCTCCTCCTTGTTCTCCCCAGGGATAAACACAAATTAATGTGTGTATTGGAGACCAGCACGTGGTGACATCACAATTTTAAGGAAGTCACTATTCTCTGTGTAGAAATGGTAGGCTCAGCTCTCCATGGTTCCTTGACTTCTAAACAAACATGCTAATTAGAACCCCATGAACAATCTAAGACTCAGAAGAGGATGGTTTCAAAGAGGGTAAATGTGAAAAGCTATTCTGAATTCTACTTACATTGTTAGTTAATATTTTCCACTCTCTGTTACTCATCAGTGTTATTCTACTCTCACAAGCTGCATTGTCTTACTTACTATGCAGGATAATAATTTGTACTTTTTTCTGAGACTATTTTGCCATCACCTTTATCATAGTTGACAAGCAACATTTACATAATATTGGTGTTTGATCCTCTGTAAGAATTAGCATTAATATCTGTACCTCCTTTGATCATCTTTTGATTGCCATGGCAGGTGTTTGTTGAACTTAAAAATGATATGGTCAGTTACTCAAGAGATTGTCTTAGTGCCAAGATGTTGAATAAAATGCAAGTTCATCTAGATGCTTTTAATTGTTCCTGAGTGGTGTAAAATGGAACATTATCAAGAGAAAACATTTGTGACAAATCTGAGAGTCAACAAGCATCTCAAATCCAAGCACTGTGATATGGGATATGGGTATCCCAAGTAGGATCTTAACTGCTGAGCCAAATGCCTTCCCCTACCACCTTTTTTGATGTGTCATTCTCTTGTCATAGGATACAATCATAGAGATATAGAGGAGGTAAGAAACTTGAGAGAGAGAGAGAGAGAGAGAGGTGAAATATTACAGTGAGAGACATTTTGTTTTCTTTCTTTCTTTTTTTTTTTTTTTTTTGACAGGCAGAGTGGACAGTGAGAGAGAGAGACAGAGAGAAAGGTCTTCCTTTTTGCCGTTGGTTCACCCTCCAATGACCGCTGCGGCCGGTGCGCTGCGGCCGGTGCACCGCGCTGATCCGATGGCAGGAGCCAGGTACTTATCCTAGTCTCCCATGGGGTGCAGGGCCCAAGCACCTGGGCCATCCTCCACTGCACTCCCTGGCCACAGCAGAGAGCTGGCCTGGAAGAGGGGCAACCAGGACAGAATCCGGCGCCCCGACCGGGACTAGAACCTGGTGTGCCGGCACTGCAAGGCGGAGGATTAGCCTAGTGAGCCGCGGCGCTGGCCCAGTGAGAGACATTTTGGGGACACTTGAACAAAGTGATTTTTTAAGAGATTCATTTATTTATTTGAAAGGCAGAGTTACAGAAAGGCAGAAAGAGAGAGGTCTTCATCCACTGGTTCATTCCCCAGGTGGCCGCAACAGCTGGAGCTGCGCCTATCCGAAGCCAGGAGCCAGGAGTTTCTTTTGGGTCTCCCACATGGATGCAGGGGCCCAAGGACTTGGGCCATCTTCTACTGATTTCCTAGGCCATAACAGAGAACTGGATTGGAAACGGAGCAGCTGAGACTCGAATTGGTGCCCATAGTGGATGCCGGCACTGCAGGCAGTGGCTTTACTTGCTAGGTCTCAGCACCGGCCCTGAGTGATATTTTTTAATTACTGGAAGAGGACTGTAGTCTTGTTCCCATGATCTGGAATATATGGATTATTAATAGTATATCTTAGAATTCCCTCATACTACTTCTTTATCTCCCCGTATTGATGCAGGACTTCAACATGCCCAAAGATCTTAGAACTTTAGAGCTGAGAGGAATGGTTGGTATCACTGAATTTTATTGTTTTACAAATGAGTCTTGCATGAACTGAATTCTTTCATTTCTTCGTTAACTCTACATCTGTGTCTGGAAGATCTGCTAGTTCCCAGGCATTGACCTTGGGCTTCTGTCCCAGGACTCCAAGTCCTCCTAACAGTTCTCTTTGCTGTCAGGAAGCTTGCATTCTAGTGGAATGACACAGGAGAGGAAAATAGCCAACAAATGAATGGGCAGAGTAGCGACTTCTGTGAAGAAAGAGTAGATAATGATGTGACAGAGACAGGGAGAGAGGATGAATACAGCAGAAGAGAATGTGTCTCTGTAACGAGTGGTATTTGAATTGGGCTTTCAGGGACAAGAGGGAGTCAAGGTAAAGAATTTTCTGACTTCTCTACTACAAGGTGAGAATAAAGTGCTAAATTTAAGAACAGAAAGAAGGCTGGTGTGTATCATGCTAAAGAGGTAAAAGAGGAGGGGAAACGTGGTGGGAGAGAGAGGCAGTGGACGTATCAGGGAAAGCTTTTTTTGGTCATGGCAAGTGTTTTTGAATTTCATTCTTTGTGCAGTGGGAAACTATTGGAAAGTTTTAATCAGGAGAATGAAGTGACATATATACTTTTAAAGGACCACTGTAGCTGTGCAAGGAAAATAGCCCATTGCAAGTGGCAAGAGAGAAGTAGGATGTTGGAGCCAGAAAGCCTGGATTCTAATTCTACCTCTCTTGCCTACAGACTTCATGATCTGGAGCAAGTCAGTTCATTAACTTACTGTTTTCCTTAGCTATATGCTAGAAGAGGAAAGATAGATTTTACTTTGCAGGGTTAGTGCAAAAAAATAGACTTTATTAGAAAAATATATTTTACTTTGCAGCATAAACTGAGTTTAAAGCAGTGCTTGGCACATAGTAAGCCTTCAGCAAATGTTATTATCTAGTCACACCATGCGGATGGGAGCTATGCTTTAGTCAGTAGTGCAGAGAGGGCAGGTTTCACATCTTCTGTGTGGAAGTCAAAATGCAGGGGCTCAGGAGCAGTTGTCTACAAGTTATAGTTTGCTCAAAGCCAAATGAACTTTCTCTGATTCCAGATGAGCTGGCAGAAAGAGCCTCGTGATCCATCTTGGCCAGAGTTCTCAAGGTCATGGGTGTGGGAATTCTACTTTAGCACCTGCCAAGTTTCATCGTGACAGCACGTGCTGGGGAAAGGAGCCATTTGGGGGAAAGTGATTCCTGGTAAAACTGAACTAAAAGTCAGGTGGTGGTCAGGGACATAGTGTGGAGCAGTGCCCCCCAGGAATAAAAAGCAGTGGGAAAATTTCAAAGAGGCTTCACTTTCAGCAAACATTTCAAGGACATCCAGACGTGATAGACCAGGAACCAGGACTGAATGGATTGATGAGATTCTGGAATTTTTGTAACATGGCTGAAATAAAAAATTATTTTTTTCTTTCAAAAAGAGAGACACAGAGAGATCTTGGATCTGCTGATTCACTCCCAAATGGTCACAAAACCCTAGGCTGGGCCAGGAGCTGGAAACTCCATCCAGGTCTCCCACATGTGAAGCAGTGACCCAACTACTTTGTGGTCACCTACAGCCCCCCAGGGTTTGCATTAGCAGAAAGCTGTATTTGGAAGCAGTGACAGGACTCAAACCCAGGCACTCTGATATGGGTTGCAGGAATCACAGAGGATGTCTGAATCTCCATGCCAAGCCACCCACACCTATGGATGGAGTTTCTGCTGTATTACTTCCTGTCCCCTCCCCACACCCCCATGATGGTTAGTAATAAAAGTATGGAAAGAAATAAGACTCTTGGGCTTCATCTTTGCAAAGGACTAAGAAACTGGGAAGGCTGGGTCCCTTTTTATAGCCAAGATTTATAGACTGGGTGGTAGCAGTGCCTGCCTGACGAGGGGGGAAGGATCTCGGTTCTCTGTCTCTGGGCGCATAGAGAACGGAGGGTGTGTATGTGCTGAACAGAGTCTCGGATGTGGTGTAGGCAGTCCTCAGAGGCTGCTCTGCGTGAGTGTGGTGTGAAACACCCCCCCCCCCTTCTCTTCTAGCCTCTGAAAACTTACTTTATCCTAACTTGAATGCCTGCGACTTCAGTGTCTGTGCCCTTACACACAGTGGTCAGCAGGGGGCGGTGTGGCCAGCATATTACTTGTGAGTGAGGGGGCTGTCTGCCTTTCACACAAGGGTCTTGGGAAGAGTTTACGCAACCTAAAAACTGCCTATCTGCAGTTTCTGCCTGCAAGTCACCTTTTCCCTTCACTCCAAGATCCTGTTCATCCTTCTTTCCTTGTTTCTTCTGTTCTGTTTCACTCCCTTGTACTCTCTGCTCCATCTCCTGCCTCCACGTCTCACCTTTTCTTTTTGCAAAGTATGCTTACGCCTGTCCACCTCCCTGGGTTCCCAAACGTTCTCTGAGAGATACGGGGTCGGGCTAAATGTTTGTCATTTTGCAGATGAAGAAGCAGTGGCCCAGAGCACTGGCTGTTCCTCTTGCCTCTGCCCTTCCCTCCCACCAGGATACTCACAGGCCCTGCAAGCCTGCCAGCAAAGCTTGCATTGTTCATCAGTGCAGAAAGCGCTCTTACACCACAGGGTGCCGCACTCCCTTTGGAATCAGAACAAGAGCTGACAAAGCGATGAGTCAGGGGGCTTGTTCAGAGCAAGGACTCTGGGGTCCTAGGCATGTCACTATGCCCTCTGCTGAAAGGATGAAGTCAAAGTCTAAATCTTTGAATACAGACACTTGGGACCAGGTGGGACTAGGTCTTTCTTTGTTCTGCTTTTTAAGAAATAAAGGCACCAGCACTCCTGGCTCAAGGCCCAGGTGGCTGAACTGAGCCAGGGAAATCTAAGACGCTATCGTTTGTGCAGAAGTGTGGGACTGTGAGCAAATCTCTCTTCTTGTTTAAATCTCAGTCTTCAGTCACGTCAGGGATGGTTGTGTTAGTGTCTGTCTTAGCATAGAGGAAGTTTTGAGAATCCTGCGCATGTTGCACAGTCAATCGTTGTTGTTGGTACCAAAATAGGGGACTTAGCGTAACTGCTCGTGGCTGAAGACTGAGCGCCTTGATGGTTCCAGTGAGTGACTCCTTGTAGCCACATCCTTTAGGACAAGAGGCTGGAGTCCCTGTCCACTCAGACACCAGGCTGGCATTGGGTCTTGCTTCGATCAATAGAATGCAGCCAGAGTGAGGCAGTCCTAGTTTCAAGCGTTGCCCTCCATGGCCTTGAACTTTTCTACTCTCTCTCGCTTGCTTTTGAATTGCTGCCACCACCATATGGAAAAGCCTGGTCTCGCCTGCTGGAGGATGAGAGTCACATGGAGCGGAGCCAGTTTCCTAACTGAGGCCATCAGAGCTGGCTCAGCCAACGGTCTCCTGATGGTGTAGGGGAGCCTGGCTAAGGTCAGCAGAATGGCCTGCCTGACCCGCAGCTGACCTCGGGTCCACGAGCAAATCCAACTGAGCCCAGGAGGACTGCTCCATTGGCCCAGGTACACTTGGGAGCAATCATAAATATTTTTTGCTTAGTGCCACTTGCCACTTAGTTGTTTTAAAATTATTTATTTGTTTTCATTTTGTTTGAAAGACAGATTTCCCACCTGTTGAATCACTCCTCAAATACCAGTAACATCAAGAACTGCTCTAGGCAGAACCAAGGAGCCTGGAACTCCATCTTGGTCTCCCATGTGTATGGCTTGGGCCCAAGTACTTCTTTTTTTATATTTATTTATTTGAGAGGTAGAGTTATAGATAGAGGGAAAGACAGAGAGAGAGGTCTTCCGTCTGCTGGTTCACTCCCCAAATGGCCTCAACAGGAGGAGCTGAGCCAATCTGAAGCCAGGAGCCAGGGGCTTCTTCCAGATCTCCCACGTGACTTCAGGAACCCAAGCATGTGGGCCATCTTCTACTGCTTTCCCAGACCATAAACAGAGAGCTGGATCAGAACAGAGGAGCAGCCGGGACACAAACTGACACCCATATGGGATGCTGCTGGCACTGCAGGCAGAGGTTTAGTCTACTATGCCACAGTGCTGGCTCCATGGGTCCAAGTACTTGAGCCACTGATATGGGATGTAGGAATCCCATGTGGTGATTTAATTGCTGTGCCAAATGCCCACCCTGATGCCACTTAGTTTGGGGAAGGTTGATTATGCAGTATACTAGTGGATACACTAAACTTAGTTAGGCTTACTGAAGGGAAGGAGATGTGTTGGGTGGAACAGTTTGGAAGGTTATTAATAGTATCGCTAAATACTCAAGGCAGTAGTGACATTTTTGGCATCTCGGGTCTAGTGATAAGTATATGGTGTTTCAGAATAATCTCTGGAAAAAAACAAGTCTTATCTCTACCTTTGGCCAAGTGTCTGAGGCTCTCTGTGCTTCCATGTCCTCGTCCATAAAATGAGGATCATAATCACCAAGGGGGGGGGTTGGTTGTGAGGATAATATATATATAGTGTTTAGTGTGGAGCCTGCATATAATGAGCACTCAGTAAGTGCTAAGCATTCTAATTAATAATGGCGAGTTAAATCTCCAGCACGTTGCTACAGGTCCAGCTGGTAATCCAGGACAGGATTCATTCATTCTAGAGCTTTGAAAACAAGCATTATAATTACATAGATATTTTCCCTTCTGTTTTGGTTTAGCTAATAGTTTGGGTATTCCCTAAAGGACCACGTATCGGAGGCTTGATCCCCAAAGTCTCATGTTAATGGTTAATGGACTAAGTGTGGAGGCTGATCCAGCCATGGTGTCTGAGAGGTGGGCCTAGTAGGAGGTCTTTAGATCCCTGGGAGCTTGCCCTTGGGAGGTAGTTCTTGCAAGGGGTTGGTTATGTAAGGTGGGTGTGACCTAGCTGGTCTCTCTGTGCCTCCTGATGCTTCCTCTACATGGGTTCGGCCATCCTCCATCCTTGTCAGACACCAGACTAATGGGGCTGCATTATCTTGGACTGTGAATCTCCAAAACTGTGAGCAAAAATGAACTGCCTCATAAGTAGCTCCTCTCAGGTATTTGTTATCTAGGAATGAAAAACTGACCTACATACCTTCTTTCTTTAATTAAAAGAGTAACATATAGTATATATCTTAACTCCAGATCTCTCATAGAGAAAAACTTCTGATTTAAAAAAATTGAATTGTGGGGCCAGTGCTGTGGTGTAGTGGGTAAAGCTGCCATCTGCAGTGCTGCCATCCCATATGGGTACCGGTTGAGTCCCAGCTGCTCCACTTCGATCCAGCTCTCTGCTATGGCCTGAGAAAGCAGTAGAAGATGGCCCAAGTCCTTGGGGCCCTGCACCCACATGGGAGATCTGGAAGAAGCTCCTGGTTCC
Organism: Oryctolagus cuniculus; assembly: GCF_964237555.1. Taxonomy (NCBI): domain Eukaryota; kingdom Metazoa; phylum Chordata; class Mammalia; order Lagomorpha; family Leporidae; genus Oryctolagus; species Oryctolagus cuniculus. The sequence goes on from NC_091449.1 coordinate 55,939,914, forward strand.
TGGCTTCAGATTGGCCCAGCTCTGGCCACTGCAGTCACCTGGGGGAGTGAACCAGTAGATGGAAGACCTCCCTCTCTCTCTCTTTCTCTCTCTCTCTCTCTCTCTCTGCCTCTGCCTCTGCCTCTCTGTAACTCTGCCTTTCAAATAAATAAATAAATCTTTAAAAAAATGTGTGTTACAGCTTCTAATTAGGAATATTGATATTGAACTCTACTCCAGTGCATTGAGGTCAACCTTATTTTCCTAGAAAGGAAGTGCGTGGTCTTGTTCTCTTGGGAGACAGGAGCATAAATCTCTTTTTGTTGTGAGTTGTAGCAACTTACCTCACATTTTGTTGAACAAGGCGGCAGAGCAATTATCCACAATATCTAAGGGCAGAAAAAAGCTGTCAGACAATGTAGCCCTCCTGCAAAGCTTTAACTGGACAAGGGATCACAACAGGATATCATGTTCAGGTGTAATTTTTTGGGTGAAACTTCAGAGATCAGTTCTTCACTGCTTCTCAGATTGCACTCATTTGTTTATTCCCAGGGGAGAAGGAAAAAAAACGAGGGAAGGTTTGGGGAGGTAGGAAATTCTTGCTAGACTAGGGAGGAATTCCTGAGCAGAAATAGGCTGTGTGAGCACTCACTGATTTTTTTTTTTAACTTTCAGTTTATTTAATTAAAAATAAACTCGATCCTGGCTCCTGAGTTTTGCTTCCTCTTGGTCATGTCACTGGAGTGCTTGTTACCAGCTAGATACCTGTGAATGCCCACGTAGCTCTACACATAGTATCAGGGGATCCACGGCCCCTGAAACCCAGCAAGGAACAACATGGGCCTGGGTTTTCTGTTTTAGCGGAAGAGGCATTTTCCAAATTCTGTGGCCCAGGTGAGTGTTTCCAGCCCTCCTCACACAGACGGGGTGTGGGCTGTTCATCTTGGTCCGGGGCATGTGTGTTTCCAGGAGTCAGAGTGAGCGAGCCAGAAGCACACTGCACAGCATCACCCAGTTAGCCTCGTCTGAGGGTTGTCTGCCGGCCGTATGAGCCCCAAGTGGGCCATGGTGGAAACTGTAGTCTCACCAAGGTGTCTGCACCGTGCCATGGCTGCGCTCCTGCTGAGCCGAGGCTCTTGGGCTCATCCAACTGTCCCCTGGTCTAACTCTTGAGGTCAGAATGCACTTCGGGGTGCAGACAGCTGGTGGGCACCCCATGTCCAGCTCTGGGGTGCACCAGTGTTTAAGAGGAGTTTCTGCTGCATTGCCTGGTATTTGGGCCTTACTGGTTGTTAAATATTATGAATATCATCCTTCTTGCAAGAGACAGAAACCTTGAGTTTTTATTCTACCTCTCCAAACCCAGGGGAAGAATCACAGTGTGTCTCTCTTCCTTCTCTGTCTCTCTGTCTCTGTATTTCTCTCTCTCTCTCTCTCTCTCTCTCTCTCTCTCTCATACCTGGCTGGCTGTCGTTATCTTTGAGCACAGCCCGAGATGGCCACCCAATTATTTTCATTTCATGTCAAGACTCCAGCAGAAACCAACCAGGCTCTCTAAATTGCAATTCAGAATTCCTGGAGGAGAGAACCAGGGATCCCTGTCACATAATATGAGTACAGATGGATTTTTTTTTTTTTTTTTGGAAAAAGTTTCTGCAGCAAAATTAACATTTAATTCCAGATTCCGTGAACTTTTTGAAGTCCCCTCATGGGAGCACACCTTTTGGCCCACCCTCATGAGGGGTGGGAGTGGAGGTGGGCAGTTGTCTGAAAGGGACGCTGTGGAAGGCGACTTCTGAAAGAACACCCCGCAATCCCGACCCACTGGTACTTGTTCTTCTGTGTGATCCTCTCCTCTTGAGTGAAGGCGGGACCTGGTGCCTGGCTTCTAATGGGCAGATCATGCAGAAGTGATGCAAAGTCATTTACCAGGTTAGTTTACAAAAGATGGCGACCTTCCCTTCGCTCTCTGGTTCTTCTTGTTGACTTGCTCTTTGGTTCTTCTTGTTGACTTGCTCTGAGAAAGCAATCAGCTGTGTGTGCCCTGTGGCAAGGGACTGAGGGCAGGCACTGGCCAAGTGCCAGCAACCACAGGCGACCGCTTGGAGACAGACTCCTTGGAGGAGGAGGAGGCTTGGGGTGGCTGCAGCCCTGGCCAGCACCTTGCGTGTAGCCCTGTGAGAGGCCTTGAGGCAGAGGCACCCTGCTCAGTGTGCGTGGATTCCTGACCGCAGCTGGGAGATGAGAGTCGTTGCTTGAAGCTGCTAAGTTTTACTCCACCATTCCAGGCATCCAGTCGTGAAGCTGCTAAATTCTGGGGAGAGTGTCATGCAGCCGCAGATAACTAACAGGCATTTCATGGCCGGGAGGCTCTGAGGTCAGATCCTGTGTCTTGGCCTCACTTCCCCAGATACCAGCTGTGTTGTGTGTATAAATTGTGGGAGCTATTTGAGCCACATTCTCCTCTGCAGTGATAATAATACAATGGTGAGTGAGATAATAGAAGCCTCTGCCTGCCCTTGGTTTAGCTCTATTAATATTAATCAGCTCACCAGTGTTAATATTATCAACAGACTTCAGCTATTGTGGTTGAACTTTCACATCTCCCGCCCTGCAAGGTTGGGCCGTCATCGCCTCAGTTCTTCTTCAAGGAGTTCTAGAGAATTCTGTGACCCTTACAGACATGATATGGTAAAGAAACACAAAAAAATCCAAAAATTTCCTTGAAGCAGATGGCTGTTCAACTACTGAAAACAGAGAACTGTTTTCATTTTACTCATGTTGGTGATACAGTAAAGAACCATTTCCTACCACAGAGAAGTCAAATGAAAACAGAGCTAATACTCTCAAATTCATAGTATAAAAAAAAATTTGAGTTGATGGAGTAGAATTTTTCTTTTGCAACTTCCTGCCACAGAAAAGCATCCAACAGTTCTCTGTAGCCAATTATTTTGTGCGTGGAAACGCCAGGGTGCTGTGCAGGCAATGATCCATCACAGAGACGGGACCCAGAGATGAAGCACACAGCAACAGCCATCAGCATTGGAAAGGTTTCTGCCTTCTAAGGTCAAAGCCATGAAATCAAAGGTTGGATGGGCTTTGCTTACTAATTCCCAGCAGAAGTGCCCAGTGGCCCTGTTTCATTCTTCCTCTGGGTGTTGCTCCCGCACTGGGAGCTGGGGCCTTGTGTGCTGGCAGGACACCTCACCTGCCCCACCTCACCTCCACCTTTACCCTGCTGCTTCTTGAGGCTGCTGACCAAGCTCAGAGCTCCCACCTGCCTTTGCTGTGTCTTTATCCCAGGTGCCAGGGCTCAGCCCACCTGCCCTGCTTCTGCATTCATTCCTACTGCTCGGCTTCCTTCCAGAAGCCTGGATGCTTCTGGAGCGCCCCCACTTTTACTGTCCTACGGTCGAGCAAGGCAGAAGCCCTTTCTGTGTTCAGGGTGACACTGATCCTTACTGAGAAAACAAAGGACAGCAGAAAGCATAACTGCAAACGATGCTGGCCACTCATCCTTCCCAAAACATCCCAGGCTCCCTGGGGAGAGCCTGCCCTGCCATGACACTGGGGTCGGCTGGGGTCACCACATTTTCTCGCCCACCCCACTGCTGCACCTGAGGATGCTAGTGGGATACCTGGTTTTCTCATTTAAATTTGGTTTGGCTTCTACAGGAATCCTCCCCCCAATCCTCAACATAATCAACCAGATTTTAACACTTACCAGTAATAACCAAACAAGGAAAAAGGCTGTACTCATGCCATCACCTACAGAGTATCCAACAAGAAGAAAACTAGATTTTCATGTCCCTTAACGTGGTTCCCACATCACTTCTTCCCCCAGAGGTGATACAAGGGAAGGAAGTGAGTCCCAACCCTTGAGAATTCTCACTGATTCCTGTGGTATCGGACAGAAATAGACAGCGTTGAGAGCAGGGAACTTAGAGAAAAGTCAGGGTAATCTCTCCACGAACAGGGGTCTCTACCAGTCATTATTAGTATCAAAGGTGAGCCAAAATATCTCTGTCTCTCCTTCTCTGTGTGTAACTGAATTTCAAATAAAAAATAAAACTTTTTTTTTTTTTTTTTTAAGAAAAGTGGCCAGCATTGTGGCATAGCAGCTAAAGCTGCCACCTGTGATGCTGGTATCCCATATGGGCGTGAATTCATATTCTGGCTGCTTCAGTTCCTGTTCAGATCCCTGCTAATGACCTGGCAAAAATGACCGAAGACACGGAAGTGTCTGGGCCCCTTCTACCCACAGGGGAGACCTGGATGAAGCTCCAGGTTCCTGGCTTTAGCCTGGCCCATTTTACTCATGTTGGTGATACAGCAAAGAACCATTTCCTACCACAGAGAAGTCTGGGCCGTTGCAGCCACCTGGGGAGTAACCAGTGGGTGTAAGATCTCTCTTTCTCTCCCCCTCAGACTGTCTCTCCCTCTCTCTCTTACTTTCACATAAATAAAATCTGTTCTTGTTACAAAATGAGCCAGGAATTATCATTTTCCAGAACTCCATGCTAAATCCAGGGACTGATCTGAGCATACCCCCACCACTATGGGAAGAGGGAGTGCCCCCAATTGGACACTAACAAAATCTTGGAACCTAAGCTAATCTTAAACCAAAGGCTGCAGGAAATTTGCAGAGTTCTTGCCAGGACTGTAGGGAAATGGGTAGACTGTAATCCCTGGGTCTCAAAGTATAGTTGGACAGGGAAAAGGCTCCCAGGTAAGGTTGGGAAGGTGACAATGAAAATTCATTTTCTTTCTGGCAGAGCAAAAAGAACTGGGCAGACCTGTCCACTTGAGGCATGAGCAAGGGGAAGAGAAGTAGCATGGTAACTAAGCAAGTATTCTGCAGGAGAATGAAATCAAAGGGAAACCTTAAACAAGCATAGCAGGCATGAAACAGGGGAAGGAGTACAAGAAAAGTAGTCCAAGAAACCTAGGAAAGTTCCCTGCCATTGCTAGGAGCTATTTAGAAAATTACTAACAACATGAATTCAACAAGACAAGAGCCAGAACCAAACACCTCAGTGATGAAATTCAGTGAAGAAATTCAGTGAAGCAAAAGATGTGGAGCCCAGAGGAAGAAAGACTACTGCAACCCTCCTTCCCGGGTGATCAGATCATGGAACGTGCACACACTGTGAGAGAAAGCAAGCATGGAACTCCCTTGAGAATAAAGACAGCTGAACACATGTTTTCAACACCTAAGCTTTTTAAAAAAAAAATATTTCAAACACAAGTGTCTATGCCAGAGAGGGCAGGGGAAGAAGGTAGGTCAAGAGGAAGGAATTTTGCTCTGTTGGTAATAAAGCTACAGGTCCATCTCATCATGGATGTTGTGGTTCCCCAGTTGACTTGTGCCCCTTAAACTTTATGGGTCTCTTCAGACAGTCTGCTCCAGTGGGTACCGGTTGGGGCAGCTGTGGTCATCTTAAGATACAGATTTGTTGTCAGTGAAGCATTGAATGGAATCCTCCTTCTCCAGTCTTTGCAAGCAGCCGTAGTCCTCCTGGTGGGATTTGAATCACCTGTAACCTGCTGATGCCACAGCCTTCTTGCTCCAGCACCGAGCCTTGGCTAGGGTTGAGGCTAGGAAACAGAAGTGGAAGTCAGGACACATTTTTTTGATTTTTTTTTTTTTATATTTACTGCCTAGATCTCTTTTGAAGAAAAAGTTTTACAGAAAGCGTAAATGGAAAATCACAGTAAAAGCATTCAAAATGAATCAATTTATATATAATAATATATTTGCACCCTCAGAACTGGAAGAATGAGTTTTCATCTCATTCCAGTCCCAAACAATTGAAATATGGGTAACTGTGGGTGGATGAGGTGTTTGCCACTGAAATTCAATTTCAGTTCAGTCTGAGATGCCTGTGAGATACTTCAGTGGAGACACTGAATAGGCAGTTGTACAGACAGGAGTCGAGGTTAGAGTCCAGGTCTGGGATAAAAATGCACATTTGGAAGTCAAAGGCTTGAGATTCCATGAGATTATTCAGAGAGTGATTGTAGAGTAGAAGGCCAAGGAATGAGCCATGTTTTGCTCCAATGTAAAGAATTGGGAAAAAGCAGTGATGGGCAAGTAAGACTAAGATGGAAAATCAGGAGAGGATGTTACCTGCAAAGCCACATGAAGGCCAGGTAGCAAGGCGAAGTAAGTGATCAGCTATGTCAAATGTGGCCTAAAGTTCAAAGTCAGATGCAACTTGGGACTTGTCCCCTGCCTTTAGCAATGTGAATGTCCTGGGTGACCTTAAGAGGAGCTGTTTCAGTGCAGTCATGGTTGAAAACCTGGCTGGAGAGAGTTTAGGAAAAATCCTTAGAGAGGAATTGGAACAAGTATAGACAGCTTTTAAAAGACTTCTTCAGTAAGGGAGCAAGAGATGGGCAGGTGGCGGCTGGCATGGTGGGGTAGGACTTTTCTTTAATATGGGACTGGATGTGGTGAGTCAAGAAGAGTGACTTCTAATTCTGTTGGGCATTTGCCCTGCTTCAATAGCGAGCTTTAGGTTGGAGAAATAAGTTTGAGAATCATCAGAACATTGATGATTGCCTGAAAAACCAGAGGAGAGGTACAGGGGGAGGATGGAGACTAAGAGAGGAAGGCTTTGTAGGGAACTTTGAGGACACCCATTTAATAAACAGGCAGAGGTATGGAAGCTAAGGAAGAATGACTGTAGAAGGAAGGCCAGATCATATTCTCACTCAAGCCATGGGAAAAAAATTGTTCCAAGGAAGAAGACCACAAGTGGTGCAAGGGATGCAGTAATGAAAAAAGAAAACAATTTCAGGTTAGATGTAGCAGCAAAAGCGGGTTCTTTGTGGTCTTTAATCAGAGTATCAGAAATATTTAAGGGAGGAGAAATAGATTTGTCATTAGTTGAGGAATTTTTAGGAGGTGATGAAATGGAGACAGTGAGTACCAACCTTTTAAGAACTTGGCTGTGAAGGAAGTGGGGGGAGATGGAGCAAGATGTGGAGGCAGATATGGATTTGAGAGAGACTTACTTTTAAAATGATAGACACGTGTATGTTTAGATGTTGATGGGATGTTTCCAGATGAGGGGAGGCGGGGGAGAGAGAGAGAGAGAGAGCTAGAGAGAGAGAGATGATTGATAGAATTGGTTTCCCTAGGAAAGTGGAAAGAGTAGGACCCAGGGAACAGATAGAGGGATAAGTGGCAGACACTCACTGCATTATGAAAGGAAGAGTAAGGGAATGGGTGTTGATGCAGGTAAGTTTGTGGTGAATGACGGAATTCTGAGGGAGTTCTCTACTTCTTTCCTCAAGTAGAAAATGAGGTCATGTCCTGACAAGGATTGAAATGACAATGGGATAGGAAATATGAGAAGTGTTGAAGAATCCAAAGTAGTCCCTGCCAAACAGAGACTAGTCTTTGGATACATGGGAGTAGGCGGGAGGGATTGGAGGGGGGTTATTTGTCCACATACCCAAGAAAGGGTTCTCTTCTTTTTAAACTGTTAAGAGTGTTCAAAATGGATGACCAAGGAGAAGTGTGTAAGCTGAGCTTGAGTTGCTCTAGGTGTCCTAGGAGCCATTAATAACAAACTCTTCTTACTTAGAAGCTGGTCATTTTGTGATCCTTCCTCTACTCCTCAGCTTGGGATCATGAAGGGATTGCTAGTCTAACTCCAACAGAAACTTCGAAGCATCAGAATTCTGGGATTTGGGTTGAGGTTGAGAAGATGGTCAACGGAAAAATCAGACACATGAGAGTGTCTCCTTGCCATCTCCTACAGCAAAAGTCCACCAGTTGTGGCCCTCAGGACAAATCCAGCCACTGTCTGTCTTTGTAGTAAATTTTAGTTGCAACACAGCCACACTTGGTTACATTTTGTCTGTGGCTGCTTCTCGGTTGCATCAGAGTGGAGTGATTGTGACAGAGATCTTATGGCCCCAAAGCTGAAAATATTAACTGTCTGCCCCCTTACAGAAAGTGTTCTAAAGGAAAGGTGGGAAGTTTTGGAGAAAGGATGACTTCGAGAAAAATGCCCACTTCTGAGTCTGTTTCCTTTTTTGCAAAATAAGGACAGCATTCATTAAATCATTCTTTCACTTAACACCCATTTATTGATTGCTTACTATGTGCCAGAAGCTGGGAGTGCAGAGATCAATAAGATCTAGCCTTGTCCTTTCAAAGCCCACTGTCTGGTAGCCAAGATAGATGGGTAAACAAACAGTTGGAATTCTCAGAGATAAATGCGGTGTGCATGCACCGTGGATGAAGAGCAGGTGTCGTGTTGTATCTGGCTTGGATGAGACTGGCAAGAGCTGATCAGCATGTGGGGTTGCTGTGGTTGCAGTCAGTCAGTGACTGTTACAGATCAGAGAAGTGGTGGAGAATTTGGCAAAGCACTGCGACAGAAGGGGTAGGTGAAGGGAGATGGAGAAGGAGCAGTAAGAAAGGTGGAAGACAATCAGCAGTGTTGGGAGTATCAGGGGGACACATCAGGCACCATAGCACCATCCTGCCCTTGACAGCCCTCCCTCCTGGGCTCCATGTGTTTTCACAGTTGCCTCAAAAGAGCTCTCTGGAAGCCACTATCAAACAGTTGAACTTGGCCCCTGAGATGAAACCTCTTAGTTATCCCTTACCTGAATGTATGCACAGGCATTTTATTAGCTATGATACACCCCCTGAAATATTTGTGGTATTACTGTTGATGCTTAATAAAATCAAATAAAATTCTAGTTATTTAATCCAGATGTTTCTGAGTTGGAAATATATTTTGATAATACAAATGCAATACAAAGTAACCTTTTTTAAAAAAAGATTTATTTATTTATTTTATAGACAGAGTTACAGAGAGAGAGAGAGAGAGAGAGAGAGACAGATCTCTTCCATCTGCTGGTTCACTCCCCAGATGGCTGCAATGGCCAGAGCTAAACTGATCCAAAGCCAGGAGCCAAGAGCTTCTTCCGAGTCTTCCATGCAGGTACAGGGGCCCAAGGACCTGGGGCATCTTTTTCTGTCTTCCCAAGCCACAGCAGAGAGCTGGATCAGAAGTGGAGTGGCTGAGACTCAAACCGGTGTCCATATGGGATGCCAGTACTGCAGGCAGCGACTCTACCCACTGTGCCACAGTGCTGGCCCCAAATAACCTAATTTTAAAAAAAATTTATTTGAAAAGGAGATATACAAGGCCGGCGCCGCGGCTCACTAGGCTAATCCTCTGCCTTGCGGCACCGGCACACCAGGTTCTAGTCCCGGTCGGGGCGCCAGATTCTGTCCCAGTTGCCCCTCTTCCAGGCCAGCTCTCTGCTGTGGCCAGGGAGTGCAGTGGAGGATGGCCCAAGTGCTTGGGCCCTGCACCCCATGGGAGACCAGGAGAAGCACCTGGCTCCTGCTATCGGATCAGCGCGGTGCGCCGGCCGCGGCGGCCATTGGAGGGTGAACCAACGGCAAAGGAAGACCTTTCTCTCTGTCTCTCTCTCTCACTGTCCACTCTGCCTCTCAAAAAAAAAAAAAAAAAAAAAAAAAAAAAAAAAAAGAAAGAAAGAAAAAAAAAAAGAAAAGGAGATATACAGAGATATTCCTTCCATCCACTGATTCACTCCCCAAATACCCACAAAAGCCAGACCAGGGCTAACACGAAACCATCAGTCTAGAACTTTATCAGGCTTCCTGCATGGGTAGCAAGAATCCAAGTACTTAAGCCATCGCCTGATGACTCCCAGATGCATTAGCAGGAATCTGGATGGGAGGCTTGGAGTAGCCAGGACTTGACCAGGAACTCTCGATATGGGATGTGGGTGTCCTAAGCAGTGGCCTAACCCACTGTGCCATGATGCCCACCCCTAAATAACCTATTCTTAATATATTTATTACACTGTTTTCTAGTTGAGTCTGAGACACTTGCTTATTCCTGAAAATCACTCATACATTTAGGGATTTTGAATGGATTTAAGAATAGAATAGATGGTGCCCCTTTTATGTTTAATAAGGGAATAGTTAGAATATTCAGTAAAGAGAAAACTATAACACCCTTAAACCCACTACCTGTATTTTAGAAGTACTAACACTTTGGCACAGCTTTAGACTTTAATAAAAAGAATATACTTAATAGAAATGCTGCTTAATACAAAGATACACCTGATGCTCCGTCTGTGCCTCTTTCCCGTTCCTAATCCAAAGGTATCTTTGTCATCTATGCTTTCATATTTATACTGTGTTTGTATCCATACACACTAACAGTTGTTTTGTGTGTTGGTAAGGCGATGTAGAACTGTCTTGAAAACTTGCCTTTATCACTCTACACTGCTTTTGAAATGTATGTGTTCCCTCGTCTTGGTCTGTCTTCTTTCTCTTTTGAAACCGCCCAGACTTCTGAGACAGAAAGCAAATAGATCTCACAGCTTCTCCACAGCAGATATGAAATCATTAGCCCTCAGTTATCCTCTGTTTTCCCTTTCTTCTTAGTCTCTTCCCTTCTTTTCCTCTCCTGCTCTATTGAGGACTTTGAATATAAAAGGAAACAACAGAAGAGAGAAAATTCTGCAGGAAGTTCTGAATTGAGTACCCTGTCTTTCAAGAAAGAACACGTATTTCAGGAGCAGTAACATCAGGTATCAGCTAAGCACAGGAACCGGTGCTGAGCACTCTGTGGTCCTTTGGGAATCCTCAGCGTGTAACTTGTAGGTCTGCCTGCCTTCCAAGGTCACACAGCTAGTGGGTGGAGAATTTAACCCAGGCCCTCAGACGCCAGAGCCAACGTGCTTCGCCATTCGCAAAGGCAAGTCATGTCGATTGCAACACGGGGTAGTGTTAGGGAGGCTATTAGCAGTTTAACAGTCCCCAGGGCTAGTGCCTTAACAACTTTGGGTATTGATTTCACTTCTAAATTAAGTATTGTATTAGTGTGCTTTTGTTACCTTAGCCGAAATACCCCAGAGGAGCTTCTTGGGAAATAAAAGGTTTATTTCAGCCTGCAGTTTGGAAGTCAACTGATCAGATTCAGGCGGCCCCACAACCCAGCACATGACGGAGGCTGGTCATGGCGAGTGCAGAGGGGTGAGCCAGGAAGCAGAGAGCAGCTAGCTAGAACTTGAATTCTAATAATAATCAACCCTCTCATGGGAACCCCACTCTGAGGGCATTCACCACCCCCCCGCCCTGACCTAAGCACCTCCCACAGCCCACACCTGCTGGCCACCACAATTAGATCAAGTCTCTACTTTTAAGCCATCAGCTGTCAACATGAAGACATCAGAATTGAAACATCTGCATGGGTTTTGGGGAGACAAGTCCTGCTGAGCCCAAGGATCATGAAGATTGCTAGTAATAAATAGTAATCAAGTAGGGATTTGAAAATTCACAGAGCTGAGTGTTACTCCAGTTTTCTCACCCAATGTCCACCCTCCCCCACTGCTTTCCAACTTCCCCCTGTTTCCCTTTGACTGTCCCTCTGTTGTCCCCAACTCGGTAAGTTGGTTATTTCTTTCCCTCCAGACCATTCTCTGGTGCACCAGTGTGGCTCCTCACTGTGTGAACCCCTCTCCCCCAAAAGTCGTGGGTTTGGCGTCCTTACGGGAGGAGACCATAGTGCTTGCTTGCTCTCTCCACTATGCGAACACGGTGAGAATAAGGGCACCTGCAGGCCAGGAAGAGACTCCTGACTTTGAGCTTCCCAGAATCCCAAAATGTGAGAAAAAATATTTTTTGTGGTTTAAGCCGCACTCTGGTATTTTGGCATAGCAGCCTGTGCTGAGACACAACCTACATAGTGTTTTAATCTTACTACATTTTCATTCTTTTCCTCAAGTCTGCTCTTCCTCTCGCGTGCTTGCTCATCCATGTGACTTTCCTATGCTAGGCTGGTACTCATTTCTCCATCTTTAAAGACTCATTTCAGCCATCTTTAAAGACGTTAGACCCTTTCTTCCTAGTCTTTCAGCAACATTTTGTTGTTGTTTTTTGTTTTGTTTTTGTTTTTGACAGGCAGAGTGGACAGTGAGAGAGACAGAGAAAGGTCTTCTTTTGCCGTTGGTTCACCCTCCAATGGCCCCCATGGCCGGCGCGCTGTGGTCGGCGCACCGCACTGATCCAATGGCAGGAGCCAGGTGCTTCTCCTGGTCTCCCATGGGGTGCAGGGCCCAAGCACTTGGGCCATCCTCCACTGCACTCCCTGGCCACAGCAGAGAGCTGGCCTGGAAGAGGGGCAACCGGGACAGAATACGGTGCCCCGACCGGGACCAGAACCCAGTGTGCCGGTGCTGCAAGGCGGAGGATTAGCCTAGTGAGCCGCGGCGCCGGCTACATTCTCTCTTAAATGCTTATGATTTTTAGAAGTCATTTTGGTCATTTTTATGTGGAAGAAGAGAAAGACTGTGTATTCGTCTGCTTGGGCTGCCGTAACAAAATGCCACACACACACTGGGTGGCTTTACCAACAGGAATTTATTTCCTGACAGTGGTGGAGGCTGGGAGTCTAAGATCAGGGTGCTAGTGGGATCCATTCCTGGTGAGGCCTCTCTCCTGGCGTGCAGACACTGCCTGCTCACTGTGTCTTCACATCGCCTGCCCTCTGTTTGCAGGGCGCGACTTTTGCTGCTCAGGTTTCTTAGGCAGACACCGGTTCTTTCTGATGAGGGTCTCAGCCTCTAGAGCTCGCTCAGCCTTAATGACTTCTTTATAGCCCCATTTGCACACACAGCCACACTGGGAGTTAGGGCTTTACCGCATGAATGTTTACAGGGCACACTTCATACTGTAGCAAAGGCTATTTAACATAAAAACATACTTTAGGTCAGCATATTATTAATGACATGTTATAAATCTTTAAGGTTAATTTTAAAATGTTACCTTTAATGGTATTCATCACATATGAAACACTTTTTTGACTTTTTCCCATTTAGTGGCTCACACCATTTAGTTGAACCTAACTGTGTGAGAAAAAAAGAAAACTGAGAAAATTTAAGACTCCATGCTGAGTTTTATCCCTAAATATATATTAAAAGGCAGAATGAAGTTTAACCATGTTTTATAGCAACAAAAATAGACAAACAGTACCCAACAATGTAATAGCCAAGCTGATTATGCTTCTTACTCTATTCTCTCTCTCTCTTTCTCTCTCTCTCTCTTTTTTAAAGATTTATTTATTGAAAGGCAAAGTTCCTGAGAGGCAGAGAGAGAGAGTGAGAGAAAGAGAGGGAGAGGTCTTCCATCCACAGGTTCACTTTCCAAATGGCTGCAATGGCCAGACTGGGCCAATCCGAAGCCAAGAGTGTCCTTTGGGTCTTCCTACATGGGTGCAGGGGTGCAAGGACTTGGGCCATCTTCTACTGCTTTCCCAGGCCATAGCAGAGAGCTGGATTGGAAGTAGAGCAACTGGGACTTGAACCGACACTCGTATGGGATGCTTGCACTGCTTTACCTGCTGTGCCACAGTGCTGACCCTATTTTCTCTTTTTAACATTGTGTTTTGACATCATAAAGTGGTTCATGAGAATTTTGATCAGGGTATTCTTTATTTTTTTAAAGATTTATTTATTTATTTGAAAGGAAGAGTTACAGAGAAGCAGAGGCAAAGGCAGAGAGAGAGAGAAGTCTTCCATCCACTGGTTCACTCCCCAGATGGCTGAAATGACTGGAGCTGTGATAATCCACAGCCAGGAGCTTCTTCCGTGTCTGCCACACAGGTTCAGGGGCCCAGGGACTTGAGTCGTCTTCTACTGCTTTCCCAGGCCATAGCGGAGAGCTGGATTGGAAGTGGAACAGCCAGGACTTGAACCAGTGCCCATATGGGATTCTGGCACTGCAGGCAGTAGTTTTACCCACTATGCTACAGTGCCAGCCCCAAGGGTAGTCTTAAAGAGCTAGGAAAGCGCTTGAGGGAGATTGGAAGAATTATAATGAGATTTCATGCCCTTGTCAATGTTTGGAAGGTCAGCAGCATCATTCCCATAGGTTGCTGCCTTGAAGCAGCATTCTCCCCTTGAGCAAGAAGAGAGTAAGTGGTATACTACGTGACAAAGGGATAGGTAGAATTAAAGTTGTATCATGGTGGAAACCAAGCTGGAGAGGTGTTCCACTGCATCAGATCAACAGATCAAACAATGAGACATAGCATTTACCCTGTCGCCAACAAGTCCAGTGCTGTCCACTGAAATCCCACTCAGAGCCTGTTTTATATGCTGATGGAAGACACTCGATACTGTATTGATTTATTTATTTTTAAGGACAATAGATACTATTCCTGTTTATCAGGATGTAAATCTCTATTTGCCCCAACATTTAACTATGAAGATAATTTATTTCATTTAAAAAAAAAGATGTATTTATTTGAAAGGCAGAGTTACAGAGAGAAAGGGAGAGTTGGAGAGAAACCTTCCATCGTTGGTTTGCTCCCCAAATGGCCACAAGAGCCAGAGCTGGGCCAGACTGAAGCCAGGAGCCAGCAGCTTCTTTTGAGTCTCCCACATGGGTGCAGGGACCCAAGCATTTGGGCCATCCTCAGATGCCTTCCCAGGTGCATTAGCAGCAAGCTGTATTGGAACTGGAGCAGCTGGGACCATATGGGATACTGACATCACAGGCAGCAGCTCTACCTGCTAGGCTACAATGCCAGCCCTGAAAACAATTTCAACCTAGAGAAAAGCTGAAAGAAATAGCTAGGGAAGAGTCGTGTGTCACCACCTAGATTTTACAGTCACAGTCATTTTGCTACATTCACTTCCTCATGGACTCATCCCTGTATTCATCTGTCCATTGATTCATCCTGCTCATTAGAATTCAGTGTTTGTTTACAGTGTTTTCCACTTGGAGTCCATTTCTCCTAATGGAATTAGAAGACGACGTGAGGATGGGTATTCAGTGTAGCAGGTGAGTCGCCCGTTAAGCTGCACATGTCCCATGTGTGGGTAGCCGGGTTCCATACCCTGCTGAGACTCCTGTTTCCAGCTTCTTGACAGTGCAGACCCTGGCAAGCAGCTGTGGTCTTTGGAGTTACTGGGTCCCACCCGCCTTGTGGGAGACCTGGACTGAGTTCCCAGCTGCCAGCTTCGCTAAGCTCAGTCCTGGCCAATGCTGGCACTGGGGGAGTGAACCGGCAGATGGGAGCGCTGGCTGGTGCTCTCCTCCTCCCCCTGCCACCCTCCCACTCCTGCCTCTCAAATACAAGAAAATTAAGACATTCTTAAAAAAATAGTAATGCACATTCATGAGCCTTTTGAAGACCCCTCTAATAGAGAGAAACACACACATTTAGGTGTACCTTTTGATGAGTTTTAACAAATACATATACCTGTTAACCTAAGCCTCCTATCAAAATATAGAGTGTTTCCATAACCCCAAGAAAAAAATCCTGTATGGTTTTGGAACCCTGATTTGTACTTTGTCATCTCACAGTGTGTGTGTGTGTGTGTGTGAGTGTAACCAGGGACTCAGCAAGTTGACTGGTGATAAATGACCACAGAAGCAATTTAGATTGTTTGTCTTGACAGAGAAGTATAATGAGAGCAGAGGCTGGGAGCCAGTTGTTTTAATTCTTACGTTCTCGTTGTCATGCTGCATGTAAAGAAGCTAGCTTCAGATCAGACACTGTGTATGTATGCTTGTTAAAATATGTTTGTTACAATATACATTTAAGGGTCAGTGTTGAATGCATCTACCTAATTATGCTTTTTTAGCTGATTTTGCCAATCTCATAGTATGGTTATTGGTTTGGTTGTTTTCTTTCAGCTTTTACAGGTTATAAATGCTAGGGCAAGTTTTGGGCCTGCCAGTTAAGACATCAGTTGGGAATACCCATATCCCTCATCAGATGCCCGGATTGTAGTCCTGGCTCCACTCCCAGTTCTAGCTTCCTACTCTTGTGTACCTTGGGAGGCAGCAAGTGATGGTTCAACTAGCTGGGTCCCTCTCACCCATGTGGGAGACTCGGATTGGGTTCTCAGCTGTCAGTTTTTTCCTGATAGAACCCCAGTCATTGTAGACATTTGAAGAGTGAACCAGCATATGAGAGCATTTTCTACCCACCCCTTTGCCTCTCAAATACATAAATAAATAAGCAAAATAATAGAGACTAATTTCATTCATAGTATTTCATCTTTTCTAAAAACTTTGCAATAACCTACTGTCTTGCTTTCATGACAAATGATTGAAACCCTGCTCTTTTTTTGTTTTAATTGCTGGCTTACTGTATTTTTTTTTTTTTTTGACAGGCAGAGTGGACAGTGAGAGAGAGAGACAGAGAGAAAGGTCTTCCTTTTGCCGTTGGTTCACTCTCCAATGGCCGCCGCGGCTGGCGTGCTGCGGCCAGCGCACCGCACTGATCCGATGGCAGGAGCTTCGCCTAGTCTCCCATGGGGTGCAGGGCCCAAGCACTTGGGGCATCCTCCACTGCACTCCCGGGCCACAGCAGAGAGCTGGCCTGGAAGAGGGGCAACCGGGACAGAATCCGGCGCCCCGACTGGGACTAGAACCCGGAGTGCCGGCGCCGCAAGGCAGAGGATTAACCTAGTGAGCTGCGGCGCCGGCCGGCTTACTGTATTTCTGGCATGGACAATAAAGATGTTCTTAAGTTACTCGAGAGAATTTGTAGGAATTTTATTTGTAACAGGCTGGCCTAGGATTCAGAGAAACCCAAGTGCAAACACCAGGCCTACCTTTTATTGACTGTGTGATCTTCAGCAACTTGCGTACTCACTTTGATTCTTAATTTCTCTGTTTATAAAATGGGGACAATGCATGTATCCACTTCATGGAGTTTTGAGAAGGTTAAATTTTTAAGGATCTCATTCTTAGCATACATTTTCTTCTCAGTGTTAGTGAATATTCTGATTATTTTAGTCTGGGCTGAGTCACTGAAAGCTTTGCTCTTGGGGACATTCCTGATAGCATGTATAAACCTCAAGGATCATAGCAATCTGTTCAAGAGATTACTTGTCCTTTACCTGGTCTTCAGTCCCCCAAAGGAACAATAGTCATATCATTGCATTTTTATTAATATTTATTAATATCATTTTAAGGCAACCAGTTGTGGCTGGCATTGTGGTACAGCAGTTGAACTGATGCTCCTGAAGACAGCATCCCATAGCAAAAGACTGGTTCAGATCCCAGCTGCTCCACTTCTGAGGCAACTCCTTGCTAATGCACCTGGAAAGCAGCGGAAGACGACCCAAGTACTTGGGCCCTGCCACCACATGGGAGACCCAGAGTTCCAGGCTCCTGACTTCTGCCTGGCCATTGTAGCCATTTGGGGAGTGAACCAGCAGATGGAAGATCCCTTTCTCTCTTGCTTCCTCTCTCTCTCTCACTCTTCCTTTCAAATAAATGAAATAAATCCTTTTTAAAAAGTAATTCCAATAATCGTTCAAATGAAAAAGATTTACAACACCAAAAGTTGATAAGAATGTAAAGTAACAAATTCTAATGTATTAGGAGAAGGGATATAAAATGGAGTAACCACTTTGGAAAGTTGGGGACTTTTAAAACAGTTACACATGAGGGTACTTCAAGGTATTCCCAGAAAAGTGGAATTAAAAGATAAATTCAGGAATGGGCATTGTGGAGTAACAGGCTAAGCCGCCACCTGCAATGCCAGCATCCCATATGGCACCGGTTTAAGTATGGGCTGCACCACTTCCGATCCAACTCCTTGCTAATGGCCTGGGAAAAGCAGTGGAACCAGGTGGGAGACTTGGATGAATTTCAGGCTTCTGGCTTTGGCCTGGCCCAGCCCTGGCCATTGTGGCCATTTGGAGAATGAATCAGTGATGGAAGATCTCTATCTCTCTCTCCATTCTCCATCTCTCTTTCTCTCTCTAACTCTGCCTTTCAAATAAATAAAAAATATTGATTTTGGTGCAAACATTGAAATCCATGCGTAATTTTTCATAATACACATTTCCATGAGCACTTTGAAGACCCCATTTGTATTTACTTCCGTGATTCTCAGAGTGTCCATAGTACAGAGGTTGAGAAACTCCGATTTACTCAATAACGTGGGCTCTACACCTACATCACTTACCTAAGTGTAAGGAACACATGCATTTAGCAAAGCATTTTGTAGCAGAATGTTCTTGGCAAGTTTACTTATAATATCCTCAAACTGTCCATCAACAGGAAAATAGATTAAAAAACTTAGGGTCCACTCATACAAGGCCATGCTACCTAGCAATAAATGGAAACAAACTACAGATACACAAAACTACCTGTCTAAATTAAAAAAAAATTTTTTTTATTTGTGAAAGGCAGAATTACAGAGAGACAGAGGCAGAAAGAGAGGTCGGTCTTCCATCCAATGGTTCAATCTCCAAATGGCTGCACTGGCCGGAGCTGAGGCAATCCAAAGCCAGGAGCCAGGAGCTTCTTTCGGCTCTCCCCTGTAGGTGCAGGGGCCCAAACACTTGGGCCATCTTCTATTGCTTTCCCAGGCCGTAGCAGAGAGCTGGATTGGAGGTGGAGCAGCTGGGACTTGAACTAGCACGCATATGGGATGTTGGCACTTCAGGTGGCAGCTTTACCTGATACGCCACAGCGCCAGCCCCTGGCTGAATATTTTTTAAAAGTACACTGAATGGAAAGAGCGTGGACACAAAAATGATGTAAACTGCATCAGTTGAATTTATGTGAAATTCTAGAGAAGGCAGAACTGTGGTGACCGGAAACAGATCTGTGGTTCCTACTAGAGCATGGGAGACTGAGAAGGAGCATGCACAGACTTTCTGGCATCAACAGGTGTTTGACAAGAGTGAGTGAGCAGAACACTGTAATTCTGCGCACCTCACTGTATGTATGAGCACCTCGAAACATGTAAATGAGAAAAAGAAAAGGCAACCAACATTGAATTTGGGAGATAATTTTCTTCGGAAGAAGTTCCTGTTGCTGCTTCTCAACCTCTCCAGTACCCTTGTTTTCAGTCCTTGTCACTTGAGACATCTTTCTGGTATATGGTGGTAGTTTATTGCAGTTATAGTTTGTGTTTTCCCAACAGTTAGTGAAGTTGAGCACATTTTCATGTCTGTTGGGGCTTTGGATCTGATCTTTTTGAAATATTCATCCATTCTTCTATTGGAATGTCTATTTGTAGGAGTTACGTGTTCTGAAACACATGTGTGTATATATAAGTATTATATATCATGTCTTCTCCCACATAGATTTCATTCTCAATGGTGTCTTTTCATGAATAGATATTCTTAATTTTAATATGCTCAAATTATTATTTTTCTTTTATCATTAGTGTCTTTTGTGTCCACTTCAGGGTCACAAGGACATTCTTAGGTTTTCTTACTGACTTTTAGAATGCAGATAAGCCGTCCAACTGAAATTTTCTTTTTGTTTATGATGGGAGGAGAGAACAAATCGAGTTTTTTCCATGTCGCTATCCCACTGACCTAGCACCATTGTTTTGAAAGGATAAGCGCTTGTCCACTAGTGCATGTTCTGAAGGACTTGTAAAGAAGTATTTTCTGTTCCTAGCTATCTGCACAAACACTGGAAGCGCCTCGCATCGCTCTGCGCTCTCCCGTTCGCGCGCAGCACTGTTGACGGCCTGCTGGCGCCGCATGGGCTGTGTCTGTGTTGCATGGTGGCACCATGAACACGGTCGTAGACGTCCTTGAAGTTACACTTGGGCAGTCTCCATTTTGTTGCTGTTATTTTTGAGGTGCTGAAATGAACGCTTTGTCCCGACTGCCTGAGGATAAGTCGCGGGAGGAGGGCTGCGGGCCCTCATGCACACCTGTCTGCAGTGAGCGTCGCCCCCACCACTCCTGGGCTCCCCTACAGGGGCCACTTTAAATCTCAACTGGGCCAGGAGACGCTTTCATTTCCAGTTCTCTTTTCGTAGTAGGAAAACAACTCTGTGCACCCTTATTAGCTATTTAATTCACTTTTTTGTTTGTTCGTTTGTTTTTGGGCTGTTTCTGCGGGAGTTTGTAATTC
The DNA here is from genome assembly GCF_964237555.1 of Oryctolagus cuniculus. Classification (NCBI taxonomy): domain Eukaryota; kingdom Metazoa; phylum Chordata; class Mammalia; order Lagomorpha; family Leporidae; genus Oryctolagus; species Oryctolagus cuniculus. Next base: position 55,959,811 of record NC_091449.1, read on the forward strand.
TGCGGCCACCACGTCCGGAAAAGATCAGCCCCGCCCCAAACCCGCTCCCACTTCTCCACCCTCGAGGGGCGGGGCCAAGGGCGCTCCGGCTGCGCGCGCAGCTTCTGTTGCCATAGCAGCCGGGCGGGACGGGAGACGGGGGCTTCCCAGCTCCGGTATCCCGCGGAGAAACGAAACCTGAGGGAGAGAAGTCCCCGGCGCTGCGTAACGTAGACGCCGTGACGCAAGCCCCGCCTGGAGGGCGCGTGCGCAGTGTGACCGTGAGGGCCCTCGGGCGGCCGCGGCGGGCGTTCCGTGACAGCGTGACCTGGAGGTGGGTCCGGGTACCACCAGGAGCGCCCCCCGCCCCCCGAGCCTCCTGGCTGGCAACCCCGCTGTCCAGGGGCTGGGTTCGCCGAGGACCCAAAGGAGCGACCACCCCGGGAAGCATCCCTGGGGGCGGAAATGGAGACTGGTGCCCTCGCGTGAGGCGGGCGAGTGGAAGCGCCGCGGCTCCAGACTGTGGGCTCCCTGGTGGGCGCGAGCCAAGGTAATCCAGGCCGGGTCGAGAGCCCGGGTCCTCCTCCCAGTTTCCGGGGTGCGAGACAGGAGCCGGGACGGAGTGCTCTCCACTCATTTCCGCCCCTGGAAATGAGCTCTTGGGGCGCCCCGGGGCCATGGTGAGCGCGGGAGACGCGCTTGTGTCGCTGGAAGAAGTTGGTCGAAGCACTTCTATAACTCCTCTCCGGGTGTGGACCGGAGAGGGAACAGCTGTGCGGGTTGCACGTTAGGCTCAGGGGTTTTACAGGTGTTCCCCTTGTGGCTTCGGGCGGGGCGCTACGTGACTTTCTGCGGGAGTCCGCAGTATAAGCAGAGTGTTTCTGGCCCACCCAGCAGACTTATGATGCCACAAAGCTCTGTGGAGTGCCTAGTGCACAGAACATGATTCCCAGACATTCTGTCAGCCACACGCTGCGGGCCGCAGAGATGAACTGTGGGTTAGAAGGAAGGGGCTGCCTTGGGAGAAGGAAACATGCCGCAAGAAAGGGAATGCGAGAGGCAGTTGGAAGTGAGCAAGGCAGGGTAGCCTCCGCTTACTGGAAGGTGAGGGAATGAGTTAGGCGGAGGGTCCGGCCGCTGCAAGGCCTTGGGCCTGGAAGGTGCCTGGGGTCTTGCAGGGCGGCTGCAGCAGAGTGAGTGAGGGGCGTGATGATGACAGGTGGCACGCGGCCGGGGTGCAGTCAGGAAGCATGGGTGTGTTGGATCACCGTAGTTGTCCTCCGGCGCAGGTAATTCTATAGATTGCACAGCCCACCTTTAGCCACTGATTGATAAGTGACCGAAATCCAGCTTTTTCCAAAACCTAGTTGAGATGCAAGCATGATGGCGGTGGCCAGTAGGCACTGTGTAGTTAAGACAGAAGAGGCTGTGATGGACTTCACCGGCCCTTGTTGAGGATTTCAGTGAATGCAGAAAGGCCTCGCTGTCGCTTTCAGAATTGTCTGGGTGTGAGCGTAGCTACTAACGGTGCAAATCAAAACAGAAACTCCTAAGTGAGAAGAGATGTTGATGGGTAATCTTGACTGAGAACAACTTTTTACACGTAATTTGTACACACCTTGTGGCAAACAAACTGCTACTAAGGTACAGTAATGACACCTGTTAGTTCAGGGAGTACACACACCGCTAATGTGGACAGGCTTCTAAATAATTGAAACATGAAAAGGTGAAAACTGCACTAAAATATCAATACAAAAGTAAATGCTAGTAGAATACAGTCACCTGGATATTGTTGTACTTATTATGTCAGTAGCACAATTTAAAAAGTATTTTAAAAGTTTATTTGTGAGGCAGAGAGAGTGAGCAGCCATCTGCTAGCTGATTCAGCAAATCCCCACAAAGGCTGGAACTAGGCCAGGATGAAGCTCAGAGCCAGGAACTCAGTCCCAGTTTCCCACAGGGGTGGGAGGGACTCAATTATTTAAACTTTCACCTGTTGCCTCCCAGGGTCCCCATTAGCAGGAAGCTGGAACTGGCGGTGGAGCCAGGGCTTGGAGCCAGGTGCTGGGATTGGACGCGTGGGCACCTTCAGTGCTAGGCTATCTGTCCTAGCTGCTCATTTCTGTTTCCCAAACATTTGTCAGTTTTTCCACATTGAACAAATTTCGATTCAACAGGGTATGCTCAGTGAGACAGAATCCATGATTGAGTCACTTATTGGTGACCATCACATGAACAGGTGTGTAAGACTTGCTGCTCTTTCTGCTGGAACTCACATTTTCCAGCCTACAGCATCCAGCCATTCTCCTTTCTCTTATTCTCCTTTCCCTAGGGGATGGGTGTTCTTGGTTTCTTAGGCAGCATTAGACAGAATGTAGAGTGACTGTGTATTTAATAAAAATACTTTTTCATTTTAAGCTTATGCTGCCAAAGTATGTAAGGAGTTTTAGGAGCAAGAAGAAATAATGAGACTTTAGAGTGTGGAGCTGACCAGCCATATGAGAGACAGGAATCTGGTTTAGAGACATGCCAAGGTGAACTGTTGGTCAGTTTCAGCAACAGGCAGAAAGAGACTAGAGTTCAGGTGCCAAGAGTTTACAGGCAGTTTAATGGTGAGTTTAGCTGGGGACCTGTATTGGTGATTGGAACTACCAAAGTTGCATGTTGATTTTAAGGGTGAAATCTTCATAGAGGAACTATGCAGCAGTTTTAGCAGCCCGAGTAGCAAATTAAGTGGCTTTTGGTAAGATAGCAGGACCAAGTACCAGATTCATGTGCAGGATCTTTTCCTAGAAGGAGATGAGGTATGGAAGGAATGGAAAAACGCTAAAAACCTCTTTTTAGAGCTTGACTGAAGGTCATGTTCGGGGATGAATCTCTGTTTGAGACCACGTGGTTGGTGTCACAGCCTTGGGTAGAGAACTGTGGGGGAGGATCTCGATGGGTTGTTACTGTGATAGTAATAGCTGCTGTTCACTGATGAATATTCTTTGGTATATACTTTTATGTGTTATTATATTGTGTTTTATCCTCTTAAGAAAATGTCAGTCTTTTAAATAAAAAACTGAATTCCATAGTGTAAAGTAGTTTGCCCGAGAGCTGGAATTTGAACCCACGTCTGTTGAGTATCAAAACCACTACTCTTTTTTTTAATTACAGATTGTTGAGTTATGTAACAGTTTGTGCTGGCGTTAGCCATCCCATTTTATGGGGTATGCCATGAGTGTGGTGAGATTTGCTGCTGCCGCTGAGACGTGACTCACCAATAAACTTGATTGATTTAATTATGTGCTTTCTCTTCCCAGATTTTAATTGGACTTGAAAATGAGTAAGAGCAAGAGCAGAAAGCCAGCAGTGCAGCAGACACCAGGTCCAGAGACCTGCAGCCCAGATGTGCTTGCTGACATTTTTGAGCTCTTCACCAAGAACTTTACTTATGGAAAGCCACTTGATGATGAGTGGCAGTTACCAGGTCCTCAAGAGATGTTCACCAGTGAACACACGGAGTTTACTGCCTTTCTTGATTTGAAGAACTCCCTAAATGAAGTGAAAAACCTACTGAGTGATAAGAAACTGGATGAGTGGCATGAACATACTGCTTTCACCAACAGAGCAGGAAAAATCATTTCTCATGTGAGAAAAGCTGTGAATGCGGAACTTTGTACTCAGGCCTGGTGCAAGTTCCATGAGATTTTGTGCAGCTTTCCACTCCTTCCCCAGGAGGCTTTTCAGAACGGAAGGCTGAATTCTGTTCACCTCTGCGAAGCCCCTGGAGCTTTCATAGCTAGTCTCAACCACTACTTGAAATCCCATCGGTTCCCTTGTGAATGGAGCTGGGTAGCTAATACCCTGAATCCATACCATGAAGCAAATGACAATCTTATGATGGTTATGGATGACCGGCTTATTGCAAATACATTGCAGTGGTGGTACTTTGGTCCCGACAACACTGGTGATATCATGACCCTGAAGTATCTGACTGGACTTCAGGATTTCCTGAGCAGCATGGACACCGTACACCTGGTCACTGCAGATGGGAGCTTTGATTGCCAAGGAAACCCGGGTGAGCAAGAAGCTTTAGTCTCTTCTTTGCATTACTGTGAAGTTGTCACTGCCCTTACCACGCTTGGAAGTGGTGGCTCTTTTGTTCTGAAGATGTTTACTTTGTTTGAACATTGTTCCATAAACCTGATGTACCTGCTAAACTGTTCTTTTGACCAAGTCCATGTTTTCAAACCTGCTACTAGCAAGGCAGGAAACTCAGAGGTCTATGTGGTATGTCTCCACTATAAGGGAAGAGAGGCCATCCATCCTGTGTTATCTAAAATGATGCTGAATTTTGGGATCGAAATGACCAGGAAAGCTCTCTTTCCCCATCATGTGATTCCGGAATCTTTTCTGAAAAGGCATGAAGAATGTTGTACGTTCTTCCATAAGTATCAGCTAGAGACTATTTCTGAAAACATCCGCCTGTTTGAGTGCATGGAGAAAGAGGAACAAGCAAAGCTGAATAATTTAAGGGATTGTGCTGTATACTATTTCATGCAGAAATTTCAACTGAAACCTCTTTCCAAAAAGAATTGGTTAGTAAAAAAATCTAACATTGGTTGTAGTACAAATACAAAATGGTTTGGGCAGAGAAACAGATATTTTAAAACTTACAATGAAAGGAAGATGTTGGAAACCCTTTCTTGGAAAGATAAAGTTGCCAAAGGATACTTCAATGGTTGGGCAGAAGAGCACGCTGTCTGTCAGCCCGGGCAGAGCTCTCTGCTGGAAGGCACAGCTTCCAAACTGGAGTGTCACTCATGGCATGTTTTAGAAGGCAAGAAACTGCCAAAGGTAAAATGCTCGCCTTTCTGTGACGGCGAGGTTTTAAAGACTCTCAATGAGGCAATCGAAAAGTCTGTAGGAGGAGCTTGGGATTTGGATTCCAAGTGTGGGCCCACACAGCGGCCGCACTGTCCTTGTGACATTTTTTCTGCAGAACTAATACTTTCTGAGTTGTTTAGCCTCACCAAGTGCCTTCAGGATGAGCAGGTTGTGGAACCCAGCAACCAAGTGAAGTGCCTGCTCGTGGGTTTGCCGGCTCTCCAGAACGTCAAGGTGCACGTGCCAGTGGAAATTCGACTCCTGGAATCGGCTGAGCTCCTGACTTTCAGCTGCTCCTTGCTTCATGATGGAGACCCCGCTTATCAGCAGTTATTTCTGGACTGCCTGTTGCGTTCATTGCAGCAGCTTCAGACAGGGGATGCTATGGTTTTGCCTGTACTGTCCTGTTTAACAAGATTCATGGCTGGTTTGATTTTTGTACTTCACAGTTGTTTCAGATTCATCACGTTTTCTTGTCCCACGTCCTCTCAGCCCCTGAGGACCTGTGCAGTTCTGCTGTGTGTTGGTTATCAGGATCTTCCAAATCCGGTTTTCCAATATCTGCAGAATGTGAATGAATTTTTGAGCACTTTGCTTAACTCTGATTCCTCCCAGCAGGTTTTACAATTTGTGCCCATGGAGGTGCTCCTTAGGGGGACATTACTTAATTTTTTGTGGGATTTGAATGCTGCCATTGCCAAAAGGCATTTGCATTTAATTATTCAAGGAGAGAGAGAAGCAATCAGCAGCCTTCAAGTATGAAATTGAACATGGCCTTTCTGAGATTTAACTTTATGACCTCTTACAGTTTCTCAGTTACTGCATCCATTCACTCTCTCGATTCGGTACCTTTCATTTGGGGAAAGGGCAGCTTCTTCACTTCATCGTTCAGTCTTGCGAATTCTGGAAAGCCATCAGCTCGGTTAGGTCTCTAGGATGTGTCCGTGCACAGGCACAGTTAGGTGAGGTGATGGTGTGCACCCTTTAAACACGCATTGTGTGCATCTGTCAGGGTGGACACGCCTATGCTGCTTATGCAGTCTAGGTGGTCTGAGCTGCTCAGGATGTGCCCCTGTGTCCGTCGTGGGGCACGGCTGGTGTTTGCCAGCTGACTTCCTCTCCTGGCTAGTGCTGTTGATGAGCATTTTGACAGGTCACCGATGAAAGGAGGCAACACTGCTGTCCTTCAGCACTGACCAGGGCAGCTGCGGATTTCGGGGAACTCATCTTAGCAGGTGTCTTGGTGTGCCACCCATTGCCCTGAGACCACTGACCTGGTTATCTTCTATGCTCAGATGAAACTGGGGTGCTGTTCTGTGGGTGTCTAGCCAGCCGTAACCATCCAACTATGAAAGAGAGCGGAGCAGCTTCAAACCAAAGATCATGTTAAAACAGTGAAAAATTGTAATGTCTAAGACTTGTCTGTATCATGAAAAGCTTAATGTAGGTATGGTATGGTGATTTTTTAACCTCTATGAAATAATTTGTGAATGAGAGGATTTTGAAATTTTAAGGTTAGGTTTATAGCCTCATGGGGAATGTGTGAGTGTGATGTGTGAGTGACGTACTGAGGAAGAATGCTAACACTTTGAGAATGACAGTTCAGCACACAACATTTTTTTTTTTTTTTTTTACTGATTTTCCGTGTGGAAATAGCACTTTGCCTTTAAAATAGCCATGAGATGGTTATGTTATTAATTACATTTGATTTCTTTTGATTTGTTTGTATTTGTGCAATGAGCCTTTCTGGCAAACTGTTAAACAGTTCTTCATTATCTTTAAGTTCCACAGAGTGGAGAATACTTATATTCTCACATGTGCATTTTTAGGCATTTTGTTATATGAAAAATAGATTTATTCTCTGATGTATTTGGTTGATAAATATTAATCTGAAAATTTTTCATGTTCTTTGCTATTTTGAGTTCCATTATAGATTCATGAATAAAGTCATTAGCAGAGAGATTTTGTGTTCATCTTTTTTAAAGAGAATCATAGGGGAAGTTAAAAATATAACTTGGAAACAGACTTTTTTTAAAGGAAGGTTTGAATGGGAGTTAATGTTCCTTCATTTCCTCTGATTTGTATTCATTAAAATTTAGGCCTTAATATTGTAATATTTATGGAACGTCTACTTTGGGAGAGAAATTGAGTATGGCGGGGGTGAGGGGTGGGAGGGAAAGATGTGGAGACTGGAGGTAGATTTCTTAAACAAATGTGATTTTTTACTGGTGACTTTATAGAAGTATTTCTAGTTTGTGATGATGCAGCTCTGGCAGAAAACAGATTACCAACAGAAAAACCACTCTTGGGAAACCTCTTTGCACTTGAGTTTTTATGCCTTGTTAGGTTAGGGCTCATAGAAAGTGGTGTTCGTTTTTACTTACTTTAACTGTTTGAATTAGAAGGAAGTAGACATCCTAGGTCTAGGTGAAAACTTAAGCCCCTCAAATAAGTATTAATTATTTTTTAAAACATTGATCTTTATTGCCATACATAACCCTGGAGTATACTAGATTATATTTTTGACAAAGCTGTTGAAATCAGTTGCTGTTGATCTGATGTATTGGGTTCAGGTTGTTTTAAACATGGGGTTGATTTGAAGTTTCAAATTGAAGTGAATGAAAATGGCAGGTCCAGTATTTTACAGGAGTCATTGACAGACAGGGGAGGGGAAATGGTCCCCCGAAATTAGTGAACAGAAAAGGCCCTAAAACATGAGAAAGGATGTAGTGTGGTTTATCAGGGTAGCTACTGTTTGAAATTATTTTTCAGCTGTCTTGAGAGTTTTAATTTAATTGCCGTGGCCTTTGAAAAGTTTTTAGCAGCTAGAAAATTTAAACTGCATGAATGTGTTTTCCCAAAAACTTGGTGAGAAAGAAATCTTGCACATCTAATTTCTTCAATATTAATATTTATTCTCCCTCTGGGAAGAGTCTCGTAATTCCGAGGAGATCTTCGTTGTAATGCTGTTTCATATATGAATGCATTGAAAATATATTCTCTAAAATTTTTTTTTAATTGAAATTTATGAACTTTACTCCTGTCTTTGAAATACCTTTTCGTTTACAGGGATTTGTGTAAAATTTTCTTTGCGCTGGCGCCGCGGCTCACTAGGCTAATCCTCCGCCTAGCGGCGCCGGCACACCGGGTTCTAGTCCCGGTCGGGGTGCCGGATTCTGTCCCGGTTGCCCCTCTTCCAGGCCAGCTCTCTGCTGTGGCCAGGGAATGCAGTGGAGGATGGCCCAGGTGCTTGGGCCCTGCACCCCATGGGAGACCAGGAAAAGCACCTGGCTCCTGGCTCCTGCCATTGGATCAGCGCGGTGCGCCGGCCGCAGCGCACCAGCCGCGGCGGCCATTGGAGGGTGAACCAACGGCAAAGGAAGACCTTTCTCCCTGTCTCTCTCTCTCACTGTCCACTCTGCCTGTCAAAAAAAAAAAAAAATTTTTTTTTCTTTGCTACTACAGAGATCTGGGATGAAATGAATGAAGTGAGATTAAAATATTGGAAGAAATGAAAAAAAGTTTGCTTATGCTTTTGTTATTTTACTTATTTTTGTGAGGATACCAGTCTTTTAAAATTTTACCATGTCTCATTTCCAGATGAGATCGTTAGTTGGACAGTTTTTGAATTGGTAACATTGCTTTGGTACCGGTATACGAGATTAGTTAATCCTCAAATTTTTCACAGTGACAGTGTTGATAATAAGCCCAACAGAATCTTATTTTCATGATTATGTACTCTGGTCCTTGATTTTAAAAAGGAGTAACAAATAGTTTTAGTGTTTGTTTTCTTTCCAAAATGAAAGTAAGGAATAGGACAGTTTTAGCTTTGTTTTGGTTTTTAAAAAATTATTTTTAACAAGAAATGGTTATTGTGTTCATAAAAGTAGTTATGATTTTAAAGATTTTAAGCAAAGTATAAAAGACTTCATTTTTATGTTCTAAAAACACTAAGACAGTAAGTACACTGATACATTCAGGCCTTACCTTTTGTAATCTTTAGTTTTAACAAAATGTAGTCATAATATGAATATCATCCTTTATTAAAATGATGACAAGTCACTGTGCATAGATGGTACAGATGTGTATAACCAGCTGAAAATTGTCACTTCGTAGTTATTATTGAAAAGAGACTCACTTGTTTGATAATAGGCCTCCCCTACCTGTCTTTTTACCTTTATTTTTAACTAGATAAAACATTTCTAGGTTGATCTTAGGAAGAGCAGTAGCTATAAAACAAAAATTTCAATATTGAAAGTTAACTATTTCATACTTCAATATTAAAAATTAATTTCTATTTGGTAAATTTTATTTTTGGATGGGCTAATGGGCCAAATAGTAAACTAAAAGCTTACTACTACATGTAGTAACTCTTAGTATGTAGGTGTGTCTTAGGATATGTAATTAAAATGGTAATCCTCAATAAATATATAATAAACTGTTGCTTGTTTTGAACAATTCAGTACATTGTTTTTGTAAGATTGAAATTTTAAAATAAGGAGCTCTTATTTCATTCTCTTGTTATTGAATCACTTTAATTGTTGCCTTTTCTTGTTGTTGACCAATATGAAAAATGAAGATAACTTTAGATAAATACAAGCTTATATTGTAATGATTTTGGACGAGGTGAAGTTTCTTTATGACTGTAGCTACATGAAGATACCAGCTGTTTATTAGTGAAACGATTTGTAAGCTATGTCACTCAGCATAGGTTAGCATTTAATTTCACTCAGCTGAGGATCTTAAAGTTCTGTCTGCCGGTGTTTACATACAGGCTGTGTCTTTATAAATTTTATTTATAATAATGTTTTTCTAGTTTTCTGGGGAGTTTTATCTTTGGGTCTTCCGTGAGTGTCTGTATAGATTAAATGGGTGGAATCTTTGTTCATTTCTACTAAGTGTGGCAGCATCAGCTTAGACTTGCTGGACATTTAGCATTATTTAATATTTAATATTGCAGCTATATTTTTAATTTATGGAAAATCTGTTGTGATTAAAGGAAAGCATTTGTAGAAATTGTTCCTTTTCTGCAAAGTATTTTTGTTCATCCTGTTGAAAAGATACTTGTATTAAAAAGATTCTTTGATCTTTGTGTTTACTCCTGTATTTTAAGAGTTTACGTATCTTTTTGCTGTTTTAAGATTGTGCCTCCAAATTACTGAGTCCAACAGACGTGCTTGTCTTTTTATACGTGTGAGGGTTTCTCTTCTGTTTCCAGTGAATCCTAGGATTGAAAAATCAGTCTGTATCAGGCTAGCAGAGAACATTCAAAGCAAAGATAGCTTTTTCTTTTTGTCAGAGTAAGTATCATCCGTGTGACTGCCTGCAGACTCTGGGAGGAATCTCTTGCAGCTGTTGCACTTTTTACTAGACTCATTCAGTTTGAGCATTGAATCATCATACATTGTCCTTCCTTTTTTCACGCTTTGATTTTCTTGCCAAGATTATAAACTTGTAAAAGTACATGGCATATACTTATTTTGTAGGCCATGTCATCCATATAGTTGTCTGTGGAATTTTTTTAAAAAGATTTATTTATTTGAAAGGCAGAGTTAGAGAAGGAGAGACATATCCTCTATCCGATGGTTCATGCCCCATATGGCTGCGACAGGAACTGCTTCTGGGTCTCCCACATGGGTACAGGGGCCCAAGGACTTGGGCATCTTCCACTGCTCTCCCGGGCACATAAGCAGGGAGCTGGATCAGTGGCGGTGCAGCTGGGACTCTTAGCCAGCGCCCACCTGGGATGCTGGCAGCGCAGATAGTGGCTTAACCTGCTGTGCCACAACTCCAGCCCCTATGGAATGTTACCTGATTTTGTTGTTTTATTACAGAAGATTTTCAAACATACAAATATTAAAATGATGTAACAAATGTCCGTCTACCCTTATCCGGGTTCCATGATGATCAGAATTTGAGGTGAACATGATATATCCTGCTCTTTTTTCCCCTCCACCTTGGAATACTTTAAGTTTGTAAAACACACACGTATGTCTATCAAATAAGCACTTTATCATACCTAACAAAATTACTCAGTACCTAGACTGTGTTGTCTCAAAAATGCCTTTGTGTATTTGTTCAAGTAAAGATCCAATAGGATTTTTGCATTGCACATACTTAATATGTTTCTTTCTTTTTGACAGGCAGAGTGGACAGAGAGAGAGACAGAGAGGTTTTCCTTTTGCTGTTGCTTCACCCTCCAATGGCCGCCATGGCTGGTGCGCTGCGGCCGGTGCACCGCGCTGATCCGATGGCAGGAGCCAGGTGCTTCTCCTGGTCTCCCATGGGGTGCAGGGCCCAAGCACTTGGGCCATCCTCCACTGCACTCCCTGGCCACAGCGGAGAGCTGGCCTGGAAGAGGGGCAACCAGGACAGAATCCGGCACCCCGACCGGGACTAGAACCCGGTGTGCTGGCGCCGCAAGGCGGAGGATTAGCCTATTGAGCCACGGCGCCGGCCTTAATATGTTTCTGATGTCTGCTATTAGAGTGAATCCCATGCCTCAGACTGTAACATTTTATCTTCCATGCCATCACTGGTTCTTCTGTAGTTTTTCCATTCAAGTCTGGCGGATTATTTGTGATTACCTTTTAATTGTAATTCTACCACAGATTTCCTATAAATTGATAGACTGAGAGGAGTGATTGCTTTTGGCACGAGTACTTCACAAGCACTGTGTACTTCCTTTTCATCCTCCCAGGAAGCACAGAAATGCTTATCTGCCCTCTCAGTGGCTTTAAGATTAGTCTGTTCACATGTCAGTTAGATCCATGAAGTATTTTCTTTCACCTGATAGGTTTAGTATCCATTGGATATCAACACTACCTCTCTTAGGGGTTGCAAAGTAGTGTGTGTTTTTTATTTTAACAGTATTTCTTGAGTATTTGGAATTTTATGAAAATATACTTGAATCATCACATTTTTTCTGAAAATTTGTTCAGGAAAGACTGGACATGTTTTAGCCTTTTATCGAGTTTCAGAGAAATACATTGGTGTCTGCTGCACTGTGGACATGATTTGTCTCCCAGCCTGGGCAGGTGATTAAATCCCAGAGTCATAAATTGGTGGTGCTAGGAGCATGGGAACGATCCAATTACGGTGTCTAGGAGGTGGGAGTTCTTTAGATCCCTGGGGGGCATGTCCTCAGAAGGTAGCTCTCAGGTGAGGGTTAGATAAACACACAGGCCTGGCTGTCCTCTCTGCTTCCTCCTCTGTGCATGTCCCACCATCTGCCATCCTCAACAGTTGCCAGACCATTGGGGCCACCTGACCTTGGACTGTGAACCTCCAAAACTGAGCTGAAGTAAACCTTCCTTCCTAAATAGCTGTCATCAGCATTTAGTTGTAGTAATGGAAAACTGAGAACTACAATGTCAGCAATTTGAGACATGAACCAAGGAGACATCATAGTTGGATTATTTTGAAATTGGAAATTCATGAATTCATGAGTGGTTATATATTTGATGCGTTTTAGTCATTTACCACTATTGTTTTCACTTGGAACTCAGATTATCCCATTTTTATTTGGGTGGGTAGAGGAAAGACGACTTCATGTTGATGCCCATGTTCTTTTTTTTTTTTTTTAATAATGTAATTCTAGTCTTTGATGGCTTCTGGCACAACATGTGCTGGTTTCATCTTGTATATTTTCTGCCCAGTGTTGACATTACCTTGAATTTAGTTGCAATGCCTGTAGTCAATGGTTCTCAGAATTTTTGGTCTCAGGATAGATACCTTTATTGTCCTAAAAATTATTGAAGAACCCAAAAAGCTTTTATTTGTGCAAGCTATATCATTGGTATTTTCCATATCAGAAATTAACAAAATTTTTGTTTTATGGATTTTCAGATAAATGACAGGGAGTGAACATGTAGCCTAGTGGTTAAGATGCCCGTACCCCACATCTCACAGTCTGGGTTTGATTTCTGACTCTGCCGCCTGACTGTAGCTTCCTGCCAGTGCCAGGGAGGCAGCAGCGATGGCTTGTGTAATTGGGTTCCTGCCATCCAGGTGGGAGACTTGGAATGTGCTCCTGAATCTGGCCTTGGCCAAGCTCTGGCTTTGTGGGCATTTTGGGAGAGAACTAGCAGATGGGAACTGTCTTTGTTGGTCTCTTTCTGCCTCCCGAGTAAATATAGCAATGATACACCATTATGTGTTTTATATATAACATTTTAAAATGAATAACAATGTTCAAAACAAAATTTAGAAATGTGTTTACATTTTTTATGTCTAACAGGATACAGCTGGATTCTCATTCTACAGTCAATGTGTTGCAGTATGTTCAGGTAAAGTACTTAAGAAAATATCAACTCGCATAGATAAAGGGGAGGAATACTTTAATGACTTTTCCAGGTCATTTGTGCATGTTCTTTGATGCTGCATCAAAATTTGATAGATGATAGGTTCTTTTTTAAAACATTTTTATCTGAAAGGCAGAACACAAGTCTTCCATCCACTGATTCACTGCCCACCATAGTTGAGGCTAGGCCAGGTGAAAACCAGGAGCCTGGACTTTGACCTGGGTCTCCTACATGGTTGGAAGGGACCCAACTACCTGATGCTTCACAGGGTGTGCATTAGCAGGAAGCTGGATTGGAAGTGGAGCAACCAGGACTTGAATCAGGTGCTCTAGTGTGCAGTGCGGGCAGCCCAAGTGGTGGCGTAACTGCCACGCCACAATGCCAGTTGCAGTGAAGAACTTAATCAGCTGTTTGTTACACTGAAATCCAGTGACCTGTCTCATACTTTGAGTGGATCATTAACTCATATGTGATCTTTTAAAACCACGAGTATTATTGGGAAATAAATGGGTATTTGAGAAATATTGGCTCACTGAGTTATGCAGTGACATGTTTGATTACACGGTACTTTTTAAAAAATCATTTTTAAAGCTGTTAAACAGATACATAAAATTATACATATTTCTGAGATACCATGTGATGTCCCAATATATGTATAAATTGTGTAGTGTGCAAATCAGGTTAAACATATCTACTCAAACATCATTTCTTTATGGTAAAAATCCTATTTTTTAAATGTCAACATCGATCTCATGAGAAAAATCCAAGTATTGGGAAGTTGTCAAGCTCAGAGTTGGGCACACAAGTTTTCTAAAGTTCTAGTTTTCACTTGGATGCTCAGATTTTATCAGGACAATAAATAGTGACAGTTGTTTTCCTTGAATGGCAGCTCACGGTATTCAACTGAGCAAGATGTTGAGAAAGTGCCAGGTACTCAGGTCTAAATTAGTATGGTTTTCCTGCCAGTCCTTTCAACTAAGATGTCCCGTGAAATGACAGCGTGAGTCTGCAATTCTGGTGCACATGGAGGAAAGCACTCCTCTCTGTGCAGACTGCCAGGCGATTTTGGAGTGCGGCAGCAGACAGGTGTACGTCCCATTTCCTGCATGGGAATCTGGACGTGTACTCTGAGGCCAAGGCCATGACATTGTTTTTACGACTTCGTCAAGGATATTCTCAGATAAAAATGATGAAGAACACATGCTATTAGCGTAGTTTGTTCCCGCCTCCTTGATTGGTTTGTAAGCACCAGCTGTTCTGTCCACCACTGCTTTAGCATCGCAGTGTGACACTGTGAAAAGTGGAAATAATAGATGATGTCTTGGTTTTATCATGAAGATAGTTTTGATCTCATTGACACTTGGAAGAATCCACGGGCCACACCTTGAGAACTGCTGTTTTTTTCTCCATTAGATCAGATGCTGTTTTTTCAGTTTACTGTTTTTATTGTATTAAAGAGATATTAATTACTTTTTTGAGATTTTTAAATGTGCATGAATGTTTACATTTTTCCATTTTTAAAATCCACTAATGAAAATCTTTTTCTCTTTAGTACTGTTAATATAATTGTATCGATGGGTTTCCTAATAATGAACCACTCCTGTTTCTGGAATAAGTACTATTTGAACATGATTGATCATTCGATTCTGTATGCTGGTAATTTATTTAGAATTTTTACATCAATATTTCTTCTTTTATTTGAGAGACAGCTCCCACCTGCTGATTTACTCTCCAAATGCCTGCAACAGCCAGGGCTGGGCCTGGGACTGAAGCCAGGAGCCAGGAGCTCAATCTGGGTTTTCCACATGGTGATAGGAGCCCTATTATTTGAACCATCAACACTGTATCCCAGGGTCTGCATTGGTGGGTAGCTGGAGTCAGGAGCTAGAGCTGGGGACTGAGCCTACATGCTCTAGTCTGAGATGTATGTGTCTTAGATGCTAGGCTAACCATCTGCTTCTGCAGTGTGTGTGTGTAATCTTTGTAATTGGAATCATTGCTAATCTGTTGTATAAAAACAATTCAAATGTCTTCTCTCTCTCTGAAATACTTTAAGGAATATTTGCAACAAATACTTGGTAAAATGTGGAAACAGCTGAGCCTGGTGTCATTTTAGCAGGTGGGGTCTTTCATGAGTGTCTCCATTTTTAATGAAATTAATCTGTTTAAACCTTTTGTCTTGTTGATCATCATTTTTGGTATATTTTCGTGGAATCTCTATTTAGTCTAGATTTTTATTTTTCTCATTTTTTTCAGAGAGTTGTACAAATTAATGTGATTTTTAAAAAGAGGCTTCTGTCTTAAGCTTGTTTCTTTTTTATGCACTTGTGACTTCTCCCTATCTTTTAAAATTTTAATTATTTCTGTTTTGCAGATTAATTTTCAAAGAGCCAGCCTTTTGATTTACTTATTGGTTTTTCTCTTTTCCAACTTGTCACTTTTTGCTTTTATTTTTGATTAAGTCCTACTACTTTCTTTAGTTTCATTTGTTCTCTTTTTCTAGAATTTTTGAATGATATGTTTAATGCGGTGATTTTTATTTTGTTGATAAAGTGTTTAAACCCTATCAACTGTTACTCATAGGTTCTGCTACACTATCTCTTTACTACTGTTATTTTCAAAACAGTTGTTTACACGTTTATTGTATATTTCCCCTTTGAGTTAAGACTTGGTAAAGAGAGTGTGTATGTTTAAACTTCCTAATGGGAGGGCCTATTGATTTTTTTATAAACTTAATTTTAACTTATGGCTTTGTTGTGTGGTGGTCAGGGAATCCCATTTCAGCATCTACTTTTTAGAATTCAAGGCTGTTGGGGCTAGTGCCGTGGCTCACTTGGTTAATCCTCCACATGCAGCGCTGGCAACCCATATGGGCGCCGGGTTCTAGTCCTGGTTGCTCCTCTTCCAGTCCAGCTCTCTGCTGTGGCCCAGGAGGGCAGCGGAGGATGGCCCAAGTGCTTGGGCCGGTGCAACCACATGAGAGACCAGGAAGAAGCACCTGGCTTCTGGCTTCGTATCGGCATAGCTCCGGCCATAGCGGCCATTTGGGGAGTGAACCAACGGAAGGAAGACCTTTCTTTCTGTCTCTCTCTCTCACTAACTCTATCTGTCAAATAATAATAATAATAAAAAAAGCCTCTGCTCATAGATTAATACTACAGTTTAAAAAAAAAAGAATTTAAGGTTGTCTTTGGCATTACAGACTGTCATTGTTTTGGTTAATGTCCCATGTGCACTAAGAATTATACATGTGCCTGTAAAATATACAATCTAGATATATAATATATTGCTTATATTGTTTAGATCTTCTATATCCTTCTTAGTCTTTTTTGTTTATTTTATCCATCTTGAGTTGAGAGAATTGTGTTAAGGCCTCACATTTTAATGAGTTTAGAAGTCTATTTCTCCTTGTACTAAAATTTCTGCTTTTGAAATTTGTTGCATAAATGTTAATAATTGGTGCATCTTCATCTCAACTTGTAACTTTTAGCATCACAAAGTGTTCTTTTAATTCTTTTAGCATTATGAAGAATCAAGTTTATAACCTTTTATTTTTACTTGCACATTTGTCTGGTACACAGTCCATTTTTAAATTTTTAACCTCCCTTAATATCTTTGTTTTAGGTGATTATACACATATAATAAAGTTGGTTTTTACTTTGAAGAAAATCTGAAAAAAAATTTTAATGTTGAGTGAAAACTTTTTACCTTCATTTATTTTAGTCTTAATTCTGTCACATTGATACTGTCCTATGCAAGTACTTTGCACTTGCATTCTCTCTCCTCCTTGCCCCTTTCTCATTTATTTTGGTGCTTAAAACAAACAGATTTTTCTGATAGAGACTTGTACTAATATCTTTTCAAAATTTTTTTTTATTTGGAAGTCAGAGAGACAGAGATATCTAACATCTGTGTTAGATACCAAATACTCAAATAGTCAGAATAGTTAGGGCTGAGCCAGGCTGAAGCCAGGACCCCAAAATTCAATCCACATCTCTCATGTTGGTGTTAGGGGGGAGCCCAAGTACTTGAGTCATCCCATGCTGCAACCCAGGGTGTGCATTAGCAGGAAACTCTAATGGGAATCAGAGCCAGGAGTCAAAGCCAGGCATTCCAATATGGAATGGGAGCATCCCAAGTGGCAACTTAACTGGTGCACACAATGCCTGCCCCTACGTACACCTAGACTCCTAAATTTTGGGGTATTGTCTGTTGGTGACTTATATAAATAATACTGAAATGAGACTGTAATCTGTTCTTCTGTTTCTCCTCTTCTTCCCTGAACATTTAATTTAAAATTTTGTCATTCCCAATTCTGCACTGTCAAGCAAACAGCAGGTTTCTCTGATTTCCACATGTCCTTCCCCTTCTTTAATCTTTTCTGGACAGGTGTATTTCTTGGCTTTAACAGGATGTAACATTTCCATTCTATTCTTCCATCCTATAGTCCTCATTCTACATTTAGGTATTTAAATGTTATCTACCATTTTTAAATAAAGTTTATTTTATTCATTAGAAAGGCAGAGTTATAGAGAGAGAAGGAGAGACAGAGACAGGTCTTCCATCTACTGATTCACTCCCAAATGGCCACAATGGCCCGTGCTGGGCCAGGCCAAAGCCAGGAGACATGAGCTGCTTCTGGGTCTCCCACATGGGTGCAGGGGCCCAAGGACTTGGGCCATCTGCTGCTGCTTTCCCAGGCCACATTAGCAGGGAGCTGTGTTGGAAGTGGAGCATCTGGGACTCGAACCAGTGCCCAAAAGGGATGCCGGCATTTCAGGTGGTGGCTTAACCCACTATGCCACAACACCAGCTCCATGTATCCACCAATCTTTATGGTGAAGCTTCTCTAGCTGTTTCTTGGTTATCTAAAACTTGTTTTCTAAGATTCCTCAGAAAGTCTTATAGGAACATTGTCCTCTGAGATTTTGCAATTTCATAGTTTGTCTATAGCCTTTAAATATGAAAGTCATTTTAGTTAGGTATAAAATCTCAGGCTCAGGGTTGGAGCAGCTCTCTAACTCTGCCTTTCAAATAAATAAAGCAAATCTTAAAATCTGAGGCTCACATTTCCTTTCTTTAAATGTCTTGAATCTGATATTGATCTGCTTCTCATTCCTTATAAACAATGTGCTTTTTTTTTCTCCTGGATACAGAAAGGTTTTTCTTTCTTGTATCCTTAAAGTCTAGTAGATATACTAAACTCTATCTTGATGTTCACCATTCTTGTTTTGTCTCCTCCCAAGTATGAGTAGTCCATGTAGCCTTTGATTATAAAGCCTGAAATATTTTTCTATCAGGAGTTGGTGATTCTTTAAAGCAATCAACAAAAATTGATAAACTTTAGCTAGACTGATTAAGGAAAAAGGAGAGCGAGAAAAAGCCATCAATATAAGGAGTACCAATAGGTTATCAGTTCAGATCCTATAGCCATTACAAGGATTATAAGGTTGTAGTATGAAAAAAATTATCATTAAATTTGATAGTTTAAGTGAAATGGATTAATTTCTTAAAAAGCAGAATCCTAAGCTTCACTCTGCTTATAAGACATACATGGTCTCAAAGTTGTATGCCGTGTTTATAGACAAGCACTAGAGCACTGGTGTGTGCTGGTCATGTCAAGAAGGATGGGGTCTTTGTGGTCATCTGAGGGAATTGTGGGACTTCACTCTCTCTCTCTGTCTCTCCTGGCTGGAGGTGTGACTGTTTGCTCTGACACACTCCTGTCTTTGTCATCCACTGACCTCACCAGAGGTCAAACCGGAGCAACCTACCTGCAGTCGGTCTTTGAACCTCTCCAAACTTTGAGCTAAATAATGCTTTCTCTTTATAAATCTTACTGCCTCAGGTATTTAATTGTAGTGATGAGTAACTGAGTAATACAGCCATCTTCACTACCTTCAGCTTTTAGACTTTGGATTTAAATCAGTGGGCTATTATTCTTGAGACACACAGGTTAGGAAGATAAGAATCAAATGATTGTTCACTCTTCTTTTGAAATAGTAATTGACAGATAACACTTAAGTAATACTGAAAATGATGACCTGGTTATCAGTCAGATACAAGGATTATTTTCCTCTTAACTAAGGTTCAGGTGAAATCCTGAAACCAAATGCTCAAAAGCAAGGGAATGCTACATTTCCATTAATGAAAAGTATATTTAGTCATTTCATGCTAGGTTGGAAGAGTCTTTTTAAGGATATCACAACATGTTCACCATATAGTAAGTTAAAATTTGGGATATAAATAATTTGCACCATGATCCCAACTGTGTGTTCAAAAGGATATACACACATATTTGTGCATATACACACTGATAGGATATATACACACATTAATAGAATTCACCTAGTGAAAATCAGAGATGACTTGCAGTCTTTATATTTTCCAATTTTAACTTTTATAACTAATGTACTACTTTTCTCATTTTTTTCAAAAATTTATGTTTTTTGTTTTATGAAATCAAACACCATATAAACCTGTGGGGTAGGGCAGGCATTTGGCAGAGTGGTTGAGATGCTGCTTGTCTTGCCTGCATCCCATTTTGGGGTGCCTGCTTTGGGTCCTGGCTCCTTCTCTTCCAGCCCAGCTAATGTGCATCCTGGGAGGCAGCGGCTAAAGGCTCAAGTGCTTGGTTCCCTGCCATTCATGTGGGAGACCTGAATTGAGTTCTAGGCTCCTACCGTCAGTCTGGTCCTGCTCTGGCTATCATGGGCAAAGGGGGAGTGATCCAGCAGATAGGAATATCAGTCTGTCTGTCTCTACTTCTAAAATAAAATGCAAGTAAGTGCATTTTGAAATTTAAAAAAGAAATATATAAGTAATAATCCCATCTACTTCTCCAACTTCTGTGTATCAGCAGTCACCAGTATAGATATATATCTTTCTAGACCTTTTTTCCCCATAGGTATATGCTCATCTACAAATATATATGTATATGTGATTAATGGAATCATTCTATACATACATATATGCATATACATGTATAATACTATGTGTATGTAATACTTGTATGTAGTTGCGTTACTTGTCTAGGGTGCTCATTCAACATAGGTGTGGGCTTTAATTAGAAATTGACACTTTGTATTCTTTTTGAGGGTAGTGATTTTATTTGGGGTGATTTTTCAGGTACCAAATGAATGTAAATCAGAATTATTAGAGGTGTTTTTTTAAAAATTAATTTGTATTGGCCAAGACTCAAATAACAAGCATATAGCTCAGTAAAATTTCCAAGTGCACGCACCCACACAACCACCGTCCAGATGAAGTGGTTATTGCCAGTACAGAGGAAGCTTACTCGTGCCTCCACCTGGCGACTCTCCCAAAGTGATCACATCATGGCTTCTAACAGCAAAGACGACTGGTCTTGCGTACTTTTGGACTTGGTATAAGCACCGTCATATGACGTGTGATCGGCCGGCGCCACGGCTCACTAGGCTAATCCTCCGCCTTGCAGCGCCGGCACACTGGGTTCTAGTCCCGGTCGGGGCGCCGGATTCTGTCCCGGTTGCCCCTCTTCCAGGCCAGCCCTCTGCTGTGGCCAGGGAGTGCAGTGGAGGATGGCCCAGGTGCTTGGGCCCTGCACCCCATGGGAGACCAGGAAAAGCACCTGGCTCCTGGCTCCTGCCATCGGATCAGCGCGGTGCGCCGGCCGCAGCGCGCCGGCCGCGCCGGCCATTGGAGGGTGAACCAACGGCAAAGGAAGACCTTTCTCTCTGTCTCTCTCTCTCACTGTCCACTCTGCCTGTCAAAAAAAATAAATAAAATAAAATAAAATATGACGTGTGATCGTTTATGTCTGGTTCTTTTCACTTACGACGTTTATGAGATTCTGTTGTATCATGTAGTTTTCCACTGTATCAATGTATTATATTTTATTTGTTCTGTTGACCAGTATTGGGGTTATTTTCAGTGTTGTTATTGCTGCACACAAGAGTACATCCTCGTTCGATGTTCTATTATTTTTTTCTACTATAACAGAGTACCTCAAACTAAGTGACTAAAAATTGTTTTCTCACAGTTCTGAAGGCTGGAATTTCAAACTTCAGAGCACTGGCAGGACTGTTCCCCCTCCGAAGGCACTAGGAGAGGACCTGTTCCAGGCCTCCCTCCTAATTTCTGACAGCCCTGGACTTAGGGTAACGTAACTGCAGCCTTCACAGGGACCTGCCCCTATCTGAGAGTCTGTTCGCACTTCTCTTTGAATAAGGACACCAGTCATATTGGATTAGCAGCTTGCCTTGCTGCGGCATGTTCACAGCCATTTACGGCTGCAACAACTCCATTTCCAAATAATGCCAGATTCTGAGGTGCTGGCCCCAGGCGTTCAATGTTTCTCCATGGAGCTGTTGGCGGGTGTAATGTAACCCATGACAGGTGTGTGACATAACTGGCAGTTAAGTTGCCAGGTTATGGAGTGGTTAGTAGATACTAGCAACACTTTCCTCCAGTAGTGTAATCTACTACGTCAGTAACTGTGTGTGACTTCAAATAGCAGATGGTAACTTTTGGTAACACTCATTCTGATATAGTTTCAAAGTTAACAGAAGAGTTACAGAAGTCGTGCAAGGAACTCTTATGTGCTGTTTATCCAAATCCATCAATTGTTAACATTTCCCTTATTGGCTTTGTCATTCCATGGATGTGTATAATTCTATTATCTGAACTATTTGAGAGAAACTTGGAGACATTGTGTCCCTTTATCCCTAAATACTTTAGTGTGCATTTCCTAAGAAGAGGGAAATTGCTTTGTTATGACCACAGTACAGTGATCAAAGTCAGAATCTTTAACATTGATGTAATACTGTCATCTACTAGGAGTGCAGAACCTTTTTTTCTGCCAAGGGCCATTTGAAAATTTATAGCATCATTTGTGGGCCATACAAAATTATCAGCTTACAAATTAGCCTGCTGTGGGTTTTATTGAATTTCAAGTCCCACCTATAGTTGCCTTGGCAAGGCTGGATGTTCCCAACCCTGATCTATATTCCAATTTCATTTTATTTATTTATTTATTTATTTATTTATTTATTTATTTTTTGACAGGCAGAGTGGACAGTGAGAGAGAGAGAGACAGAGAGAAAGGTCTTCCTTTTGCTGTTGGTTCACCCTCCAATGGCCGCCACGGCCGGTGTGCTGCGGCCGGCGCACCGCGCTGATCCGATAGCAGGAGCCAGGTACTTATCCTGGTCTCCCATGGGGTGCAGGGCCCAAGCACTTGAGCCATCCTCCACTGCCCTCCCGGGCCACAGCAGAGGGCTGGCCTGGAAGAGGGGCAACCGGGACAGAATCCGGCGCCCCGGCCAGGACTAGAACCTGGTGTGCCAGCGCCGCAAGGCAGAGGATTAGCCTAGTGAGCCGCGGCACCGGCCTTATATTCCAATTTCATTAATTTCCCCAATAATGTTCTTTATAGCTCCCTTCCTCCTAGTCCAGTCTATTACAAGGTACTGTATTTGGTTTTTGTCTCCTTAGTCTGTTTAAGAGAATTTCTCAGCTATTCTTTTTCTTCTTGTCCTTAGAATTTTTGAGGAATTTTGTCCAATTATTTTGTACAATAGATGTCGATTTGCATTGCTTTATATCTCCCCATGTTTTGATTCAAGTTACAGCAAAAGAAAAAATATAGAAGTGATAATGTTTCCTTGAGGCACAGAGTATCAGCCTCAATTTTGGCGATGTTAACTTTGACCACAAGGTATTGTCTGCCAGATTTCTACATTGTTACCATCCTTGAGTTGATTCATTCATTTTTCTGCTATTGTCAATCTGCTGTTAATCTTGTCTGGTGAATTTTTTAAATCTCAGATGTTTTACTGTTTTATTCTATGCTTTTAATTTGAATGTTTTACAGTTTCCATATTTTTCTGCTTATAGTATCCATATGTTCATTCCATATGATCATACTTTTCTTTAAATCATTTAATTACTTATAATAGTGGTTTCAAGTTTCTTTTCCATGAATTACAACATCTGAGTAAACTCAGGGTCAGATTTGATTGTTTTTCTCTTAACTGAATTACAATGTACTATTTCCTCACGTATCTCGTAACTTGTTACCATAAAATTTTGTGCATGATATGTTTGATAATTTGGGAATCTCTTATATATTACTGTGAAAGAGGGTTGTCTTTTGTCCTCACAGGCAGTTTACTTTGAATTCCAAGCTCAGTTTTCCTTGTTTTGGGAAGGCCTTGAAAGTTGTGCTGAGTGTTCTTTGTTTTTTTTTTTAGCAATCTAGTTGCTGTCTTCTACTTGGAATCTCACAGTCTCCTCTGAGCACTGCCAGCTAAAGGGTTGGTGAATGATTTGGGTAGAAATTGTAAGGTTCCTGTTTCATTGATTCTCTTATTAAATTTTGTTCCTTACTTTTTCACTACTCTTGGAGACTCAATTCTCTGATTCTGTAAGCTAGTAGATTTCTGATTGAATTTTCACTTTCCCATGGGAACAGACTTCTCACAGACCTCAAGTGAGAAGTCATTAATATACAAGAATTATTAAGCATAATTACCTAGGATAGAGGCCAACTCCCCACAACTCCCCACCTTTCTGATCTAGTTCCTTCCAGTGCTTCAAATAAGGATTAAAAAAAAATTGTCTGGAATTATAATTATTATCTGCTGGATAGTTAGTATGCTCTACAGTGCTTCACTATTACTGGAGAGGTAATTTGGAATATTTTTTAAAAGCTCCTCTAATCTTGAACTGAGCTGCCTAAAGTGCGTTTATTAACATAGTTCACATCTGGTTTCATGAATTAATCACTAATTAGTCACCAAGGAATCCTTGGTGCCTGAACATTATTTCTAGTGCCCAGGGAAAGTCCGTTTTAGGAATGCACATATTTCTGCTTGTGTTGGTTGAGCCTTCTCTGCACTTCAGGCTGCTGGGTTTTCCTGTGCGAATTAGCTGTATGTGGCCCCTGACTCAATTAGCAGAATGAAGAGCGAGCGGGGGATGCCTTTAGTTTTGAGGGCTGTGTGTACTAGACTTGCACAGTTACATTTGACTTTGCTTATTTAAATGTTATTTCCGGTCTTGGAGTACTGAGATGGCAGATGTTATTAAAGAATGTTTTTCTGTAAATTCTGCAAAGCTGGAGGAAAATAATGAATTTTGGAGACTCGTGTAGTTAGTACAGAGATTTTAATTTCAAAGACCAGGAATACAATATTATAATGCAAGATTTTCTTTTATCTTTTTATCTCCTATTTGTGTCAAAATAGCTTTAGACTTGCAAAAAGTTCCAATTTATATAATCTTTTAACATGTATTCAAGAATGCACTATTTCAAGATATGCAGGTTTCTTTTATTTTTTCAACTTTATTTTTTTGAAAAATTTCAATCTACAGAAAAAGTGCAAGAACTGTTCAATGACTATCTTACATCCTTCAACTGAATTGATCAGTTTTTAACATTTGAGATATACTGATCAACTTTTTTTTTACATATGGGTGGAGGTGTATTGCTTTCCTTTTTACTGACAGATACAAGTAATGGGTACTCTGCCCCACATGGCATATGATTTGTCTGCCCATGCTCCCTATTGCTTAAACATGTCTTTTTGATACCATGTGGCTTTCTTACCTCCCAGTCCTGCTTCTCCCCTGTGCTCCGGTTGGATCACGCTTGGTCAGCTGTCTGGGCTGACCGAAAGACCACTTGAATGATCAGTCATTTGCAGTTGCAGAACTTAGAGAGTGACAGTAAGGAGTAAGTGCTGAAGCTTTGAATTTTAGAGTTGAAAACAGACTGGGAAATCCTAGGTAGCATAACTACAAATCCATATACATATATATGTATATATATCTATATATATACACATATATATTTAACATATAGTAATATATATCTTCTCTCATTCACACACACACATATATATAATTACATAGATACACCTCAAGAGGTTTTCAAAAGGCTCGTAGAAAATTTTATATTATGAAAGAACTATGCCTAGATTTTAAAGTTCATTGCACCAAAATAAATCTTTTAAATTCCATTTTCCATGATGATCTTTTTGACGTGTGTGTGTGTACTTTTTTTTCTTTTATGGTTGGCTCATCTTTATCCCTAAGGTTTCAGCTCAAATGTTATTTTATCAGAAAGATGTTCCCTGATCGCCTAATCCCTAGACCCCATCATCTGCCATCACCACTCTAACACAGAATCATTTTGTTTTCCTTTGCCCTTTGAATTATTTGTGTACTTCTTGTCTGTTCCCAGTACAGAGAATGCTTTGTTCTCTCTTCACCAGTGTCCCCAGTGTCAAATAGAACCTGGTGTGAAGTAGACACTCTAAATATTCTTTCAGTGAGATTCCTGTACAAGCCAAAAGTATTGGGAACAGCAATGATCTCCTAAACTGGAGAATGAAAAACAGAATGCAAAAGAATAGTACTCATGGAGTGTACTAGACATTCTGTGCAAAAGATAGAATAAACCCGCGAGAGGAGAAAACAACCAGGCTTTCAGTCCCCACAAAACCTGACTCTAATGTGGTTCCAACACTTGAAAGATCACAAAACTGCTAATGAAACTGCAAAGTGAAATGGAAAGTACAAGAGAGCACATTTGAATTTAGGAATATTTTCTATTAAAAATTGAATAAAAATAATCTGAAAGGATGGTCTTATGCAGAATGATTGTCTCCTGATTTAAAAAAAAAATAAGAATCACCTCAATGGGTCAAACCTGTAGCCTGTTTTTTTAAGGGGGAGCAAATACTTTTTAATGGGTTTTTAAATCTTTTTTACACATACACTGTAGGATCATGCAGTGCTGCCTGCTTTGAATGCAACCCTAGGCCACGAGTCTGCACCCTGCTTTGCTGGTCCAGGGATGCAGAACGCTTCATCTCGCCTTTATCGTTCACTGTGACTCCTGCGTTATCTTCAAAATAGACACACCTTCTCTTCTCCAGGATGACTTTCCTTGTTGAATTACCGCTGCCGGGTGTCCCTTCTCCTGAGCTCCGGCTTGTCTGTGGCCATCACCACATCACCCACGCCAGCGGCGGGAAGTCTGTTTGGCCATCCCTTGATCGCCTTCACAGAGATGATATACAGATTTTTGGTTCCCGTGTTGTCAGCACAGGTGATCACGGCGCCTACAGAAGACAGGGAAATCCGGAATTTCGCACCCGAGGACCTGCTGCATCCTCGCTTCGACATCTTGAGTGCTGCAAAGGGGCAGAAAGCTGTAATCTATTTTTTTTTTTTATTAAGGTGCTGAAGGAATGAGGCCTTGTTCTTGGAGCTGAACTACTCGCTGAAGTTGAAGCTGTTCCGGAAGTTGCAAATTTTCTTCATTCACTCAAACCTAAAACTCCTGAGTGAGTCCCAGTGCTGGATTCTGCATTCATTTGTTCTCTCCTTATGTCTGCTGTTTCTGACTTAGGCAAGATTTACAATGATCTCATGGAAACTGAAAATTAGAAATAACACTGTCTTCATTACTGTAGCTTTATAGGCAGTCTTTAAACCATTTAGGGTGAGCCTTGGAACTTTCTCCCAAAATTATTTTTACTTTTCTGGTTTCTTTGTCTTTCCATATATTTTCTAGAATTAGTTCATCAATATATAAAAGAAAAGTCTTGTTGGAATTGATTGAGATTGTGATGAATCATTGATCAGATTGGAGAGATCTGACCTCTTACTGAGTGAACACGATCTGTCTCCTGTTTTATAGGTTGTCTTTGGTTTCTTTCATTGCCATTTTGTGGGTTTCAGCATACAGATTTTTAGTTCTCCTTTGTATTTAAACCTATATATTTCTTTTTTTTCTTAAAGATTTATTTATTTATTTGAAAGTCAGAGTTACAGAGAGAGAGAAGAGGCAAAGAGGCAGAGAGAGAGAGATGTCTTCCATCTGCTGGTTCACTCCCCAATTGGCCACAATGGCTGGAGCTGCACCAATCTGAAGCCAGGAGCCAGGAGCTTCCTCCGGGTCTCCCACACGGGTGCAGGGGTCCAAGGACTTCTTCCACTGCTCTCCCAGGACACAGCAGAGAGCTGGATCGGAAGGGAGAAGCCGGGTCCCAAACCAGCGCCTATATGGGATGCCGGTGCTCCAGGCCAGGTTGTTAACCAGCTGCGCCGCAGCACCAGCCCCTGCACCTATATATTTCATTGTGAGTATGTTGAAACACCATTACTTTTTCTAAGATTTATTTATTTGAAAGTCAGAGCTATAGAGAGAGCGAGAGATCGATCTTCTGTCTGCTGGTTCACAGATGACTGCAACAGCTGGGGCTGAGGCTGGGCAAGATCAAAGTCAGGAGCCAGAAGCTTCTCCTGGGTCTCCCATGTGGGTGACAGAGACCCAAGCACTTGGGCCATCCTCTGCTGCTTTCCCCAGGCTGTTAGCAGGGAGCTGGAGTCAGTGGAGGAGCACATGCAACTGGTGCACATATGGAATGCTGGCATTGCAGGCGACGGCTTTACCAGCTATGCCGGCCCCACCATTGCTTTTTCTGTATTGATCTTGGATCCCTTGACATTATAAGGTCTTTTAAGTTCTGGGAACTGTTTTGTGGACTCCTTGGCATTGTCTACATGGAAAATCAGGTGGTCTTTACTGAAACTGAGAGTTTTATTTCTTCCATGTCAATAATTTTGCTTTCTGTGATTTTTCTTGCTTTTTTGATCTGGCCATTATGATCTTGGGTAGGAGTGGTGAGAAACGACTTCCTTGTCCTGATCTGAATCTCAGGTGGGAAAGACCTTTCACCAGTGTTAGATGTAGGCTGTGAGCTATAGACTTACATATTCCTTTTGAGATATTGTGGTTTTGATTCGCTAGATTTCTTGGAGCATTTTGATATATAAGTTGATGAGAAATATTGCTCTGCAGTTTTTTTTTTCCTAACGTCTGGTTTTGGCATCAGGATAATGCTGTCCTCATAAAATGAGTTCATGGAAGAGAGTCTGTAGAATTGGTATTTCTTTCTTAAATGGTTGATATAATTCACTCCTGAAACCATCTGGGACTCAAGTTTATGTTTGTTGGAAGGTTTTAAACTGAATTCTATTTCTTTATAGAAAGGCAATAATTCTATTTGTCTTCTTGAATGAGTTTTTGTTCTTATCGTTTATGGAGCTGGTCCATGTTATCTAAATTTTTAAATTTATGGGCATAGAATCTTTTGTAATATTCCACTGTATTTTTAATATCTGTGGCATCTATAGTCATACTCTCTTTTTCATTCCTCAAATTAGTAACTTTTATTTTCTCTTCTTGGTCAGTTTGGGTGTTTGGGTAGGGTTTTTTCAATCTTACTGATCTTCAAAAACCTAGGTTTGAGTTTTACTTACTTTGTGTAGTTTCTCAGTTGTATTAATTCTGTCTTGTTAAAAAAATCATTTATTTTGCTTATTTTAGATTTCATTTGTTTTTCTTTCTCTAGTTTCTTAGGTAGAAATTTAGATTATTGATTTGAGATTTTTCTTCTAATATAAAGGGTTTTATACAATATGTTTCTTTTTAAGCACTATTTTAACCATGTCTCACAAATTTTGACATTTTAATTTTTAAAAGATTTGAAGTAGGCTCCTTGTAGCCAGTATATAGTTGTTTGTTTTATCCAATTTGAGAATTCTTTTGATTGATAAATTTAAACTGCTTAAATATAATGCAATTATGGATATTGGATTAAAATCTACACACTTGCTACATGTTTTCTGTAAGTTATTTTTCATTTCTTCTTTCTTTTGACTTACTTGAACTGTTTTTTTTTTTATTATTCTGTTTATTTATCTCTGTTACTGACTCACTATTTATACCTCCTAAAAACTGTTCAGTAGTTGCATGATAACTCTTTAATCAGAGTCCACACTCAAATAGTATTATACTGCTATATTTACTATGAGGACCATACAATACTGTTTCCAATAATTCTTTTTCATCCTTTGTACTATTTTTTTCTATATGTTACTTCTGCATATGCTAGGCTGTACAATGCTACTTTTTTGTTTGTGTTAGATTGTTATCTATCAGAACAGTTACAAGTGAAAAAAATCTGTTTTTTTAATCTTACCTTCATTGATTCCATTTGTAGCATTATTCATTTCTTTGTCTACATCTTATTTTTTTTTTTTTTTGACAGGCAGAGTGGACAGAGAGAGAGAGAGATAGAGAGAAAAGTCTTCCTTTGCCGTTGGTTCACCCTCCAATGGCCGCTGCGGCCAGTGCACTGTGGCTGGTGCACCGCACTGATCCGATGGCAGGAGCCAGGTACTTCTCCTGGTCTCCCATGGGGTGCAGGGCCCAAGCACTTGGGCCATCCTCCACTGCACTCCCTGGCCACAGCAGAGAGCTGGCCTGGAAGAGGGGCAACCGGGACAGAATCCGGCGCCCCAACCGGGACTAGAACCTGGTGTGCCAGCGCCACAAGGCGGAGGATTAGTCTATTGAGCCATGGTGCTGGCCTTGAAAGTTATTTTTACCAGAGAACTCTGTCTTGACATTATTTTCTTTTCTTTTTGGCCCTTTAAAAATCGTTATTCTGTTTTCTATTGGCTCACCTGGTTTCTGACAAGATGAGCATTATCTTATGTTTATTTTATCTGTTGTTAAGTGTTCCCCCTCCCTGTTTCTTTCAAGATTTTCTCTGAGTTTATGTTTTTAAAATTGAATTTATCTTGGTTGGTGCTTTGGATCTTCAGTTTAATATATGCCATTCATTTTGAAAATTCTCAGCTATTACTCCTTCTAATATTTATTCGATATATCTCTCTTTTTTCCTTCTTCAATTCTAGTTATACATTTGCTATTTTAATATAATTTCTAGATTCAAAGTTCTGTTTTTCATATATATTTTTAAAGATTTATTTATTTATTTGGAAGTCAGAGTTGCACATAGAGAGAAGGAGAGGCAGAGAGGCAGAGAGAAAGAGATCTTCTATCCGCTAGTTTACCCCCCAATTGGCCACAATGGCCGGAACTATGCTGATCTGAAGCCAGGAGCCAGGAGCTTCCTCCGAGTCTTTGCACATGGGTGCAGGGGCCCAAGAACTTGGGCCATCTTCTACTGCTTTCCCAGGCCACAGCAGAGAGCTGGATTGGAAGTGGAGCAACCAGGACTCAAACCGACGCTCATATGGGAGCTGGCACTGCAGGCGGCGGTTTTACCCGCTATGCCACAGCACCGGCCCCCTGTTTTTCATATTTGACTCTTTTTCTCTCTTTCAGCTTGGATAATTTCAAGTTCACCAATTCTTCCCTTAGCTCTGATAAGTACACTGATGAACCTATCAATGGCAGTCTCGATCTGTGTTATTGTTTTTAATTTCTAGCATCTCCATTTGATTTTCTTTTTACAATTAACATTTCTCTGTGCTGAAAATAGTCGTTTAACAGTTCTTTCATTGTGAGTTTGACATATTTATACAGCTATTTTAAATTCCCTATCTGGTAGTTCCAACATCTGTGCCATATAGGAGTCTGGTTCAACTGATTGCTTTGTCTCTTGGTGTTATGGTATTCTGTTTGTTTTGTATACTATATGCTTTTTTGTTGAAATTAGACACCTGTGTAAGACAGCATAGAGGGGTTGGCATAGTTTCAGCTCTGGGAGTGCCTATTTCCCATATCAGAGTGCCTAGATGGGAGTCCCCCTGCTAACGTATATCCTGGGAGACAGCAGGTGATGGCTCAAGTGTTTGGATCCCTTCTACCCATGAGTTCTGGGCTCCTGGCTTTGGCCTGACCTATTCCTGGCTATTGTGGACATTCGAGGAGGGAACCAGCAGATTGAAGATATCTCTCTCTCTATCACTCTGCCTTTCAAATAAATTAAAAAAAAAAAAACTTGAAAAAGAGACATGATAGATTGAGGTAACTAGTTTTATTTCTGTAGGTGAACACATTTTTTCTTTTTCTAACTTCCTTTGTGGGGGATATGAGTGCATCTGGACAGGGTTGAGGTACATTTGGAATTTGTGGTTACTGGGGCTACCCTCAGGGAGCCAGCAGGTTCCTTGAACAAAATGTCGTGTTGTGGGTGGGTTTCCCACTCAGGGGCTTTTCTCGATGCCCAGCCCGTCCTCAGCCTGACCACTTCCCCTGTGCCAAGATGCTCACTGACCGCACGCTCTGTGCTCTGCCGTCCCTCCGCCTGCTGCTGTCACGCGAGGCTTCTCACCTGGCGGTGCGGCGGGCGAGTCTGGTGCTCTGGTGCAGCCTCCGTGTTGAGCAGCGCTGGGTCCCTGGTCTCCGGGGTGTGCTCTTCTCAGTGCTCAGTCCCTCCCCAGGGGTCATCTGGGGTCCCCACGTGTTCCTGCCTGCCCATCCTTGAGTGTTTTTTTTTTTTTTTAATAAATTTCACAGAGTTAGAAAGAGACAAAAAGGTCTTCCTTCCATTGGTTCACCCCCCACCCCCCAAATGGCTGTTATGGCCGGCGCTGCGCTGATCCGATGGCAGGAGCCAGGTGCTTCTCCTGGTCTCCCATGGGGTGCAGGGCCCAAGCACTTGGGCCATCCTCCACTGCACTCCCTGGCCACAGCAGAGAGCTGGCCTGGAAGAGGGGCAACCGGGACTAGAACCCGGCACCCATATGGGATGCCGGCGCTGCAGGTGGAGGATTAACCAAGTGAGCCATGGCGCTGGCCCCTGGTTTTGTTTTTAAGAGTGATGGAGTTTGTTGTCACTACTGCCCAATTTTTAGCAGAGGAGATGAGCAAGAAGGGGGCAGGCAGGATCCCATGCCCGGCTGCAGCCCAGCTCCACCCCTCCCTGGGGGCATTTTCTCAGGATTCTGTCTCCACCAGGAAAGCTCACTGGGGCCTGTGGAGAGAACCCAGTGAGGGGTGCAGGCTCCCTCTGATTCTGCATCCATACTCTGTCACAGCCAGAGCTCCGCCTCCCCGTTTGTTAACAGTTCTAAGAAAATTCTTCTCACCCAAGTTCAACTGCCCCAAGTGAACTACACTCTGTGTCTTCCTGCAGGCCTGTGTCTCTCCTCAGATTCTGGACCTGTTGACATTGCTTCAGTTCGGCTCCCTTAAAATTTATTTGTTTATGTTCATATATTAGCAAGGTGGGGGGGGGGAGAGAGAGAGAACCTTCCATCTGCTGATTCACTCAAATGCCTGCCAACAGCCAGGTCTGGGTCAAGCTGAAACCAGGATTCTGGAGCTCAGTCTGGGTCTGCCACAGGGTGACAAGGACCCACAGACCTCAGCTCTTTGATGGATTCCAGAAAAGTTGTTAATGTGAAGATTTTTTTTTTAATTGTAAGAGTTAAGGGGCATCCTTTCCAGCTATGTGTCTCCCCAGTAGAGACCAGAACCCCAATCTTCGTTCTCACCCCTGAGGTCTTCTGTGGATACGGTGACTCCTTGTGTTCGTGCCAGTGTGAATGTTAACAGCACTGCTCGCTCAAGAGTTTCTCCATTTGAATGACAAGTTGTATGATCACTGGTGGGAGTTTGTTCTTGAAAACATTACGCAACAAGTTTTCACCAGGAGCATATGTTAGGTCTGGACAGATTTCTTTATCCTGGATAAAAGTCAAACACTGAAGTCCGTCAAAAAGTATGAGCAGAAAAGGTGAGTAAAAGATGCATCAGCGAAATCTAATGTGTAGACCGGATCCTGTTTTAATGCAAAAAAAGAAAAAAAAATATATATATATACACATAAAAATTTTAGTTAACCAGAGACAATTAGACATGGGCTAGGGATTAGAAGATAAAGAACTTTTGTTATTTTGTTAAATATTATAGTGTTGTTATTATTACATTTTAAAAAAATCGTATTTGTTGCAGACACGTTCTGTTGCATGTGGAGTAAAATGGCATAAAGGCAACAGTTTATTTTAAAATACTCACAAACAACAAAAACAGATGAAGGGAGAGATGAAGTGGTAGATAAAGACAAAACACCGTGCCAAGCCACTCATTCCTCAAGGTCGGCGATGGGAAGGTGGGGATTCATTATTTTATTATCTCATCCTTTTGCATGTTTGACAAATTTTAAAATAAAACTTTTTTGTTAAGTTTTGCAGGTTGGAAGCCTGTATCTTTTTATAAAATACGGTGCTCAGCCTACAGTTTCAGCCGGCATCGTGACTTCTTCTTGTGCACAGCAGAGACCAGGCAGCCATCCCTGCAGAGTTCATTGGAAAACTTCCTGCATCAGTGACTGTGTTTTCCAGTCAGATGATCTGTGATGTGATAGGGACAGAGGAGGGGGGAGAGAGAGAGAGAGAGAGAGAGAGAGAGAGAGAGAGAGAGAGGGAGGGAGGGAGGAGGGGAGAGAGGGGAGAGAGAGGAGAGAGGAGGGAAGAGAGGGGAGAAAGGGGAGAGAGGAGAGGAGAGAGGGGAGACAGGGGAGAGAGGGGAGGAGAGAGGGGAGAAAGGGGAGAGAGGGCAGAGAGAGCAGAGAGGAGCGGAGAGAGGAGAGGAGAGGAGAGAGGGGAGAAAGGGGAGAGAGGGGAGAGAGAGGAGAGAAGGGAAAGAGGGGAGAGAGGAGAAAAAGGGGAGAGAGGAGAGGGGGGGAGAGAGGAGAGAGAGGGGACAGGATAAAAAGGGTGGAGGGAGGGAGGGAGGAAGGGGGAGGAGGGGGGGAGGGGGTAAGAGGCCATGGTTCTGATAACATTTCAATCTGACACATCCTCCCTGGACCAAGGTGGAGGCATGAGCCTTGTGGCTGCCTTGTGAAACCTGACTCAACTCAGTGCAAACTGACCTTGCAAGGGAGACGTCATGCTTTTCTCCCCTGTTATTCAGGTATGCACGGACTCTTCTTTCTCTCCCATTCATTGTCTGGAAAGATGGGCGACTTGGAATAGGAAGTAATGAGGCTGGAAGCCCCAAAGGACAGGACTGATCCTTGTTTTGACACATGTAAAAATAATTAAATAAATATTTTAAGAAGAAATTAGTGAATAAACTCATATTTGCTCTTGGCACATAGACATAACCGAATAAATACTGTCTCTGTTGAATTAAATTGTGAGTGACAGAATTGAAAAGGGAGTTTTCACAATATGTACCTCGTATGCTGGACCTCTTTGGAAGACGTTCAAATGAGCAGAATCAGCCGGCGTGCTGAAACCAGGCAAGGAAAGCCAGCATGAAGAGCAGCTTCATTTCAAATAGAGCCACCCAACAGTGTAGCTGCGTGCTTGCCACCTTTCTCTTAAAGCTATCTGCAGAAATGATTGGTCCTTGCATATTCTTATGCTGCAGTTTCTGCAAAGAAATCAGGAGCCTTTGTACTATCCTGCCTGCAGAAAGTCGGAATGACAAGTGTCCTTAAATAAACAGGAGTCATACATCACAGTGCTGCTTGTTTTGATGAGCATGCAGGAGTGACAAGTTAATAATAAATCTCCAGCTTGTAGCAGGAAGGTGGCTAAGGAGGTGCTGTGGTTTAATTTACATCTTTGGAAGGTTCCGAAGATTTAATAATCTCCCTGCCTCATACATCAAGCTAATACCCCTGAGGCAGAAAAGCAAAACATTTTTAAACTGTTAATCGGAGAAGCAATAAAATACTGTCTCAAGTCACAAATAAATCGAGTTTCTGGTGGTCTCGATGGACTGCTGGTATGTGTGATTAATTCAGATTCTAAAGCCATTAGCAACTACTGGAATTCCTGACTGCCAAACTGGGCGAGCTGGACTGCTCTGAGCATTGCAAATCTAATCGGAAGTTCTAGACCAAGGGCAGTGGTGGATGTTAGCTTAAATCCACCCAATAGCTTATTTCACCTTGTAGGTTAGCTACAACGGATTGTTGCCTGCAAATTTATATGAATTTGAGGCTTACTTCTGAATGATTGTTTTTAGCTGGGGTTTGAACCATCTTTCTGATAATGTAGGATGAGTTTCTGCATTCTACGTGTAGGGTTTTAATTGGGAAAAATGGGATATTGAAAGGGGAGATAACCCTCTCTGGCATGATGAGCCGTTTGTGAAACCAAAGCAGTTCCCAGATTTGTAGCTCCTTATTTCTTAAACAGCCGAGCTATAGTGGTAGAGGAGAAGTGTATTGACTGTGTGAATTTGGAAAACTTTCTCCTTGTTGATATCAAAAATATCATCTTCCTTGTTTACAGAACAGGCTATGATGATTTTTAAAAAGGAGGAAGCTAGAGTTGTGTGTGCTTGCAGTATGTATATGTGTATTTATTGCTCCAATTTGTCATGAAATAGTTTTCATAAAAGCGTTAGATTGTAAATTGTGGTCTCTGCTTATCTTTTTACTAACATCGCTTCTGCTGTCCACTGTGATGCTTAATGCACTCTGTAGGGAATGAAGAAAAGAGCCCCGGCTGATGACAAAAATAGCCGGTTTTCCTCCTCTTCCCTCCTTCCAGCCCCTGTGGCTCTAAACTCAGCTGTGCATTAGGGTTGCATTCCGTCATGTCTTCTAGGGTGCCCTGACTAGCATAGCGTACCTGTCAGAGGAGGACCAGCCCCCCATTCCACTCAGCAGTAAGGAAAGCACACGCCAGCCCTGATGTCCCTGGGCTGCCCCCGCCTGCCTCTCTCTGAGGTAGTCTGGATCGTCTTGGTCAGGAGTTCACGTTGGGCTGCGAAACTCCCTCCCCCTTAGCCAGTAAGCCCTGAATGCTGTGTGTGTCAGGTACTGCCCTGGTCCCAGAGGTGAAGGACAGAGGCTGAGAGTACCTGTCTGTTCCCTGTTGCTACTGGGGAAAAGGTCCACAAGCACAGTGGCTTCAAACAACGCGAATTTGTCACCTTACTGTTCTCAGAGGGCAGAAATCTGAAAGCAAGGGTTTGGCAGTTACCTATGTTGCTTTCCAGAGCCTCGAGGGTGGACTCTGCCCTCACTTACCCAGTAGAGACTGCATTCCTGGGCTCATGGTCCCTCCATGCTGATTCCCACTCTGGCTTCTTTTGTCCCAATTTCTACTCCATCTGACCTCCTCCCTCCTGAAGAGCCTTAATTTACTCACATCTGTTGAGTTCTACTTTTCTGTACAAGGTAACATTCACAGATTCCAGGAATCCAGACATGTGTGAGTGGCTGTTCTTCACAGATTTGATCTTCAGGTTCTCTGCCACTCTCTAATTTAATATGACTGGTAAGTGGATTTCTTTTAACCTTTCTGAGTCTTAGAGTTCTTATTTGCAAAATGGTAAATAATCCCCTTGCCATAGACTTATGGGAAGATTAAGTGCCTGAAAGCCGTTAGCACCATGTCTGACACACACCTTGCATGACATAGTCAATAAATTGGAGGCTCATGGATTATTGTTCCCATAATTTAGTGATGAAAGGACACAGTCTCCCCTCTTTGGGGACTTCTAAGTCAGTGGAAAAGATGAACAGGTAAGCAGGTAACTCTAACTTTAGCAAGGGCCATAATTATGTCAATCCATAAGGGTCTTTCTAGCCTAATTTCAATCAGTCTTTCATGGATGAACACTGAACAGTTAAGTTTAAAGTGAAGGAAGACAACGAATGATTGCCTGAAGCTGCAATGCCAGGACCAGTGTGTTGTGGATTTTAATTGTGATGACATCATGTCTTCTCTAAGAAGAATCTGTTTCCTGGTCTCGAGATGTCGCATTAACTCTCTTGAGCTTAGAGTGTATGCCATTCACAGGCGAGGGCCTCGGCAAGCCTACGTCGTATGGAAAAATAAAACATGATAAAGCTGGACTGTAGGACCAAGATGAACGTTTATCCTGTCCTCTCTCTTCTCTCCTCTCCTCCCAACCTTCACACCCTTCCTCCCCCAGGGGGAGAGAGTCAACCTGGTTGTCAGCATTCCAGTGTTCTAGTTGGACCAAGATCACTTTTGACCGGAGTCCCTACAGATGAAAAAGTCAGCCCTTTGGGTAGGTGTCACTAGCGTCTCCTGTCTATGAGATGCGCGTGACAAGCGCCTCCTTCTTCCTACTGTGGAGCAGCCGGCCTGAGCACACACGCTCCCCTATTCTGTCCATCCTGTTTCCTAATTAGATTCTCATCTCGCTTGAGCTGGCAGCCGGTGATGCTGTCTCTTCCCTTGACTTCCAGGATGCCCCTTGCTCCTGCTTTCCTCCTGTCTTGTGTCTGTGGCTTCTCCTTTGTTTCTGCTGTGTCTTCCTCATTTCTCTGACTTGCTGCTCAAATACTTCATGGCTCAGTTCTGAGACCTTTTCTCTCGTCTGTGTCTAATCATTGCACTTTTGTGTGAGGATTTAAATATCAACTATGTATTGCTGATACTGGCGTGAGTTTTCTATTGTTTCTATAACAAATTACCATGAATTAGGCCAGCGCCATGGCTCACTAGGCTAATCCTCCGCCTTGCGGCGCTGGCACACTGGGTTCTAGTCCCGGTTGGGGCGCCGGATTCTGTCCCGGTTGCCCCTCTTCCAGGCCAGCTCTCTGCTGTGGCCAGGGAGTGCAGTGGAGGATGGCCCAAGTGCTTGGGCCCTGCACCCCATGGGAGACCAGGAGAAGCACCTGGCTCCTGCCATTGGATTAGCGCAGTGTGCCGGCCACAGCGCACTGGCCGTGGCTGCCATTGGAGAGTGAACCAACGGCAAAGGAAGACCTTTCTCTCTGTCTCTCTCTCTCACTGTCCACTCTGCCTGTCAAAAAAAAAAAAATTTACCATGAACTTAGTGGCTAACGTATTGTCTTACAGTTAGGAAGGTTTAAAGTCCGATATGATGTTCACTGGGCTCAAACTGGTCTATCAGTGGGACAGCACTCCTTCCTGTAGGCTTGAGGGGAGAATCTGTCTCCTTGCCTTTCCTGGTTTCTCCAGGACACCTGCGTTCCTTAGCTTGTGCCTACCTTCTTCTGTTTTCAAGGTCAGTAACATGTTAACTCTCTGAAATTTTTTTTTAACTTCAGCCAAGAAAAGTACTCTACTTTGAAGACCCATCTGATTACTGTCGCCTAGGCTTCCTATCCGAGTCACGGCACCATTATGTCGCTCCCCCTCTTCGTGGAGGAACGACACAGGACCCTGCGCTGTTCTTTTGTCTGCTCGGCCCTCCCCGGGTTTGCTGCTGGTTCTTCCCGGGTTGGCTACCGTCCTTCCACCTCCGTGGAAGGGCGGTTCCCCCTGCCACTTTCCCCACTTCCGCAGGGGAGCGGCACACCAGCGGCCGGCTCTCTCGGGGGCTGCTCAGATGTTCCTGGTGCATGTTGTCTCTCTCCTCCTTTATAGTCCTCTTCCACCAATCCCAACTCTGCTACCCACACGCCGAGCACGCTGCTCTCCTCCAATCAGGAGCAGCTCCTGCAGCTTGTCAAGTTGGTGAGAGGCAGCTGTGTAGAAGCTGTTTACTCCTCTCCCAGCGCCATATTGTGGGAGAGCAGATGCATAGAATAAGTCTTAATTCCAGTAACTTAGTCTAGTCCGAGCTGCTCCCCACAATTACGTTGGGCCCATCCAGCCATCTACATAATCTGGGATAATCTCCGTATCTCAGGCCTGTACACTTGATCATATCTGCAAAGTCCTTTCTGCCACATAAAGATTCACAGGCTCTGAAGTTTAGGGCGTGGTACCTTGGGGGGATATTGTCCTGTTACCATGGTGCCCAGATCTATGTGTCCCACTCAGACCATTCTCCTGAACTCCAAAACTATATATCCAACTACTTGCTTGATGTCGTTATTTGGGTATCTATAGACATGTCCAACCTACTCTGTCCCAAGCTGAGCTGTTGCATAGTCTCCCCACGACCTGCTTCTCTCACATTCTTCACCATGTCAGTCGATGGACCCTCTTGCCCTTCAAGTTGCTCAGCCAAAGACCCAAGGAGTGCCCTTGACTCCCCTGTCTCTTTTGTCTGTCTGTCTATCTAGACTGTGCCTATAGAGAAGGACTGTGCAGCTTCAGCAAACCCCATTGGCTCTGTTTGTAGGAGTTCCACAGCATGACAACTTTTTACTGCCTTCGCGGCTGTCTCGCCTGTTTCGGCAACCCTCATCTCCCATTCCAACTGTTACAGCAGCTTCCTGAATCTGAGTCTGAGCTTGCTGCCTGCGTTCTGTATTCCACACAGCAGCCAAACAATCCTGTTAAAATATAAGTTTGGCAAAGTCATTCTTCTGCCCAGATATCAGCAGTGATTTCCCACGTCGTTCGGAGCAAGAGCCTACCAGGCTCTAGGTGCTCTGTTCCCGTGACCCTCGCATTACGTCTTTGACCTTCTCTCCTCACCTTGACCATGTCACTCAGCCACAGGGGCTACCTTAATATGTCACAATTTATTCAAAGCACATTGGCACCTCAGGATCTTCACGCAAGCTGTTTCCTCTCCTTGGAAATCTCTTCCCCCAGAGAAGACCACATGGCCTGCTCTCTCACCTCATCTAACTATTGCTCAAATGTCACCTTCTTTGTGGTGATACCTGCAAGGTTCTTCCCTGCTTTGTTTTTCTTGTATTTTATTATTTGATTGTTTATCTTGCTGTGGCCAACTCCCCTACACCATCAGAAAGTAAACTCCTCAAAGGCGGTAGTGTATTCTTGAGGGGCTTGCCTATCCTATTACCAGTATGAAGAGTGATGGGC
This sequence comes from Oryctolagus cuniculus, assembly GCF_964237555.1. Classification (NCBI taxonomy): domain Eukaryota; kingdom Metazoa; phylum Chordata; class Mammalia; order Lagomorpha; family Leporidae; genus Oryctolagus; species Oryctolagus cuniculus. Next base: position 55,999,467 of record NC_091449.1, read on the forward strand.
CATGGTAGGGACTCACAAGATGAATGAATGAGTATGTGCATGAGTTCTCCCTAGAATTACTGAATGGTTTTGGATTAGCCTTCCTTACATCAAAAGGATGACCATCAAAGCTTCCACATTGTGAGGCCAGAATGAACAATACAGTATTGCTAACCTCTAGTTTTAAGGTTAGGGACTTTTGGAAATTTATCTGCCTACTATATATAAATTCTTCTCTTAGAGAAATAAAACAGATCTCTCTCTCAGAGCCTGGAATGAGAAAGTTTGTAGTGAAATATGTTTGCTGTCCATCATTTCTGATTCTAGGGAATCAATGAAAGGGTTAGATTACTCCTCCTTTTTTTTTTTTTAATTTTTTTGACAGGCAGAGTGGACAGTGAGAGAGAGAGACAGAGAGAAAGGTCTTCCTTTGCCGTTGGTTCACCCTCCAATGGCCGCTGCGGCCAGTGCGCTGCGGCCGGCGCACGGCGCTGATCCAATGGCAGGAGCCAGGAGCCAGGTGCTTCTCCTGGTCTCCCATGGGGTGCAGGGCCCAAGCACCTGAGCCATCCTCCACTGCACTCCCTGGCCACAGCAGAGAGCTGGCCTGGAAGAGGGGCAACCGGGACAGAATCCGGCGCCCCAACCGGGACTAGAACCCGGTGTGCCGGCGCCGCTAGGCGGAGGATTAGCCTAGTGAGCCGCAGCGCCGGCCGATTACTCCTCAATTACCTTTTCACCACCAGAAGTAGTAAATGGCTGTAACGTCCACTGGGTTTGACTTGGGACATGCGTTCTTTTGTTTGCCATTCCTCTTGGAAGGTGTCCAAAGCTGGCTGGACATTTGAGACAGGAGAAAAAGACAAAATTGAAAGCACAAGGTGTTCTGAATTATTTTCTCCCTATTTTTAAAGGAATTAATTAAGTGAGCTTGGAAGGGAAGGACTTCTCCAAAAATGTAAACAATGAATCTGGGGCCCTTTGTTGTGTCTAGACAGAATGAAAACTGTTGAAACCACAGTTTTGGCTAATGGTGGAGCCAACAATGATTTGAGAATCGCAAAGAGTAATTTCTGCTATTGCTTCAAGCATAGCAGATAAAAAAAAATCAGAGTTCATTATGACGCTTTACAAATGATCCTCGCTGGAAATTTCCATGGCACTAGTTCATTACTCTGAGTGTTGATGAAGGCTCAAACACTTACTCTGTCTTCCCTAGAGGAAAAAGTGGCCGATGAGGAAAGTTATTATTTGTGTTGTGTGTATTTTGATTATTTTTCAGATAATCTCAAGCGTATTGAAAATGCCAGTTGTAGAACAAGAAACTACTTTTCTTCCCTCTGAGCTGCCTGAGAGTAGATTACCAACCTGATGTCCCCTCAGTCCTGAATATTTGAGTGTGCATTCTTACAAATAATGGCACTCTCTGGCTGGTGCCGCGGTTCACTTGGCTAATCCTCTGCCTGCGGCGCCGGCACCCCGGATTCTAGTCCCAGTTGGGGCACCAGATTCTGTCCCAGTTGCTCCTCTTCCAGTCCAGCTTTCTGCTGTGGCCTGGGAGTGCAGTGGAGGATGGCCCAAGTGCTTGGGCCCTGCATCCACATGGGAGATCAGGAGGGGGCACCTGGCTCCTGGCTTCGGATCGGCACGCTGGTCATAGCAGCCACTTGGGGGGTGAACCATCTGAAGGAAGACCTTTCTCTCTGTTTCTCTCTCTCACTGTCTAACTCTGCCTGTCAAAAAAAATTAATAATGACACTCTCTTAGATAGCCACAATACAGTCATAAACATTAGGAAATTAACTCTGATAAGTTAATTGCACTAAACACAGACTTTTAATCCAAAGGGTCTTGTGTAGAGCCACATGGTCCATTAGTTAAGTTCCTTTAGTCTCTCCTTCTGGAACTATTTTTCAGTCTCTGAGATTCATGACCTTAGCATTTCTGATATCACAGGTCAGCTATTTCAGAGCCCGCCCTTTAGTTTGGATGTATATTTTATGATTCCTTGTGATTAGGTTCAGGTCATGCATCTCTGGAAGGTCTATCACAGAACTGAAGCTGTGTTCTTCCTTTTACATTTTGTTGTCAAATGGTGTCATTTGTATGTGTTCCATTACAATTGATGTTAACTTTGATCACTTGATTAAGCTGATGTCTGTCAGGTGTCCTTGGTGTGAAGTTACTCTTTTAGTAATTATTTCATAGGAGATACTTTGAAAATATTTAAATATCCCATTCTTCATCATGCATTTTATTCATTTATTTGTATCAGTTCAAAATCATGGATTCTCATTTTATTCAATAAGCTATATATAATCTACTATCATCATTTATTCTGATGTTCAAATTTCTCAGAAACCTGGGAGCCCCATCAATTTGGCTTCTACTTCCACGTGGCTTCTTTCTTTGACCACTTGTGTGGTTTCTGGCTCAATATGTTCTAAGTGTATCTGTTACGTTCCTTGCCCCAACCTTTGACTCATCCATTTCTCCAAGGATTCTGGGCTCCTTTGAGTGGAGAATGGTATTTAGAAACCAAGGTCAGGCATTAACTGCCATTGGGGTATGACTTCTCCCAGACCCTCTTCTGGTCCCAGTAGATAGAATCAGAGGAAAACGTAGAAGTATGCATGGGCCTTATCTGTGATCTGACTCAAAAGAACCAATTGTAAAAAGACACTTTGACACAATAGGGGGAATCTGATGAGGACTGAGAATTAGATGATGTCAAGAACTTGTTATTTGTGACAAAGACATTTTAGGTGTGTTTTTTTTAAAATCCATATCTGAGAGAGGCAACTGACCTACTTAAAAGTGAACTCTGTACCTCCAACGAGGTTAAGTGAGATAATGATATAAATTACATATGTGCATATATATTACATACATGTGTATATTTTTATAATTTGAGATTAAGCTGGAGCCCAGATTTTAAGTATGTGGAATTTCAGCCCTCTTACGTGTAATGTTTAGAGCTCATTTAATCCAAATGTTCCCTGTTAATGTAAACTTGTACCACAAACCCTGTTTTATAAGACCCAGGAAGGTTCTAACCATGCCTGAGGATAAGACTTGTCTCTGACCTTCAATTTGGTCACATCTTATCCCAAAGATAGAGCTGATAATTTGGGACATCATAATGTATTCTTGGAATTGGCTCAGTTTATGTGATATTTAAAGATGACTTAAGACCAAAGACATTCCTGTCTGTGAACTGCTGCAGGTATGAGTAGAGGGGCCAATACAGACATCAGGACTTCTGTCCCTCACCAGGTAGGGGAGCTGGCCTTCAGCCCCGACAGCTGTTCCCGGCTGGCATGGTCAGAGCTCATTAACATCCTGAGCAGCTGTGAGAGCAGGCAACTTAATGCAAACTAATGCATCAATTAATCTCTTTGTTGTTGGACAATTTAGATGCTTGTGCCTTCTTGAAGTGATTTGTGATTGTTACAGGCATACCTTAATGTTGGAGTCATCCCGCCTACCCTACCCGCAACCCACAGTGTGCTCTGGAGCCCAAAGGAGCAGGTGTTGAGAGGTGGGGTGGCAAATAGTCCTCTGTTACACACCTGCCACTCAACACGGACAGGACTCTGTCTGCCACCCAGGAACTGTATCCGACTGCAGTGAGCCAGACGTCTAACCTCAATCCTCTTTAACTGGAAGGAAAATAACATTTTTCGAAAACTTCAATATTTGGAGCATTGCTAACAAACTTATGTCAGAACATCATGGTTGAGAGCTACTCTAGAGGACTACTTTTAATAAAGAAGAAAGTGAAAAACAATATCCACACACTTCCACGGAATTGTCCAGAGGCCCAGCTCTTGCCAAAGCTGAAAGATCCCTTGGAAATCTTCAGCTTCACACTTAATTACCACCTCCTTTGGCTGTTCCTCTTTTACCACATTTCTCTCCTCCCCCTGTGGTTCCCTTCCTGTTGCCAAACACACTTTCTCTCCCAGACACCATCTGCTTTCGGAATACATTTGCATCTTCTTCTTCCTTCCCAAAGTGGCCCTACGTTGGGGCCTGTGTTTTCCCCTCACTGGGCTGCTGATGCTATGCTAGTGCATGGATTGGTGAAGGACAGCTGTGGCTGGCAGAAGTGAGATACGGCTGGGAACCCAACGCAGACATTTTTTCCTTGACTTGGAAGTGAGTACCCTTTATGTTCCTGGTGCCCCCGCATTCTTCAGCACTTCAGGGCTTGGAGATTAGACTGCAGTATATCTTTAAGCTATTTTTTTTTGTTTCCTACAGAGTTAGAAGAAGTCCACAGTGTGTAAGGCAAAACTGGAAGTCACTCTTCCCAGCACCATTCACGTTCCCAGAGGTAAGTGAACTCCCCAGCCACACGATTGACCCTAGTGACAGCTCACATCAACAGTGTGGTGTGTGTACATGCTTCTAGCTGCTATGAATCCATCAAAATGTGTACTGTGAATCCATAGAAAGACTTAAAACAAATCACATCCTGCTAAATACAAGGGTATATCAAACAGATCTTGGAAAAATGTAATTAAAAGATAAGTTTTATCTTTTTTTTTTTTTTTGACAGAGTCAGACAGTGAGAGAGAGAGAGACAGAGAGAAAGGTCTTCCTTCTGTTGGTTTACTCCCCAAATGGCTGCTACAGCTGTCGTGCTGCGCCAATCCGAAGCCAGGAACCAGGTGCTTCCTCCTGGTCTCCCATGCAGGTGCAGGGCTCAAGCACTTGGGCCATCCTCCACTGCACTCCTGGGCCACAGCAGAGAGCTGGACTCAAAGAGGAGCAACCGGGACAGAATCCGGCACCCTGACCGGGACTAGAACCCAGGGTGCCAGCACTGCAGGTGGAGGATTAGCCTAGTGAGCCACGGCACTGGCCAAGTTTTATCTTTTAATAAGTTTTTATCAAGCATTTGGCCTAGCAATTAAGATACCTGCATCTTGTATTTGAATGCCTGAGTTCAATTCCCAGCTCTCCTGATTCAAGTGTCCTGTTAATGCTCACTCCAGAAGTAACAGATGGGTTCCTGCCACTCATGTGGGAGACCTTGACTGAGTTCCTGATTCTGGCCCTGACCTGTTGCACACATCAGGAATGAGGCAGTGGATGTGAACTTTCTCTCTTTCAGAAAAAAGTAAACAAATGAATATGTTTACTTTTATGCAACAGGCTTTTCTATTTATGTTTAGTTTTTCAATATATGGCATTTTCTGTGAAATATTTGAAGATCCTTCTGTCTATAATGTGATTATTATTTGAATGAAATATCCTGGGCATCTTTTCATGTCAGTATACAGAAATTTTCTCATTGCATTTAATAACTTGTGTTCCAAAGTATGACTGTACCACAGTTTATTTACCTAATCCATTAATGATATATTTTCTGATTTATCATTGTTATTACCAATGTGTAACTCACTTTTTTTCATGTAAGTGCAACTCTGTAGGAGAGTTGGACATTCTCATTGATGTACAGATGGCCGCAATGGCCGGAGCTGAGCCGATCCAAAGTCAGGAGCCGGGAGCTTCCTCCAGGTCTCCCATGTGAGTGCAGGGGCCCAAGTACTTGGGCCATCCTCCACTGCCTTCCCATGCCACAGCAGAGAGCTGAATCGGAAGAGGAGCAGCCGGGACTAGAACTGGCACCCATATGGGATGCCAACGCTTTAGGCCAGGGCCTTAACCCACTGTGCTGGCCCCATTGATCTACATTTTAAACACTGATAGACACTGTCCACCTCTTTCTACCTATCACTAACAGGAGCACTACACTCTGTCCCCTGCAACTTCGTATGTGGGGATCGTTAGCCCTAATGTGATGGTGTTAGGAGGTGAAGCTTTGGGGAGTCGGTTAGGTTATGTGTGCAGAGCTCTCATAGATGGGATTAATGCCTTACTAAAGCAACCCCCAGAGAGCTCCCTCCCCGCTTCCTCTGTGTGAGAAGATGGACATCAAGGAACCTGGGAGGAGGGCCCCACCAGACACTGACTGTGCCAGAGTCTTGATCTGGATTTCCCAGCCACTAGACGACAGGAAGCAACTGTTTACTTTGTTTTTTATTTATTTATTTATTTTATTTATTTATTTATTTTTTGACAGGCAGAGTGGACAGTGAGAGAGAGAGACAGAGAGAAAGGTCTTCCTTTTGCCGTTGGTTCACCCTCCAATGGCCGCCGTGGCCAGCGCACCGCGCTGATCCGATGGCAGGAGCCAGGAGCCAGGTGCTTTTCCTGGTCTCCCATGGGGTGCAGGGCCCAAGCACTTGGGCCATCCTCCACTGCACTCCCTGGCCACAGCAGAGAGCTGGCCTGGAAGAGGGGCAACCGGGACAGAATCCGGCGCCCCGACCGGGACTAGAACCCGGTGTGCCGGCGCCGCTAGGCAGAGGATTAGCTTAGTGAGCCGTGGTGCCGGCCCGCAACTGTTTACTTTGTAAGCCTCCCAGTCCACAGCATTCCTCTTGCAGCAGCAGCCTGCATGGGCTAAGACAGAGAAGTAACGTTGCCTCCGATTTGTAGGTGAGGAAACCCATGCTCCCTGAGTCTGAGCAGTTTGCCCAATGTCGCACAGCCTGGAAGTGGCAGAACTGGACCCCAGCCCCTCTCCTATCTCCCAGCATGAAATTCTTGGTCCTGCACCTACTGCCTCCTTGTGGAGGAATACCAAGCCGTCCGCTGTGATGGATTGATGTTTTCTCAAAGGTGAGTCTCATCTAAAAATTCTTAACCCAGCTACCTAGGGAATAAAATTGCATCTGTCATATTATATAATGTAGACTGTTATAGAAACATGGATAACAATGTTTGTCTTGGTTTGAGAATTATTAATCTGCCTGCCTTTTCTCTCTTTCCCAAGATCCTGATTGATACAGCCCTACTCCCAATTACACAACAGCACTTTTTCCCTCCTGGAGTTTACCAATAGGGACTCCACTGGGGGTAGAGCTTAACTGTCTTCTTGTTTGGGAGACATCACGGATGCATCTGTCGCTTGATGTATTAACAAAACCCCTCAGGATAGTGGCTTTGCAAGAGGAATTGTGTGCATCTTAAAAACAAAGTGATGCATCTTTCCTAACGGAAGGCATGAAAAATTCAAGTCAGTTTTGGACCAGAGGCCATAATAACGAGAAGGTTGTCAAAGTCATTCATCAGGAAGAAGCTAGGGGGAGGTGCGGTTGGATCCCTAAGTCTCTGGGTGCTCTCGCATCTTGGCGAAAGGATCTCCCTGCTCCTCTTGGAAATGACACATCTGAGCAGGGGTGGGAGCTGTCTGGGGTGGAGTCAGAATCCTCGCCTGGCTTCTAGTCTCTCTCCTTCAGTTTGCCTCAGCCCTGGGATCTGCAAAGAGAATCATTTATAGGGGAATTGGCCAGGAGAAGAAGCGGGTGTAGGGAAGGAAGGCAAATGGTGGGTCAAGAGTTTAAAATATTTGAACCTTCTAGAAGTTTCTGCCTGTGTCTGCACTTGAAAGGTTTCAGTGACCAGGGAACAATACTAATCATAACTTTGTGGATTGTTTACTGTGTGCCAGACATTGGTTTGGTACACATGAAACACTTGAACAGTGACTGTTGTCAAAAAAATAACCGGAGACCAAACTCCCGAGTTTCTGTGTGGCTAACTGGCTTCTGAGAGGACTGTGTTTCTGCTGTACGTTGTCTTCATTTTCTCAAAGAGAGTGGAAGCGTACGTGTCCATGGCCTTGCCCACATCTTCCTGGCAACAATAACAACAACAACATGGTTGGTCAGTTATCTCTGTGGCTCCTCAGCTTGACTGCTGGAAGTCAGGATGAAGCGCTCACAGGCAGGCTGGGAGCAGGGCTCCTTCCAGCAGCTAGAGCTGAGAGGACTTGTGCTGGAGGGAAGAAGTTACTCAGCAGATGTCACCATGTGCGTGCAGGTCCACAGTGAGCTCTGAAGCCGGCATGGGCTTTGTACCTTCGGGCTCTTGAGTGACAGGAAGCCTGGATGCTGCCAACTTTGGCTGCTGCCGCTTGAGAAACAGGTGCTAGTCTTCCTGTCTTGCCAAGAAAAGGGGGCTTTGGGACTTGATTCTCTTTGCCTTGGATGCATTGGTGGAGGAAAGAGAAGGTACAGAAATTGGGGCATGTTTTTAATTTGGAAATCAGAGATGTAAGAAAATAGATAGAAGGCTACCATCCACTGGTTCACTCACCAAATACAAGCAATGGCTGGGGCTATCCAAGCTAAAAGCTGGGAACTAGACATGCAGTGCAAGGCTCCCATGTGGATGGGAGGCACCCGATAGCTTGAGCCGTCACATTTGCATTAGCAGGAAGCTGGAGTGGGGAGCAGGAGGCAGGAGTGTCATCCAGGTACCGTGATGAAGGGTGTGAGCATCTTCACTGGCACCTTAACCGCTGGGCTAAACAGAGTGTAGTTTTTGTATTCCCTCACCACAGTAGCGTTTCACTATCACCAGCCTGAGCCATAACAGTAGCCTCCTACCTGGTCTCCCCAGTTCTAGTTCTTCTCTTTACTAATGGACCAAGCAGGTGGTGAGACTCTGCCCGATATTCCAGCTGCCACAGCCTCAAACACAGTACACCGTTGAGTGTCACTGTGTTTTTGCAAATGCGAACTCCTCTGCTGAGAGTACCCCTTTCCCACTTAACATGGTGGCACACAACTACTTGGCTTCGATGTTCCAGTTCAAAAACTCTGTCCTTGGCGTTGTCCTCTCTCATGCCTCCCTGGGTGGAGTTCATTGTTTCCCCCTTACTGCTCCTCCAATACCTTTTTTCCTTTTCAACGCTTAACAGCCTGCTCTCATGTACACTGTGGTTATTTGCCATCCTCTCTCTCCAGTAGACTGTGAGCTCCTTGTGGGCAGGAGCTGTGACGTGCTCAATCTCATCTCCCTTGTATTGAACAGTACCCAGCTTGCCAGGTGTTGAGTGAATGTTGGATGAAGCCCCAAAGCACAGATGTTTGGGGTATGGGTTCACAGTGCCTTAGGGATCCCAAAAAGTCACCGGGAAAGCCACACACTTCTCAGGCCAGCTTTCCCCTCTCTCGTCCCATTACTGTCTCTCCCACAATGCCCTTTCTTGATCTTTCAGCATGAGTTCCAGAAACTCTATGAGGTACTTCTTCCATCATAGCTTTCTCATTGAGGGGGCTGATGGCAAGCTGGTGTCATTATCATGATGTGGTCTGATACGTGATGGAGTATTTGTTGAAGGGCAACAAGAACTTACTTGTCCCTATGTGCTTCCACTCCTGTGATAGGTTAGTAGATATAAAAAACTTCAGTGATAAAGCTTTAAAAATAGACTTTATTTTGTGGAGCAGTTTTAGGCTTACAGAAAAGTGAGTTGCTATTACACAGAGTTCCATGTGTCTTCGCCTTCACCCGCACCAGCCCCCCACCATTTCTCCTGTTAGTAACACCTTGTATTACCAAGGTACCTGTTTTACAGTTAATGAGCCAGTCTTGACTGTTCATGTGTTCAGTTTATGCCTTTTTCATATTTTCTTAGATTTGCCTGCATTTTTGCTTTGCACGATCCTGCATCACATTACGTCACTGGGTCTCCTTGGGGTCCTCTGTGCTGTGACAGTATCTCAGACCTTCCCAGTTAGCCTTAATGGTGTTGAGCAGTACTGGACAAGTATGCTGTAGGGTGGCCCACTGTTGGAATTTCTCTGCTGTTTTTCTCATAATGAGACTGGGGTTCTGCTTATAGGAGAAGGATGTCACAGAGGCAAAGTGCCATTTGCATCATATCAGAGGGATAAACAAACCCTCTGATATATGAGAGTATTCTCACTCTATCCCTCTCTGCCTCAAACTGTGTTCTCTTCTGTATTTCAGTCTCAGTCAATGGCATTGCCTCACACACTTGGTCAAGAAGTTTGGAAACTGCATCCTCTTTTTTCCCCATTGGCCATGCAACTAGTCATCAGTTTCTGAGATCTACTACCCCTGTTCCTTTTCTATGTCCCCTCCTGTCATTTACAGCCCCTCTGGTTAACCCTGTGTCGTCTTTTCCATAAATGATGATCGTGTTCCCCAACCTGGTCTCCCTGATTCCATTTTGCTCCCTCTCCATTTTATTCTTCCCAGTGCTATCAGTTGAATATGGTGAGACATCAACTCTGCCTTCAGAAGTCTCAGAATGGTTTCTCATCATGTACAGAGCAACATTCACATTTCTTAGGTAGTATTCCAGCTCCAAATGGCCTCACTTACTGAGGTAAATGTTGGTTCACTTACTCAATAGTTAGTGTTTTCTGTGAATTTATTTACTTCAAAAGGAAAGAGTCATTTTAATAGTATTTTTCCCCATAAGAATCAATGAAACTATGCTTATTGTTGTGTGTGCATGTCCGTGTGTGTGAGAGAGATGTGCAGACTTTACCAGGGTGTGTATTTCTTTCAGGGTCATGACTTTGGCCTGAAGTTGGGTGGCCAGATCCTGTCCACTCACTATAGTTTGTAATTGCCAGGAGCAGGCAATTCCCCTTATGGTTAGGATACCTGTCCCACATTGGAGTAACTGTGATTCAATTCCCCACCCTGGTGCCTGACTCCAGCTTCCTGCCAATGCAGACCCAGGGAGGCAGCAATGATGCTCTCATGTGGAGAGACCTAGGTTATGTTCCTGGCACCCAACTTCTGTCCCAGCCCAACCCAGCCCAGGTCTTCAGAAGTATATCACGCAATAAATAACACTGTGATAACCTATAAAAATTCAGTAAATACAAGAGTGGTTGATAAGGGGAAGACTGTGATTGGCTAGAGTTGACAAGAAGGCTTCAGAGCTATTGACTGAATGATTCATCAAGTACTGTGTTCCACCCTTGCTCTGGCCACCTTAGGGCCACTGAAGCCACTGAAGCCCGTGGCCCCTATATTTATTCATATAACAATTCCAACATCTAGTCAGGGAGCATTTATTGTATGCCAACCCCGGGGGATGCAACTGCAAACAAGCCAGAGCTCCAGAGAGCAGAGAAAAAGTTGAAAAAGATGACAGAAAGAATGAGTAAGGAGAAAATGTACTTGCCCAGAAGTGTGTGTGGAGTGCAACAAAGTCTCCTTTCTTCTTTTTTTTTAGTAGCTTAACACCAGAGCATCTTATATCCATCACTTCTGTGGTTCAGGAGCTGGAGAGACAACTTCCTGGGGTCCTCTGGCTGAGGGTTTCTCCCAAGGTATCAGCTTCTCCATTCATTTTTGCACTTTGAGCATGAACACTTGAAGAAATCTCAACTTCTTCAAACTTCTATAATGCAGATGGAATTCCTTCTTGTATTATTGTCTGTCACTGGATGTGAAAAACATCCATTTTGCTTGACTGTGTAATGTAGCTGTCCTAAATATTTAAAATTTACTTATTTATGTATGTGAGATTTGGGGTGAGAGATGGAGCAAGTGAATGAGCACACTTCCATCCCTGGTTCTCTCCCTGAGTGCCCGAGACTCAACCAAGCAGAGCTGGGAGCAGGAAACACAACCCAGACCGCCCGTGTGTCTGACAGAAACCCAACCATTTGAGCCATCACTGCCGCCTCCCAAATTCTGCCTTTGCCAGAAGCTGGAGCCAGGAGCCAGCGCTGGATGTGGAACCCAGGTACCCTGATATGAGATGGGAATCTTAACCACTAGGCCAAATGCACATCCCTGCCCTAAATTGTAACAAACAAAACAAATTGGCTTTCAGATTCCTTCTGCCACTTACTCATGCAAGTCCACATCTTCATCATCTTCATTATTAAAGGCTAAGGCACACGAGAAATCTGTGGGATTCTTACAGGAATCCTGCTGAGAAATGCGAGAGCAGTCTAGACCAGGAACCACTTTTATTCTTTGCTGCCCATTGCTAGACAAAAAGAAGAGCTAATTTGGGTGGGGAAACAAGCAGCAGGGGCAGGAACTCTGGGGCTGAGAGTTCTCAGGCAGGAGTTTGGATAAGTCGCTGGATTAATTCATCAGAAAGATGAATGCCATCTTTGTATATTTATGAATACAGAGCCATTAGCAGCTCCGTGAAGCTGTGCTAGTGTGGGTAAGAGCAGAGACTGTGAAGATTTAGAAACTGTTTCTTTTCTTGAGCTCCTAAATAACAAAATTATTTTCTGAGAGTGGATGTTTCCAGGATGGGAAACATCTACACATCATCTGACCAAATTATCAAATGCAATCAAACCGTTGGTGTTTTCATGATCTTTTAGGAATCCCATTTATCCATGAACATTTCACTCCCATGTGACTCGACTCTGGCAGTTAGAGTTGCCGGGAGCAGAGGTGAAGCACATTTATTCAGGGTTTAGTGGCAAGCATGGTGCAGACATGGGGAGACTGAGACAGTCGGTCAGAAACAAGAACAACACAGGACCAACATGTCATGTAATTCCATGTTCTCCATGTGGATTAGGTTTATGTCCTCATCTTGGCTTTGAAGATATATGCATGCACACACACATACAAAATACATGCAGTCACACACAGAGTCACTCACACAAAACACACAACACATGCTCACATACTCCTACATACAGCTGCACATACACAACACACTTAGATTACACAGTCACAGCAAGCACTCAAAATACATAGTCACATACAGTCATTCAAACAACACACAAAGCACACACATACTTATGCCCATTGCATCACATAGATAACATAGTCACAAAGCACATAGGTATAAGACACACACACTCAGAGTCACATACATACAACACATACTAACAGTCAAAATACACATAGTCACACACAGTCACACAATACACCCTCACATACTCATATACACTCACAGCCGTACGTAAACAACATAGTACAAAACAGCACAGTCATACAGCACACACACTCAGAGTCTCACATTTACAGTCACACAGAGTCACTCACACACACACACATACTCATTCATACAGCCACACATATACAACCCACTAAGTCACAGAATACACATATGGTCACACAGCACACACACTCACATCCACACCGCTGTATACCCCGTGTGGATGGAAGCCTCTGTTCCTCCATTAGGCTCTCCATCTTGCCCTTGTTAATGGAACAGTAAGACTATTTTGAAATGCTCCTTTTAGTATTAGCCCTTCTGTGACTACCTTTATTAGTGCAGGCAGGCAGTATGCACATTGACTTAACACTGTACAGTGTTGCTACTGCTCTATTCTAACTTTTATTATTTCTCCTTTTATCTATTACTATAAATAGGAGTTATTTTTTTCTTAAATCCTGACATAATTTTAGGTTTTACCTTGTGCATTCCCATCAAAAGTCAGTCCTTCATCTTTCAAAGTCATTGTCATCTCTAGAGGGTCAGCTACAAGGGCCAAGTCCTATCAGGGCCAACACTGGCTGCCATTAACCCCTCTAATATGTCCATCTGCTTTTCTAATGAGGGCAGGGACCCAAGGCCTCCCCAAAGTCTCAGGGTTGGTCTAATGGGGAGATGGGGTAATGGGGTGCTTTTGAGTTGGGCTTTTTCTTGTTCCCTCCTGATACGCAGCCAGGCCAGCATATGAAAGACCAGTGACTCAATGTCTGCTTCCATTCTGGCCCTTTCTCTGAAAGACTTAGCTTCATCAATCAACAAAATGGTCACCACATCTGGATAATGAACCCATGGTCAATCATGCCCCAGACAGCATAACCATGGGGCAAGATTCCCCGGGGGGAAACTTTGTGGTTCACAAAGTACTTCCATGCCCGTGACCTCCTGTGAACTCAAGCAGATTCTGGTATAGAAAAGGCAGGTGTTACTAGACCTGTTTTTATAGACATCAGAACTGATGGTCAGGGAGGACTTGGTCCATAAGTAGTAGGACAGCCCTAGAAGGCCCAGGACCCTGTCCTCCACATTATGGCCCCTGGGGCAGGACTTCTCTGTCTTACTTACCTTTGTATTCCCAGTGCTTTTCTCAGCAACTAGGACTTGGGGACACTCAGATAATATTGGTTGAATAAATGAATGGAGGGATGCATGATTCCCCACAGTGGTGCCTGTGAAAATCTCCAACCTGTTGAAATGTATTGTTGTAAACCACAAAGCATCCCTGCAAGCTATTTGGTTCTTTTTCCTTGTCCTCTAGGCTGGAGGGAGCCCAGGGCCCACAGAGCACATCCGTTTGTGCAGGAGTGCACCCTCCTCGGACAGAACCCTCCAACCTCCACTCACGCTTGTTTTGGTCCCACTGGAGCAGGACCGGTCTGTCTAGCTCAGTTTTGGAGAGTGACTCAGCAAGGAAACGTTCTCTGGAGTGCTTTGTTCATCTTTTTATCTCAGTTCTTAATGACTCCCTCCCCAGTGAGCTTTCTTAACTTGTGGTTGTTATTAATGAGGGAAGGCCATAATTCTTGGGACTCCCATTAGGTTAGGTCCCACTTAAAAGGCAGACTTGTTGCTCAGCATCATGTGGGTCAGGACTGTGTTCAATAAGTCATGAGCAGCTCCATTACTCAGGCTGTTGGAGTCCTCCTGTGGCCTCGAGACTTTCCTAGATGTGAAGTGTTATTTAAAGAAGGAAATGTGGAAGGGGCTGGCCTTTGGACCTGCAGACTGCAAATCCCACTTTGAGCTCCCCTGTGAAATGCTGCTGGGATTTAGTCAAGCCCTTGGTCCTCAGTTTCTCCACCTTTAAACCGGAACTAAAGCTGATTTGTTCCACATTAACTTCCCGAGGGAATGGTAAGGATGACCTACTTTAGGAGGACAGCGTAGACAGAGATAAAAATAAGGATGGGTGTCTCTGACACTGTGGCCGTGTCACTCAAGCAGAGACTGTACCCCTTCACCTTTAGTCTAGCTGGAAAATACAAGGGGGTCTTCAAAAACTTCGTGGAAAATGCATATTATACAAACACTATGTATGGGTTTCAAAATGTTTTTGTACCTTAATAAACTTACCTTTCAAGTCAATTGAGCCCAAAACTTTGAAGTACCCTTATATGAATAGCACTGAGAATTTTCCTCTCTGTTCCTAGTAACCCAGGTTACAGGTGGTACAGTCTTGACTGCCTACATGTGTGGGAGACAGTGCTTAAATGAGTGAATGGATGATTTCTTACATATTCTTCTATATTTCTATAATAAGATATTGTAATTATCAAAGAAAAAATTTATATGGACTCAATATTTCCTTCTCTTTGGAATCATTTTGTCTAGGGATTTCAAAAATCCTTCCTCATTGTTCTAGAAAAAGAAAAAGAGAAATTGGGGTTTGTCAGACCCTCTGCCCTCTGAACTCAGACTAGGGGTCCATCTCCATTTTCTTCTTTATGTAGTATATAGCTTTGTCACTCCCTCATCTTTCATTCCAAAGTGTCTAAGATTTTGTTTTGTCTCAGATATCATCATATTCACCCCAGTGAGTTGTTTACAGTTGTGTTTCGTCCTCCACCCCTAACTGGAGTCTGAGTTCCTCTTTTTCTCTGCTCTCTGGAGCTCTGGCTTGTTTGCAGTTGCAGCCCCTGGGGTTGGCATACAATAAATGCTCCCTGACTAGATGCTGGAATTGTTATATGAATAAATATAGGGGCCACGGGCTTCAGTGGCTTCAGTGGCCCTAAGGTGGCCAGAGCAAGGGTGGAACACAGTACTTGATGAATCATTCAGTCAATAGCTCTGAAGCCTTCTTGTCAACTTTGCCAACCACAGTCTTCCCCTTATCAACCACTCTTGTATTTACTGAATTTTTATAGGTTATCACAGTGTTATTTACTGCGTGATATACTTCTGAAGACCTGGGCTGGACTGGGACGGAAGTTGGGTGCCAGGAACATAACCTAGGTCTCCCTACATGAGAGCATCATTGCTGCCTCCCTGGGTCTGCATTGGCAGGAAGCTGGAGTCAGGCACCAGGGTGGGGAATTGAATCCCAGTTACTCCAATGTGGGACAGGTATCCTAACCATAAGGCTAATTGCCTGCTCCTGGAAAGTATTTATTGTACACCAATATTTGCACATCTGTGCAATTTACCATCCTTTAATTATAAGCTCTATCCACAGGCTAATTCAGATTTTGTAGGGTTTAAGGTTTATATATATTTCCTTTTTGGGAAAAAAACATAGTACATGTGTAATTGTATGCTCTGCATTACCAAATTCTTTCCCAACAGGAGACTACTTTGCTTTTGTTTGCATGTTGACAAGAATGAATTCATCTTGTACCCCGTGATTGATTGGAATGAGCATTCTGGCTTCTGGCTCCACCTCCTTAGGGCTTCTTTACCATGCGCTTCTGGTTTCAGAGCAGTATGACACTTTCCTATTATGAATTAATCCCTGATCCTGGGTTTTCGTGTCTACTGCTCTTTAAATTTTGCCTCGTGGCCGTCAGACACAGCAAGTGTCTGGTGTCTCCCCTTGACAAGTGTTTCTCTCAGGCTCTCCTCTTGACAGTCCATCACCAGCCCTGCAGTCCTGCTGGCAGGACCAGATTTGCATCTTTAGGAAGTCTAGAACAGATTAAAACTTACTTTCCAACTCAGACATGGACTCCATTGATTAATCTTCAGGATGTAAAGTAAGATATATTTTCCCTCTACAAGCAAGACAGTGGATAATTAAACATGATGCCCACAGCTCTTGTTCCTAGGCCCTGGAAGAGCATTGCAATTAGTCTTTTCATTGTTGAGCCTGAGTCTGGTACCGTAGCAGGAGAAGGCCAGTTCTGCAAATGTAAGGAATAGAAATTATTGATAGCAGAGGGATAGGCATAAAAGACAGAGTGCTGCAATGAATTAGATGTCATTGAGGGAAACAGGATTGTGTAGACTTGGTTAAGACTTTAGATACAAGGGGCTGGTTCTGTGGTGTAGCAGGTAAATCCACTGCCTACAGTGCCGGTATCCTATATGATCACCGGTTCGGAGTCCTGGTTGCTCCTCTTCTGATCCAGCTCTCTGCTATGGCCTGGGAAAGCAGCAGAAGGTGGGCCAAGTACTTGGGCCCCTGCACCCATGTGAGAGACCTGGAAGAAGCTCCTGGCTTCATATTGGCGCCAGGAGCTCCGGCTGTTGCGGCCATCTGGGGAGTGAATCAGCGGATGGAAGACCTCTCTCTCTCTCTCCCTCTCTCCCTTTCTCCCTTTCTCCCTCTCTCCCTCCCTCTCCCTGCCTCCCTCCCTCCCTCCCCCCCGTAACTCTGCCTTTCAAATAAATAAATAAATCCTTAAAAAAGAAAGACTTTAGATACAAGTCAGATAGACCTAACCCCACTCCATGCTACCTGGGTGATTTGGGGGCAGCTCTGAGTTTTCTGAGCCTCAGTTCTTCATTTGTGAGATGAAGAAAACAATCCACGAGGGTAGTGAGGATTCCCTTCTCATGGAATTTTTGAGTATGCACTTCAGAAATGTCGGCTACCAGTCCTCACTTACAACAT
Organism: Oryctolagus cuniculus; assembly: GCF_964237555.1. Lineage (NCBI taxonomy): Eukaryota > Metazoa > Chordata > Mammalia > Lagomorpha > Leporidae > Oryctolagus > Oryctolagus cuniculus. The sequence continues at coordinate 56,016,824 of NC_091449.1, forward strand.
TGCTTTCTCTCTGGGTCTGTCTAGGTGTCTTTTGTCATCCTCGGTTGTATTAACCTTTTCCTAAAATTCAGCCTCTTTAACTGTTTTCTAGACAAGTCTTTCTGACACCTTGGGCCAGAACTTGGATTGTTTTCTGCTCATAGTTTCCACTAGAAGCTTTTCCCACATCATAATCCCTCCCAGCTACCTCACAGTCTACTACTACAAAGTATTTTCTACATCTCATTTCTCTGTCTTCAAAACTTCCCTGTGGTGACAACGTCACTTCCTGCTGCTGGGTGCTGCCTCTCTGTCCCCTCCCTAAGCTCTTGCCCGGCCAGTGGCCTGCCTACCAGTGGCTCCCTGGTCTGTGAGGCTCCCTCTGGCAGAACCATGGTGGCCCCAGCATCCTCATTCGGATCATGACTGGACCCACTCCAGAGTGTCCTCGGCCTCATTCCCCCAGACCTTCCCTCTCAAAGCATCCTGTTCTACTGTTTCACAACACTTTTCACTCTTTGATAAATTACTTGTTACTTCTCTATTATTTGACTTCCTACCCTAGAATAGAAGCTTTGTGGGGACAGATATGCTGTTGGCTTGGTCTCTTAGAGTGTGCCTTCTCAGTGGGAGCAATAGCACCCCTTAAGGGGTAAAAAGGGGTTGTTGATGAAGCAGAAAACAACTTTTCTTTTTATGTCTTAAGCACAGATATACACATGGGATGTAAACAGGCATACAGTATGTACATGGCATTAAAATCTGGGGTCCATATGAGAACAGAATGTTGTAAAAGGCTCCATAGGGGACTGATAATAGTCGGAAGGGTTTAGAACACTGCCTTACAGTTTAGCGTGGTGATGAGAACAGAGTAGCCTCATAAAGAACATCTTCTAATGACAGAACCAGACCCTTTAAGAGCTGCAGAAGCTGAAATTCAGAGAGGTGAGGTAATGAGCCAGAGGATGTAAAATTCATAGATTACAGAACTGAATCTCAGACCTCGGTTTCCTGGGTCTTGTGTATTTTATTCCAAGCCACATACTGAATGCTCAATATATGCTTTTTGAATTGACTTCAGCATATTAGACATTCCCACAAGAGGAAGCAGAGAAAACATATTTTCTAAGTGACACAGCAAATGATCTCGGAAAGACATTTTATAGGAAAGAGGCCAGCTTATCCCCCAAGGGGCATTAATAATGCATTATATATGGCTCACCTTAAAAATGGGAGTCAGTTCCATCTCCTCCTCTCTTTAGAATAGGATGGAGGGCCGGTGCCGCAGCTCACTAGGCTAATCCTCGGCCTTGCAGCGCCGGCACACCAGGTTCTAGTCCCGGTCGGGGCGCCGGATTCTGTCCTGGTTGCCCCTCTTCCAGGCCAGCTCTCTGCTGTGGCCAGGGAGTGCAGTGGAGGATGGCCCAAGTGCTTGGGCCCTGCACCCCATGGGAGACCAGGATAAGTACCTGGCTCCTGCCATCGGATCAGTGCGGTGCGCCGGCCGCAGCGCGCTGGCCGCAGCGGCCATTGGAAGGTGAAACAACAGCAAAAGGAAGACCTTTCTTTCTCTCTCTCTTTCTCACTGTCCACTCTGCCTGTCAAAAAAAAAAAAAAAAAAAAGAATAGGATGGAAAGGTGAGTAGTGGTAGTGGTTTCAGTATCTTCAGTATCTTAGTGATTGTTTCATAATATTCAAGGGCCACAAGATATAATGAATAATTCATTTATTAGGAAGTCAGATTCAAATAGCTGAATAAGAATTTATTTGCAAGTAATTTAGTGTCTGTTGGCCACTGTACATCTTCTCATGCTTTGCAGATTTTTTTGGACACCACCCACTCATTTCTTGTTCCACACTGATTTCCTGTGGGCACTTGTGTTTTATCACAGCAATTGCTGTAAACACAGCTTGAACAGATTCGGTGTCATTGGAAGAAGTATAATAATCTAATGTTGAAGCTGTGAACTGTCTCAAGTTGGTAGTTTGCACAGCATCTAACAGATGTTTCTGTGATTCCCTTGAAAATTTAATATATCCCATGACACTCCTATGAGATGGCTGTGGCATCTGTGGTGTCTGGGTACATGGTTTGGTAACTGTGGCAATAGACCAAGGCAAGATAAGATGCTGGCTTAAGCTACAGGGCCAGCAGAGGAGTTGGAAAGGAGTGAGAAAACTTGAAAAGTGTTTAGAAATGAAAAATTAGAAGCAGGGGAAACTGGTCCAAAAATGTTGAGTTAACAAGATGTGGAGATGGAGGAGAGAGGCTTGGAAAATATTTGGGACCTGGAAGCCTGGAGGACTCCTGTGCAGCAATTGGCTTTTTGAGTCCTTTCCCACACAGCTCCATTTTCTTCAGAACAACAAGTGTCCTCCGCGTAGGAATAGGTGCTGGTAGCCACGTCCATCCCCTGTGACCCATGTCATCCCAGGACTGGATGGGCCAGCCTAAAGGAATCAGATTCTCTTCCAGTTATTTGGAATTAAAACCTATGTTCATTTTATATGACCACAAACTGAGTGGCTTAAAGCAACAGAAATGTATTCTTGCACTGTTTGGGGGCTAGAAGTTAAAAAGTCAAGGTATCAGGCTGGCGCCGCGGCTCACTAGGCTAATCCTCCGCCTTGCGGCATGGGCACACCGGGTTCTAGTCCCAGTCGGGGCGCCGGATTCTGTCCCGGTTGCTCCTCTTCCAGGCCAGCCCTCTGCTGTGGCCAGGGGGTGCAGTGGAGGATGGCCCAGGTGCTTGGGCCCTGCACCCCATGGGAGACCAGGAAAAGCACCTGGCTCCTGGCTCCTGCCACCGGATCAGCGCGGTGCGCCGGCCGCAGCGCCCCGGCCGCAGCGGCCATTGGAGGGTGAACCAACGGCAAAGGAAGACCTTTCTCTCTGTCTCTCTCACTGTCCACTCTGTCTGTCAAAAAAATAAAAATAAATAAATTAAAAAAAAAAAGTCAAGGTATCAGTAGGGCTGTACTCGCTTGTTCCATACTGCTTTCAGTTCCAGATGTTTCCTGCTGCTCGCTGCCTTGTGTGGCTGCATCGCCACAACCTCTGGCTCTGTAGACGCCTTTCCTCCTCCTCTCCATATGTCTGTGCCTTCCGCACTGTCTCCAGCAAGGTCACTGGATTTAGGGTCCACCTAATAGATAATTCAGGGTGATCTCATCTCAACACTCATAACCCAGTTATGATCGCAAAGACCTCTTTTCCAAATAAGGGACATTCACAGAATTTGGAGTATTAGGACATCGACAGTTTTGGGAGGCCACCATTCAACCCAGTATACTTAGCAACTAAGAGATGCACAGGAGAGGATGGATATGAGGGGAAGGGAGATGATTCTTTTGTAAGATTTGGGAAGTTGAGAAAAACAGTGAGAAGAGGAAGGAGAAAAGTGTTACAGATGTAGAGAGAGAAGCAGAAATAAAGGAATGTTCAAGCCAGAGAGAGAGACATGAGCTGTGCTTTAAAGCTCTCGTTGTTGGTATCACTCTCCCAAAAAGCCTGACTGCCTCAAGTTTACATGAACTAGTTGAATTTAATAAATTCTCTTACTTGCTAGTCTGAGTAGTTTTCTCTAATTTGCCACCAAGCACTTTAATTAAGAAAAAAAATAGATGAGTGTTTGCTATGTGTTAAAAAAATTGCTTTGCTTTAGAAACAACACCCTTAACCTTTCTTTCTGGGTTTCTTTCTGTCATGTGTCCTTAACATCTGACTTTGAATAAGGGAAGGTAGGGAAAAAAGATTTAGAATATAAAAAAAACATGTCTTAGATCATAATTTGGAATATTATTCCACTACCTTAAGCCTTCATGCTTATAAAACAGGAAAAATCCCGAGTGTCATTATCACCTCTCAATAGAGTTTGCTATGTGAGAAGCTCCTGAGGCCAAATCATTTTTCTGTCTTGTTCAAACATCTTTTGGTTGAATCAGTTAAATAATAAACTGTTTCAAACAAACAAAAGAGTAGGGAAATTAGCCTTATATTTGGCAGATCTTCTTAAGACTATGATTTATGTCACATAAACATGAACCAGACATTCTGAGGGAGGCTACTCATGAGGGTGATTAGAAAACATAAATGTTTTTGAAAAGTATAAAACAAAAGAAGTCACCCATGCATATTTTCCTCACTCTCTCACAAAGTGAGGAATTAAATTTTTATTCTTACAACATTGCCATCCTGCACAATACGTGGAGCACTTGAGAAAGCTGCATTTCATTTTATGCAGTAATGAAGGAAGGCATTGAGGCCAGCTGGAGTTTGTTCAGTGAATCATGACTCAGACCTAAAGAGGAGCAGTATTGGGCCTGGAGGTTAAGATGCCTGTGTCCCACATCAGAGTACCTAGGTTCAATTCCTGGTCACAGCTCCTGACTTCAGCTTTCTGCCAGTGCAGACCCTGTGAGGCAGCGGTGAAGGCCCCAGCTCCTGCGGCCCACGTGGGAGGCCTGGACTGAGTTCCTCACCTCAGCTTTGGTCCTGGACATTGAATGCATTTGGGGAGCAAACCAGCAGATATGAGCTCTTTGTCTCTCTGCCTCCTCTCAAATGCATGAATGGACACATGAATATGATTAGATGTATCATATGAAAATTATCTGATTTACAAAGTATAATCTGAAAAATAGAGACCTAGAAGGCTGTGATGGATGGTTTTTCAATTTGAAGGACTCATAGAATTAGACATATTATTCTGAGTCACATTCTGGGTTAGTTAAGTGTTTCAAGAAATTGTGGCTTTTCAAATATGGAGCAGCCCGATGCCTGATCTGAAGTGTGTGATCCCTGGAGGGCAGGGGCTGTGTCTTGTTCTTCCTGGTATTTTCAGTGCACAACACTGGGTCAAGTGCTCAGCAGATTCTCAGTCAAAAGTTTGATAAACAGAAAAATGTGGCCAGCACCGCAGCTCAATAGGCTAATCCTCTGCCTGTGGCGCCAGCACACCGGGTTCTAGTCCCTGTCAGGGCGCCAGATTCTGTCCCGGTTGCTCCTCCTCCAGTCCAGCTCTCTGCTGTGGCCCGGGAGTGCAGTGGAGGATGGTCCAAGTGCTTGGGCCCTGCGCCCGCATGGGAGACCAGGAGAAGCACCTGGCTCCTGGCTTCGGATCAGTGCGGTGCGCCAGCCTCAGCATGCCGGCCTCAGCACGCCAGCCATGGCAGCCATTGGAGGGTGAACCAACGGCAAAGGAAGACCTTTCTCTCTGTCTCTCTCTCACTGTCCACTCTGCCTGTCAAACAAACAAACAAACAAAAAAACAGAAGAATGAAGAGCAGAAGTTTAAACAGAGGCTGGGTGACTTTTGAGGGTGATTGTAAAAAAGATAAAAGACCAAAGCATGGTGGAAATGTTGGTCATGAGAGCTTTCATTTATTAAGCCCTGGGCTTATTCGTTATCTTATTTAATCCTCAACAGTTCTGCTGCAGCAGAGAGGATGAGCTGCAGGCTGTAGGTGGCAGAACTGGAGTCACCCCTGATGGTAAGAAAAATCTCTTCTTGTGTGTTGAGCAACTACTGTTCTAAGAGTGTGGTACACTTTGATCTCAAACAGGTTTTACAGTGAGGAGTCTGATTTCTGGGTGTCTGCCTCCAAGGTTCTGCCCCAAGGCCCTCTTCTGCATGGGCAGCTTTGGGGGAATGGGGCCTTCAGGGTACCAGTCCTACTGAAACCTTCTGATGAATGAAGGTTCAGTCTTTACAATCTTCACTGCTCGTTGACTGAATTACCTACCCACTCACACCTTCCACAGAATGAGGCCCCGGCCTCATCTTTCCTCCACAGCTCAGGTCGGGAAGTAGAAAATACCCTGGCTGGTGTCGAGACTCACTAGGCTAATCCTCTGCCTGCAGCGCCGGCACACTGGGTTCTAGTTCCGGTCGGGGCTCCGGATTCTGTCCCGGTTGCTCCTCTTCCAGGCCAGCTCTCTGCTGTGGCCCGGGAAGGCAGTGGAGGATGGCCCAAGTGCTTGGGCCCTGCACCTGCATGACAGACCAGGAGAAGCACCTGGCTGCTGCCTTCGGATCAGTGCGGTGCACTGGCTGCAGCGCCAGCCACAGCGGCCATTGCGGGGTGAACCAACAGAAAAGGAAGACCTTTCTCTCTGTCTCTCTCTCTCACTATCCACTCTGCCTGTCAAAAAAAAAAAAAAAAGTGCCCTACAAGTTGGGCAGTCCAGGTAAGGCTAGAGAAGAAGTCTTCATGCTTTCAGTTAGTCTTGGTGCTGTTGGAGAAAAGTAATTTAACAAAAATAACTCCCAAAGTTGATTTACTTTTTCTTTTTTCTTTTTTTTTTTTTACTTTTATTTAATGAATATAAATTTCCAAAGTACGATTTATGGATTACAATGGCTTCCCCCACATACCGTCCCTCCCACCCACTACCCTCCCCTTTCCCACTCCCTCTCCCCTTCCATTCACATCAAGATTCATTTTTGATTATCTTAATATACAGAAGATCAGCTTAGTATACATTAAGTAAGGATTTCAACAGTTTGCTCTCACACAGAAACATAAAGTGAAAAATAATAGATGATTTTTTTAAAATGATGATGAAATCAGATCAGACCTATTGTCATGTTTAATCCCAGTGAGAGTCAAGTTGGGAGTTGATAATTTCTTTTTCTTTTTTTTTTTTTTTTTTACAGAGGATCAGTTTAGTATACATTAAGTAAAGATTTCAACAGTTTGCACCCCCATAAAAACACAAAGTGAAATATATTGTTTGAATACTCGTTATAGCATTAAATCTCAATATATAATTTTTTTTTATTTGACAGAGAGAGACAGAAAGGTCTTCCTTTACTGTTGGTTCACCTCCCAAATGGCCGCTATGGTCGGCACGTTGCACTGATCCAAAGCCAGGAGCCAAGTGCTTCCTCCTGGTCTGTCATGCGGGTGCGGAGCCCAAGGACCTGGGCCATCCTCCACTGCCTTCCCGGGCCACAGGAGAGAGCTGGCCTGGAAGAGGAGCAACTGGGACAGAATCTGGCACCCATATGGGATGCTGGCACCTCAGGCAGAGGATTAACCAAGTGAGCCACAGTGCCGGCCCATTACCTTTTCTTTTAAATTTCAAAAGGAGAGAGAGAGAGATATCCGCATCCTCACTCCCTGAGTCCAAAACAGGGCTGGAGCAGGAGCCAAAAACTCAATCTGGGTTTCCTATGTGGGTGGCAGAGGCACAACTACTTAAACCATCACCTGCTGCCTGTTAGGTGCACATTAGCAGGAAGCTGGAATCTGAGTGGAGCTGAGACTTGGACCCAGGCACTCTTTTTTTTTTTTTTTTTTTTTTTTTTTTTTTTTTTTACAGGCAGAGTGGACAGTGAGAGAGAGAGACAGAGAGAAAGGTCTTCCTTTTCTGTTGGTTCACCCTCCAATGGCCGCTGTGGCCGGCGCTGCAGCCAGTACACTGCACTGATCCGAAGCAGGGAGCCAGGTGCTTCTCCTGGTCTCCCATGGGGTGCAGGGCCCAAGCACTTGGGCCATCCTCCACTGCCTTCCCGGGCCACAGCAGAGAGCTGGCCTGGAAGAGGAGCAACTGGGACAGAATCTGGCACCCGGACTGGGACTTCTAACCGGGTGTGCCAGTGCCGCAGGCAGAGGATTAGCCTACTGAGCCAAGGCGCCGGCCACCCAGGCACTCTTATCAGGGATGTGTGGATGTCCCAAGTGGTGTCTTAACTGCTGTTCCAAACTCTTGCCTAGGGGCCGGCGCTGTGGTGCAGTGGGTTAACGCCCTGGCCTGACGTGCCGGCATCCCACATGGGCTCCGTTTCTAGTCCCGGCTGCTCCTCTTCCGATCCAGCTCTCTGCTATGGCCTGGGATATCAGTGGAAGATAGCCCAAGTCTTTGGGCCTCTGCATCTGTGTGGGAGACCTGGAAGAAGCTCCTGGCTCCTGGCTTCAGATCGGTGCAGTTCCAGCCATTGCAGCCAATTAGGCAGTGAACCATCGGATGGAAGACCTCTCCCTCTCTGCCTCTCCTCTCTCTGTGTAACTCTGACTTTCAAATAAATAAATCTTAAATAACTCTTGCCTAGATTTACTTTTTAATAAGCCCTCGGTGGGCTCTCCACGTTCAGCTGAGTGGATTTTAACTTCTATGTTTACTTTCCCTCGGAGAGGTTGGCCTGGTACTTAGAACATTCGAGACTTCCATCATTGTGTGGCAGCTGCATGTGGACCTCTGAGGGGCAGCAGCACTGGCACTGGCTGTTGCTCCCAGAAGTCTCAGCAGTCCCTCGAGGATGGGGGATTAGGTGCTGGTCTTAGGTCCAAGGCTGATGTACTGTGTGACCTCAGATGCCCGCTCCCCAATAATATGCACTTGATCTACCTTCTCCCTTTCTGCACACCTCAAGATTAATACATTTCTGATTATGTTTACAGCCTGTCTCACATGCTGTAGACAGAAAGCAACTCAGTTTTTTGTCTTCTCATCTCTGAACGTTCTCTGTAGGACAGGTGATCTCTGGGCTGGTGGGTGAACTCACCAAGACGTTTATGGCCCCTGTTAGGTGTCACAACATTGTTCAAATGTTCTATGCAAGATAGGTTATTAAAGCTCTCAATTTAAGGTTAGTAACCTTGAACTGATTAGTAATCCTTTTACTTTAAGGCTGTGGTTTCTCCTTTATCAGCTTGGGTCTGCGGCAGGCAGGAAGCCTAGTCGGGGAATGGAAGCAGAGTCCCCTTCTTTTTTCTGTTGTCTTTTCTTCAGGTTTGTTGATGTCCCTACACCTACACCCTTAGCTGGGAAACTGTTTTCTGGCCCCTCTTGGGTTGGTGGGTGAGAGGGAAGGAGGAAAAGGCAGTGAGAAAGTCGGTGCTTGTCTGAGCACTAGGAAGCCATGCCTGAAGCTCTCTGAACAGAGTCAAATGCACCTCTCTTTTGCTTGGTCCTTTGCTGCTCCTTAGTCCTTCAGAACCTGAGAATGTTTGTGTCTTAACTGGTTTATGCTGCTATAACAAAATAGAAGAGACTGGGAACTTTATAAAGACCAGAAATTTATTTCTCACAGATCTGGAGACTGAGAATTCTAAGATCAAGGCACAGGCAAGGTACTTGTCTGGTGAGGGTCAAGTCTCTGCGTCCAAGACCATATCCTAGATACTGTGTCCCTGGAGGGGAGGAGTGCTGTGTACTTACATTGCAGAAGGAGAAAGGGCAAGAGGGTGGACCCCTTCTGTGAAGCTCCTGCATAAGGGTACTTATTCCCAGTAAAGCAGGGGGAGCCCTCAGGACTTCATGACCCCTTACAGCCCCAGCTGTTACCATCGCGGCATTGGCCATTCAGGTTCATTAAGGTCTGGATGTGTCCCAAAATTCACGTTGAACCACTCAACTCCCCTTTGCTGAGGTCTCTTTGTACCACTGAATGTCTGTCTCAGAAAAGACCTAAAGTGACCACCAACAATATCTCTTGAGTGGCCCACAAGTGTTCCATAGGATACGTATACACAGCTTTTACCTTGGTTAATCCTGCAGGAAGAAGGTAGGTTGTTCCCAACAAGCAGTCCTGTTGCTCCACTGTCTGTCTACCTGTGGACCCGTTTCTTGTCCTTTAAAGTTTCCGGGTGAAATCCAGACACATGCCCATTGCTCCATCTGAATTGTGGATCACATGTTAAACTCAGAGTGACCTCCTCAATCTCTGCTTTGACCAGGAATTTGGAGGTGTAATTCACAGTTCAGCTGTCTTTAAAGAAAATTCCCTATAACTACCTACACCTGACTCAGACACACAATCATCAAAAGGTTCAAGAATTGCTTTTTTTTTTTTTTTTGTAAATTCTCGGTCTACTTCAGCTATTTGAAATTTTCTGTTTATCATCCCACAGCTAAAATGTCTATTTAAACATCGGTAACTAGATTTCGTTTGTTTATCTAACTAATATTGTTTCCATTAGATCAGCATCATCCAAAAGAAATATATAACACAAAGCACCGAGGTAATTTAACTAACAGCCAGACTGAAATGAAGAAAAATCAGGTAAAATTACTTTTAGTAATAGCTCTTATTTGGCCCAAGGTATCGAAAACATTCACTTCAACATGATATCTATTCTTAAAAAATTACTAAAATGTTTTACACTGAGTCATTGAAATCCAGAACTTACACTTCTTATTCAAGTGCTCGATGACTCCAGCGACGTGACAGCAGTAGTGGACAGCATGGCCGCTCACTAAGTTCATAGGCAAAGTTGGCATCTGTCTTTGTTCTTTGCTATGATCTCATTGACATACAGCAGGCATCAAATACTTGTGAAACATCATTTTAAAAAATTAAGAAATTTTCAAGGGAATTATTGAAATAACACTGAATCCTGTATCAGGTATAGTCAGAATCATTCAGTTCTGCACACAAGTAGTTGCCCACTTAGTGACTCATTTATTGCACAAGTGTTTAAGCTTCATGAAGACAGAGGTGTTTGTGTGGTCCACCGTTTTGTCTCCATATGGTGATGCATGGAGTCAGTAAGTACTAATTGAGTATCCATAGTGGGCCAGTAACTATTTTAGATGGCAAGGGTAACATGAAGTAGACCTAGCCTCTGTGCTCATGGAGTTCACAGACCATAAAAAGTCACAAGGACGTGAAAGAAGTCAGTGGGGTGATGTGATGGGCTGTATAGGGGGGGAGAGAGCGGGGCTGCATGGGGAATGAGACATTCCGGGAGGAGCCAGGTGCAGGCATTTGATGAACTCTTGCCACAGCCCTGCTGGTTGCAGGCACAGTGGCCTCTCGTTATGGCAAACACGCCCCATTTAGTCTGCCGTGGACTTTGTGTCCTTTGCCTGTACTGCTCTCTCCCGGGCTCTTCCTCAGCTGGTGTCGTCTTCTGTCTCACTTCCCGTGCCATCTCCTTTAAGAGGCTGTCGCTGACAGCCCTGTCTACAATTACAACGCTCCTCCATCCCTCACAGTCTGAAAATGACCTGGTAGCCGTAGGGTGCTAAGGAGCTAGAGACTGGACCATTTCTATTGCTCAGTGCCTAGGAAGATGCCTCTACGACAGTGACTCGTCATTAGGGGCCAGAAGGGATTTATTACACCAGCCAACAAAGGAGGGTCAGGAGCTGGTGTGTCCTTTGGGCGAAGTCGCAGGTGTGAGGGCTGGGAGGGAGCTCAGTGGCTGAGAAGGAAGACGGGTGTTGCCCTGGGTTAGGTTGCGTCGGGCACCCTTGGTTGTGGCTTCATCGGCTTTGAGACTCTGCAGCTGTGGACCATCTCGCCGAGTAAATGGACGTTATCTCTTGCGTTTAACTTAACGGAGCTCATGGATCTCCCGCAGCGGTCAGAGGACCTCAGTTTAAAAATTCCTGTAGAAATGCAGATCCCACCACCTCGTACAGCACCAGGGGGAGTGGGGGCTCAAAGAGGTAATGCTCGAAGCACCTTTACAAAATGATTTTTCTTACAGTATCACCTGATACTTTATCTTTCCATGTTAGTGTGACGTTAATACAAAGAAAACGGATTCAATGTAGTTCATAGATAAAATTCTAACAATAATTCTCACAACCTCCCTTCTTGCTTCCTTTCCCTTTTTCTTTTCTAGTTTCTGAGGTAAAATTTTTATTAATATTTATTTATCATTTATTTATATTTATGTATTACATCGGAACATCTTTAAAGAACTAGGGCAGGTGCCTGGTAAAGGATAACTTTGGGGAGGAGTGTCCCAGGCGTCCCTAGAAACCAAATTCTCCCGCGCTCCGTAGCGCTGTCTGGCGGTTGCTAAGGACGCTCGTCTTCTCCAATCATCGCGCGGCTTGCTTCGCTGTGCGGCGCCCCGTGGTTACCGTGGCAACGGATAGCAACGGCACTGGACGCCGCCGGCCGGAGACCCAGCGGCTTGCAGCGGGGTGAGCGGGTCGGAGGCGGGGTCCCCTCAGGGAAGGGAGTGTGGAATTGAGGCGGGAGCCGGGGTGCGCCGGGGTCGGAGGTCCTCTCAGAGATCCCGGGGTCAGTATGGAAGCGGGGGGCACGGGGAGGGGCGCCACCTTCCCTCCCGGCTCTGCGCCCCAGGGGCTCCTCACACTTTCCAGACCGCTTGCCATTTCTCTGGTCCCTTCCTCGCGGCCATAAAGGCCACGTGACCCTGGGTGTCCCTTCCTCAGCCAGGCAGGTGGGCAGGGGCCGGCGGCCGCCCGCAGGACGGAAGGCCTAGGTGCCGCCTGAGGCCGCGGGGGAATCATCTTCCGTGTGTCCTCAGCGGGAAAATGGCTGCCACGCCCCCTCCCCGCGCCTTCCAGGTGACAGAGTGGGAAACGCATGCCCCGGGCGTGCGCGGGCTCCTCTCAGCGCGGCGCGGCGCGGGGCCTGAGCAGTTACCGCGAGCATCGGGGCTCCGTGGCCCCTGGTCCCGGGAACGGGCGGCCGTGTGTGGGGTTCGGCCCGTGCAGGCTGCAGACGGCGCCCTGTCCTGTGTGAGTGTGTGTGCGCGCCCCTGTGGCGCGGGGGTCCTGCCCTGTCCTGTGTGAGTGTGTGTGCGCGCCCGTGTGGCGCGGGGGTCCTGCCCTGTCCTGTGTGAGTGTGTGTGCGCGCCCGTGTGGCGCGGGGGTCCTGCCCTGTCCTGTGAGTGTGTGCGCGCGCCCGTGTAGCACGGGGGTCCCGCCCCTACGGGGCCTTGATCTTTTCCTTCAGAACGCGTGTACCCAGGGTCTTGGAAGCGTTCGTGGAAGATGCATTACGGAAAAACTACGTATGCATTTCAAAATTATTTTTATCAAGATAAATATCTTAATATTTTAAAAGGTCAACTTTTTACCATTATGCTGGGCTTTACTCCTTAAACTGAGGTCCTACCTCAGGTCTGGTGCTTCCCCAGGTGTTTGGCGGGGAAGAATATTGTTAACACAGGATCCGTGTCCCTGATGAGCTAATATGGTAGAGGTACGTTTAACTCTGAGTTAGGTTTAAAAATCAGTGCTTACTTAAGGTTCACGTTGTACAAGGTCAACAATGTTCTGCAAAAGTCCCATACAGTATCCAGGAACAACCCATTCCAGAAATTGAACCACTGAAAAACTTTACTTCTTGGAATACCTATGCCTATTTCATCAAGTTGAATTCCCAGACGGTTCCATTTGTCACCAGCAGTTAGTAGAAGGCTCCATCAGTCAGTCCTGTTCCACCTTTGCCTGTCTAAGTCTTGCCCTGACCCTCATTTCTCACGTGGGTTTTTCCTTGGGATTGTTGAGGAGGTCCTCACGGCTGGGGGCGGCGGAATCCTTGGTTCCTGCTTGTGTCCCGTGGCTTCTCCAGGCTCCCTGGTGGTCCTGGCACTCACAGCTCACCTGCGTATTCTGCACCATCTCGCCTCATTCTGACAGGAATGGCAAAAATCATCTCTAAACTACGTAGAAGAAGCATATCTGTCTTCTGACTTAGTTGGTATATATAATATAGTTGAAACTCCGTCTTCCTCAATAATGCAGCTTTTTTGGGGTCTTATTGTAGAAGTTTAGCTTTCTCTGCATGCTCATCAGTACTTTGTACTATCCATCTTGTAAAATCTTTTTTGTCTTTCTAGTGGGAAAATAGTGGTTATTCTTTGTTATTTATTTATTTTTGACAGGCAGAGTTAGACAGAGAGAGAGGTCTTCCTTCTGTTGTTGCCCCCCCCCAAAATGGCCGCTACTGCCGGCGCACCGGGCTGATCCGAAGCCAGGAGCCAGGTGCTTCTCCTGGTCTCCCATGAGGGTGCAGGGCCCAAGCACTTGGGCCATCCTCCACTGCCCTCCCGGGCCACAGCAGAGAGCTGGACTGGAAGAGGAGCTACTGGGACTAGAACCGGGGGTTCACTGCAGGCAAAGGATTAGTCTAGTGAGCCGCGGCGACCGGCCATCTCTTTGTTATTAAATTACTTTTTCCTGTTTAATAGCCAGGTGAAGCAGCTTGTGATTATCGGCTATTTATAATCACATCTCTGTGAATTGCCTGTATTCCTCTTTGCCCACTTTTAAATTTAGCTGTCCTTTGCTTACTGACTTACAGGATTACTGTACTGGATAGTGCTACTTTATATGCTATACTGAGAAATAATTCAAATTCTCTGAGAATTTCTTAAGTATTTTTAGCATGTCAGGTTTGTTGATATATACTATAGAGACAGTAAAATTCACCCCTTTTATATGATTTTGAAAAGTACATAATCATATAACCATCCCCACAGTAAATATATAGAACGATTCCATTAGCTCAGAAAGTTTTCTTGTATCTGGTTGTGGTCAACCCCTTTTTGCTACCCTCAGCTCACAACAACCAGTGATCTGTTTTTTGACTCTGAGAATGTTTTCCAGAGTGTTATATAAATGGCATCGTAGAATATGCAGTACGTTTTGTCTGCCTTGCTTATTTAGTATTGCTTTTGAGATTTACCCATGTTATTGCATGTAACAGCAGTACATTCCTTTTTACTGCTGAATACTATTCCATTTCAGTGGGTGTTTCACAAATTAATGAGCATTGGTGTTGCTTCCAGTATTTTTGTGATTATGAGTGAATAAAACTGCTAAAACAATCACATACAGGTCTTTGTTTCAACACATTAAATTTTTTTATTTGAAAAGAAGAGTGACAGAGGAGGGAGAGAAAGGGAGAGACACAGTTCTTTCATCCGCTGGTTCACTCCCTCAGTGTCTGCAAAAGGCCGGGCTGAGGCCAGGCAAGAGGCAGGAGCTGCACTTCCATGCAGGTCTTCCCTGTGGGTGGCAGATGTCCAAGCATTGAGTCATCTTTCACTGCTTTCCTGGACACATTAGCTGGGGACTGGGTCAGAAGTGGATCAGCCAGGACTCCAAGTGGTGTTCATATGCAATGCTGGAGTTGTAGGTAGGGGCTTAACCTGCTGCACTGTAGTGGTACCCTCGCCCACTTTGAGTATTTATTTTTAATACTTATTTATTTCTTTGAAAGACAGAGGCACAGAGAGATAAGGAGAGATAGAGACAGATCTTCCATCTCCTGGTTCACTCCCCAGATGGCCCCAATGTCCAGGGCTGGGCCATGCTGAAGCCAGGAGACAGGAGCTTCATCTGGGTGTCTCATGTGGGTGCAGGGTCCCAAGCACTTGGGTCGTCTTCCCCTACTTTCCCATATTAGCAGGGAGCTGGAAGTGGAGCAGCCAGGACTCGAACTGGCATCCATATGGGATGCTGGCACTGCAGGTGGCAGCTTGACTTCCATGCCACAGTGCCAACCCCTCATTTGAGTATTTTTAAATAAATACCAGGAAGTGGAGTGGTTAGACTCTATGGTAAGTGTGCGTTTAACTTTACAAGAAACTGGGAAACTTTTTCAGAGGTGTGGGGTGGGGGGAGGGGAGAGGGAGAGGGCTTCTATCTGCTGGTTCACACCCCAGATGACTGCAATGACTGGAGCTGTGCCAATCCGGAGCCAGGAGTCTTTTCCAGGTCTCTCAGCAGGTGCAGGGCCCCAAGGACTTGGGCCATCTTCTGCTTTCCCAGGCCATAGCAGAGAGCTGGATCGGAATTGGAAGAGTCAGGACTCGAACCAGTGTCCATATGGGATGCCAGTGCTGCAGATAGTGACTCTACCCGCTACACCACAGCGCCAGCCCCGCTCTTCGTGTATCTTGCATATGTCTTATTCAGTTGTTTTCTTAATGATTTGTAAGAATATGCTTATGTATTAGAAAATGATAAATTGCTTTGTTTTGGCTAAACACAAGGTAACAGAATTTTCTCTTACATTTTCTTCT
This sequence comes from Oryctolagus cuniculus, assembly GCF_964237555.1. Taxonomy (NCBI): domain Eukaryota; kingdom Metazoa; phylum Chordata; class Mammalia; order Lagomorpha; family Leporidae; genus Oryctolagus; species Oryctolagus cuniculus. Next base: position 56,032,551 of record NC_091449.1, read on the forward strand.
GGAAGTTTCATAGTTTTAGCTTTAGGTCAATAACGAATTTAAGTAACTTTTTGTGTATTGTGAGGCAATGGTGGAGGTATAATTTTTTTCCTATAGTGTTGTTTTGTTCCAGTTCCATTTGTTTAAGGACATCTCCTCTTTCCACCAAATTACCTGAAACTTTTGTCCAGTCAATTGACAGTGTTGTACAAAAATCAGTTTTGTCTGGTTCTGGTTTAGCAGTGGAATAAATTAGTCCCCAATAATTTCAGTGATAAAATTTTTCTCCTCAGATGAACTGACAGTCACTGCAACGACAAAGCAGTGTCTTGACTTCTGTAGCTTTTTGGAGAGTTTCAAAGTCAAGTAATTTGAGTTGTTCTGCTGCTTATTTTTCACAATTGATTTGACTATTTTGATTTCTTTATCTTTCCATAAAAAGTTTAGAGTTAAGTTGCATATATATATATATGGGTATGGGTGTGTGTATATATACACACACCCACACCCATATATATATATACCCTGCTGGGATTTTGATTGGATTGTGTTGACTTGTAGATTAGTTTGGGGAAAATTGATTGCTTTACAACATTGAATCTTCCAATTCAGATACACAGTACATTTCCTTTTATTTAGAGTTTCTTTGATGCCTCTCAATAATGTGTTGTAGTTTTCAGCATGCAGATTTTGCAGATGTGTTATTAGCTCTGTATGCAAGTTTTTGTTTTTATGCTATTGGGTATGGTATGTTTTAAAAAATATTTATTTATTTATTTGAAAGGCAGAGTTGCAGAGAGGGAGAGAGGGAGAAAGAGGTCTTCTGTCCTCTGGTTCACTCCCCAAATGGCCGCAAGGGCCAGAGCTGTGCCAATCCGAAGCCAGGAGCTTCTTCTGGGTCTCCCACACAGGTGCAGAGGCCCAAGCACTTGACCATCTTCTGCTTTCCCAGGCCATAGCAGAGAGCTGGATCGGAAGTGGAGCAGCTGGGATGCGAACCGGTGCCCATATGGGATGCCGGCACTGCAGGAGGTGGCTTTACCTGCCATGCCATAGTGTTGGCCCCGAGGGTACGGTATTGCTTTTAAATTTTCAGATTTCAGTTACGCATTGCTAGTACTGTTTGTAAAAGTGCAGGTAATTTTTGTCTTCTGACCTTGTATGTCACACCTTGCCATATTCACTTTGTCTCAGTCACTTTTATTTTGGTAGCTTTTTCATATTGTCTAGACAGATAAACATGTCTGCACATAAAGACAGTCCTGGTTTTTTTTTTTGTTTTGTTTTTTTTTTTTTTTCCTCAGATGTCTGCTCTTCCCTTCCTCTTTTCCTCCCTTCCTTAAGACCTCCAATACAGTGCTTACTAGAAATTGAGAGTGGACATCCATACCTTGCTCTCAACCTTAGGGGAAAACGTTCCATCTTGCATTGTTAAGTATGACATTATATTAGGTTTCTCATGGATATTCTGTATTAGTTTGATGAAGTTGATCAACTTTACCAGTTTTCTGGGGGAGTTTATTCATGAGTAGATGTTAAATATTTTCAAATTCTTTTTCTGCATGCATGAAGAGGATCATGTGATTTTTCTTTTCCTGTGTGTTGATCTGACAGATTATGTAGGTTGTGTTTTTGAATGCTGAGCCTATTTTATGTGTTTCTTTTCCAGTAAGTACTCCCTGGTCACCATGTAATACTGTTTCATATATTGTTGGGTTACATTTGCTAACATTTTGATAAGGATTTTTATAAATGTATTCATGAGGGATATTGATCTGTAGTCTTACTTTTCCAGTAATATCTTTTCTATTTTGGGTGTTAGGCTCATTTTATGAATATGTCTCCTATATTTTGGAAGATTTTGTATAATTCTGTAAATGTTTAATGCTCATGTTAGGGACAAAAGACCGAAGAAACCAAATGGCACTCGAGGAGGCTTCGGGAGGAAAGGCATGGTTTATTTATGTATGCCAGCTTGATTAGACTCAGAGTCAAGTCCAGATCCTTTGTCTTCTCCTACTTTTACACCCTAAATTAGCAAGGCGGTAATCAGGCAGATGGGGGGAGCAGCACTGTCATTTTAGGCCCTCAGGGATTAACGAATCCCAACTGCAAGGTAAGATGGTTTTATGATACAGGAACTAGTAAATCATAACTTGCAGGCAATTTTGGGAGGCACGCAACTGTCTTAGGTATGTGACTAGGCCTTTGTGGCTGGTGGGGATCCAACCCAGTTTCTAACTCAGTACCGCTTTGCTTAGACTCAGCTGGCCCTTTGATAACAAGTGGGAGGAAGTGTGTAGCATTTTCTCGAATTAGATCCTTTACGGCAAGTGGGAGAGGGTTTGTAACACTCACAGTTTTTAAACTATATTAATGGCATTATTTTTTTAGGAAAAGTTTTAAATTTTCATGTAGCCAGATCTGGCAATCTCATTCTTTTGTTTATTAAAGAAAGTCTTTATTAAAATTATTTCTATATTTTGTTCAGTTTTCTATTTGCAGGTGATGTTTAGCTAACACAGCTAATGGGATCAGAGGTAACCGATCCTAATTAAGTCAGATTTATTTTTATTTTCCCCTCCAGGATTAGCACTTCTTATGGTTTCTTTAAAAATCCTTGCAGAACTCCAAGTTCACAAGGGTTTTTTTTTTTTTTTTTATCTTTTCTTTGAAAATAGTATCGCTTATCATCCACATTAAGATATTTATTCAAGGCAAGCACTGTGGCATAGCAGGTAAAGCTGCTGCCTGCAGTGCTGGCATTCCATGTGGGCAGCAGAAGATGGCCCAAGTCTTTGGGCCCCTTCACCCGTGTAGGAAACCCGGAAGAAACTCCTGGCTCCTGGCTTCAGATTGGCACAGCTCTGGCCACTGTGGCCATTAGGGAGTGAACCAGCAGGTGGAAGACCTCCCTCTCCCTCCCTGCCTCTGCCTCTCTGTAACTCTGCCTTTCAAATAAATAAATAAATAAATATTTTAGAAGAAAAGATATTCAATCAGCTGGAATTAATTTTTATAGATGGTATAGATGGTAGGGGAATCTTGGTTACTTGCATTGGATCCCCGGTTGTTTAGCCCTCTTTACTGAAATGCTGCTGTTCTGGGGAATATGAAATTATTACCTCTTTATTGTAAAGATTTTAATGGTAAATGCTATGGATCTTAAAAAACTCAGGGAATACATGGCTTATGAAAAGAATCTGCATGGATTTCATGTTTTTGGATGAAAGTAAACTTAAACTAACTTTTCATAATATGTCTGAATGGTATGTACTTTGAGGCGCTAAGAAAAAATAAGTTTGGAAGGGCCGGCACTGGCGCAGTGGATTAAAGCCTGGGCCTGAAGCGCTGGCATCTCACATGGGTGCCGTTTCTAGTCCCGGCTGTTTCTCTTCCGAACCAGCTCTCTGCTATGGCCTGGGAAAGCAGTAGAAGATGGCCCCTTCACCCACGTGGGAGACCCGGAGGAAGCTCCTGGCTCCTGGTTTTGGATTGGCGCAGCTCCAGCCATTGTGGCCATCTGGGGAGTGAACCAGTGGGTGGAAGACCTCTCTCTCTGTAGCTCTTTCAAATAAATAAAAAACAAGTTTGGAAACAACCTCTCAGAGCAACATGAATTCTGCTAAAATTAAAGCAGGAGTGGACATCTAATTCTTCTGAAGCTTGGGTAGAAGAATAGTGAAACCATTGATGCTTTATTAAAAGTTTATGGGGGAAATTCCCCTAAAGAAACCATCAGTTCACAAATGGATACCCCGTTTCAAGAAGAAAAGAGACAATGTTGAAGATGAACCCCACAGGGGCAGAGGATCCAGATCAACTTGTGAGGGGAAAGTAATCATGTTCATGCAGGGATTGAAGAGGACCAGTGATTACTAGCAGAAAGAGCAGCCAACGCTCTGGACAGCTTAGTTGGTTATGCTTATGTAAGTCCGACCGAAAAATTAAAGTGGAGCAGACTGCCCTGAAAACTGTTGCACCCAGATCAGCTGCAGACAGGATAAAGTTTTCAATGGGAATTTTAGACAAATGCGATCAAGATCTTGAAGCATTTCTTCAAAGGATCCTAACACAGGATGAGACACGGCTTTACTAGTTTGATCCTAAAGACAGTGCACAGTGGAAAGCCATGGCTACCAAGACGTGGAAGTGAGGCAGTCAAAGAAAAAGCAGATTGGTCAAGAGCAGGAGTTGTGGCAACAGTTTTTGGGATAGTCAACTCAGTTTGCTTGTTAGCTTCCTGGAGGGTCAATAGCAACTGCCTAAAACAAGACTGTTCTGAGAAAAAAACACAAAGATTTTGCAGCAAAACTCCAGGGAAAGCCTCGCTCCAGAGTCCCCCAGCTCATTCCTCTCCCCAGGCAAGGGCAACCTGCTGAGACATTCTCAGTGGACATCATTAGGTATCCACCTGGAAGTCTTTTGAGTTCTGACTTCTTTTGTTTCCTAATCTAAAAAAAATAAGAATCTTTTAAGGGCACCCATTTTTATTCTGTTAATACCATAAAAATGGCTGCGTTGCTGTGGCTAAATTCACAGGAGTCGTAGCTCTTTATAGATGGACTAAGTACCTGACATCACCACCTAAGTATCTGGAACTTAGCGAAGCTCATGTTGAGAAGTAATTGTCCATACTTCTATTTGATTCTGTTTTTCCATACACTTTTTGAAGCCCCCTTGGATTCCCTTCTGAGCATGCTCTGTCTGCACCCCACACATGATATATGTTGCATTTTTATATTCCTTCAGCATATTTTCTAATTTCCCCTGTAACTTCCTTTTTTATTAATAAGTTGTTTAGAACTGTGTTTTTAAATTCAGCATAATTTGGAGAATTCTTTTATTTATTTATTTATTTATTTATTTATTTTTGATATCTAGCTTAGTTCTGTTTTGACCAATGAGGATACCTGATTTCTGTTCTCTTAAATTTGTTAAGATTTGTTTTGCAGTTCAGGATATGGTCAGCCATTTTTTAAGCCTTGAAGAACTTTTGTGTTCCTTGTTGTGTAGGTATACCTGCAACAAATGCTTTCAGCTTTTGTTTGAGAAACTCCACTTTGCTGTTATTTTTGAAGGTTATTTTCACTAATTATATGTAAGTTGCCTTTTCCCCTACTTCAGAACTTCAAGGTTTTTTTTTATGTATATAGTTTACTTTGAAAGTTACAAGGCCTGTTTGTTGAGTTTTAATTATAATTTAATTTTGCTTCTTGAATTTCTTTTTCTACATGTTTTTGCTTTTTTTTTTTTTTAGGGTGATTTTCCCACTCTCTTAGTGTACTTGTTTATTTTGATTGTGAGCCGTTTATTTTCTTTCTTGGAAAATTGCTTATGGTGAGTTCTTTGAGGACTAAGATGAAGGAGGATTTGCATTTGTCTCTGCCCGGTGCCTGGGGGATCACTGTGAGGTGGAAGCGCACCGTCAGGCATTTGGAGCTCCAAGCTGATGGGGATTCTGGCTGCACATTTATTAGAGCTGGCTTGTGATTCACACCTCTCAGGGGTTTTTGGCTTTTTACTCCCCTTCTGTGTTCACGGGGGAGGAAACTTCCCCTGCATTTAGCTGGGGATGAGGAAACAGAAAGGGTTTATTTTTGGTCCAATCTTAACAGGAAGTGGGGAGTCTCCTGTCACTGCCCCCCCCCAACTTTGAGTGGGTCCTGGACCCGTCCCCCAAGCCCTGCGAGGTAGCCACAGAGAGCTCACAGTCCTTGTCTAGGGAGTGATCTCATACAAAACTCCATTTCAGTGCTACACTCACCTCTCTTGGTTCCTGCTTTCAATTAAATGTCAGCCAGTTAATTCTGTCTGGTCTTGAAAATATTTTAATCAGTATTTTTTATTGATTTCACTGGGAGGTTTGGTTCCACTAAGCTTACATCAAGAAATAATGTATTACCTTTTGATCTTAGTTTTTGGCATAATAGCTTACCCATTCCTTGTAAAAATAAAGCCAAATGCCTTAGAAATTTAAACCTGGCAAGCCCCTCCTCCCTTTCTCCTCATCCAATCCCATTCCACGGAGGTACCCACTCTGAATGATTTGTATCTTGCTTTATTTATTGAGAGCATCAGAGCAAGTCTTCTGTGAAGTTTGGACATATTGGCATTTGCATAGGTTTACGTGTATGAAGAAGATGGAAAAATTCATGTTTAGCTAATGCCAGTTGAAGAGTATGTTATGTTCAAACTAGGGAGTTAAGTTTTTTTATATAAAATGGACATAATTATTTTATTGTATATTAAAGATGTGATAATAAATGTCTGAAGAACTTGAGAAAAATAATATTTGTAAGGTATTGATGCATTTCATATCTTGCATATGAAGCAAAGTTCGAGTTATTAAAAGAACAACACCTGTGGCTTGTGTGTGAGAAGGATTCATGGAGTTGCAAAGTAGGGGGAAGTTACTGGCCCTGATTAATTAGAGCTGTAGTTTCACAGACTTCAAGAATAGTTTTCAGAATGTTTCTCCACTTCAGCAGCAAAAACAATTAGAACATGAAAACTCTCATCAGGTTTGGAAGAAACCCACAGAGGCTGTTGGTATCGAAACCCTGTTTTAATTGGTATACATTAGGGACCCGTGTGAAGCAGGGATTCTTGACCCTGGGGGTGCGCAGCTTCTGAGTTGATGTTTATGCTCGTCGTGGGGCATCACGTTCAGAGCCTTCCTGATTCCCAGCGGCTCTTGGCCCACAAAGGTTAAAGATCACTGGTTTGATATGAGCTCATTTCAGAACGCAATGGACCGTAATAAGCTCCCTTACAGTGTCCGTCATTAAATGTGAAAACACAGCCCTTTCTGGAGGGCAAACTTTTCCTCTCAGATAATTTCTTCCAAGATCTATTTCCTCATTAACAGTGCAGAGGCACTTAGCATTTGGCTGTTCTTCATACCAATTGCCTTTCGGGCGGTAGGGGGATGGGGGGTTTGAAATGAGGCAAAAACAATGGTAGGATCCTGGCTGGGAGGACTTCAGGCTGGACAGCAGATAAGTGTGCAATTGACATATTGCAAAAATACTTCTTATGCAATTTAATTTGAAAACCTATGCAGGTCATCTTTTTCATTTCTTTGAGGATTTGAGGTGCTTTAGTTGTCTTTTTTTTTTTTTTTTCAGGGTCCTGTTTATCCCTTGTGGTGGTGGGAAGGAAGAGGGGACTTGGCAAAAATGTTCTGTGCTTGATTGAAAGGCTTGTCAGAAGTGTACGCTGTTGTTAACGTGGTGATCTTCATCTTCAGATGAACACCAAAAAATTGATTTTTTTTAATTAGTGGGAAACGACTAAAACAGAGATCTTTCATAGTTTCACTGGCAATTCATACATCCTCTGTATCTTCTTGTTTGCAAATGGCATCTCCTTGCTTTAGTAAGCAATCTCAAGTGTCTTCACTGTAAGGTTGCTCTCATAACATTATGATCTGACTGCATCTGTGTCTGCTTTTATTTCTTTAAACTGCTATTGTAAACCCAAGTTAAACAACTTCGTCTAATTCTATGTTCCATACAGCTATGCTATTGGTGCTTGCTTTTTATTATAAACAATCCACCCAAGTTTACAACAGTGGCTTTGAAAAATCCCTAATTAAAATAAATTTCAAAGTTAAGCTATTTTTATTCATGCCTGAAGACAATTACCAATAGTGGTAGCTTTTAAAATAATAACAGTGTAGTAAGCATATTTCAAAACCAGAAAGGCAGAAATTTGTGTGTAGGAGAGCCAAAAATTAGTCTTGCAATGCTTTGGAATGTGCTGCATAATTAATTGTACGTAATGTCGTATATTATATGAAACCCCAAAGATTTCGGTGGGAAGTGGGGAGAAAAAAGGGCCTGCATGTATTTCATTTCTGATATAATCCCTTTCACTCTCAGAGGGAATTAAGGTTTAATAAAAAGGAATAACAGGGGGATGTAATCTAAGAATATTAATGAATAACTTCAGCTCTGCCAGAGTGAGGTTCAGTAATGAATAGTAGGTTGTCAGTTGCTAAACCATGAAATATTGCAGAGAGGGAAAAGGCAACATACTCTTTCGCAGTATGGCTCATGATGTTAAAACTGTTAGTGGTAGAGAATTCTGCACTTGTTAATCATCTGTGTTTTTACATCGCCCTTTGTAATTACAATTAAACAGATGGTTCAGGAAAAGATAGTGTGTTCTTAGCAATTAAAACCATAGCAAGCAGCTTTCCCTCTTCCCCAACATACAATTAAACTGAATAGAATCACAGAAGCCAGTGGGTTCTTCCGCGGAAAGGTTCTGTGGAGATTCGAATAGATGTGTTCTGCTCCCCAGCCTTTGATTCCTTGCCAAACTGAGTGTTCTGCAGCTGGCAGAGGTCTTGCAAACATGGGTTTTATGAAGTAGTTACCTCTTCTCTGCTTGCTCCCCAAAGCCTGTTCTTGCCATACATTGATTAGTAAAATATGTTTTAAACTAGCATCTCTAGTTTAATGTCTAGCCACCATTGGGTTATATCTAATATGGCTTGCTAAATTCTGGGAGCTCAGCTAATGCATGGAATTCCTCAAGGGCACAAGGAAATTAGTTCTTTTCTTTTTCTTATCAAAAAAGCTAATGTTGACATATTTGCTTGTGAAAAGAATTCTTTCAGAGTTTTGTATCAAAAGAATAAAGATTCCACGTTGGGGCCTAGGGAAATCACCTTATCTGCGGATTCCTATGACAACAAATTAATTAGATGAGATCTTTCAACAAGTATTCAGCACCCAGAGAAATATTTTACCGGTTGAAATGTGGCTTTGTGGCCAGTGGTCCCCACCTTTGAACTCCACCTTAGCATTTGAATGGCTCTTCCTAAAAACAGTGTAGTTGGAGCCTACTGTGCGGTCTCTTCACAGATGAATCCATGGAGATGTGTTTTGTCTTTATGATCATAAATAGGCCCAAGCTTCCCTTCAGTGATTTTAGGTGCGGGCTTTTGTGCCCACAAGTAAGCAGTTATTTGCTGGTGCAATTAACCATCTGCACCTTATTATGAGGGTGCAGCTGGCTAATTATGCTCAGCACCATAGGGCAGGTTCAACTTCTCATCTGTATGGGAACTGTATTTGCAACAAAGGACACTGACCTTTAAAAATGAGTGATTAAATGTAACCAGTTCGTATTTCGGTCACCACTCATGGATTTCTTGGGGGTTTTTGGTTTGTTTTTCTCAGAAATGAAATTCACATAGGGGTGCTGGATAATTTTTATTTGGATAATTAGCACAGACATTTAGAGTCAGGGACAATGAGCTTCCTGCTCTGATTTCTCATTTTGGAGTGTGCTGTGTCAGTGTGGCTGAGCATGAATTCCTGAATTTGTCTGAATGACGACCTGGAGCATGGCTGAGACATCAAATGGGGGTAAGTCTGTGGATTCGCCAGTTGAAAATAGTTCTTCGCAATAGTTGTATATTGTACTTGTAATTTATTGGCTGGTTGTTTGAGAGAAGAACAGCATCATTTAACTGGAGACTTAGAAGGACTGTTCCAATAGGAACTTACAGTGATTGTTTCCCGTGCTGTAAGGTGTCCGGCACATAACAGATCTTCCCAGGCAGACAAATCGATTCATTCACAGGCTCTTTTATTGGGGTTCTGCTCCCGGGCGAGGTTCCCTGGTCCCAACAGAGCAACAGAGCGGGGGCCAGGGAAGTGGCGCGTCAGAGATTGGGAGAGCTCCTTTTATAGATTCAGGGCATGGGAGTTAAAGGTTGAGGCGGGTCTGATCCTCATTGGTTGACCTTTAGGCACCCGCAGGGACCTTGACAAGGACTTTCTTCCCCTGAAGTAGGCCTCTCCATTCCCGGAAGTGTAGGCCTTCCCTCCTTGGGGATCCCAAAGCTACCACGTGCGAGATTTCTAAGCCTGTAAAATGTAGGACAAGACTTCAGTCAAAAGGCAAAGGTGTCCAGTCTGCATGGGCACAGTAGAAAGAACCTTGGGCTGGGGATTAATAGGCAGTGGCCGCTTGGGTTCTGCCACAGCCCACTCTTAGGCTAATTGCCTTAGGTTCTCATGGAGTCTGGACTTGGCCAGGGCTTCCCAAACCAGGGTACCTATTTGAAAATACCAATGCTCAGGACCTACCGTATCAGAATCTCTGCATGATCCTGAGCTAAGTCTACCTTCGGAAAAAATTTTTGGAGTGACTAATAAGTTTTAACAAATGTTTAATTTTTAAAGTAAACTTTCCTTGGAATTTTTCGTTGTTAAGTATAACATGCATATAAGTGTGTGAAACATATATGTCACATTTAATATATAAAGGGAACACGGGTATAACCACCACCTGAGCCAAGATTAAAACGTGGATATCAGGGGTGTAAGGTCCTGGGTTTCGGCACCAATGTAAGTCCACCACAGAACACACCAGACACCGCAGTGAAAGGAGCGGCCGAGAGCCGCCATAAAATGGCCTTAATAAAACAGTCCTGGGAAATGGGGAGTAAACTGAGTTCACAGAGAAAGTAGATAGCTACTACCCAGAGATAAGGGCTACTACCCAGAGATAAGGGTGACAGAACATCCTGGTACGCACATAAGCCCCCTCCCCTGTGCTTGTTCAGGCTTAACAAAGAAACCGCGAGTCATGTAGGGCACGTAGCCACCCCTTTTTGCTCTTCAAGGACCCCCTCCCCTTATCCAAGCTTAGACACGTAGGGCACGTAGCCACCCATTTCTCCTCCTCCTCGACGACCTCCTCCCCTTGTAGTTGCCCAATAAACTTACGCCACCCTATGGTATGTTAATTTTGTGGTTTTGCCCCTTAAAAGCTGTGTGAGATAGCTGCTCCGGGCTCCTCTCTCTTGCTCCGCTGCTTGCAGCAGCAAGTAGAGGGCCCATTTGCGCAAATGAAATAAAACTGCCTCCTGTTTTTTTGCATTGTCTGGTCTGGAGTCTGTGTTTCTGGGGTCGTCACAAAAGGACACTGCTTTTGGGGTCCTGCAGCAGTAAGGGAAAGGTTTATTGGGGAAAACCCAGCAGGCTGCACGGAAGGGGTGAAGAAGGAAAAAGAGAGAGAAGGAGAGAGTAAGAGAGAAAGACAGAGGAGAGTAGGGCAGAGAGCGCAGAGAGCCACGTGGTCAGGAATAGCTTCTTTTAAAACTTTGCCTGAGGGTGGGGCGGGCAGGGAAGCAGGAGCAGCGAATCCCATTAGGATGAGGGTGGAGCTTAACACTGGTGGTTGGGCCATGTGGCCACCTGGCTTCCAGCAATGGCAGTGGGGGCTAGAGCCTAGGATGGTGTCCGGGGATAGATCGCGCCATAGATAAAACTTCACCATTTTCCTAACACGGGGGCCAGTGCTGTGGTGTAGCAGTGAAAGCCACCACCTGCAGTGCTGGCATCCCATATGGGTGCTGATTTAATTCCCAGCTGTTCCACTTCCAATCCAGCTCTCTGCTGTGTCCTGGGGTAGCAGTAGAAGATGGCCCAAGTCCTTGGGCCCCTACACCTGCATGGTAGACCCGGAAGAAGCTCCTGGCTCCTGGCTTCGGATTGGCACAGCTCTGGCTGTTGTGGCCAACTGGGGAGTGAACCAGTAGATGGAAGACCTCTCTCTCTCGTTCTCTCTCTCTCTGCCTCTCCTCTCTCTGTGTGTAACTGAAATAAATAAATCTTTAAAAAAAATCTGGGTATCCAAGAAAGCTTTTCGATCATATCCCTGACCACTACTCAGAGGTGATGGCTATTCTGATTTTTATGTTGATCCTTCTTGGTTTCTTATATAGCTTTAGAATTTCATATGCATTCCTAAAAATATAGTTCAGTTTTACCTTGGTCTGAACTTTGCAGAAATTGAAACACATGAGTTTTATTTAAAAAATGCATGGAAAATGTACATTATCTTTTAATTCCATTTTCCATGAACTTTGGGAGGTACCCTCATGTGTATTCCTATTGTGTGTTACTTCTCTACACGTAGTGTAAAATTCATCTTTGCTGTTGATCTAGCTGCAGATCATCTTTATTGATTTATGATATTCTCTTACAGGATACAATTTATTCTGTGTACTATTGATGAAAACATAGGTTGTTTCCAATATTTCACTATTATGCATAACACTACTATAAATGGTTTTGCTCATGTAACTGTAGAACATGCATGAATTCATTTCTTTGGACTGAATACAGGGGTAAAACTGTTAGGTCACAGGACAGATATTTCTTTAAGTTTACTAGATAAAAGAAATTTGTTTTCTAAATGGCTTTTACCCAGTTACAGGATCACCAACAAATGTTTAGGATTTCCCATTACAGCAGAGAGGAGCCAGTATTCAGGATTATCATACTCAAATTTTGCTTATGTGGTAGATGTGTACAGGCATTCTGGGATTTTTATTTGTATTTTCCTGATTTTTTTCCATAAGATTGAACATAACTCACATATTTATTGGACATTTGAATATTCTATAGTAAAATGATCATTCTTTTACTTTTTTTTTTCCTGTTGGGTTGTCTATTCAAAATTTTTTATTGATTGATTTTCATTTTATTTGAAAGGCAAAGATCTTCATTCTGCTGGTTCACTCACCAAATGGCCACAACAGCAAGTCTGGGCCAGGCCAAAGCCAGGAACCAGGAAGTTCATCCTGATTTTCCCACATGACTTACAGGGGCCCACATATTTGAGCCACCTTCCATTGCCTTCCCAGGTGCATCAGCAGGAAGCAGAATTAGAAGTGGAGCAGCCAGGACTTGAATGGGGACTTGGATATAGGATACCAGTGTTGCAAGTGGCACTTATCCCACTTCATATTTAGATTTTAATTCCATTTTCTATTCTTTTTCCAGTTTTTTTCAATTCACTTTTAGAATAAGCTAAGTCATTTATCCTATAGAATTCCAACATTATTGTTTTAATTTTAAAAATTTATCATTTATTTGAGAGGCAGATAGAGCTCCCATCCACTGGCTCACTCCTCAAATGCCCCAATAGCGGGGGCTGGGCTGGGACCAATGCAGGTCCCCATAAGGGTGACAGGGACCAAACTATTTGAGCCATACTTGCTACCTCTCAGGGTCTGCATTGGTGGGAAGTTGGAACCAAAAACCAGCACTGGGAATTGAACCCAGGCATTCCTATGTGAGCCAAGAGTATCTTATTTGGTAGATCAGACACCTGCCCCCTGTATTTTTAGTTTTGTATCCTCATGGTGTAATTTGTAATTTAACATTTCCCTGTACATTATTTTTTGTTGACTAGAATTAGATCTAAAGTCTTGATCAGATTCAAGTTTGATTTTTTTGAAAGAATAATTCATAGTGGTGTGTACCTCCTATTCTGTCACATTAGGAGGGACATAACATCTAGTCAATTTTTCTTTTCATGATATTGAGATTGATTAGAGAGTTCAGGTGTTGTCAGTCAAGTTGACTAATCATGTTTCCTACTGAGATTTCACCTAATACCTTTGATATAAGGACTTAAATCCTTCCGGTAGGAGTGTCAATGTAATGATTTTCAAATACTATCATTTGTTGTGCATTCATCAGCTAGAATTTTTCTGTAGAGAACAACTGTTTTCTCATTTACTATTTTATTACCATAAAATTCATTTCATACAGGACAGGAATGATGAATTCTTAGTGTTTCCATCTATTCAATGCTCCCTTGGGTGTACCTGCTCTCTCTGTCCTCTTCCCTCTCTGTCCCTCTACCTCTGCTTCTCCCTCTTTTTCTCTTCAAAATAATAAACTGATGCTCCAGTGACCTTCAAAGATGACTAATGAGTTTCACTGTGAACTCATGAGTTTGTTTATATTTTAGGTACGCCATTTTTAACCAATTGGAGAACCTTTCACATTGACCTCTACGCCATTTTTGTAGTCTTTGATCATTTCCTTACTTTCAGACAAAAGGAGGTGTTTCAGGCTTATCTTGTCTATTTTCTGCCCCAGACTTGTCTTTGTAGATGTTAATATATGGTGGAGCAGATCTTTCCACAGTCTTATTTTGGATTCCCCCAAGGAAATAGAGTCTTTGTCTAGGACTTGAGTGTTGTTGATTAGTTTTGGGAAATACTTGGAAGGGATAGAATTGAGATGGAAGAGTGAGACAGGGAAGGGGATAAAACCAGTTTAAGGCTGTGTTTGTAGATGGGTTACCACTGTGGGCAACCAGGGCTTTGTCCCACTAAGACCCTCTGAAGGGCTTATAGAATGTACCTTGAAATTTTCTGTCCAAATAATTGAGCTTTTATTCACCAATTTCTCTGTGTCTCCCACGATTCAAGCACTACCTCTTTCACACTTCCAAGGCTGCATTTGTGTGGGTGCTAGGAAGTTCCAATCAGAACCCCCAGGGCATAAAGTGTGAAATAACGCAGTGCATCTAAGGTGATGTGCTTTAGGGTACATTGTGAGAAGCTCATGGCAGACATGGAGGATGTGAGGACTGGCACAGAGGGTATCCAATATATTTTGCTTGTTCCTCTTCTTCAGTATAATCTTGATTATTCTTGACTGTTCTCATAAAATCTTAGACTCAGCTTATCAAGTGCCACCAAAAATTATGGAGTATTTTGGAGACTTGGAGTTTTAAAAAAATTTTTATTTTGATCATATTTGAATCTGTAGATCAATTTGAGAAAAATTGATTTCTTTATACTACTGAATTTTCTAACTCATGAATGTGGAATATTACTCTACTATTTAAGGCATTTTAATCTCTCTTAATAATATCATTTTATGAACAGTGTAGCTTTAGGAATTTGAATTTAACTTTTTTTCATTTATCTGTTTGAGAGGCAGAGACAGACAGACAGTCAAAGCTCCCATCCACTTGTCTACTCCTCAAAGGCCTTCAGTGACTTTTAGGTTGATTTTCTAATTTTTTGAGTATATAGAAAAGCAATTTTTGGTATATTTACTTTGTATCTAGAAATTTTGCTAAACTCTTATTGATTCTAATGCTTTTTGACAGTGATGAGCTTTTCTACAAAATTATATATTCGTATTATTTGCTAATAATGACAACTTTGTTTCTTCTAGTTCTTTTAATTTTCTTTTAGTCTTCTAGTATTGGATAGGATATTAAATTTCTATTGATTGGAGTGATACTAAGCAGGTGTCTTTATCTTGTTCCTGATAGTAAGTGAAAATTTTTATGTTTTTATTGATTAAACATTAACCTGTAGATTTTTGTAATTTGTAGATAATTCATTAATAGATTATAGAAGCTACTTCTATTTTTAATTTGCTTGTAACTTTTTTAAGCCATGGCTTTAAAATTTTTTTAATTTTTTTGTTCAATAGGGAAAGGGAGAGAGGGGGAGAGAGAGAAGAAGAAGGAAGAAAGAAACACTCCAATTCACTAGTCTACTTCTCGAATGCTTCCAGTGGCCAAGACTGGGTTGGACCCCAGCTGGGAGCAAGTGATTCAACCTAGGTCTCCCATGTGAGTGACAGGGACCTAATTACTTGAACCATCACCTCCTGCCCCATAGGGTCTGCACTAGCAGGAAGCTGAAATTGGGAGCTGGAATTGGAAACTGAATCCAGGCATTACAATATGAAATGTGGACATTTCAGCAAGTGGTTTTGTTCTAGGTATAATAACACCTGACCCTCTAATAACTTTTAAAAAGTCCTGAGTGGCTATTCAATTTTTATCATATTCCTTTTCTGCACTTATTGAGGTTATTATATGATATCTCTCTTCTAATATGCCAGTGTAGTGAACTGTATTAATTGATTTGCTAATATTAACTCAACTTTAAAGTATTTAGTTAAACACAACATATTTCAGTGTTGTCTTGCTGGATTAATTACTCCCTCATTATTCAATTTTGTCCTGTTACAGTTTGAACATTATCACTGTCATTCCATTTATTTAGCACTTCCCTTGAATCCAACATATACGTATACCTAACCAAGTCTACAATAAATGAATACTTATACCTTCCTCTTGGACTTTAGAGAGATTTCAGAACTTTTTTTTTTAAAGATTTTATTTATTTATTTGAGAGGTAGAGTTATAGAGAGTGAGAGGGAGAGACAGAAAGAAAGGGCTTCCATCTGCTAGTTCACTCCCCAAATGGCCAAAATGGCCAGAACTGGGCTGATCCAAAGCCAGGAGCCAGGAGCTTCTTCCGGATCTCTCAGGAGAGTGCAGGGGCCCAAGACTTGAGCCATCTTCTACTGCTTTCCCAGGCCATAACAGAGAGCTGGATTGGAAGTGGAACAGCTGGGACTAGAACCGGTGCCCATATGGAATGCTGGCACTGCAGACAGAGGATTAACCTTTTGCGCCACAGTGCCTGCCCCAAGAACCCTTTAATTATGTATATTCCCAGCTGAGTGACACATTGTTGATATTATTTATCTTAAATCTGTTTTAATCATTTCAGTTACTATTTATTCACTTACATATTTGAGAAGTAGAGAAGGACAGAGAGCGAGTGAGCAAGCAAGTGCTCTGATTTGCTGATTCACTCCCCAAATGCCTTCAGTGGTGAGGGCTCAGCCAGGGCTGAAGGCAGGAACCAGGAACCTGGAATGTAATCCAACTCTTCCACTTGGGTGACAGAAACTCGATTACTGGAGCCATCACTGCTGCCTCCCAGAGTCTGTATTAGTGGGAAGCTGGAGTCAGGAGCTAGAGCCAAGAATTGGACCCAGGAACTCTGATTTGGGACACAGGTGTCTTAACCTTAAGTCCAAACCTCTGCCTCTGTTTTTTTATTTTTAATATTACAAACATTATTATTTTTAAAATCTATTTCAGCACTCATGTTCTTTTTTTTTTCTTCACACTTTACTACCCCATCTGTTTCTTCTTGCATCCTTTTTTTTTTTTTTTTTTTCTGCCTTTTGGGGTCCCTTTCTTCTGCTTGAGTTGCATTCTTCAGATTTCTTTACTAATAATCTGCTAAGTCAATGTTCCCAGGTTTCTTTGCCTAAAATTGTCTTTAATTTTCCCTACTCTTGGAAGATATTTTTGCGGGCTATAAAATTAAAGGATAGAGCCTGGGGAGATTTCTGACGCCATAAACAAAGTGTGTCAAATTGTTAAGTCAACAACAGGAGTCACTGTGTACTTACTCCTCATGTGGAATCTCTGTCCTTAACGTGTTGTCGAATGTGAATTAATGCTATAACTAGTACTCAAACAGTATTTTTTTAAATTTTTTGACAGAGTGGACAGTGAGAGAGAGAGAGAGACAGAGAGAAAGGTCTTCCTTTGCCGTTGGTTTACCCTCCAATGGCCGGCGCGGCCGGCGCGCAGGTGCTTCTCCTGGTCTCCCATGCGGGTGCAGGGCCCAAGGCCTTGGGCCATACTCCACTGCACTCCTGGGCCATAGCAGAAGGCTGGCCTGGAAGAGGGGCAACCGGGACTAGAACCCGGTGTGCCGGCGCCGCAAGGCGGAGGATTAGCCTATTGAGCTGCGGCGCCGGCCTCAAACAGTATTTTATACTTTGTTTTGTGTGGGTGCAAACTGATGAAATCTTAATATATACTAAATCGATCTTCTGTATATAAAGATAATTGAAAATGAATCTTGATGTGAATGGAATGGGAGAAGGAGCGGGAGATGGGAGGGGTGTGGGTGGGAGGGAAGTTATGGGGGGGGGGAAGCCATTGTAATCCATAAACTGTACTTTTGAAAATTATATTTATTAAATAAAAGTTTAAAAAAAATTAAAAGGATAGTTTTCCCCTGCCATTTTTTGGGGAGTCATTGTTGGTTTTTGTTTTTCAAGACATGGACATTTTTGAAGAGCCCAGTGGTTTTAGAGAATTTCTCTACTTTTCATAGACCCCTTTGCCCTGCAGATACCTTCAAGTTTGTGTCTTAGTACATCAAATGTAGTACACATAGCGTGTATCTACTAAGTTCTCCCTATGCAGCCCTGGGTGGTGGTTCTTCTACTTTTAGTTGTGATTTTGCTGATGGGGGTGCCTTGTTATTTTTGACTGGGTGCTGCCTCTGTTTGTTCTTGGAGTATTATTTGAAGAGCTTCTTGTTCTTTGAAATCTGGGGTAATAGTGCCCTCCCCTACAGGATATTTAGATTTGCTTCTGCCAGGACACCTCGGGATCTTTCAATCTGGGAGTGTGCTAAACCTAGTTCATGGCCTGAAGCTCTCTGGCAATTGAAGCGGTATGGACTTGGGTTGCAAATCTGAATCAAAAGTAACCCTAACATTTTGGGTGTGTGTTGCCTTCTCTTTATTTTTATTCTCTTTATTCTTACTTTGTGACAAGCTTTCCTGACTCCCCGGGGGTGGTGATGGGAGTGGCCAGCTTTAGTTTTGGTTTCTGGCCTCAGGCGCAGCAGGTTATTCTTCCCATCTGAGCAGGCCCTGATAATTGACTTGCAGGTCATTGTCCAGCGAAGACCACCGAAACCAAAGCCCACATTTTCTGGATCAGTAAATGCTCTAAGGGCAAAAGTGCTTTACTTACTTCTCTGGTGGTTTCCTTTAGGGTTTGATCTGCTAATTACTTGCTATCTTGATAGCTCTTTAATGCCTTTAAGGAGATTAAATTTTCTTTTTTCACCTAGAGCTTTTACTCATGTTCACACGCATGGCTGCTTCTACTATTACTTGCCATTACTGGAAATGGAAGTCCTCTTTAATTTTAGCGGAGTATTTTATTATTACCCTCATTAGAGATGTAGGCTATATGTGGATATTTTTCATGTCGTTAATGGGAATTGATGTGAGCATAGCCTGTGAAAGCAACATACTGCTCCCTAGTCAATATTTGCCAATGTGATAACTGAAGGAAGAAAAATGACCTTGTTGTGTGGCAGACAGCTCAAGTACAGTGTTTTGGCATGTAACCAGTCTCTGTCACTGGGTTTTCTTACTGCATTCAGTTATGATAGTCCATGAATTAAAAGAATTACATTTGACATTTTAATAAAAGGTAGACAAGCAGCATTTAACAAGTACTTGCTAGTGAGGGTGTGTGAGTGCAAGCCAGGTTCAGTGTTGGAAGTACTCAGTTAAGCTGGGCAAACTCACTTGCTGTTTGTTCACTTCTGGGACTTGCCACAGCCCCAATGGCTTGTATAGACTGATGAAAGTACAGGTTTCTTTCCCTGCTGATGTCATTGGAGCCATGGAAGGGTTAGTGAATAAATCAGAATTCGCTCTGAAGTGTATAGCTGGCTTTATCAAGGGATTTTAGACATTTTCTGAGAAAGCAAATTGTTTTGTAGGAAGGATTTGATTAACAAGTAAGACTACTTTTTAAGAACTGCAAATAACTTGTAAATTCTTAGTACTTTGAGAAAATACATGTGAAACATGTGTAGAATCTGAAACTGAAGTATTTCCTGTTACCTCTTCTGGACTCGCACATTCTAGCTAAGATTCTCGATCCCTGTGAGCTTCAGCAAAGACCTTGCTATGAGCTAGTTGTATTCACATATGGGCTTCACAAGAGCAGAATTATTAGTGTATAAAATCATCTGTCTTGGTTACTTATTCCAGACATCCATTTTTTTTTTATTTGACCGGTAGAGTTAGACAGTGAGAGAGAGAGACAGAGAGAAAGGTCTTCCTTCCGTTGGTTCACTCCCCAAATGACTGCTACGGCCAGCACTGCGCTGATCTGAAGCCAGGAGCCAGGTGCTTCTTCCTGATCTCCCATGCGGGTGCAGGGCCAAAGCACTTGGCCCATCCTCCACTGCCCTCCCAGGCCACAGCAGAGAGCTGCACTGGAAGAGGGGCAACCGGGAGTAGAACCCGGCACCCATATGGGATGCTGGCATCGCAGGCGGATTAACCTAGTGAGCCACGGTGCCGGCCCCTCATTGATTTTTCATAATTTCCAGATTGCTAATCATTATACAGCAAACTTTCCATCATCAGTACAAATTATTGTTATATTTAGGTACAGAAAGAATAAGCTTATTATCTCCTAACAGAAATGAGGCGTTTTCAACTTGCTTAGAAATAGCGACTCACACCATTGCATTGTGGTTATTTCCAAATATTTTTAATACACTCCAGAAATAAATTTCAAGGAAATATATGATGCCTACAAATAGCATTTATCATAGAGAGTCCTGGATTCCAAGCGACAGAAATTTACTTCAATACAGTTTAATCAAAATGAGGAAGGGAGGGGTGGTTGTGTCATAGTAGGTTAAGCCATCTCTTGGGACACAAGAATCCCATATCAGAGTGAATGGTTCAAGTCATGACTACTGCATACTTTGGATTCAACTTTCTGCTAATACAGCTGGTAGTGGTGGGGTGTAAGGGTCAGCACATGATAGCTCAAGTCCTTGGGTCCCTGCTACCCACATAAAAAGATTCAGGTGGAGTTCCTACTCCTCGCTTCTTTCTGGCCTACCCCAGGCTCCTATGGGCATTTGGGGGAGTGAGCAAGTAGATGGAAGATATTTCTGTCTCCCTCTCTCTCTGTCACTCTGCTTTTCAAGTAAATAAGTGTTTTTTTTTTTTTTTAATGAGGAATTTATTAGTTATTTGGTTAGGATACAGGGATGGCCCACAGGATTAAAAAAGATGGCCTGTAGACCCGAGGGCTTTCCCCAGATTTAGAACTGTCTCAGTGCCTACCATGATTGACTCTTGTTCATCTTTCTTCCCTCTTCCACCTATTCACATATCATCCATCCTGCTCATATCTCTCCTTTTATCTGCTTGGCTTTATTTTATAGAAGGACTTCCCCAGGCTGGTGCCGTGGCTCACTAAGCTAATCCTCCGCCTTGCGGCGCTGGCACACCGGGTTCTAGTCCCGGTCGGGGCACCGGATTCTGTCCCGGTTGCCCCTCTTCCAGGCCAGCTCTTTGCTGTGGCCCGGGAGTGCAGTGGAGGATGGTCCAAGTGCTTGGGCCCTGCACCCGCATGGGAGACCAGGATAAGTACCTGGCTCCTGCCATTGGATCAGCGCGGTGCGCCAGCCGCAGCGCGCTGGCCGCGGCGGCCACAGTATCCAGCTATCACTCAAGGAAAGGGTTTTGATTACCATTATTTGGACCCCATGTTCACTCCCAAGATCATTCAAAGCAGAGGAAAGTAGGATACTTGGTCACATCCGCCAACTTCTATGGACAGGGAAGAATGAGAATGGGAGGGAAGAATTTATATTGGATAGTCAAATCCGTTCAGAAGAGTAGATTGTTGAAGAAAGGAGGGGGGTGTTTAAAAGCTGTTGGAGTATTTCTAATTGAACATACCATCTTGAATCCAAGCAAGAGAAATAGATTTGAGAAAATAATCCACTAAACTTATTTTAGGAATATGAGAAGTATTTTCTCTTGTTAGAAATTTCCATGAATTGTAAGAGTTGATACACCACAGGGACAAAAGTACGATTGAGTTAGTAAGTTTTAGGAAAAGAAATTAATGTTCCTTTGCTTAGTTTTTTTTTTCCACAAAGGGGCAACAAAGAATTGGTAGACTGCAGCTTCCTGATTCATTGATTGATTGCTCACCTAGCAGAAAGGACCATGATATCTATTCTTCATGTTAAAATGTGAATAAGCCCTCATTGATGTGATGGGTCCAAAGTAAGGAATTTTAGTTAACAATGAATGGTAATTTCAGTGTCTCCTTTTCATTGTGAGTTTCATTTTCAGTGAATAGCAAGAATTGCCTGACACTCCTATGCTTATAAAATAGATGACCCTGAGGTATGTGTGTGTGTGTGCATGTTTATGTGTCCTGAAGCAAATTCTCCAACTGAGCATTAATCATGTGTAATAGCTGTGGAAGCTGAAGGCATCCTCACTGTGTATTGCTGAAAGCTTACCAGCCTTTCAGGCTCTAATAGTAGCAGAATCAATGGCACATAAAATAGAAGTGACTACATTTTAGGAAGGCACACATTGCTTTAAAATAACTTATTTGCCATGTTTAAATTAGCATATTTGACAAATTGAAGAAGACCATCAAAGATTACTTTTGCAAGTTATGGTCCGCATAGCAGTTCGAGTCGTTTGTGCCGTGGTAATACATTACATATGATGGATGGATGGATGGTAGTTGTTTATGAAGAATTCACTTTGTCAGGAGAGAGTGGTCGTAGCATGCAGTTAGATGACACTTGTGTCAAAGAACATTAATTGTCTCTGATAACTGAAAAGGCTCTGGCTGGATCGAAGGATTCAAGTGATGCCATCAGAGCTCAGTCTCTTGGCACTGCTTTCGTTTGTGCGGCTTCATTCTCAGACAGCTCTGCCCTCCTGGGGGGAAAGATGTTTGCCAGGAGCTTCAGGCTCACAGCCCAGTTCTCAGCACCTCGATAGAAAGCATGCCTCATTTGCAGCAGCTCCAAGCTAATCAGAATTAAGTCTCGTTGGCTTTGACTGATTTGACTTGTGTTATGTGCTCGGTCTTGAACCATTCATTCACTGTTGTTAGGGAGGTGTAATATTGGAATAGGCCACTCCTGGATTGGAGTAAGGAGACTTTCCATAAGGAAAATCAGGGTATTATTCCCAGAAAGAAGGAGGAATGAATACAGGCTTGTAAAGTGCAAAGAAAGAATCTACTAAATGATTCTTAACCATCTTTCTTGAGGGAAAATATAATAAATGGTTCAGTGATTCAACTGCAATTTAGTTATTCAACACATACTGACTTCATGCCAGAGGTGTGTACCAGACATGAATAAGACAGTTGAGGTCTCTGCCCTCATAGAGCTTGATTGCTGGTGGGGAAGGCAAATATAAAGTTGCACAGTTAATTTATGAAATGTGTCAAAAACGCATTGCTGTGAAATCTTACAACAGGACTTTGAGAATCTCAGTAAAACTCTCTAGATTAAGTGATATTTCAACTGAGACCTGTAAAATTAGTCTAAGTAAGCATGTAGGGGGAGGAAGGATGGAAAAAGAGAACTCTGAGCGTTTTGCCTCTAAATAGCCCCACAGTTTGATCAACAGGGAAGCCTTAGAAGGAGAAACGGGTTGTTTCAGAGACAAGTGTTATGCATATCACCATATTGTCAGGGTGTCAATGATGGTGACTCTCATAATCCAGATGGATGCATGGACTGAGATTCCGATAGAAGATTAGGAGCCCAGCCTTGAACTAGATAAAGTTCAGGAGACTCTCAATTTTACTCTGCCTTTTCAAAAAAAACATTATTTCAGGTTCTTCAAGTGAGAAGGCTGCAGTAAACGTGCCCTTCCTGACTTGTTTCCTGTGACCACTGAGGTTCTACAAGTTGTTACTCAGTGTCAACGCTCTAAGTATCCATGTCAGCTAACATTAGTGAAGTAATCAAGATGGCAGAACATCAGGTCTACATGACTTGGGTTAGGTGGTGGGAATGTACTAATGTTAATGTTAATTTCAGACACATGAGCAATGTTGGAAGTAGATTTCTGCTAGTTCTGGATGCAGTTTTGCGCTTCATTTTTATTATCTTCAGTTAAAAAGATTTTTGTGTTTTATAAAGTTCTTTAGGCATTAATTAAGATCTCACCCCTTATGTGATCTTTACTTTATAAATCAGGGACTTTCTGCTTCTGGTAATGGTAAAGTAGGTTGTTCTGCTTAGGGCAACTAGAAAGGCTGGACAGATAATACACAAAAGCTTTCTTCGAGGCCATGAGGAATGACTTGGGCAAGTCCAGCAGAGGCCAAAGACCAAGGGAGATGGATCCCAAACTTAGAGCCTCATCTTTCCCTAAGAGCACATGGAAATTTAAACGAAGAAAAGAGAAAGAAAGGATTTGGGCAGCCTTTCTGGGCTAAGGCAATGGTTATTGATGACCAGATTCTGCCAAGGATAGCAGAAACCTCATGAAACTCCCTCCTCCTTGGGTTTGGGCTTTATAAAGAGTTGCCTCAAAAGGAGTAAGGATAAACTGAAAGTAGGCCCATGGAGCCACTTGAAATGTAAAACGAGCAAAAATAATGGGAAAATATATTTGCAGAAATGTATCGTTGACTTCTACGCAGGGTATCTAAAGGACTTCCACACATCAATAAGAAAA
Organism: Oryctolagus cuniculus; assembly: GCF_964237555.1. Lineage (NCBI taxonomy): Eukaryota > Metazoa > Chordata > Mammalia > Lagomorpha > Leporidae > Oryctolagus > Oryctolagus cuniculus. The sequence continues at coordinate 56,056,484 of NC_091449.1, forward strand.
AAGACAACCTAATAGAAAAAAGTCCTGAGACATGAAGGTTTCACAAGGTGTTTTACAAAAGGGGACATCTAGATGACTAACAAGTATGTGGAAAGATACTTAGTCTCATTAGTAATCAGGGAAATAAAAATTAAAACTACAGTGAGTTATCATGGCACATCCACCAGATAATTAAAATTAAGATTTCTAATAGCAAGTGTTTGTGACGTTAAGAGGCAATCAGATCTCTCCTATACTGCTGGGAGAAATATACCTGGATGTAATCACTTTGGAAAACTGTCCAGTAGCATCTGCCAAAGTTTAAGGTATGTATACTAAGAAGCAAGTTACTGGTTTCTCTGAGATGATGAGATAGAATATTTGCACACAAGTTCCCTGAGGTGGGCTTGTTACTTATAGACAGGCAGGGAGGAACAAAAGTCTACATTCGTTGTGAGCTAGTGCCCTATGGCTCAGGAAAGCTGCCCTGAGCAGATGGAGTCTCATCCTACATTACAGCTGAGGGACTCTGGAGAGCTAGCCTGCCCTGATTTTATACACTAGGGTCACAGGAATCACAAGGGTGAAGCATCGAAGGACATCTTGTACTTGGTGGGTAGGAGTCCTGGAACAGAGCCCAGGCTGTTTCTGTATGTCTCTCCCTGTCTCAGGCCATTGCATCCCAGGACCTTCTGCAGTTACTCTTGAGAACTAAAAATGGGAAGGAGGATAACTGAGTCAATGCAAGGCTATGCCAAGAGCTGTCCTGCACGTAGCCAGTGATCCAGCACTTCCTTTCCTAGCTGTAAACTCTGCTTACCTTTGCGTGAAGAGACATTTATGAGAGCATCCATGACATCATCATTCGTGATAGCCTCAGGTTGGAAACAACCCAAATGTCAGTCAATGGTAGAATGGATAAATTGCAATATATCCAAACAGCATACTATTCTACATTTATTACAAAGAATAGACTAAAGCTTTATGCAACCAAATAGACATATGGAGTAGATTGAAAGAAGCTACACACTAGAGAGTACATTTGTGTGATTGCATTCTACTCTATTGCAAGACTATCATGCTTAGGTATGCATGCTTAAGTTATAAAAAAGAGTCAAGTAAGTGATTACAAAAGTGAGGGTAGTAGTTCCCTTGGGGATAGGGGCAATGAGAGACCTTCTTAACCTCGGAGATTTTTACACAGATGTTCACTTTGAATTCCCATCTGAGAAAAGCAAACTATATTGGAACTATAATATTTGTTGATTCCTTTTTTTTTTTTTTTTTTTTTTGGACAGGCAGAGTGGACAGTGAGAGAGAGACAGAGAGAAAGGTCTTCCTTTGCCGTTGGTTCACCCTCCAATGGCCGCCGCGGCCTGCGCGCTGCGGCTGGCGCACCGCGCTGATCCGATGGCAGGAGCCAGGAGCCAGGTGCTTTTCCTGGTCTCCCATGGGGTGCAGGGCCCAAGCACCTGGGCCCTCCTCCACTGCACTCCCTGGCCACAGCAGAGGGCTGGCCTGGAAGAGGGGCAACCGGGACAGAATCCGGCGCCCCAACCGGGACTAGAACCCTGTGTGCCGGCGCCGCAGGGGGAGGATTAGCCTAGTGAGCCGCGGCGCTGGCCCTGTTGATTCCTTTTTTAAAAAGATTTATTTATATATTTGAAAGGCAGAATTACAGAGAGGCAGAGGCAGGGAGAGAGAGAGAGAAGTCTTTCATCCACTAGTTCATTCCCCAGATGGCTGCAACGGCCAGAGCTGTGCCCATCCAAAGCCAGGAACCAGGAGCTTCTTCCAGGTCTCCCAAGTGGGTTCAGGGGCCCAAGCACGTGGGCCACCTTCTACTGCTTTCCCAGGCCATCACAGAGAGCTGGCTCAGAAGTGGAGCAGCTGAGACTTGAATCAACGCCCACATGGGATGCCAGCACTGCAAGTGCAGTTTTACCCACTATGCCAGAGCGCCACCCCTATTTGTAGATTCTTGATGTAAGTAATGAAAATGATGTGGGGGGGCCAGCGCTGTGGCATAGAAGGTTAAGCCTCCACCTGTGGCCCAGTATCCCATATGGGTGCTGATTCTGTCTTGACTACTCCACTTTTGATCCAGCTTCCTGCTGATGCACCTGGGAAAAGCAGCAGAGGACGGCCCAAGAAGAAGCTCCTGGCTCCAGGCTTTGGCCTGGCCCAGCCTGAGCCATTTGGGGGCTGAACCAGCAGATGGAAGATTTTCTATCTTTCACTCTCGCTCTCCTTTTCTCTCTTTATCTCTGCCTTTCAAATAAATAAAAATAAATCTTAAAAAAAAAAAAGAAAATTATGTGAAGTGGAGTTCACAAATGGTAATTAACTACCTCCCCCCCCCCTTTTTTTTTTGCAGCTGAAGCTTTCTCTGTTCTTGTTTTTTTTTTTTTTTTTTTTTTTCCTGCGTGGCCCTTGGCTGGCTGTTTGACTTTTTCCCTGTCTGTGTTGAGTCTGTAGAACTGCCAATTTGAACATGTTTCTAGCACCTGATATTTTTCTGTGGAGACGCAGCTATTTTGTAATGTGAACTTTTGGAAAAATTACTTACCACTGCATATCTGCATTTTGTTTTTCTTCAACCTGGGTCAAACAAGAGGATTCTTTTTGGAATTTGTCACTCTTGTCTACCTCAGATATAAGAAGTCACACATCCTGCAGAGGCACATTGCTTTCAAGCAATAATCCATGGGGAAGAGAGCAGAGGCCAACGTGAAAGTATAAAATATAAAATAATCCAATTTAAGGGAGATCAAATAGAAAACCAAGGAGCACAGCAGCCGAGGAGACAGTAGAAAGTCAGAAGATGAAGCAGAATTATAAAATGAAAATTGATCCTTTTACTCAGTGGGTGCTGGAGAACTGTGACTGACAGCGGAAGTCCTGTTGCATTTCCTTGAGTGTTTTCCTCATTATTAACTTGATATTTTCCTGATAAAGTGATATTTTGGAGTAAAAAACATTTATCAGCATCCTGGACGATGAGAGCCCCACCTTCACTGTTGCAGTTGTAGAAATTTCAGACTTGGACGTTGAGACAGTCAAGTAAATATACTTCCAGCAAGCAAGGGTCATCGAACGGAATTTCCTTCTCTTTAGTTTTTATTTTTGTTTTTGCTCACACTTTTTATTAATATCTAGCACAATTGTATGCCAGATATGTACAAAGTGAAGCACTTAGCAAACCTCATCTTAGTTAATCCTGACAAAATTTATGAGATGAGTGGCAGATGGCTTTCAAGATGGCTCTCAGTCTCTGTCTTAAAGTTTATATATTTGAAAGACAGGCAAAAAGAGAGAGAAAGACAGACAGACAGATACAGGTAGAGAGCAAAAGTGGGCACTTGTTCCCATCTGCTGGTTTACTCTTCAAATCCCCCCAACAGATGGAGCTAGGCCAGGCTGAAACCAGAAGCTGGAAACCCAGTCCACGTCTCCCATATGAGTATCAGGGACCTGGGAACTTGAACTATCCTCTGCTGCTTCTTAGGGCACACCTTAGAAGGAAGCTGGATTCAGAAGTGGAGCTAGGACTCGAACCCAGGCCCTGTCATTTGGGATGCGGGTGCTGCATCAAGCATCCTCTCGCCTGCCGTTTGTATCTGTGTGTAGTCTCTTCCGTATCGAGCAGGGCTGATCTGTGTGACCAGTATTGCTGTGTAAATGACAGCGCGAGACTGCTAGGTCAAAAAGGACATTGTAGCTTTCTCCACGGTCCCCTGGGCTGTCCACTCTGGAGGTATCCAGTCACCAGTCATGATGCTTTGGGGACACTCAAGCAGCCCTGCTGACAGGCCCCAGAGTGGAGCTTCGGCTCCTGCTGATAGCGAGGAGCAACTTGCTAGCCACTCGAGTGAGCCCTCTGGGAGGTCAGTGTTCCAGTCCTGGTCAGGCCTTCCGATGGCTGCAGCCTCATGGGAGATGCCAAGTTGGAATCACCCAGCCAAGCTTCTTCCAGGTTCTCCAGGCATAGAACAGAGAGAAGCAAGCAACCATAAGTATTGTTGTTAGCCCCCAGATTTGGGGGCAATTTGTTAACACGGCTGGCTGTCATTGTTAGAGTAGACTCACTACTGCTTCCATTATTCAGATGAGGAAACTGAGGTATAGGAGGATTAATACCGAGGGCTGATGGAAGCAAGGTCCTTTCTAAGGATTTTGGTGTATTACTGCTGACAGATTTTTTTCTGAAAGGAAAACAAATAAAAATTTAAGCTGGGGGGGAACAATTTTTATCAATCAAAATTTACGTATGTGTGTTAAAGGTATGCAGGCTACTGAATTGCATATGTAAGTGTGAAGTACGTATTGATGTCTTTTTGAGATTTGTTACATCTTGCACATTGCTCATTGGGTAGAAAGGATTTTGACTGGTTCTGAGATTATTTGCTTGGCTTATCTGCAGAAAAAGTGGGGTTTCGAGAATGAAAGGACAGAGGACAGAGCACAAGGGAATCTGTTTGGAGACCCTCAGGGTAAAAGGGAAGTCAAGCGAGGTGGATAGCGCTGGGGATAGGGATGCGCCTGCGGTGGTCCTGGTGGTGACAGGGTCTGCTATGAGGTGAATGCCTCCCTGTAGCACCTGGAGGCTTTCTGCTTTATGCACTCTGAATGTGACCGCCTTAAAAAATGTGTTTATTTTTATTTTATTGAAAGAAACAGACTTTTCCATCCACTGGTTCACTCCCCAAATGCCTACGATAACTGGGGCTGGATCATGGACAGAGACAGGAACCCAGAACTCCATCTGGGTCTGCCACATGGGTGGCAGAGACCCAGCCACTTGAGCTGTTGCCTGACACCCCTCAGGGCGTGTTGGCGTGGCGCAGGAGTCAGCAGCAGACTGGGACTTGAACCCAGACACTGCAGTATGGAACGCAGGCATCCCAAACCCAATCAGTGTTCCGACTGCTACTGCAATGTCTGCCCTGTAATGGGAACTCTTTTAGACTCAGCTCTCTTAGGAGTTCCTAGAGCTGAGTAGAACTCCATGCAGAAAATGAATTTTGTGCTTTAGAGTTTCTACTCCAAAACATTTCTTTAAAGAATCCAAAGGTGAGAATTGTAAAGGCAAAGCATTAATGACAAACCCCATCTTACCTGGATCACCTTCCTAAGAGGTAGCTGAGGCTACGTTTGCCTGTCCTTCCTCATCACCATTTTCTGAAAGAAGATACTGAACACTTAATGTGGACTCTGTAAGTAGAAACACCAGAAGGAGCAAAAGGTTGGCATTTAGATTAAGAAAAACAAGACAGAAGAGGGAAATAGTTCCTCTGAGAAGTATTGTGGCATAGAGAAAATTCCCTGTTAATGAGTGAGAGTTTTTTTTTAACAAATTTATTTATTTATTTATTTATTTGAGAGGCAGAGTTACATAGAGAGAGGGGAGAGACAGAGAGAGAGGTCATCCATTCGCTGGTTCACTCCCCAAATGGCTGCAACAGCTGGAGCTGCGCTGATCCAAAGCCAGGAGCCAGGAGCTTCTTCCGGGTCTCCCACATGGGTGCAGGGGTCCAAGCACCCGGGCCCATCTTCCACTGCCTTCCCAGGCAATAAGCAGAGAGCTGGATCAGAAGAGGAGCAGCCAGGACACGAACCAGTGTCCTTATAGGATGCTTGTGCCACAGGCAGAGGCTCAACCTGCTACACCACAGCGCCAGCCCCCAGCAAGTGAGACTGAATGCGCATTCAATTCAACAAGCGTCCATGGAGCCCCTTTATGTACAGTCACCTGTGGTCTCTACAGGTAAGAAGCTTACTTTCTAGAGGTAGAGACAGGTTGGCAAGCAAATAACTCCAAGGTAGTGGTTTGGATGCATCCATTATTAGCGGCATATGCAAAGGACAGAGTGATTGATACTTGGACACATTAGAGAAAGCCTTGCTTCTGTATACCCTCAAGGTGGGTTTTGTAGGATGAATAGAAGTTTGCTAGGAAAAAGGGAATAGGATGTGAGAAGAAAGGATGAGCTTGTACAAAGATACAGAAGGAGAGAGACCCTGGTACATCTGGGGACTGTGGAAAACCATTTGTATGAATGAATTATTAGCTGAACATAGTTACTGTGTAAGCTTATGCATCCATCCCTGTGCTGGGTGCTGGGAATACAGTGGCAGAAAACACGAAGTTCCTGTTCCCAGCGAACATCCCAGTGGGTGAGGAGATAAATGAATAACCACGATGCAGGTGTGCTTGAGGACACTTGAGATCAGAAAGAAGGGAGCCTTGGGGAGTCCTGGAAGGCTTTCTGGAGGAGGTGACAGCTGAGTCCAGAGAGACAAATGGGAATTTGCTGTGTTGGGATGAGAACAGGGAAAGAGGGGAGGGATTCCAGGGCTTATGAGCACGTGACACAGTCCGAACTGCAGGTTGAGCATAAAGCGCAAGGAGGCAGAGTTCCTGGGGTGCAAGTCATGCTAAGGAGCTTGAAGGGTATTCTAGACTAAGGGGTGCTAGGCAGGGAAGTGGCGTGATCGAAGCTGTCCTTTAGAAGATCACTGTAGCTGTGTCATGCATAGTGGCTAGGGTACAGGGGAGGGTTGAGAGTAGGGCCTCCATGCTGGGGTCAGGGAGGTCAGTTAGAGGGTTGTTGCGGTCATGCAGGTAAGATGTGACAGTGACAGGTACAGAGGAGGGGCAGCAGGAATGGAGAGTAAGTAGATGCATTTGTGAGATGTCAGGGAGGTGGGGTCACATGGTACAGACAGAGTAATATAGTGACGGAGAGTGGGAACTTGATCCAGAGTGACGGGCTCTTCCTGCTGCGTCTACCCTTTGCTGGTGTAAGCTGTGGCGAGTTACTTGCCTTCTCTGTGCCTTCTATGTGTTGTGGGGAGAGTGATAATACCTGTGAGACATTGGTGCATAGTAAGTGTTTGACAATATTTAGTTATTCCGTGACTGGTTCGAGCAGACAGAAACGTTGGAAGACAGCTGAACTTGGGCCCCAGCCAACTGGGTGTGACTGATAATCCATTGGCAGATGACATACAGGAGAAAGCAGGTTTGGGGGAGCATACTGGGCTTGGGGAGCCAGTAGACAGTTTGCCGGGATACCTTGTAGGCCCTGTGTGGACGGAGCTGGAGTCTGAAGGGCTAGGGTGGGGTAAGCTCTGGAGAATTCCTGCAGGAACAGCAATGGAGGGAGGACCTGAGACAGCTGCTGGGAAGAGAGCTGAGAAGGGTAACACACAAGGTGGGGTGGGTGGCCCAGTGGAGGCTGGCAGCAAAATGTGCAGTGAGCTGTCTAGGCTGTCGTGTGGTTTTCCTGGCAGTTCCAACAGTCTGGGAGTAGGAGAGAAGGATTGGAGTGGCTGGATTGGTCCAGTGTTTGGGTTTTCCTGGCTGTGACAGCAAGACAGACTCAGGAGGGCAGTAAGCTCAAAGGCTGTGCGGCAAAATTCACTGAGAGATCTGGGCTGGAGGGAAAGGACCGTGAGAAGTGAGAGGGTCTGAGAGCACCAGGAGCGTGCTGAAAGGCCATGAGCAGGCTGCAGTGAGCTGTAGTGGGAGGTGACGGAGAGATGGAGAGAAGCTGGAGGTGGCTGCTTGTGACGTGCCCTCTCTACGTATCGCACGGCTCAACTTTTTTTTTTTTTTAAATGTAGCACATGCTCCTTGTGGAAATTTCAGTTTCAAAAATCAAATCTGCTTAGCAGTGAAAGTCCCTTATAGTTCTAGTTCTTCGTTATAATTATTATTTTTGATTTTGTTCAGAGTTTGCTGTATATTCCCTGTTTTTCTATGCATTATTTCTTAGTATTATTTCAGAGATGGGATAATGTTGTAATATTGTTCCAGAGCTTGCTTTTCTTTTTCTATTATACCTTGGATATAATAATTTCTTGTTACCCATAAATCTTTGAGAGTAGGATATTTAAACTACATGGCCAAGGCATCCTGGGGACATTAACGCGTGTGGTCTGTTTGCATTGATTCGATCCTTTGTTAGTTCTTGGAGCTGTAGACAAGGTGATTGTGATACTTCTCTCCCTTCAGCCCCCACTCCTGAATATTGACTCTAGTTTGCTGGTTCATTGGAAATTCACAGGAATCCATTATACACCCGGCACTGTGCCTTATAGTTTCTATGCCACAGAGTTTATAGTCTATTAAGATTAGAATAAGCGCACACAGAACTGCCAAGTAGAAAGTTTTAGGTGCCATAAAAAAAGAAAAAAGTAAGGTCCTGGAAGGTCAAAGAGGCTGAATAATCACTGCCAGATAGGATCAGAAATTGCTCTGGTCAGGAAATGGCACTGGAATCAGGGAGGCATCCATGCAGGGAAGGAGGAAGGACACTGCAGTTAGGATGGACAGTGAGAGCAAAGTTTCAGGAAAAATAACTTCACCCTTATGGGTACAGAGCTGCAAAAGCACGATCCAGGTATAGCAGACGGGAATCACAGCATATGGGTAGTGTGATAAGGCACAAAGGAAAATGGTCAAACTTTTTTTATTTTAAAGATTTATTTACTTATCTGAAAATCAGAGTAACAGGGAGAGAGAAAGAGAGAGAGATCTTCCATCTGCAGTCTCACTCCCCAGTGGCTGCAACAGAACCAGGAGCTTTTTCTGGGCCTCCCACAGCTGCCCACTTCTGATCCAGCTCTCTGCAATGGCCTGAGAAAGCACTGGAAGATGGCTCAGGTCCTTGGGCTCCTGCAGCCTTGTGGGAGACCTGAAGGAATCTCTGGCTCCTGACTTTGGATAGGCGCAGCTCTGGCTGTTGTGGCCATCTGGGGAGTGAACCAGCGGATGAAGACCTCTCTCTCTGCCTCTCTGTAACTCTCCCTTTCAAATAAATAAATCTTTTAAAAAAAAAAAGTGGAGCAGCCAAGACACGAACCAGTGCCCATATAGGATGCCATCGTCACAGGGAAGGGCTTTACTTGGTATGCCACAACACTGGCTTCTAAACATGTTTTTATATGCTTTTCTCCATTTGTATATCCTCTTCAGTGAAATACCTCTTTATACCTTTTATTCATTTTCTAATTGGATTGTATACTTGGCAGAATAATGTCTCCCAAACATCTCACCACTACCACCAAATGTCTAAATCCTAATCCCTGGAACCTGTGATTGTGTTAATTATAGTTACCTGGGACAGGAGAACTAAGGCTGGAGATGGTGTTAGCATTGCTCATCAGGTAACTTTAAGAAAGGGAGATTGCACTGGATTATCGGGGTGAATCCAGTGTTGTAACAAGGGTTCTTAAAAGTGTAAGAGGGAGGCAGAACTAGAGGAGGAAGTCAGAGTGACAGCCTGAGAAAGACTGCCTGCCATTGTTTACTTTGAAGGTGGGGGGAGGGGATCACAAAGGAACACAGAAGCCTCTAGAAGCAGGGCTGGCAAGGAAGCAGGTTCTCACCCACAGCCCCAGAAAGGACGCAGCCCAGTGGCACCCATATCAGGCTTCTTACCTCTAGAATTCTAAGCTAATACATCTGTCTTGTGTGTGCCAATTTGTTGTACCAGCAGGAGGAAACTAATAGAAATGTGGGGTGTTCTGCTGTTTGAGTGCCTTTATGTATTGCAGGTAGGAGTGCATTGTCAGACCTGTGGTTTGCAAGTTGCTGCCCTTTCCATCTTAACAGGGCCTTTTGAAGTACAGAGGGTTTTACCTTTTGGTAAAGTCTCCTTTATCAAACATTTTCCTTTCTAGATAAGGATTTTGGGGACATATCTGTGAATCTTTTCACAAAACCTAGGTCTGGAAAATTTTCTCTTGTTTTTCTTTCTAAAAATTTTATAGTTCTATGATCTACTTAAATCTGTGATACACTTTAAGTGAATTATGTATGAAGTGTGAGGTTTGGTTGAGGTTTAATTTTTGTTTATAGATATCCAGTTGCCCTAGCACCATTTGATTAAAGGCAACATATTTTTTCCACTGAATTGATTCTGCATCTTTGTTAACAATCAGTTGGGCATGTTTGTTTGGGTCTATTTCTAGAGTTCTCTGTTTTATTCCATTGAGATATGTCTCTCTTTCTGCCAATAACACATAGTCTTGATTCTTCCTTCCTCATTCTTCATAAAGATTGTTTTTAACTATTCTAGGGCCAGTGTCTTTCCATATAACCTTTAAAATAAGCTTGCCTGTTTTTTAAAAATATTTGTTGGTATCATAATTGAAATTACACTAAGCCTGCACGTGAATTTGGGATTTAACATCTTGACTCCGACTGGACTTCCAGTCCATGAATACAAATCACTGCTGGGTGTGATGTTCTTTGACTTCTTCCATTAGCATTCTGTCATTTTTGGCATAGAAGGTCTATATATGTTATGGTTAGTTTATGCCTATTTCTTCTTAGAGGAGGATGAAATTTGTAAATGGTATTATATTTTAAATTTTGGGTTCTGCATTTTCATTGTCAGTAGATAGAAATATGCATTTTTTTCATTTTCAATTATCTTTATATACAGAAGATCAATTTAGTATATATTAAGTAAAGATTTCAACAGTTTGCACCCACACTGAAACACAACGTGTAAAATACTGTTTGAGTACAAGTTATAGCATTAATTCACATTGAAAACACATTAAGGACAGAGATCCTACATGGGAAGTAAGTGCACTGTGACTCCTGTTTTTGACTTAACAAATTAACACTCTTTGTTTATGGCATCAGTAATCTCCCTAGGCTCTGGTCATGAGTTGCCAAGGCTATGGAAGCCTGTTGAGTTCACCAACTCTTATCATATTTAGACAAGGTCATAGTCAAAGTGGAAGTTCTCTCCTCCTTTCAGAGAAAGGTACCTCCTTCTTTGATGGCCCATTCTTTCTACTGGGATCTCACTCGCAGAGATCTTTCATTTAGGTTTTTTTTTTTTTTTTTTTTTTTTTTGCCAGAGTGTCTTGGCTTTCCATGTCTAAAATACTCTCATGGGCTCTTCAGCCAGATCTGAATGCCTTAAGGGCTGATTCTGAGGCTAGAGTGCTGTTTAGGACATCTACCATTCTATGAGTCTGCTGTGTATCCTGCTTCCCATGTTGGATCGTTCCCTCCCTTTTTTTATTCTATCAGTTAGTATTTGCAGACACTAGCCTTGTTTATGTGATCCCTTTGACTCTTAGACCTATCAGTATGATCAATTGTGAACTGAAATTGATCATTTGGGCTAGTGAGATGGCATTGGTACATGCCACCTTGATGGGATTGAATTGGAATCCCCTGGCACATTTCTAACTCCACCATTTGGGGCAAGTCAGCTTGAGCATGTCCCAAGTTGTACATCTCCTCCCTCTGTTATTCCCACTCTTATATTTAATAGGGATCACATTTCAGTTAAATTTAAACACCTAAGAATAATTGTGTATTAATTACAGAGTTCAACCAACAGTATTAAGTAGAACAAAAAAATACTAAAAGGGATAAAGTATTAAGTTGTACATCAACAGTCAGGACAAGGGCCGATCAAGTCACTTTCTCATAGTGTCCATTTCACTTCAACAGGTTTCCTTTTTGGTGTTCGGTTAGTTGTCACCGATCAGGGAGAACATATGATATTTGTTCCTTTGGGACTGGCTTATTTCACTCAGCATGATGTTTTCCAGATTTCTCCATTTTGTTGCAAATGACCGGATTTCATTGTTTTTGATTGCTGTATAGTATTCTATAGAGTACATGTCCCATAATTTCTTTATCCAGTCTACTGTTGATGGGTGTTTGGGTTGGTTCCAGGTCTTGGCTATTGTGAATTGTGCTGCAATAAACATTAGGGTGCAGACCGCTTTTTTGTTTATCAATTTAAACTCCTTTGGGTAAATTCCAAGGAGTGGGATGGCTGGGTCGAACGGTAGGGTTATCTTCAGGTTTCTGAGGAATCTCCAGACTGATTTCCATAGTGGCTTGACCAGTTTGCATTCCCACCAACAGTGGGTTAGTGTCCCTTTTTCCCCATATCCTCACCAGCATCTGTTGTTGGTAGATTTCTGTATGTGAGCCATTCTAACCAGGGTGAAGTGAAACCTCATTGTGGTTTTGATTTGCATTTCCCTGATTGCTAGTGATCTTGAACATTTTTTCATGTTTCTGTTGGCCATTTGGATTTCCTCTTTTGAAAAATGTCTATTTAGGCCCTTGGCCCATCTCTTAAGTGGGTTGTTTGTTTTGTTGTTGTGGAGTTTCTTGATCTCTTTGTAGATTCAGGTTATCAATCCTTTATCTGTTGCATAGTTTGCAAATATTTTTTCCCATTCTGTTGGTTGCCTCTTCACTTTCCTGACTGCTTCTTTTGCAGTACAGAAATTTCTCAATTTGATGCAATCCCAAATGTTAATTTTGGCTTTGACTGCCTGTGCTTCCAGGGTCTTTTCCAAGAAGTCTTTGCCAGTACCTATATCTTTTAGGGTTTCTCCAATGTTCTCTAATAATTTGATGGTGTGGGGTTGTAGATTTAGGTCTTTAATCCATGTTGAGTGAATTTTGAAGGTAAAAGAAGAAATATGCATTTTTAAAAATATGTTTACTGTGTCGTCTACAACCTTACCAATTACTTCTAGGAGGTTTATTGTAGATTTGGAGGGAATATATTCATAGACAGTCATGTCACATGTGAATAGGGACAGTTTTATTTTTTTCTGCTCTGGATGACTCTCTTTTTTGTTCCTTGGTTGGTCTTACACTGTTGAGTAGAATGTCTGTACTGTGAGTGACAGCCATGATGAGAGTTGATATCCTTGCTTTTTTCCTAGTCTTAAGGGAAATACACTCTGTCTTTTGTTATTTAGGATGAAATTAACTATTTTTTGGTATTTTTTTTATTAGGTTTCTGTATACTCCCAGTTTTCTGGAAGTACAGTTTTTAAAAATCCATTTATTTGCAAGACAGACACACACACACACACACACACACACACACAGATTCCATCTACTGGTTCATTTCTCCCAAATGCCCACAACAGCCAGAGCTGGGCTGGTCTGAAGCCAGGAGCTGGGAATACAATCAGGGTCTTCCACATGGGTGTCAGTGACCCACTTACTTGAGCCATTGCTGCCATACCACCCCTGCCAGGGTCTGCATTAGCAGGAAGATGGAGTCAGGAGCTAGAGCTGGGTAGAAACCAGGTACTCCCATGCGGCCTGAAAGCACCTTAATCGGCACTGTATTCACTAGGCTAAATGCTCTCCCATCTGAGAACTGTTTGTTTAATCATGAATAAGTGTTGAATTTGTCCAATGCTTTTTTTGCATAAATTGATGTGATGCTATGATTTTTCTTCTTTAGCATGCAATATAATGGATTACAATACTTGATTTTTGAACAGTGAACTAGCTTTATGTCTCTAGAATAGATCTATTTGGTCATGGTATATAGTTTTTATATATTGCTAAGTATTTTTTTAAGAATTTAATATTTTGTTAAAACTTTTGCAGTTAATATTTATGAGGAATATTAGTTTTTACTTTTTGTTCTTTATTTGTCTTGTTTTATCTCAGGTTTAATAAAACGAATACTGAAGTGTTCCCTTCTCTTCTACTTTCTGGAAAAGAAAGAAAGATTGGTGTTAATTCTTATTTGAATTTTGCATAAAATTCTCCAGTGCAATTGTCTAGTCCTGGAGATTTCTTTTGGGGAGAGTTATAAAGTTATAAATTCTATTTCCTATTTGCTAAGGAATTTTTCAGATTTTCTATTACACAGTGGATGAGTTGCTTGATTTTATTTACTTTTTCTTTTTGTGGAGTTAGGAACTTAGATGATAGATTTGAGACTTATTTTTCAATCCAAGCTTTTAGTGCTATAAATTTCCCTCTTAAGACTGTTTTAGCTTTAGTGGAAAACATTTTTGAAATGTTATATTTTCATTTTTCATTCAGTTTATTGTATGTTTTATTTCCCTCAAGACTTTGTATTTGATTTATGTGTTATTTAAAAGTGTGTTGTTTTGTTTACAAGTGTTCAGAGATGTTATGAGTTTTTAGTTTGAGTTCATTGTGATCAACCAGAATACTCTGTATGACTTCAGTTCTTTGCATTTTTTAAATATACACCTGAATACTAGACATTTGTACATTTTCTTTTTTTTTTCAAGATGTTTTTATTTATTTAAATGACAGAATTATGGAGAGAGGAGAGACAGATATTCCATCTGCTGGTTCACTCCCCAGATGGCTGCAATATCTGGGGCTAGGCTAGGCCAAGTCATGAGCCAGGATCTTCTTCTGGGTCTCCCACATGGGTGCCGGGGCCCATGGACTTGGGCCATCTTCTACTGCTTTCCCAGGCTAGAGCAGAGAGCTGGATCAGAAGTGGAGCAGCCAGGACTCGAACTGGCACCCATATGGGATGCAGGCACTGTAGGCAGTAGCTTTACCTGCTAAGCCACAGTGCCTTTATTTTAAAACTTATTTCTTTCAGAGGGGGAGGGGGGGGAGGGAGGGAGGGAGAGAGGGAGGGAGGGAGAAGGAAAATGAACAAGAACACACTCATCCACTAGTTCACTCCCCAGATGTTCACGTGTTCACAATGGCTGGGACTGGACCAGGCTGGAACCAGGACCCAGTAACTCAATCCAAATCTTCCTCGTGAATGGCAGGGACCCAGCTTTCTGAGCAATCACTCCTGCCTCCCAGGGTTCATATTAGCAGGAAGCTGGAGTTGAGCAGAGGCAGGACTTAGCCCCAGGCATCTCCACCAGCATAGTAACTGCTATACCAAACACTGCTCCTGATTCGCCCTTTTCTGTTACGTGATGTCCTTTTATGTCCCTGATAATTTTCCTTGATTTGAAGTCAAAGTTATCTGATATTACTATTGCTATTCCTGATTCCTTTTAACATTTGTATTATATACATTTTACATCCTTTTGCTTTGAAGCTACCTAATACCATTATACTGGAAATGATTTCCTTAGCACATAGACAATTTCCATTTAATGTAATTATTGATAAATCAGAGCCTGATTCTGCTATTTGTTTTTCTCTGTTTTGTTTTGCCTTCCTGTTGGTTTCTTTAACATTCTTTGCAACTCCAATTTCATTTTATCTGTAGTGCCTTTCAACGTTTTGCCTTTTTAGTGACTGTTCTAGGTGATGCATCATATACTCACACATGACTGGTATCGACATTCTATCAGTTTAAGTGAAGGACAGAAGCCTCCCTTTATGTCACTTTATCTTCTCAATTTATTTTCTTGTTGTCTTAAATATTTTATCTATGTACACTTAGAGCCACATCAAAGAGCATTATAATTTGCTTCAACCATCAGAGGTAGTTTAGAAAACTCAAGAACAGAAGGAAAGATGATTGCATTTATACATACTCTTGCTTTTTCTATTATTATTTATTTCTTCTTGATTTTGCAGGATGCCTTATTAAAATTATTTCTCTTTAAAGGAATTTCTATTTTTCAGAATAGTTCTACTATTGACAACTTCCTTTGTTTTCCTTTTCTGACAGTGGACTGATTTTTCCCTTTATTCCTGAAGGATATTTTTGCTAGATATAGAATCCTGGGTTGTTTTTGAAGCAATTTTCTATTGAAACCTGGGCATTTGCAGTTTTAACGCTATGCGATTCTGGATCTTACTTGAATCGTCTATTATAGCGTCCTTACTCTGACGCTGCTTTAGTGGCAGAGGGTTGTCCTGTTTCTTCTACTGAGCATCTGTGGGCACGTGGGAATGGAAGGACTTCTTGTTACTGCCAGGTAGGTGGGAGAGTTTAGCTCCCCACTAGGCTTTTGCTGGTGCCACCTGGGCTCAGAGGATAGGTTTGCCTGCTCCTGTGGCTTCTGCCGACGCTGCAGGGTAGAGAGGTGTTCTTGTTCCTGCTGGGTGACAGTATATACCCTGATTCTCCACTTCTCTGCACCACTCTGACACCACCCCATTGAGACAAGGGAGAGTTCCCTGGTTACCACCAGGTGGAGTGGCTGTCCAGCCTCGTCCATGGCCTCCACGAACACCATGGTGTGTGTGGGGATCATTCCTGTAACTGCCTAACAAGGGTGGAAGTCTGTACTCTTCACTTGGCCTTTTCTGATACCATGTAGGCAGAAGTACTGGGGCGCTGTATTACAGCCTGATGCCAGTTAAGGTCTAGGTTCCCAACTCTGCCTTTGTTGTTAGGGTTAGAGGTGTGGCTGTAATTTTCCTCTGGTCTGCAGCTTGAGTAGAATGGTTTTTATCCAATTAGTTTTCTGTCTTTCTGGGCTGCTGCTTTTCTGGTTTTTGGCTAGAGAGGGCATGATTTTCCTGTGATTTCCTGTGCATTGTGCCTGTTTCCAGATGGCCGACTTGTCCAGAATCTAGCCTGGAGTATACGAGACAAACAACTCAGCACTCTGTTTCCTGGGTCTGAGAGTCTCCAACCGGTCTTCATTCTTCTCTCAACCTTTAAGTAATCTGTCTATTATCTGAGTGTTATTCATTTCTTTGAATCGTAATTCAAACAGGGTCCACCTTTGCATTTGTTTGGTGTGAGACTCTTAATTTATGAACAGTCATCCCCACTCCATGCAGTGGAGTCATTCCACAAAGTAGGTCATTTTCCTTTAACACGTCCACGTTCTGGATTTGGATTGTTTCTTAGGAAAGAGATATACCTGTTTCTCCATTCACTCTTATCTCCTTGTAACCTGGCTTGCGGGTGTAGGGGCCTAGTTAGGTTTAGTTCTAGGTTTTTGCTAAGAGTTCCACGTAGGTGGCGCTGTGTACTGCATCACATCAGGAGGCAGATAATGCCTATTTCTCAATCTTAGCGCTAAGATTGATTTTGAGGGCTCAGGTGTTGTTAGCCCCGACTGAGCCATTATAAAGTTACACAGTAACACCCTACCGGATTATTTTAGCATTGATGATCTTTCATTTCATTAGGAGCTGCAAAATAGTGATTTGCTTTTTTTTTTTTTTAATTCATTAGCTGGAAGTCTTCTATGAAGAATGATTTTCCTTCATCAACTAGTTGGTAAGTCTACAATGTAATTTTTTACCAAAAAAAAAGTGCTGGATGCATGATTGATTATTTCCTTTTATTATTTCCAAAACAGTCTATTGCCCTAGCAACTTCCAAAGATGACTAATGATATTTTTATTACCATTGAACTCAGATCTTTAACAATAAATCCACAGTAAACATTTTTATTCAATGCTCCGGTTGTCCCGTCTTTGACAAATCTGAACTCTTCCAGGTTGCTCTGGGTTCTTGACACAACTCTAGTAGCCTTTGTTGACTTCCTTGTTTCATGGAGCGGCAGAATGTTCTAAGTCATCTTGCACACTTCATGCCCTCAACCTCAGATTTCCCATTTCCCCAAGTCGCCGTTGTTCCTTTTAGTGCTGCGTGATGTATGGGAACAGTGTAGCTCCCAGGACTGTCGTTACTGTGGGGCTTTCTCTGCTCTGGGCTTTTTTTGAGTGGGCTGGTTATTTAAAAAGAGAAAATCATCCTTGGCTTGCACTTATATTTTCAATTTAAAATTACAAAATTTCTTGATATAAAAATGTTTTTGGTTTTGTACTTTTAAAATGCTGAGATGCTTGATTCCTAACTATATTGATTGAACTACTTATTTGTTTAAAATAGTATTACGAATATTATGATCAGTGTTAAGACTATTCAGTAAGTGGTAAGATTTCTCTGCCGTTCTATAGATTTTAACAGCATATAACATTCAGGAAATACATCCAAAATACTATTTAAAGGTCATTTAAAAGAACTGTTTTTTTCTTTGTTGTTATGAAACCAACTTTAAATATAGCACAGTTATTTCAGTTTGTTTCTAATTTTTGTTAAAAGATTTATTTTTTTTTATTTGAGAGGCTGCATTACAGAGAGAGGAAGAGATGGAGAGAGAGAAAGGTCTTGCATCTGCTGGTTCACTCCCCACATAGCTGCAATGGCCAGGGCTGCACCCAGGCTGAAGCCGGGAGCTTCTTCCAGGTCTGCCACGTGGGGAAGGCACCCAAGTACTCAGACCGTCTTCACTGCTTTTCCCAGACCATTAGCAGGGAACTGGCTTGGAAGTGGAGCAGCCGGAACTCGAACTGGTGCCCATATGGGATGCTGGCATTGTGGGTGACAGCCTTACCTGCTACACAGCACCAGCCCCTGTTTCTGCTTTCTGCTTTACTAAATTTTTCTCGTTTCTTTTTTTTTTTTTTTTGATATATACAAAATTTCCATGGTTGAGAAGTCAACATTAGATAGCTACAGAGGAAACTTTCATCCCTCTCACATTTACCCTGATCTCTCACTTCTCCTATAGATCACCACTCTTATTGGCTATGTCTTTTTTATTTATTTATTTATTTTTATTTTTTTATTTTTTTGACAGACAGAGTGGACAGTGAGAGAGAGAGAGAGACAGAGAAAAAGGTCTTCCTTTGCCGTTGGTTCACCCTCCAATGGCTGCCGCGGCCAGCGCGCTGCGGCCGGCACACCGCACTGATCCAATGGCAGGAGCCAGGTACTTATCCTGGTCTCCCATGGGGTGCAGGGCCCAAGCACTTGGGCCATCCTCCACTGCACTCCCTGGCCACAGCAGAGAGCTGGCCTGGAAGAGGGGCAACCGGGACAGAATCCGGTGCCCCAACCGGGACTAGAACCCGGTGTGCCGCGCCGCAAGGTGGAGGATTAGCCTAGTGAGCCACGGCGCCGGCTGGCTATGTCTTATTTCATATTTTGGCCAGTGTATTATTTGGGTAGATTCCTAGAATAGGGATAACTGGAGCACATGAACATGCATATGTAGTTTTCATGACCTTTTAGCTCATGTTGTTGGTTAATAGAAGATTTTCAGATTTCCAAGTGAACAGGCCTTTTTGGTTTTTTGTTTTGTTTTTAAAGATTTATTTATTTATTTGAAAGGCAGAGTTAGAGAGAGAGAGAGTCAGAGAAAGAGAGCTTTGATCCGCTGGTTCACTCCCTAAATGGCTGTAATGGCCAGGGCTGGACCCACCAAAACCAGGAGCTGGGAACTTCTTCTGGGTCTCCCATGTGGATGCAGGGGTCCAAGGATCTGGGCCATCTTCCGCTGCTTTCCCAAGCATTAGCAGGGAGCTGGATGGGAAGTGGAGCAGTCAGGACTTGGACCAACATCCATATGGAATGCCGGCACTGCAGGCAGTGGCTTTACTGCTAAGCCACTGTGCTGGCCCTTACCTTTCTGATTTTTGTCTTGTTTTTAATTTCTGGTTTATTATATTGTGATCTAAGTATTATTTGTAATATTTCTAGGTTGTAGAACCAGATTTCTTTGTTTCCTAATATAACCAGTTTCTTGTGACTATGGTTGTTTTTGCCTTAAAGGAGGTATATTTTCTATTATTAGCATGTAATCTTTGATATGTGTTCCTAGACTTATTTAATGCATTATACTATTCAAATAAATTATGATTTTATTTATTTTTTGTCTACTTGACATATCTGTGCTGAGAACACAGTAATATCAGGTTAAAAATCTCCTGTTATTTGTATATCCATAGCTCCTTGTAACTCCTGTAATTTCTGCTTTATATTTAATGCATATAAACTCATAACTGTTACATTTTTCAATTATAGCTTTTAGCACTATAAAATATTCTTCTTTGTATTGTTTAATGCTTATTTTAGAATTCTTATTTTAAATTAAGATCACAACCCTGCTTTTTAATTGCTTTTGTCATTGTCATCACTCAGAGATAGAGCAGACACTCCAACCAAAATTTGGTTTGGATTTCAAGGCTGATGATGCTACATGCACTTAAAAGATATGAAAAAGTTATTATTCACATAATAGGCTTGCTGAGGAGAACAAGGCAGGCCCCCAAGTAGGTTCAGAAATAGCTTGAGAGTACAGAGAAAGGATACTGGTTGACTTTTACCTGGTGCAGTCTGGACCTTGTGTTGTTCAAGCTTCCCATCAGAGATGAAGAAAGGAACACTTAGGCATTCTTGGTAGCTTGCTCAGCTCGGGGAAGAAGGGAAAAGGTAGTGGTGGAACTTGAAAGCTCTTAGCAGTCAGATATCAAAAATGGCATCGGGGCCAGTGCAGTGGCGTAGTGGGTAAAGCTGCCGCCTGCAGTGCTGGCATGCCAAGTGGGCGCCGGTTCAAGTCCCAGATGCTCTACTTCCAATCCAGCTCTCTGCTATGGCCTGGGAAAGCAGTAGGAAATGTCTCAAGTCCTTGGGCCCCTGCACCTGCGTGGGAGACCCAGAAGAAGCTCCTGGCTCCTGGCTCCTGGCTTTGGATTGGCTCAGATCTGGCTGTTGCGGCCATTTGGGTAGTGAGCCAGAGGATGGAACACCTCTCTCTCTGCCTCTGCCTCTCTCTAACTCTGCCTTTCAAATAAATCTTTTACAAAAATGGCATCAGACTCTTGCCTTTTCGGTCACTACTTTTAGGTGTGTCTGTGGTACAAGCCATAAAATTGGATTTTCCTTTATTCTTGAATTTGAAATATTTTCATTGTAACAGACAAGTGAAGCCCATTTGCTTGATGTTTTTGAAGTCTCAATTCAGTCATTATTTTGTATGGTAATCAAAGTGTCTGTTACATTTGATTTGTTTAGTGTATTTACATTTTCTAAAAGTTTCTTTTGGTATCTACAAAAGTTTGGTTTTTGTGCATAAAGGATTTTAGCTGTATTTTTTATATATGTAGAAGCCCTATTTAGTAGTGTTTTTATTCATTGTCTAATGTTGCATAAGAAAGTACCTGAAATTGAGTATCTTAAAATAGTGACTGTTTGTCTTGTCACAGTTTCTGTGAGTAAAGAATTTGGGTGTGATTTAACTGGATTCCTCCTGCCCAGGGCCTCTTGTAGGCTGAGTGAAGCGCTCTTCAGTCGATCACTCATAGGTTCAGTCATCCCAGGGTTCCAGAAGGGCCAGAAAGTTTTGCCTTCAAGCTAAGTCATATGACTGTTGGCAGTCCTCACAAGACCCACCTTCAAGTTCACTCACACTGCTACCAGCAGACTTGGCTTCCTCACCACATGGACCTTTCTGTAGGTTTCCTAAGTACTCTCACTACATGGTAGCTGGTGATCTGAGAGAGGGAGAGAGGGAGAGAGGGAGAGGGAGGGAGAGTGCACACACATGCCAGAGGGTGTGTGTTTGTATAACCTAATCTCAGAATGACAGTCCATCACGTATTGCTGTATTTGTTAAAAGTGAGTACTTAAGTACAGCCCACACTCGGGAGGAATTATAAACATACATGAATTCTAGGAAACCGGGGTCCCTGGCTGCCATAGTGTAGGCTTTATACCAAAATGCCCTTAATCCTCCTTTATACTGTCTGGTCAGTTTGACTACTACCTGCTATATAGCAATAGTCAATGATCTTACTCTAGTTTTGGTTTGCTTCTCTTCTTTGATTTCTAAATTGTTATCTTTGTACTTTCTCAGAAAACAGAATGCTTGAATACTGTTTTCCTCATGCACTGAACTTCAGCTTAAACTTAGCTCTACAATTACATACATGAAAATATTTATTGTCAGATCTTTTGCTGAAATTTCATCTTCTTATTGGATGAAGTCTTACCTCTAGTAGATCCCTCAGGAAGGGAACACATTTATAGTATTCCTTGAGTTATTTCTGTTAACACCTTTTTTTTTTTTCTGTTGCCTTAATAATTGAAGGAGAACTTTACTGCATATAAGAACATTGGCTTACATTTTTTAAGTTTGTGGAAAGTACTGTTCCAACATGTGGAACAATATTCTTCCATTTTGGGAAGTGTTTCTTAGATTACACTTATAAAATATCAGTTCCATTCCAACACTTTCCTTCATCATGGGCTCCAATTATAGCATGTTGAATCTTCTTTGACTGTATTCTGTTTCATTGGTTGCCATCTTAAGACTTTCTACCATAAAGACCCTTTTTCTTGTCTTACAATTTTATATTCTTGGGTATTTTATTGATTTACTTCAGTGTACCATACTATGTTTTCATTCAAGTCTATTTTCCTTTACACAACTCTTGCTCCTGTGCTTTGATCTGGTACTGCTTTACTACCTTGTGAGATTTTTAATGGCTTCAGGATTTCTTTTTTTTTTTTTTAATCTTTTATTTAATGAATATAAATTTCCAAAGTACGACTCATGTGTTACAATGGCTTCCCCCCCCATACCGTCCCTCCCACCCACAACCCTCCCCTTTCCCACTCCCTCTCCCCTTTCATTCACATCAAGATTCATTTTCGATTATCTTAATATACAGAAGATCAGCTTAGTATACCTTAAGTAAGTATTTCAACAGTTTGCTCCCACACAGAAACATAAAGTGAAAAATAATAGATGATTTTTTTTAAATGATGATGAAATCAGATCAGACCTATTGTCATGTTTAATCCCAGTGAGAGTCAAGTTGGGAATTGATAATTTTTTTTTTTTTTACAGAAGATCAGTTTAGTGTACATTAAGTAAAGATTTCAATCATTTGCACCCCCATAGAAACACAAAGTGAAATATACTCTTTGAGTACTTGTTATAGCATTAAGCCTCAGTGTACAGCACGTTAAGGACAGAGATCCTACATGAGGAGTAAGTGCACAGTGACTCCTGTTGTTGACTTTACAAATTGACACTCCTGTTTATGGCATCAGTAATCTCCCCATGCACCAGTTATGAGTTTCCAAGGCTATGGAAGCCCCTTGAGTTCTCCGACTCTTATCTTGTTTAGACACGGTCATAGTCAAAGTGGAGGTTCTCTCCTCCCTTCAGAGAAAGGCACCTCCCTCTTTGAAGACCTGTTCTTTCCACTGGGATCTCACTCACAGAGATCTTTTTGCCAGAGTGTCTTGGCTTTCCATGCCTGAAATACTCTCATGGGCTTTTCAGCCAGATCCGAGTGCCTTTAGGGCTGATTCTGAGGCCAGAGTGCTATTTAGGACATCTGCCATTCTATGAGTCTGCTGAGTGTCTCACTTCCCATGTTGGATCACTCTCCCCTTTATTTATTCTATCGGTTGGTGTTAGCAGATACTAGACTTGTTTATGTGCTCCCTTTGACTCTTAGTCCTTTCATTATGATCAATTGTGAACTGAAATTGATCACTTGGAATAGTGAGATGGCATTGGCACATGCCACCTTGATGGGATTGAATTGGAATCCCCTGGTATGTTTCCAACTCTACCAATTGGGGCAAGTCAGCCTGAGCATGCCCCAAATTATACATCTCTTCCCTCTCTTATTCCCACTCTTATGTTTAACAGGGATCACATTTCAGTTAATTTTCAACACTTAAGAATAACTGTGTGATAATTACAGAATTAAACCAGTCATATTAAGTAGAACAGACAAAAAAAAAATACTATGAGGGATAATGTATTAAGTTGTCCATTAGCAGTCAGGGCTATGCTGATCAAGTCACCATTTCTCATAGTGTCCATTTCACTTCAGGAGGTTTCCTTTTTGGTGTTCAGTCAGTTGTCACCGATCAGGGAGACATATGGTACTTGTCCCTTTGGGACTGGCTTACTTCACTCAGCATGATGTGTTCCAGATTCCTCCATTTTGTTGCAAATGACTGGATTTCGTTGTTTCTTACTGCGGTATAGTACTCTAAAGAATACATATCCCATAATTTCTTTATCCAGTCTACCATTGATGGGCATTTAGGTTGGTTCCAGGTCTTGGCTATTGTGAATTGTGCTGCAATAAACATTAGGGTGCAGACCGCTTTTTTGTTTATCAATTTAAACTCCTTTGGGTAAATTCCAAGGAGTGGGATGGCTGGGTCGAACGGTAGGGTTATCTTCAGGTTTCTGAGGAATCTCCAGACTGATTTCCATAGTGGCTTGACCAGTTTGCATTCCCACCAACAGTGGGTTAGTGTCCCTTTTTCCCCACATCCTCGCCAGCATCTGTTGTTGGTAGATTTCTGTATGTGAGCCATTCTAACCGGGGTGAGGTGAAACCTCATTGTGGTTTTGATTTGCATTTCCCTGATTGCTAGTGACCTTGAACATTTTTTCATGTTTCTGTTGGCCATTTGGATTTCCTCTTTTGAAAAATGTCTATTGAAGTCCTTGGCCCATCTCTTAAGTGGGTTGTTGGTTTTGTTTTTTTGGAGTTTCTTGATCTCTTTGTAGATTCTGGTTATTAACCCTTTATCTGTTGCATAGTTTGCAAATATTTTTTCCCATTCTGTCGGTTGTCTCTTCACTCTCCTGACTGTTTCTTTTGCAGTACAGAAACTTCTCAATTTGATGCAATCCCAATAGTTGATTTTGGCTTTGACTATCTGTGCCTCCCGGGTCTTTTCCAGAAATTCTTTGCCTGTGCCAATATCTTGAAGGGTTTCTCCAATGTTCTCTAATAACTTAATGGTGTCAGGACGTAGATTTAGGTCTTTAATCCACGTTGAGTGGATTTTTGTGTAAGGTGTAAGGTAGGGGTCTTGCTTCATGCTTCTGCACGTGGAAATCCAGTTTTCCCAGCACCATTTATTGAATAGACTGTCCTTGCTCCAGGAATTAGTTTTAGATCCTTGATCAAATATAAGTTGGCTGTAGATGTTTGGATTGATTTCTGGTGTTTCAATTCTGTTCCATTGGTCTATCCATCTGTTTCTGTACCAGTACCATGCTGTTTTGATTACAACTGCCCTGTAGTATGTCCTGAAGTCTGGTATTGTGATGCCTCCGGCTTTGTTTTTGTTGTACAAGATTGCTTTAGCTATTCGAGGTCTCCTGTGTCTCCATATGAATTTCAGCATCATTTTTTCTAGATCTGCGAAGAATGTCTTTGGTATCCTGATTGGGATTGCATTGAATCTATAAATTGCTTTTGGGAGAATGGACATTTTGATGATGTTGATTCTTCCAATCCATGAGCATGGAAGATTTTTCCATTTTTTGGTATCCTCTTCTATTTCTTTCTTTAAGGTTTTGTAATTTTCATCGTAGAGATCTTTAACGTCCTTGGTTAAGTTTATTCCAAGGTATTTGATTGTTTTTGTAGCTATTGTGAATGGGATTGATCTTAGCAGTTCTTTCTCAGTCATGGCATTGCTTGTGTATACAAAGGCTGTTGATTTTTGTGCATTGATTTTATATCCTGCCACTTTGCCAAACTCCTCTATGAGTTCCAATAGTCTCTTAGTAGAGTTCTTTGGATCCTCTAAGTACAGAATCATATCGTCTGCAAAGAGGGATAGTTTGACTTCTTCCTTCTTGATTTGTATTCCTTTGATTTCTTTTTCTTGTCTGATGGCTCTGGCTAAAACTTCCAGAACTATGTTAAATAGCAGTGGTGAGAGTGGGCATCCCTGCCTGGTGCCAGATTTCAGTGGAAATGCTTCCAACTTTTCCCCATTCAATAGGATGCTGGCTGTGGGTTTTTTATAAATTGCTTTGATTATATTGAGGAATGTTCCTTCTATACCCAATTTGCTTAGAGTTTTCATCATGAAAGGGTGTTGAATTTTATCAAATGCTTTCTCTGCATCAATTGAGATAATCATATGGTTTTTCTTCTGCAGTCTGTTAATGTGGTGAATCACATTGATTGATTTGCGAATGTTGAACCATCCCTGCATACCAGGGATGAATCCCACTTGGTCTGGGTGGATGATTTTCCTGATGTGTTGTTGTATTCTATTGGCCAGAATTTTATTGAGGATTTTTGCGTCTATGTTCATCAGGGATATTGGTCTGTAATTTTCTTTCAGTGCTGCATCTTTCTCTGGCTTAGGGATTAAGGTGATGCTGGCTTCATAGAAAGAATTTGGGAGGATTCCCTCTTTTTCGATTGTTCTGAATAGTTTGAGAAGAAATGGGATTAGTTCTTCTTTAAATGTCTGGTAGAATTCAGCAGTGAATCCATCTGGTCCTGGGCTTTTCTTTGTTGGGAGGGCCTTTATTACTGTTTCAATTTCTGTTTCAGTTATGGGTCTATTTAGGTTTTCGATGTCTTCATGGTTCAATTTTGGTAGATTGCATGTGTCCAGGAATCTATCCATTTCTGATAGGTTTTCCTGTTTGCTGGCATACAGGTCCTTGTAGTAATTTCTGATGATTCTTTTTATTTCTGTGGTGTCTGTTGTTACGTTTCCTTTTTCATCTCTGATTTTATTGATTTGGGTCTTTTCTCTTCTTTTTTTAGTTAGTTGGGCCAATGGGGTGTCAATTTTGTTAATTTTTTCAAAAAACCAGCTTCTCGCTTGGCTGATTTTTTGTAATGTTTTTTTGGATTCAATCCTGTTAATTTCTTCTCTGGTTTTAATTATTTCTCTTCTCCTACTAGATTTGGGTTTGGTTTGCTGCAGTTTTTCTAGGTCCTTGAGGTGCGCTGAAAGCTCATTTATTTGGTACCTTTCCAATTTCTTGGTATAGGCCCCTATTGCTATAAATTTGCCTCTCAATACTGCTTTTGCTGTATCCCATAAGTTTTGATATGTTGTGTTGTTGTCTTCATTTACTTCCAGAAAGTTTTTGATTTCTCTTTTGATTTCTTGAATGACCCAGTGTTCATTCAGGAGCATGTTGTTCAGTCTCCATGTGTTTGCATACTTTCTGGGGTTTCCTGAGTTGCTAATTTCCAGCTTCATCCCGCTGTGGTCTGAGAAGCTGCATGGTATGATTCTAATTCTTTTAAATGTGCTGAGACTTGCTTTATGGCCTAGTATGTGATCAATCCTAGAGAAGGTTCCATGCGCTGCTGAGAAGAATGTGAAGTCTGTAGATGTAGGGTTGAAAGTTCTGTAGATATCTGTTAGATCCATTTGGGCAATAGTGTCAATTAAATCTGCTGTTTCCTTGTTGATCTTCTGTCCGGATGATCTGTCTATTTCTGAGAGTGGAGTATTGAAGTCCCCCAGTACTATTGTATTGGAATCTAAATCTCCCTTTAAGTCCCTTAACATCTCTTTTAAATAGACCGGTGCCCTGTAATTAGGTGCATATACATTTATAATAGTTACATCTTCCTGTTGAATTGAACCCTTAATCATTATATAGTGTCCCTCTTTGTCTCTCTTAACAGTTTTTGTATTAAAGTTTATTTTGTCTGATATTAATATGGCTACACCTGCTTTTTTTTGGTTTCTGTTGGCATGGAATATCTTTTTCCAACCTTTCACTTTCAGTCTGCATGCCTCTTTGTTAGAGAGATGTGTTTCTTGTAGGCAACAAATAGTTGGGTTGTGTTCTGTGAGCCAGTCAGCCAAACGGTGTCTTTTAACTGAAGAATTCAGACCATTAATGTTCAATGTGACTATTGATACGTAGTGACTTTGCCCTGCCATTTTCCCGGAAATATTTTCTAGTATATGCTTTGAGCTTCCCATGCTTTTTTACTGGTAGGTGTTCTTCCTTTCCCTTCTTTCATATTGATGGCCGTGTTTCTGTGTTTCTGAGTGTAGCACATCTTTAAGTATCTTTTGCAGGGCCGGACGAGTGGCCACAAAGTCTTTCAATTTCTGTTTGCTATGAAAGGTCTTTATTTCACCTTCATTCACAAATGAGAGCTTGGCAGGATATAATATTCTGGGCTGGCAATTTTTCTCTCTTAGCACCTGTGCTATGTCTCGCCATTCCCTCCTAGCTTGTAGGGTTTCTGATGAGAAGTCAGCTGTGAGTCTGATTGGAGATCCTCTGAGAGTAATCTGACGTTTCTCTCTTGCACATTTTAGGATCTTTTCTTTATGTTTCACTGTGGTAAGTTTAATTACCACGTGTCGTGGTGAGGATCTCTTTTGGTCATGTTTATTGGGGGTTCTATGAGCTTCCTGTACTAGGATATCTCTGTCCTTCTCCAAACCTGGAAAGTTCTCTGCTAGTATCTCACTAAAAAGGCCTTCCAATCCTTTCTCTCTCTCCATGCCTTCAGGAACTCCTAGAACTCGAATGTTGTTTTTTTTAATAGTATCCTGTAGATTCCCAACAATATTTTTTAGGTTTCTAATTTCCTCTTCTTTTCTTTGGTTTGACTGTATGTTTTCCTGTGCTCTATCTTCTAAGTCCGATATTCTCTCTTCTGCTTCACCCATTCTGTTTTTAAGGCTTTCTAATGTGTTTGTCATTTGATCTATTGAGCTCTTCATTTCATTTTGATTTCTCTTCACTATAACACTTTCCTGTTCTACTAGTTTCTGAGTTTCATTTTGACTCTTCCTTAAAATTTCATTTTCACGAGAGAGATTTTCAATCTTGTCCATTAAGGATTTCTGTAGTTCAAGGATTTGCTTTTGAAAACTTCTAAATGTTCTTATCATAAATTTTTTGAAATCCGTATCTTGCATTTCTTCTATCTCATCATCTTCATACTCTTGGCTTGGGGTGTTTTGCTTATCTGGAGGCATCATAGTGTCATCGTTGATCTTGCTCCCTCTGTTTCTGTGTTTGTTACTTGGCATAGTTAATTCTTCTTGCGTCACTGTGCGTTTTTTTTTTTCTTTTTTTTCTTTTTTTTTTTTATACTGTGTCCGTGTTAAGTGGACTGCCTGCTGTTGGAGGAGCCTTGGAGGCTTGAGATGGGTGCGGCCTGAGAGCTCTGCCTGGTTCTTCCTGGTTAAGGGTGTGCAAAGGTGACACCCTCAGGTTATGCGTGGTAAATCTCTCTCTTTTTATTTATTTATTTATTTTATTTATTCAGGGGGTAAGTAACACCGCAGGGCACGGCTGTGCAGAATTGATGGTATTTAGCTTCCAGTCTTTGGCTCCTCTGGACTCCCACTGGGTTGCCTAGGCTACTGAATTGTAGTGACTCAGTTCCTTAGCTCTCCCCCATTGATATGTAAATCCAGAGAGGAGGCCTGCTCTTTGTCTCTTGGGAATTCTTCAAGCCTTGCAGCCTTGTAACCTTTGCAAGGTTAGGGGGAAGAGAAACCCCGAAGCTTTTTTTTTTCCTTCTTTCCGGTAGTGAGTTTGCTGCACTTTCCGGCCCCCCTCTAGATTCTGACCCCCGTTTCCCCACCAATGTCTCGGGTTATTGAGCTCACGTCCCCTTCCAGCGCCGATGTGTGGACTCGGAGCCCTGAGCGTCCCAAGTCTCCCCGCTGTTGTCTGTGTGACATGCACTCCCCTTGGAGCACTGGTGCGCAGACCCTGGGGCTTCTGCGGCTCGGTCCCGCGACTTGGCTTCCGCGAGGTGGGCGACCTTGTTCTCCCAGTAGGTCCTCCGATTCACGATTCCCGTGCAATTTTTTTCCTGGTTCTTTTTTCTGCGGCTACCGTAACTCCCCTTTTATTAAACTAAATTTTCCCGGACTATCGGTGCGCGCCCTCACTATTCCGCCATCTTGGCTCCGCCCCTTCAGGATTTCTTACATGACATTTTGTCATGTACTTTTAATTGGATTTGTCTCTGTTTTGTTTTTCACAAGTGTTGAATAGCCTATCCTGCTACCAATAAAAACAGGAATCCTTACCTTGTCATAGATGGGCCCCTGAAGTGGCCAGTGTCCTTCCCAAAGGGAGATACTATATACCATTAATTTGGTTATATTCAGTGGCCATGTAGAGGCTTGTTTAAGAGGATGAGCTTCAAAAGATTTCTAGAAACTTCCTGTTGCCTATCTCATCTCATGCTACAGTTTTGGGGTCTCAGCTTTTTTTTTTTTTCTTTTCTTTTGCCCAGTTTTTTGCCCAGCTGTGAAGGTCTGAAGACTGTTTATTCTGTTTGAAGAGTTGATTGTCATGAGACAGAACTCTCAGATAAGCATATAAATTAGTAAACTCTTTAGCGTATCTCTTGGGCAGAGCTTGTGCCGATCATTGGGAAGATTTAAGTGGTACAAATGTAGGAGCAGCTTACCTCTTCCTGTCTTCCTGATTTTGGTCTAGAATCCATGATTCTGCCAATAGTGGATTCTAGAATTTGGGATAAAGATAAATCTAGACCAGTCACTGAATAGAATCCTTCATTTAGGATATTTGTTCCAAACATTTGATCTGTATTTCCTAAACCTTTCTGTATTTGGAAAATCTTAAAAATAAAAAAAAGTGACCTGTAGAATTAACTGTATTTGTTCTCTTCCTTTGTTTTTATTGTTTGTTTTCCTTATTTTTTTCATTTTATTTATGTATTTTAAAATTTTTTTTCCACTCTTAGGTGAGCAAGGAAAATAAAAATGACAAGTAAAAGACTTGAAGAGTCCATGGGGGCTGTTCAGATGGGGCTAGTCAAAATGCTCAAAGGATCTCAAAGCAAGGTTTTGCCACCCCTGAGTCCGAAGGTGGTTACAGAAGACGAAGTGAACCAAATGGTAATGTATCAGGGGGTTTCTATGTGAAACGCTTTGTGCAGTCTCCTAGGAAGATGATGGCTGCTACTTGGCATCCTCAAGATACCAAACAGAATTACTGACTGATTACTATCAACTTACTTAGAATTATAGCTTGCTACGGAGCATAGGTACTTTTTAAAAGCCTGAGAAGTTTTGAAATTGTGGACATATTTCAAAGTAGAGGTCTGAATTGCTTAAATCCATCAGCTGAAATAAGACTGTGTCTCGGTCTGTTTTCTGCTGCTGTGGTAGAATACAGCAGACTGGGTGATTTATTTTGCCTCCCGGTTCTGGAGGGTGAGAAGTCCCAGATTGGATGACTATATCCTGGGAAGGCCTCATGCTGTGTGGTGGGATAAGGAGGGAAACAAACAGGTTTGTGTGGAAAAAAGAAAAGGGGGCCGAGCTCCCACAACAGCTAACCCAGTCCTGCAAGACAAGAGCAGTTCATTTCTAAGGGCTGTGCTGCTATGGCCCCAGTGTCTTCCACTAGGCCCCAGCTCCCAACCCTGCTGCACTGAGGAGTTAAGGCTCTGACACAGGGACTTGGAGGGACACACTCAAACCATAGCACTAAACAAACTATTGAGGTTTTCTAAACATTACATACAACCATGTGAAACTGCCATTTGTATAATTCAAAAACAAAGATTAGAATTTCACACCATTCAGCCTAATAATTTATTACTTGTTGGTTGGCAAAAGGTATTTTTTGTATATATTTATAGAAGATAGAGCATTAAAATGACTGAATGGTACCTAGGAAAGTGACATAATTTTCTGTCCTGTTAAACACAGTTTATAGGGAGCAGACATTGTGGCACAACAGGTTAAGCTACTGCTTGGGACATCTGCATCCCATATTGAAGTGCTGGTTCAAGTCCTGGTTCCTCTGCTTTGAAACCAGCTAATGTTGGTGCGTCCTGGCAGGCAGAACTGATGGTTCAACTTTGTGGGGCCCTGCCACTCATGTGGGAGACCCAAAAGGAGTTTCAGGGTCCCAGCTTCAGCCTGACCCAGCTTAAATACCTGGCTGTTGCAGGTATTTTGGGAGTGAACCAGCAGATGGAAGATCAATTTGTCTCTGTCTCTGTATCTCTCTCTCTGGGTCTTTCAAGTAGATAAATAAATAAGATTAAAAATAGAAATCTTTAGCGTTTTGATTACTTATTGATCATTGAATTATCAATCAGGTAAATGATATACCACTAAATATTTTTTAAAGTCTTGACATACACCTAAGCAGTATGTTGCTGCACAATGGTCACCTCACATATAAACTAGGTTTTGGAACCATGTGAATATTCTAGAACAACATTAACTAAGTATAGTGATTCATTCTGGTTAACCAATGTCTTATTGGGTTAGTCTTATTTAAATGATGTTGTATTTTTTTTCTCATAACATTAGAAAATGTTAAAGCATTTTGTGTTCTTACTTGGGCTGCTGGCTCTGATGATTAGAGTTCTTTCAAAACAAGGTCTAAATGTGCACTTTTAATTTCTGAAAAGCTCAAACTCATTTCTTTTTTTAAAATATTTTTTGAAAGATTTATTTATTTTATTTGAATGACAGAGTTATAGAGAGGCAAAGGCAAAGAGACAGAGAGAGGTCTTCCATCCACTGGTTCACTCTCCAAATGGTCACAATGGCCAGAGCTGAGCCAACCCAAAATCAGCAACCAGGAGCTTCATCCGGGTCTCCCACACAGGTGCAGGGACCCAAGGACTTGGGCCATCTTTTAATACTTTCCCAGGCCATAGCTGAGAGTGGATCGGAAGTGGAGCAGCCAGGACTCCAACCAGTGCCCATATGGGATGCCGGTACTGCAGGCAACAGCTTTACCCACTATGCCATGGTGCCTGCCCCTCAAATCCCATTACCAAGATCTGTTACGTTTTGTACAGTTTCTATTTAACGTGGTAGTTAGGCACTCAAAAGTTTTGTGTGTTTTAACTTCAAAGTATGAGTTTTTCAAACTCCTTAGGTAAATGATTTTGCAACCTTAGAATTTCATGCTCAGATGCCTCTTTTGAGCATAAATACTAAACTCTTTGGACATGTTCCTGTGCAATTTCTTAATTTTTTTTCTCTAGGGTCCCTTTGTGTGATTCCTTCAAAATTATAAGGAAAAAGCAGCCACATGTCATTTTAAATTATTGTGCAAAGACCTCAAAAGTGCATGGGTACTTCTCTTGTATAATTTAGTTATTTTAAATATTTCATAAGGGAAGTTAGTGGCATTCCAGAATTATCCTGAAAGCTGAAAACACAAATTATTCATTGCTGGCACTTATGAACACTTTCTCAATGTAACCATTTATGAATCTTTGGCTCTTGTTCTTTTGAATTCTAGCTGACACCCTCAGAGTACCTGAAGGAAATGTCTCTCACCACCGAGCAGAGATTGGCAAATACACGTGTGATCTGCAAGCCACAAATCATCGAACTCTTAGATATGGGAGAAACAACACATCAAAAGGTAGCTGCTTTCTATCTACATTTAGTAGACCCTATAACATGCCAGAAGTTGCAGAACGATAATAACTAAATAACATTATTGTTTATGGGCTAACTCTTCACTGGGTTTGTTTTATACACTTCTTTTATACCTCTGTTGATCTTGAGATCTATGATTTGATATGGTGAAAATTATAATTAATAAGTGCAAACCTCATTCAAAATAGCTTTTAGATAGTTAGACTTACTTCTTACCTACTTCTGGGATACTATTGACATTTGTTGTTTACAGGTTTGAAGTAATTCTAGGAATTGTGTTAGCCAAGCCCAATTAAGCTATCATCTTCACATAAAACACAGTTATTTCTTACTTGAGCGGGAAAGAAAGGAAAACTGCATATTTTTAAAAATTAATTAGAAATTATTCTCTATTCTTGCTGATTTCTAATAACAATGTGTCCTTTTAGTCTCTATTTTAGAGTGTTCCTGTATTTTAATGTAAACTATATGTTCTAGGCTTTAGGAGCATATTTTTTTTAAAAGATTTATTTATTTATTTGAAAGGCAGACTTACAGAGAGGCAGAGGCAGAGAGAGAGAGAGAGAGAGAGAGAGAGAGAGAGGGGTCTTCCATCCACTGGTTCACTCCCCAAATGGCCACAACAGCTGGAACTGTGCAGATCCGAGGCCAGGAGCTTGGAGCTTCTTCTGGGTCTCCCATGTGGGTGCAGGGGCCTAAGGACTTGGGCCATTTTCCATTGCTTTACCAGGCTATAAACAGCTAGATCAAAAGAGGAGCAGCCAGGACTCGAACCGGTACCCATATGGGATACTGATAGTGCAGGCTTCAGCTTTACCCACTATGCCACAGCACCAGCCTCAGGAGCATATTATTTAAAATATTGTGTCTTCTATTTTTAAATTAACTTCTCAAATCATATGCTTCACTTATGTACAGAAATTATGATACAAACGTTCATCAGTTGGACTGATGGAGAGGAGTCCCCCTCTCAGAGGACTCCCCCATTCTTCCTGCTTTCTTTTTTTTTCTCAGAGTTACAGCCCACAGGAGAAATGAGTGCTCGAGGCCCTTTCACTCTCACTCCTACAGCCTCGTCTCCGCTGTCGAGGATCCGTATAAAACTCGCTGTTCTGAGCGTTGCTGGCTTTGATTATTGTTTCTTCCCTCTGCTACAACCACCCTGTAAAATTGGGTGGAGGGAATGAGGCCTTTCCCAAAGCTAATTCATCCTAGTTAATGTTTATTTCATCTCTCCTGAGACCATAACAAAGACCAGACCATGAGTAATTTTCAGTGCATACTACTTGTATGTGTATTTTAATGTGTGTGGACTCCTGCTGTGAAGCATGTCAAAATTAGGAGCTTCACAGCGTTAGGTTACCTCTCCTCTTTCTTCTCTCAACCCTGTTGGTTAATTCTATCTCTGATTCCGGAGTTTTATCATTTATATGTTAGGACAACCATCCTCTACTAATTTCTTCTACAAGAGCTTATGAATCTTGGTTTTATGTGTTTGATAATATTTGCATATCGCCTTTATACTGAAATACAGATTTCTGGTCATTTTGTAATTTTCTTGCGGTTGTAAAACCTCTTTTTGGTAGTTGTAAAATTTCATAATTGTAAGATTATAGAAGCAATTTGAGCCCTGTGATGATGTTTTATTCCCCCAGATAGGACGCTTGCTTCTGCTAACACATGGGTAACAGCAATAACTTCTTTCTTTTTTTTAAATATTTATTTATTTGAAAGACAGAGTTACAGAGAGGCAGTGGCAGAGAGAGAGAGAGAGATGGAGGGAGGGAGGGAGGGAGGGAGGGAGAGAGAGAGAGAGAGAGAGGTTTTCCATCTGCTGGTTCACTCCCCAGATGGCCACAACAGCTGGAGCTGCGCCAATCTGAAGCCAGGAGCCAGGAGCTTCCTCCGGGTCTCCCACGTGGGTGCAGGGGCCCAAGGACTTGGGCCATCTTCCACTGCTTTCCCAGGCCATAGCAGAGAGCTGGATGGGACGGGGAGCAACTGGGACTTGAATCAGTGCCCATATGGATGCTAGCACTGCAGGCGGTGGCTTTACCTTCTACACCACAGTGCCAGCCCCAGTTTACCCTTTTTCTGTGGTGCAGCCATTTTTGGGTCAAGGAAGTGAGAAAGTCCATCAGAGCCCCTTGACAAGTCTTGGAATTCCAACCACTCTGTCTCTCCCTGGTCCTGCTGTATTTTAAAAAATGCTATACTGGATCTTGGCCACCCATTCTTTAATGCACAGAGGAAAAACTTTCCCAACTTTCTCTGTTCATTCCACTCCCCACCTGCATTTACTTCTTTTCTGCAGACTCTGGCCATTGATTCTTTCCTATCTTGTTTTGCTCTGTAGTGCCTCCAAGCTGATAAATCTTGATACAGCTTTTCTGGTTATTCTCATAAGGGAGTTGGTCCAATTTACCTCACTTGCCATTAGTAGAAATGGCATTCTGAGGTTGATGTTCTTATTAGAATAAAAAAACCAAAGACCTAAACTTCTTCTCTCTGTCATATTATAAAAGCTGATGACAATTACCTCACAAGTTTTTTTTTTTTTTAATTTATTTGACAGAGTTATAGACAGTGAGAGAGAGAGAGAGAGAGAGAGAGAGAGAGAGAGAGAGAGAGAGAGAAGGTCTTCCTTCTGTTGGTTCACTCTCCAAATGGCCACTACGGGCAGCGCCGCACCGATCTGAAGCCAGGAGCCAGACGCTTCCTCCTGGTTTCCCATGCGGGTGCAGGGGCCCAAGCACTTGGGCCACAGCAGAGAGCTGGCCTGGAAGAGGAGCAACTGAGACTAGAACCCGGTGCCCATATGGGATGCCGGTGCCACAGGCAGAGGATTAACCAAGTGAGCTATGGCACCGGCCCCCATGAAAAGTTTTAACTACTAATGATTACAGTAGTTTCTCTTTTTTGAGTGTTTCCCATGTTTTTTCTTAGTTTTATTATCCACAGGTCTGTATAGTATATTCTTACTGTCTCACTTGATGAATAATTTACCCTTTCAATTGCAGTTTTCAGGAATTGACCTGGATCAAGCATTGTTCCAGCCCTTTCCATCAGAAATTATATTTCAGAACTATACTCCCTGTGAAGTCTATGAGGTTCCACTGGTTTTGAGGAACAATGATACAGTGAGTACATTTGCCGGGGTAGGTGAACTTGTCCATGACGTATGAGAAGGGCTGAAGTAACACAGGATCCTGCTGGCTCTTAGAAGAGTTCTATAATTCAGAAGAGTTAGGGAAGTAGTATGAAAACTTGCTCTTCAGTTTTAAGCTTAATGAAAACAAGGATATGTATTTGTTGCTGTATGTTCAGTTCAAATGCAGTGTCCAATAAATAGCAAACTTCAGATATGTGTGCTATGTTCTTGTTGAATCAAGTGTTGACTAGATAAATGGTCTGGACTGCTCTCGTATGACCAGTTGGGCTGGGTTTTCATTTAAAACATGGCAATCACCATAAATGTTTATATACTCTGCATTGGAGACACCATTTCCCCGGTTCAACTGTAAACTCTCTTCATATGAATTACAGTTGTTGAGCATTTGCGTTTATTTTCTGCAAATTATATTTTTTAAAAAATATTTATTTATTTACTTGAAAGTCAGAGTTACAGAGAGAGAGAAGGAGAGGCAGAGAGAGAGAGAGAGGGAGGTCTTCTATCTGCTGGTTTACTCCCCAATTGGCCGCAATAGCTGGACTGAGCCTATCCGAAGCCAGGAACCAGGAGCTTCTTCCCGGTCTCTCATGCGGGTGCAGGGGCCCAAGCACTTGGGCCATCTTCTGCTTTCCCAGGCCATAGCAGAGAGCTGGATTGGAAGTGGAGCAGCCAAGACTTGAACCGGCACCCATGTGGGATGCCCACACTGAAGACGGTGGCTTTCCTCGCGACACCACAGTGCTGGCCCCACAAATTATATTTTTTGAAAACTTATTTTCTCATCTAAAAAATGTGAATCATTTTCCCCTTTTCTCCTCTCCTCCCTTCTGAATCAGACAGCCCCCAGATTTTGTCTGCGGGTCATTGTAGAAGGCTTCTCTTGCTGTCTGTACCTTGTTTCTTTATGACTGCATCTGAGAATTTCTTCTCCAGCCTCATGTCTGTTTCTTCAGAGATAAATTAGTGCTTGTTTCAAGAAAAAATATTAGATGCCTGAGGATTTCCTTGACATCTAACAACAGTGAAAGAAAGAATAATATGTAAGGTCAGCTGGAAGCAGAGTTAAGTGTGGGGAGGAATCAGACGGGGAGGAAGGCATCTGAGACGTTAAAGCTAGGTGGAAAGACAAGTGGGATTCCATGGAGGAGTCTAAGACTGTGGAGTCACGAAAAATCTGGCTAAGAGAAAAGAAGTAAAGACTATGCAAGAATCCAAAGCAAATGGGAAGACTTGTTATATTTGGTACAGTGCTCATTAAAGGAATCACCGATGCCTCTCAGAGATCAATAGGGTGATTTAGTGGCAGCGAAGTCAGACTCTGGAGAAAATGGTATATTTAGGTTTTGTTTTGTTTGTTTCTTGCTGCAGTTGTGTTAGCAAGAGAGCCCCGGGGCCGGAAGCTGAAAGCCTAGGCAGAGAGAAGGAAATCAATCAGAGGCACTCAGGGTTAGGTTCCCGGACCTTAAGCAGAGGCACTGGACATGAACGTTAGGACCTCTGTGCATTTACGGCTGCCGCTCAGTGCGGTTTCTCACATCTCATTCTCCTGTCCTTTTCTCTGTTACTTTTCGACTCTTGCTGCTCGGGTGTTTTTAGGCCATTAAAGCCAGAGAGGAACACACTCAAAGGCTGTTTCGGTCACTCCTCCCTGACCTTAGAAAAGATCATTAGTGGGCGCAAATGATGAAGTCCAGGGAAAGGGGTGTGAGTTCTGCCATGGGACGCTCAGTCCTCGCAGACAACCCAACACGTCTTGGTGAGATGCAGCCAGAGCACTGGCGCCATGGGAAGAGGTTCCCTGTCTGGGGAAGGTCTACCTACCAGCAGGTGCACAGCTTCCTCTAGGCTAAGGGTATTGTTCTTGGGTAGGCTGCTACTGGAGCCTCCCACTGGGTGACTGATGCGAGCCTGCTTGTCTGCTCCCTTAGTTCTCAGCATCATCAGGAACCACTGGGAGGGCTTCGGGGCACGGGGGAGGTCAGTGCTTTGTGTGCCATTCACCCTGTGTTTGTTTCCTCACTGGCACGTAGAGCAAAAGGTAGAATCTGTTTGGTCCTTTTTTTCTGTCTCTCACATACACATGTTGGGGAGAGTAAGCCATGAACACCCTATATGCCGCATTATCATTCTACTTGGGATACAGAATAAGCTCCCAGACTCCAGAATCAAACTGATCTGCATTCACATCCCAACCTTGCTGTCTCTACCCGGAGGCCTTGGGCAAGTCACTTCACTTCCCCAAAACTTGGGGACAGTAATAGTACCCCCAATTTCAATAGATTGTTTTGAATATTAAATGAGATAGTAGATATAAAGCATTCAGCTCTGTGCTTGTTATACAGTAAACAATAAACTATTAATATATTAGTGTTCCCTTTCTGGTTTTTGATCAGCAGTTATACTCCTAGAAAGCTTACACTGAATCCTTACGCACATCATAAATACCACTGCACAGCAAAGCCAGTTCTATTCCTACCAGATCTGCACACCTCTCTTTCTCATCTCCCGCCCGCCCCTGCTGTAGTCTTAAGATCTGTCTGAATCCTTTCTGCATTGACTCTTCCCTTCCCCACCCGGATTAGAGCTTTGAGAAATTTAGTGAGTTGTTCTTTCCTTATTTT
The DNA here is from genome assembly GCF_964237555.1 of Oryctolagus cuniculus. NCBI lineage: Eukaryota > Metazoa > Chordata > Mammalia > Lagomorpha > Leporidae > Oryctolagus > Oryctolagus cuniculus. The sequence continues at coordinate 56,094,955 of NC_091449.1, forward strand.
TCACAGGAGATTTCTAGGTCCTGCTTTAACTGTAGTTAACTTTCTTTTGCCCCTTTGAGTCTTGGGAAAAAAAAAAAATTCCCTTTTCCTTGTGTCCATTTTACCTTCACCCCCGACCACCTCAATTCTTCTTTATAATTGCATTTCTTTTATTTTCTGAGCGACCTGAGCTGGAATTGGGTATGGGTGGGGCAGACTGAGGATGGGAATAAGACTTTAAAAGATGGAAACTGCTTGAAGCTGCCCTGAGGCTGACCTGGGCGGTGCTGTACTGTTTTTAGCTCTGGCTTCATAGTGTTGCCTGTTTAGGACCGTCCCACAGCGAGGCCAGGGCTTGCCTCCGAGCGCCATTGTTTGGTAGGGCTGTGCCTTTTGGACATGCGTCTGTATCTTCATCTCCAGAAGGGGAGTGAGAACGAGGCACAAAGGTTGTGGGGAAGATAGAGAGACACGGCCACATGTCATGGATGGAGGTCCATAGAGGGCCATCAGTCGGCTTTCTATCCAGATAGCAGGTACCAGAGAGAAGCTTCTTATCACAGAAGGAGATTTATCTGGGTTCGTGTTTTGGTGGCTCACAGGCCAAGAGCAGGCAGGCCGCGTCTGTCTGACCATCTGGTGAAGCTGGAGGTTGGCAGTGGCAGAGCACACAGAGAGGAGCAGTCACGTGACGGGGCAGGGAGAGAAGCCAGGTCCAGCTCAGCTTGCTTAACCAATGTCCTCAATACTTCCTTGGCAAGGGAGACACCATGATCATAACCAGCGTCCTCCCAAGAACTACCCTCCCAGGGTCCTTCTTCAGGGACCTAAAGGCCTCCCACTGGGCCCACCTCCTGACACCATAGCTGGGTCAAGCCTCCACCCTCCTTGGTACCATTACGTTATGACTTTGGAAGCCTAAACACCTGCATGAGCTGAGAAACCAAATATTGTTCAAATTGTAGCAGAAGGGGTACAGTAAGTATGGTTGTTTTTTTTTTTTTTCCCCAGAGCAGTTCTGAAGTGTTAGGAAATCCAGTTTAACTCCACTGTGTTGGTATGGTTTTAGCAAATTAAGTAGTCTTTGAAGATATTCACATTTAAATAATAAAATGAACACAGTTAAAATCATAATAAAAATAAGTAATGATAATAATGTTAATAAAAATTCAAGGTAAAGGGCTCATTTTGTGTGAGGCACTGGGATAAAGAGAGGTCCTGTCATCTCCTTCTACAGTCGAGGGAACAAGTTCAGACCTTTCCAAGGTCATGTGTCCAGTAGAAGTTGACAAGGATTTCAGTGTATGTTTAGTTCCAAAATCTGTGTCTTTTATTGTGCATTTTTGCAACCGCAGTGTCAGTGTCTTCAAATGTTTTTCTTACAGATTCCAAGGATGGTGAAAGTTGTTGAGGAAAGTTCACCTTACTTTAAAGTTATCAAGCCTAAAGAGATTGGCCACAAAGTGGCCCCAGGGGTGCCGTCCACATTCCGAATCCTCTTCAGTCCAGAGGAAAACAAGGTAAGAAGAAACCTGCTAAGAAGTTGGCAGAGTACGTGTCAGTAGCAGCCTGCGCCTCAGTTCTGAATACTCACGGGGGTGGTGGTGGTGTTGATATTGGCGTTGGTGCTGGTGGTTGTGTATATGGCAGTGGTGTTGCTGGCACTGATGGTGATGTTGCTGCCGGTGGTAGTGGTGGTGAGAGTAGTGCCCAGGAGTGGGTGAGGAGGGGATGGTGCACCATTGGGAATGAGGAAACAGTTATCAAGTAGCGCTGAGGGATTTTATGAGCTTCAAGTAGCCAGTGTGTAAGGAAGGCGACCCATGCCTTACTCAGAATATTTACATTTGAGTACGTAGTTAGAGGGACATCAAGAAGGAAAAGATGTAGTCCAGAGACAAAGGATAAAGATTAGAGATTCTTTGGAGTTCAGACCCTCGTTGATTTTGTCTTTCCTTCGCAGGGTCTAAGTAGTTTGGGAAAGAGATGTCAGACTCAAATGTCAATCACAGTATTAGCCTCATTAATTGTAAAGAATGTGACAAAGACCCAGGGCCCGGATAGGATCTCCTGCTCCCCAGTGACTAGCAGATAACTGGTCCCTGGTAAAGAGCTGACCTCAACTGTGGCCTGACCCAAGCATGAGCTGAGGGAAGAGACCATCCTGGGGTACTCACCCCTGTCTGCACGCAGAGCCTGTGTTAAAGAAAAGAGCCTGTGCTAAAAAAATCAATAGTGCCGGCGCCGCCATAGCTCAATAGGCTAATCCTCCACCTGCGGCGCCTGCACACCGGGTTCTAGTCCCAGTCGGGGCGCCAGATTCTGTCCCGGTTGCTCCTCTTCCAGGCCAGCTCTCTGCTGTGGCCCAAGAGTGCAGTGGAGGATGGCCCAAGTGCTTGGGCCCTGCACCCCATGGGAGACCAGGAGAAGCACCTGGCTCCTGGCTTCAGATCACCGCAATGCGCCGGCTGCAGCGCACCGGCCGCAGCGGCCATTGGAGGGTGAACCAACGGCAAAAGGAAGACCTTTCTCTCTGTCTGTCTCTCTCACTGTCCACTCTGCCTGTCAAAAAAAGAAAAAAAACAATAGCAGCCATGTTCCCCAGAACCGCCCCCCCCCACTTGTGGGCCCATTCTCAAACTCTCCCCAATATGGAAGTCCTAGCTCTTTCTAGAAAGAAAAAAGCAGGTGGGAAGGACTTCTCCTCACCCATCACCAGAAGGTCTGTACAAGGCTGAGAGGAACTTGAGGATGGGTTTCACAGTGTGAGTGAAGGAGTGAGAATAGAAAAGATTATATACAGTGCTACCAGTGTGCATCTTCTGTCCTGCGCTGGTGTGCTTGGGATCAGAACACAGTGGAGTCCCACGGGAGCGGCTCTGAGTCCTGGCCCATTTCCCGCACCTCTAACTCTGATCAGCTGCTGTTCATGTGGGGGTCAGTATTTCTTCTTGGCCTACTGTTACTACCGTTCTGGAAACAGGAATAGAGAATTTAAGGTGGTCTGCTAAGCATGCACTCAAGGTAGTGAGTGGTGAAAAATTCCATTGTTACAACGTGGCTATGTTTCCCCCCTCTTATTACGGTTTATTTCCTAAGTTGTGTTTGCGAGGACACTACTGAAATAAATGAACAGATAAGCAGTTCCACATGCCGAGCTTTTTGTTCTGTGTGGTTACAGCTGCTGGTTTGCTCTGGAAGTTCTCTGAGTGGGATCTGTGAGAGGAACAGTGCCTGCATTTAGTTTGGTATCAGATCCCTACACTGTGGTCTCTGCAGGAAGCTGATTATAAAGAGCCTTTGTGTGACCTGAAATGCAGAGTGTGCCCAAGGGGAGGCGTTGCTTTAACTTTCTTCTGTGAGAAAAACTGCCTTTTCTGTGGGGTACTGTTGTGCCTGCAGGTGGTGTGGCTGAGGGAGGCACACACAGTGCTTTCTGAGGCGATGGGATGTTCTATATCATGACAGGCTTGTGGATTATCACACGGATGGCTTTATCAAAGTGTGCATTTAATATCTGTGATGTTGTGTACGTATATACATTTCACCTTAAAACTGGATACTAATAGGGGGAGGTATGGGTGAAGATATTGATTAAAACAGAGTGACAGAAAATAATTGTTGAATCTGGGCGATGAGAAAATCAACGCTTATTTTACTACTCTGTTTTTTTTCTGTGTATGTTTTAAATTTTTCATAATCAAAAGATAAAAGAAAAAGGTAGATTTTATTGCTGATTCTCCCTAGAGCAGATAAATAGTTAAAATGTGTGGTAGGTATTCTGAGGTCTACTGTGTAAATATGAACAGCTAACACTTCCGTTGAGGAGTCATGTACTTGACTGCATTTTATGGCTCTCTTCATACTTCTGTCTCTTTTATTTCCTCTTAGCACTCCATTCATCCAGGATTTCATGTCTATTGGGAAATTCCAATTTTAAGAAGAATAACTAGGTTAAGTCTTGTTGCACTGTTATTTCCTTCACCTATGTGAAAAGTTATCAACGACTGCACACATATATGAGGAGACGTAGTAAGAATAATGGCTGCCTATGAGAAATTTATCCAGTTTTGGATGAATGAAGATTTTTGTATTAGATTTGGACCCCAAGCTGTGCTGTAAGCTCGAGAATTCATTTTTCCAAAGATAGAGTGGTTCTTTCCTTTTGCTGACTGAGACACTGTGCGTTTGGTATCTGCATTTGCCCTTGCTGCTGGAAAGCTGACAGGGCCGTGGACGGAACGATCAGCTAAGGTTGGGCATGCAGTCAGTGTTCCATGCTGGCCCAGAAAACAGCAGAGGAGTAACCAGAGCCAGATTTATTTTAGGAAAAATAAAAGTCAGTCATTCACCAAGTGTCGCTGTTCTTCAGTTGGCCAAATTGATAGCCAAAGTGCATGAGTATTCTTTCCTCCCTATCCCCTGCTGATCTGAACGCACTCCATTCTCATTTACCCTCCTCACATCTGGAGGGTGAGATATGTAAATTGCAGCGTGCCACAGTTAATAAGCCAGTCCCCTTTCAAATGGATTTTCAGCACCCATGTATATTAGCATGTCGAAGATGATAAAGCAATTTACATTTTTTCCCTGTCATCTATTGATTTGGCTTCCTGGGGATGGAACTTGTTAAAGATGCCAAATACCCAGATAACAGGTGCAGCAAATTCACTCTAGCTTCCCTTATCTCTCCTCACACAGTTTTTTTTTTTTTTTAAATGATTGAATGTGTTATTAATGTAATAATTCTAGTGTGTATATCATGCACTATAGAAATAGAAAAGTCAGTGTTATCATAAAATAGCACTATAAAATTCTGGAGCCTGGCATTTTTCTTAACCTCTTAAATTTGTACCCTTACTATTAAAATGAGTATGAAAAATATTAGGTTTTTATGGGGAAGCAAAACAGAGTACATTGTTGGACATCAGAGAGCATCAGTTTACGGTTGTCATATGGACATGGCAGTGATGCTTTGAAGAAAGGATACTGTGATACAGTTTTATTGCTTAACAAAATATCAAATTTATTATCAAAGTGGTTTTCCTGATTTGTACTATGAAGTTTAAAAACCACAGCTCTAGAGACCTGCGTGTGGGGCAGTGGGTTGAAGCCCTGGCCCTCAGCACCAGCATCCCATTTGGGTGCAGGTTCAAGTCCTGGCTGCTCCACTTCCTATCCAGCTTCCTGTGAATGTTCCTAGGAAAGCAGTGGAAGACGGCCCAAGTGCTTAGGCCCCTGCACACATGTGGGAGACCCAGAAGAAGCTCCTGACTTCAGATCAGCTCAGCTCCAACCATTGCAGCCATCTAGGGAGTGAACCAATAAATAGAAGGCCTCTTTTTCCGTGTGTGTGTGTCTACCTCTCTCTGTAATTTCATCTTTCAAATAAATAAATCTTCTTTTCTTTTTTTAAATTTTATTTAAGTTATTCAAGTTTCATATATTTCATATATACAGATTTAGGAACATAATGTCACTATGTTCCTAAAATAAATCTTTTTTTAAAAAAAATTCAGCTTGAGAAGGATAGAAAATGTTCACATATATTCTCTAAGAGTACTATAATAATAAACTAGGTTGCCAGGGTTTTTAAAAAAATTTATTTAAGGTATACAAAATTCATGTATTTCATGTATACAGATTTAGGAACATAGTGATACTTCCCACCCTACCCTACCCTCTTTCCCGGCCCAACCCCACCATTCCTCCTCCTTCCTTTCCTATTCCCTCTCTTAATTTTTACAATGATCTACTTTCAGTTTACTTTATATTCATAAAATTAACCCTACACTAAGTAAGGAGTTCAACAAATAGTATATATTAAAAAAGCACTGTTCAGGCTGTGAACAATCATCAAAGCTCACAATGTCAATTTCATTTCTATACATTACATTTTTAGTACACTATTAATTACCACAGATTGAGAAAACATGTGGTATTTGTCTTTTTGGAACTGGCTTATTTCACTAAGTATAATGGTTTCCAGTTGTATCCATTTTGTTGCGGAAGACGGGATTTCATTGTTTTTTTATGGCTGAGTAGTATTCTGTAGTGTATATACACCATAATTTCTTTATCTGGTCATCAGTTGATGGACATCTGGATTGATTCCATATCTTAGCTATTATGAGTTGAGGTGCAAAGAACATGGGGGTACAGATAACTCTCTCATATGCTGATTCATTACCCTTGGGTAAATTCCCAGGAGTGGGATTGCTGGATCATATGGTAGATTTGTTTTCAGCTTTCTGAGATATCTCCGTATTGTCTTCCACAATGGCTGTACTAGTTTACATTGCCACCAACAGTGGGTTACAGTTCTGAAATAAAGTATAGATTGGGAAAAATCCTCCACAACCTATCATTTTTTGTTGGGAACAATAAGGATAGGCTTTGTTTTCTTCCTGCCTGGAATTAGGCACCCCCATTCCTGCCTAGGTCATCCCGCAACCCAAGGCCTAGCATAGTGTCTGCCACATTCGAAGTATGCAGTACACATTTGTTGGGAGAGATAAGTAAGCAAAAGTTGATCTCAAGAACATACATAGAAATTTCTTCACCTTGAAGAAGCCTTCAGATGATAAAACAAGAACATATAAAAAGGGTTCGCGTATCTTCCAGTGTCGCAAATGTGTTAGATGTTTATTCTTGTTACTGTCACTTCATCCAGGCGAGGGACATCTGAGAAGCCCTCTCCCTAGAAGGGCCTTCCTCTCCATTGTGCATCATGTCCTCAGTGAATTATGTCACTACTTTCTCATTTTCTTGGCTTGATAAATGTCATTGATAAGAAGGTTCATGAGGATCTTAGAAATTTTCTCTATGAAAGACTTTAGATAGCTCAGGACTGAAATTAAGAACTAAGAATGAATAATATTATTTCACTCACACTATGCCAAGACCAGTTCTTTTTTTTTTCAAACCTTTCTCTCTGGCCCCTTCCCTCAACCTTTTCTTTTATTTATATAAAGAGAAAGGTTTCCTGTATTTCATATATATACTTGTTTATTTTTTTTAAGATTTATTTATTTATTTGAAAGACAGAGCTACCGAGAGGCAGAGGCAGAGAGGGAGAGAAGTCTTCCATCTGCTGGTTCACTCCCCTGATGGCCACAACAGCTAGAGCTGAGCCAGTCCAAAGCTAGGAACCAGGAGCTTCTTCTGGTCTCCCACATGGGTGCAGGGGCCCAAGGACTTGGGTTATCTTCTACTGCTTTCCCGGTCCATTAGCAGAGAGCTGTATTGGAAGAGGAGCAGCTGGGTTTCTAACCGGTGCTCTTATGCAATGCCAACCACTGTAGGTGGCAGCTTTCCCACTACGCCACAGTGCCAACTCTCTTTTAATTTTTACAATAATATAATTTTCAATTTTCTTTATAAGCATAAGATTAACCCTCTATGAAATAAATAATTCAACAAATATTAAGTAGAAAAACCATTGCTCCTCAAGAGTATAGAATAGGGCTTATAAACAATAATCAAACTTCAAATTGTCAATCTCATTCATATACATTACATCTTTCTGTACTCTGTATATTAGTTACTACAAATCAAGAAAAACACATTTTTCTTTTGGAGAATGGCTTATTTCACTAAGCATAAGGTCTCCAGTTGCAACCATTTCGTTGTGAAAGACAGGAGTTCATTCTTTTTTATGACTGGGTAGTATTCCATAGTGTATATATACAACAATTTCTTTATCCAGTCATCAGATGATGGACATCTGAGTTGACTCCATATCTTAGCTATTTTGAGTTGAGCTGCTATAAACATGGGAATACAGATAATTCTTTTATCTCCTGATTTCATTTCCTTTGGGTAAATTCCCATTAATGGAATGGCTGGGTCACATGGTATATCTTTTTTCAGACTTCTAAGGAATCTCCATACTGTTTTCCATAACGGTTATAATAGTTTATATTCCCACCACCCATGGATTAGGGTACCTTTTTCCCCACATCGGTATACCAGGGATAAACACAGATTTTTACTGGACTCATTTTTCAGCCTTCTGCTGCAGACGTCTAAGTGTTGGCCAATGAGGGATAAGCGGGACTTATGAGGCATCTGCTTGAATAGAGTTGAAATGGCAGCAGGGGCCCCATTTGCCCTTCTGCATTCCTCCCTCTGGCCTGCAGCTTGACTGTGAGAGAGAACAGTGCCCCAGGAATTACGCGCTCGCTCACTCTCTCATGAGGTGACGTTGAGATTGGAACATGTTATACTAGAGGTGTTATACTTGAATGGGGTAGAATAGGAATTTAGGAAATTGTGTTTCTGATGACACAGTTAAGCCACCCTACCAATCTTTTTTTTTTTTTTTTTTTTTTTTTTTTGACAGGCAGAGTGGACAGTGAGAGAGAGAGAGACAGAGAGAAAGGTCTTCCTTTTGCCATTGGTTCACCCTCCAATGGCTGCCACTGCTGGCACACTGCGCTGATCCGAAGCCAGGAGCCAGGTGCTTCTCCTGGTCTCCCATGCGGGTGCAGGGCCCAAGCACTTGGGCCATCCTCCACTGCACTCCTGGGCCACAGCAGAGAGCTGGCCTGGAAGAGGGGCAAATGGGTCAGAATCCGGTGCCCCAACTGGGACTAGAACCTGGTGTGCCGGCGCCACAGGCGGAGGATTAGCCTATTGAGCTGTGGCGCCACCCTACCAATCTTACAGTACTAACTCTGTACTTGGTTATGTGGGAGAAATAAATCCAGTGAAAGCTGTTCTTATTTTATTCTTTTTCCTATTGTATATTGCTGAACTGAACCCTGGTGATTATAGGAGCCAAGGACTGTTGCAATGGTTCAGGCAAAAGATGAAGATGGTTTGGACTAGGGTAGTGACAGTAAAGGTGATGAGAAGTAAAAGAAGTCATATATTTCTCATGGTAGACCTGCCAGAGTTTGCTGATGGATTGAAAGAAGGTATAAAAAAGAAAATATAGTTTGACTCCTGTGACTTTGGTCAGCAGCTGGCTAAATTGTGACAGCATTTACTGAGATAGCAGTGAAGGAAAAACAGATTTGCAAGACTGCAGGGCGGGCTAAGGTGAAGAATCAGGAATAAAATGGCATTGTGGAATTAACCATTGGATTTGTTAAAGCCATTAATCATCTTGTCCAGAAAAAATTTCTGTGGAATGTTGGACTCAGAATCCTGATGGGATAAATTAAAGAAAAACTAGAAAGTAAGGAGGTGGTGAACATGAGTTTAAATAATACCTTTGAAAAATTTTGCTGTAAAAGGTAATAAGAAAAATAGGAAAGTAGCTGGAGGTGATTGTTGGGGTCAAGGATAGGGTTCTTTTTTCTATGTTTAAGATGAGTTTATTCCAGCATGTTCATAACCTGATGTATGCGTGTTTGGTAAAAAAGGAAAATTGTTGATTCAGGAAAATCCTGGAGTGAAAATGATTGAGTTCTTGTGCATAGGGGAGGCTTTGGTCTTATAGGGATGGAAGTGAAGGCAGAGTATGTGGGTTATAGATGTGAGCAGATCAGTAGACCTAAAGGTACCATGCAAAGCAAAAAACAATAAAGAAGAAATTGATGATTTATACATGAGTCATGAGTAATCACAATGAGTATCCTTGTGTACTAAGCACAAAACGGCAGCCATTAATCTGGAACTCCCAGATCTTTCCTCAAGCCAGAGGTCCATGGCCATTATCTTTTTAGATGGAGAAATGTAGATGTCACTAGGAATTGAGACCCCAACTAAGTGACATGAATAGCCATAACACTATAGGAGAAGGCCTAGGACACTTGATCAATGTTGTATTGATGTGGATTGGAACTTCAGAACTGATTCTTCCCTTTGGAGGGTGAATTTCAGATTGAAAAGACATTAGCATGATAAATATTTTTAACTACTTAAAGAATTTAGAACAATTTCAGGATCACTAAACATTACAATTGCTGAGTCTTAATCAGATCTGGCTTCATCTGTTTGCCATTCCTTCATCAAGCTGAGGCGTGGAGAAGAGGCAGAAAGAGGAAGTGAGGGCTTAGCCACACCAGCCTTGCCCTTGATCACACAGAGAGTCGTTTATTGCAGTAGAAGACATTATTTTCCTTTGCCTGGGATTTTAAATGCAAAGTTATTGCTATACTTGCTTTCTATCACAGGACTAATGTAAAATAGAGATTCATTCTTTTCACTTCTCAGAAGGATGAATCTGTAATTCGCATCTTCTGCTGGTCTTTTAAAGTTTGGAGGATGGGCATATTGGAAGGAAGGCTAACAACGACAACAACAAATGGTTGGGAAATTTCATCTGGAGAGCATTGTTGTATGGGAGAACATTTGAGGATATAAAGTAATTCCTGGCTATGTCTGTAATAGTAGAGGGATGTAGTTCAGAATAAATAGATTCGCTTTGAATGGTGACCTGACTGCTCTGAATATTAGTACTGAAGGGAGTACATCAACTGAAGTAATTGCTTGGCTTGCAGGCTGACAGAGCCTCCAAACATCTGAATTAATTTTAAGTCAGTAGAGCAATATATAATAGCATATTACATAATCTAATATAGTCAGGCTAAATGCATAACTTCAGAGATTGGAATACATTTTTAAAAGAGTTGTTTAAAGAGCTTTCTTCATATTCCTAAATGGATATGTGAATTGGCTTTGAAAAAACATATAATTCTGATCAAATTTCAAACCCCCCCTCATTTGGGAACTTGAAAAGATTTGAGAACATCCTTCACAGTATTCTAGTTATCTTCCTAAACTGTTTTCCATTGTCTTAAATTTCTTGTGGAACAAAGCAATGGATATATGGATATAGAACAGAATAAGGCAAAACACCTCAGGATCTCCTCCCATCCTAGATTCAGCAGCATTTTTCATTCTTTCTCTCAAATCTTCAGTTAATTGTAAGTCTTCAGATGCGTCAGGTGCTTTCCGGTTTACAATCCCTAGCAAAGCCTTTGCTAACTGGGCTTGAGCCGAGAAAAAAAATGAACACAGTGCTTATCTCTTCAGGATTCTGTTACAATTAGACTAGACTGTTGCCTCGTTTAATTCTTCTTTAAAATTTTTTTTAAAAATTTTATTTGAAAGGCGGAGTTACAGAGAGGGAGGGGGGAGAGAAAAAGAGAGAGAGAAATGTCTCCAATTGCTAATTCACTCCCGAAATGGTGACAATGGCTGAGCCTGGGCCAGGCCGAAGCCAGGAGCCTGGAGCTTTTGCTGAGCCTCCCACATGGGTGCAGAGGCCCAGCAATTGGGCCATTTTACACTGCTTTCCTGGGCCATAGCAGAGAGCTGCAGTGGAGCAGCCCCGGGTCTGGCGCGGAGGGCATCACAGGCAGAGGCTTAACCTGCTATAGCTCATTGCTGCCCCTACCTTGTTAAATCCTGTGCAGTTTTCTAACATCAAGTGTCTTTGTGCAGTTTGTACTTACTTAGATATGGATAGTATCACTTTTGAACCTGATATTATCATTTAGAAACCAGACTCAACTGCAGAGCTAAGAGTCCCATAATTCAGTTTTAATAAAATTTCATAAATACGGTCCATTAATTTTTATTGCTCACTCTTATTGTAGGACTTTTTTTTTAAGATTTATTTATTTATTTGAAAGAGCTACAAAGAAGCAGAGGCAGAGAGAGAGAGAGAGAGAGAGAGATCTTCCATCTGCTGATCCACCCCCAAGATGGCTGCAATGGCTGAAGCTGAGCCAATCTGAAGCCAGGAGCCAGGAGCTTTCTCCTGGTTTCGCACACGGGTGCAGGGCCCAAGGACCTGGGCCATCCTCCACTGCCTTCCCAGGCCACAGCAGAGAGCTGAGACTCGAACCGGTGCCTACATGGGATGCTGGTGCTGCAGGTGGCAGTTCCACCTGCTACGCCACAGCGCTGGCCCCACTATAGGACTTTAATGTTTGCAATTCCCCTAGCCAGGAACACTGTGTCCCTAGATCTCTCCTTGACAGTTCCTTTCATTGTTTCGATTTCTGTCCACAGATCACCTCAAGGAGGAATGTTTAGTTTTGATCAAAATAAAACTTCCCCACATGATCATATTACCATATTTTACTTTCTTAAAATATATAAAATATATGCCACTTTGAAATTATTTAGTTCTATTATTTTATAATCATCAGTATTATTATTTCCCTAACAAGAGTATGCACATGTTGAATTTTATTCTATATGCTTTATGCAATTCACTGTGTTTAATTCAATAGTTTAGTAATAATAGGTGGCATTTATTGAGTGCTTCCTACCTGCCAGGCACCAGGCTAAGCACTCTATTGCACCAGTCCACGTGGTATCACCATCTCTTGCCTAGGCTATTGCAATGGCTTCCTAATAGGCCTCCCTTTTCCCATTGTAGTCCCCTACTAGTCTCTGGCTCTCATAGCAGCCGGTGCTTTTCCTGAAACACTAATCAGGTTACATCAGCTCTCAGCATCGTGAATGCTTTCAGCCATCCTCCGGTCCTGCCAAGGGCTAGCAACATGCTGTGTGATGAGGCCGTAAGTCTCACTTCTTGGCCATACGTCTCACCACCCTCTTTGCTCCCCTCTGGCCATAGCTCCGAAGACTGCCTCTCTGGGAGAACTGTCCGCACACAGATCTTCATTTCTCTCTCACTCAGGTCTCCACTGAAAGGTTGCCTTCTCATAGAAGCCCTTCCACCCAATGTAGAAAAGCTCTCAGGTCACTCTGTGTCCCCAGCTGTGCTTTTTCTTACTCACCACTACCCAACATTGTCTTATTGTCCTTCATGAGCGATGCTTACTGACTTCTAGGCCCTGTTGTAGGAACTGAGGATACAAAAGTCGATAAAGTGGACAAAGTCTGTACCCACAGAGCTCTTGAGGGGAGACAGACACCACATGCAATAATTAGGTAGGATTCATAACATGTTACATGGCATTAGGGCAAACCAAAGCAGGAAGAAAGGCTGGGGAGCCATGCAGCAGGAGAGGGAGAATTAAGCTTAAAATGGGGCAGCCGGGAGAGGTCTTAGTGAGAGTAGACAATTGCATCAAGTCCTGAAGAGATGAAGGGGCGAGTGCTGTGAGAAAGCAGAGGGGAGTGAGTTTGGGGCAGAGGAAACCACCTGTGCAGAGGCTCTGCAGGGGGAGTCTGTAGCTGCAGAGATGAACAAGAGGGAGCGGAGGAGACTGGCAGGAGAGAGGACAGGGAACCAGCCACGGAGCCCTCCCGTGCACGCCGGTTCTCAGAGCTCGGCGATTCTGAGCAGAGAGTGGCCTGAGCTGGGTTACTTTTTGACTGGCCTGGCCTTTATTTGGGAAATAGGCTTCAGGAAGAACAAGTGTTGAAACTGAGAATCCCTTTATCCCAGGGATAAAGTTGGAGTAGCTGGGACAGGGTGACATAGGAAGAGATGGCAAGAAGTGACCACAGTCTAGGTATGTTTTGAAGGTAAGTCTTAACAAGATTTGCCAAGAAATTGAGAGAAGAGGCAGTCAATGATGTGAAAATCTATGGTTTCCAATCTAGGCCACTGGAATGGTGAAGCTGCCAGCACTGAGGTCAGGGTTGGGGTGAAGGGAAAGTAAGGGTAGGACCTTGGCTGGCTTGGTGGAGCCTTTGTGGGTGCTAGGAAAAGGACCCCTTCTGGGCTGATGCACAGAGTGAGTGGAATTGTATCCCTCATTCCTGCGCCTTGGCAGGGCTTCTGTATGTGTAGCTGCAGGCACTGGTATTCTTCAGGGGCTTTGTTTGGGGGAGGGTAAGTTACCATCCAGTGAGGGGCCAGCTGGGTGGAGTTCAGAGGGACACAGAACAAACTGCAATGTTGAGGCCAGGTCCTGAGCCTTCCTGGCTGTTTTACCTTTGTATTTATATATATATATATATATATATATATATATATATATATATATATATATATTTTACCTTTGTGTATGTGTGTGTGTATATATATATATATATATATATATATATATAGGCTGAAAGAAACCCATGGCCATGGTTGCTTCCCACTCAGTAGTAGTTCTAGACCTAGCAGGGTACCTGGCACCTGGCCATGTAATAACTGTGATTGGATGAATGAATTCACTGGAGATGCCCTTGCTTCCTACCTGTTCTGTGGTTTTGTGAGCTCGAGTGCAGAGAGAGGTCTATAGGTCAGTCTAAGACAGGCGTTCTCATTCCTGCTTTACACCCAAAGCCCGAAGAGAGCTTTTTTTTTTTTTAATAAACCTCCACCACTTAATACCACTACTCCATAGTTACTGAAAGGAAATTTGAGTTAAAAGTGATTTTACAGTGATTAAGATCGCCTTGTAGCTAAAACACACGCCAAATGATGGGAAAGCATAAAATGGAGAAAAAAAAAAAAAAAAAACCCGGATAGTTTCCAGGTCCCTTTCGTGGTTACCTCTGAGCTTCTGGCCTGTTTTGAGGGCACTGTTAACGTGCTCCTCATACGTTTAGTTGTGCTTGTAGCTGAGAGCTCACTTTGCAATGTTGCGGGCGAGAGTTCTATTTCTGTATTAAGAAACAACATAGGGACTTTGTTCCGTTTCATTTATACTGCTGACAGGGGAAGACAGATGCCTAGGACCTCAAAATTTTGTTTGGAGTTGTCAGTAATGGCTTTGCACCAGAGGTAGAGTTTAAACTGGGCTGTGTATCCACTATCGATTGCTGCGTAATGAAAGACTATCCCAAAACTCAGTGACTTAAATAATAAGCATTTATTACTGCTCCGGAAACCATGGTACAGCCGGGTGGCTCCTGTGCTCTGGACTGGGCTCATTCACACGTCGAGTAGGCAGCTAGGCTCATCTTGGCTGGGCTTCCTCGCATGTGTGGGATCAGCTGCTGTAGGGTGGTCTAGCATGGCCCTGGCTGGGCGTCTGTGCTTTCCTCCTGCAGTCAGCTGGACCAGGCTTGTTCACGTGGCAGCTGCGAGTTTCCAAGAGCAAGACTGGAACTGACAAAGCTTCTCGAGGCTTCCCCTTGAAGCTGCCAGCTTCCATGGGTCAAAGTGAGGGGTGGAGAGACAGACGCCACCCTCGACGGAGGAGCTTCAGGGTCGCCTTGCGGAGAGTGTGGGCATCAAGAGAACCTTCCTTGGCATCATGAGTCTGACACGTGGGTGGGAACAGGGACGTGAATGAATGGTGTGAATCTCCTTTGATCTAAGGACAACTCTTCCTTGACCATGCCCTAATATCTGGGAGGTGTGTGAACCATAAAATTCTCTACTGGCTTGTAGGTTTGGACTGTTTGTCTCAGAGAATCTCCAGAAATATGGTAGGTCATTTGACACAGTGCCTGTCTGTTTGTCCTGCATAGTCATCTTACCCATGCTGGGTTTTCCACACCTAATGATGGTGCACTTCCCTTGCAGGATTATGCCCATATGTTGACGTGCATCACTGACAGAGAAAAGTTTATTGTGCCCATCAAAGCGAGAGGTGCGCGAGCCATCCTCGACTTTCCTGACAAGCTGAATTTTTCCACTTGCCCTGTCAAATATAGCACTCAGAAGATTCTGCTGGTACAAAACATTGGCAACAAGGATGCTGTGTTTCACATCAAAACCCGAAGGTATGCGTTCCTTTGGCCCTAGCGTTGGATTGATTATTGCTAAATCTGTTGAGCACAAGTAATTTGCTAGAATTGCATTCCGATGGAGCCGCTTGTTACGATTCTCAACTGCACAAGCTCAGAGCCCTCCGAGATGTGGGATAGTCTTCCTTTTCTTCCTAAGAGGAAAACAAAACTTGAGGTTTAATGTACTGTACACATTTTTGACTAAATACTGTCACCTATTTGGTTTTTAGAAATGCTAGATGAAAATCCTTCTTTTAGTATAGGGAATGGTCCATTGGAGTTTACAAATAACCATAATTATATTTTGACTGAGAATGTTTGTAACTGGTTGGTTAGTTTTATATTGCCATTGTGGCAGATTAGGACAACCTTAGTGCCTTGAAACAGCACAAGCTTATTATTTTACATTTCATCATGTCACCAGTCTCACCGAGCTGAAATCAAAGTGTCAGCAGAGCTGGATTCCTTTCAGATGACCTGGGGGAGAATCCATTTATTTGCCTTTTTCTAGCTTCTCTAGGCCGTCC
Organism: Oryctolagus cuniculus; assembly: GCF_964237555.1. Taxonomy (NCBI): domain Eukaryota; kingdom Metazoa; phylum Chordata; class Mammalia; order Lagomorpha; family Leporidae; genus Oryctolagus; species Oryctolagus cuniculus. Next base: position 56,111,007 of record NC_091449.1, read on the forward strand.
ACATTCCTTGGTTCATGACCCTCAGTTTTCTTGTCTGAAAAATGGGGGAAAGTATAATAGCCACTCCCTAGGGTTATTGTGAGAGAAAAGAAATTAATAAACATAAAGTACTGGCATACAGAAAGTACTACCATGAAGTGTTTGTTCTCTAATTTTGTCTTCTATGAGCTACTACCAATGTAGTAGGCAGAACAGTGGCTCCCAAAATATGTCCATGTCCCAATCCCCAGAACCTGTATCCGTGTTATGTTACCTGGCAAAGGGGGATCAAGGTTGCAGTTGGGATTAAATGAAGGGGTTACCCTGGATTCTGTGGATGGGCCTGATGTAATCACAAGAGTTATTGCAAATAGATGGAAGTGAAAGAGTTGAGAAGAATGAGATGTTGCTGCATCTGAAGATGCGAAAATACATGGCCTGAGAGGTTGTGTCATCTCCTACAGAGCACAGAGCTGGTAGGCAAAGGAGTAGGGGCTTCATGTGAATATTTATGGAGTGGCTACAGTGTAGGCACCATGGGGCAATAGAAAGCATGATGGACAATCCTTGCTCTCAAGAAGTTCTCTGGGGCCGGTGCTGTGGTGTAGCGGGTAAAGCCATGCCTGCAGTGCCAGCATCCCATATGGGTGCCGGTTCTAGTCCCGGCTGCTCCACTTCCCATCCAGATCTCTGCTATGGCCTGGGAAAGCAGTAGAACATGGCCCAAGTCCTTACCACATGGAAGACCCAGAGGAAGCTCTTGGCTTCAAATTGGCTCAGCTCTGGCTGAAGGGGCCAGTTGGGGAGTGAACCAGAGGATGGAAGACCCCTCCCCCCCGTCTCTCTTTCTCTCTTTCTCTGCCTGTCCTCTCTCTGTGTAACTCTGAATTTCAAGTAAATAAATAAATCTTTTAAAAAAAGTTCTCTGAGGAGATAGGAGGGAATAATTTGTTATGGAACATGTATGAGATTCATGGCTGATCCGCCAGTGGGGCCTTAGCAACCAACCAGCTTGTAAGAAAGGAAGCAGGGAGTCAAATTCTTTTCTATCATTTTTAGAAAATAACGTGTGCCTTGCTCTGGGTAGTCAGCTCATTTTCAGAAGGGCTATATCTGTGGAATCCTCTGCTAATTTAAGGACATATCTCTCCAGGAATGATTAGTGTTTGCTTCTGCCTGGTTTCCCAAGGTCAGACCTCCCTAGAATATTCTCTCGGTAATGTCTTGGTTCAGACATTCCTGGGATGGCGTTATATATTCACACCACAATGCTGTATCAGATGCTAATTCCAAAGTTACATATTTCCTAGAGAAACTTTTTTCATGTTGCCAACAAGATAATGTTCTGGTAACCCTTCAAGCTCCCTCGGTTTATATGGTATTTGGTGCAGTCCCCCGACTTGATCATCCCAAGGCCTCGTCTCCTGACTCAGCAAGAAAAGCTTTTTATTTTTTCTTTTCAACTTTTATTTAATAAATAAAAGCATTAACAAAGAGCTTTTCCCCCCATAACCTCCCTCCCACCTGCAACCATCCCATCTCCCACTCCTTCTCCCATCCCATTCTTCATCATGATTCATTTTCAATTATCTTTATATACAGAAGATCAACTTAGTGTATACTAAGGAAAGATTTCAACAGACTGCACCCACAAAGACACACAAAATATAGAGCACTTTTTGAGCAGTAGTTTCTCCATTAATTCTCATAGTATAACACACTAAAGGCAGAGGTCCTACATGGGGGGCAGGTGCACAGTGACTCCCGTTGTTGATTTAACAATTGACACTCTTATTTATAACGTCAGTAATCACCCAAGGCTCTTGTCATGAGCTGCCAAGGCCATGAAAGCCTCCTGAGTTCACCAACTCCGATCTTATTTAGACAAGGCCATATTCAAAGTGGAAGTTCTCTCCTCCCTTTAGAGAAAGGTACCTCCTTCTTTGATGGCCTGTTCTTTCCACTGGGATCTCACAGAGATCTTTCATTTAGGTGTTGTTTTTTTTTTTTTTTTTTCTCCCACAACGTCTTGGCTTTCCATTGCTGAAATACTCTCATGGGCTTTTTAGCCAGATCTGAATGCCTTAAGGGCTGATTCTGAGGCCAGAGTGCTGTTCAGGGCTTTTGCCATTCTATGAGTGTGCTATGTATCTTGCTTCCCATATTGTGTCATTCTCTCCTTTTTAATTCTATGAACTATCATTAGCAGACACTGGTCTTATTTATGTGATCCCTTTGACACTTAATCCCATCTTTTTGATCAATTATGACATTAAACTGATCACTTTAACAGGTAAGATGGCATTGGTACATGCCACCTTGATGGGATTGAATTGGAATCCCCTGGTACGTTTCCAGCTCTACCATTAGGGGTAAATCTGAGTGAGCATGTGCTGAAATGTATGGCTCCTCCTTCTCTTATTCCCACTCTTATATTTAACAGGGATCACTAAGAAAAGCTTTTAAAAACCCAGGCTTTTAGGTCCTTGAGAACGTGGGAAGACCTAGTATTAACTCAGTGACTTAATTCTGTGGGCTTCATTTCCTCCTTGTTTTAGAGTCCTGTGAGTCTTCCTTACTTTTGTTCATGCTCAGCTACACATTTATATAATGCATTCTTACTAGGTATTTTCTGGTGGAATATTTTAGGCTATCTAGTCTTCCATATTCTATGTAGCAGGGATGCTGTATTTTAGGTTGTGGGCACATCCCTTCAAACAGAAATTGAATTTATTCTTCCACATATTGTGGGAATATAACAATATTCATGTTTGGTATATTTTATATTTGGTATAATATTTATGTCTGGTATAATATTTCTCCTGACTGAAAAAGTATCTTTAATATTACTTATTGCACAAGTCTGCTATAAATACTCTTTTTGTCTGTTTAAAGAATGTTTATATTTTTCCTTCATTTAAAAAAATATATTTATTTGAAAGGCTAAATGACAGGGAGAGACAGAGATGGAGACAGGAAGTTCTTCCTTCTGCAAGTTCATTCCCCAAATGACTGCAACAGCTAGGGCTGGGCCAGGCCAAAGCCGAGAGCCCAAACTCCATCTGGGAATTCCACATGGGCGCAGGCACCCAAGCACTCAGGCCATCTTCCACTGCTTTCCCAGGCGCATTACCAGGGAGCTGGTCAGAAGTGGAGCGGCAGGTACTGAGGCTGGCATTCCTGTGTGGGATGCTGGCATCATAAGCAATGGCTTAACCGGCTGTGCAACAACACCGGCCTTCTTTGATTTTCGCAAGACGTTTTTCTCTACAGTATAGAATTCTGAGCCATTAATTATACACATATTTTTCCAGCACTTGAAAGAAGTCACTCAGTTGTCTTTGGCTTACATTTTTCTTTTTTTTTTTTTTTTTTTTTTTTTGACAGGCAGAGTGGACAGTGAGAGAGAGAGACAGAGAGAAAGGTCTTCCTTTGCCGTTGGTTCACCCTCCAATGGCCGCCGCGGCCAGCGCGATGTGGCCGGCGCACCGCGCTGATCCGATGGCAGGAGCCAGGAGCCAGGTGCTTTTCCTGGTCTCCCATGGGGTGCAGGGCCCAAGCACCTGGGCCTTCCTCCACTGCACTCCCGGGCCACAGCAGAGGGCTGGCCTGGAAGAGGGGCAACCGGGACAGAATCCGGTGCCCCGACCGGGACTAGAACCCGGTGTGCCGGCGCCGCTAGGCGGAGGATTAGCCTAGTGAGCCGCGGCGCCGGCCGGCTTACATTTTTCTAATGAGAAGTCTAATATAATTCTCACCTCTGTCTTTCTCTATGTAATTATGTCTTTTTCTTGGGCTGATTTCAAGATTTTTGTCTTCATATTTGGGTTTTAGTAGTTTGAATATGTTGTGTCTTAGTGCAGGTTTTCTTTGTTTTGTCTTTTGCTTTGGTTGGCTTTTGTTTTAATACTACCCAAGAGTCTGTGGGGGCCGGCGCCATGGCTCACTTGGTTAATCCTCCGCCTGCAGTGCCAGCATCCCATATGGGCGCTGGGTTCTAGTCTCAGTTGCTCCTCTTCCAGTCCAGCTCTCTGCTGTGGCTCAGGAAGGCGGTGGAGGATGGCCCAAGTGCTTGGGCCCCTGCAACCACATGGGAGACCAGGAGGAAGCACCTGGATTGCACTTGGATTGGCGTAGCTCTGGCCCTAGCGGCCATTTGGGGGGTGAACCAATGGAAGAAAGACCTTTCTCTCTCTCTCTCTCTCACTGTCTAATTCTATCTGTCAAATAAAAAAAACAAAAGAGGCTGTGAGCTTTCTGGATCTTTAATCATTTTTGGAAAATCAAGGCCATTATTTCTTCAAATGTCTCTTCTGCTCCATTTTCTCTCACATCTTCTGCTTCCTGTAGGAAAGCTCTGTGTACTGCAGTTGAAACAGTCTGCACAGGTCAAGTCTCCTCCAGGGAAGGGCATTATCTGTCTTTAGGCTTCAGGCTACTTGCCCTGCACCCTCAGTTGTCTGATGGGTTCAAGAAAAGTTGTTAACTTTTTGTTTAGTTTTTTTTTTTTCTTTTCATCCCAGCTTTCTGCCTCCTAGGTAGAAGAAAGACTGTCTCAACCACTTTAAATAAATCATCCATCAAAGGCATAGGCCTCATTCTTGAGGAAATCCATGTCCCCTGACATCACTCATAAGTGCTTATACAGCCTTTGTCATCTCTTGATGAGCCTCTCATGTTTTGACTGAGGATGAAGGGAGCAGATTTTTCTGCTCCACTATGATATATAAAAAAATCCTTTTGTATTCTTTTTTTAAAAGATTATTTATTTATTTGAAAGAGTTAGAGAAGGAGAGGCAGAGAGAGAGAGAGGTCTTCTATCTGCTGGTTCATTCCTCAGTTGCCACAACAACCAGAGCTGTGCCGATCCGAAGTCAGGGGCCGGGAGCTTCCTCTGGGTCTTCTCACTTGGGTGCAGGGGCCCAAGGACCCTGGGCTGTCCTCTATTGCTTTCTAAGGCCATAGCAGAGAGCTGGATTGGAAGAGGAGCAGCCGGGACTCGAACCAGCACCCATATGGGATGCCGGCACTGCAGGTGGCAGCTTTACCCGCTATGCCACAGCACCAGTCCCTCCCCCCCCTTTTTTTTCAACTGAAAAAAATCTTCCATTAACTATAGGTAATACATAATAAAACTTCCTGTTACATTGGTGATTTTTTTCCTATGGAGAATCCACCTAAGGTAGAAAAACAAGTGCAAGCAACATATCTTCTGGTATGTTTTGTCTGAATCTTTAAAATTAAGCTACATTTATGCATAAATGACAAATTCTTACATATTAGATTCATGTAAATGCAAAGCAAAATCACTTCAAATATTTAAAATAGTGTAAAATTACATGAAAAGATGTAAAATATTTCTTTTAAAAAAGATTTATTTATTTGAGAGGCAGAATTACAGAAAGAGATAAGGAGAGACAGAGAAGTCTACCATCTGCTGGTTCACTCCCTAAGTGGTTGCAATAGCCAGAGCTGGGCGGATCCAAAGCCAGGAGCTAGGAGCTTCTTCCAGGTCTCCCACATGGGTGCAGAGGCCCAAGCACTTGGGCCATCTTCCACTGCTTTCCCAGGCACATTTGCAGGGAGCTGGATCAGAAGAGGAGCGCCAGCCCCCAATCTAAGTTATATCTATCTATAAAACTATGTGACTCTTCATATTTTTCTAATATAGAAGAATTCTGATGCTAAATGGGGAACCAACTTATGAACTACCAAGGAATCATAAAGGCACAAGAGATTGGTCCAACATTCCCATTTTACAGATGAAAGAAATAAGGTCTGAGAAAGGAAATGACTTAAGATCTCCCAGTAAGTTAACATTAAAACCTGGATTAGAATAAGCCTGGGCGAATTCTGGGTCTGTTTGCCCTCAGATCCGTTTGTCACCTTGCCCTTGATCTGCTCAGTGTCACTGTGGGGCTGTGTTAGTCTTCGTGGTCTCCTGGGTTGGCTGGATTCCATCTGACTCTGACCACTTGGGGGCACTAGAAGGAGACTGGAAGATAGGAACAAGCCAAGGTATTTCTTCTCTTCCCTTGTTGCCTCCTGAGGGTCTCCAGCTGTGGCTGACTCTCCTCTGTGGCTCTAGCTATTCTCAGTTGAGCCTCCCATGGTTCCAACTTCTGCCAGCTAAGGCTCCTCCCCAGAATCTGATAACACGTCTGTCTTCTCCTTTTGCTTCCTGCTGAGGGCTGGAAATGGCTTACTGCTGTTACTAATCCTTGGGCTAAATCCCCATCTTAAATTCAGTCTCTCATCCTTCCCATTTTCGGAGGAACCAAGTCTCTCAAATTCCCTGTTTGCGAGTAGTTTGGTTTTTCTGGTTAGACTCTTTATGAAAAAGTAGTCTTATGCTCTTTGCACAAAATGCATGCTTTCCAACCACATCGTCAGTCATGAGAGTTGCCTCACATCCTTCCAGTCAATCTCTTTTTGAATTAGCCACAGCTGGCTTCAGATGTTTGCAACTGAGAACCCTGATGGCCACAGTGGGGAAAGGGCATAGCTGAGTATGTGGTCTTACCAGGTTGAATCAGAATCTCTGGGGAGATCTTCTGATAATTATCCCCTCCAGAAACTGCACAGGACACTCTGTTGTTCCCATAGTGTTCTTCGGTTGATGTGACTGTTGTTGTTGTGTTTTTGTTGTTGTTTTTTACAGGCAGAGTTAGACAGTGAGAGACAGAGAGACAGAGAGAAAGGTCATCCTTCCGTTGGTTCACCCCTCCCCCCAATGGCTGCCACAGCCAGCGTGCTGCACCGACCCGAAGCCAGGAGCCAGGTGCTTCCTCCTGGTCTCCCATGGGGTGCAGGGCCCAGGCACTTGGGCCATCTTCCACTGCCCTCCCGGGCCACAGCAGAGAGCTGGACTGGAAGAGGAGCAACCGGGACAGAATCTGGCGCCCTATCCGGGACTAGAACCCCGGGGTGCTGGCTCTGCAGGTGAATTATTAGCCTAGTGAGCCATGGTGCTGGCCTGGTGTGACTGTTAATAGACATGGTAGACTGGTGGATATAGTTGGAAAATTTGGATTTAGAAGCCCAGGCTCTGCTTTTGGTCCTGGCATGTTTTATGTTAATATAGCTAGAAACAATATCTTCAAAGGAAATTGTTTTCAAAACATCATCTTTTATCTATTGAAGTTATTTAATGGTTAAGTTCATAAAATAGGTTCATGTAAATTATAAAAAGCAGGAGGAAGAGTATATCATTATGTTCTTAGAATTGTATCTACAGGTCACAATGAAACTGCTAAAAGATAAAATAAGTTAAAATAATTTTTTTTAAATTAAACTTTATTTATTTACACATCTGTTGCCTCCATTCGAATGTGAATATCTGAAATGCAAGGATTGTATCTATTTTCATTTGTATGTTTTCAGCATCTAGCAAAGTGTCTAGAATAAATAAGTACTCTAAATATTTATAGGATTCTTAGCCAACAGTATATCACAAAAGCAAAGCTATGACTGTAAACCTCTGCAATAATTTAAAATTTTAAAAATGCTCCAAGTACTATAAAATATGCATAATGTTTTACACTAATAAAAGGAGCTGCAATGTGTTATAAAAATATACAAAGAACGTAAACAGTTACTGTTCAACTTTATTACAGATTTGATCTAAAATTCTAGAAGGCATCAGAATGACTATAATTATTAAACAAGGATTATTTTTGTGAGGTGAAATAGAGAAGATTAAGAAATAATTTCCAAAATCTAAAATCTCAAGTTAGTAATTAGTTAAAAAATAAAGAGTATCTGAAGAAAAAATACCAATATTTGATATTTAATAAGACCAATATTTAGTCTTCTGATAAAATATTAAAGCTTTTTGATGGGACATTTATAGTTCTTAAGAATAGCTTATAATTGATCAAATAAAACTCAAAATCTTTTACATAGTTGGTCTTCACAAAATCAAATTCCTTTCATAGACAAGTTAATGAGGATGTGGTATCAAAACCAAACAATCTGATGGACAGAGCCAGCCTTATACTCTTGATGAATAATATCTTTTAGTTCTTTGTTAGAGAATTTTCTGATACTTGATGTTTTCTAGTCCGTTCAGCCCACTTTTACAAAAATGAAGCATAAAATCAAATTGTGGACAATGTTTAGGTAATAGAACGTAACACACTCTACCCAATTAACATCTGATTTATTGCGAAGGGTTGGGTAACTGCAATAGCAGTGGCGTTCCCAGATGATTTTTCTAACTACTGAAGTGATCTCAACCCAGCAATGAGCACAAAGACGAAGTACCCATTACCGCTCTGTGAAATTTCGATTCCTGCAGGTCCTGGAGATGGATGCTGGTGTCACTCCTCTATAGAAAATTAGCTTAGGTTTTGCTTTGTGACAATATCCAATGCCTTTCAAAACTGTTCTTTTGCTGCAAAGAACTACTTGAACAGCAAATAAAAGTATCGTATAGGATGAAAAGTACTAGGAAGAAAATACCACCGTGATGTTCCCAAAGCAGAAATCTAGACTCTTGTCCACTCTTTGGATTCTTACTGAGGCCAGAAGGAAGGAGAGTATGCTGAGACTAGGAGACTCACTGTCATCACCCATGAAGCAGATTCTTGAGATGGTAACAGTTGACTCCTGTTCTACCAAGATGTTTTAAAACATAATGAATGAATACAGATGTTTCTATTTCCCTGTAATTCAGTTCCACAAGTTCTTCTGAAAGGTTCCTTTGACTAAAGAACCATACAGGGGTTGGTGAGAGACACAGAGGTGGATCTAACCATGTGGTTTCCATGTTCAAGGGTAGGCAGAGAGAACAGGAACTTGCAGGCAGGCTTCCTTCCCAGCCCCCTCACCACCCACTTGGTCAACTTCAGCCAAGTTGCCTTCCCTCTTGGAGCATCTGTTTTCTTATACACAAAATACAGATAATCCCTGCTTCCTCAGGTTTTTTCGAGAGTTCAAAGAACCAAGATATGTAAAGCACCCAGCATAGCACTCAGCATAGAGTATCTGCCCGTGAAATCTGTTTTTCATATACCCTTTACTCTGTTCTCAAAACTTGCTAGCTACTGAGAGAGGCGGTCATGAAAACTAACTGTAGTACAAGGTAAACTATATGTAGAAAGAAGCAAAAAAGTTATGCCTCTGAGAGAAAGAGGCATGATTTATAAGAGGTAGAATCAGGACAGCTTTCTGTGATACAGGTGACCTGGGGAGGAGTGCGGCATGTGGGAAATGGTGAGTGTTCCCGTTCCACCTAGCAGTTCTGGACTGTCAGTGTTGGGGCACAGTCTGGTTGGAAGGCAAAGCAGGTGCAATGGTGGGGGAGCCTGTGGGTGAAGAGACCAAGGCCCTCCCACCCTGTCCTATCCCAGCACTGACTTGGAGTATGACAGATATCCAGGCTATTTGGACAATGTATGTGTGTAGTCCAAATGTAGAACCTGGTCATGAACAGATTGTGTGAGACTTCAAATGCCTTGGAGTCTGAACTGCATTGCGTAGGTTATGAAAACCACTGAAGGTGTTGGAACAGGGGATTAATGTGCTATGATGAGTGTGTGTGTGTGTGTGTGTATGTTTTACAGTATCCCTAAACAGTGTAAAGGACTGACGAGAAAGTGATAAAAAACTTATCTAAATATCCAAATTTATCCTCAGATTCATCTTCCAGTATCTAAGTGGCTACTAGTAAGGGAAAGAAAAAACATAAATAACAAAAATAACAGTGAACACATGAATACCACTTGTTACATGCCGGGTGTTATGCTAGGCACTTCGCTTGTATCAACCCCCGCAGACCTCAGTTCCACCCCATGCAGTAGGTGCTGTCATTGCACTGATTTTACAGATGAGGAAACTGAAGGGTAAGTGACTTGCTCAAGGTCACAGCAGCACTGGTTTTGAACATATTCCATTGGCTGCAGGAGCCAGGCTGGCTAGCACCACCCCAGGTGCCTTTACAGAAATGTCCAGCGCTCACTGGAAGATGGGTACCATGGACAGCACACGGGGAAGGGGCAGAGGTGACCAAAGGAGAGAGGTGACCACAGTAGAGAGCTCCTGGTAGGAAGCACAGGAGATCCTGCACTAATAATCTCTGGTCCTGCCTAGTGCCACCCTTGCCAAAACTCTGTGCCCTCATAGCAGAAAGCTTAGGTTTTCTGAAATTTAATTCATCTAAAGGAAGATTTGATGCCTCTAAAAACTGTTGTGATAGAAGTAAATAATCAGAAACAGCTTAGCCTGCCAGATACATTGTACAACACATTACTTTGAAAAACTAGCAATTTAAAGAAGGGAAATGGACCATGAAAATAATTAAATGGGCTGGGTTTCCTATTTAGAAGGGAGAACTCTGTAAGTTATTTAAGGTACTCCATGATCAGATCCAGCTTCTCTCCTCCTAATCCTTTGCTGGACAATTAAACTAAACTTTCCTGTTCCAAATTCACCTTGTTCCCCACAGTTTCTGCATCCCCAAATTCTATTTTCAATACACAGACCTTGTCCCCAGTTTGCTTTTCCAAATGCACTCTCCACCCTTCTCTAGCCTGCTCTCACACAGCCAGCCTCTCTGACCTGGGTCAACAGGCCCCAATGCCTTCTGGTTTTCTGGATGGGTTCAGCCAATGAGAGTCCCAGCAGGCAATCAGAAAGAAAAGGACCTGGTGTGAGGATCTGTCCCTCCCTATTTCCTGTGAAACCCCAGGCTGGTGGCCTCCCTCAACTGAAGCTCCTTGCTCCTTTTTTTTTTTTTTTTTTTTTTTTTGGACAAGCAGAGTTAGTGAGAGAGAGAGAGACAGAGAGAGGTCTTCCTTTCTTTGGTTCACACCCCCCCCCCCCAAATGGCCGCTGTGGTCGGCGCGCTATGCAGATCCAAAGCCAGGAGCCAGGTGCTTCCTCCTGGTCTCCCATGCGGGTGCAGGGCCCAAAGACTCAGGCCACAGCAGAGGAGCTGGACTGGAAGAGGAGTAACTGGGACAGAATCCGACGCCCCAACCAGAACTAGAACCCGGAGTGCTGGCGCCACAGGCAGAGGATTAGCCCAGTGAGCTGCGGCGCGGCTGCTCCTTGCTTCTTCTAAGGCAGCCTTCTCTCTATCCTCTCATTGTGGATTTTATTTCTTTTTTTTTTTAAGGTTTATTTATTTGAAAGTCAGAATTACACAGAGAGAAAAGGAGAGCCAGAGAGAGAGAGAGAGAGAGAGAGAGAGAGAGATCTTCCATCTGCTGGTTCACTCCCTAATTGGCTACAATGACCGGAGCTGCACCGATCCGAGGCCAGGAGCCAGGAGCTTCTTTTGGGTCTCCCCCGTGGGTGCAGGGGCCCAAGGACTTGAGCCATCTTCCACTGCTTTCCCAGGCCAGAGCAGAGAGCTGGATTGGAAGTGGAGCAGCCAGGACTCAAACTGGTGCCCATATGGGATACCAGCACTGCAGACGGCAGCTTCACCTGCTATGCCACAGCGTCGGCCCTCTTTGTGGGTTTTCACAAATCACTCCCTCCCCAGGACTCTTTGAGCCCCAGTGGGTAATGGCTGTAGAGTAAGTAGCCAACTAACCTTGGGTGATGGCCTCATGGCTTGCAGTTCCCCTTTGCCCTACCCACCTCTTTTAATGGACTTTGTTAAACTGTCCTGAAATTACTTAGTGTGAGTATGTCATCACATTCCTTTTGGGATCCTCTTTTCCACTGTGATGCTGTCTCTCCCCTGAACTCTCCAAAACTTGATTTGTATTCCACTGAAGGCATTGTTTTTTCTGCAGATGACACTATTTGCCTACATATTTTAAGTCTGTCCCTAATGGGATCTCAGTGTGTTGAGGACAAGGTTAGATTTTATTCCTTTTTCGTCATCCTGTCCCAGTGCCTGAGCGCAGCAGCTTCACTTGGTGGACCTTTTTTAAGGTCATTTTTAGAACAGGGGCTGGCATCCTGGCATAGCAGGTTAAGTGTCCGCCTGCAATGCTGGCATCCCATATGGGCGCTAGTTCGAGACCCAGTTGCTCTACTTCCCTGCTAATGCACCTGGAAAAACAATGGAAGATGGCCCAAATGCTTGGGCCCTTGCACCCACATGGTAGACCCAGAAGAAGCTTCAGGCTCCTGGCTTCAGCCTGGCCTAGCGTTAGCTCTTGCAGCCAACTGGGGAGTGAATGAGCAGATGGAAGATCTCCCTCCCTCCTTCCCTCCCTCCCTCTGTGTGTGTGTGTGTGTGTGTGTGTGTGTTCTCTCCTCTGTAACTCTGACTGGGGGGGGGCATGAAGGGCAAGGACTCAAATCAGAATATTACTGAGTCATTTATGTTTCCCTTACACTCGCTGATCTATTACTGCTATTCTAATGTTAAAACTTAAGTTCTTTCACAGCAGGGAGGAAAGTAGGCTGCACTTCAAGGTCACAGAATTCTGGAGTTGGGCCTGAGCTGTGTGCAGAGCTAGAACTCTTGTCTCCTCCCCTCCCCCTCTCACCCTAGGCAGACATGAGCTCTGATGGAGCATCTCCATGTGTCTTGCAGGCCGTTCTCTGTAGAGCCAACTGTGGCTACTGTTAATGTGGGAGAGTCCATGCAGCTGGAAGTGGAGTTTGAGCCACAAAGCGTGGGCAATCACAGTGAAAGGCTGATCGTGCATTATGACACAGGTATGCTTTACTCTATGTGAAAGTTATACATGTTAAGAAAGATGATGTGTCACCGTCTTGGAGATCACCATGTGCAATGCAGACTCAGCCCTTACAGTATAAAAAGGACAACTCAGCCTGAGTCGGGGTAGTTCTCTCTCTTGAGGTTGCTGTATTCATACCTGAGTGTGTATTTATCCCTTTCCCTTCCAGAAAATCCTGCTTTTCTGATCTTAATAAAAGAAGGAGGAGGAGAAGGCAAGGCAGATCAGATGGGAAATATGATGAGGCTTAGTAGGAAATGGTTACTTGGGCTGCATTAGAGAAAGCTAAGATGCGCTTGATAAAGAACCAGAGCATGAGCGCCTCCAATAGAGAAAGCACAGCGCAAGGATAAAACTCATATACCAAGTTCCTCAGAGTTAGAGAGTACAAAGAATATAGGGCTTAGTCACAATGATTGAGGTCATTTACATGTAAATGGAAACTTGAAGTTAGCAACCCCATGGGTTTTCCATTTGATTTATTGCTTAATTTATCTAGCATTTAAAAAATTTAAATCCACATTTGAGTGTCCTTTTATGTGCGTGTTTACTAATCTAGGTAAGATCTGGTAAATACTTAGCACATGCAAATATCTTACATAACATTGCACATGAAGGTAGGATGGTGCCTGTTGCCACTAGCATTTTCTTGGAGGCCGTACCGTGTGTACTCATGAAAATTATACATTGTTTTTGCAAATTTTTAAATTATGTTTTTGTAGACAGCACATACATTATGCTGTCTCCAAGCTTGGTTTTCAGATTAATGTGTTACTACTGCCATTTATTATTTCATGATTCTTCTCATTTCTTTCTCACTTCTTTTTATCCACTTATATTGGTTGACCCAGATTATCTGGAGAAAGGCATTGTCAGGAGAAAAGAAGTGCATAGTCAGTGTAAGGGCTCTAAATGACATCTGCGTCACAGTTCAGGGTGGCCGACTTTGTGTATATGTATCTGTGCAGCCTTGCCTGAGGTTCTGTGTGTAAGTGGTCCTGGTTCTGCATTGCCCAGCATAATCCTAGCACAGGACCTGAGGCACAGTCCATTTATGTCTTATGTACTAATGTTTTCCGTAAGTCACTGGTTGCTAGCAAGAGAAAACTTATTTGAGCTAGCAAAAGGGGGAACTTTCGGTCATGTAACCAAATGTAAAAACACACCAACACTTGTAACACACCAACACTTTTCAAGGTAGTTTTGCTGTTTTACATTCCCAAGAAAGGGTGTGAGTTCATTCCCAAGAAAGGGTGTAAGTTCCAGTCACTTCATATCCTCATATAGTATTGTTTTATTAGTTTTAGACATACTAGTGATACAAAGTGATGTGTAACAGTGGTTTAATTCTCACTTCCTTAATGATTTGTGATGTTCAACACCTTTTCATGTGCTAGTCATATATATCTGTTGTTAAGTGTTTATTCAAGACTTCATATGAATGTTTTCATAGAGTGTATATATATTTTTATGACTTGATTATTTTACTCAATGTGTATTTTTTAAGATTTATCCATGTTGTTGTATGTGTAAATAATTCCCTTTTTATTGCTGAATAGTGCTCCATTGTGTGGTTCTAAATAATTTATCCATTCTCCTGTCACTGTGAATTTCCATTGTTTGAAGTAATGCTTTAATAATTATTCTTATCTATACTCTTGTGGATGGGTGGTCTTTCTACTTTTTACTTGTTGAACATTATGGTTTGTGCTGTTTGAGCCTATGATTGTAAAGTAAACTGAAAGTATGTCATGAAAATTAAAGGGAGAAAAATGAAAGGAGGGAAAGAAGGGGGATTGAGAGAGAGTGGGAGGGAGAGAGGGAAATATGATTATCTTCTTAGAATTGTATCTATGAAATCTTTTCTGTTTATATTAAAATTTTAAAAAGATGAGCAAGGAAAAAGAATAATCATTCTTATGCAGGTTTTATGTGCTTGTACATAGGCACACATCTTTATTTCTGTTGGGTGATATTTAGAAATAGACTTTCAGGGGCCAGTGTTGTGGCATAACAGATAAACCCACTACCTGCTGTACTAGTAGCCCAAATAGGCACTGGTTCAAGTCCCAGCCACTCCACTTCCAGTCCAGCTCCCTGCTAATGGGCCTGGGAAAGCAGCAGTAGATGGCCCAAGTCCCTGGGTCCCTGATGAAGCTCCTGGCTCTGGCCTGGCTAGGCCCCATCTGTTGCGTCCATTTGGGGAGTGAGCTAATGGATGGAAGATATCTCTCTCTCTCTCTCCCTCCTCTTCTCTCTCTCGCTCCCCCCCTCTCTCTCCCTCCCCCTCTCCCCATCTTCCCCTCTCCCCCCTCTCCCCCCCTTCTTCTCTCCCTCTCTCCCTCTCTCCCCCATCCCTCTCTCCCTCCCTCCCTCCCTCCCCCATCCCTCCCTCTCTTCTTCTAACTTTGCCTTTCATATAAATAAAGTAAATCTTTAAAGAAAAAAAAAAGGAAATAGAATTTTAAATTTTTTGTATCAAGATATACTTATCTTTGCTGGTTCACTCCCCAGTTGGCCACAACAGCCAGCAGTGGGCCAGGCCAAATCCAGGAGCCAGGAGCTTCTTCCAGGACTCCCACTTGGTGCCAGGGGCCCAAACACTTGAGCCATCTTCCACTGCTTTTCCTAAGCCATTAGCAGGAAGCTGGTTTGGAAGAGGAGCTGATGAGACACGAACCAGCACCCATATGGGATGCCAGCCTCACAGGTGGTGGCTTTATCCACTATGCCACAGTGATGGCCCCTTTATGCACTGCTTAAAACACCCTCATATCCCTAGATTTCTAAGACTTTTAATCTTGAATGAGCATTGAATTTTCTCATACATTTTCCACATTCTTCTGACATGGCAGTTGTTTTCAAATGCTAAATTCCTGCTACATTCTGTGATAAACTCAAGTTGTAAGTATTATCATTTTAATAGATTACTAGATTAGATTTGCTAATATTCTGTTTGAGAATTTGGTACTCAAATTCATGTGAAAATTTGGCCAAAAATTTCTTTTCACATAATAGCCTTATTAAGTTTTGTTCTAACAAAAAATTATTCTCATGAAACAAGGAATTATTCTGTTCTTTTATTCTTTGGAAAAGTTTTTTTTTTTTAAATATTCATGTGATTTTTCAAGCCATCTGCCCAACCTAGCTTTTTTTTTTTTTAAGGAATACAGGTTTTTAATTTTCTTTAAGGTTTATTATTTATTTATAAGTCAGAGTTACAGACTGAGAGTCCAAGAGACAGAGACAAAGGCAGAGAGATCTTCCAACCACTGGTTCTCTCCCCAGATGGCCACAATAGCTGGGGCTGGACCAGGCCAAAGCCAGGAGCCAGGAGCCAGGAGCTTCATCTGAGTCTCCCACATGGGTGGCAGAGACTCAAGTACTTGGGTCTCCTGATGTTTTTTCCAGGCCATTAACAGGAAAATTGGAAGTGGAGTAGCCAAGACAGGAACTGGCACTCACATGGGCCTCACAGGTGATGACTTCGTCGGCCACCAATTTTGATCCCGTTTCTTACATTGTTTTTCAGTTATTTTTTTCTACTTAATCTAAAACCTTAAATTTGTCAACGTAAAATTTTTCAGAGTAACCATTCAGAATCTTTTGTGATGTCTGTAGGATCTTCAGTGATATCTCCTCTTTCATTATTGATACTGGTAATTTGGACCCCTTCATGTGTTTTGTTGATCTGTATTATTAGGACTTTTTTAGTTACTTCCTTCATAGAACCACCTTTTAGTTAATTTTCTTTATGCTTTTTTTCTTTTCAGTTTTGTTAAATCTGCTGTTTGTGATTTCATTGCTCTACTTCTTCAGGTTTGACGTCTTCTAAATCTTAGAGAAATGCTTAGAGCATTCATATTAAACCTTTCTTATATGATATACACACTTAAGACAACAAATTTTCCTCTACAGCTTACCTTATCTTTGCCCAAATATTTTTCATATTTCATTTTCATTAACACTTAATTGAAAATACTTTAGAATTTCCATTTTTATTACTTCTTTGATCTTAGGCTATTTGAAAATGTGTTGAGTGGTATTCAAACACTTGGGAGTTTTCTGATTATCTTTTTGTTACAGATTTCTAGCTTAATTTCACAAATGAAACAAATCCTGTGTGATTTCAGGCATAGAAATCAGTTGATACTAACATTATGGCCCAGAATATGGTATACTAAATGTGCCCTGCGTACTTGAAAAGGGTAAAATTTCCACAGATGTCAAATAGGTTAAGTTTGTTAATAATCATAGTGCTCAACCTCTATCTCTAACAGATTTTATAGCCTTGTCTTTATCAGTTATTTGGAAGAAGTTATTAAACCCCACAGCTATGATTATGAACTTGCTTTTTCTATTTTTTGGATGCTAACAGATTTTTTTTTTTTTTTTTTTGAGGCATGACACTTGATGTATTGCATTTTGGGTTTCTATAGCTTTCTGTTGAATTGTCCATTTCATCATTATGAAGCATCTCTTAATCATTAGTAAGATTTCTGACATTAAAGGCTAGGTGGTCTGATATTTGTATAGTATAGCAGCTTTCTTTTACTTAGTGTGGACGTAATACATTCTGTTCATCCTGATACTTTCAGCCTTTCTGTGTTCTCATATTTAAAGTGTGATGTGTGCAAATGCCACCCTTGGTTGTTCTATAATCCAATCTGGAGATATTTATCTTTTAATTTTACTATTCTGTCTTTTTATGTTGAGTGCAATTACTGAGATATTTGGGTTTCAATCTTCGGCTTGACTCTTAAGTAATTGTTACTATTATAGGGAAATCACTAGCTGAATGTCAACCAAAATCTTTGTGTTATTAGAGTTAATAGTCAATAAAGTCAGAGAAATATGAGTGTTAATAAACTCCATCTGTGATACATTTCTTTCATCTGGAATCCCATGTCTTTGTGAGAAATCATTTTTGTTTATGTCTATTATCGAAAAAAAAAAGAAATGTGGGCTTAGAATTGTTTTGGATTACCATATCACAAGATGTTAAACCAGCAATTTGAAAATGAATGAATGAGTCATAGTGAATCATTTTACTCTTGCTAAAATAATAATTGTTGGGAAATATTTTAAATAATACTTACTTTATTTTTGTCCCATCCTTTTTAATATTTTGGGCATATTTTTAATACATTTGACATAGGAATGGAACATTCTAGTGTGTGGGTATAATTTGTAAGTAAACACGTCTACACATGTTGGGGTATAATTTCAAAAATGTTTATTTTGTTGGGTTTGGAGATCACCTGGCTTAGAGCGCTCATAATTAATAGAGTCAAAGCCTGTGAGAAAACATCGGTGATAATCTGATCCAGTGCTTAGATATTACAGACAAGTAACTGAAGCCCTTAGAAATTAGGTGGCTGAAGACACTGTGGCAAAAAATGACCTACATGAAATAATCACTGTGAGTGAGATCCTGGTGGAAAGAAGGGGCCATCAAAGGAGGTACCTTTCTCTGAAGGGAGGAGAGAACTTCCACTTTGCTTATGGCCCTGTCTAACTACTATCAGAGTTTGTGGACTCAAGAGGCTTCCATAGCCTTGGCAGCTCATGATAAGAGCCTCAGGTGATTACTGACGTCAATTGTTACATCAACAACAGGAGTCACTGTGCACTTGCTCCCCGCATAGGACCACTGTCCTTAATGTGTTATACTATGAGAATTAATGGTAAAGCTAGTCTTCAAACAGTACTTTATACTTTGTGTGTCTGTGTGGATACAAACTATTGAAATCTTTACTTAGTATAAAGTTGATCTTCTGCATATAAAGATAATTAAAAATGAATCTTAATGAAGAATAGGGTGGGAGAAGGAGTAGGAGGTGGGATGATTTGGAGGTGGGAGGATAGGTCTGGGGGGAAGAACCTCTATAATCCAAAAGTTGTACTTATGAAATTTATATTTATTAAATAAAAGGTTTCTATAAAAAATAAAAAAAAGAAATTAGCTGACTGGCCTAAGGTCACATAAGTAGTCCAGAGTCCATTAAAACCCACGCTTATTCTCTTGGCTCCTACAAGCACTCTTTCCACCATCACAATGTCTTCCTAATCTCTTTTATTACTGCATATCTATTTTTAATTCCTTAATCCATTTGAAATGCCAGCTGCACGCTACAAGTGGCCCTTGATCTGGATTTCACTTGTGTTCAAGAATTTGGAGTATGCCTGTACTTATAGTCCTGTGCTAAACCATATTCAATATGTGTATTAAAATTTAATCATTCATGGAGAAATTGGTTCCCACACCCTGAGGTTCTGGTGTCAACTTTGGTGGATCGATAGTCATTTTCTGAAGATTGCATGCAGAGGTAAACTCTCTGGGATTTTTCATTACAAGAAACAAACTGCTAATAAGAATGTGCCTCCATATTTGTTGATACTCCTGAGTGAGAAGTTATCAATAACATTTCTTTTTTTGTTAATATAAAGAGAACAGATTTTTTTTTTTTTGACAGGCAGAGTGGACAGTGAGAGAGAGAGAGACAGAGAGAAAGGTTTTCCTTTTTGACAATGGTTCACCCCCCAATGGCCGCCGTGGCCGGCGTGCTACGGCTGGCGCATTGCACTGATCCGAAGCCAGGAGCCAGGTGCTTCTCCTAGTCTCCCATGCGGTGCAGGGCCCAAGGACTTGGGTCATCCTCCACTGCACTCCCGGGCCATAGCAGAGAGCTGGACTGGAAGAGGGGCAACGGGACAGAATCTGGTGCCCTGACCGGGACTAGAATCCGGTGTGCCGGCGCTGCAAGGCAGAGGATTAGCCTAGTGGGCTGCAGCGCCAGCCCAGATTTTATGCATTCCATAGGTACAGTTCCAAGAAGACAACCAAACTTCCCTCATTCCCCTGCTTCCCCTCTAATCCCCCTACCTACCTTCCTTTTCTTCATTAGTTTTTGCAAAGACATAATTTTAACCCACTCTATATGCACAGGCTTAATTCACCACTAATCATAATATTCAAAAGTAAAAAGTAGGAAGACCACAGTTCCACAAGAGTATAAACAAGGGCTAAAAATGACATTCATATCCCAAAATGTCCATTGCATCCCCTATACACTTTTTGGTATTCTATATTAACTGCCACATTTCAGAGAAAGCATATTATTTGTCTTTTTGAGAATGGTTTATTTCAATAAGAATAATGGCTTTCAGTTGTATCCATTTTGTTACAAAAAGAAAGATTTCATTCTTTATGACTGGATAGTATTCTGTAGTGTACATTTTCTTTAGTCATCAGTTGATGGACATCTGGATTGATTCCATTTCTTAGCTATTGTGAACTGAGCTGCAATAAACATAGGTGTTCAAATACTCTTTCATATGCTGATTTCATTTCATGTGGGCAAATTCCCAGGAGTGGGATGGCTGGGTCATATGGTAGATCTATTTTAAAATCTCTGAGAAGTCTCCATATTGTCTTCTGTAATGATTGTGCTAGTTTATATTCCTACCAATAGTGGATTAGGGTACCTTTTTCCCCACAAACTCACCAGAATTTATTTATTTTTTTTTTATTTTTGGATGATACCCATTCTAGCTTGGGTGAGGCAATACCCCACTATGACTTTTATTTGCATTTCTCTTATGGATAATGATTTTGTTTTGGTTAAAATTGCCCTATAATATGTCTTGAAGTCTCGTATTATGAGGCCTCTGGCTTTGTTTTTGTTGTTTAAGATTGCTTTAGCTATTTGGGGTCTCTTGTGTTCCACATGAATTTTAGCTTCAGTTTTTCTAGATCTGAGAAGAATGTTCTTGGTATTTTTATTGGGATTGCATTGAACCTGTAAATTGCTTTTGGAAGAATGGACATTTTGGTGATATTAATTCTTCTAATCCATGGAAGATTTTTCCATTTTTTGGATCTTTTTCTATTCCTTTCTTTAATATTTTGTAATTTTCATTGTAGAGATCCTTCACATGCTTGGTTAAATTTATTAGAAGGCATTTAAGTTTTTTTAGTAGCTATTATGAATGGTACTGCTCTTACCAGTTCTTTCTCAGTCATTTTTTGTATATACAAAGGCTATTTAAACTTTACCAAATTCTCTTTTGAGTTTCAGTAGTCTCAGTGGAGTCTTGGTTCCCCTGTATATAGAATCATGTCATCAGCAAGCAGGGATAATTTGACTTCCTCCTTCTCAATTTGTATTGCTTTGATTTCTTCTTCCTGTCTAATGGCTCTGGCTAAAACTTTGAGAACTCTAGTGAATAGCAATGGTGAAAGTGGGCATGCTTGTCTGGTTTTTAGATCTTAGTGGAAATGCTTTCAACTTTTCCTCCTTCGATATGATGCTGGCTGTGGGGTTATCATATATTGCCTTGACTGTGTTGAGGAATATTCCTTCTATACCCAATTTTCTTAAGGTTTTTATCATGGAAGGCTGTTGTATTTTATCGAATGCTTTCTCTGCATCTACTGAGATAAGCATTTGGTTTGTATTCTTCAGTTTGTTAATGCGATATATCATATTTTGATTTGCATATATTAAACCATCCCTGCATACCAGGGAGAAATCCCACTTGGTCTGGATGAATGATCTTTCTCTTGTGTTGTTGGATTCCATTAGCTAGTATGTGGTTGAGGAGTTTTACATCTATGTTAATCAGGGATATTGGTCTGTAGTTCCCTTTCTCTGTTGTATCTTTTTCTGGTTTAAGAATGAAGGTGATACTTCATAGAAGGAATTTGGGAGAATTCCCTCCCTTTAAATTGTTTTGAATATCTTGA
The DNA here is from genome assembly GCF_964237555.1 of Oryctolagus cuniculus. Classification (NCBI taxonomy): domain Eukaryota; kingdom Metazoa; phylum Chordata; class Mammalia; order Lagomorpha; family Leporidae; genus Oryctolagus; species Oryctolagus cuniculus. The sequence continues at coordinate 56,132,382 of NC_091449.1, forward strand.
GAAGAATTGAAATTAGTTCTTTTTTAAAAGTTTGGTAGAATTCTGCGGTGAAGCTCTATGATCCTGGGCCTTTGTTTGTTGGAAGCATCTTTATTACTGATTCAATCTCCGTGTTGGTTGTTGGTTTATTTAGGTTTTCTGTGTCTTCATGGCCAGTTTTAGTGATTGTATGTGTTCAGGAATCTGTTTCTTCTAGATTTTTCAATTTATCAATATATTATTGTTTGTAGTAATTATTGATGATTCTTTTTACTTCTGTGGTACACATTGTTACATCTTCTTTTTCATCTCTGATTTTATTGACTTGGATTTTCTTCTTTCTTTGGTTAGTTGGGCCAGTGATGTATCAATTTTGTTTATTTTGTAAATCCAACTCTTTGTTTCACTGATCTTTTATATCTTTTTGTTTCAATTTTTAAATTTATTTCCTAATTTAATTTTTTCCCTCCTACTAATTTTGGGTTTGGTTTGTTGTTGATTTTCATTGTCTTTGTGATAGATCTTTATTTGATGCCTTTCCAATTTCTTGATGTAGGCACTAATTGCTATAAGCGTCCATTTTAACACTGCTTTTGTTGTATTCCATAAGTTTTGATGTACTGTATTGTCATCTTCATTTGTTTCCAGAAATTTTTTGATTCCCCTTTTGATTTCTTCTATGACCCACTGTTCATTCAAGAGCATGTTGTTCAGTCTCCGTGTATTTACTTATTTTTTAGAGTTTCTTAATTTGTTAGTTTCTAGCTTCATTCCATTGTGATCAGAAAATATACATGAATTTGCTGAGATATGATCTATCCTAGAAAAAGTTCCATACACTGATGTAAAGAATGTGTATTCTGCAGCAATGTAATGAAATGTTCTATAGGTATCAATTAGGTCCATTTATTCAGTTGTGTATTTAGCTCTGTTGTTTCTTTGTTGATTTTCTATCTAGTTGATCTGTCCATTGATGAAAGTGGGATGTTGAAGTCCCTCATTGTTATTTTTTTTAAGATTCATTTTTATTTATTTGAGAGTTACAGAGAGAGGCAGAAACACAGAGAGAAGTCTTCCATCCACTGGTTCACTCCCAAAATGGCTGCGATGGCTAGAGTTGAACTGATCCAAAGTCAGGAGCTAGGAGCTTCTTTCTGGGTCTCCCATGTGGGTACAGGGGCCCAATCACTTGGGCCATATTTTACTGCTTTTCCCTGGCCATAGCAGAGAGCTAGATCAGAAGAGGAGCAACCAGGACTAGAAATGGTGCCCATATGGGATGCTGACACTTCAAGCCAGGGCTGTAACCCGCTGTGCTGGGGTGAGGGGGGCATTGTTATTGAAGTGGAATCTATACCCCCCCTTTAGGTCCATTAACATTTGTTTTATTTAGCTAGGCACCCTGGCATTGGGTGAATATACATTTACAATAGTTACATCTGCCTGTTGAATTGATCCCTTAACCATGACATAATGCATTTCATGGTCTCTCTTAACAGTTTGTATGTTAAAGTCCATTTTGTCTGATATTAGGATGACTACTCACTAGCTTTTGCTTTTCGTTAGTATGGAATATTTTTTTCCATCCTCTCACTTTCAGTTTGTGTGTATCTTTGTTGGTGAGGTATGTTTCTTGTGAGAAGCAAATAGATGGGTCTGTATCTTATTTTTAAAAGATTTATTTATTTATTTGAAAGTTATAGAGAGAGAGGAGGAGAGGCAGAGAGAGAGAGAGAGAGATGTCTTCTGTCCGCTGGTTCACTCCCCAAGTAGCCGCAATGGCCAGAGATGTACTGATCCGAAGCCAAGAGCCAGGAGCTTCTTCCAGGTCTCCCAAGCAGGTGCAGGGGCCCAAGGACTTGAGCAATCTTCTACTGCTTTCCCAGGCCACAGCAGAGAGCTAAATCAAAAATGGAGCAGCCAGGCTCGAACTGGCACCCACATGGGATACCAGCACTGTAGGTGGCAGCTTTACCCACTATGCCACAGCACCAGCCCCAGTCTGTATCTTTTAATTGGAGAATTTAGGCCATTTACACTCAACATTATTATCACTAAGTAATGACTTGGTCCTATAATTTTTCCATAGGATTTCTATTGTTTGATTTGTATTTCTGTTGTACTTTTAGCAGGAGTTTTTCTGCCTTTACCATCTTTCATAATGATGACTGTTCTCTGTTTCTGTGTGTAGCACACCGTTATCCTTAATTATCACTTGTAAGGCTGGACAAATTCAATTTCTGGTTTTTTTTGGAAGTTTTTTATTTCACTTTTGTTTATACATGAGAACTTTGCTGGGTAGAGTATTCAAGATTGACAGTTTTTTCTTTTAGGGCTTGGGCTGTGTCCCTCCATTCTTTCCTGGCCTGCAGTGTTTGTGATGAGAAATCAGCTGTTAGTCTAATTGGGGATCATCTGAAGGTAATCTGGCATTTCTCCTGTGCACAGTTTAGAATCTTTGTTTTACTGCTGAAAGTTTGACTGTAATGTGTTTCTGATCACATCTATTAGTTCAGTGTGCTTCGTGTACTTGAAAGTCCCTTTCTCCAAATTAGGCAAGTTTTCTGCTGTTATTTTGCTTAATAGACTTTTTAATCTATTCTGTCTTTCTATACCTTTAGGAATTCCTGAGAGATATGTGATTGGTTGCTTGATAATATCCCATAAATCTTGAGCACCATTTTTAGGTTTTTCTAATTTCTTTTTTTTTTTTTTTGACTGAGATATTTCCAAGGATTTGTTCTCTAGCTGAGATATTCTTTATTCTGCCTCACCAAGTCTGTTGTTGAGGCTTTCCACTATATTTCCCATCTGCCATATTGAATTCATCATTTATAGTATTTCAGTTTGATTTCTCTGCAGTATCTCTATCTCTCAGCATTAACTAACTGGCATTAAGATGGCACTTTTCCCCTATTGGTATTTGTTGGTGGGGAGGGGGAATAGATGTGCTTTTCTTTCACTGGATTGATGAGAACCCTGTTCCCTTCTCCGGCCAGACTCAAACTGGCGTGTACCACAAGGTTCTCCCTCAGGCAATATCGCCAATAGCACATGGGTTGCCTTAGTCTGCTCTCACCTCACTCTCAGCAGCTGGCATCTGCTCCACTCCCCAGCTGCTGGAGTCACAGGAGGTATCTCCACCCTCTGCTGTGTGTTTGTACTGTCCACACGTCTCTCTTCTTCCTGTAGAATTTCCACTGCGAACTTCTCTCCAACTCTTCCCCTGGTAATATACTTCCTCCACTTTTCTTCTGTTATCTTCCCCTGGTCAAAATCAGCATGTCTTTTCCCTATTTGGCCATCTTGGAATCCCCTCAATAAATAAATCATTCTGCTGGTGCAGCATAGCGCTCAGGTCTATGGACGCCACTGTTCCTCAGGCAGGATCCAGGCATTGATGGGCGGGTAAAGGGACCCAGCGGGGCCCTCAATCACATTCCTAGCAGTTGTGTCTGTGCCTTCTGTTTCTGCTCCCCCTCCCCAGATATATTGTTGATTGAATGCAGCTAGGAGATTTCTTTGCCTTCTTAACAACCATAGTCAGGTACAGTGCTCCAGCAGTTACGGTGGTTGAGTACAAAACTTCACCAATATCTAATAATTTACCCTTTAATGTGTTCCTGAACCAGAATTCTTCCCTTGTGTCCCCAGCTTATCCTTCTCCCTGTGGGTGCTGGTGAATAGTAAAATCAGATTTATTTAGGCAATTGATTTTACCCCAGAAATAATTTATTTACCTTTTACTTAGAGTCTAAAACAAAGAAAGAGCTGAAGTAATGTGATACCTTTTAGATGTTCATCCCCCTGGAAGATATTAAGGATATGACTATTTGAGGCTACACTGATGGCAACAAAACAAAAAACAGAATAATACCCCAGTTCTATCATTTCAGTATCCTGAGAAGTGAAAACACTATTTGACTCATAAGAGACAAATGGTCAACTGCTCAAGTCTTGCACTTTGCAACTAGAAATCCAAAGTTTCAAGAAGATATTAGTATTCAAATCAGATTTTTTTTAAAAAAAAAGACATTCATATTGAACCTTTTGTCACTTGAATGTGTACTAGGAACAGGAATGAGTACAGCCATTTTTTTTTAGTGCCTGCTAAGGTTGCTGTCACCTTAGAGGTGACATTAACCACTGGCATAAACAGGAAATGGATACACTTATTCAGCATTTTTTAAAGTAATCTCTCCACACTGAGGAGGAGATATTTCAATTCAGGAGTCAGAAGTTGGCAAGTAGGCATTTTTTCCCCAAAGGAGTGCTGATGTATTGCTACTAAATAGATAAGCAATCACAGTATTAGTACTTCACAGGCAGTTTTATGGTCATTTATGTATTTTACTCTTAGTAAACTTCTGAAACCATAAAGTTTTTTTTTCTCATAAAGACCAATAGGGAATATCAAAATATAATATAATAAGTAATTGAGCGAGTTATGGTACTTTGCAGTTGAAACTGCTAAATATCTATCTAAATGTATCTATGCAAAGTCACCCTCATCAACTGTTTCTCAATTGTGTGATTATTATTATATGAAATCTAAAAAACCATAATTATTGCAAAAGAAGCAAATATTTTAACATGGCTTTAGAGGCAGTGGAAACTTTCCCTGACATAGCGTTTTTTTCTTTTCCTTCCCAGTGCATAGCTCAGAATAAGGGGAGTGTAGAATAATCCTGGTTGTCCAGGACTGTTTAAGGAGATGGGCCGAGGTTTCCATAACCACCTGTCAAGAGAGAACTCTTGGTCCTAGGTGTTAGTGTTTAAAGGAACATTAGAGGATTTGTTTAACTCCTTTCCTTTTAGAGATGAATAAACTATGTCCAGAGCTGTTAAATGACTTCACACCTAAGTAGAGCTGGTGCTTGAACCCAGGTCTCCCAGACGCACTTCCTGCAGGTCCTGCGCTGCTTTCTGTGCGCAGTCAGTGGTACCTGTTCTGGTGTTGCCACTGGTAACACTGTGTGAACTCAGTCAAGTTGAATAACTTCAGTGTCCTGAACAAAGAATGAGCTCTTGCAAGGAAGTTTGGTTTAGCCATTCACTACTATGGTGAATTTAAAAAAAAAAATTATTTACTTATTTGAAAGACATAATTACAGAACGAGAAGGAGAGACTGAGAGAGATCTTCCACCTGCTCATTCACTCCCCAAATGGTCACAATAGCCAGGGTTGGACCAGGCCAAAGCCAAGAGCCAGGAGCTTCCTCTGGGTCTCCCACATGGGTGCAGGGGCCCAAGGACTTGGGCCATCTTCTGCTGCTTTCCCAAGTGTATTGGCAGGGAGCTGGATTGGAAGTGGAGCAGCCAGGACTTGAACCAGTGCCATATGGGAAGCGGGCCTGGCGGGCAGCAGCTTTGCCTCCTATACCAGAACGTTGGCCCCACTACTGTAGTGAATTTGACTCTGCTATGACCCAGGAATGAAAACATTGTTTCCATCAGAAGTTCCCTGGAGAATCTGTGACTTCATGCTGTATTTTACCTCATGCCCTCTGTTGTCTGAAAGTACTGAAACCACAGTTTGGAATGTAGTATGTATACAGCTAGCTTCACATTTTTTTTTTTTTGTAAAATTAGTTTGTTCACAGTTGCTATTACTTGATTGATAGCAGCAAAAGGTAATGAGACCTTCCACAAAATGTATCTTTACCAGGACGTAATAAATGACTGTAGCTAACCTCATCTACCACGATTGCAGCATTCAGCTTCAGAAACCAAAAAGGAGACAAAGTGAGAACAGGAGCTTCTAGGGCACTGAAATGCTGGTCTGGAGGCACTGCATCCTGGGCATCCGTGGTTGGAGTGGCACTTCTGTCGTTCCTCTGAGAAACCCTTTTCAAGATTGTCTTTCCACAAGTGGGTGTGAAATCCAAGTACTTCAGCAGCCTTGGGGATAAGAGAAGAGTTATTGCTTCCTTTGCTCTGTGGATATGATGGTTTTTGGAAGATAGTGGTGATATTAAATGGCTCTCCAAAAAAAAAAAAAAAAAGTAGAAGTAGCTACACTTCTTGAAGGAACACTTTTGCAACTCCAATTGATGACATAGTCTCTCTGACCTCTAGATTTGGACGATTGTTTTAGGGTCTTTTTTTCCTTTAATTATTTTTAGTCAATGAAATATTTAAAATAATCACGAAAGCACAGCATCTGTTATGTTTAACATACCTCAAGTTGTGTGCCATACATATTTCTTTCAGAGGTTTTAATTTTTGGATAAGTAAACAGTTAGATTTGATGCCATTTATTATTTTTATTTTTTTTTATTTTTTTATTTTTTTTGACAGGCAGAGTGGACAGTGAGAGAGAGAGAGACAGAGAGAAAGGTCTTCCTTTGCCGTTGGTTCACCCTCCAATGGCCGCCGCGGCCAGCGCGATGTGGCCGGCGCACCGCGCTGATCCGATGGCAGGAGCCAGGAGCCAGGTGCTTTTCCTGGTCTCCCATGGGGTGCAGGGCCCAAGCACCTGGGCCATCCTCCACTGCACTCCCTGGCCACAGCAGAGGGCTGGCCTGGAAGAGGGGCAACCGGGACAGAATCCGGCGCCCCGACCGGGACTAGAACCCGGTGTGCCGGCGCCGCTAGGCGGAGGATTAGCCTAGTGAGCCGCGGCGCCGGCCTGATGCCATTTAGTTATCCTTTCCTAATCTAATTCCCATATCTTATTCCTTTGAGGAGCTGAGTTGGATGCATTTTAAAAATACTATTCTTACAAATTTACTTGTCCATAACAATATATTTATATTATAATCTCAAAAGTTTTAGATTTCACATAAATGGTATCATCTTTTACGTACCATTTTTTCAACTTTCTTTTTTTCATTCATCATTATGTTTTGAAGACTTAAATATGTAGGTGCACATTGCTCTAATTCATTTTGATGAATGTACCACATTCCAGTAAGTGAAGTGACTACCACTTATCCACTCTCCTACTGAGTACTGAGGCGATTCCCAGTTTGTTGTTGTTGTTGTTGGTTTGTTTGTTTGTTTGTTTGTTTGTTTTTTTGCTATTACCAACACTTCTACATTGAACATTTTTGTGAATTGGTTTCTTTGTGGCACTCTGTGAGATTTTCCCATAGGGAAAATACCTACAAGTGCACTTGCTGAGTCTTAGAGCAGTCTTGTCCTGAACTTCACTGGATGTCAATTGGGTGTACCAATTTATACTTCCACCAGCTGTACATGAAAGTTTTTCTTTTTCCATAACCTCACCAATATATTGCCCAAATGATATTGTCGAGCTGATTTTTGTTTGCTAATCTGAGACTTATGAAATGATATCTTGGTTTTTTTTTTAATTACTAGAACTATCTAGCAGTATTACAAGTTTATGGGAATCCCTACAACTCCTTTTTTACATTAAAGCTTCTGCATGGGTTGTGCATTGCTATGCTCAGAAATTAAACCAATGTTTTGAAAGTAGATATTGAAAGGTCTTGCTTCCATCCTGTCCCATTTACCCTATGCCATTCCCATTTTGTTAGTTTCTTGTGATTTTATACAAATAGATGCAAATATGAATGCATATTCTTATTTTTTCATCCTTACACAAAAATGACATTATATATAAATTGTTCTACATCTTGCTTTTTCCACTTATGTGCATCTGGGAGATCTTTCCTTGTCACTCACTGGGAATTTTTTTTTTCACACCTTCACGGTATTCCACTTTTAGATATAGTACAGGTTGTTAGCCAGCCTTCTCTTGGTGGATACTTTGAATTTTCCCACTCTATTGTAAGTAAGAATAATTTATTAAATTTACATTAAATGCATGCTCTGGCTCACGTTTAGGATAAATTCCTAGAAGTGAGGCTAGAGAATGATGAGTAGCTTTGTCATTTTGATAGATGTTTTGATCTGTGCAACCAGATTTGTCCCATGAGGTTGGGAAGAGTGGTGCCATTTTCTGTTCCCACAACAAATGTGTGCGACTGCCTTTTCCCCCACATTCTTGACAACAAGTTATGTTCTGAAACTTTTCTGACGTAATGTGGAGTGACTTGTGTCTTTGTCTGCATTTCTTTTGTTATGAGTGAAGTTGAGCATGGTTTCATACAGATAGGGCCCCTTTAGATTTCTCTTTTTCCCTGCAGAATTATTCTATTGGATTGTCTTTTTGAGTTCTCAGAGTTATTTATTTATATATTTGTGTATTTAACCCCTTTTTCTTGGATAGGAATTGTAAATATTTTCTCCAATATTTTTTCTCTTGTTCTTTTGCTTATGGAGTTCTTTGGCATGCAGAATTTCCTTTTTAATTTTTATTTAAAATTAAATTTTATGTTTAAAATGTCTTCTTTGGAGGAATCTGGATTTAGAGTCATAGCTATAAAATTTTCCTCTCTGTTAAGTTATGAAGAAGTTCTCCTGTATATTTTTCTACTTTCATGGTTTCAAACTGAATATTTGAATATTTGATTCACTTGACATTTAGTTTGATGTAGGACAGGAGATATATTTTTCCATGAAGCTACAAAGATGTCTGAACACTCACTTTATTTTTCACAAAGTTCATCTTCACACCAATGATGCAGGTGCTGCCTTTATAATATATTAAATTCCTGTATGTACAAGGGCTTTTCAGAAAGTTCATGAACATATTATGAAAAAGCTATGCATGGATTTTATTTTTTTGCACCAAAAATTTATCTTTTAATTCCATTTTCCATGAGCTTTTTGAAGTACCCTTGCATTGATCTGTTCTGATCAGTATTCTATTGGTCTGTCACTTTATGCCCTGGTATTACACTGTTTTAATTACTAAGACTTTATATTTTAATACCATCAGTTTCTTTTTTTTATGAGGTTTACAAAGATTTATTAGAGTCAAAGACCTCCAGCCAGAGCAGCATGGAGGGGGGCTTCCAGGAGAGGAAAAAACCCAAAAGGCCCTGTAGCAATCAGGGTTTTAAGTACAATCTTGGGGACCAAACCCTCAGTTTCTATTTTATGACTTTTTAAAAATGTGTTTTTAATTTTGTCACACTCTTTACAGCATCAATGTCATCTCAGTTTTCTCCTTACATTTATTGCTACATTCATAGATTTCCTATTAGTAAGCCATCATTGCATTTCTGAAATAAACTCTACTTGGTTATGAAGTACCATTCTCTTAAAGTGGTGATATATTATGATTGACAATTATTTAATTAGGATTTTTACATTGATTTTTCAGCAGAACAGTTGGTGTACAGGTTGGCCTATTTTGTTTTATCTTAGTCAGATTATAACAATGTTATACTGAAAAATACATTGTTGAAGAGCTAGTTCTATGAGATTAACAGCACAATAAATACATCAGAAGACAGGATTAGTGAACATGGAAGCATGTCAATAGAAAATACTCATATTGAAGCTCAGCAAGAAACAGAAGGAAAAAAGAGTGAAAAGAAAAAAAAAAGGCAGGGAAAGAATAAAAAGAACAGACAATAAAAGCATGTGGGACAAAATATCCTTTAAAAATTAAGACAAAACATGGGTATCTGCAGGCCAAAAAAAATTTCAAAAAACTGCAGAATTCTTGATGCATGTTATTTTCACATTCATCATATTGAAGAAATGATCCCCATTGTATTTTAGTTTCCATTGTTTCAATTGGAAAGTCAGCTGTGATTCCAACTGATGGTCCTTTGAAGATAATTTTTTTTTAATTTTTAATAGAAAAATTTTATTTAATGAATTTAAATTTTGGAAGTACAACTTTTGGATTATAACAGTCGCTCCCCCATAACCTCCTTCCCACCTGCAAACCATCTCATCTCCTACTCCCTCTCCCATCCCATTCTTCATTAAGATTCATTTTTAATTATCTTTATATACAGAAGATCAGCTTAGTATATACTAAGTAAAGATTTCAACAGATAGCACCCACACAGAAACACAAAGTATAAAGTACTGTTTGAATACTAGCTTGGGCCGGCGCCGCGGCTCAATAGGCTAATCCTCCGCCTAGCGGCGCCGGCACACCCGGTTCTAGTCCCGGTCGGGGCGCCGGATTCTGTCCCGGTTGCCCCTCTTCCAGGCCAGCCCTCTGCTGTGGCCAGGGAGTGCAGTGGAGGATGGCCCAGGTGCTTGGGCCCTGCACCCCATGGGAGACCAGGAAAAGCACCTGGCTCCTGGCTCCTGCCATCGGATCAGCGCGGTGCGCCGGCCGCAGCGCGCCGGCCGCGGCGGCCATTGGAGGGTGAACCAACGGCAAAGGAAGACCTTTCTCTCTGTCTCTCTCTCTCACTGTCCACTCTGTCTGTCAAAAAATAAAAAAAAAAATGAATACTAGCTTTACCATTAATTCTCATAACACATTAAGGACAGAGATCCTACATAGGGAATAAGTGCACAGTGACTCCTGTTGTTGATTTAACAATTGATACTCTTATTTATGATGTCAGTAATCACCCGAGGCTCTTGTCATGAGCTGCCAAGGCTATGGAAGCCTCTTGAGTTCACCAACTCCGACCTTATTTAGACAAGGCCATAATCAAAGTGGAAGTTCTCTCCTCCCTTTAGAGAAAGGTACCTCCTTCTTTGATGGCCCGTTCTTTCCACTGGGATCTCACTCATAGAGATCTTTCATGTAGGTCATGTTTTGCCACAGTCTTGGCTTTCCATGCTGAGAAACTCTCATGGGCTTTTTTTCTTATTCTTTTTTTTTTTTTTTTTTTTGACAGGCAGAGTTAGACAGTGAGAGAGAGAGAAACAGAAAGGCCTTCATTCTGTTGGTTTACCCCCAAAATGGCCGCTACGGCTGGTGTGCTGCAGCTGGCGCACCGTGCCAATCCGAAGCCAGGAGCCAGGTGCTTCCTCCTGGTCTCCCATGCGGGTGCAGGGCCCAAGCACTTGGGCCATCCTCCCCTGCCTTCCCGGGCCACAGCAGAGAGCTGGACTGGAAGAAGAGCAACTGGGACAGAATCTGGCACCCCAACCGGGACTAGAACCCGGGGTGCCAGCGCCACAGGTGGAGGATTAGCCTAGTAAGCCATGGTGCTTGCCTCTCATGGGCTTTTTAGCTAGATATGAATGCCTTAAGGGCTGATTCTGAGGCCAGCATGCTGTTTAGGGCATTTGCCATTCTATGAGTGTGCTGTGTATCTTGCTTCCCATGTTGTGTCATTCTCTCCTTGTTAATTCTATGAACTATCATTAGCAGACACTGGTCTTGTTTATGTGATCCCTTTGACACTTAATCCTATCTTTATGATCAATTATGAACTTAAACTGATCACTTTAACTAGTGAGATGGCATTGGTACATGCTAACTTAATGGGATTTGGAGTCTCCTGGTACATTTCTAGCTCTACCATTAGGGTTAAGTCCGAGTAAGCATGTGCCGAACTGTATGGCTCCTCCCTCTCTTATTCCCACTCTTATTTTTAACAGAGATCATTTTTGAGTTAAATTTAAACACCTAAAATAATTTTGTGTTAATAAAAGTATTCAGCCAATGGTATTAAGTAGAAAAATAAAATAGTAAGCTGTTCCCTGACAGTCAGGACAAGCGCTGATCAAGTCATTGTTTCTCTTAGTGTAAGTTTCACTTCTACATGTTTCCTTTTAGGTGCTCATTTAGTTGTCACAGAGCAAGGAAAATATATAATATTTGTCCCTTTGGGACTGGCTTATTTACTCAGCATGATGTTTTCCAGATTCCTCCATTTTGTTGCAAATGACTGGATTTCATTTTTTTTAACTGATGTGTAGTATTCTATAGAGTACATATCCCATAATTTCTTTATCCAGTCTTCTGTTGATGGTCATTTAGGTTGATTCCAGGTCTTAGCTATTGTGAATTGAGCTGCAATAATAATCGAGGTGCAGATATCTCTTTTATTTGCCAATTTAATTTCCCTTGGGTAGATTCCGAGGAGTGGGATGGCTGGGTCATGTGGTAGGACTATGTTCATCCAAACTGACTTCCGTAGTGGCTTTACCAGTTTGCATTCCCACCAACAGTGGATTAGTGTGCCCTTTTCCCCACATCCTCAGCAGCATCTGTTATTAGTTGATTTCTGTATGTAAGCCATTCTAACCAGGGCAAGGTGAAACCTCATTGTGGTTTTGATTTGCATTTCCCTGATGGCTAGTGATCCTCAACATTTTTTCATGTATCTGTTGGCTGTTTGGATTTCTTCTTTTGAAAAATGTCTATTTAGGCCCTTGGTCCATCTCTTAAGTGGGTTGTTTGTTTTGTTGTTGTGGAGTTTCTTGATCTCTTTGAAGATTCTGGTTATTAATCCTTTATCAGTTGCATAATTTGCAAGTATTTTCTCACATTCTGTTGGTTGCCTTTTCACTTCCCTGACTGTTTCTTTTGCAGTACAGAAACTTCTCAATTTGATGTAATCCCAATTGCTAATTTTGGCTTTGACTGCCTGTGCCTCTGGAATCATTTCCAAGAAGTCTTTGCCAGTACCTATATCTTTTAGGGTTTCTCCAATGTTCTACAATAATTTGATGGTATCAGGTCGTAGATTTAGATCTTTAATCCATGTTGAGTGGATTTTTGTGTAAAGTATAGGTAGGGGTCTTGCTTCATACTTCTGCACATGGAAATCCAGTTTTCCCAGCATCATTTGTGTCCTTGCTCCAGGAATTGGTTTTAGATCCTTGATCAAATATAAGTTGGCTGTAGATGTTTGGATTGATTTCTGGTGTTTCTATTCTGTTCCATTGGTTTACCCATCTGTTTCTGTACCAGCACCATTCTGTTTTGATTTTAACTGCCCCGTAGTATGTCTTGAAATCTGGTATTGTGATACCTCTGGCTTTGTTTTTGTTGTACAAGATTGCTTTAGCTATTCGAGGTCTCCTGTGTCTCCATATGAATTTCAGCATCATTTTTCCAGATCTGAGAAGAATGTCTTTGGTATTTTGATTGGTTTCACATTGAATCTATAAATTGCTTTCAGAAGAATGGACATTTTGATGATATTGATTCTTCCAATCCATGAACATGGAAGATTTTTTCATTTTTTGATATCCTCTTCTATTTCTTTTTTTTTTTAAGTTTTGAAATTCTCATCATAGAGATCTTTGACATCCATGGTTAAGTTTATTCCAAGGTATTTGATTGCTTTTATAGCTATCGTGAATGGGATTGATCTTAGAAGTTCTTTCTCAGCCATGGCATTACCTGTGTATACAAAGGCTGTTGATTTTTGTGCATTGATTTTATATCCTGCTACTTTGCCATACTCTTCTATGAGTTCCAATAGTCTCTTAGTAGAGTTCTTTGGATCCCCTAAGTAAAGAATCATACCAACTGCAAAGAGGGATAGTTTGACTTCTTCCTTCCCAATTTATATCCCTTTAATTTCCTTTTCTTGCCTAATGGCTCTGGCTAAAACTTCCAGAACTATATTGAATAGCAGTGGTGAGAGTGGGCATCCCTGTCTGGTACCAGATCTCAGTGGAAATGCTTCCAGCTTTTCCCCATTCAATTGGATGCTGGCCATTGGTTTTTCATAAATTGCCTTGATTGTGTTGAGGGGTGTTCCTTCTATACCCAATTTGCTTAGAGTTTTCATCATGAAAGGGTGTTGTATTTTATCAAATGCTTTCTCTGCATCTATTGAGATAATCATATGGTTTTTCTTCTGCAGTTTGTTAATGTGGTGTATCACATTGATTTGCAAACATTGAATCATCCCTGCATACCAGGGATAAATCCCACTTGGTCTGGGTGGATGATATTTCTGATGTGTTGTTGAATTCTATTGGCCAGAATTTTATTGAGGATTTTTGTGTTTTTGTTCATTAGAGAAATTGGTCTGCAATTCCCTTTCTCTGCTGCATCTTTTTCAGGTTTAGGAATTAAAGTGATGCTGGCTATGTAAAAAGAATTTGGGAGGATTCCTTCTCTCTCAATTGTTTTGAATAGTTTGAGAAGAATTGGGGTTAGTTCTTCTTTAAATGTCTGATAGAATTCAGCAGTGAATCCATCTGGTCCTGGGCTTTTCTTTGTTGGGAGGGCCTTTATTACTGATTCAATTTCTGACTTGGTTATGGGTTGTTTAGGTTTTCTATGTCTTCATGGTTCAATTTAGGTAGGATGTACGTGTCTAGGAATCTATCCATTTCTGCTAGATTTCCCAGTTTTTTGGCATACAACTCTTTGTAGTAATTTCTGATGACTCTTTTTATTTCTGTGGTGTCTGTTGTTACATTCCCTTTTTCATCTCTAATTTTATTAACTTGAGTCTTCTCTCTCCTTTTTTTGGTTAGTTGGGCCAACGTTGTGTCAATTTTGTTAATTTTTCAAAAAATCAGCTCTTCGTTTTGCTGATCTTTTGTAATTTTTTAATTTAATTTTGTTGATTTCTTCTCTAGTTTGAATTATGTCTCTTCTACTAGCTTTGGGTTTGGTTTGCTGTAGTTTTTCTAGATCTTTGAGATGCATTGAAAGCTCATTTATTTGGTGCCTTTCCAATTTCTTGATGTAAGCACCTATTGTTTTAAATTTTCCTTTTAACACTGCTTTTGCTGTATCCCATAAGTTTTGATATGTTGTGTTGTTATCTTCATTTGTTCCCAGAAGTTTTTTGATTTCTCTTTTGGTTTCTTCTGTGACCCACTGTTCATTCAGGAGCATGTTGTTCAGTCTCTATGGATTTGTGTATGTACTAGAGATTCCTGAGTTGCTGATTTCCAGCTTCATTCCATTGTAGTCTGAGAAGATGCATGGTATGATTTTGATTTTTTTTTTAATTTGCTGAGATTTGCTTTATTTCCTAACATGTGGTCAATCCTAGATAAAGTTCCATGTACTGCTAAGAAGAATGTGTGTTCTACAACTGTAAGATGAAAAGATCTTTGAAGATAATCTGCCTTTTTTCTCTGGCTGCATGTAGAATTTTGTCTCTGGTTTTCTTTAGTTTCACTATAATATATTTAGGTATGGATTTCTTTTAATTTATCTCAGCAGGCTTTCTGAAATGTGAGTTGATGTTTTTAATTCTCAAAAATTCTCAGCCATTATATTTTGAAATATTGTCTTTCCTTCATTTCACTTTCCTTTCCTTCTGAGTTTACAATTAAACACTTTAAGATCTTCTCAGTCCTTCTGTTTGTCTCTTTTTAAAAGGTTTATGTATTTATTTGCTTGTTCACTCTGCAAATGACTGCTACAGCCCAACCTAGGCCAGGAGCCAGGAACTCCATCCTGGTCTCCCAAGTGTGAGCATGTGTTTTTGTTGTTTTTTATTTGAGAGGCAGAGAGACACACAGAGAAATATCCCATGTAATGGTTCACTTCCCAAATTCCTGCAACCACGAGGACTGGGCCAGACCTTAGACGGGAGCCAGTGACTCAGTCAAGGTCCCTCACATGGCTGGCAGGGACCAAAGCCCTTGAGCCATTACCTGCAGCCTCCCAGAGTGCACGTTGGCAGGAAGTTAGAATTGAGAGTGAAGCCTGAACTCGAACCCAGGTACTCCGACATGGGACTCAGGTATCCCAGACAGTCTTTTTTTTTTTTTTTTTTTTTTTTTTTAAGATTTGTTTTGGCCGGCGCCGCGGCTCACTAGGCTAATCCTCCGCCTAGCGGCGCCGGCACACCCGGTTCTAGTCCCGGTCGGGGCGCCGGATTCTGTCCCGGTTGTCCCTCTTCCAAGCCAGCCCTCTGCTGTGGCCAGGGAGTGCAGTGGAGGATGGCCCAGGTGCTTGGGCCCTGCACCCCATGGGAGACCAGGAAAAGCACCTGGCTCCTGGCTCCTGCCATCGGATCAGCGCGGTGCGCCGGCCGCAGCGCGCCGGCCGCGGCGGCCATTGGAGGGTGAACCAACGGCAAAGGAAGACCTTTCTCTCTGTCTCTCTCTCTCACTGTCCACTCTGCCTGTCAAAAAAAAAATTAAAAAAAAAAAAAGATTTGTTTTATTTATTTGAAAGACAGAGTTACAGAGAAAGGTAGAGACAGAGAGTGAAGTCTTCCATCCGCTGGTTCAATCTCCAGATGGCAACAATGGCCGGAGCTGCACCAATCTGAAGCCAGGAGACAGGAGCCAGGAGTCTCTTCTGGGTCTCCCACATGGGTGCAGGGGCCCAAGGACTTGAGCCATCTTCTGCTGCTTTCCAGGGCCACAGCAGAGAGCCAGATGGGAAGAGGAGCAGCTGGGACTAGAACCGGCGCCCATATGGGATGCTGGTGCTTCAGGCCAGGGCTTTAACACTCTACGCCACATCACTGGCCTCCAGACAGTCTTAATTCTATATAAATGCATTTCCTGTTTTGTTTTAATTGTGATTGTTTAGGGATTTGGTTCCATTTAAAAAGTCAGTTTTCTGTTTTTGGAGTTCTTGAATCTTCCTTCCTGACCCCGGTTCCAGATTGGACTTAAATCTTCTCAAGCTTGGCAGCTCTTCCCAGGTATACGTGGTACAGTCATTTTAAGAATGAGGAATGCAGCCCCTGCATGGGCTGAAGATGAGGCTTATGGTTGTAATCCTAGAACTCATTTGCCCTCCTGGTCAGACTGTAGGATTGAAAACTGTTTGTGAAGAAGAAAACATCTTGGAGCATCCCCTGCAGCCATGCATATTTTATGTATTTCTTACAACACCAAGCAACATCACTGCTTTTTCTACAACTGCTTCAAGAATATGTTTGCTGATCCTGTCTCATCTCTGGCTTGATTGGGGAAGTGGGTGGTCAGAGAAAAGCAATGCCTAATCTTGTGCAATATTCCCTAAGTTCAGCTTGGGTGGGGGGAAGTAGCCTAGAAGTATCATCCTAGAATAAATCTTAAAGTGTGTTTGTACTTTATTAATTCCTAGGTGAAAAGGTGTTCGTATCTCTCTATGGAGCTGCCATGGACTTGAATATAAGGTTGGATAAGAATTTTTTGACCATCGAGAAAACCTACATAACTCTATCCAGTCAGCGAACTGTAACGATTCACAACCGCAGTAACATCATTGCCCATTTCCAGTGGAAGGTATTTGCTACCCAGGAAGAGGAGGAAAGAGAAAAGTATAGGTTTGTAACAAAAATCATTCCTATGCAGTCATTTGGGGGGAACGTAAAACTCGGTGATTATGGAAAATCAGTGACGTTTGTCACAAGTTTTTGACCAGCTCAGTTTTAAATTGTTATACCTCAGTCCCAGTGTATGATGTACTTTTGTAGAGGCGCATATAAAGAATCTGAGCTGAGCTTTGTGGAACAGAATATTGTCCATCCCGTTATCCTTACCCTGGTTAGAACAGCAGTAACGGAGCACCTAGATTTTAAAGACTGGAAATACATCTTTCCTTACTGTTCTTTCAAAGCTAATCTGCATGTCTGTTTCTTCTTATAACTTTATCAAGTTTGATCAGTTTTCATGAAGTGTTTCTAAAAATAGTCTCTTTTGGATTGGCATCAATGTAGAACATCTTTTCAGTTAAAAGATATTTCCAAAAAATATGAAGAATGAGCAAAATGAAAGGCTTCAATATAATGGCTTTTATAGTCTTGGTTTTAGTAGTATTGTTCAATCCCTGCAAACCATGTAATTTAATAATGATTTCTTATTCGTATCACTAACCATCTGCTTTTTTAAAATGATACTTCAGGCAGTGGCGAAAATTAATAAAACGTGAAACCAAAATGTTTTAACTAATCTCATCACTGTTACATTTTGAATATTCCTTTTTACTGAATACACCCATGCCTCTTTTAAACTCGATTTTCATTTGATCTTCTCCCAGCCTCCCTAAATTAACACTTTTGCTGCTTTCATTGGAATTTATTTCAACCTTTTTACTTGCCTCTCCGTTTTCATTAAAGATTAGCCCTGGGAAGCTTCAAAGCTTTGTTTAAAACCAAGTTAGTGTGGGATAAAAATAAAAGTCTTAGGTGCTTGGAAACCAGGCAGAAATCCCCCAGTGTGCTCTTCCTAATTGAATCAGAAGGAGCCATGACAATGACAGGACACAGTGGGCCAGAGGCTTTGTCATTCAGACAATGAGCTTTAATCACTGGATCACCACTGTGCCATCTCTAAAAAGGGAGAAAAGAAAATCCTTTCCTGCCTACAAACTTCATTTGGCCTCATAGCATGGAAATGTCAGTGGCTCAAAAAAGCAGCTGTTCACTCCCTGGTTCATCTGTCATGATACTCCAGCCAATGTGTGCTTACCAGTGATAAGACTCACCTAAACATGCTTATAGCTAACATGAAAGAGTGGGCACAACAAAGAAGGTGAAGTAGTATTTCAGTGTTGCGTGTGTCCTGTGAGCGTAGGTTATAAGGAACACCAGCTTTACCTTCAGCCATGTCTCCGTGTTGGACTCTACACACAGCATGTGACTGATGCCATGCCAGTGACCACAAAGGAAGTTAATTTCAGCAAACTGAAAAAACAAAGCAAATTGTTATTCGAGATGCTAAACCATACTGAATATAGTCTCAGCCACACGTGAATGGCCATTTATTTCCTTCTTCTTCCCCATCACTTCGCCTCCCCAGCACTCCAAACCCCTGTCTCTTTCATGTTGTCTTTGCACTTGTATTTCTGTTGCATTGCCTCTCTTTTACTATCTCTCTTGATCTTTCTGGCATTTTTTTTTTGTAACAAGAGACAGCATAGCATAGCATTTACAGAACCATAACTGGGAGTCTGCCTTTATCATCTAGGATCATGTCCCTCTCCTAAACAATAAACTCGGAAAGGAGCTTCAGGTGGTTGAAGGAGAATGCCTGCCTTTTTCACTTTGGGTGACACACAGCAGCACAGCTCCTGTCTTCTCACACTGGGCTGATGAATCTAAGTAAAGACTCTGTTGAAGGCCAGGCATTTGACACAGCAGTTACGTCACCACTTGAAGTGCCTGTGTCCCATAGCAGGGTGCCTGGGTTCGAGTCCATGCTCCTCCTCAAATGCCAGCTCTCTGCTAATGTGCACCCTAGGAGGCGGTAAGTAATGGCTCAGGTACTTGGGTTCCTGCCTCCCTTGTGGAACCCTGCATTGAACTTCTAACTTCTAGCTTCAGCCTGGCCCCGCCTTGGCATTTGGGGAATGAAACAGCAGGTAGAAGAGCTCTGTCTGTCTGTCTGTCTGTCTCTCCCCATCTGTCTGTCCCTCTGCCTTTCAAATAAATTGTTTAAAACATTATACAGAGTCTATTGAATGCACTGCCCTTTGCTTTTTTCCTTCTCGTCTCCTGAGTGCTAGACACCCAGGGCAAGAGGGGAAATGGATGCCATTCTGCCTGACTTCTCAGTTGACTGGAGTACCTCTTCTCTCTGTTCCTCTCTTGTTCCTGCGTCTGTCCCCCAAGCAAGTCTCATGTTCATTTTACCAGCTGTGGGTTCTTGTCCTTGAAGTCAGTGCCATGAAATGCTCCCTCGCCGAACGCAAGGCAAGGACAGAGCTGGTTACACGTTACTAAACATTTAGCTCCTGTCTGCAGAGCTGCCCCTCTGCTGGCAGCCCTGCTCTTGCTGTGGGTATAGCCCCCTCCTCCTCCACGTCACAGATTCTCACACGGTGTTCCAGGTCCGCCGTCAGAGGCAAATGAAGCAGAATACTCTTTGACAACTTGTTTGTGGGCAGAAGTTTGCCCAGCCCTGAGAAGCAGCAGCAAGAGCTTTAGCTGACGGGATGAGCCCTCCCCTGAGCCCCCTGCAAGGCCTGTGCAGAATCGCGGAACTGTCTTCCCTGGGGTGGACTTGCTTGCTCACGATGGTAAGCTGCCGCTTCCTTTTCTCCATTCCATTCGGCAGTCTCCGTAATTAAAAGTGCAGAGAGAAAGGTCAGTGTTGGCCTGGGAAGAACTTGTTCTGAATTGGCTGATTCGCATTTCTGGAGACTCAGACTTCCCCCAGTTCCCCGAGTGTCAGAGACTGAACCTCAGGGTAGACGAGCAGGCGAGACTCAGGAGCCTGCCTGGAGCTCTGCGGCGATAACACGGTCCTGAGGCATTCATCTGCTGGTACGGAGAGGTACTCAAAGTCCCTTGGAAAATGCTGATGACTGATCAGTACCCCGACTCCTGTTCCAGCCATCTGCGTTTCTTGTCCTCCAGCACCTTGATGAGCCACGGTTGTGCTGTGTCTTCTCCCACTGGAGAAGTTTCAGCTCCGTGGGGTCCTCTACCCTCTCGGCAGTTTATCATCTCGGTTCCAGGAAGGATGGCCGTCCTCCCTCCCTCCCTCGGTGTGCTAAGGTGAACCTCAGGACACCCGTCCACGTCCGTGCACACGGGGCTGTGTCTAGGCTCCAGACTTGGCAATGAAGATGCCCGCCCCCTTGGAAGAAGTTCTGGGCTTCCCCACCCCCCATTCTTTGTTTCAGCTTTAGAATCAGAGACAGGGAGGGACCTTCAAAAAACTCTCTTTGCGTTCTCTTTCCTTCTTGATATTTATCTGGAACTTGCAGAGAAATTAATCTCTTCAGAAATAGATTGCAGTCATGCTTACTTTCCCCCTCAGCCTCGTCCTGAGGGATTTTAAGACAGTCCGCAGATTCTTCAATACGCATTCTCATCACGTTTACTGTATTCAGAGACTCCGCATGAGCTTTTAAGGATTTCTGCTCCCTGTTTCTCCAGCAAGGTCATGGCCAGCATCCCAATAGCAGGTGGCTCTAATTCTCGATTTACTCTTACAAACACTCCTAGAATCCTCAGTGGGGCTCCTGCAAAGTGGCCAGTATGGATTTATTTCACAACATTTAGGTAAAGGAAATTGTTGGTTTCTCTAAATAAATCAGTTTTAATTGGGCTTTAGGCCTGCCACTGGGTCATAATAAATCTGTCAGTTGTGTTTGGAAGCCCCTTCTTTTCCCTGAGGTCATATCAGAATCTGAAGACTAATGTGGTACCTGGTAAACAGCAGGAGGACCTCCGTGCTCAGTTTATAGCAGTTATCACTGAGTTTCTCTCTGTCTAGGGTCACATGATCCGTTTGAAGGTGAATGGCTCCATTTGTTTCATGCCAGCTGTGTACGAAGGTATTTTTCCCAGCTCTAAAGGCTGTGACTCCTAGATTTTCTAATCTCCTCAGCGTCTAGTTACCACCCCTTGTGTGTAAGGGATCAGGGTTCAGGCCTCATGCACCCTAAAATAAGGGAGCATTACTTACTCAGTCCTACTGCACCTGAGGCTCAAACCTTTCCCACTGGCTGTGGTCCATTGACTGGTATTTGATGGCTGAACATTAATGGATATTGGTAGCTACCAGATCACTTATGCACCTGCATGGGAGACCAGGAGGAAGCACTGGCTTCTGGCTTCTGATTGGCGCAGTTCCAGCCATTGTGGCCATTTGGGGAGTGAACCAGCAGAGGGAAGACCTTTCTCTCTGTCTCTCCCTCTCACTGTAACTCTACCTCTCAAATAAAATATTTTTTAAAAAATTTTAAAAATGATTTAAGGCCACAGTTTTAGTGAAAGAGATGCTGGTCTGATGTTGTACTCAGTGGTAAGAGGCCTCCCCCTCTGTAAAACAGAACTACCCCCTGAGTATAAGAAACTGACTGTTAGCAGGACAAAATGGCAAATGCGTAGGCTGGGTAAGTTCAGCCAGCTGCAGGTGTTGTTGCGTATTTCCTCCTTGGCCTCCCAGTCCTGGCTTCTCTCTACCATCAGAGAGCAAAGAGAAAGATACCAGCACATTCTTCCTGCTCTTTGCCTCCTACTGGTTGTTGCTGATTGGGAGTCTCAGTAGCACGGAGAAGAGCAGCCGTTTGGGAATTTTGTTTTGTTCTCCTATTTTTCCAGTGCAAGCATTGAGTTACTCATGCTCCTCAATTCAGGGCGTATTATCATCCTTGATCCACAGAAGGCATCTCATTCTTTTCATCACATACACCACTTCTGTTAACTCCCCAAACACACCATTCTGATATTTTAATGTATGTCTTTTACTGTTGAATCTGTTCTTGTAAAATGTATATTGGTTTGCAAGATGGATGGATGTCATATTTTGTGTTCGGTTTTCTCTTTTTGTCATTAGGTTCTGTTTTGGATCCATTCAGTGTTGCTGCAGGTATATCTGGTCTGCAGCCTCTGGCAGCTGCAGGCTCCTTCCTGTTGTGCAACTCCCACGCTTTACCTACGTCTTCCTCCAGGGACGGCATCCAAGGGCTCATGCTGATGTTTACATACTAGGCAACCCTGGAAAAATCTGTATTGCATCAGTCTGAGAACTGATTAACACTTAATTTTTAAAATGATCCAATTTCTGTTTTAAAAATGAGTACATTGCAAACTTTAGCAAAACTTGTGAATTTAGCAAAACTTGTGAATTTAGCAAAATTTGGAAAATAAAGAAAAAGCAAAAAGGTGAAAGTAAAAGCCAGTTGTAATCTTACAATCCAGACAAAGCCACTAATACTATTTTAGATTCTTTAAATATATTCTTTTCCCACTAAGTATATTTTTTCTTTGCTTTTGTTTTTATGTAAAAATTGAGACTACTCTGTACATTGCATTTTAAATTTTTTATTTAAATATCTATTTGTTTATTTGAAAGTAGGGTGGGGGAGAGAGTGATATCTCCTATCTGCTGGCTCACTCTCCAAATGCCTGCAACAGCTCAGCATATGCTATACATTACATTTTATTACCTGCCTTTTTATATTCAGATATTTCAGACATTTGGGGGCAGTCATTTGGCCTTGTGATTTAAGATGTCCACATCACATATCAAAGTACCTGAGTTCAGTTTTCATTCCAGCTTCTGATTCCAGCTTCCTGCCCTTGCAGACCCTGGGAGACAGCACGTGATGGCTCCCGTGTTTGGGTCCCTGCCACTGACCTGGGAGAAACAAACTGAGTTCTTGGTTCCTGGCTCCAACCCTTCCCCCGCCCAGCCTTTGTTGGTGGACATTTGGGGAATGAACAAATAGACTGCAAATCAATCTCTCTTATGTGTGTTCTCTCTCGCTCTCTCTCACTCTCTTCTCCCTGCCTCCCAAATAAATAAATTAAATTTGTAAAAATACTGCAGTCATTTAAAAGTGCTATGAAATATTTTTCCTTACTATAATTTCAATAAGTGCTTATTATTCTGTTGATATAGAAGCATATTAGGAGCATAGTAGGAGACAAGGTAACTTACTGGCCAGCATCAGAGAATTCAAACTACAAGAGACCCAGTTGGCAATCCAGTCTCCATCTTTCAGCTGTGTGAGCTAAAGCAAGTTAATTAATCTTTCTGAGCCTTTGTTTAATGATCTGTAAAATGGGAATGATGTTAATAATAGTAATTACCTCATATGGTAGCTATGCGTATTAAATCACATGATGCATGTGAGGAGTTTGGCAAATGCCCAATAACTAATGTTTAATCAATCTGTCATTTTCTAACATCAGATTTACTCACTTTGATGTCAGTCCAGCACTTTAATAAACATCTTTGTAGCTGCATCTTTGTTTACAACCATGATTATTTCTTAGGATTTATTCCTTGCTAGTGAAATTTATTGTTTCCAAGGGTACATAATTTATAAGTCTCTCAGATAAGTATCAAATAACAAAATAAAAAGAAATAGACTCCTTTCTTTCTGCAGACTGAGCCGTCTTTAATTTGCCCTGCTCTGCCCAGCAGTGTGGAGGGACTAGTGCAGATCGCCTTGGACGCTGCTTCCCACACAGCAATAAAAAGGAAGCACAGAGCGCTTTCTTGCTCGGAACTAGAACAACTGATCCCATTTCCTTGACTTCTTTATGTTTTGTAACCTGAATGCTCATTAAATGGAGATATTTGACAATCCCAAGCATAGGAAAATGAGTTAGAAAATGAGCTGGGCCAGAGACAGGAATTCGACAACTTAGGCTCCCACTCTGCATACACGCTGCTCAGTAATTTGTTTGTCACCACTGGTAAATGAGGACAATGCTGGGGGAAATGGTCATTTGTTCCGGAGAAAGGGGCACACAGTTCCTGTGAGGGCTGGGGCAGGGCTGCCCCTTTAATACCGTGATGGATGTTAGAGCTGGGAAAGCGGGTGAGGAGGGGTCTTTAGGTACAGCTTGAACATTTCATGAGCTTGACAGGTTGGTAGTTGCCTGTGGTTGACACAGGAAGAAAACTGGTATTTATGGAGTGCTTGTTTTGTCCTGAGAACTGTGCCAGGTCCTTAATCATATTTAACCCGAACACATCTTTCTCATGGACAGACTCCTAGTGTCTCTGTTTTACAGAGGAAAGTTCCAACCCTTAGAAAAACCAAGCACCTTCCAAAGTCACAGAGCTAGTAGACAGATCATAGAATCAGTATCCAAGCCCAGTTCTTGCCAGCTCCAGATTCTATTTTCTAGGAAACTGTCAGATAAGAAAGAATTAAAATTAAGCAAGTTTAAAAGGCACCAACTCAGCATTGCAGTGTTAGAGGCAGGGTAGATGTCAAACATTTAGAAAACATAATCACCTAAAAGAAAATATCTGTCCAGATATGCATCGGGGCTCAGGAGCAAGAAACAAGTAGGAATGGAATCTGGGTGGGACTTCTTGAAGGGGTTCACTACAGAAGAGCAGGCTGCAGCTCTGAGACATCTGAGGACTGAGAGCATCCATCCAGCCAACCAGCATGTCAGACTCAGAGCAAGGAGGGTGCCCCCCGAGGGTGACAGGTGGTGAGGACATTTCCAGGAGGATGGAGGGGGGGAGGCGCGTCCCTTTACAG
Source organism: Oryctolagus cuniculus (assembly GCF_964237555.1). Classification (NCBI taxonomy): domain Eukaryota; kingdom Metazoa; phylum Chordata; class Mammalia; order Lagomorpha; family Leporidae; genus Oryctolagus; species Oryctolagus cuniculus. Next base: position 56,156,989 of record NC_091449.1, read on the forward strand.
AGTTCTTCATGGAAATACCAACATGAGGCTCACCTTTCCTGTATCTGCTTTAGGAGATGTGATGATCTGATCAAGGAGGAAAAGAAAGAGACCGACATGTTCCTTGAAGAGTGCATTGTTGATCCTTCGCTCAGAGAACGTCTTTCCATCCTCTCCCGCACCTTCAAGAATCAGAGGAGGCTGGTCCAGGAAGACAGCATGTTCTTCCTGAACAACATTTTCACGGTCGATCCCCTGGTGAGCACATAAGTAAAATCTGACCACACAGTTAAGCGTCAGTGGGAGTTGAGGGCTTGTTTTGATGAGAGTACTCTGGGACTGATGTAGTGGGCTTTGAGAGCGAAGATGCCGTCGTCCATAGAGTCTGATCATCGTCATGAGACACTCAGTGAATGCCAGTGGTAAGAGTGCCCCTAGATCACGTTTATAGGTCACGCTTTCTATACACCAGTCACGGCATTAACCACCTGACGTGGATTAACCAGTTTATCTCATTTGTATGTCTGTTGTCTGATAAAAAGTCTACAAGATGGAATTAAAACCCCAATCTGCAGATGAGGAAATCAAGCCTTAGAGAAACTCCATTGCTTGCTGAAGGCCAAACAGCTGGCATCTGTAATTAGAAATTCATCCCTGATTAGCCTGATGGTAGAACAGGATTTCTCAGCCTCAGCACCAGTGACTTCTGGGGCTGGATAATTCTTTGTCCTATTCATTGTCGGGCATTTAATTCCATCCTTTACCTTTACCTACTGGGTATCAGTGTGACAGCTAAAACTGTCTGCACACACTGGGTCAAGAACTGCATTGTCCTGATTTCACTCAGTATGTATGTACTGACCGCTTGACCTGTACTGGGCAGTGTGTGCGAGGCAAGCACTGAGAAGTGAAACTTGGTTCCTGACCTCATGGTCACATCCAGTGAGAGCTGCCCCAGAATCCGAATGGGGTCTGACTCCAGGCTGGCTCGGTAACCACTCGGCACGGCTGCTTTAAATGAAAACAGCTAGCAGCTTGTACATTCACCGCGTGACAGGTGCTATGCTGTGAGCTTTCCGTGTATTATCTCATACATGGCAGATAAAAAGTGATATGAAGATAAAAGCAGTAAGAAGAGTCGAGAAAGCCAATAGCTAATCCAAACTGCCAAACCGTTGCCATTTAAACCAGTTGGAGAAAAGAACATGGGTACAAGGACATACTGGAATGCAGGGTCTCTTGTGGGAAATGCCACTGACTCAAGCAGAGCCACTCCCCGTTCACCTGCACCTCTGAATTGTGAGGAAGGCATGGAACATGAAAAGGGGGTTGCATGGCTACACGAGTTTGAGAACCGCGAGGGCCCATGTTGGTTGAAGGGTTTCTTGGCTGTTGGGCTCTGCCCAGTCTTTAGTATGCTAATGTGTGCTGTAAATCTCTGAGAGGAAGCTTTCCCCTTGAAGGCATCCCCTGGGACTCATGTTCTGCAGAGCCCGCTGTGTGAATCGCTGGTGAAGACAGGAAGTGTACGCCACTGATTTATTCAGGGGCTGCAGTGTTTCTCGCAGGCTAAGAAATTGCAGAAGACTTCTTGACAAGGGAACCTTGAACTGGATCTTACAGGACAAGACTTTTGGAGAACAAAACTGTAGGTGTGTGTGGCATGGTTCATCCAAGGCTGCATGTGTGCACCAGCCAGTTTGCTTGCCGTGAAGGGTCCATGCAGGAAAATAAAGTTGGATATGGGGATTGAGATAGAATCTTCTGTCATGCCAGAAGACTCTCCAGGACTCGGCTGAACAATGACATATCCAAATACAAGAGTTAGACCAGCAAGAGGTGAAGTTAAGATGAGGACCAAAAGAAACAATCAATCAAGCCCGGAGATGTGGAGAAGATAACAGGAAGGAGATCCTGGTGAATGCAAGCAGATGGCTGAGCTGGGCTGAGGCAGGGCAGATCAGTCAGTTGTGGTCGTCGTAGATGCATCCTTATGGTCCACAGAGTGTGAGATTCCTACCTGCCAGTGCGGGAGATGCAGGCTGATATTGCCGTCTCTGAGTGGATGGCCTTGGAAGCACAAATGTAGCGGCTGAGAGGAGGGGGTAGGAGGCCACAAATGAGCCTGTCCATTTCCTGTTCAGAAGCAGAAAGCCTAGGAAAAATCCCAGGCCTTCCTCTCCGTGTGCTTTCTGCCGTAACTTGAAATTTCATGCTGGAGATGTCCGTGTGTTAAAACATGGCATGGAATATGATTGCTTTTGAATTCCAGATAGGAAGTGAATTGGGCATTTTTATCACAAGACATCTTTTCACCACTCAGAAGAAAAATATCTTCTTTAAATAGCAATACATGAAAATGGTGCTTTTTAAATAATGAGATGAGTTTGTGTGTATTGTATTGGGGAAAATACCAGAAATAGGAAGGGAATAGCATTTATTTTAAATGATAGTGGCCTTACATTTTATGGAATCTATAATGAGTTTATATCATACAGTATTCAGTATTCTTGTGGTAATATGCACTAGCTCATTCTTGACAATTTTTGCAAAATGAAAATGAAAGCGAGAACCTTTCTAGCTGTCTTCCTAAAGTTACTCTGACTAAAACAGCAGAACTCAGTGTCAGTTGTGATACATTATTTATTGATGTTAAATCTTTTTTTCTACTTAAATATCCTGATAGCTTATATAAATATAGTTCTTGTTTGTGAATGTGATATCTTACCCTGTAAATTCCTTTTGAAAGTGTTTGATGGGTGGCTGGCGCCGCGGCTCACTAGGCTAATCCTCCACCTTGCAGTGCCAGCACACAGGGTTCTAGTCCCGGTCGGGGCGCCATATTCTGTCCCGGTTGCCCCTCTTCCAGGCCAGCTCTCTGCTTTGGCCAGGGAGTGCAGTGGAGGATGGCCCAAGTGCTTGGGCCCTGCACCCCATGGGAGACCAGGAGAAGCACCTGGCTTCTGCCTTCAGATCGGCGTGGTGTGCCAGCCGCAGCATGCTGGCTGCGGCGGCCATTGGAGGGTGAACCAACGGCAAAGGAAGACCTTTCTCTATGTCTCTCTCTCACTGTTCACTCTGCCTGTCAAAAATAAATTAATTAATTAATTAAAAAAAAGGAAAGTGTTTGATGGGAAGATTCTGCCATTTCACTAGCTTCTCGATGTGATTGTGAACCCTGACTATTTTATGCTGTTGAGGTTTGGATTTTCTGCTTCAGGTGAATGAATGCTACAGTAATTTCAGTTGAGAGATTTGTGTACAGATTTACGGAAGAGATGAGATCTGAATTGAATACTGGAGTTAGGATGAGATTTAATGAAGTAGAAAGGGAGAAAGACGATGTTTCCAGACGGGGAAATTAAAAAAAACAAAGAAAAAAGGAATCTATTAGACTCGCAATGTGTTAGATCACGATGAATAGAACAGTTCTTCCTTGTTGGGAAGGAGAGTGGAGACCTGTGCTGCCTGGCCAGCTGTTGTGCATTGGCGTACAGCCCACTCTCTACCCCTGCACTGCTCAGCAAACACTGGACCTGAGAGGTGGTAGTGTGTGTTTCTTGCAGTGAGCAAGAATGTGTTCAGGTGAGTTTGTGAAGTACTGGTTGCAGCACAGCGGTGGAGTGCAGCCAGCGTTTCCCTGGAACTACACACCAGCAATGGTGTTTTGCAGATCCGAGTTTGGCAAATGGTGCTGAAGGTGTCTGGAACCCACTGCAGGGTTCAGGGTGTGTGCATAACATGCTCAGGGAGATTAAGATGACTCCCTGACAGCCCTTGAAGAAGGGTGGACGGAAGATCAGACTGGTGGAGCAGCTCAGGCAGGGGAAGGTCAGGGCAGTGGAACAGCTCCATAGTCAAGGTCAGAAGTGTACGTGGAGGGTAGGGGGTACAGGGGGCAGGTGCAACACTTACCTGGAACAGCCCAATGGTGGCTGGAAAGGCAAGAACGTGGTGGATGGTTTTTGATTTCCTTGCCATTGAGGGTGAAACATCATGAGGAACCCTGTGTCTCTTCAGATCTGAACTGGAGTGACCGGCTTTCATTGGAATTACCAAGTTAGGAGTCCTAGGTTTAACTCCTGGCTTTGTCCCTAGCACATGTGGCCTTAAGCAGCCATTTGCTCTCCCTTGGCTCCAGTTGCCTTGCACACAGAGTAAGGGTACTGTGGGAAGATCACTCTGATCCTTTCAACTCAGAAACTCTGCTCTTCTGTTTGGGACCCAACTCTGGGTTCATTAAGGTCAGAGAGAGCCTTATCCTTTTTAATTTTTTTAAAGATTTTTATTTATTTGATAGAGTACACAGAGAGAGACAGAGACAAATAGAGATCCTCCATCTGTTGGTTCACTTCCTAAATGGCCACAATGGCCAGGACTGGGCCAAGCAAAAGCCAGGAGCCAGAGGTTCTTCCAGGTCTCCCACGTGGGTGCAGGGGCCCAAGCACTTGGGTCATCTTCTGCTGCTTTCCCAAGCACATTAGCAGGGAGCTGGATTGGAAGTGGAGCAGCCAGGGCTCAACGCAGTGCCCATATGAGATGCCAGCAGTGCAGGGCACAACTTAACCTGCTGCGCTGCAACCCGGCCCCATGAGAGAGCCTTATCCTCATCTGTGCCTTGTGTTAGCCCAGTGCCAACCAATGGTTGAATCAGTGAGTGAATTTCTGTTAATTAATGATGATGAGTTTGGTTCTCAACTTTGAGATGACTGCTGATATCCCAAAAGTTTTGGAAATGTGGGACAAAAATTTGTGTGTGTGTGTGTATTGGAGGGGGGCAGGATTCAGGACTGGAGGCAAGAGATTTGTGAGTGTCCTGTGGAGGGTTTTGTTGAAGCCATGAAAAACTAATGGAAACTCTAAGGGCAAAGTGAAAAAGAAAAGTAGCAGAGCGCCCAAGAGGGCCTCAGGTGCCTGCATTACAGGCCCTGCAAACAGCGTTCAGCTCCCCGCCTGCTGGGAGCCTGTTAGGGCTCTCATCTCCTCCTAGACCTATCTTGCCTGGTTCTGCATCATTTTCTGCTGAAGGTCTCTTCTGAGTGTCACGTAATGGGTCACGTATGCCAAATGGTCACCACTTAATTTCTGACAGCTGAGCTATGCACCACTGATTAGCTTTCTCTTAGAGTGTTATTCCTGTTAATTAGCTTCCTGATATGCATTCAGTTCACAATGGAAGCAGAGAAGAATAGAACCAGGCAGTGTCACCTACTGATCTGATAACCAATCTCTAACTTATATCCTATTCAAAAAATAAAAATAAAATAAAAGACTGGTACAGGGGCTTAGGGACCATTTTGCTTTATGATAGACTCATTAGCTTCTCAGGAAGGAGCCAGCCTTCAAATGAGATAAACTCGACAAGAAAACACAAACCAAAGCACAGTTAGCCCAAGGTCTGAGAAGGAACACAAAATACATGCTTGTTCTTTCGGGCGTACTCTCTATGTCTTGGTTCTTCAAACACATCAGCCAAAACAGAAGGTTTGTGTAGCCCTGATGGTGTTCTCTGCACATTGAGCCTTTGATGGTGACAGTGTTCCTGTTTCAGAAGTTGTTTCAATTTAAAGCAAGGAGAGTCAAGATCAAAAGATGAAGGCTGTCCCTAAAGAGCCCGGAGGCCGTGCCTGGTTTGAATTCCAAGTCACGTTTTGCTGATATCATGTCCGAAGTAGTTTGATTTGGGGCTTAGGAATGAGAGACCCAGAATACTGGGACTGTGAGATCTTCCTCTGTCCTGCTGCCTGGTTAGTACTCCCACTGCCTTGGCTCACTGTCTTCTTGCACTCCTTGTGTAACGTGGCTGTCGGGTGTGTGGCCGGGGCTTTGAGAAGTTAGGCTCCGTTCGTCTCAGGTATTAATGTGGCCACAGTGTTCCCGGCCTGCTTGTTTCCATCAGTGTCTTGGTTTTGTTTGTTTGTTTTTGTTTTGTTTTGTTTTGTTTTTTGACAGGCAGAGTGGACAGTGAGAGAGAGAGACAGAGAGAAAGGTCTTCCTTTTGCCATTGCTTCACCCTCCAATGGCCGCCGCGGCCGGCGCGCTGTGGCCGGCGTACCGCGCTGATCCGTCCATCAGTGTCTTGTTATTTGAACAGAGGGAGGCTGGCAGCTGCTCCCAGAACTGTTCACTGGTGGAGGAGGAATGGGGAGGCAAGGACCCAAAGGGACCCTCAGGAGAAAGAAATTCAGGATAGAGGAATGGAAGGAATGTTGTTTTTAGCTTCACTTGTTAATTTAGTGGTATTCTAAAAGTGACCGGAATTGTTGGTTAGTCATTAAAGCATGAGGTGTGCTACTACTGTTTACAGCAGATTTCTCAGACGTCAGTTCTTCTGATAATATCTTGGAATATTGATGTCATTAGCCCATTTATGCCTTACCTAGGGAAGTTACTGTGTTCCGTAGAATACTGAACATTTGTCAAGCCGCCTGCTTCCATTTAGAGCCCCCCCCCCACACACACTTTGGAAAAGAACTGCAAAATCAAGTCTATTATGCATGTTTTCTGCCTTCCAGAAAAGCAAGTGAAATTGGCTACTTTCAGAAATAAGATATCCTACTGTACTAGATGGACCCCGGCTGTACAGGTTTTTCACATTCTCATTCTGTTATTTCCTCAGCTTAGGTCTCTTGGGTAACCTGAGAGAGAGTCAAAGACAAAAAAAAAATAGTCCCGAGAATTGAGAGGCCAAAGAATATCACAAGGTAAAAAGAGAGAATTAAGGTTTTGCTTTCCACGGGCGTCTAGGAGCCCTCTGAGAAATCACAGCACAGATGTGCTGGCCTTGTCTCTGAACTCTGGTGCTGCTGGCTCAGGTCACACTTTCAAGATGCAGCAATTTTCTGAATGTTGAACACTTGATATTTTCTCAAAAGAGAGAGAGAGAGGAGAATCTAAAGGTATTTTCCTGAACTGGCCCTAGCTGATTGGCTGACGTTGGTGGGCAGGGAATACATTTCTGCTTCTGTTAGCAGGTGTCTCCTTCATCAAGGAAACGTTCATCCAGTGTCCCTGGGGAAGCTTAAGCTTAATTTAACTAAGCTTTAAAAAGGGAGAGAAACTTGATAATTTCTTTATCCCCGTGTAAGTAATCATAAACCATGCTTTGTCGTTATCTAAGCCTGCAGGAAACGTGCTGTTCCAGCAATTCAGACCTGGAGAGCACAGCTCAAATTTAGTTTACTTTCTCTTCTCCCAGTCCACATAGCATGTGAGCTCAGCAGAAGCGGGCTGGGTGGAAGCCCAGATGGCTACCAAAGAGGAAAGATCCGGTTTTGTACTGCATCCCCTTCTGCTTCTCATACCATTAGCCATGAGTCGCGTTGCAAACACGTGGGCGCTGACTCCTTGGAAATGGACACCAGGAAGGAGAAAGGAGGACAGGGATCTGCTGAGAACAAACTGCCCTTGAGTTGCCACTTCTGGGCCAGTGTGGTTTCCCTGGTCTTCCGTCTCGGTTCATTAGGACCGTCTGTTCAGACCTCTGAGCTCAGCCACACTGTCTCTCATTGTGCAGAGACTTTGGCTATTGTGCTGGAGAACGAGTGTAGGTGGAGGGAGGCCTGGGGATGTCTTAGAAACAGCAAGGTGCCTCGTGGCTCATTAAATAAGTTGCACTCCTGGGAAAGACATAATTCTGTTCTCTGCGGAGAGAGAAAAGCATGAGCAACACACAAGGCTGCCTTCTCTCTACAGAACCCCGGGGGAATTTTCACAGTATTTGGCTTGGAGGCGAGATCAAGATGGAACACACCCTTTGTGAAGTTTTGTCTGACAGATGGCCACATCTCAGAGCCCTGTTCCAGAAACTTTTATGTTCATTATTTTGAGAATCATAACTTTACTTGATTCACAGTTGCTTGTCCCAGGGGAAATAATAGGGTAAGAAAATCTCCTTGAATGTCAGGGGCCAATTTGATCTTTCCTCTCAGTGCTAATACTTTCTGCTTTGTGGCTTCCATTTATTTTCCCATTTCTCTTAGAGACAACTGCTATTTGCCCTGAGTGACATTCTAGAGAGCTATGATTTATTGATCTGGAAAGATCTAGAAAAGCAACCATGAGTAGTGGAAGATTATACCTTCTGACCACTGGTTTCTTTTTCTCTTTTTTTTTTTTTTTTTTTAAGATTTATTCATTTACTTGAGAGGTAAAGTTACAGACAGTGAGAGGGAAAGCAGAGAGAAAAGTCTTCCATCCACTGGTTCATTCCCCAAATGGCCGCAACTGTCGGAGCTGTGCCAATCCGAAGCCAATACCCGGGAGCTTCTTCCAGGTCTCCCATGTGGGTGCAGGCACCCGAGGACTTTGACCATCCTCTACTGCTTCCCCAGTCCATAGCAGAGAGCTGAATTGCAAGAGGAACAGCCAGGACTAGAACCGATGCCCATATGGGATGCCACTGCTGCAGATGGAGGATTAATCTACTGGCGCCACTGCCAGCCCCCTCTTGTTCTTTATTACTGTTATTCAGTGATAGAACTATTTTTTATAATTTATATAGAATTTATTTATTTTTAACTGTTATTTAATAAATACAAATTTCCAAAGTACAGCTTTTGGATTACAGTGGCTTTTCCCCCCCTATAACCTCCCTACCACCCACAACCATCCCATCTCCTGTTCCCTCTCCCATCCCATAAATGATAGAATTTAACAGGGTGTTTTCACTTCCTGAGGAAAAATAATTCCTTATGTTGATATTTCTATAATACTTTAAGGGACATGACAAGAAATTTTTTAAAAATGTGTTTATGTAGACAAGAATATGTCCATTTGGGTGAAACTGATGGAATTCACCACATATGATAGCTGCTTTTGTCATCATTGTTCTCCTACTCTGTTCTGAACTAACTGGGCCTTGACCATTGCCTAATCAGGGTTACTTAGCAGTGACCCACTGGTGCATGTCTCAGGAGCTGCGTAGTCTTAATGTTGACTATATTTGCTGAAAGATCCACTGGCGAGTCCTCTTCAGAGGTCCCTGAACTTGAGAGCACAGAGGCTGTCATGCTGTGAGTGTGTTCGCCAGACAGGGGCCCGGCATTGTCCCGGGGATGTCCCAGACTGCTTGTCAGCTGTAGTGGTTTTCAGTTTCTTCTGGACTTTTTTCTGACATCGTGAGAAAGGTGGAGCCTGACCTTCTGTTATTTTGTAACCTTAGCTCGGCCACTTACTCCCAGTCTCCATGAGTGAGATATGTATGCAGCTTCCTTTTGCCTTGACTTCCTCTACTTTAAAACAGAGATGGTACCACTTTACAAGGTTGTAAAGAATGAACCAGACAATGTGTATAAACAGTTAACGCAGCACTAAGAACAGGAGCTTTCAGCAAATGGTTGCAAATATTATGATTTGGAGCTAGACACACTTGTCTCTTGTCAAATTAAAGTTTGATTAGAAAGTACAACATCTGAGTGGAAGAACCTTTGAAGCACTCTTCTAAATGTAAGTTAGAATTAAACTCTATTTTATTTGATAAATGTATGAATGAATCCCATTGTAAACTACTTACCAGATAAACCAAGTAAATTAAATATGTATGTAATTCTCTGTTCTTGCACTTTGGAGTTTGATTTGGCAAGATTTGCTAAAGGGAGGGAAGAACAAAGGAAAGAAGGAGGTGGGGAGGGAGGAGGGAGACGTTTTAAAAAGTTTCCTTTTTTATTTAAGGATTTTTGAGGTAGTTTTTTTCTTTTGTTTATTTGAAATAGTTACAGAGAGAGAGAGAGGAAAAGACAGAGAGATCCACCATCTGCTGGTTTGCTACCCAGTGGCCATGATACCCATGGCTAGGCCAGGCCAAAGCCAAGAGGTTGGAACTCCATCCAGGTCTTTCACGTGGGTTACATCAATACAAGACCTTGAGCCATGTTCTGCTGTTTTCCCAGTTGCATTAGCAGGAGCTGGATCAGAAGTGGAGCACTGGGACTTCAACTGGCACCCATATGGGATGCCACCATCACAGGCAGTGGCTTAATCTGCTGCAACACAATGCCATTACCAAGGGAGATTTTTTTTAAACACTTCTTTAATGATTGCCAATATATTTTTAATATTTATTTTATTTATTTGAAAGAAAGTTACAGAGAGAGAGAAAGAGAGGTCTTCCATCGGCTGGTTCACTCCTCAAATGGCTGCAATGGGCTGGGCCGATCCAAAGCCAGGAGTCAGTAGCTTCTTCCCGGTCTCCCACATGGGTGCAGGGGCCCAAGGATTTGGGCCATCTTCACTGCTTTCCCAGATACACTATCAGGGAGCTGGATTGAAAGTGGAGAAGCCGGGACTTAAACCAGTGCTTATATGGGATTCCAGCACTGCAGGCTGGGTCTTTTTTTTTTTTCCCCAAAAAACCTTTTGTTTAATGAGTACAGATTTCATAAGTACAACTTTATAAATATAGTGATTCTACCCACCATACCCATCCTCCTACCACTACTAGCCCTACCTCCTCCCTCTCCCATTTCTAGTCCCATTCTTCCTTAAAAGTCATTTTCAATTAATTTTATATACAGAAGATCAACTCTATACTAAGTATTCAACAATTTGCACGCACACACACACACACACACACACACACAATAGAAACCAAGAACAAGTTTTACAGTTAATTCTCATAATACAACTCATTGAGGACAGAGGTCCTGCATGGGAAGTAAGTGCACGGTGACTCCTGTTGTTAATTTAATAATTAACACTCTTTATGTATGACATCAGTGATGACCTGAAGCTCTTGACATGAGCTACTAAGGCTATGGAAGCCTTTTGAATCCATAATCTCCATCAGTATTTAGACAAGGCCATAAGCAAAGTGGAAGTTTTCTCCTCCTTTCAGAGAAAAGTACATCCTTCTTTGAGGGCCATTTCTTCACTGGGGTCTCTCTCATAGAGATCTTTCATGTAGGATTTATTTATTTATTTATTTATTTATTTTATTTATTTATTTTTTTGCCATAGAGTCTTGGCTTTCCATGCCTGAAATGCTACTGTGGGCTTTTCAGCCAGACCAGAATGCCTGAAGGACTGATTCTGAGGTCAGAGTGCTATTTAAAGTGATTGTCATTCTATGAGTCTACTATGTAGACTGCTTCCCATGTTGGAATATTATCTCCTTTTTTAATTCTATTATTATTATCAGATACTTGATCTTATCCTTTTAACACTTAATCCTATCTATATGATCACTTTAACACTTAAGATGGCATTGTTATCACCTAGCTCAATGGGATTTGGGGTCCCATGCAGGTTTTTAAACTGTACCCTCAGAAGTAAGTCCATAGGAATGTATGTAGAACTGTACAGCTTTAGTTACAAACTTCTTCCTCCCTCTCTTATTCCCAATCTTATTTTTTTACTGAGATCTATTTTCTTTTCTTTCTTTCTTTCTTTTTTTTTTTTTTTTTTTTTTTTTTTTTGACAGGCAGAGTGGACAGTGAGAAAGAGAGACAGAGAGAAAGGTCTTCCTTTTGCCGTTGGTTCACCCTCCAATGGCCGCTGTGGCTGGCACGCTGCAGCCGGCGCACCGCGCTGATCTGAAAGCAGGAGCCAGGTGCTTCTCCTGGTCTCCCATGGGGTACAGGGCCCAAGCACTTGGGCCATCCTCCACTGCCTTCCTGGGCCACAGCAGAGAGCTGGCCTGGAAGAGAAGCAACCAGGACAGAATCCGGCGCCCTGACCGGTACTAGAACCCAGTGTGCCAGCGCCGCTAGGCGGAGGATTAGCCTGTTGAGCTGTGGCGCCAGCCATTGAGATCTATTTTCAATTGACTTTATACACAAAGGTTAACTCTACGTTAAGTAAAGAGTTCAACAAATAGTATGAAGAAAAAAAATACTGTTCCTCGACAGTCAAGACAAGGACTGTTCAAGTCATTGCTTCTCAAAGTATCAGTTTCACTTATACAGATTTCCTTTTTTGGTGCTCTATTATTTATCACAGATCAGGGAGAACAAATGGTATTTGTCCCTTTGGAACTGACTTATTTCACTAAGTATGATGTCTTCCAGATTCATCCATTTTGTTGCAAATGACCAGATTTCTTTTTTTTTTTTTATTTTACCACTGTGTAGTATTCCATAGAGTACATATCCCATAATTTCTTTATCTGGTTTTTGGTTGATAGGCATTTAGGTTGATTCTGTGTCTTAGCTATTGTGAATTGAGCTGCAATAAACATGGGGGTGTAGATAATTCTTTTATTTACTGATTTCATTTCCCTTGGGTAAATTCCCAGGAGTGGGATGGCTGGGTCATACAGCAGGTCTATATTCAGATTTCTTTTTTTTTTTTTTATTTGACAGGCAGAGTTAGACAGTGAGAGAGAGAGACAGAGAGAAATGTCTTCCTTCCATTGGTCCACCCGCTAAATGGCCGCTATGGCCAGCGCACTGCACCAATCCGAAGTCAGGAGCCAGGTGCTTCCTCTGGTCTCCCATGCGGGTACAGGGGTCCAAGCACTTGGACCATCCTCCACTGCCTTCCTGGGCCACAGCAGAGAGCTGGACTGGAAGAGGAGCAACCAGGACTAGAACCCGGCACCCATATGGGATGCTGACGCTGCAGGCGGAGGATTAACCAAGTGAACCATGGCGCCGGCACCTATATTCAGATTTCTAAGGTATCTCTATACTGTCTTCCATAGTGGTTTTTTCAGTTTACATTCCCACCAACAGTGAATTAGGGTACCTTTTCTCCCACATCCTTGCCAGCATTGTTGTTTGTTGATTTCTGTTTGAAAGCCATTCTAACCAGGGTGAGGTAAAACCTCATTGTGATTTTGATTTGCATTTCCCTGATGGCTGGTGATCCTGAGCATTTTATCATGTATTGGCCATTTGGATTTCCTCTTTTAAAAAATGTCTGTTTAAGTCTTTTGCCCATTCCTTAACTGCATCGTTTGTTTTGTTATTGCAGAATTTCTTGATCTCTTTCTATATTCTGGTTATTAATCCTTTATCAATTGCATAGTTTGCAAATAAATTTCCCTTATGTTAGTTGCCTCTTCACTTTCCTGAGTGTTTTCAGTACAGAAGATTCTCAATTTGATGTAATCCCTTTTTAAATTTTGGTTTTTATTGCCTGTGCCTCTGGGGTCTTTTACAAGAACTTTTTTCCTGTGTCAATATCTTGCAGGGTTTCACAAATGTTCTCTAATAACTTGATAGTCTAAAGTCATAGATTTAGGTCTTTAATCCATTTTGAATGGATTTTTTTAAACTTTTATTTAATGAATATAAATTTCCGAAGTACAGCTTATGGATTACAATGGCTTCCCCCCCAATAACTTCCCTCCCACCCGCAACCCTCCCCTTTCTCTCTCCCTCCCCCCTTCCATTCACATCAAGATTCATTTTCAATTCTCTTTATATACAGAAGATCAGTTTAGCGTATATTAAGTAAAGATTTCAACAGTTTGCACTCACATAGAAACACCAAGTGAAAAATACTGTTTGAGTACTAGTTATAACATTAAATCACAATGTACAGCACATTAAGGACAGAGATCCTACATGAATGGATTTTTGTGTAAGGTGTAATGTATATAAGAGTGGGAATAAGAGAGGGAAGAGATGTATAATTCGGGACATGCTCAAGCTGACTTGCCCCAAATGGTAGAGTTAGAAACATACCAGGGGATTCCAATTCAATCCCATCAAGGTGGCATGTACCAATGCCATCTCACTATTCCAAGTGATCAATTTCAGTTCACAATTGATCATAATGAAAGGACTAAGAGTCAAAGGGAGCACATAAACAAGTCTAGTACCTGCTAACACTAACCGATAGAATAAATAAAGGGGAGAGTGATCCAACATGGGAAGTGAGATACTCAGCAGACTCATAGAATGGCAGATGTCCTAAATAGCACTCTGGCCTCAGAATCAGCCCTAAAGGCATTCGGATCTGGCTGAAAAGCCCATGAGAGTATTTCAGGCATGGAAAGCCAAGACACTCTGGCAAAAAGATCTCTGTGAGTGAGATCCCAGTGGAAAGAACAGGTCTTCAAAGAAGGAGGTGCCTTTCTCTGAAGGGAGGAGAGAACCTCCACTTTGACTATGACCTTGTCTAAACAAGATAAGAGTCGGAGAACTCAAGGGGCTTCCATAGCCTTGGAAACTCATGACTGGTACATAGGGAGATTACTGAGGCCATAAACAGGAGTGTCAATTGGTAAAGTCAACAACAGGAGTCACGGTGCACTTGCTCCTCATGTAGGATCTCTGTCCTTAATGTGCTGTACATTGAGGCTTAATGCTATAATGAGTACTCAAACAGTATATTTCACTTTGTGTTTCTATGGGGGTGCAAACTGTTGAAATCTTTACTTAATGTATACTAAACTGATCTTCTGTAAAAAAAAAAAAAAGAAATTATCAATTCCCAACTTGACTCTCACTGGGATTAAACATGACAATAGGTCTGATCTGATTTCATCATCATTTAAAAAAAATCATCTATTATTTTTCACTTTATGTTTCTGTGTGGGAGCAAACTGTTGAAATCCTTACTTAATGTATACTAAGCTGATCTTCTGTATATTAAGATAATCGAAAATGAATCTTGATGTGAATGGAAGGGGAGAGGGAGTGGGAAAGGGGAGGGTTGTGGGTGGGAGGGACGGTATGGGGGGGAAGCCATTGTAATCCATAAGCTGTACTTCGGAAATTTATATTCATTAAATAAAAGTTAAAAAAAAAAAGGTGTAATGTATAAGTTGGTTGTAGATGCTTGGATAGATTTCTGGCATTTCTATTCTGTTCCATTGGTTTATCCATCTGTTTTTGTACTAGTACCAGACTATTTTGATTATAACTGCCCTGTAGTATGTCTTGAAATCTGGTATTGTGATACCTCTGGCTTTGTTTTTGTTATATAAGATTGCTTTAGCTATTTGAGGTCTCCTATATTTCCACATGAATTTTAGCATCATTTTTTTCTATATCAGAGAAGAATGTCTTTAGTATTTTGATTAGTATTGCATTGAATCTGTAAATTGCTTTCAGAAGAATAGACATTTTGATTATATTGAAACTTCCAATCCATGAACATGGAAGGAAGATTTTTTCATTTTTTGTATCTTCTATTTCTTTAATGTTTTATAATTCTCATTATAAATACCTTTGACATCCTTGATTAAATTTATTCCAAGGTATTTGATTTTTTTTTTTTTTGTAGCTATTGTGAATGGGATTGATCTGAGAAACTCTTTCTCAGCCATGGAATTGTCTGTGTATACAAAATCTGTTGATTTTTTTGTATTGATTTTATATTCTGCTACTTTACCAAATTCTTCTATGAGTTCCAGTAGTCTCTTGGTGAAGTCTTTTGGATCCTCTATAGATAGAATCATGTCGTCTGCAAATAGGGATAGTTTGACTTCTTCCTTCCCAATTTGTATCCCTTTGTTGTTGTTTTTTTTTTTTTTTTTTTTTTTTTTGCCTGATGGCTCTGGCTAAAACTTCCAGGGCTATATTGAATGGCAATAGTGAGAGTGGGCATCCTTGTTTGGTTCGGATCTCAGTGAGAATGCTTCCCAACTTTTTCCCATTCAGTAGAATGCTGGCCTATTGATTATGTTGAGGGGTGTTCCTTCTATACTCAATTTGCTTAGAGTTTTCATCATGAAAGGGTGTTCCATTTTATTAAATGCTTTCTCTGCACCTATTGAGATAATCATATGGTTTTTTTTCTTCAGTTTGTTAATGTGCTGTATCACATTGATTTGCAAATGTTGAACTGTCCCTGCATGTCAGGGATAAATCCCACTTGGTCCAGATGGATGATATTTCTGATATGTTGTTGGATTTGATTGGCTAGAATTTTGACGATTTTTGTGTCTATGTTCATCAGAGAAATTGGTCTGTAGTTCTCTTTCTCTGTTGCATCTTTTCTGGACTTAGCAATTATGGTGATGGTAGCTTTATAGAAAGAATTTGGGAGGATTCCCTCCCTTTCAATTGTTTTTGAATAACTTGATAAGAATTGGAGTTAGTTTTTCTTTAAATGTCTGGTAGAATTCAGCAGTGAAGCCATCTGGTCCTGGGCTTTTCTTTGTTGGGAGGATCTTTATTACTGATTCAATTTCTGTCTTAGTAATGGATCTTCTAAGTTTCCAGTTTGTTGGCATACAGCTCTTTGTAGTAGTTTCTGATGATTCTTTTTATTTCTGTGATATCTGTCGTTACATTTTCTTTTTCATCTCTAATTTTATTGATTTGGGTCTTCTCTGGCCTTTTTTTGGTTAGTTGGGCCAGTGATTTGTCAATTTTGTTTATTTTTTTTTTTTCAAAAAAATCCATCTCTTTGTTTTGCTGATCTTTTGTATTTTTTGTTTCAATTTTATATACTCAACTAATTTTAATTATTTGTTTTATCCTACTACTTTTGGATTTGGCTTGCTGTTGTTTTTCTAGATCCTTGATATACATTGAAAGCTCATTTGGTGCCTTTCCAATTTCTTGATATAGGCACTTATTGCTATAAATTTTCCTTTTAACACTGCTTTTGCTGTATCCCATAAGTTTTGATATGTTGTGTTGTTATCTTCATTTGTTCCCAGAAGTTTTTTGATTTCTCTTTTGGTTTCTTCTGTGACCCACTGTTCATTCAGGAGCATGTTGTTCAGTCTCCATGGATTTGTGTATGTACTAGAGATTCCTGAGTTGCTGATTTCCAGCTTCATTCCATTGTAGTCTGAGAAGATGCATGGTATGATTTTGATTTTTTTTAATTTGCTGAGACTTGCTTTATTTCCTAACATATGGTCAATCCTAGATAAAGTTCCATGCACTGCTGAGAAAAATGTGTATTCTGCAACTGTAGGATGAAAAGTTCTGTAGATATCTGTTAGGTCCATTTGGTCTATAGTGCCAGTTAACTCTGTTGTTTCCTTGCTGATTTTCTGTCTGGTTGATCTGTCCAGTGATGAAAGTGGGGTTCTGAAATCCCCCATTATGGAGGCTGGTGCTGTGGTACAGTGGTTAATGCCCTGGCCTGAAGCACCAGCATCCCATATGGGCACCGGTTCTAGTCCCAGCTGCTCCACTTCTGATCCAGCTCTCTGCTATGGCCTGGGATAGCAGTAGAAGATGGCTCAAGTCCTTGGGCCCCTGCACCACTGTGGGAGACCCGGAAGAAGCTCCTGGGTCCTGGCTCCTGGCTCCTGGCTTCGGATTGGCGCAGCTCCGGCCATTGCGGCCATCTGGGGAGTAAACCAGCAGATGGAGGATGGAAGACTTCTCTCTCTCTCTCTCTTTGCCTCTCTCTCTAACTCAGTCTTTCAAGTAAATAAAATAAATATTTAAAAGAAAAGAAATCCCCCATTACTATTGTATTTGAGTCTATATGTGTCTCCTTTTAGATCCCTTAACATTTCTTTTAAATAGCCAGGTGCCCTGTAATTAGGTGCATATACATTTATAATAGTTACATCTTCCCATTGAATTGATCCCTTAATCATTACATAGTGCCCTTCTTTGTCTCTTTTAATAGTTTTTGTGTTAAAGTCTATTTTGTCTGATATTAGGATAGCTACACCAGTTTTTTTCTTGTTTTCTGTTGGCATGGAATATCTTTTTCTTTTATTTTCAGTCTGCATGCATCTTTGTTGGTGAGTTATGTTTCTTGTAGGCAGCAAATAGATGTGTTTTGTTTTTAATCTATTAAGCTAGTCTGTGTCTTTTAACTGGAGAGTTGAGGCCATTTACATTCAAGGTGACTATTGATAAGTAACAATTTTGCCCTGCCTTTTTCCCATAAATATTCCTACTTTTTATTTTAGATTTCCTTTGTACTTTTACTAGATTTCCTTCTTTTACCTTCTTTCATAATGATTACCAGTTTTTGTGTGCAGCATATCCTTAAGCATCTTTTATAGGGCTGGATGGGTAGTAACAAATTCTTTCAATTTCTCTTTGTCATGCAAGATCTTTATTTCACCTTTATTCATAAATGAGAGCTTTGCAGGGTATAATATTCTGGGCTGACAATTTTTTTCTCTTAAGACTTGAAATATGCCTCGCCATTCTCTCCTAGGCAAGCTGGGGCTTTAATCTACTGCGCCACAGTGCTGGCCTTGCCAATGTAATTTTTAAAAGACCATTTTAAAGAAGAACAATTTTCTCGTAATCATGTCTTTCACCTCTCCTGGGCCAGTGGCTAGAGGTTCATAGACAGTTTTCAGAACAGTGGCCATCAAGTCACTTGGCTGTTTGTTCTTGTTCCAGAAAGAAACATGGAGTTCCATGTACAGAGATATTTAATATTTGGACAAAAGCCACTATATGGTAATTAGCTTTAGGTCTAAAAATTCAAAGATAATTCCTTCTAGCATATAATTTGATTATTTTACCTATTATGGATCTGAGGGAAGCACAAAAGATTAACACCAAGAAAAAAGATATTTAAAATATCTGAAGGCCATTTGGAAAACATTTTCAGCAAGCAACACAATAGCATCTCACAGATTAAGTCCTATATGCTTGGTCTGTTCTTGGGAGCAGGAGCAGGAGCTGGGATGGGGGATGGGTGATATGTGGAAGAAAAGCAGATGTCAAGGGGCTCTGGATGATGTGGCAAGTATCATAGTACTGTGAAGAAGGGGTCTCGATGTTGGAACCTGTAGGGAAATACTGCAGTGTTCTGGGTTTCATAAATGTTAGAACTGAACAATAATGAAAGAAAGCTCTTCTCAGAGACATAAATGACGTGGAAGTTAATTTCAGAAGTGTTGGAGAAGTAATATGAAATGGTCAAAGGCATACAGGTGAAAGTGGAGTCTTGTTGCTTGTTTCTGGGATTTGCTATGTCATTTGCTGAAATCGCTGTCTTGAATTGTTACTGAAGAGAAATAGAAGTCCTCTAACTTTTATTTGAACCACAATTGAAAATTAAAATGGTCGTGCATGTTCCTAACTCCCTCAAATGACCTGATGATAGCTTCTCTTCGTAAGCAGGTGAGTGGCCACGCTTCTGTGTTTAGAGATACTCACAGCCCTTATAATACTCATGACCTGCTCCAAGCCACCAGGGGTTTAGAACATGGTTTGTCCTTGAGTTATCTCCTGTGCTCAGGAAATGCTGTATTACTAGTGGCACAATAAAACAGCTGCAGCCCTGTGGACTCAGACTTCCTGGTGCTGGTCTTCCCTCACAAAGCTGAGGGCCTCCCAAACCCCAAGGAGCCGCCACATCCATCAGAGGCTCCTCTTACTGCTCCCATCCAAGCATCAGCACTCTCTGGAGTACGTCTGTCACCAATCATTCCCCAGCCCGTCACTGCTGCTAATCAGCCCTCTGATGAACTTGTCTAAGAGTACTTCGGAGGTCGAACTTAAGTGTGTTTTCTTCTAATCTGCTCCTGGACCCTGGATTCTCTTGCTGGGATAATGCTGAGAGCAGTCTGGCCTACACCAACCTTGGACTTACCCACATGTACTGAGTTTATCTGATTCCCAGAGTTTGCTTTTGGGGACCACTTCCTACCATTCTGGTGAGACTTTTCTAGAAACCATTTTGTAGCATGGTTCCTCTGAAGATCCATGGTGGCCCTGGCCCTTTGGTCAGTAAATTTGTGCAGGAGTAGGCTAGCTGTGTCCATTGTATATACCTGAACCCCACCAGGCTCACATGAATAATAACCACTGGTAGACCATTGGCCTGCTGAAGAAGCAGGGAGTGAATGAGTCACCTTTTCTGCCTGGCCTCTGCTTAATCTAGCGATGAGAGTTCCCAATGCTTGGTATCATTAGAACACCACCAATCAAAAGGAGCCAGGTCTTTGCCATTTATCACAAGGGAACAGGCTCTTTCTTTGAGGTCTGGAAAACCACCACAGTGAAACATCTGAGGACGTGAAAGTTCTTGGACTTCTCTCCTCCCTCCATGATCTCACAGGTTTCTTGCAGCTTGAAAACTGAGACTTCTTCTGGGGTTCCCGATTAAGAGAAAATAGTGGACATCTGTGGCAGGTATCTGACAATAATTATTCAGTGTACAAGCTACATAGATACTGGGGCTGGCGCTGTGGCTCACTTGGTTAATCCTCCACCTGTGGCACTGGCATGCCATATGGGCACTGGGTTCTAGTCCCGCTTGCTCCTCTTCCAGTCCAGCTCTCTGCTGTGGCCTGGGAGGGCAGTAGAGGATGGCCGAAGTGCTTGGACCCCTGCACCCGCATGGGAGACCAGGAGGAAGTACCTGGCTCCTGGCTTCGGATTGGCGCAGTGCACCAGCCATCCCGGCCATTTGGGGGGTGAACCAACAGAAGAAAGATCTTTCTCTCTTTCTCACAAACTGCCTGTTAAAAAAAAAAAAAAAAAAACTAAATAGATACAAATAGATATTGGGCAACCCACTAAGAGCCAAGTCTGGTTTGGGTGTGGGAATGGAACACTGCCTGCCCCCACGGAGTCTTCGTTCTCGCAGACTGATGTGGGGATGTGAGAGCCCCTAGGGCCCAGCTTACCTTCACTGCCCTCAATGCTACCTCTTGGAGCCTCTGCGTAGCCCCCTGTGGGAAGTCGGGAGATGCTGAGCAATGCACGGATCAGACCGACTGCTCTTAGAAATAAACCCACATGTGCTCTGGTTTTCTGTTTCCCTCCTCTTGTTTGATGTCTGCCTTTTAAGCCATTTTGTTCTCTTCTCAATTCTTTATTCCAGAAGTATGTTCATTTATAGCCAGGCTGGAAATAGAGTATACATTGGGGACTGTCTGAAGCTGAAGCCTAATTATTTATCAAGTTGTCTTGTCTTAGTTTTTCATTGCGCTGGTGGAACTGTTTATGGATTTTTGGATATGCTTATCGCTTAGACTCATTTGGCCCTGTTTACAAAAACCATAGAGAAAACACAAACATCCCCCCTCCCATTTTCAACACCTTCATCTTAGTCTTTCTGAGTGATGTAAAAAGGACATTGCTTGAGGTAAACAGTTCTTCACCGTGCTCTTCTATGCCACCATGGCAGCCCCTTGACTTCTGTTTTTGCAGTGTGTGGTGTCGATGTCTGTCTCAGTGAGGCCTGGCTTATGCAGGGCCCCTGTGTGTTTCCCCCACCTCCCTGTCCCCAGCACCATTTGTCACACGACAGGCACCCCACGAATGGTTTGAAAGTTGAATTTGCATTTCTCGATGTAATTGCTTTGCAAACTGCCTTTTGGCCTGTGCCTGTGGGTTATTTGTGCGGAATAGTCCCTGTAGCTCGTGACCCGTGTGATTTTGTCAGACCTTAGGGAACACTCTGAGCCAGGTACCATTTGCATCTCCTTTCACAGCCCTGAGAAATTAGTGCAGAGGCCCCAGATGACATGGTACAAATGTGTGTATCCAAGACAGCTGCAAAACCCAGTTTTCTTATCATGATTTTTTGCATGATTCAAGTTAAAGGGAAAAATATCACACTGGATTAGAAGCAGGGTTTGATGTGCCCATTGCTCTGCCTTGGCCATTGCTGTTTTCATAGAATGTGAGTGTTTCATTATGCTGTCACCTCAAAAGCTTCTTTCTCTTTGGCCCTTCTGGACTTTAGATGGTAACATATATTATAAGATATTTGCGTACCTATTTATCATTGTGCTAAGCTGTGAGCCCCCTGCAGTACTAGCTGGCATCCTTTCTCTGCAGCCCTGGTACTAGGCATACATGGGGCAGACATTGAATGTTTGCTGAATTAAACATATTTTTTAAATGCTCTAAATATCCTAGTTTTCTTTAGTGACTTGTTAGATATTCATAGAGCCACTGAAATCATCTTGGAAGCTTTTTCCCAACTTGTACCACCTCGGAAGTTAACAAACAATACAAGCTTACTATCTTCTGGACAAAGTAATGCTTTCTTGTATTTGTTGTAAAAATATTTTCTTCAAATTTCTTGGAGTTGAACCCTCATACACAGTTGGTGGTAATGTAAATTGGTACCGCCACGATGGAAAACAGTATAGCATCTCCTAAAAAAATAAAAAATAAAAATAGAGCTACCGTATGATCCAGAAAGTCCTCCCTCTTCTGGCTATTTACTCGAAGGAAATCAGTGCACTCCCATGTTCATTGCACATTATTCAGAATAGCTGTGCTAAGAAAGCAGCCTAAATGTTCTTACAGATGAGAGGATAAAGAATCTGTGCTGTGTTAGTACAGTGGAGTATCATTCATCCTTACAGAGGAAGGAGATCTCGCCATTTGTAACAAAGATGAACCTGGGGAACATTATGCTAAGTAAAGTAAGTCGAACACAGAGAGACAAATACTGTATTATTTCACTTTTATGTGGAATAAAAATATCAGACTCACAGAAATAGAGTCAAATGTTGGATACCAGGGGCCAGAGTGTGGGAGAAATGGGAAGATGTAGACTAAAAGATTTAAATGTGCAGCTGTAACAAATCAGTTCTGGAGACCTGACGTGTAGCACGGTGCCTGTACTTCTAGTATTGTGTACTGAAAATCTGCTGCAGGAGTAGACTTCAGGTACTCTTCCCACAGAGACAGAGAGAGAACCTTGTGAGGAGATAGATATGTTAACTTGCTTGACTTTAGTAATCATTTCATCATATGTGCATCTGTGTGTATATATAAACATCACGTTGAGCACCTTAAACACCTATAATTTTTATGAAAAATGCTTCATGGAATTATAATTGCAGCATTTACAAGCAGTACCTTCCTTTCATCACGATGTTTTTGATGATTCGTGTTTTTCAGGAAGGCGATGTCTGGCCCAACTCATCGGCTGAAATCACTGTGTACTTTAACCCCACTGAAGCCAAGCTCTACCAGCAGACCGTTTACTGCAACATCTCAGGTAGAGACTCTCCCATACAATAACCTCACATTACCAGGTGCCCAGAGCAGAAGCTGGGGTGTGTGTGTATGTGTGTGCGCACGCATATGCACATCTGTATATGCAGATCACAGACAGTGCACAAAATTAATAGCAAAATATTGAAACCAACCTATGCACCACTTGTTTCTTTCTAGAACAGATAAAACTTTGAACAGACTTACAGCGATCATTATGAGTAGGGGAATGGGAAACCATGAATCTAGTTTTTCTTGATGCTTCTCACAGTAAGACTATTACCTGTGACACATCCTTGCAGTGTTATTTTTTGTTCCTTTTGTAGTATTTGGCCACTGGTATTTTTCTTCTAAATTTTTTTTATAAATATTACATGTGCCCAGTAGTATGAGAAGGCAGCCTGGCAGAGCCAAAAGCCACACAAGAGGGGTGTCCAAGTAAGGTGGCAGATATGTGGCATCAGGAAATTGTAAATATACAGAGGAATTAGGTGAAAATGTAAATATATTGAGGATGATGGAAACCAGTATTTCTTGGAGGAGGGAGAAACAACTATGAAAAGAAGGAAGGCTATCAAGAGATAATCCCTTTGGTACTAGAATGGAAATGGTATCCACAGATAGATACAGGCCTGAAGAACTGAGCATCATGTTCATCCCCAAATGCTATTAATAAATCACATTAAATATAATTCAAAGCTGTTAAATAGGGATGCCTAGGGGAATACTGATGTTGTTAGGAGATTCCAGGATGGCAGGCATATGCTGGGCAGGTGCAGCACACCTGGGCCCACCAGTGAGTGGAGCCATTGCTGATGCATCCACCTCTCTGAACTTCAGGAATGCAGTTGGTACTTTACTGCTATCCTATTATTCACACTGCTGATTTTCCCTTTTTAAAATTTACTTATTTTCATTTTACTTGAAAGACTCATTCACTCCCCCAAATGCACACAACAGCCTGGGCTGGGCCGAGGTCAAGCCTGGAGCCCAGAACTCAATCCAGCTCCCACACATGTGGGTGTCAGGGACTCAGGTATTTGAGCCGTCATCTTCTGTCTCCTAAGGAGCACATGAACAGGCAGCTGGATCATGAGTGGAAGAACATGGATTCAAACCAGGCCCTCCTGTATGTGAGACGAGCATCCCGATCAGTGACTTAACTGCTGCACCGAACTCCCACCCCCAGTCTTCCCTTTAATACAGATAACCACAAACCCGAGTAGTCTTTGACTTCTGTTTTTTTGCCTTTGCTGCTGAAATTTCCCTTGCCTGTCTTGTACAGTCTCAAGAATCGCTTTGCCACAGTGGTTTCTTGCATTTTGGAACTTTCCTGCAGATACAACACGTCACTCAGAAACTTGGAATATCTGGGGTTTTCTTTTTTTATGTCTTGCAATCAGATGAAGCAGGATCATGCTTAGTTAGCATGTGCCAATCATTTTGCAGGAGTCTGATCTCAGTTTTTCCTGACATACTTCCTAGCTATCTTTTAATTCTACAATCATATTTTAAATTTCTAAGACCTCTTTTGTTCCTTATTCCTTTTCATAATGGCTGTTCTTTTATGGACAGTTTCTTCTCTCTGATCTGAGATTAATCATTTGAGCTTTCATTTATTTAAACAAGAGTATCTTACATTCTCTGAATCGCCTACTGCATCTGCTAGGTTTGTCATCCATTCATTTGTGGGATTCCTTCCAGTGCCTCTGATCCATGGCTGTCTGTTTGCATAGATGAATGAAAAAAAAAAAAAAAGTTGGTTTCATTTTGAAAGTAGCCAGTGCTCCTTGACTGATTGTTGTGTAGGTTTCCTAGGGAAGTATGGCTACTGTGGTCATTGTAAACTTGAGGGGAGAATGTAAGGGTACACAACGAACAAGTCCCTGGAAGCTCGAGAATCTCACTCCTCTGCCACATCTTGCATGTGTTCGGTCTATAGCTAGGCAGTTGTTTTCTTCATGTAAAGTCAAGTCACACAGTCTAAGAATTTGCAGAGGCACAGGCTGCCTGACTCAAGACTGGCTGCCCTCTGCCTCTCCCACTTACGTGTCCCATCCTGATGTTTTCCTCACCTTCCTCACTTTTATATGTAGTTTTAGGACTTATGTACTCACTCCTAAGCAAAATAGTATAGTTTTGCCTGTTTTTGAAATTTATTTTAGAATCATATATCTTATGCTATTAGCACAAGAAAATGAAAGTATTCAATAAGTGTTGATTAAATGAATGAGAAAATAACAGAAAAAAGAATGAATGAATCCTATTTTTTTTAAAGACTATTTATTTTAAAGGTAGAGTTACAGAGAGACAGAGACAGAGAGATCTTCCATCTGCGGGCTTACTCCCCAAATGGCCACAATGGCTGGAACTGAGCCAATTGGAAGCCAAGAGCTAGGAGCTTCTTCCAGGTCTTCCATGCAGTTGCAAGGGTCCAAGCACTTGGGCTGTCCTCCACTGCTTTCCCAGGCCATAGCAGAGAGCTGGTTTGGAAGAGGAGCAGCCAGGACTCCAACTGGTGCCCCTATGGGATGCCGACACTGCAGGCAGCAGCTTTACCAGTTATCCCAAAGCACCAGCCCTGACTGAATCCTAGTTTAAGCTGGTTTTTTGCTTATGCATGAGTGTGGAATTCTCAACAACCCCCGGAATGAAAGCAATCTCTGAGTTTCTGGTTTGACTTAAGTCTGCTTTCACAGTTTAGACCAGCACCCTCCTCCCCGACTTTGTAATGCTCTTGAGGAAGTGCTGCTACATCAGTGTTCAGATACGGGCTGAAAATGCTTCCCTGTCCCCCTGTGCCACAGGTGGTGGGGCCTCCCTCCCATCTGCAGTTCCCTGGGGGATGTCATGCTTGGCGGTGGTCCAGGGGGTTGGCAGCTCTCCAGGAGGTTCCCAAACATAACCCAACTGCTCGTGTTTATCTATTGTTTCCTTTGCAGTTCTGAATTCTGCCACAGAATTCACATCCTGGGTAAACTGAATGGTATAATTTTCTATCTGCATGACATTCTTCTTTATTTTGTTAGTGGTTTATTAAAAGATACAGTTGCCAGGGAAGGGTCTTGTTTACGTAGTAATTCCATATTATCTTCCCTGTAAATTCCATGCAATTCTGTGTCTTTTTAAGAGCTGGTGATGATGATTCCTTACTGTTACCTTCAGTGCGTTGGCAAAACCTCCCTAGAAATACTTCTTAGGAAAGCTGCTTCCTGTGTTTTGTCTTGCTTTGATTGATAGATAGATATAGATATAGATATAGATATAGATATAGATATAGATATAGAATGTGGCAGCAAATACAAATAGATATGCTTCCCCTACATGTTAACATAATGGTCATATGCTTCATACAGTGGTGATAACATTGTTATTCCATGGCACTAACTCGTAGGTGTCATCCTGTTTCATGGTTGTATTGGAATCCATTGCATTTTTAGACCACAGTTTGATTCTAAATTTGTATCAGAATGAAGTAGAATGTAGATTCAGAAGTGTGCATAACACATACTGTGGTAGGCACAGTAGTAGACTCCCAAAGATGTCCACGTCCTTATCCCCAGATCCTGTAAGTCTGTTAGCACAGATGTATTACTTTACATGGTTAAGATGGACGAAAGCAGAAGATGGGACTTAGATGACTGGTGAGCTGACCTGAAGGTAGGGAGGTTTTCCTGGATCATGTGGATGGCTCAATATCATCACAAGGGTCCTTAAATGTCAAAGAGGTGAGCGAAAGTATCGGTCTCAGTATTGCAGTGGTGTGAGATGAGGTGGCTTCGCTTTGCAGATGGAAATGGCAAGGAATTCAGTCTTTGGAAACTGGGAAAATGGATTTTTCGCTAGAGCTCCCAGAAAGGAACACAGCCCCGCAGATACCTTGACATTAGCCCAGTGAATGCCACTTCAGACTTCTGACATCCAGAACTTTAAGATAATAAATGTGTACAATAAGTCATTAAGTTTGTAGTGATTTGTAGCAGCGATAGGGAACACACACACACACACACACACAACAAATCATTACCCAATAATCACTGTGTCATTGCCACTGAGATCAACACCAGATTATTTCTAGTCCCCTGAATGTCCCTTCCCAGTCACACCTCTCTGACCCCAGCTGACTCTGAGACAATCACCATTCTGTCCTTTAGGCCCATCATTTCCATGCTGTCATTCGTAGCTTTTAACTCTGGTGTGGGTGTCCCTAAGCAATGCCTGTTTTGAAAAGTACATATTGGAATCGATCTTCATGTCTCATCCATGTTGTTGCTCTTGCTTTGTTGTATTTCATTTTTGCTGTACAGTGTTCCATTCTGTGAACATCCGTTCAGAGATGATAAATAGCAAGAAAGGCTACTGGTCTTGAGGGAAGCCTTGTGGGATGCATGGGATTTAAGATTTAAGATAAGAAGATTAAGATTTAAAATTAATACAACCCTGTTTTCTTTCAAAAGCTTTATATTTTAAGGATTTATTTGTTTATCTGAAAGGCAGAGTTACAGAGAGAGGTCTTCTATCTGCTGGTTCATTCCCCAGATGGCCACAATGACCACGGCTGGGCCAGGCCAGGTCTCCCATGTGGATGCAGGAGCTCAAGCACCTGGACCATCCTCTACTGCTTTTTCCAGGCCATTAGCAGGGAGCTAGATCAGAAGTGGCGCAGCCAGGACTCCAACCAGCCCTGAAATGGAATTCTGACATCACAGGTGTCCGAATTTACTTGCTGTGCCACAGTGCCGCAGCCCCAATACCTTGGTATCAGGAGTACAAGGATGTACAAATGCACACTTCCCCTCCTCAGAAGGCATAGAGGTAAGTGAGGGAAACTGAAGTATACAGCAACAGCTACACTGCAGTGCTGCGCAATGAATGAATGAAAACCAGAAGAGAGAATACAGGGCACATATCTCAGTCTTGGGTTCAAGGAAGGCTCCTCAGAGAAAGTGACATAGATCCCAAGTCCAAGAAAAAAAAAGGCTGGGCGTCAGACAGGGGCTACTTCGTGGAAATACACAGAAAGACACTACATGAATATACGTAGCAAAAGGATTAAATGTGAGGAATTACAAGTTCTTAGGGTATGACTGCCATTTGAACTGAGAGAGGGGGAGAGGCCAACAAACAGCTTTGGAAGAGAAAAGGCCATGACAGGAAATGAAGCTGGGGGCTGGGGTGCTAGGTAGGGTCCAGTTCATAGAGGGATGCTCTTGAACGCCAGCCCGAGAATACTGGACTTGATGCTAAGTGCATCAGGAATCACCAATGTGCTCTCTTCTCATTCTCTCTGAACCGAATATTTTTTCTGCATTTAAAATCACTACAATTTTCTTAGAAGTAGTTAAATCTGTCTGTTAGATATTTATAAAGACTTACCGATGGTTTGATCTCTGTCTTGAAACTGATCTTTTGTCTGTTTTGACTTTGCAATGAAAAATGTGGAAAATCCTAACTTAATCATAAAGATTACCTTTTGAAAAAACACAAGGGAGGCTGGCGCCATGGCTCACTTGGCTAATCCTCCACCTGTGGTGCCAGCACCCCGGTTCTAGTCTTGGTTGCTCCTCTTCCAGTCCAGCTCTCTGCTGTGGCCCGGGAGGGCAGCGGAGGATGGCCAAAGTGCTTGGGTCCCTGCATCCACGTGGGAGACCGGGAAGAAGTACCCGGCTCCTGGCTTTGGATAGGTGCAGCGCCAGCCTTGGCAGTCATTAGGGGAGTGAACCAACAGAAGGAAGACCTTTCCCTCTGTCTCTCTCTCACTGTCTGTAACTCTCTCTCTGTCTCTCTCTCTCTCTGTCTAACTCTGCCTGTCCAAAAAAAATAATAATAATAATAATCAAAAAACAAAAAACAAAACAAAACAAAAAAACACACAAGGGAAATCTACACAGACTAGTTTTGGGTCAGCTTCTGGGAGCTTCAAAAGGAAGCAACACTTTCTGATTTAAACTGTGGCACGTATCACTGGGTAACATTAACTGGTGCCGCGAAGTCAAATACAGAAAAGCAGTGTGATGGAAACAATTTCAGATGCTGCTGCTTCCTTTAAAGACCCGGTTAAGATGAAACCTCATTGTCCATTTTCATTCTCTGCATAAGTAGGGCACATCTGAATTTTTAGGACAATTCACAGTTTTTTATTTGATTTAATTTTTTAAATTTTTTATTTGTTTAAAGATTTATTTATTTGAAAGGTGGAGTTAGGGAGAGAGAGAGAGAGAGAGAGAGAGATCCTCCTTCTGCTGGTTCACTTACCAACTGGCAACATGGCCTAGGGCTGGGCCAGGCCAAAGTAGCTTTATCCAAGTCTCCCACTGGGGTGCACAGTCCCCAGGCATTCGGGCCATTTGCTGCTGCTTTCTCTGGGCACATTAGCAGGGAGCTGGATGGGAAGTGGAGCAACTAGGACTCAAACAGGTGCCCATATGGGTTGCTGATGCTGCAGGCGATGTCTTTATCCACTAAACCACAGCACTAGCCCCTTGATTTTTAATCTTAATTGAACAATAGAATGAAGATTGAATTAGATTTAGGAAAGAGAAAACTGAACCATATCAATAATTTTTTAAAAAGGGGAATTTTCACAGCAATAAGTGAGTAATCCTCTATATATTGGCAAATTTTCTTTTTCAAAACTCATGATACAGGACCAGTGCTGTGGTGCAGCAGGTTAACACCCTGGCCTAAAGCGTCGGTATCCCATGTGGGCACCGGTTCAAGACCCGGCTGCTCCACTTCCAATCTGGCTCTCTGCTATGGCCTGGGAAAGCAGTGGAAGATGGCCCAAGTCCTTGGGCCTCTGCACATACGTGGGAGACCCGGAAGAAGCTCCTGGCTCCTGGCTTCAGATCAGTGCAACTCCGGCCATTGCGGCCAATTGAGGAGTGAATCAGCGGATGGAAGACCTGTCTTTCTCCTTCTCTCCCCCTCTCTCTCTGCCTCTCCTCTCTCTGTGCAACTTTGACTTTCAAATAAATAAATAAATCTATAAAAAATAAACAAAACTCATGATACTACAACCTCTTAAAAATAAGGTTTCTTAGTCCAATGAATAAGAAATCATTTCTTAATAATCTGTAGATTATATTGTTATAATTTATCAAGTATTTGAACAGGAAAATGTAAAGAATAATACATGAATATGTATGCATAATCTAGGTTTGAGAAGACTTGAACAGATGGAAAATCATGTCTATGTTTTTGGTCAGGAATACCAACACTGTAAATAGATCAATTCTCCCTGTAAATGTAGAGTGCTCTCAGTGATAACATCAATACTTTTTTAAAACGAGTCAAATTGATTCCAGATTTCTTATGGAGAAAATAAATCAACCAAGATTGCCTAGAAAATTCAGAAAAGTGTGATTAATGTGGGAAGACTAGCTTAAAACTTAGTTAAGTATTAAAACTTACTGAAAAGCTTTAGTAAGTGCAAATGTGTGTGTAGTTCTGTGGCACATAAGACAAAATAGGTCTGGACTCTGTTCTCTTCGTCAGGCTTACTAAAGTATCGTCATTGTCATTGCCGTCACCACAACCACTACCATCATCAACCTCAACATATCCCCTAAACCCTACCCTACAAAAATTCCTATGTCCCAATGTCACTGATATGTAAGCAAAATAAAACCCAATTCTTAAAGCCACCTTGTTTCTTTTCTCTATTGCTGTATAACCTACCACCCTAAATTTAGTGGCTTAAAACAACCAGCCGTCATTTGCTTTGTTCAACAAATCTGCAGTTTGGTCAGCAGTGAACAAGCACCGTTCCTCTTGTTCTATGAGGTGGCAGCTGGACTAGCTGGGAGGTAGAGGAGGTTGGTAGTGCTGCTGGCGGGAACCTCACCTGGGGCTCTTTGCCAGAGCCCCCCCTCCCCCCCGCCCATGTTCTCTGCATGTGACTGCTTGCTTCCTCACAGCACAGTGGGCTGAGTTGTTGATATGAGAAAACTACTGTAGTCTAATTGCAATGTTTTTAGGTTATCTGTCTTTTCCCTCAGACTGATACTAAGAATTATTTATACTTTGATGTTTCCACAGTTTCATTGTGATGGATTTGCCTTTATCCTGCTTAATACTTGATATGCTTCTCCAAAACTAAAAGCTCTTCAGTTCTGGAAAATTCTCAGCAATTGTTTCTTTAGTTTTTTTTTTTTTTTTTCCCTTTCATTAACTCGGTTTTCTCCTTCTGGAACTTTTAGATATATGTGTTTCCCATGGAATTTCCGTGCCTCTTAACCTCTCCTTTGTATTTCCAGTCTCCTTGACTCATTATGACACATTCTGGGTACTTTTCTAACAGTGTTTCTTAGAGTTTACTAATTTTCTCTTCAGCTGTATCTACTCTCCAGTGTATACATCTATTCAGTTTCTAATTTCATTGACTTGATTTTTTTGTATCATAGGTTATATATAGTTTCAGTATTTTCATATTTTATTCATTCAGTATGGTTTCTACTCTATCATTTACCTCTTCAAAGATTTTACAAGTGCCATGTTAGAGT
Source organism: Oryctolagus cuniculus (assembly GCF_964237555.1). Taxonomy (NCBI): domain Eukaryota; kingdom Metazoa; phylum Chordata; class Mammalia; order Lagomorpha; family Leporidae; genus Oryctolagus; species Oryctolagus cuniculus. Next base: position 56,188,268 of record NC_091449.1, read on the forward strand.
TTTTTTTTTTTTAAGAATTTTCTATTATCTCAAACTCTTTGGGGCTACCTCACATATTTGTGATAACCACTGGATTTCTTCATACTGGATGGTTGCTTCTGATATTTGAAATGTTGTATTATGAGCTCATGAATGCTCCTCCAGAGTAGTTTTTTGTATTTCTTTTAATTCTACAATTTTTATTTTCTAAGCTATGGTTCTAGTACCTATAAAAGAGTGTAAATCTGGATCCCAAACCTGTTTACAGGACTTTGATTTCTCTTGGGAGCCTCTTCTCCGCACTACCAGAGTGTGAGACAGAAGATGGGATTTGTTACGGCTTCCTGAGGGCAATAAGCACAGTTTTTCTAGTTTCCTTTTTGGAAAGAGGCTGTCTTTCCAGAATCCTGGATTTATTCAAGGATCTTATTCAGTTCTCCTTTTCCAGATAGGAGCAAAACCGTACTTCCTCTCTGTGTATGGATTATAAACTAGAGCCACTAGACTGCAATGCCAGAGTACACTTCACCAAGCTCTGAGCCTTCTTTGGAACTCCTTGCTGGCTTATTATGCTGAGTTCCTTCTTTACTTCAAGTATTTCATTCCTTTAGTTTGAGCTTTGAACTTTATTGCACGTTTTTAATCCACCTTATTTTTCTTTTTGTATTTGGAATTGAAAGATGGACGGAGTCTGCCATGTTGTCAGGTTAACGTAGTTAGCAATTTTCATTTGTTTCTCAAAATAATGTCCTTAGAGAATCTGTATCAGAATCACCCTAGCTACTGATTAAAAATGTAAGTTCTTGAATTTTATCTGCGTTTTATTGAATCAAAATATGTGGAAATGGTGCTGGAGAATATTCATTTTAAATGAAGTAAAAAAAGAACAAATAACAATGTTACAGTATCCAATATCTATATTGAAGAAAATCGATTGTATTTCTATATACTAACAATGGGCAATGTGAAATTGGAATTTAAAAAGGCAATATCACAGTAGCATTGAGAAATATGAAATATTTAGAGATAAATTTGAGGAAAAAGTGTGCAAGACCAGTATGCTGAAAACGATGAGATGTTGATGAGAGAAATTAAAGTCCTAAACAAATGGAAAACTATACCTTGTTCATGGGTCTGTAAATTTAATATTGTTAAAATGTGATTTCTCCCCCAAATTCATCTATATAGAACAATGAAAATAAATCCAGCTGCATTTTTTCTAGAAATTGAAAAGCTGATTCTAAAATTCATATGGAATACAAATAGCCTAGAATAGCCAAAACAACTTAGAAAAAGAATAAAATCAGAGGGTTACTAACACTAGAATTTAAGATAATTTTTAAGTTACAATAAGATCAGTGAAGGTACTTTCCCCATCTCAAAATTCTTCACCCCATCTTTTTAACATATGAGGTAATATTCACCCTTTCACTATAGAAAATAGTATTTATAGATTCAGAACTCAGGGTGTGAATGCAAGTATCTTTAGCGCCATTATACAGCCTACCACAGATCCTATGTGGATATCCAGCTGTCTTAACTCTTTTTTAAATAAAAATATTTATTTATTTGAATGGCAAAGTTAGAGTTACAGAAAGAAATGGGGAGAGAATGAGAGAGAGAGAGAGATTATCCGTCCACTGGCTCACTCCCCAAATGACTGCACATGCCAGGAGCTTCATCCAGGCCTCCCACGTGGGTGCAGGGGCCCAAGAATTTGGGCCATCTGCTGCTGCTGCTTTTTCAGGCGCATTAGCAAGGAGCTAGGTCAGAAGTGGAGCAGCGGAGAATCTAACCTGCATGCATACTGGATACTGGCATCACAAGCAGCAGCTTAACTTCACCACAACACCAGCCCACAGCTGTCTTAACTCTTAAAGCTGCACAGCGCACACTTCCTTGAAGGTACTCAACACCTACTCTCTCCTAAGTCAAATTTACGTATGAATATAGCTATATAAACACAACAACTTTACATATTAATTTCATTTGAGCCTCTCTAGCTCTTTGAGGTAAGCTGGAGTTCCCATCTTTATTTTACAAATGAGGACGTTAAAGCTTAGAGAACTTAGATGAGTGAGTTGCCTGTGAGGTTTCTGAATCCAAGATTTGAATCCTAGGTTATGACATGTGCTGCCCCCTGCCCTGTGCCACAGTACCCCATAAAGGCATGACTGCTGTGAAGTGGTGCAACTCATATTCTGTTACAGTCACTGGGGGAGATAACCAGGTCACCAGCCCACTCAAAAACTCCATCCAATTTTCCAATGACATCTAAAAAAATCTGTGTAGCAACCCATCAAAGATTTCTGAATCATAGAAAGCATTTAAAATATACAAATGATTCATATAAAGCTTAATACACTTCTTAATGGGTATGTTGGTATATAGCATGTGACGCTACTAGACAATATTACGTTCAAACCATCTCCATTTTACACTGCCAGAAATCTGAACTGTAACACAAACAGTGAGATAACATGTTAAAGATTCTTAAAGGACTAACTAAATTGGTCCCTGGTTGCCGGTTGCCCTGGGTACCGGATAGAAAAGAGCTCTGGGCCCCATGAAGTACTAAGGCACCAGGGGAGATGTGGGAAGACGAGTTGATAATGCAAAGCGCACAAGCAAGGGAAGCAGGAGACAAACCTGTCTTCTCAATAGAGTGAAGTTGGAGGATTTAACACACATTGTATTTTTTCACTGGAACCTAAGAAAACATAAAAGTGTTCATTTGTGCTTGCATACAATATGTATTATAGCATTATTTTTGTCTAGATTTCTGATCTGGGTGAAACAATTGATGTTGCATTACTGAATGTGAAAATTCTGTTAGAGATGGGAGATTCCCAGAAATACTTACATAGTAAATAATTTTGTGTCAACAACAATGAAATGCTTTTGTTAATGTCTGAGCAAGCTTTGTTTTGCTTTTAATTTATATTGAAATTATACTTAATAATATTTACACTATATAGGTAAAGGTAAGGATCTGTTAGTTTCCTATACGTGCCCTGACAAGTTCCTACAAACTTGGTGACTATATCATAAAGATGTCAGCCACCCCACTGACCTGTAGCTGAAAAATCAGTGGTGCACTGTTAAATAGCAAGCTAGCTGGTAGAATTTAACAGAATTTGGTGGGTTTATTCTAAAATTTAAAGATAAAGTCAAAAAGCAAATAAATTTTGCAAATAATGGCAGTTTTTTTAATACCCCCCTTTTTATTATCTTACTACACAAGAATGTAATTCAAGCATTATATTAACCATCTAAAAAATCTTGGGTCATATCTTGGTCTGTTCAGGTTGCCATAACAAAATACCGTAATCTGGTTATTTGTTCCTCACAGAAATTTTTTCCTCACAGTCCTGGAGGGTGGGAGGGCTAAGATCAAAGCACCCGTAGGGCCTAGTGTTTCATAAGGACCCATTCCTCATAGACAGAAAATTCTTGATGTGTCCTTAAACGGTGGGAGGGATCGATGAGATTTCTTGGGCCTCTTTTATAAGGGCCCATTCATGAGGGCTCTGCCCATATTATCTAATCACCTCCCAAAGGCCCCACCTCTTAATACCTTCACCTTGGAGATTAAGATTTCTACACAGGGGGGTGGGCCTTTGGAGCAATGGTTAAGATGTCTGCACTCAAATCAGAGTGTCTGAATTCAAGTCTGCTCTTCTACTGATCCATCCCCTGAGGGGCAGCAGTGATAGCCCAAGTACTTGGATCCCTATCACCTTCATGGGAAACCCTTATTGGGTTCCAGGCACCTGGCTTCTGCCTGGCCCGGTCCCAGCTGGTGCGGGCATTTGAAGAATGATCTACCATATTGGAGATCTCTTTCTCGCTCTCCCTCTCTCTCCTTCCCTCCTTTCTTCCCTTTATCTCTCTCCTTCCCTCCCTTTCAAATAAATAAAGTAAGTGTATTAAAAATATTTCAACATACGGATTTTAAGAAGGGATACAAACATTCAGATCCCAGGAGAAGGCAAGTCTTTGATGCCCATGGTTTGCCTTTCTGGAGTTTAAGGCACTGGAATCTATTGCACTAAAGGATTTCAGGATCATTAAAGGGGCTCAGTAGTGCATCTTGCTGCTTCTCATGTGTGAAACCAGACACTGCAATCAGAGTTGAGAAACTACTCTATTTTTAAAATATTTCATTATTTTTCTCTTCTAATAATGAATCTGTCCATAGAGCTTATTAGTACTTCATGTTTGTCTCTCTTGCTGTCTTTTGCCAAGACAAGAAAAAATGTCTGCTTAGAAAACTTTTGGGAACTTAGCATTTTTAATGTGATCCTAAAATTTAGGTATACTATTAGAAATTTAAGCTTGGGTGTTACTTACACTCATTCTTTCTGGGGTGTGGGAAGTGGCTAGCTAGAAACAAGACAAACTCCTTTGAGGTAATTAATAATTCCCAAAGAAACATTGGCTTACTGCTTTATTACAACACATCTCCATTTTTTTTAGGGAAGGCAGTCAAGGTAACAGATGGAGGAAGTTACAGGACTGACAGTTATAAATAGTCTTGCAGTTAATTCCATGATATATTTGCCGTTCTCTTTCTTTGCCATTCTGAAAGCTGGATCTCAATCAAAATACTTTTCCCTTGACCAAAGAGTGGAAATTATTTCCAGGAAATTAGAACTCTGAAATAGTAGAGTATAGTGACCAACCTTTGACCCACTGAAAGTTTTTCTTATGCTCTGAAGTACTGTCATCACAAATACCCAAACTTTAGAGGAACCGCTTTTCTAGGGATCAGATAAAGTGGGGAAACCCCTTGAGTAAATCACCTGTCCCAAGTGTTGCTCTTACTTGTTATAATCAATGTACTGCAGTATTTGCCTAAAGACTACCATGTTGCCAAGCAGTAGAGGGGACAAAGGGACAAGTATCGCCATCTTTAAAATGACCATAAAAATGTTACATACAGAGCAAATATATCCCATTCCCTTAAATAATTTGAAATTCAATTCGTAGAAATTTAATGAAAACCACCAAACTATTGGCATTGCAAAGGTGTGATATCCTTGTTGCTGGGAAGCTTTGTAGAGAAAGGAATCCTTCAATACAGTTGATGGTTGTGTGTATGTAATTAGTACAACCATTTGGGGTGGGGTGAGGTCATAAGACTATAGCTATCAAAATGTCAAAGGCACATCTTTTTGTTCTGGAAATTCTGCTTCCAATAATGACAAGGTAATCTAGATCAACTCTACCATTAAGAATGACTAGAAAAGCAAGGAAAAAAATATTTTTAAAACCTGTTTTGAAAGCAAAAGAGAACTGAACTACTTACACTATAAAGAATCATAGAGCCAAGATCCAGCAGGATAAAGAAACCAAAGCCATCAGATTTAGGGGCCACATCAGATTTGGGGGACACGGCCTTGTGGATAGAAACGGCAGAGAGGCTGAAAGGAGAGTTCCGAGGTTGTTGAAGGAGGAAAGGCCCTGGTAATCCGCCAGGCTTCAGCTTGTGACCGGTGAAGCCCTCATAAAGACAGTAGCTCAGATTTGAATCACTTTTCACTAATTTATTTGAATTCAACAGTTATTCTCCACTGGGGTTCCAAGAAGATAATTAACTGCTAATGTTCTAAGGCATCTATTGCTCACGAGGAATCACTTCTGCCTTTTATATCTACATGGTAGTAGCTACATAGCCTTTGGGAAGACTTAAGAAAAGAGTCACGGCCGGCGCCGTGGCTCAATAGGCTAATCCTCCGCCTAGCGGCGCCGGCACACCCGGTTCTAGTCCCAGTTGGGGCGCCGGATTCTGTCCCAGTTGCCCCTCTTCCAGGCCAGCTCTCTGCTGTGGCCAGGGAATGCAGTGGAGGATGGCCCAGGTGCTTGGGCCCTGCACCCCATGGGAGACCAGGAAAAGTACCTGGCTCCTGGCTCCTGCCATCGGATCAGCGCGGTGCGCCGGCTGCAGCGCGCCGGCCGCAGCAGCCATTGGAGGGTGAACCAACGGCAAAGGAAGACCTTTCTCTCTCTGTCTCTCTCTCTCACTGTCCACTCTGCCTGTCAAAAAAAATAAAAACTAAAAAAAAAAAAAAAAAGAGTCACTCAGATGATTTGCTGCAGGGATTAGTTATTTAGCAAAATCGTAGTTGAGTATACTTAAATTAGCTTATCTGAGATTGCTGATGTCCCTCGTCACCAAACAGAAGCTGAAGGAAGATATCTTCTTTAGGCTTCATATTATCCCTGTCAATTTTATATACACTGATCAGTACTCCAAATAACCAAGCTTATGAGGAAGTATGATAATATCATCAAAAGCCAAGGTAAATAATAGAAAATAAATAAAGAATGCAATTACCAGACAGATTTTTTAGAAGTTTTTCCAAATAAAAATCAAGCAGAGTTAAAAAGTCTAGAAAATCTAATGTAAATTCTAGAACTGAAAAGTTAAGATAACAGATTAAGAACTCAATGGAGTTCTTAGATACAGCCAGAGATAAATCAAAAGAAAATATGTGAGAATCCTAAGGCATATAGAGACAGAAATCTAAAAACAAGAATCAGAGTCAGAAAGAAAGAGTATAGAGCAATATTTGAAGAACTAATGACTGGAAAAGTGTCCAAATCTGAAGCGAGGCATTCATCGACCCATTCAATAGGTGGTGGAACTCCAAGAAGGGTAAATCTGCCCACACCTGGAGCATCATAGTAAAGCTGCTGAAAGTCAAAGACAAAAAGCAGTCAGAGGACAAGACATTGCCTCAAATGAGCAGTAACGTTATCATCTCATTTCTCGACAGAAAAGGTGAAATTATATATCTTCTAGACGCTTGAAGAAAATATATGGAAATTGTTCACAGATACATGTTTGATTTTTGTAGTGAAAATTAAATATCCACCTAAATATCCAATAAGAATATTTACCTGCCCTAGAGTTGACCATGAAATCATTAAGAAAGATAAGGGTGATTTTAGCTAAAGATATGTTAAAATGTTCCAAATGTACTGTTAGGTGAAAAGAAAAAAGTATTACAAAATATTATATAGCATTACTCTGATTTGCATTAACAGTACTTTAATATAATTAACTATAGAAGTATAGGCACCAACATATCAACACATTATCTTGAGGTGGTAGAATTAAGAGAGAATCTCCACATTCTTTGTAATTTTTTTATCATGATCATGTATTATCAAAGATTTTTCCATTGAAAGGGAAAACAAAGCCAGCCAGCAGTCCACAGTTATGTGCTCTGTGTAGACCCTGGGCCCGTTGTGCTGCGGTTATAACAGATAAGGATAGGTGCCTTCCAGCACCTCTCTATGGAAGAAACTCTGCAAAGTAAGTGTCAGGGAAGACCTCTAGACTCAGATCACAGATCCTAGGCTCTCCCTAAATCTGGGAACTGTCTGTGTGGACAGTGCTCCTTGGAGCGCCATGGTGCTGTCCTGTAATAAGCACCCATCAGTGGCCAATCCATTTCTGATTTAGAGAAATTACTTACTTTTATTTTTTTAAAAAAACTGCAGAATAATGTTAAGAATTAGATTAAAATTCTCAAAATCTTGATTTTTTTCCCCATTGGTGCCAAGCTATGAGTAATTTGGCACAAGAAAGTCTGCATTGTTCTTGTAGGCCGAGAGATCCGTCTGCCTCTCCGAATCAAAGGGGAAGGAATGGGACCCAAGATTCACTTCAACTTTGAATTGCTGGATATAGGAAAAGTTTTCCTTGGCTCTGTACATTGTTATGAGGTAAGCATGAACTGAGGTAAGCATGAAGCAAGACCTTCCAGCAGGTCTTGGTTTTTCTATTTGTTTTATATGGTGTGTTTGTGTTTGATACAATGTACAGTCACATACATGTGCTAGCACCCATCTTTATTCAGACCCCCAAATGCTCTGTCTCCTCTTCTTTCTTAGCCATGTTGATAGGAGCGACTTTTTCCATATTCATCAGACCCCTCTAACTTTACCAAAAGCTAAAAAACATCAAGGCCATAACTTAATTAGTTTTACCCTCATCATTTGGTAGATTGCAAAGGAGAAAACCATAAATACATCTTCCCATCTGTTTAGTACTTGTTCTCTGAAAACATAAATCCTACAGATCAGGGGATAGAGAACGTTTTACATTTTCTAGAATGTCCTAATGAGGATAACTGTTTTCACACTTCAGAATTTTCCCCAAATGCACTAGTCTCCAGTCCATGTTTTAAAAAACCAATCATCTTGGCTTCGGAAAGAGTCCTCCCAACTTCTTCTTTTTCAGTTAAATGGAAAATGAAATTTTACAAGATGTACTCATGTGTTCTTCAAGATAAAAGTTGCCTGAGGGTCACCTCATCACTGAGTTTGTATCCAGGGCACATTATTATATTCTATCAGACTGTAACCATTGAGACTTTGTTTTAGAAAAGTTCATAAATTATACATGTCTGTATTTTATAGAGGTAATAAAAGTAATTATTTAATGAGTGATGAATAGGCGTCAGTGCCTCATTGTATGTGCACTCTGTGTGTGTGTGTGTGTGTGTGTGTGTGGTTTCTAATTCTTCAAAGCTGTGAGCAATAGGCTATGTTGTACCTACTTCCCAAATGGAAAGAATGAGGTATGCAGAGGTTAATATCATCAATGACATTGCCCTTGCTATGTGTTGAGCACAGTGCTAGTTCTTTGACATATACTCCCTCACTTAGTCCTCACAAAAACCCTACAAGTAATTACAGTTATTATTTTCGTTTTATAGCTCTATAAGCTGAGGCTAAGAGGAGTTTTATTAAGCAAGGTTATACTAAATATATAACAAATAGATAAAATCTCTCTCAAGCATGACAGAGGTTTCTTCTCTTGCTTACATCAAGTCCAAAACAAAGATTCTCAATCAGAGGGTGCTCTAGCAGAGAATCTGGATCCAAGGCTCCTTCCTTTTTCCTTGGCCATTCCTACCATGAAACCTGCAAAATTGCAGTCTCAGCTGTGTCACATTGGCATAGAGAAAAATAGTAGGGAGGGACTGGCCCTGTGGTGTAGTGGGTAAAGCCACCGCTTGCAGTGCCGCCATCCTATATGGGCAACAGTTGAGTCCCAGCTTCTCCACTTCTGATCCAGCTCTCTGCTATGGCCTGGGAAAGCAGTAGAAGATGGCCCAAGTCCTCAGGCCTCTGCACCTGCATGGGAAGACCTGGAGGAAGTTCCTGGCTCCTGGCTCTGGAATGGCACAGCTCCGGCCATTGTGGCCAACTGGGGAGTGAAACAGTGGATGGAAAACCTCTCTCTCTCTCTGCCTCTCCTTCTCTCTGTATAACTCTGACTTTCAAATAAATAAATAAATTTTTAAAAAAGAAAAAGAATAGTGAGGTATGTACAGGATATCTTGAGAGGATTGGCACTGGCAGTGGCGTACTATGCTGTTAGCTGACTGTGACTGCAATGGATGCTGGGAAATGCGGTCTAGCTGTGAGCACAGTAGAAGAACTGGGTTCAGAGAACTGAAAAGCTGACTGCGAGAAGAGGAAGGGAACTTGGCAAGGTGTTACAGCTTGTGAGTGTTAGTTACGAGACCTTCTATCCAGTTCTGGCAAGAGAAGGCCACCACAGACCTCAGGCGCTCAGCATCCTACTCTTTGCCCTTGGGAAAATCCAGCCTACAGCCAACTCAGCTCTTAGCCCAGCCTAGACTGGTGTGAGGACAGTGCCCTTCATCCTCCCCTTCACCGGGGTAATTATGGCTCACATAGGATGATGGGAAAGGGAGGCAGAAGTGCTGATGTCGTGATGAAGGACTATACCGAGGCACACAATTTAAATAAAGAAATCAGTTACGTTTGCAGACTCTGAACCTTGCCAAGGTACTTAACTTTCCTCACAGTCAGCTTTGCTGTTCCCTGAACCCTCTTCTACTCTTACAGCTAGACCATGTTTCCCAGCCTGCCTTGCAGTCATAGTCAGCCAATGGAACGTGCAATCAGCTACATGCTTGTTGTGCAATGCAAAGTGGCACAGCTGTGTTCGGCATTGTCTTGGATTGCATTTGCAAGAAGGGACACTTAGGGAAAGAAAGAAGAGGTACAAGGTTCTTATTAAATTGCTACCCTAGCTATATTTCATCCAGTGTGAATGTCACTCACATATTAAAGACTGTGTCTTATGGATGCCACTTCAGAAAATCAATTTTAGTTCTGATGCAAAATGCAGGTTTCCTTGAGTGTCCTAACAATTTTTTTATAATTTTTGTTTTTAATTTCAAAGCCAAAGAAACAAACACAGAGAGAAAGACAGGAATTCTTTGTCTGCTGGTTCGCTCTACAGATGCCCAAACAGCTGAGATAGGCAAGGCCGAAGCCAAAATCCCAGAACTCAATCTGGATCTCCCACATGGTTGACAGGGACCCAACTACTTGAGCCATCACCTGCTGCCTCCCAGGTTGCACATTAGCAGGAAGCTGAAATGGGGAATGGATCCAGGATTCAAAACTGAACACTCACCCTACTTCTTACAGATTTCACACAAGCATCCTTTAGGTGACCACTTCCTACCCTCTCAGATGCTAATAGTAGAGCAAACCACAGCTAGCTAAAGAAATGCTGATGGAGCGATGCATCAGAGTGGACAGTTTTGAGAGCTGTGCCATGGCAGAGAAGGACATGGTAAGGTGCTTCTATGGGAATATTTTGCACTCTCTGCATATTAAATGCTGATGCCTCATTGCATCTCTCTTTCAATTTATTACAGTACCTACTTGAGACAAATTTGAGTAGCTAGCTATTGCCCTTAGTCATAGCTGAACTTAGCAGATCCATAAAGAATAAACCAGAACCCCAAGAGTACACACTATTCCCCAGTGTAATTAAGAAGGAAAACAAATGGAAGGTGAAGTTCTATTATAAATGTTCTCTTCTGCAAGGAGTTGGACTGCAAGGGTAAGAGTATTACCAGTAATCAAAAGGACTCATAATCATGTTCCAAACGATTTGCTAGGTTCTGTATTCCTAAGTGAGTGCTCCTTTGTCAGGGGTAGAAGAATGACATGCATATTTTTTAAAAGATTTTTATTTATTGGTCGGCGCCACGTCTCAATAGGCTAATCCTCCACCTGCGGCACCGGCACACCAGGTTCTAGTCCCAGTCGGGATGCCGGATTCTGTCCCGGTTGCTCCTCTTCCAGTCCAGCTCTCTGCTGTGGCCCGGGAAGGCAGTGGAGAATGGCCCAAGTGCTTGGGACCTGCACCCGCATAGGAGACCAAGAGGAAGCACCGGCTCCTGGCTTTGGATGTGCAGAGCGCTGGCCGTAGTCATTTGGGGGATGAACCAATGGAAGGAAGACCTTTCTCTCTGTGTGTGTCTCTCTCTCACTGTCTATAACTCTCTCTCATTGTTTAACTCTGCCTGGCAAAAAAAAAAAAAAGATTTTTATTTATTAATTTGAGGGGTAGAGTTACACAGAGAGGGAGAGACAGAAAGGTCTTCTGTCTGTTGGTTCACTCCCCAAATGGCCGCAATGCTAGAGCTGGGTCGATCGGAAGCCAAGAGCCAGGAGTTTTTTCCAGGTCTCCCACGTGGGTGCAGGGGCCCAAGCACTTGGGTCATCCTCCATTGCCCTCCCAGGCCACAGCAGAGAGCTGGATCGGAAGGTAAGCAGCCAGGACGTGTACTGGTGCCCTAATGAGATGCCAGCACTGCCGGCAGAGGCTTAGCCGCTCCTACACCACAGCGCCAGCCCCAACATTCATATTTTTGAAAGTGGGGGAACTGTCAGCTTCTAGCCAATCTGGGTAAAATATTCCATATGATAGTAGCAGATTTTACAGATTGGGAAACTGGGGCCCAGAGAATCTAAGCTGATTGTGTTTACACAGCTGGTCTATAAGTCAATGGAAAAGCTGGATTTTACCCCAGGCAATTTCATTCCAGAGTCTCTGACCATAATCAGTTTTCTAAATGGCCTCTTTAAAAGGAATGAAGGGTGATGAGCCCTGCCACCAGGGCACTAATAATGAGGGAGATGGAAAATAAATATTAAATGATTAATCAAATAGCAAGTGACAATTATGTGTGTGTGTGCTCTGGTGCGCTGTGGCCATCTCTCTTGGTAGAAATAGTTGTCCTTGTCTGGACAGGCAGCTGGCTCTTTCTATCACTCCTGTGCCCTTGATTCTCTCTTCCCTGCTTCTTGAGCGGCAGTTCAAGCCCATGAGCTCACAGAGACCCCATTCCCTTGGTCACCTCACCCCCTTCTCTGTTGACAATAACAAGGAGCTTCCCTGAGGCTGGGCTCTGAGTGTGCCCCATCTCATTTAATACAAATGACACCTAGTTTTCTCCAGAATACCTTCCCACCCCCTTGCCACTCCCATTCTCACTTTTCTCCTCAAATCTTCTCAAAATTAGGAGCCCAAAACAGTCAACTACTATTTTTTCTGCACCTGCTCCTTTCCTAAGCATTTGTCCCCTGGATTCTGCAATCAGACCCCATTGGAATTACTATCTTCGTCAAGTTCAGGGATGCCCTCTAATTAAAAACTAAATACCCATAAACTTCTCTCAGGGCCTGTTCCCCTGACCTTTATGCATGTTTGACCTCCTCTGGGAATCCCCCTCCCTTACTTAGCTTGCAGGTTCCTAGCATGGCTCACACTTTCCTGCCAACCTCCTGGATGTTTCTTTGAGGTCCCCCATCATGTGTGTCCTCCAGTGCCTGAAGTGTGAGTTGAGAGAAGCTCCTGTATACACCGAGGGTACGTGACGTTCTCCCTTCTAGGTATAAGGACAGCATTGGCAGGGAATAGAGCCGGTGTCTGTGAGGGCCGGGGTAGACCTATGTGTCTATAGTATGAGGTTAATGTGCAGGGGTGGGGTGGGGGGAGGGGTGAGAGTGCCTGGCTGAAGCCCACCGTGGAGGAGCTCGTCACATACACACAAAACCGGTGTGATTAGATGTGGGCAGTAGCGTGATTCCAGAGCACTAGAGGAATACAGCTTTTCTGTAGTAAGAATTTCAAAGCAATCATTTATCCAGTGGAGTTTAAGATGAAAATACCCCGATAGGTTGAGACCCAACAGCACCACAAGAGAATCCTGATTGTCTGGAATCCTCAGTTTGGAGAGTTCTTGGCCCTCTATTCGGACTTGTTTTCTATTTCTTCAACTTTTCATTTTTCACTTAACCTCAGCCTTTTTGTGCATGTTTGGACTTTCTCCCACCTTGTGGGCTGACGTGATTACTCATGCCCTGAGTCTAACGCCCGGGCTTCCCCTGCTCACCTTGGGCCTCCCTGTAGCCAACGTGGGTAAACTCCAGTGCTCAGGCACCCTTCACACTTCTCAGCCATTCGGTTTGTTAGCATCCTGTTGGCCAAAGCAAGTCCCGTGGTCAAGCCAGGATCACAAAGGGAGAGGGAAGACCCATATCTTGTTGGAGGGAGCCAAAAGATACCGTGACCCATTTATTCCGGTGTTTCACAAGGACAATAAAAGAAATACCTACTTCCACCCAGTTACTTTATAGAGAGTATCAAAAACAGGTAATTTAAGCTCTTCATAAGTAGAGTCTGTCTGTTTTTAAAAAGATCATTTATTTTTATGTTTTTACTTGAAATGGGTAGGGAGGAAGGGAGGGAGGGAGGGTGAAAGAGAGAGAGAAACTCCCTGCTGGTTCACTCCCCAAATGCCCACAACAACCAGGAACTGGCAAGACTGAAGCCAGGAACCTGGAACCCAATTCAGGATTCCCATGTCGATGTCAGGTACCCAAGTACTTGAGCCATCACCTGCTGTCTCCCAGGGTGCACATTAGGAACCTGGAATCAGGAGTAGAGGAGCTAGGATTCAAACCAGGCACTCTGGAATGGGATGCTGTTGTCCCAAACAGTGTTGTAAATGCTAATTAAAATGTTCATCCCTATGATCCATCCTTTTAACAAGAGTATAGTACATATAGCTAACTTCATTTTATTTTTTATAAAAATTTATTTATTTATTTGAAAGGCAGTATTACAGAGAAAGAGGGAGACAGAAAGAGAGAGAGAGAAAGATCTTCTCTCTGCTGGTTCACTTCCCAGATGGCCAGGGCCAGAAGCCAAGAGTTTCATCTGGGTATCCAAGTGGGTGCAGGGCCCGAAGTACTTGAGCCGTCTTCTTCTGCTTTTTCAAGTGCATTAGTGGGGAGCTGGATCAGACGTGAGGCAGCCAAGAGAAGAACCAATGACCATAGGGGATGCTGGCATTGCAGGAAGTGGCTTAACCAGTTACACCACAATGCCAACCCCTAGCATAATTTTATAAAGAGACAGGGCCAGCACTGTAGCATAGCAGGTAAAGCTGCCGCCTGCAGTGCTGGCATCCCATATGGGTGCTGGTCCAAGTCCCGACTGCTCCACTTCCAATCCAGTTCTCTGCTGTGGCCTGGGAAAGCAGTAGAAGATGGCCCAAGTCCTTGGGCTCCTGCACCCACATGGGAGACCTGGAAGGAACTCCTGGCTTTGGATTGGCACAGCTCCAGCTGTTGTGGCCAATTGAGAAGTGAACTAATGGATGGAAGACCTCTCTCTCTCTGCCTCTCCTTCTCTCTGTATAACTCTGATTTTCAAATAAATAAATCTTTTAAAAAATAAAGAAGAGACTAAAAACATTAAATTACCTTCTGGCTCAGGTCTAATTGTCAAACTTTCAAGGTATCAAACTATTCATTTCTCCCTGAAAGATGTTCTTAGTCCTAATTCCTGTAAGTTTCTCTGTGCTGGTGTTAATCAATACAGCCCCATGCTTATATGAAAAATAGATCAGTGCCCCACTGACATTTTCATTCTTGCCTTTTGCTGGTGTAGGCGATACTGTACAACAAAGGCAGCATTGACGCCCTGTTCAACATGATCCCACAAACTTCAGCTTTAGGGGCCTGCTTTGTTTTCAGTCCCAAGGAAGGCATCATCGAACCGAGTGGAGTCCAAGCTATCCAGATCTGCTTCAGCCCTGCCGTCCTGGGGCACTTCGAGGAAGACTTCCTGGTTAATGTCAATGGGTCACCTGAGCCCGTGAAATTGACCATTAGGTGAGATACATTCATGACCAGTGTAGAAATTAACTAAAAGGTCTTCCTACTGCTTTCTTGAAGTCTGCTTCATGTCTTTGTTGTCCATAACTGTCTTTGTTAATATGAACTCATCACCATAATGGGGTGTGTTGAATTTCCACCAAGATTCCTGTAGTAAACATGTGTAACTTGCACTCTGTGTCTGTAATATAGATGCTATAGAAGTTGTAACCTTATAAAATAAGGACTTAAACCACCATCTTGTTTTTAGTTTGTCTCTTTTAGGGTATATATAGAAAATAAGTTACTGCAGTAACCTGAATAAAATCATCTTCTTGCCTGAGCTTTGGCTGTTAACCACTCTTGCCCTACCTTCATCTTTCATTTTTATTTTAAGGAAAATCTTTGAAAGATCTCAAGTATAATGCTTCCAAGCACTGGAAAAGAGTCCACTTACGGTGTCATTCAGCCAAAGCTAGACACTTGCAGTTTTTATGCTGGGAATCTTTTGATGGGTTCTCCAGCTGCTTGTGATAATTGAAAGTCATTAACAGTAGAGTTTGTCCCCAGGTTCTGAAAAGAACCTCCTTATTACCAACCAGTCGGGCAGACATGCAACTTTGATTCCTAGTGCTTAGAAAGACCATGCCTTTGGAATAGAAAGATCATTCTTCAGAACATATTGCCCTGGATTCTCACAGCAACAGGCTGTTAATTACCATGGAAGTCTGTTACTGGGACTGCTACCAGGGCCTCATTCCGTCCACAAGCTGAGGTCTCCCGTGGAATCTGGGGGTAAAAGACACAGATACAGGCTGCCTGAAGGATCCAAGGAAATGTATTTTTTTAAAAGATTTATTTTATTTATTTGAAAGACAGAGTTATAGAGAGAGGTAGAGCCAGAGAGAGAGAAAGGTCTTCCATCTGCTGGTTCACTCCCAAAATGATTGCAACGGCCAGAGCTGGGCTGATTGGAATCCAGGGGCCAGAAGCTTCTTCCAGGTCTCCCATGCGGGTGCCAGAGGCCCAAGCACTTGGGCCATCTTCTACTGCTTTCCCAGGCCATAGCATATAGCTGGGATGGAAGTGGAACATACTGGACTCGAGCTGGCACTGCAGACCGGGGCTTTAACCTACTGTGCTACAGCACCTGCCAGGAACTGTATTGATCCCATGATGTCTAGTGGAAATTCTGAATCTAAAGATCAGCTCAAAGTTAGTTTTCACTTGTTCTCAAACCCACCTAAGTACCTCTGTTACATGCTGAGCTGTACCCCTCAAAACTCGTATGTCAAAGTCCTAACACCCACCACCTCAGAATATGACTGTTCTTGGAATTAGGACTTTAGATAGGGAATTCAATTTGAGTGACCTGAAATCCAGTATGATCGGTGTCCTCATAAGGCGAGAAGATCATGACACAAACAGAGATGTGGAAAAAGACCACATGAAGACACAGAGAGAAGATGCCCGTTTCGTGACTGAGGAGAGAGGCCCTCCAGAAAAACCAGCCCTCCCAGCACCAAGCCTCCTGACAGCTATAGAAGAAATTTCTGTTAAGTGACCCAGGCTGCGTTACTTGCTGATGGCAGCCAATCAAACTCATATCTCCCCCTAACAGCCAAGGAGAGAGTCCTGTGGCAAGGCCAAGGCAGCCCGTCACAATTGTAATCCTTTTTTGTAACTCCCAAGATTTACCTGAAATATTTACAAGGTTACATTCTTTTTTCGTAATTCATCTGTGTTTATTGTAACAGAAAAAAATGGGATCAGTCTTCAAATACTTAAATAACATTGACTTTTTTTTTTTTTTGACAGGCAGAGTGGACAGTGAGAGAGAGAGAGAGACAGAGAGAAAGGTCTTCCTTCTGTTGGTTCACCCTCCAGTGGCCGGCGCACCGCACTGATCTGAAGGCAGGAGCCAGGTACTTATCCTGGTCTCCCATGGTGTGCAGGACCCAAGGACTTGGGCCATCCTCCACTGCATTCCCTGGCCACAGCAGAGAGCTGGCCTGGAAGAGGGGCAACCAGGACAGAATCTGGCGCCCCGCCTGGGACTAGAACCCCGTGTGCCGGCGCCGCAAGGCAGAGGATTAGCCTAGTGAGCCACGGTGCCGGCCAATAACGTTGACTCTTCAAGAAGTTGTATTGTATTTATTCCAGCCCTTGACTGACATCCTTCAAGTATGCGTGCTATAGGAGAAGATGTTCTCTTTCTTTCTTTCTTCCTTTCTTTCTTCCTTTCTTTCTTTCTTCCTTTCTTTCTTCCTTTCTTCCTTTCTTTCTTCAGGCAGACAGTGAGAGAGAGACAGAAAGGTCTTCCTTTTTCCATTGGTTCACCCCCCAAATGGCCGCTACATCCGGTGCGCTGCGCCGATCAGGAGCCAGGTGCTTCCTCCTGGTCTCCCATGGGGTGCAGGGCCCAAGCACTTGGGCCATCCTCCACTGCACTCCCAGGCCACAGCAGAAAGCTGGGCTGGAAGAGGAGCAACCAGGACAGAATCCAGCCCCTCAACCGGGACTAGAACCCGGGGTGCCGGCACCACAAGGCAGAGGATTAGCCTAGTGAGCCGCAGCGCCGGCCCAGATGTACGCTTTCACGCTGTATGAACTTCAGCCCTCTCCCCACCTGCAGCAAAGCTCATGTCTCATGACAAGTAGAGGTGATTACCTGGAGAAGCAGAAGGTGCAAACTTGCAAATAAAACATTTGCCTCCCATCCACAGATCATCTGGTCCCTTGAGGGCCCTCCACAAACCCCAGCAGGTTAATCCTGGAATCCTCTGAATCGAGCTCTTGACTCCTCAGCATCAGAAAGTGTGGCTGAGAGTCACGCATATCCTCCACAATATCCAGCATACAGGTTTCATCTACAAATGGGGAGATAAAACCGTGAAGGTCAGTTCTTACAGGCATTTGACATAAATCACCAAGAACCTTTATGAATATAGGCACAAAAATCCTCAACAACATAGTAGCAAACCAAATCGAGAGACCTACAAAAAGGATTATATACCATGAACAGGTGAAGTTTATCCCAAGAATGCAATGTTTCTTAACATGAAAATCAATCAATGTAATACAACATATTAATAGAATAAAGGACAAAGCCTACATGATTTGAACATCATTCAATAACTACATATATCAAAACTCCACATGGTACCCTATAAGTATGCATAAGTACAGCGTGTCAATTTTTATTTTTAAAAAAGAATATTGCCGGCGTCGTCGCTCAGTTGGCTAATCCTCTGCCTGCGGCACCAGCACCCCAGTTTCTAGTCCCGGTCGGGGCGCCGGATTCTGTCCCAGTTGCTCCTCTTCCAGTCCACCTCTCTGCTATGGCCCAGGAAGGCAGTGGAGGATGGCCCAAGTGCTTGGGCCCTGCACCCGCATGGGAGACCAGGAGGGGGTACCTGGCTCCTGGCTTGGGATCAGTGCAGCGTGCCAGCAGTAGCAACCATTTGGGGGGTGAACCAATGGAAGGAAGACCTTTCTCTCTATCTATAACTCTCTCTCACTGTCTAATATCCCTGTCAAAAAAAAAAAAAAAAAGATAATGTTTATTTATGTTGCTTGTCCCATTATCCACTGCTTTCTCAGGCATGTTAGCAGGGAGCTGGGTCAGAAGCACAGACTTGAATCTGCACTCCCATGTAGGATGCCAGTGTTGGAATCAGTGGCTTAACCGGTATCAAAACACCAGCCCCCCATGTCAATGGTTAAAAACCACATAATTATCTCAATTAATACAGAAGAAAGCATTTGCCAAAATTTAATACCCTGTTAGGGTGAAATAAAAACAATAACTCAATAAAGCAGAAATAGAAGGAAATTTCTCAACATGGGTCAAATGTAACCACTGAAACTATAAAATAGTTTAAGAAAAAAAAACCGAAAGAATGAAGAGGACCTTGGATTAGGTAATGATTTCTCAGTTGTGAAACCTCAGCACAAGCAACCAAAGGAAAGTAAATTAGCCTTTATTAAAATGTAAAAAAAACGGGGCCAACGCTGTGGCACAGCAGGTTAATGCCCTGGCCTGAAGCGCCAGCATCTCATATGGGTGCTGGTTCAAGACCCGGCTGCTTCACTTCCGATCCAGCTCTCTGCTATGGTCTGGGAAAGCAGTGGAAGATGGCCCAAGTCCTTGGGCCCCTGCACCTGTATGAGAGACCCAGAAGAAGCTCCTGGCTCCTGGCTTTGGATCAGGCCAGCTCTGACCATTGCGGCCATTTGGGGAATGAACCAGCAAATGGAAGACCGACCAACCTACCTCTCTCTCTCTCTCTCTCTCTCCCTCTCCTCCCTCCCCTCTCTCTGTGTAACTCTGACTTTTAAATAAATAAATAAATCTCTACAAAATATAAAAAATATGACTCAAAGCACAATAAAGTGAAGATACAACTTACAGGATAGAATTTGCAGTTCATGTATCTTATAATGAACTTTTATGTAGTATATTTAAAGAACAGTTACAATTCAATCATAAAAAGCCAAATAGCCCAGATGGGACAGAGTGGGGCAGACCTTTAGCCTCGTAGTTCAGATACCCACATCCCACATTGGAGTACCTGGGTTTGATTTCTTACTCTGGCTCTTGACTCCAGCTTCCTGCCAGTGTGGACCCTGGGAGGCAGCAGTGATAGTTCAAGTAATTGTCTCTGTGCCATCCTCATGGGAAACCTGGATTGAGTTTTTGGCTTCTAGCTCTGGCCCTGGCCCCAGCCCAGCTCCAGCTGTTGTAGGCATCTGGGGAGTGAACCAGCGATGAGAGTGGTTGCTCACTCTTTCTCTCTCTCTCTCCTTCTCAGTATAAATTTAAAAATAAATTAAAACTGGACAAAGTATCTCACAGATGTTTCTGTATATACAAATGGCTCATTTCACTTGAAGACTCTCAACATCATCAATCATCAGGGAGATGAGTCCACAGTAGCATTTTATATATCTAATGAATAACAAGAACTAGAAGAAAGGAGTTCAAAGGTTCTAAGAAATGATAATATGGAAATGCTAGCTACCCTTTGATCAGTACACATTGTATATATATGTTGAAATATTACACAGTACCCCATAAATATGTACAATTATTACATGTTAATAAAAATTTTTAAGTATATTTGAACTCTTCCAGAGTAAAACACACACTCACACAATCATACACAATGAGGTTGCTCCTCACACCTATTGGATGACTATAATTTTTGAAAAATGAAAAACAAGTGTTGGTGGAAATGTAGAGGAATTGGCTCACAACAGATGATGGGAATGTAAGATATTGCAACCACTTTTAAAAACAGCTTGATAGGACCTCATATGACCCAGAAGTTCCTCTTCTAGATTTATATCCATGAAAAATGAAAACATGTATCTGCACAACAACTTGCATGTGAATGTTCATAGTCAAAGATAAGCAGCATGTTGTATATCCATATCATGGAAGGTTATTTGACCATAAAATGGAATGAAAAAAGAGGGGAGCATTGGTAAACGTGATAGCATGACTCAGCAGACAACTTTGCAAACACGACAGGTCAAAGAAGCCATTCACGAAAGACCACACATCACATGATTCTGTTTACATGACATGTCCAGAATAGGCAAATCTATATAGATTACAAGTTTATTGGTAGTTGCTCAGAGCTGGAGGTACAGGATGTAGAGTAACAGTCAAAGGGCATAGGGTTTCTTTTTGCAATAGTCAAAATGTTCTAAAATTGATTGTAGCAATGGTTTAGGTATTTAAAAATACAAAATCTATTGATTTTTACACCTTAAGTTGATGAATTTTATGATATTCAAATAATATATTAATCAAAGTATCATTTTTAAAACATTTCCAGGAGCCCGTAATATTAAATAATACTGTCATTTCCTGGGTGAATTTTTAAACTCTCTCTCTCTTTCTCTCCCTCCACCTCACCTCTCCTCTCCTCTCCTCTCCTCTCCTCTCCTCTCCTCTCCTCTCCTCTCCTCTCCTCTCCTCTCCTCTCCTCTCCTCTCCTCTCCTCTTCTCTCCTCTCCTCTTCTCTTCTCTCTCTCTCTCTCTCTCTCTCTCTCTCTTTCTGTCATTGCACATCACTAGCAATGTCTGGATAGGTTAATGTGTACATGGGTTCTCTCCTGTGAATGTAGGAATTTCCCAGGTTTCTGCTCACAGGTGAACTTGGGCTAAACTCCAGTCCTCTGTGTAGGTCATGTCTCTTGTTCTGTCTTTGGGACTTTCCCATTTGCCCAAATTCCCATACCGGGGCAGTTTTGTTGTTGTTGTTTTGTTTTGTTTCAGTGGGAGGAGAGGGTAGTTTCTGATTTCTTTGAAAGGGAAAGGAAACTTGACTGTAGAAAGAATGCTTCTGGGGGCTTTATCCCCAAACCAGCCCCCAGTTTCCAAGAGAACTGGACTTGCCTAGGTTTCCTCATCCATTTAGTTTCCTTTAGAGCTGTGTCCAAAACTGTCCCAGCAATTCAAACCACAACCAGAACCTGGCAGACATCTCATGAATCAATGTCTCCTTGTAAAGGGTGAGGACACACATCTAATCTGTGTATGTTGTCTATAATATTGCACCATCTGTTCCCGGCCCCATACCTTAACACTGACTTCACGTAGACCTTGTCAGAAATACTCTCCTGAGCCTCATGGCCTAAGAAATGTCCGTAAAGTTCCTATTGTGGATTCTGGAATTGTGTTTCTTACTCTCTTATTACCAGCTACTCTTTCCTCAGAATTCCATAATTTGGGCTAGCTTGCCTCAAATAATCAGAATAAACATTATATTTTCATTTTTTATCTTTACTTTTCCAATGTTTTGTGACACAGTATTTTAAACAATTGGATAAATGACACTATAAAATTGTATGTTTTTTTGAAATTACCCATGAGCGTTTTGTTCCCTTTTAGCTTTGCATATGCCATGTTATAAAGTTTTAGCCATAGCACTGAAATACTTTGTATTCAACTTGCCTCACTTAGCATATGGTATTCAGTCATTCTTTTCGTCTGTAAATTATAATTGTAACAGGCCACTGCACTGATTCGTGGCACAATCTTCACACAGGCTGTCCTAATAGAGTCCCTGTTAGAACTATTGTGACCATATCTAAGCCCAGATGGTATTATTCAGCCACAGTTCCCTCAGTTATTTGCACATTCGAACCAATGTGATTTCTATCTGGTTCTGTCTGCACTGCTTGAATGACTACTTTGTGCAGAATGATGAGCTTCTTTCCTGCTTTCCTTAGGCCGTTTGCGAATTTCAGACACTTTTGATCCACTTGTTACCTCGGCCCCAAAAAGCTGCTTTTCCCAGTCAAGGACAAAACCTTAGGCTTCTTTGATTTCGTTCTCAACCGGAATCCGAATTTCTTTTTTGAGCGCCAAACACTTTTCTTGAAACCACTTCGGATCATCATCTTGAAATAGATGTCTTGAGAAAACACTTTTTTTTAAATACTTGAAACTTGCTACTCAGTGTCTGTGCTGTGGTCACTTGTCCCAGGCTTGCATCCATCTCTTGTCCCAGATGGTCAGAGCCGGAGCAGCCGGAAATATCACTCAGGTCCAGTGCGCTCAGTGTGGCGTGACACACCTGCTTCACCACGTCTGCAGGGAGATTCGCCCTCGGTGTGCTTCCTGGTGTCTGTCTGTACCATCTGACACACAGAAGGGGACTGTTCAGTTCTTACCTCTGATCTAAAGATCATAAAATACATGAATCAGGGAGAAAAATAATTATTACTTTGAAGGTAAATAAAAATAAAAACCTGATGTGTTTCTTTTGTAATAGATTAATACAAATTTTAAATTTTTTAATTGGTGTTAAATATCTATCATGTTTTTTTTTTTTTAATTTTCAGCCTTTTGGCTAAGATCTAGTTCAGTATCTGTTTAATACCACAAATTTTAGTAGCTTAAAACAACACACGGGTCTGAGTGAACTTACCTCGAGGCTCCGGCAAGGTTGTCTTCCTGGAGACCTCGGGAAGAATAAACTTTCTAACTTTTTTCAGGTTTTTCAGGCTTCCCGTAAGGCCGTGGCTCATGGTCCTTTTCTGTCCTCAAAGCCAGCAGTAGCTGGTTCAGTTCTTCTCACACTGCATCACTGCGACATCCTCTTGTGTCTCCCAGCTCTGTTTTTCCTTTAAAGATTCATTTATTCATTTGAAAGAGTTAGAGAGAGAGAGAGGACTGAGATCTTCCATATGCTGGTTCACTCCCCAGATGGCCGCAAGGGACGAATCCAGGAACCAGGAACTTCTGGGTCTTCCACGTGGGTGCAGGGGCCTAAGGACTTCTTTAAAGATCCTTATGAGGCCAGTGCCATGGCTCACTAGGCTAATCCTCCGCCTTGCGGCGCCGGCACACCGGGTTCCAGTCCCAGTCGGGGCGCCGGATTCTGTCCTGGTTGCCCCTCTTCCAGGCCAGCTCTCTGCTGTGGCCCAAGAGTGCAGTGGAGGATGGCCCAAGTCCTTGGGCCCTGCACCCCATGGGAGACCAGGAGAAGTACCTGGCTCGTGCCATCAGATCAGCGCGGTGCGCCGGCCACAGCGCGCCAGCCTTGGCGGCCACTGGAGGGTGAACCAACGGCAAAGGAAGACCTTTCTCTCTGTCTCTCTCTCTCACTGTCCACTCTGCCTGTCAAAAAATAAAAAATAAAAAAAGACCCTTATGATTACATCTGTGTACCAGGATAATATCCCTACTTTAAACTGAATTATTTAGAGAACTTAATTCCATCTGCTGCCTTAATCCCCATTTGCCACATAACCTAACATAGTCAAAGCTTCTGAGGATTAGGCAATAAACATGTTTGGGATTCTACCTTCCATACCTGAAGTAAGCTAGAAGTTGCAGGATTCCCCTGTTATTTATTTTAGGGAGAGCATCTCTCCAAGATCATGAGGACTTGCACTGAGAATAAACTAGATTAACATTTAGAGGTAAGGATCCCTCAAGGTTTCCTAGTCCAGTCCTCTCTTTTATACATGAGGAAGAGATATGGGCTACTGGAGGTGAAGGTTCTGGCCAAGATTACAGCTGGATGCCAGTATGAACAGTGCCAGGTGGTAGGACAAATGGAGCTGCCAGGTGGTACGGATGGAATTAAGAGGGTGTTTGTTTGTTTGTTTGTTTTGACAGGTAGAGTTATAGACAGAAGAGAGAGACAGAGAGAAAGGTCTTCCATGGGTTCACCCCCCAGTTAGCCGCTATGGCTGGCACACTGCGCTGATCCAAAGCCAGGAGCCAGGTACCCTCTCCTGGTCTCCCATGCAGGTGCAGGGCCCAAGCACTTGGGCCATCCTCCACTGCCTTCCTGGGCCACAGCAGAGAGCTGGACTGGAAGAGAAGCAACTGGGACAGAATCCGGCGCCCCGACCGGAACTAGAACCCAGGGTGCCAGCACCGCAAGTTGAGGATTAGCCTAGTGAGCTGTGGCGCTGGCCAGAATTAAGAGTTTTAAGAGGGGGGTGACATTGTGATGCAGTGGGCTAAGCCACTGCCTGCAGTGCCGTCAACCCTTTTGGGTACTGGTTTGCTCCACTTCCAATCCAGCTCCCTGCTAATGTGCCTGGGAAAGCAGGCCCAAGTGCTTAGGCCCCTGCCACATACATGGGAGACCTTGATGGAAGTACTAAGCTCCCGACCTTGGCCTGGCCCAACCATGACCATTTCGGGCGTGAAGCAGTGGATGGAAGATCTGTCTCTGTCTCTCCTCCTCTCTCTGTAACTATGCCTTTTGAATAAATAAATCTCTTTTTTTTAAGTGTTAGGAAAGCATGGATCATCAGGGATTACTCATATCATTGACCTTTGATGCTTCTCTGACCTATAGTTTTTATGTTTTCATGAGTTAATAACTTTACATGACATATGTCTCATGCAAATTAATGACATTTTGTGCCATTGGTCTGGCGATGTATCTGCTCAGCCTTTCCCCATTTCATTGGTAGGAATAAAGATGGGTTAACCACAGCATCATTGCTGAAGCCCGTGGTTTGAGTCTTGGAAAATGTTAAGAACCCCTGTGATAGAACGCCGCCTCATAACGTACATCCTGGATTCTGTAATAGATTTAATGCCAAGTTCTGGTTTTTAGTACTTACGCTCTCCCCAGTTCCTAACTGTTACCTTATTCACTAGATTCTCTCTCTGCTCTCCCGACTTGCCTTCCAGGGGCTGCGTCATTGGGCCTACCTTCCATTTCAATGTGCCTGCACTTCACTTTGGTGACGTTGCCTATGGTGAGTAGTTTTCCATTTTAAATGATTGAATAGGATTCTTTTGCCCTCTGTGTGGAAGAAGGAACATCTACAAAGAATTTCTCTCAGCCTTCTTAAGGGAATTAGCTGGAAGGGTTTAGAATTGTTCTTTCCTGCAACAGTGGCATTTTGGTGCCATTTTCTCATTGTTATCTAAAAGTGTCATCTGTGACCTGGGCACTAACAGCTCTCAGGCCATGGCTGTCTCCCCTCTTCTAGCAGTAAGACAACAGGGAGCCTGGGAGCTTCACTGCTCCACATGAGCCCTCTGCACT
This sequence comes from Oryctolagus cuniculus, assembly GCF_964237555.1. Taxonomy (NCBI): domain Eukaryota; kingdom Metazoa; phylum Chordata; class Mammalia; order Lagomorpha; family Leporidae; genus Oryctolagus; species Oryctolagus cuniculus. The sequence continues at coordinate 56,213,800 of NC_091449.1, forward strand.
GTATGTATTTGTTTGTTTAAGGTAGAGTTACACACACACACACACACACACAGGGGCAGGGAGAGAATCACAGAGATCGTCCATGTGCTGGTTCACTCCCCAAATGGCCACCATGACTGGGGCTAGGCCAGGCCAAAGCAGGAGCCAGGAGCTTCTTCCTGATCTCCCGCATGGGTGCAGGGGCCCAAGGACTTGGGCCAACTTCTGCTGCTTTCCCCCATGCATTAGCAACAAGCTGTGCTGGAAGTGGCATCCAGGAATTGAACTGGTGCCTACAAGGGATGCTGAAGCCACACACAAGGACTCTATTAGCTAAGCAGCAGCGCCGGCCCCTCTGTGCTATATTTAAGTGCAGATTCTGACTTGACCATCTGGCTTCATAGAGATGCTTTCCAGTTTGAGGTGAACTCAATGGTAGGTTGATCCTGGAGTTCTGTTGCTCCATATTGAAGGCTTTTATATGTTTCTGTGTTGAATTCTCATTCAGTCACTTCTCTGAGGCATTTCTTCCTGCCTAAACTTCCCCGGTAATAGAAATGATAACAATAGTAGCAGTAGAAGGTCCATTTTTTTGTTATTTCTTGTATTTCCACTACTACTAAGTGAATTACATGTAGAACGTTATTTAAAACTTTGGTAATTCTGTGGCAAGGAGGTACTACCTAATACCCCCATTTTAGATATGGAAGTGTAAGCTTTGGAATACTCAAATAACTTTCTAAGTTCACACCGTAGTGGCAGAAGTAGTTTTTCAGTTGAGATGTATCTAAATTAAGACTGTCAACAGGGATGCTGTTACCCCCAAAGGGACGAAATTCATTCTTGATTGGTGAAAAAAACAGATGTACAATGGTTTGTCACCCTCCCAAGTCCCATCCTACCCAACAGAATCTTATTCTTTACCTGATACCTTTACTTAATCTGGAAAATTTAAGTCAACTTTACATCATATTAAATTAACTAATATGCTTTGATTTAAAATTAATTTAGCTCTCTTCTAGGAAGTAATAAATAAAAAATGTTGATAAATGCTAGCGTAAATCCATAGTCCATAATCCTTTCCATGTTGCTTCATTGCCACCCAGTTTTTTTTTTTTTTTTTAATTTGACAGGTAGAGTTATAGACAGAGAGAGAGACAGAGAGAAAGGTCTTCCTTCCGTTGGTTCACCCCCCAAATGGCCGCTACAGCTGGCGCTGCGCCGATCCAAAGCCAGGAGCCAGGTGCTTCTTCTTGGTCTCCCACGCGGGTACAGGAGCCCAAGCACTTGGGCCATCCTCCACTGCCTTTCTGGGCCACAGTAGAGAGCTGGACTGGAAGAGGAGCAACCGGGACTAGAACCTGGTGTGCTGCAGGTGGAGGATTTACCAAATGAGCCACGGTGCTGGCCCCACTGCCCAGTTTTACTTTCGTTTCATTTTCACTAGGCCCATCAGTGTTGGGGGAGAATAGCTCCTTAGAAAAAAGAACTTGCTCATAATGCCTTTGTCAGTTAACATTTGAGGGTTCTATGGCTTTGCTTATTCAGCCCACATTTATTTATACAAAGCACCCACCCTTGTGTACATCATGTTGCATAACGTACATGCTGTAGGAAAATATGCATAAATGAAGTCAAATAGCTGTTGCTATAGAATATATAAATGGCTGATGGGATTTTTTTAAATGCATAAGGAATATTTGAGCAATAGACTCTTCTGAAGGAAAATGAAGGTGACCTTTAGCTTGAAAATCATCAGGTAGCCAATTAAGAGAGGCATGCTGACTGGAGGCAGCCGTAGCTGAGCACATGTGAGGCATGTTAGCCTACCCGCAGACCCACACAGACACCCCCAATGCAGTTCACACTGGGACCAGGGAGGGGCACGGGCACCTGGTGCATGAGAGCAGCGTGTGTTCTGGAGTGTTGGAATGCAGGGCCTAGCACAGGGACATCAGATGAGGTGCCCTGTCTCCTGTTGCCCTGGAGGGCAAGCAGGTAACACAAGTCAGTTACGCCAAGAAATCTCACCCTACTTCATTGTCCAGAATCCACTCTGTTGTTCAGCTCTGAAATTTTTACTGTGAGTGTTATAGACCAACAGCAAGCCAATCATCGAGCTTCCAGAATTCTGAAACTCTTTTATCTAGACTTCAGACACTTAAGAACATCAGGGCCCGTAATGTACTGCATTTCACTGGAATATAGTACACAAGTGGACTTCAAAACCTTCTTGGAAAATTTGAATTAAAGGATATTTATTGGGGCCTGCATTGTGGCACAGCAAGTTAAATCACTGCCTGCAATATCGGAATTCCTTCTATGTGCTAGGCTTAAGTCTCTGTTGCTCTACTTCCAATCCAGCTCCCTGCTAATGTGCTTAGGAAAGCAGCAGAAGATAGCCCAAGTCCTTGAGTCCTTGCACCTGTGAGGGAGACCCATATGGAGTTCCTGGTTTCTGACTTTGGCCCAACCCAGCCCAGGCTGTGGTGGCCATTTGGGGAGTGAACCAGCAGATGAAAGATATTTCTCTCCCTCCCTCCCTCCCTCCCTCCCTCCCTTCTTCCCTCCCTCCCTCCCTCTCTCTCTCTCTCTCTCTCTCTCTCTCTCTCTCTCTCTAACTCTGCCTTTCAAATGAATAAATACATATTTAAATAAATAAAGCATATTTACTATGGTGCAAAATTTTTGAAGTCTATGCATAATATTTTTCATAATAGACATTTTCCCTGAGATTTTTGAAGACTCTTTGTATGCCTGGATTTAAAAAATTTTTATACCAAAATAAACTTCTTTTAATTTCATTTTTCAATAAACAATTTTTGATGTCTGTTGTGTAGCCCCAAGAAACCAGTGATTTCCTTAAAATTCTGTGCTTTCAAGTATGTATGATTTCCAGTGACTGTCAATGACCATAAATATATCACAGAAAGGGGGCCTTCAAAGTACAGATTTTAATTTTTAGTGGGATTCCTTCTAACATGAATAATCTCATGTTAGTGTGATCCAAGTTGAGTAGAGGTCACTAGTGATTTCGAGGTCCAGTTTTAAGTGTTGGGAATAGAAGCTAGATTGCCATGTCAGACGTTACTCAGAGTGGAATGAGCATTTGGCCGGGTGGTTAAGACATCCACATTCCACGTCGTGCCTGGGTTTGATACCCGCTCCAGTGCCTGACTCCTGCTAATACAGACCCTATGAGGCTGTGGTGATAGATAGCTCAAGTTATTGGATCTCTGCCCCCCAGACAAGAGGCCAGGATTGAATTCCCTGCCCTCCAACTTTAGCCCCTGCTGGGGACAGTTGCAGCATTTGGGGAATGATAGTTGGGAGCTGACTATTTTTCTATCTGCCTCTATCTCTATGTCTTTCTGCTTCTCTTTTCTCTTCCTCTCAAAATAATTGATTATTTTTAGAAGATACTTAAAGCAATATATGTGTATACCTGAAATAGTGAAGAATTATTTTAAATACCTAGAGGGAAGACTGTGTTAATAAGAAATTAGCATCATTTTCATTGGTGTATTTTTAGGATATGCATTGAAAGAGAGGACAGTTACTGGGGAGTGGGTTTTTAGGGAAAGCTTCTTGAATTTATAGACAAGTTGGTTGTTGATAATATTTAGTTGTGTCTAAGTGAAGCAAAGTTGACTCAAAATGAGGAAACTTGTAATCACATGGCTCTTCTAGTTAGTATTTCCTAAGATGAATAGTCTATGAGCTATCTGATCTGATGGCTATCAGAAATAAAGCTAAAACTCTTCACCAATGAACACCAATCTCCTCAGAGAGTTTGGCCAATTAAAGATTGATAATACTCTTTTGTGATCTACATTTCCCAAAGATTATGGATTGTAAAACTTTTTATCAAAGGCTTAACACATTCAGATTCTTTATAATTCTTCTAGTACAAGGTGATAGTCCCCAAGTGGGGAAGTTAAGTCTACAATTTCGCAGTCACACGATGGCGATAATCTTTCTTTATAGAAAGATTCAAATCAAGGCATAGCAGGCTAAACTGCCACATGCAATCCTAGCCTCCAATTTGGGTGCCAGTTGGAGTCCCAGTTGTTCCATTTCCAATCCAGCTTCCTGCTAATGCACCTGGGAAATTAGCAGAGGATGACCCAAATGCTTGAGCCCCTGCCACCCACATGGGAGACCTCCAGGCTCCTGGTTTTGGTCTCATCCAGCCCTGGCTGTTGCGGCTATTTGGGGAGTGAACCAGTGGATAGAAGATTTTTCCTGTCTCTCTCTCTCCTCCTGTAACTCTGCCTTTCAGATAAGTAAGTAAATCTTTAAAAAAAAATCCAAATCCATCTAAAGAACTTACATGTGATTACAAGCATATATTCTGAACTTGGTGATTTGGGCACAGTTCATCATGTCCCACTTGCACAGTGTTCCTAGAATATGACGGCAGGAGACCTATCCCCAGCTACAGAGGAAGAATTTTCCTATCAGTTCATATTTAGAGTTTGTCTTCTTTCTTTTGTGATAGAACTGTGGTATAACATTTTCATCAAAGACCATTTCAGATCTGGAGGCCTAGTTGGTGTTCCAGAAATCATGGGAGTGGGAAAGGTGTCCCCATTGTAGGCAATGTTTTCTTTCTAAATCTGAGGCTGAATTTTGTATGTCTAGAAAGGATTCTGTATATGTGTTTATTATTCCAAATTATTTCTGTGAAAAACCACAGAAATACCACCTGATTTGCACGATGATCTGTCAACACATTATCCTTTTGTTTGTGGAGATTTTTATTCCACTAGAAAAATTAAGACCATTGTCTAAAATATCCCATGAATACCAAAAAGTCTGTCAATTGTAATTTAGGTTTTGGTCTTGTATGTTGCTGGATCAACTCACTAGTCTCTTTGGTTAGGGAATATTCTTTGGAAGAGAGCTTGTGTTACAAATGATGTTCCAGGTTTTTAAAGAACTGGAATTTTTCCTTTGTGGCTTTATGATCTTTTTCTGCTCATTGCTTCAGGCCTTTTTAGGGACAAAAGGAAGCAGAATTGAACCCCTTGAGAATGTTGCCCTACCTCACTGTTTAAGTTCTGGGAGAAACATGAGGTGCCTTCGAGAATCCCTGAGACATTCTGCCCAATCATGTTGCTAATTACTCCAAAAAAAGGAAAGTCAAATATTGACTTTTTATCTAGTAGACAATAAAGGAAGGGAGCATAAAAGTCGAAAACTGTGAAATACTTGTATTTAGGTAGAATTGTAGATAGAATAGTCACAGGATTGGGAACAACCAGAAACCTAGGAATAACATTCTTATTAGTGAGCTCAGTCTTCAACAAACCAATATTCTCTTCCTTTTGGCTTCTTAACAAGCAGTATGGGGAATTACAGATGCTAGTACAAGGGATCATTCTAACTAGTAGCTTATAATTGGCTTTATTCTGTGGAAAAATGAGCAAGGTTTGGAAGACCCATCTGAATTTTTATAGGGTCAACTTTCCATAATGCACCTTACCTTCGTGGAACATTTAATCCAAAAATGCCCAGAGAAAACAAGGATGAAGCATCTGTAGTTCCAGAAGTCACTATTGGGCAAGTTCAGAAAAGTCAAATGGAGCGATTACATGATTGTGAATCTGGCCTTTTAACAGTAATGCTGCAATTTCGAGCCGGCGCCGTGGCTCAATAGGCTAATCCTCCACCTTGCGGCGCCGGCACACCGGGTTCTAGTCCCGGTCGGGGCGCCGGATTCTGTCCCGGTTGCCCCTCTTCCAGGCCAGCTCTCTGCTATGGCCAGGGAGTGCAGTGGAGGATGGCCCAGGTGCTTGGGCCCTGCACCCCATGGGAGACCAGGAAAAGCACCTGGCTCCTGGCTCCTGCCATCGGATCAGCGCGGTGCGCCGGCCGCAGCGGCGGCCATTGGAGGGTGAACCAACGGCAAAGGAAGACCTTTCTCTCTCTGTCTCTCTCTCTCACTGTCCACTCTGCCTGTCAAAAAAATAAAATAAAATAAAATAAAATAAAATAAAAACAGTAATGCTGCAATTTCTAAGAATAACCTTTCAAGTACACTTAATTGGACAGTTATTCTCCTTTTTTAAAAAATTATTTTTGCTTGACTTACACATAAAAATTATTATACATATTTGTGGTATACATGTGATATTTTGATACATGTAAGCATTGTATAATGTTTAAATCAGGGTAAACATATCTGTCTCCTCAAACATTTACCATTTCTTTTTGTTAAAAATATTCAAAATCCTCTCTTCTAGTTTTTTGAAATATATAGCACTTTATTTGTATTGATTGTTATCCTATTGAAGTATGCAACACCAGAACTTCTTTCTTCTATATGACTATAACTTAATACCCATTGATCAACCTTTCCTCATTCTTTTTCCATAGAGATCTCTTCTGAGTAGGTTGGCAGGTATGGTCTCACAGTGGAGACTTGACTGTGTTTCCTCCCATGGTCCTAATGTGAAGACAAAGGCTGAGTGGTGGGGCAGAAGCAGAACAGTTCAAAATACCTTCTGCCATAACAGTCGTTACTCCAGTAGACCAGTATAGTTTATTGTAGCAGGGCTCAAGGTAGAGGTACATCCAGTGTAAATAAGCATTTTTTTTGTTGTCTTGTGGTTATAATAATTCTCCTTGCTCTGAAAGTGGCAGCAGATAAAATGACCGCCTAAAGAATCCAAGATCAGAGCTCAGTTGATTATTTGTCGGGCAAGGAAGATCCACATCTCTCAGGAAAGGAGCATGAGGCTCCCTGAACTGAATGCATGAGGGCTGATAGAACAGGACAAAGCAGCTTTGTCCGTGGAAGGCAAAAACCAAGGGCTTGGTTTCTGGTTGGCTTTGAGGCCAATGGTAAGACCTCTCTTGGGAGAGGCCATTATCTGATATTGTAGCATCAACTCTGAGGGCAGGATCTCAGATAGGTCCCGGACAGCTTCTGTCATGTCTTGGCAGGCTCTGGGTCACATGTCTCCTTCCACACCTGGCAAATAAAAAAAGCTCACATAATTTTGTGGGTTTGTTTAATCTGTGTTTTTATTCAGAAAAAGAAATGCAAAATATACTTCTGCAAGACAACTCAGCAAACTAATAATAAAGGCTGTCTCTTTGGAGGGGCCTGGGTGACAATCAAAGGGTTTGTTTTCTATCTACAGTTTAATCTGCTACATAGCAATTACGTAGTGTATAGTCACTGAATGAAAACACAGCAAAAGGATGAGTGATGCATGTTATTGGAAGCAATATTTAGTGCAAGTTGGAGTTAAACAGCATTGAATTGCATACAAAGTTTATTCAAGAGGTTTGGCAGTTACTAGGAGACGTTGAGGGTCAAGAAAAGCCCTCAGGGGACTTCTGTTTCTTACCTCATATTTGTTTTCCAGGGTTTTCTTACACTTTGATGTGTTCACTCAATAATACTTCCCTGGTTCCCGTGACCTTCAAACTGCGTATCCCTGGGGATGGCCCTGGCCGTCAGAGCATTTCAAATTGCGAGCTGTGCTCAGACAACAAAAGACCATCTTGGACCAAGGAAGAAGCACCCACCATGAAACCACAGGAATTCACCATCACGCCCAACTCTGGCACCATCCGCTCCCAGGGATTTGCAGCTATCAAGGTAAAGTGTGCAGCCTTCCCGCACACGTGTTACACAGCCAAGCAGCGGGACTGTGAGTCACTGGGATCCCCTCCAGCGTTCACTCTGTTAGGGCCAGTGTCAGGGGAAGGGAGTTCCTGTGAACTCAAGTGGAAAAGCAGTCCTGTAGTGTAAGAGAGGACTGCAGCAAAAGAAACCAGGCCCCCGTGCTTTGGGCCTAGAAACTGACTGCTCCGGTGGATGCACCATCTTCGCCGGAACAGTGGCTTCTGGGCATCTTCTAGTGAAAATGCTGCTCTCCACTGAGCACCCTTTGGCACTGATATGAAACAGATTTAAGAACTCAGTGATAAATAGGTTCTTCTCCGCTTCAGACTCAGATCCTCGAAACCAATAAATATCTGGATTTATGCAAAAGATGATATCCAGCTTATTACGACTGATTCTCCAGTTACGACAACTTTTAACACGAATCTAGGCTGTATGCTGAATACAGAGGGGTGATGCTAAGAGGGCTTTGTGCTTGGCTCCACAGGAAGGGCGGGGAGGAGGCAGCTAACTCCCCCTTCCATGCTGTGGCTGAAATCAGGACCTTGCAGTACCTTGGCCATGGCCTCCCAGGGCTGCCAGCAGGATTATTTCACAGTTAACCTGGTTTTAGCTGTCTCCCATTACTTTTGCTCCTTCAAACAGTTAGGTCTAGCAATATTGAAGGCTACTAAATTGAAAAGATTTTATACTTTCTGGGAAAGAAAAAGAGATAATACTTCACAGCTAAGGTTAGTCATTTTCTCTTCAGTCGGTACCATCGAAAATTGAATCCAGTAATCATTTTGTCCCTACAGATTTTTTTTAAGGCTTTCTAATATCTCACCTCAAATCTACTCATCCTAAATCTCCCCTGGGAGATCCTGCTCTTCCAAGGGCGTCTCACAGGCCTGGTGAGGTTTGATATCCTCCTATATCACTCCAACTTCTCAAGACTGTCCACTGTGGCTCTCCTGATGAGTGCTGCGGCACTGAGTCTTTATTTTTTTACTCTCAGCCTTATTGTCTCCTTTCTCCCCCACTTCTGGATGGCACAGGAAGATGCTAGAAAACATAGCATCTCTGGCAGCCTTGTTCCAGAACTACTTGTTGTTCTTCTAACCACAGCCCCGATATAGAAGCAAAGGGTTACAGCCACACTGGGATGCTCTCTATCCCTCCAAGCCTGGCCAGTTTTCTTTCCAAATCAATGACTTCATCTTCATTTTTCCCTTTATATTTGGAAAAGCTTTCTCCACGCTTCAGTTTTCCCCCTTGATCTGCACTTCAGCCAGGTCTGTGTGGACTCAGATTTGCATCCAATGATTCCCTGTGCAACCAAAACATTTTTAATTAGTACCTGATGCATAATTTATGGACAGAGAAGCCCTAACCCATGCCAGAAGCTGTTTTCTAGACTTACAAGTATCTCTTCCAGTACAAATCATTTCAGTGCAATTAAAAATTGTAACAAGGCTTTCAGAAGTCTCACAGCAGTGGATAAGAATGGAAGCGTGTTCTGGCCAGATGCTGTCTTCAGATAGGCCGTTCTTCAGCACTGCTATTCCCTGCTCTACTAATGAATACAGGAAAGGGGGCAAGATTTTATAAAACAGATTAATTGATTTCTTATGCCATCTTTCTGGAACCGACATGGTTATTTCCATTTATTTTTACGTAAGACAAGTTTCATTGTAGTGTTTTGTCAGTATATTGAGTTTTCATAATTCATACAGCCCAGAGGTATAAGGAACGATTAACATTACCATGATTAAAGTATGTGTAATCTTCTTGTTCTTCCATGGTGGTTTTTCGTCTGTGCAGGTGGATGGCTTCTTTGATAAAATATCTCAGAAATGAACAAAGCTATTGTATGAAGAAGCCATTTGGTTCCTCACCTGGCCTTCGAAAACACTCACCATGCCCCGACCCCACTCGTTCAACTGAAGCCATAAAAGGCCGCGTGTCCAGAAAGCACGGGGAATCCACACTGACCATGGGGGACCTCCCCTGCTCCCTTCTCTCCTGTGTCGAGAGGGAGCTGGCCTCGTAGAGGAACAACGCTTTGCATTTCTCTTTCCAGGTGACCCTGTGCTCCAACACGGTGCAGAAGTATGAGCTGGCACTGGTGGTGGACGTGGAGGGCATTGGAGAAGAAGTCCTGGCACTCTTAATTACAGCCAGGTATCACTCATCTGCTTTCTCTCTTCCAGAGCCCACCCCAAGCCACCAGAAACGGGCCACCTCCCAGGAGGCAGCTCCCTTGTCAGCCAGTGCACACTGGCTTTTATTCTGCCTTCCTGGGAAGGGAAACTGAACCTGATATGCAAAGGACAAAGGTCCAAAGAGCCAATGTTTCTAAAGCACCTTCCCTGGAGCTAAGAAGAGTCGCGTGTGCTTTGAAGAATGCTAAGAACAGTGCTCTCTAAGGGGTCTGACTTTCAAAGCATGTAACTGGAGAGGTTTTAGAAGGAAGAGAGAAAGAGTTGTTAGTTTTATTTTCTGCATAGCTCTCCAGAGTACACAGCAGGAGAGTGCTGCTGTCACTCCTGTAGTGGAGGATCCGTTGAGCCAAGAGGTTCCTGCTCCAGAATGCTCTTACTGTGATTGACATATCAGCTCCTCAGAACCATCACCCACTTTTCCCGAGAGAGAGAGCGCGCATTGAGCTGTGCCATTTGCTCGCTGTGTCTCCTTGACCCCGTTACAATTTTGCCAATGGTGGTGACAAGGGCAGTGGTGTCACCCATTAATGATGACAGGATCCTGAATAAAGCCATGAGGCTACACTCTTCCCAAAGAAAACAGGGTCCAGATCTGGGACTTTCGAGTATGTGTATGAAAATGCTATCTATAGGAAACAGAGAAAATGACTTAGTAAAATTGAGAATGCTAATGTGTCAGTCTTGAACTCTCGAACTTAGTTCTTTCTTGAATCTTAGAGAGATATATCTTAAAGAAGGTACAGATAGGCTGCTTGGTGGCAAGATAATAATTGTCACCATTTCATGTGTCTTAGGCTTCAATGAAGACAAAACATAATTGCCCTAAAAGAACTTGAGTTAGGGTTGGGAACATACTGTCTTGCTTTGACTTATTTAGTATTCCTTTAAGACCTAATTTATTTGTTTGTTTCCCTGGAAGATCTTTCATCTGATCCTTTCCATATTCAAGTTTGCCTTTTACTCTAACCTTGTGTTTCTTTTCTCCATAGGCTTGTTCAGATACTTTCGATCCCCTTTCCCATACAGAAATCAGTAGGAAATCCTGAATTAAAAAAAAAAAGACATAAAAAAGCCTACAAAAGCTATGGGTTTCCTACTAACATCTACTCTGTGACCTAAGTCCAATATTATAAACTATCAGTCACAGTGTTTCAAGCAGTAAAGGATTTGCTTTAGGAAGGGCATTGGGTCAACTGACAGTTTTCATTTTAGCTAAAAATGAACAACTCGACTCATTCTAAATCACAAACTTTGGGGACACAGAGAGCCTCTTTCATGAAATCACTTTTGGTATAATCTGTAGGAACTGCTAGCTGACTCTCAACAGAAGAGTTGCTTTTAGAACTTGGACCTGAAGTGACTTGAGAGAGCCCGCAGAGAGGGCTCATCATGCCCTCTGCCACAGGTTCACTTCCTCTTACTGAGTATTCACGTGGTGATGGGCCATGCCCTTCAATCATATTATCTCCTGGATTTTCCCCAATAACACAAGAAGAGCAAATTATGTTAATATTAATACCCAGAATTACCTTCATTTTACCTCTGGGGGAAATGAGACTCCAAGAGAGAGAAAGCAACTTGCCCAAAGTTGCACAGGTTGTACTGGTAAAGCCAACATTTGAGTGAGCTCCCTTGAATTCAGAAGCCAGTACTCTTCACCGTTGTGTTACATATTACAGCGATGACATACAGCAGGTTGAACACTGAGAGCTACAGACACAAAAGAAAACACAAGTCACCTAATCAAAGACCAACTGCAAACACAGGGCTGCAATTCCTGTCCTCCCTGCGCATGACTCCGCCTCCGTCACCCCCCCGCCACACCCCCTCCCTATGGAGAACCGCAATCAGGGTGCCAGTTCTGGGCCAAGCAGCTGCCTGAGCCTCCCCATCCAACACAGCTGTTGTGCATAGAGTTAGAATTATTACCATTATTTAGATAATGTGAACTGTTGCTAGTCCTTGGGGGACTTTCTGACTGCTCCAAAGTGTCACAGCTGGTGAGGACCTCATGCTGATGGCATTGGCCCTGTTTGACATGGATATAGATCCACTACTCTAAGGAACTTGCAACACGGGGGCCCCTTGCCAAAGGCCAAGTGTGAAAGAATGATGGAAATGTTAGTCATTACCCACCATACTCCATTTAAGGAGTCCTGCTTCTAGTCCTGTTTTGGTTAAAAAGTGGTGACTGGGTGGGGATGAGGAATGGGGAGAGGGATGGCAAAAGAGATTTGAAAATGATTAATGTAGTTATTAAAGAAAAACTACTGTGTGACAGTGACAAATGTATCTAACTTGGGACTCCGTGTTCAATGTGTAAACAAGCTCTCTGTTTTGAATTGATGGACTCCTTCGAGCAGGTGTATTGTACCTACCCTCCGATTGGTTGATGAAGAGGTGGACTTTGGGCGCTGCTTCCTCAAGTATCCATATAAGAAAATGATTCAACTTGTCAATCACAATGATCTCCCAGGATACTACGAGGTCCTGCCTCAGGTGAGTCCTTGTTTTTTGGTGTTAGTGTTTCTACCATTAAACCCCTTCAATGAGAGTGATCTTTCTGAAGAGCCATGTTCCTGAACACATGACCTTATATAATTCTGATTTTTAACCCTCAAATAATGTGGGGATGGGGTTATAAAGCCACAGCTGGATTACCATCTGCATGAGTGAACAGCTGCAGGTGTAAACGGTTGTTAATTTCCCAGGGAAATTGCCCTTGCTAAAGAAGGGAAAGTGTCAATTAAGCCAACAGGCAGAAATGCACCTGCAAATAATTGCCTATGAATTAACCATGCATGAGAAATTAGCTAGGGTTTTCATTTCTGCCCATGGCTGTGACTTGAACAGCAGCACTAAGATATAGCAATGCAATATTTATAAGTGGACTTGTTGGACCAAAAGGCTAGAGGCAATACAGGAATGAGAAAGGAGGAATTATCCTTTAACGTTTTATGAAATGTATCTCTGTTCCTGTGCCTTGCCACCTGGCTAGGTGGGAGACTAGGCAGACTAGGTAGAAGATTCAGAAAGCTCTGTACCCTCTGCAGTAATGGAAGGTTCCTAATGAGATACGGCTTACCAAGAATGCATTTGGGTCTAAAACTTAGTTGTATAAGTATAGTACTCTAACATAAATTCATGCAAAACAATCAAGTGGGGGGTTTTGTGGCTATAAATTCAATGTGAATTTAAAGAGCAGTATGGGGACTACAGAATCAATGCAGGTTTAGGCTGCATCACAGAAATACAGCTCAAAAAAGGACATAGCCACTGGTCAAACAGTCAGCATTTCATCTTTTCATCTTCAGTTCTTGTCATGACATTTTTATAACCAATTCAAGTTTTGAACCTGGACCCTGGAAGACTGGGATAAGATAACTCCCTTTCAGTAGTCAAAGGGCTGTTATGTAAAAGGAGTTAGAATTATTCTGTGGGCTTTTCTGAGGTAGACTCAGAAGCCAAGCGTGTAGCTGATGGAAACTGCATCCCACACTCAGAGCACGCTGGCCCTCATAGTCATCTCAGGATCTCAGAGCAATGCCGCCTCTGGTTTCAGAGCTGCAAAAAGGGTGAATTACTTGCCCTAAGTGGGGGATGTAAGGGAAAGCCAAGCACTCAATAATCAAGATGCATAATATTTTCATGCCATAATTTAAGAAATTAAAATTAATCGAAAGAATGTATAATTAAAAAAATCATCAAAACGTGGATGTAGATGGGACCAGTATTACTGTTTTCTCCTTTTGCCACAGGCTTCAGTAGGGTTCGTGCTGCACAAGGTGGTCAAGTTAGATTAAGAATGTTAGGCCAGACCAGATGTGGAAAGGGCACAGGGTACTCCGGATGTGTGCAACCTGCATGCTGTGGCTTTGTCCCAAGGAGCTGAGGTACTCAGACATCTTTCTGGGAGTTGTGCAAGCTTATTTGACCAAGGGATGTTTAAAACTTCATTTGTTCTTGCTGCACAAATGCTAGTACTACACTAAAGAACACCTCTCCTAGGAACACACATTGGGAAGTGGTAGATGACATTCATTCATTCATTTCCTCATTAAAATACACACACACACACACACACACACTGAGTATATGCTTTGGGCTGGAAAGTGGGTGTATAGCGAGGAGAGGTTTCCGGCCCATGGAGAAAATGACTTGTGGATGGTTACAGTGTTGGTCCTCACATGCTGTGGAAAGAACTTCACAGGATGCTCTCTACCACTACCCTGGAGCATTGATCACACCTGGAGGGGATCAGGATGACTGTGTCAGGTAGATAGAGGGAACGGACATTCTAGGAAGAGGGGCCACAGGTGTACATGGTTGGAGATGGCAAGCAATATATGTATTCAGGTCACCCCAGTGGCATCTGTTGACGGAATGCAAAATGACAAGGTGGTGGGAAATGAAGCATGAAGGCCAGAGGCCAGGCTGAGAAAGTTGGCAGTGCAAGGCTACTGCCCTGAACCAGTTCACACTGTGGAGAATGTCTGCATCTTGAGCACTTTGGATTTTTGGCCTTGTGCACACTCCACTTAATTCTAAATGAATGAGTGTATTTGTTTTGTACCATGCGTGGCTTGCTCACCCCCTGGCTTGTCTCTCCCACCAGGTGTATGACAGTGCTCCTGGTGTGCTGCTTTCCAGTCCCACCCCTTGCGGGGTCATCCCTCCCCGGAGCACCATGCAAATACCACTGATCCTGGAGACCCAGGTCATCGGAGCACACAAGTCCACAGTTTACATCTCCATCTTTGGGAGCCCAGACCCTCCTGTGGTGAGAACCAATTTTCTGAACTGCAGTTTAAGTTACTGGACGCTTTGTCAAACATTTTGAGCTTCCTAATTTAAGGCATGTGCCATATTCAAATATTCTGATTGCTTCTAGTTTTAAGTTTTACGTTTCACTCTTCAGTAGTAAAATGCAAGTGCTATATTACTTAGGAAATCTGTTTGCTGATACATCCAAACGTACTCAAACCCCACATGGCCATCCACGCATCCCATATACCTTAGCAGTGGGAAGGGATGTCACTTATCCTAAGAGGCCTTTTATGCCTCTGTTTTTAATGAAGGGGATAGCTGGAAGTTTCTATTGTGATTGATTTTAAAGGCCAGCCATTTTCACCTGTTCCTATATTCTTTCTCTCACGTGGAACACAGGTATGTTACTTGAAGAGTGTCGGGGAAGGCCCAGTTATCTACGTACATCCCACTCAAGTGGATTTTGGGAATATCTATGTCCTTAAGGACTCTTCCAGAATTCTCAACCTGTCTAACCAATCCTACATTCCCGCATTATTTCGGGCACGCATGGTGAGTGAGTCATGTAAACACAGTTTAGGCTTACGGGCAGTAGCCCAAATTTTGCAACAAGTCTTTGAAAATTATTATCATAAGCAGGGATTTGCAAGGTTAAACTGCATTAAACCATGACATTCGCATGTCTATTTCCTCTTTATTATGATCCTTTTGTTGATTAAGAAACACAGTGTGCATGTCTTTTGGTAAACAAGCAAATACTTTGCACATAATCCCAGTTTGGGAAGATGCTACAGAGGTCATCCAGCTTTCCTAATGAACTGTACCTTAATCTGATCCCAGCCCTCCAAAAATACCTCCTAAATATCTCTGTAAGAGTTTCCTTTCATTTGAATCCTTTGGCCACAAAATTGTGTGTTTACTCCATTTTTATTCTTTCTTCCTTCAAAGAGCATTTTAAGATAATTTGTGACTATGTATGAAATACAAGATAGTATTTGCCCAAAGCAGGGTTTAAAAAGCAAAGCAAAGATAGATACAAAAGGATCATAAAATGACTTTAGAAATGAGTTTGTCTCATTTCTGCATATTTCATAATGACATTAAGACCTGCTAGACTTCTATAAGCTAATTTTTTATTTTTTGTACCAGAATAGAAATAATATAGTCTTTTGAAGAATTTAGGAATTTCTAATGTAGTAGTTCAAAATATTCTTTCTTTTATAAATAGCTTTCTAAATTTAAATATAAGATTAAGTTGCATAGCCCTCCTGTTCTCCAATTGCTGAAATTTGAATGACAGCTAACATTTAGCATCAGCATTTGTCATATATTTCTGAAGAATCAAGTTATCAATTTTATAAAAGTCACTCTCAGGAGGAACAGGATTGTAGTTTTCTGATGACGTGTGACAGCTCACTAGAGACACTGGTCCCAGTTAACAGTCATTTGTCATTATCATTATTCACCTTTTATTATCATTTTTGTCACTCATGAAAGGTAGCCATTTTAATGTATAATCACTGATCTTTTTAACATATGGTTCTGATACAACCCCAATCTTGCTCCAGCACCCTGTGGATTTTGTTTAAAGAATATTATTTAATATTAATTAATTAATATTAATATAAAGAAAAATCCTACAGAAAGATACCTCCACTCGTCTTTATCATTAATTCATGTATTTTATGGAAAGTACAGGGTATTGGTGAAGAGTGGTTTCTTCCCGGTCCGGTACAGAGTCGATGGTGGGAAGGAAGAGTCAACCAACCCATGTAGCACAATGTGGATGGGCACAGGAGGGGCTGAGTGGATTTTGGAAGAAGGAAACAGGCAAAAAATCACAAGAAAGCTTAAGGACAAACACAGCAACTGTTCTCAGCACCTCTACTTTCATTTTCAAGTTTCACCAGGTTTCCCTTTCTATGGCAACTTTTGGACTTTTTTTTTTTTTTAATAAGCACATCACAGATCCATTGGGTTTTTTGTTGTTGCTTATTAATATAGTGTATAACAAGGAGAAGTCAAAAGGTTTGTGAACAATTAAGTTTAAAGCTTATTTGGATGCAAAAAAAATTCGAAATCCATGCATTGTTTTTTTCAGAATACACATTTTCTATGTGCTTTGTGAAGCCTCCTTGTATATTGAGTGACTCAGCAGGCCATTCACTGGGACTTTTTCTTTCCCACAAAGCTTTCATGATTCCATCCTTAGATACCTCAGTGTCACCTTAAGTCACCAGGCCCAGGGTCCAAGGAGCTAAATGTGTGATGTAATGGTCTACTGCAGGGTGTGTTTTGCCCTCAAGTTTCTCTTGAAAAACTGCTGCTCACTGAGTTGTGGCATAAAGTAGTTTCCGCTGTAGTTCTCATCAAACTCCTTTCATATTTCAGCCGGGCTTGCTGTTGGATTTCCTGGTAATTATGATATGTGTTAACATCATAGAAATTGAATTATGCTAACTTAGACATTAACTGCAGTGGAAAGAAACTGATACACCATTTATTACATTTCAACTTGATATATGGTCCCAAAGCTTCAAACTTGTTCTTACAGAAAGTATTAAGCGCTAGGAAAGTGTTCCAATAAATAGTTGTTTGTTCTGTAGTTAAATCTACCGCAAATTCAGACGCAGGAAGCTCTTCTCTTTCCTTGCTGGCTATCCTACAGCCGGGCTCACTGTCTCTCCACGCACGGCCACCCGTCACGGTGACCACTGTGATGAGATTCTCCTTTAGCAAGAAACATCTGTGCATATCAGACAGGGGGGTTAGCAGACAGGAAGCTGAAAGCCCACCTTCACAGTGATGCTGGGGAAATAAATGACACTTAGAGGGATTCTGAATTTCTCCAAAATAAATGCTATGCAAAAAGATAAATAAATAAAAAAACAGACCTCTTCATATACTGTGGAATGAAGAATGAAGATGATATTTACTTTGTTCCTTTAAAGCCTAATTTATTGTAAGCATAAAAAAAGACTGATTATTATGAGAGAATGATTACTCTGAGGAAGAGTGTCGTGTCCCTGCAGCAGTAGGTTCCCCTTTGCTCTGGGATGCCTGGAATACCAGCTCCATCCCCCCAAGATGTTCCTGGTGGGGGACTCATTTGGAAGGATCCAATAAATCAGCTCTGACCCGGGGGAGGGGCACAGCACAGAAGGTCAGTGGTGTGAGAAGAGAGTATAGCGAGGCCCATTAGACAGTGTGGGCTCTGCTGTGTGCAAGGGCTCTCTCAACAAGAGTTCTTGTGTTCCCCTTCTCCCCCTCCCTCCCTCCCTCTCTCTCTCTCTCTCTCTCTCTCTCTCTCTCTCTCTCAACAGTGAGAATGTGGCAGTTCCTTCTTTGATGGGTGCCTCTTGCTAGGTGGAGCAAGTGCGTTGCTTAGCACTTGTTTGGAAACATCTGGAATCCTCTCGCTTTTATTCTGGACTCTAATTCAGCCTTGGCTGCGTTAGCTGAAAGCCTCGTTATGGATCGTAGTGACACCTTGGGATTCAGTTGGCCCTCCGCCACCCCTGCAGTGCCTTGATCTGTGGGAAGAGGCCACCGTCGTGTGACATTGAGAAGTCCTGGGCCCAGGAAGCAGGAATTGTGATGCATCATCCAAGCACATTTCTTTTCAAACATTTCTTGGTCTTGGTCACTTGCCATACATCATACAGTAATGTGGGAGCAAGGAAAGAACAGGGCTGCCGCATGTCCTTCAGACTGCCAGCCACTGGGTTCTTCCTCAGGTCCGTGGACTCTCCTTCCGTGTTTGTGTGTGGGTTCTGTCTCGGCCCTGAATTCCCAGCACCTAGCAGTGGGCTTGGTGGTTGTGATGGTGACATTAATTATAATTCACACTCACTGCTTCTGACTGTTTGCCACTTTATACACAGTATTGAATTTACGACAACTCAGTGAGGAAAAATGCTGTCTTAATCCCCACTTTAATGAGGCAGGAACAGCAATGGATACAGTTTAAGTAAGTCACCGCAGCCTGTAAGTAAGCACAGGCTTGGTTTTGGCCCTCTGGTGGTCTGAGAAGACCACGCTCTTTCCCCCTGATCGCTGGGTAAGGAAGCGGGTCTGTGAATGGGGAGAGGATGTGGCTTCATGTTCACTGTACTAGACAAGCAGGACTTGCTGAAAGGCAGGGGACGAGCAGTAAGAAGCATTTCCCAAAGAGGTAAGATCACCAGATAGGCTTTGTTTTATTCCGAGATGTGTTCGTATGTACATATGCAAAGCATCCCCACTGTGTCACTTTCCAACCCACTGTAACTCCTTCAACTGTGTGTCTGAACCAGACTCATAGTCTACGTATCTGCTTTTTTTAATCCTTTGTAATACAGTATAACAGCATTCAGTTCACGTATGTAAATGAGTACAAAAATTCTTCACTACTGTTGCTCTCAAAAGAGTTTTACAATTCAAAGTTATACCCGTCTTTTAACAAAATAAAGAGACAGACCTGAAAGGAGATTGGTGGGCAGGCATTTCACACCCAGCGAGATTTCTCGTGCTGGCCCGTGTCCATCTTAAGAGATACTGAAAGTGGTGACCATCACCAGGGAGCTCCTTTTAAACTGCGGGCTGCTGCTCTGTGGACAGCGGGCTCTGCTTATACGCAGCATCCTTCCCGCCTGCCTGAGCTCACACTGCAGACCTAAGAGGGGTCCTCTCCAGGAGGGGCTGCGGGGGCTTCCCGGCCCGAAACCTTCTTTTTAAAGATATTGATTGATTGATTGACAGAATAGCAGAGAGGGAATGACAGAGTGAGATCCCCCCTACACACAGCCCCACCAAGGCCTTCTGAGAGATGATGTCCCTGAGGTACCACACCCCATAGTGTGTGTAAAGGGAAGAGAGAATGAAGTGCTCCTCAGGCTGCAGTGGGTAGATTCGCTGTGTCCTCAAACTGAGCTGTTAGATCTGCAGAAGGAAATGGCTCAAAGAAATCGTGAGGACAAAGGAAAGAAGTGAGCACGAACCAGAGACAGTTACAGTTGTTATACTTCTTGTTTGTTTGTTTTGATGGGTTTTCAAAATAGTGGCTTTGTTTACTAAGACATATGTTGAGAAGAAAATACTTGCTTTTTGGTTCAAACTCTTGAGGACAGTATGATTTATGCAAAAGGACACTCTGTGTTCCTAATGCATATCCACCTACTTTGGGACTCCACTGTCCCCACTTAGCAGATCACATAACTGGGTTCTCTCGGTTCAAGAGAACTGACCAAAGTCACAAGAGAAAAGTCTGCTGGCGCTCAGTGCCCTGAATTGTGGGCTAGCCTCTTTCTATTGCAGCATGAAAATACCTGACTGTAGAGGTGGAGAACTGGGGCTATTTAACATGGTTTTAGTACAGAAGAATTCCAGAGATGCTTAACCCTACAATCTAATGCATAAAAATCAAACATTAACACAAACATTAGTCCTGTTTGGTCTCCTCACTGATCCATTCCTTTTCTCTCTGCACAGAGGCAACCATGTCATGAATTTGTTGTTCTTATACTTAATTTACTGCCCAATGTTGTTTTTTTTAAAAAGATTTATTTTATTTATTTAGAGAGGTAGAGCCAGAGAGAGAGAGAGAGAGAGAGGTCTTCCATCCGCTGGTTCACTTCCCAAATGGCCACAATGGCCAGAGCTGAACTGATCAGAAACCAGGAGCCAGGAGCTTCTTCCGGGCCTCCCACGTGGGTGCAGAGGCCCAGGCACTTGGGCCATATTCTACTGTTTTCCCAGGCACATTAGCAGGGAGCTGGATCAGAATTGGAGCAGCAAGGACTTGAACTGGCACCCATAGGGGATGCCAGTACCGCGGACTGGGGCTTTAACCCACTGCGCCACAGCACTGGCCCCTCAATATTGTTTTTTATTTTAACTTTCATTTAATAAATATAAATTTCCAAAGTACGACTTATGGATTACAATGGCTTTCCCCCCATACCGTCCTTCCCACCCACAACCCTCCCCTTTCCCACTCCCTCTCCCCTTCCATTCACATCAAGATTCATTTTCGATTATCTTAGTATACAGAAGATCAGCTTAGTATACATTAAGTATGGATTTCAACAGTTTGCTCCCACACAGAAACCTAAAGTGAAAAATAATAGATGATTTTTTTTAAATGATGATGAAATCAGAGCAGACCTATTCTCATGTTTAATCCCAGTGAGAGTCAAGTTGGGAATTGATAATTTCTTTTTTTTTTTTTTTACAGAGGATCAGTTTAGTATGCATTAAGTAAGGATTTCAACAGTTTGCACCCCCATAGAAACACAAAGTGAAATATATTGTTTGAGTACTCGTTATAGCATTAAATCTCAATGTACAGCACATTAAGGATAGAGATCCTACATGAGGAGTAAGTGCACAGTGACTCCTGTTGTTGACTTTACCAATTGACACTCCTGTCTATGGCATCAGTAATCTCCCTATGCTCCAGTCATGAGTTTCCAAGGCTATGGAAGCCCTCTGAGTTCTCCGACTCTTATCTTGTTTAGACAAGGTCATAGTCAAAGTGGAGGTTCTCTCCTCCCTTCAGAGAAAGGTACCTCCTTCTTTGATGACCTGTTCTTTCCACTGGGATCTCACTCGCAGAGATCTTTTGCCAGAGTGTCTTGGCTTTCCATGCCTGAAATACTCTCATGAGCTTTTCAGCCAGCTCCGAATGCCTTTAGGGCTGATTCTGAGGCCAGAGTGCTATTTAGGACATCTGCCATTCTATGAGTCTGCTGAGTATCTCACTTCCCATGTTCGATCACTCTCCCCTTTATTTACTCCATCGGTTAGCATTAGCAGGTACTAGACTTGTCTATGTGCTCCCTTTGACTCCCAGTCCCTCCACCATGACCAACTGTGAACTGAAATTGATCACCTGGAACAGTGAGATGGCATTGGTACATGCCACCTCGATGGGATTGAATTGGAATCCCCTGGTATGCTTCCAACTCCACCACTTGGGGCAAGTCAGCCTGAGCATGTCCCAAATTATACATCTCTTCCCTCTCCCATTCCCACTCCCATGTTCAACAGGGATCACATTTCAGTTAATTTTCAACACTTAAGAATAACTGTGCATCAATTACAGAACTAAACCAGTCATATTAAGTAGAACAGATAAAAAAACTACTAAGAGGGATAATGTATTAAGTTGTTCATTAACAGTCAGGGCTATGCTGATCAAGCCACCGTTTCCCATAGTGTCCACCTCACTCCAACAGGTTTCCCTCTTGGTATTCAGTCAGTCGTCACCGATCAGGGAGAACATATGGTATTTGTCCCTTTGGGACTGGCTTATTTCACTCAGCATGATGTGTTCCAGATTCCTCCATTTTGTTGCAAATGACTGGATTTCGTTGTTTCTTACTGCGGTATAGTATTCTAAAGAGTACATATCCCATAATTTCTTTATCCAGTCTACCGCTGATGGGCATTTATGTTGGTTCCAGGTCTTAGCTATTGTGAATTGAGCTGCAATAAACATTAGGGTGCAGACCTCTTTTTTGTTTGCCAATTTAAATTCCTTTGGGTAAATTCCAAGGAGTGGGATGGCTGGGTCGAACGGTAGGGTTATATTCAGGTTTCTGAGGAATCTCCAGACTGACTTCCATAGTGGCTTGACCAGTTTGCATTCCCACCAACAGTGGGTTAGTGTCCCTTTTTCCCCACATCCTCGCCAGCATCTATTGTTGGTAGATTTCTGCATGTGAGCCATTCTAACCGGGGTGAGGTGAAACCTCATTGTGGTTTTGATTTGCATTTCCCTGATTGCTAATGACCTTGAACATTTTTTCATGTGCCTGTTGGCCATTTGGATTTCCTCTTTTGAAAAATGTCTATTGAGGTCCTTGGCCCATCTCTTAAGTGGGTTGTTGGTTTTCTTTTTGTGGAGTTTCTTGATCTCTTTGTAGATTCTGGTTATTAACCCTTTATCTGTTGCATAGTTTGCAAATATTTTTTCCCATTCTGTTGGTTGTCTCTTCACTCTCCTGACTGTTTCTTTTGCAGTACAGAAACTTCTCAATTTGATGCAATCCCAATAGTTGATTTTGGCTTTGACTGCCTGTGCCTCCCGGGTCTTTTCCAGAAATTCTTTGCCTGTGCCAATATCTTGAAGGGTTTCTCCAATGTTCTCTAGTAACTTGATGGTGTCAGGTCGTAGATTTAGGTCTTTAATCCATGTTGAGTGGATTTTTGTGTAAGGTGTAAGGTAGGGGTCTTGCTTCATGATTCTGCATGTGGAAATCCAATTTTCCCAGCACCATTTATTGAATAGACTGTCCTTGCTCCAGGAATTAGTTTTAGATCCTTGATCAAATATAAGTTGGCTGTAGATGTTTGGGTTGATTTCTGGTGTTTCAATTCTGTTCCATTGGTCTATCCATCTGTTTCTGTACCAGTACCATGCTGTTTTGATTACAACTGCCCTGTAGTATGTCCTGAAGTCTGGTATTGTGATGCCTCCGGCTTTGTTTTTGTTGTACAAGATTGCTTTAGCTATTCGAGGTCTCTTGTGCCTCCATATAAATTTCAGCACCATTTTTTCCAGATCTGAGAAGAAGGTCTTCAGTATCTTGATTGGTATTGCATTGAATCTGTAAATTGCTTTTGGGAGAATGGACATTTTGATGATATTGATTCTTCCAATCCATGAGCATGGAAGATTTTTCCATTTCTTGGTATCCTCTTCTATTTCTTTCTTTAAGGTTTTGTAATTTTCATCGTAGAGATCTTTAACGTCTTTGGTTAAGTTTATTCCAAGGTATTTGATTGTTTTTGTAGCTATTGTGAATGGGATTGATCTTAGAAGTTCTTCCTCAGCCATGGCATTGTCTGTGTATACAAAGGCTGTTGATTTTTGTGCATTGATTTTATACCCTGCTACTTTGCCAAACTCTTCTATGAGTTCCAATAGTCTCTTAGTAGAGTTCTTTGGGTCCCCTAAATACAGAATCATGTCATCTGCAAAGAGCAATAGTTTGAGTTCTTCCTTCCCAATTTGTAGCCCTTTAATTTCTTTTTCTTGCCTAATAGCTCTGGCTAGAACCTCCAGAACTATATTGAATAGCAGTGGTGAGAGTGGGCATCCCTGTCTAGTACCAGATCTCAGTGGAAATGCTTCCAACTTTTCCCCATTCAATAGGATGTTGGCTGTGGGTTTTTCATAGATTGCTTTGATTGTATTGAGGAATGTTCCTTCCAAACCCAGTTTGCTTAGAGTTTTCATCATGAACGGGTGTTGTATTTTATCAAATGCTTTCTCGGCATCTATTGAGATAATCATATGGTTTTTCTTCTGCAGTTTGTTAATGTGGTGTATCACATTGATTGTCTTGCGCACATTAAACCATCCCTGCATACGAGGGATAAATCCCACTTGGTCTGGGTGGATGATCTTTCTGATGTGTTGTTGCTTTCTATTGGCGAGAATTTTATTGAGGATTTTTGCATCTATGTTCATCAGGGATATTGGTCTGTAATTCTCTTTCAGTGCTGCATCTTTCTCTGGCTTAGGAATTAAGGTGATGCTGGCTTCATAGAAAGAATTTGGGAGGACTCCCTCTTCTTCGATTGTTCTGAATAGTTTGAGAAGAATTGGAGTTAGTTCTTCTTTAAATGTCTGGTAGAATTCAGCAGTGAATCCATCTGGTCCTGGGCTTTTCTTTGTTGGGAGGGCCTTTATTACTGTTTCAATTTCTGTCTCAGTTATGGGTCTGTTTAGGTTTTTGATGTCTTCCTGGTTCAATTTAGGCAGGTTGCATGTGTCCAGGAATCTATCCATTTCTGATAGGTTTCCCTGTTTGCTGGCATACAAGTCCTTGTAGTAATTTCTGATGATTCTTTTTATTTCTGTGGTGTCTGTTGTTACATTTCCTTTTTCATCTCTGATTTTATTGATCTGGGTCTTTTCTCTTCTTTTTTTAGTTAGTTGGGCCAATGGGGTGTCAATTTTGTTTATTTTTTCAAAAAACCAGCTCTTCGTTTGGCTGATTTTTTGTAATGTTTTTCTTGATTCAATCCTGTTGATTTCTTCTCTGATTTTAATTATTTCTCTTCGCCTACTAGATTTGGGTCTGGTTTGCTGTAGGTTTTCTAGATCCTTGAGGTGAATTGAAAGCTCATCTATTTGGTGTCTTTCCAATTTCTTGATGTAGGCACCTATTGATATAAACTTTCCTCTTAACACTGCTTTTGCTGCGTCCCATAAGTTTTGGTATGTTGTGCTGTTATCCTCATTTACTTCCAGAAAGTTTTTGATTTCTCTTTTGATTTCTTCTACGACCCATTGTTCATTCAGGAGCATGTTGTTCAATCTCCATGTGTTTGCGTATGCTCTAGGGATTCCTGAGTTGCTAATTTCCAACTTCATTCCTTTATGGTCTGAGAAGATGCATGGTATGATTTTGATTCTTTTTAATTTGCTGAGACTTGCTTTATGGCCTAGTATGTGGTCAATCCTAGAGAAGGTTCCATGTACTGCTGAGAAGAATGTAAAATCTTTAGCTGTAGGATTGAGAGTTCTGTATATATCTGTTAGATCCATTTGGGCTATAGTGTCGTTTAAATCTACTGTATCCTTGTTGATCTTCTGACCGGATGATCTGTCTATTTCTGAGAGTGGAGTATTGAAGTCCCCCAGTACTACTGTATTGGGGTCTAAGTCTCCCTTTAAGTCCGTTAATAAATCTTTTAGATAAACTGGTGCCCTGTAGTTAGGTGCATATACATTGATAATTGTTATATCTTCCTGTTGAATTGATCCCTTAATCATGATATAGTGTCCCTCTTTGTCTCTCTTAACAGTTTTTGTGGTAAAGTTTATGTTGTCCGATATTAAGATGGCTACGCCCGCTCTTTTTTCATTTCTGTTGGCATGGTATATCTTTTTCCAGCCTTTCACTTTCAGTCTGTATGGATCTTTGTTGGAAAGATGTGTTTCTTGTAAGCAGCAAATAGATGGGTTTTGTTCCTTAACCCAATCAGCCAATCGGTGTCTTTTAACTGGACAGTTCAGGCCATTCACGTTCAAAGTGACTAATGATAAGTGGTAACTTTGCCCTGCCATTTGCCAAAGATAAATTCTAATATATGCTTTGAATTCCCTGTGATCTTTTGCTGTGAGGTTTCCTTCCTTGGTTTCCTTCCTTTACCTTCTTTCATATTGTTGACCGTGTTTCTGTGTTTCTGTGTGTAACACATCTTTAAGCATCTTTTGCAGGGCTGGACGAGTGGCAACAAATTCTTTCAATTTCTGTTTGCAATGAAAAGTCTTTATTTCACCTTCATTCACAAATGAGAGCTTTGCAGGATATAATATTCTGGGCTGGCAGTTTTTCTCTCTTAGTACCTGGGCTATATCTCGCCATTCCCTCCTAGCTTTTAGAGTTTCTGATGAGAAGTCAGCTGTGAGTCTGATTGGAGATCCTCTGAGAGTAATCTGATGTTTCTCTCTTGCACATTTTAGGATCTTTTCTTTATGTTTCACTGTGGAGAGTTTAATTACAACGTGTCGTGGTGAGGATCTCTTTTGGTCGTGTTTATTAGGGGTTCTGTGAGCTTCCTGTACTAGGATTTCTCTGTCCTTCTCCAAACCTGGGAAATTTTCTGCTAATATCTCACTAAAAAGGCTTTCTAATCCTTTCTCCCTCTCCATGCCTTCAGGAACTCCTAGAACCCGAATGTTGGGTTTTTTAATAGTATCCTGAAGATTCCCGACAATATGTTTTAGATTTCTAATTTCCTCTTCTTTTCTTTGGTCTGACTGTATCCTTTCCTGTTCTCTGTCTTCTAAGTCCGATATTCTCTCTTCTGCTTCACCCATTCTGTTTGTAAGGCTCTCTATTGTGTTTTTCATTTGATCTATTGAATTCTTCACTTCAGTCACTATCACAGTTTCCTGTTGTACTAGTTGTTTCGTTTCATTTTGATTCCTCCTTAATATTTCATTTTCACGAGAGAGATTTTCTATCTTGTCCATTAAGGATTTGTGTAGTTCAAGAATTTGTTTTTGAGAACTTCTTAATGTTCTTATCAATTTTTTGAGATCTGCTTCTTGCATTTCTTCTATGTCATCATCTTCATAATCTTGATTTGGGGTGTCTTTTTCATTTGAGGGCGTCATGGTGACTTCCTTGTTTTTATTACCTCGGTTTTTGTGTTTGTTATTTGGCATATTGGAGATATTTGGTTTCTTCACTGTGGTGCTTTTTCTTGTTATACTATGACTCTAGATTAAGTGGACTATCTGTTTTTGATGGAGCCTTAGGGCTTGAGATGGGTGTGGCCTGAGAGCTCTGTTTGGTGTGCCAAAGGTGACACTCCCAGGTTAGGTGTGGTAAATCTCTCTCTCTCTCTTTCTTTTTTTTTTTTTTTTTTTGATTCAAAAGGGAAGTAATTCCGCACAGCTGAACGAAGTTGGAGGTAGTTAGCAGGCAAATGATATACCCACAGGAGCCAGAGATTGGAAGCTCTTTCCCAAGAACCCCACAGGGAATCTGTTCGGCCCTCAGAGTGGGCTCAAATTCTCCTTCAGTCTCCCACTGGACTGCCAAAGTTACGGAATTGTAGCGTCTCTGGAGAGTGCTCACGTGAATTCCGTGAGTTCTCTCCCCCACTGTCTCTTTTTTCACAGTCTCAGTTCAGTAGCACCACAAATTTACTAGGTCCTAATCTCCTGTTAATTCGCCCCGCCCAGAGTCAGGTTTTTCTGCTAGGCTCAGGGCCGGTGCAGACCTGAGGTCACTCTGCTTATGACATATGTCCAAGATGGCGCCTGCTCTTTGTCTTGCTCGCCCTTGAGAGGTGAGCGGAGAGAGAGAAACCCGTGTCCGTACTAGTCACCCTTTTCTCTCTCTCTCTCTCTCTCTCTCTTCCAGTTAGCCTTGTGAACTCCCCCCCCCCCCGGGGGTCGTTCCCTCTAGTCTCCTCTCTCCGCTTGCCTGCCCGTGTCTCGGGCTATTGAGGTTCGGCTCACCTCGCGTTCCAGCGCTGGTGTGTTGAGTCTGCCACGGGTGTCCCGAACTGTGGGCTCCCACGCTCTCCACGCAGGTCCGCTGTGAGTCACGCATTCCGGAAGAGTTTCTTCTGCTGTTTCCTCCCCTACTCTTCCTTGAACCTGCAGTATCTCCACTTTTATTAAACTATCTCTCCCCAGACTATCAGTGTGCTCCCTTCCTATTCCGCCATCTTGCCGGAAACTGCCAATATTGTTTTACTATATAATTAATTAGGCCATGCTTTTACATTTAATCACACAATATATGAATTCCTAAAAACTAAATAGTGATACTTTTGAAGTGCTTAAAATATATATAAATAGGGACTGGCACTGTGGCATAGCTGGTAAAACTGCTTGCTGCCTGCAGTGCTGGCATCCCATGTGGGCACCTGTTCGAGACCCGGCTGCTCCACTTCCGATCCAGCTCTCTACTATGGCCTGGGAAAGCAGAAGAGGACAGCCTGAGTCCTTGGGGCTCTGCACTCACATGGGAGACATGGAGGAAGCTCCTGGCTCCTGGCTTTGGATCAACACAGCTCTGGCCATTGTGGCCAACTGGGGAGTGAACCATCAGATGGAAGACCTCTCTCTTCCTCTCTCTCTCTCTCTCTCTCTCTCTCTCTGCGTGTGTGTGTATGTGTAACTCTGACCTTCAAATAAATATTTAAATATATATAAATAATATTACTCTGTGTGATTCCCGCAACTTATTTTTAAGGCTTTGTTGATAGGTGTGTGTAAACTCATGCTTGCTGTTACTTATTGGTATATTATTTGTTTTTTCACAATGTGTCTTTCATTTTAGTACTCATTTATGCTTTCTGACAAATTCTATTTTGCCTGATAATATTACTTCACCAGCTTTGTTTTAGTAGCTATTTTCCAGGTATCATTTTTCATTCTTCTATTTTTAGTTTTTATGCATATCATGTGTTTAAGATGAATCATTTTTAATTGAGGCTGGACTTTTAAAAATCTGATGATAATCTGTCCTTCCATTGGCAGGAATATCCGTTTTCTGTGCTGCTGTAATTAATTTATTAGCTTATGGTGTGGGAGTCAGCAGTTCAAATGGGTCTTTTGTGAGACTCTGGAGGAGAATCTGTTTCCTTGCCTTCTCTAGCCTCTGCAGGCCACCTGTGTTCCTCGGCTCATGTGCCTTCCTCTGTCTTCAAAGCCTGCGGCGTCATCTCTGCTCTGTGACCTGTGCGTCCAACCTTACACATTGTGTCTGACGTTGATCTCCCTGACTCCCTCTTACAAAGACTTGTTATGTATACAGCAGGACTTACCACCCCAAAACTCACGCAGGCGTTTGAACTCTGCTGTCTTCATGCCAGTGTTTGAAGGATTAAGGGTAGAGATTTGATCTAATTAATGGCATCTGCGATGTGGGTCTGATGGGAGGTCTTTGGATCACTGGGGATGTGCCCCAGTATATTGCCAGCGGGGTGATGATCTGGGTGAAGTCCTGTGTAGCTGTTCTCTCTGCTGCCGGTCTCACCATGTGATGCTTCCTCTGTACCCCCTCTACCAGGGCCAGCATCCACCAGACAGTGGACTGTGGAGCTGCCCAATCCTGGGCTGTAACCTACAAACTGTAAACAGAAGTAACCTTCTCTTTCTCCAGAAGCTCCTTGCAGATATTTGAGTGAAAGTAACAAAAAGTGAACTAATGTAGGACTTTCATGATTACACTGGGCCCAGACCAAGAATCCAGGATAATCTCTTCATCTCAAGACACATAATTACCCCCTGAAAGTCCCTTTCCACATGTAAGACAAAATATCCCTAGATTTCAGGGATTAAGACATGGATATTTATGGAGGGCCTTTTTTTTTTTTTTTTTTTTTTGGACAGGCAGAGTGGACAGTGAGAGAGAGAGACAGCGAGAAAGGTCTTCCTTTGCTGTTGGTTCACCCTCCAATGGCTGCCATGGCCTGCGCACCGCACTGATCCGAAGGCAGGAGCCAGGTGCTTATCCTGGTCTCCCATGGGGTGCATGACCCAAGCACTTGGGCCATCCTCCACTGCACTCCCTGGCCACAGCAGAGAGCTGGCCTGGAAGAGGGGCAACTGGGACAGAAATCCGGTGCCCCGACCGGGACTAGAACCCAGTGTGCCGGCGCCACAAGGCAGATGATTAGCCTAGTGAGCCACAGCGCCTGCTGGAGGGCCATTATTTAACCTACCACATTTAGACTAACCTTTTTAAATTTATTGTGATCATCACATGTATATACTAATTACCCTATCACTTTGAGTATTTTTTGTATACTGTACTCTCCCTCACCCTCATTTTCCTCCTTTAGCACCTTGGTCTTTCTCAAGAATAACATAAGGGGCCGGCTCTGTGGCGCAGCGGGTTAACACCCTGGCCTGAAGTGCCAGCATCCCATTGGGTGCCAGTTCTAGTCCCGGCTGCTCCTCTTCCAATCTAGCTCTCTGCTATGGCCTGGGAAAGCAGTAGAAGACAGCCCAAGTCCTTGGGCCCCTGCGCCCACATGGGAGACCTGGAAGAAGCTCCTGGCTCCTGCCTTTGGATTGACGCAGCTCTGGCCAATGTGGCCATCTTGGGAGTGAACCAGCAGATGGAAGACCTCTCTCTCTGTCTCTACCTCTCTCTGTAACTCTATCGAACAAATAAAATAAATCTTAAAAAAAAAAAAGAATAGCATAAGAAACCTATCATGCATTTAGTATTTCTTGACCTTTCCCCACCTCCCTCATTGTTTAAATTTAGTATAGAATTTGAATCCTCTCTACCACACACACACAAAAAATTGATTTTTGTCAGTGATTGATTACCAAAATAATTAGCTGACTTTTCCTTTTTTCTCTGCTTTCTTCTTGGTTTTGTTGTTTGTTTATATTTGTTTTTGTTAAATTATATCCTTTGAGGTGTTTGATAGAGGTCTTGTGATTTATGAGAGTGCACTCTGGCGTGATAGTTTAGCTAAGTATAAGATTCTTTTGGACAGAGTTTTATTTCCTTTATTTCCTTTCAACTCTTTGAAGATTGGCCTCTGGCATGAATTGTTGCTGTTAAAACTCCACTATTAGTCTTATTGTTCCTTCATAGACAGCTTGTATTTTCTCTCTAGTTTTTCTTAAGACTACATTTTTATCCTTGATTTTCCTAAAACTCTCTTTATTATATCAGAGAATTTTCCTCTTAAATGAAAGCTTTCAGTCATTATCTTTTCTACCATTCATGCTATTTCTTATTTTAAGAGAAAAAAATACACCTATATACAAACAGATCCCTGAATTTGTATAATTTGTATTTATATATATACATATTTCTAATACTACTATTTGTACCACCCTACACGTCTTATTTTATTTTATTTCTCATACATATTTTCACTGCTCTATCTCTCTGCTGCCTTAGCACCTTGTCAGTAGTATGTCCTAATTTAAAAATTCCTTCTTTGATTTTGATAAGTCTAAAGTTTATCTCATTTATTTACATTTTCAGTTTAATTTCAATTATTATATTTTTAATACCAAGATTTATAATTAGTTCATAGCTACTTATTGATTTATATCTCAGTGGTTATTTTCTCATAATCTTTGTTTTATTTATATTATCATATTCTGCAGTTCTTTGAGGATTTCAGGTGCATTTTCTAATCAGTTTTAGTTTATGTATTGATTGCTTAAGAATTAAATCATTACCTGATTATTTGCACCTGTTCTGAGCATTTGGAATCTTAAGTAATAAATCCATCTGGTGTGGGGTGTGCTTTGACCTCATACTCACTGTTCACATGCCCCCTTTCTAGCATTTTTTACTTTTACCTTCACCCTGGACATAATCACTAGTCCAGAATCATGTCCCATGGATAGTGGAGAAACCACACCTTCAGTCATTATGGCGGCTGGTGGCTTGGTCTTGTGTCTCCTCACATGACAGTTCCCATTTCACTGCTACCACATTCATCACTCCTGGCACAACTGTGATATGGATAAAAGATTCAGCACTATCACACCTTTGTTCAGCCTTCTGTTTTTTTTTTTTTTAAGACATTTATTTGTTTATTTGAAAGTCAGAGTTACACAGAGAAAAGGAGGGGGAGGAGGGAGAGAGACCTTCCATCTGCTGATTCACTCTCCGAGATGGCCACAATAGCAGTGGCTAGGCCAGTATGAATTCAGGAACTTCCATCTGGGTTTCCCATGTGTGGCAGGTGCCCAAGTGCCCGGGCCACCCTCTGATGCTCCTCCCAAGCCACTAGTAGGGAGCTGCCCTGGTGGTGGCCTTACCTACTATCCCACATGTCATCCCCACATTCAGCCTTCTTTCGCATACAGAGAAGTTGCCGTGGCTGGGGACATTGTCTGTCATCCTTTGCTTTATGCAAG
The DNA here is from genome assembly GCF_964237555.1 of Oryctolagus cuniculus. NCBI lineage: Eukaryota > Metazoa > Chordata > Mammalia > Lagomorpha > Leporidae > Oryctolagus > Oryctolagus cuniculus. Next base: position 56,245,754 of record NC_091449.1, read on the forward strand.
ATCATTTTGGTTGCCATTTCCCATCCTCAAGCTGCCTCCTCTGATTTCAGAACATACAGGCCAGTAAGTCTGAGGCTTCAGGCCCCTTTTTATGTTCCAGTTATATTTCGTATGGTGTTTATTTTGTTTTTGAGTATACGGCTATGGGTAGTTTTTTTGTTTTTTCAAAATTTTATGTGTGTATGTGTTTGAATAAATGGTGTATTTTAATGTTGAGCTCATTGATTTATAATTAATAAACTTTTTATGGTGCTTTATGTCTTTTCACATGAGCACTTAACAAAGAGATAGTGAAATGTATTTTCAGTTGGCATAAGAGAGCACAGTTCTTTATCTTTACCTTAATCATGGAAAATCCACTAAAAGATACACACATGAAAAAGAAATAAGAAGAAAATAAAATTGTACTTCTATCATAATGGACATTTTTTCTTTTGCTGCATAAAACTCATGACCATTCCAAAACGTAGTAGGCTCTTCCTGAGCCATCCTAGGTGACCCCATTCAATGACCAGAGAATTTCAGAGGAAATACTATCAAGAGACTTCCAAAAACAAAGGTGTGTGTTGACAGAGAACTGGGGGCTTCCTACCCCAACCTCTCCTGAGAGCTATTTCCCTTTGGTAAAGCTAAATGTGAAATCTAGAAAATGGGTTCCAGTAGGTCGTATTGATTATAAACCACACTGAGAAGGAAAGCTATTGATTGAACCTTAGTTAACATGATGGGTCAGCACCTTCCCTGAATTTAGAGTGACAGCTCTACTGGTCAAATGTGATTAGTCTGAGCATAAGCTAAAGTTAAAATGAAAGAAGGATATTTGGTTCCTTTATCACTAAAGAGATTTCCAGAAAACTGTCTTGGTTTTCTGCATGCTATGCAAACCTGTCCATCTTCATTCTGTCTGTCCCAGCTCTTAATTAGTTTTAGAAAGTTGTTTTTCCAAATTAATTATTATTCAGGTATATAATTATTACCTATCACCAAAGAAGGAGTTTAAGTTAAAACTTCCTTTTTCTGGGTCACATATGATTTTTTTCATTCAAATCCCACCTTCCCTCCTCCTCAAAAATTTATAACTTCTTCCCCAGCACTAGCATCATCATCAGCCCAACTCACATCATTTTTAACAGATGGATATTATTGTCATTATCAACTAAAGCTTTTACTTTGCCTGTTTTGTGCACTGAAGTAGATAGCCATATTCAATATTAATCCAGTACAAAATGAAATAAAAAATTTATATAGTGAACAAAAACAAGAAGTACATTAAGTAATGTAATATGGATGTTTATTGGTAGTATAAAACTTCCAACACACATCTATCAAGATTGTATGATTTTTATAGAGGAGAAAATTATTCTCTTCCTCAGTCCCCCTTCTCTGTCACAAACTAAAGGGCAAAGACCCCAGAGGTATATAGGATATGGTAGAACTCTATGCGGTGGCACTTGGAGTTTGTCTGTTTTTAATACCAGTGTGATGAAATTGTTCTATGCAACGAGTTTCATGCTTTTGAAAGAAAAAAAATTTTTTGAAATATTAGGGAATTAAGTTGGGATGTAACTGGGAGGGAAGGATAAAATTATCTGAGGGAAACATGGTCATCTTCCATGCTTGGTTTTATTACACAGGACAGTCACTCAACAAAGCATTGTTGAATAAATGAGTGCTGATGTAGTAGTATTCTGTACCATCAAGATTAAGGTTGTCAGGACTAGCGCTGTGGCCCAATAAATTAAGCCACTACTTGTGATGTCTGCATCCCATATCAGAGTCCTGGTTGCTCCACTTCCTGTCCAGCTTCATGCTAATGTGTCTAGGAAGGCAGAAGAGGATGACCCAATTGCTTGGATCACTGCCACCCATGTGGAAGACTAGGATGAAGTTTTTGGCTCCTGGCTTCAGCCTGGCCCAGACTTGGTTGTTGCAGACTTCTGTTGCGCCATTTGGGGAGTGAACAAATGGATCTTTCTTTTTTTCTTTCTCTCTCTCCCCACTCCCTCCCTCCCTCCTTCCTTTTCCTTCCCTTCCCTTCCCTTCCATCCTTCCTTTTTTCTTTCCTTCTTTCTTCTTTCTCTCCCTCTCCCTCTCTTTCTTCCTCCCTCTTCCCCTGATCTCTCCCTTCCTCTCTACTTCCTTCCCTCTCTTTCTCCATTGCTCTGCCTCTCAAATAAATAAATCTTTAAAAAGAGAGTAAGAGTATTACATTCAGACAGATCTGGAATCAAGTCCTAGTTCAACATGTCCTAACTCTGGGAAAGTTACTTACCATTCTGAGCCTTGATTTATATGTTTAAATGGAACTAATAGTGTCATCCAGAGGATAAACTATGGCAATATGTGTAGAAAATTCGTATTGAAAAATAAATGTTCAATAAATGAAAGCTTTGGTTATCCATGTTGACAGACAAAAAGAGCCAGGTGAAATGGCTTGTGTTTAGACATAAATTCTTGCGACACTATATCTGAAGGTCTTTTATTTTTCATTCTTAGATAAAAGAGAAAATAATGGGAACTCAGAGAGGTCCTAATGTTTTGGAACCAATCCACACAGTACAGGTCTCTGTGGCAGAGGAACTCTAATGCTTCCCCCTACCACCACGCTGCCACTCTTCTTCACTTGTTTCTATAAACTTGTGGCAGTGAAGCCATCTGATAAAATATAAACATCTGTGTTAATGAATACAAATATGCCCTTCCCTATCAAAGCAAATAGGCTTCCTAGCAAATAAACTATTACATAACAATTTTTGTTCATTAGCTTTCTGGTTCTCTAATCTTCTTGAAGCATACTTATTTATTTGTACAGATGCCCCTCAGGACAGTGTAAATCCTGTGTGGGTGCCCAGAGATGTCCTATTTCTCTCTCTGCTACCTTATGTTTGATCTGACATCTTTCATTGGGTCTTAAGAAGGCAGCGACTTCCAGGAAAAATGTCTTAGCCTTTGTTCAAAGATGCCAATCTAGTAACCTAAAAAGATTGTTGCTACATACTCTTGAGAGCAATGTGAGTTACATATGCCTGCCTCCCTAGTACAATCAAAGTCAGTCAGCCTTAGAATTCTCAGGGACCTCTTCCACAAATAGGAAAATCAAGTATTAGATCAATTGCTTGACCAACAGGGACTCTCAGCACATCAGTGACTAAGCCTTTCCTATTCAATATATCATTCCAAACTGTTTCCTCCTAAGAAAAACAAGAAAAAAGCTGGACAAAATATAAAAATCCTGAGTCTGGGGGAATCAGGAAGTAACCAACCCAGTGACACCACAAACGTAAAAGGAAGCGCGGGGGGGGGGGGGGGGGGCAGTGCCGCAGCTCACTAGGCTAATCCTCTGCCTTGCGGCGCCGGCACACCGGGTTCTAGTCCCGGTCGGGGCGCCAGATTCTGTCCCGGTTGCCCCTCTTCCAGGCCAGCTCTCTGCTGTGGCCAGGGAGTGCAGTGGAGGATGGCCCAAGTGCTTGGGCCCTGCACCCCATGGGAGACCAGGATAAGTACCTGGCTCCTGCCATTGGATCAGCACGGTGTGCCGGCCGCAGCACACCGGCTGCGGCGGCCATTGGAGGGTGAACCAACGGCAAAGGAAGACCTTTCTGTCTCTCTCTCACTGTCCACTCTGCCTGTCAAAAAAAAAAAAAAAAAGGAAGCGGGGAGATGTATACCCAGCGTTTAGGGACTACTTGTCACATACAGTTCTAGAAGAGGTTGATTAGTTGGAAGTAGTTTCAAGAAAACTTACAGGTCCAAAGAAATGAAAAGTAGAAGAGGATTATCTTTGGTAAAACCCCTGGACTTGAGTGGGGACGCTGGATGGCCACACTCTCCTTTCAAAGGTGAACTAGAGCGGATTGTCAATCCAAGTTGTTTCAGTGCCTGCTCAGATAAAAGAGGTCCAGGATTGGTAGTTCCCCCGCAGCTTTCTTGGGTGCAATCGTATGTCATAACTGAAGGAAGAAGACATTGTTCCAGAACTCAAAGTATACGTGATGTGCAGTAGTTAAACTGATCAGGCATATTGTGAGACAAAGCAACCTAGTAGAAAGCTAACTTTAAGGAAATAGAAGGCAAGATTTAAAATGTTGGTAGTTATTTAAAAATGGTTTTCACATCATGCCTTTTCTAGAGCCACTTGACTTTTTAAATTATGTGTGTGTATAAAGCTGATAAAAAAAACTCAAAGCACAATGCAGAATAACATAAATAGTATGCTACCATTATATAAGAAAAAGTATATATGTGCGAATGTGCATTTTTATCTTTGAGTCGCAAAATATACCTGGAAGGATATGCAGAAAACTAACAATGGCTGCCTCTGGGCACACAGGAGGGTCCTCAAAAAGTTCAGGGAAAATGCATATTCTGAACAAACTGTGCATGGACTTCAAAGTACTGTTGCATCAAAATAAACTTATCTTTTAATTCCACTTTCTTTTACTTTGTGAAGTAACCTCATGTTATCTGTATTCTTAAGAAATATTCTAGGAAAGAAAGTAATTGGGAATGAGGCTGAAGCAACAGAGCAGAGTTAAGATTAAATGGGTTCTACAGAGTGGCTATATCCTTTTAGGGTGAATTATTTATTCAGTAAGTGTAAATGTGTATGTCTTTCATATAAATAAGATTCCCTTTTAGAACAAACAGAAGTTAAAGATAAAAGATCACTCACATCCCACCATGCAGTAACCACTATTAAATTTTTTGGTGTGTATATTCTGAATTTTGTTGTGTGTACATATGTATCTTTCTCTGTGTTACTGCCCCCTCCCATGAGATATTACTGCTTTCTTACCAGCTGTTTGCACTCAGCAGTGTGAGGGTACTTCAGAAAGTCCTTAAAAAATGGAATCAAAAGATAAGTTTATTTTGATGCAAAAAAAATTGAAGGGAGTCTAAAAAGTTCATGGAAAATGAGTACTAAAAAATCATGCGCAGATTTCTAAGTATTTTTGTATCCAAAAAATTGTCTTTTGATTCTATCTTCCCAAGAACTTCTTGAAATACCCTCATATATTATAGTCATTTTTATCATGGACTATGAAGGAACATTCCTCTACCAGTCTTTTTTTTTTTTTTTTTTTTACCAATTTTATTACACTGTTTGACTCCACCATGTTGATTTGCCTAAATCCCTGCTAATGGATTGTTCCTGGTTTTTCGTTATTGTAAACAATACTCTGTCTTAATGATGGCTCGCAGCCTTAATGTTTCCTGGAAACACAGTTGCTGGGTCAAATGGCAGAAACATAACACAAAATATCGGTGTGTCCTGTGAAGTTTCCAGAAAATTTGTACCGATTTATATCTTGCCCTCCTGTGGAGCTAAAGAATGTCACACTCTCCCAGACCCTTGTCAACATTTTGCTTTTTGCTTTTGCCATATCTGCTAGATGGGGAAGGGAGGTTGTGGTTATTTAAGTTTATGTTTCTTTGGCTTACCAATGAGGCTGAATATTCTTCATATGCTGAATATTTTTCATATATTTATTACCCAACAAATAATTATTATTATTGAGGCCTGTCTTTATGCCTCTCACTATGCTGACCTTGATGACAGACAAGAGGTAAGTAGAGTGGTTTCTTTCTTCCAAGAGTTTATACCATCACAAAAGAAATGAACGCACTATCAGTACAGCTGGGTTATAATATGTGAAGTTTTCTTAGGGTCAGAACATTGCAGACTTGAAAGCTAACAAGAAGGAAGCCAGAGATTTGGGGGACCATTTCCCAGGAGTAGATTTTTCCACACGGTGATGACCCTTGGTACACTTGGGAAGGGTACGTGTCCTGGTGCCCTGAATAGCGAGCCTAGAAAAGGCACTGGGGCCCTCTTAGGAAGATCTGGGACTGAAACAGACCAGATGCACATGTCTGGTCCACCAGTCTTTATTGCAGGCCGCCACGTTTGCCAGATGCCTGATTGACTCCGCAAGTGGACATGAGATCTTGCCACCTACCAACATTAACTCAAAATGCTGGATTCCCCAAACATAAAAAGTGAGTTCTCATCTGGAGCCAACAACAGAAAGGTGGGGAATGTCCACCACCATCTTGGGTGGTGTGTGTGGACCTGCATTTTTCTTTGAAGGGGTTTCTTGAATTTCACAAAGAGGATAAAAGATTCAATGCCACTGAGCCCAGAATCTTAAGGAAGAGCCATATGGAAACTTCAGCATCAGGAGAACAGGACAAGATCTATGAAGAGAGAATCCTATAAGCAGCACAGACTGCGGGGTGTTCCAGCAGGAAGAATTGGATGTGAAGTGAACACCACTTCCTGAGTATCTACTGTGCTGGACAAAGTGCTGGACGAGTGACACTCACTCCATTGACAAATAGCACATTTAAGTGATGAGGAATCTGGAATCCAGGTTAAAATTATCTTAGGCCGGCGCCGCAGCTCACTAGGCTAATCCTCCGCCTTGTGGCTCTGGCACACCGGGTTCTAGTCCCGGTCGGGGTGCTGGATTCTGTCCTGGTTGCCCCTCTTCCAGGCCAGCTCTCTGCTGTGGCCAGGAGTGCAGTGGAGGATGGCCCAAGTCCTTGGGCCCTGCACCCCATGGGAGACCAGGATAAGTACCTGGCTCCTGCCATCGGATCAGCGCAGTGCACCGGCTGCAGTGCGCTGGCCGCGGCAGCCATTGGAGGGTGAACCAACGGCAAGGGAAGACCTTTCTCTCTGTCTCTCTCTCTCACTGTCCACTCTGCCTGTCAAAAAATAATAATAAAAAAAATTATCTCAAGGTCACTGGTTACAAATGAGTCTGTGGTTGATCACCAGGTCCCAAGACAATGAAGTCCATACCTTTAATCATGACTCTTGACTTCTGCAACCTGTCTCCTGATTTTCTGTTAATTATTTTAAGCATTAGAAGGACGCATTTCAGAAAAGAGAACCATATGACCAGGGACACCATTTAGAAGATGAGAAGGAGAAGGGCCTTGGTGACTCTTCATTGTTATTGTTGCAAAAAAGAACTGGTCATCTGCTATGATAATATTGTAAATCCAGAGAAATCGCTTACTTCACAGGTTGGTTCCTGTTGTCATTTGCGTCCTCTTCATTCCATGGAAGGAAATTCTTGCAGATTTCAAGTGGAAACCAAGATATCTTGAAGAAAAGTGTGCAGTGTTGTTTTCTTCAGGTTGCATCATCATTAGTGCTGCGGAATAACAGGTCTTCTGAACATAGTCACACTCAGTTATCCCTGAAGTGACATGTGCTGTCAACAATAGCGTTCACTCTGCCTTTCGTGGCAAATATTAAATACACCATAAGAAAATGCTTGACAGCTCTGGCGGTTCTACTCGGGGGCCTGAGCACTGCATAAGGAGTCCACTGATGGCCTGTTGTCAAATAAAGATAGATGTTATCGTTAGGTATGTGAGGCCTGAGGGTAGGGCTTACCACTAGTCACCAGTGGTCATGGAATTCTGAATTGCAGAAGGTCACAAAGTTTCCATCTTTTGCACCTATCTGGAAGGGTATGCAGAAACTGCTAACAGTGGCTGCCCGTGGTAACGCAGGGGGACCTCAGAAAGCTCATGGAAAATGCATAGCCTGGAAACACTGCGTGTGGATTTCGAAGTACTTTTGCACCAAAAATAAACTTACCTTTTAATTCCACTTCCTTTTACTTTGTGAAGTACCCTCATGTTATCTGTGTTCTTAAAAGATTCTGAGACAGAAAGTGACTGGGAATGAGCCTGAAGCAGAGAGCAGAGTTAAGATTAAACAGGTTCTAAAGAGTGACTGTGTCCTTGGAGGTGTCCACTTGCATGGACTTGCTGGTCTGCTCTGCGTGTTGTTCATGGGCTGCTGAAATGACTCTGGATCTTTGGCCTGAACTCACAGGAAAATCAGAGGCAGCTATTGGTGAAGTTTTCATAGACCATTTAAGAAGGCTCATTTTTATCATCTTTGAAACAAATATGTGGAACTCCCTGTTAGTTTTATTTTGCTGAGTAGCAAATAGCACAAATTTAGAGGCTTAAAATAATACTAATTCATTATCCCAGTCGCCATGAGTGAGAGATCTGGGCATGGTCTGGCTGGATCCTCTCCTTAGATCTCAGCAGAAATTAAGACGAGGACCCTTCTAGGCCCCTAGGATTTATTTCCTTGCAGCTGAGTGACAGGCCCTTGTGTACTTGCTGATATCAGCAGAGACTTCTTAGCTGCCACAGAGCCGCCCACAGTTCCCCACTGCGTGGCCCTTTCCATGGGCCCTCCCGTGCTTGACACGTCTTCACTCAGAAGAGCCCAGACTGATTAAGTCAGGCCCACTGAGGATGACATCCCTACCTTGAATTCAGCTGATCGGCGACATGAACTGCGTCTGCACAATCCCTTCACAGCAGCACCCAGGTGAATGTTTGAGTAAACACCTGGGAGAAGGTCATCGTACCCCAGAAGAGGAAGATCCTGGAAGCCGCCTTAGACTTCCGCCAGCCACAGCCTCCCGTGGGTGACTTCTGGCGGCATTGCATGTTGAGTAAGCTTTCTTAGCACCCATCTACATTTGATCAATTTTGTAATATTTCCAGCAAATACTATTGAGTCCATAATTACATGTCACATGGGGCATTTCAGATTTTTGGTAAAATGATAACAGTAGCCGTTGTTTGTGAGAACTTTGTATGTGCCACACACTGTGCTGAGTTATCTATGTCCTACCTTGTTAAGCCATCACAAGTCTGCATGGAAAGTAGTATCCTCACCCTGAGCTACAGAGGAGAAAACAGACTTGGCACGGTTAAGTGACACGCCCAGAGCCCCACAACTGTAAAGTGGTGAGCAGGGGTCCGGCTCACCTCCCTTCCCTGCAGAGCCCTTCTCTCCATGAGCTGTTATCGTGTTTGCACTGTGATGCTGAAAAGTGATGAAATGTGATGTTTACCTTTGATCTATCCCTTCTTTCGCCAAACTTGTCATCTAATAACAGAAAACATCACAAAGGCCAAGTCCTCTTTAGAACCAAAGGACGTGCCTATAAGTCAAATACCAAAGCGACATCAGGGGGTTGGAGCAGTTTGCAGCCTGGCTTTTGGTAAGGATCATCCAGTACCTTAGCATCTGGCACTTCACTGTGCCTTGTTCTTAGAATCTATGATATATTTGGCTGTCTGGTTTTATGCCAAGCATTGATTAATAAGCTTCATCAAAAAGAAAACTCACCAACTCAGCCCTGGAAAGCAGCTCCAGGTCTTCTCTCCAGAAGAGCCAACCTGTGTCAGCAGGAATCAGAATAGAAACAGACACGTCCATAGAAAGCTAATGTCCCCTGACTCGAAATAGCACTCACGCTGGTGACACGCTCACTTCATTGTCAACAGAGGACTGACCTGTGCTAATGGCTAAAGGAGGAAAACAAATGGTTGGAACGGAAAAGATGACATTGACAGTATCCTCTCTGAAAGGCGTTTTCTTTTTTTGATAAAAAGGAGGACAAAATGACATTGATTTGTGCTTTAATTATTAACAGCCTCATAAATGAGCAAAGCCACATAGAAGGCTCCAAGGCCACAAGATGTGGAAGAAGGACCAACAGAATGAGATTTGCTTGCCTAGGACTTCCTTATTTTCTCTCCCAGCTGGGCCTCCATTTAATCTTAGCACCAGATGAACTTGGAATTCCCACAGGATTTGAAATGTCAAGTTGCTCTCCAGTTTCTGTGTTCTGATGGAATGAGCTGTTCGTCTTTCAGAATCTGAGGTCTGGAAGAGCTGAGGGAAGACCCAGGGATGTGGCAGTGGAGTAAACCAACAAGGTGGTGATGGCAGAGAACAACGAGTGGCACACCATGCCCATCTCCCTCTACTCGGACCCAGAGCTAGACTGCATTTCCCAGCCTCCTTTCAGGTCAGCTGTGGCTGTCTGATGGCGTTCTGGCCAGTGGAAGTGATGTCCCCCTCCCCAGGCGCAGTGCAGAAAATCCTAGCACCTGACCCTCCTTTCTCTTTATTCTCTCATTGGCCAGCTGGATTCCAGTGCCCAGAATATCTTTAGAAGCCACGAGTCAGATAGGTCAGAATCTGTTTAGCTGGGGTCCTTGGGTGATTGAATAGAACAGAAGCTCATCCTCACCCCGTCACCAGTCGGAATTCATGTGAACCGGAAGTAAGCTTCTATTGTGTGAAGCCGCAGAGTGTCAGAGGTCTTTTCTGTTACAGCAGTCACTACCATCTTATCTAAAATAATAGCCTGGAATCAAAAAACTTCAAGCAAGAAAGACAAGTAGTTCTAAGAAAGGAAAAAGACTGATTCTTCAAGCATGAGAATCCTATTTCCATGTATTGCTTTGATTGTGTAGGTCAGACTGGAAATGATATAAGTCAAAGATTTCTGTCTAGTGTAATAAAAATTCTACATGAAGTGAGCTAGCTGGAATGACTTTTAAATAGCTATAGAAAATTGAATTTACATTTATAGCTCTTTTAGAACTCATGTTTATGTCATTTTCTGTGATTAATGTATTAGAATATTTTAATATTTTCACTTTGGGACTATTAAAGTTTTGGGGTGAATTAAGAAGATACATTAGAAATTATTTATCTGATCTTAAATATGACAAAAATATTGTGACATTCAATTTGTGTAGTTTTTCCTGTCAATATTAATTGACCTATAATCCTACATTAGAAGTATCATTATCTTTTACTAAGATTTTAATATAAAATTATAAAAAATACAGACTAATGCTCTGGAAATTCATAGAATTTTCTTAGTGTTTACTTAATATTTTAGTACTCCAGTAGGACTAACTTAGTATAACTAGAAAGTTACAGAGAAAATTGACTCATAAAAGATTCAACTTTTTTTTTCCAGAAGTGTCCTTGAAATAGAGTCAATTACCATACAGATATCTCCACCCAGGTCCTAGTTTATATAATATGATATTTAATGTTTAATTGTTTTCTTCTATTTTTGTCCCTAAAAGTGATCCTATTCAAAGATCACAAGTAATAATAGGACTCTTTTTCAAATGTATTATTTATTTACTTGAAAAGCAGAGAAACAGAGAGATTGAGAGCGAGCTCCCAATGCCACAAGAGCCAGGATGAGGCCAGACAGTAACCAGGAAACAGGAACTCAATCCAGGTCTCCCATGTGAGTGGCAGGAACCCAATTACTTGAGCCTCCTAGGGTCTGCATTAGCAGGAAGCTGGCATCAGGAGCCAGAACTGGGTATCAAACCCAGGTACTCTGATGTGGGACAAAGTTAAGCACCTGTCCCCCAGGATTGTAACTTAATTATAGTTAAATCTCTAACTTAGTTATAGTTGAATCTATAATTTCCACAGTTAAAATTCCTTCATCATCATTTATCTACATCCTCATTATATGTATTTTATAATCTTAAAAAATGTTTTGCATTATTTAATTTAAATTTTGAAGTGCAATTTGTTTATTTGTCACATAGACTTTCAAACCAGGAAGGAAATGTAACTAGCTTTCTGATTTGTCTAACAAAATTTGTCCTCAGTTGTGAACTGGGAAGTTGACATATTGGTTTAAATATTAGATTCTTATATAAGCACCTTTGATCTTGTTCCTAAGAGAAGGACCATCAGGACCCACTGACCTCATCTAGTTTATGAACCTGCAACCGAGCAAAACCTGGATTTTGGTGACATTCCAACGCACGGCCACCTCGGGATGCAATTTCCCCTAGCTGAAATCCAATGACACATCTGCAGGGTATTTTCTTCCCACGTTCAAAGACCATCAGTGCAGCTCCACTCCAAGCGCATCCTGAGCTCGTCGGAAGTTTCTGCTTCACAGCCTACGCAGTGCCTGAGCCCCCACGGAGCTACGTGTGGTTTTGCCTTGCTCCTTTTCCCTTTTCGCTACAAGCACACCATAGAAATTATATGGGAGAAGGATAATTTTAGAGAGAATGTCCTCTAGAGTCAGCTCAAAGAGAAAATGTTGCAGTTGTGTTTAAATGTGTTGTTTCCCTCTGTGTGCTTGTCCTTGGAGGGCTGCTTCTGGGCCACCATGCTCAGAGGAGTCGGAGGAGCTAAGGCAGTAACCGAGGGAGGAAGTGAGCTTTTCCTCCAGCGACCTGCAGAGCTTGACTCTTCCTGTCAGTGTCTGTCCTGGAGGTTTCAGGATGACCACAACATCTCTTCTCTTTCAGCCTTTTCCCAATGCATTATATTGATAATTACAACATATTTTCCCTTAAGATTAACCCACCTGATTATTTCTTAGTGATATCTTTCTCAAAATCAAATAGGACTGTCAGAATTGATTCAAATGGCATAGCAATCAAAATAGGGAAATGGTGTGCTTTATTAATTTTTAGATACTTATATATGCAATTCGAGTAAATTAGAATTTTATTCATCAATAGCACAATACAGTTAGGAATCACACCACCTGTCAGTTAAGCCCGGTTTCACATTTGAAGGGAAGAGGGGATGTGTGTGGTGCATTTGCTTCAAAAGGATTTCAACATCCTCTGCTCTAGAAGAGCAACCTCGATTTCCCAGAGGCACTTTCACCGCAGCCTCCTGATTTGCATTTCTTGTTTACATGTTGATCTCCTTGAATGTCATTACTGCAGGATCCTTGGGGGAAGAAAATGTGCTTTGGGCACTTCAGTGTCTCCCACAACACCTAGCTTCAGAGTCATAAGTATTTGCTAGATTTACTGTACTTGAAAAGTCCTCAGAAACTTTTTCTCATCAAGGTAACAAGAGGGGACTAGGAGGAATGGCTAATAAAAAGTTGAGTGCCATAATCAGAATTATAAGGGCTCTCAAAAGACTGAAAACCTTATAAAAATAATCCAAAATACCAAGAACTGAATTCAAAATACAAAAACCAAAATTAAGAACATAACAGATGTGCTTTACAGCATAGTACATCCAGATGTAGAAAGAATTAGTGAACTGGAAGGTAACTCAGAAGGAACCATGCAAAATGAAGCAGAAAACAAAAGAAAATTCAGACAAGAGGCTAAGAGACGGTACAACAGGAAGTCACGCACATATATAATTGGAGTTCTACAAAAATAGGAGAGGGAGAAAGCAATGTTTAAACAGACAATGGCTGGGAATTTTTCAGAAATAAAAATATCAAACTACAGATTCAAGAAGGATATTAAATTCCAAGAAGGATGCTAAAATAAACCCATGCACATAGATGGCCTTTTGGTGGAACTGTGCTGAAAACATTCAAAGACAGAAAACAAGCAGCCTGGAGAACTAGATTACCACCAAGGAAATGGAAGTTATCCTTAAAATGCCTATGCATGAGTCACTATATGGACACCTTAACCAAATTTTCAACTTAACTTTGGAGCCTCATTGTGCCATCTGAGATTTTCTTCTGAAGTCGGGAAGCAGGATTTTAAGGGCTACTAAGCAAAAGAGATAGTTTCAATTTTTCTGATATTGCTTCAATAGAGTAGAACAAATACTGATGAGTAGAATTTCCAAAGTAATAATAATTTGAGTAGGTAAAACCCAAGACAATTTACTACCATCAAAGGGTTTGATTAAAAGATATTCATTCAGTTACTAAATATTTATCAAGCACCTGCTATATACCAGGCATGGTTATAAATGCTGAGGACTTATGAGTAAACAATAGAAAAGGCAAAAATCCCAGAGCTGGTAGTCTAGTGCAAGAGACAGACAGTAAGCATGATGTATATTAAATGATGGGTTATGTTAGAAGATGCTGGTGAGGAAAGAATAGAATGAGATAAAGGTGACCAGGAGTGCTGGGGGAGGGTTTGCAGTTTGAAACATGATGGTTTGGCATGGGCATTTGGCCTAGTGGCTAAGATGCACTCATCACATATCGGGGTTCCTGGGTTCAATAGTCTTCAGCTTCTGACTCCAGTCCCCTGCTAATGCGAACCCTGGGAGGCAGCAGTGGTGACCTAGGTGATCAGGTTCTTGCCCTGGATTGAGTTCCCAGCTTCTTGCTTCAGCCTCACGCCCAGAGCATTGCAGGCATCTGGGGCACGCGCCAGTGGATGGGAGCTCGCTCTGTCTGTTTCTCTCTCTCTCTCTCTCCATCTATCCCTCTCTGTCTCTCTACCTTCAGAATAAATAAAAGTTAAGTAAGTAAGTAATGAAAATGTGATGGTTATAGAAGGCATCAGTGAGAGGTATTATTTTGCCAAACAACTTAAGGAAGAAGGGAGGTGAGCTGTGAAGATCTAAGCAATTAAAAGCAACAGACTGGTGGGAGTCACTTCCTATCATCTAATTCAAAATAACCTTGGGATTTTAGTTAAGGAAATTCTGTTAATTATTTTGAAACTACAAATCAGGGTGACTCCCTGTATTGTGTTTATTAATTGAAGCTGGCTGTTTCTAAAACATTAGAAACTTTACATGTGAAAGGCATTTCTTTTAAAAATTTCAAATTCCACAGGGAAAAAAGCTACATCTTTTGTTGGTATCTCAGAATTTGGAGATTAGAGCAGATAATTAGTATAAGCTTGTTAGAGAACTGGGCTGTCATCTTGGGAAAGAGATGTAAAGAATCTTCAGAGAGCATTCAAAAGCAGAATCGTAGGTTTGCTCTTCAGAATCTGATGCCTTTAAAAAAAAAAAAGAAAAGAAAAGAAAAGCCAACAAACATCCAGCTGCTTTGATTCAAAAAAATAGTGTTTGTCTCTGATGTTGAGTTCCATGGTGCCAGGCATTTGAAGTGCAGAGGGCTTTGACATGTGCAGAATGGAGAGCCAGGAATATCTTCCCTGTTAACTTGCAGTCTTATGTTGCAGGCACACAAAAATTCCCTATGGACAGTTGAACCCACTGAAGGCACGGTTCCCCCAGAAGCTGATTTTCAACTGGCAGTGACCGCCAACCTGAATGACGTAATGACATTCAAAGACACAGTCATCTTGGACATTGAAAATAGCAACACCTATCGGATTCCTGTCCAGGCTTCAGGAATCGGTTCCACCATTGTTTCAGATAAGCCCTTTGCTCCAGAACTCAATTTGGGGGCGCATTTTAGGTAGGGGAATGTCGTGAACTGATTTTTAAAGATATGACACATGTTGCATAAGCTGGCCGCACCTCTGCTCTAAGTGACTAGGACTAGCTTCCTTAGCTCCTCTCCCTTTCCGCCCTCTTCTTCCCTCTCCCCGTTGGGTGCATCGGCCACAAGAAGGTATGTTCTGGTCATAGCTTGGATGTATCCTCCACCTGCATTCCTCTACCCTAGAAAAGAGATGGTTTGTGGGAAACTTACAGTGGTTCCCTGTGGCAAATTCAGAATCTCAACCACAATTTTCCTCTTTATTTCCAATATACTGCTAATCCCTCTGCACTACTGTAAAAAATGTAGGTATGAGTACATCTTAGTGGTAACCTTTCTCTCTCTCTCTCTCTCTCTCACTCTCTCTCACTGTCCACTCTGCCTGTCAAAAAAAAATTAAAAAAAAAAAAGAGTCATCAGTCATCACTAGTGACCCCTGAGGGTCAGTTAAATTTGCACAAATCTGTTGCAATGCAGTGAACAGATGTTAGAAAGGTAGCGTTCCTGCCTCACGGTGTAACCGGCCCTGAAGCCGAGTCAGGTGCAGTATGTGGAGAAGGTATGACCCGCACTCCACACAATCTCATGTGTGCCTCCTTTCTTCTGCTCTGTCTGTAGAACAGGGGGCTTGGCTGAAAACACCAGAAACCAACAGTGAATGAAGTACCAGACAAGCCAGAGAGTTGAACTGCATGTTTTTAGACCGCTGTATTTTTTGAGTCATCCATGCATAAAAATTCTCTCTGCCTGTCTCTTGGCCACAACTTAGGGCATTTTGTTTTTGTTTTGACAGGCAGAGTGGACAGTGAGAAAGAGAGACAAAGAGAAAGGTCTCCCTTTACCGTTGGTTCACCCCACAATGGCCCCTGAGGCTGGCGCACTGCGGCTGGCACACCACGCTGATCCAAAGCCAGGAGCCAGGTGCCTCTCCTGGTCTCCCATGCAGGTACAGGGCCCAAGGACTTGGGCCATCCTCCACTGCCTTCCCAGGCCACAGCAGAGAGCTGGCCTGGAAGAGGGGCAACCAGGACAGAATCCTGTGCCCCATCCGAGACTAGAACCCGGTGTGCCGGCACCATAGGTGGAGGATTAGCCTATTGAGCCATGGCACCGGCCAAGTTAGGGCATTTTGTTACTGCATACCAGTGCTTCTGTTTTCAAATTTCTTTAAGTGCACTCAAATACATTATAGAAAATGATATATTGCAAACTAGACCAAATTACATTGCTAATCTACAAATAGTGTCAAGTGGCCCCTAAAGAATGCTTTGACACTTGTCTGGAATTAAAGGGTTAGCTAACAGTTTTCTAGGAATGTATAAGCAAATGTGGCTTTTAGCTGCTAATTTTCCCTCTGCCTAAATTTATTGTTTGTTTGTTTACATAAAACCATGATGCCTGCATTAGCAGAAGAATCCTCAGAAGCAAGGGGTGGAAAATTTACAGCGCATTCTCTGTTTCTGTAAATAAACTTTTACTGGCACACAGTCAGTATGCCCACAGCTACTTTCATACTACAACAGAAAGCTGAGTAATTGTGATGAGACCAAGTGGCCCAAAAGGCCTGAAATATTTATCATTCAGCTCTTTACAGAAAGAATTTTCCAACCCTTGTCTAAAAAAAAAAAAATACCTATATGCCACCCCTCTGATTACATATTTTTGGGCAATTCCCTTACATTATCAGGGCTTCTATTTCTTTACGTATTAAATGAGAGTAAATATACTTATGATGATGGAGTTGCTATAATTATTGAAAGATATACTTTGAATAAGCATACCTCATTAATAAGTAGCATATATTATACAAAAGCCTACCATTAGCCATGAAGTTAAACTGCCAGGAAAAGATACTCCAGTGAGTGTGCCCCTTGGACACATATTTATATAGACAGGGTTAAACCTGACAGCTGACAAATATTTCTTCTGATGATTTGTTTGATGCTTCCACCCATCGATTAGCTATAATGTGGCTTCCTAAAGAGGAAGAAATAGGATGAAATCTTAAAGCCTAATAAAATTTTTAAATAAGAAAACAGTACTAGGATGAATTGTTTTACCCTGAAAAAACTCAGCTTTTAAAAATCCCGGGGCCGGCCGGCGCCGCAGCTCACTAGGCTAATCCTCCGCCTAGCGGCACCGGCACACCGGGTTCTAGTCCCGGTTGGGGCGCCGGATTCTGTCCCGGTTGCCCCTCTTGCAGGCCAGCTCTCTGCTGTGGCCAGGGAGTACAGTGGAGGATGGCCAGAGTACTTGGGCCCTGCACCCCATGAGACCAGGAGAAGCACCTGGCTCCTGGCTCCTGCCAGCGGATCAGCGCGGTGCGCTGGCCGCAGCGCGCCGGCCGCGGCGGCCATTGGAGGGTGAACCAACAGCAAAGGAAGACCTTTCTCTCTGTCTCTCTCTCTCACTGTCCACTCTGCCTGTCAAAAAATTAAAAAAAAAAAATTAAAAAAAAAAATCCCGGGGCCGGCACTGTGGCGCAGTGGGTTAACACCCTGGCCTGAAGCGCCGGCATCCCATATGGGTGCCGATTCAAGACCCTGCTGCAGCCGGCGCTAATCCTCTGCCTGTGGCGCCGGCACCCAGGGTTCTTGTCCCGATTGGGGCGCTGGATTCTGTCCTGGTTGCTCCTCTTTCAGTCCAGCTCTCTGCTGTGGCCCGGGAGTGCAGTGGAGGATGGCCCAGGTCCTTGAGCCCTGCACCCGCATGAGAGACCAGGAGGAAGCACCTGGCTCCTGGCTTCAGATCGGCACAGCGCGCCGGCCACAATGCGCCAGCTGTAGCAGCCACTGGAGGGGGTGAACCAACGGAAAAGGAAGACCTTTCTCTCTGTCTCTCTCTCTCTCACTGTCTAACTGCCTGTCAAAAAAAAAAAAAACAACAAAAAAACAAAAAAAAAAAAACACCGTGCTGCTCCACCTCTGATCCAGCTCTCTGCTATGGCCTGGGAAAGCAGTAGAAGATGGCCCAAGTCCTTGGGCCCCTGCACCCATGTGGGAGACCCCTAGGAAGCCCCTGGCTCCTGGCTTCGGATCAGTGCAGCTCCAGCTGTTGCAGCCAATTGGGGAGTGAACCAGCGGATGGAAGACCCCTTCCTCCCTCCCTCCCTCCCTCCTTCTCTCTCTTGCTCTCTGTCTCTCTCGCTCTCTGCCTCTCCTCTCTCTGTGTAACTCTGACTTTCAAATAAATAAATAAATCTTAAAAAAAAATCCCAAATTAAAACATGGTTCAACCACCTCCAAGATCTTAAAATCTGTTTTTTTTTTTTGTTTTTTTTTTTGTTTGTTTGTTTTTTACCAAAGAGCCAGGCAATTAGGAGGTCCTTAAGTACTTGTAGAATAAACAATAGGTAAGTGAATGAATGCGCGAAATAGCAACAGCCTGAAAGCATATCAGTCCGAGAAGGTGGTCAGTTCGGATGTGCTGTTATCCCCTGATCTTTGGGAAGACTTAAAGAGTACCCTTTGTTTTTCCTCGGAGTGTCCTTTGAAATGAGTCTGCCTCACAAGGCACATCACTCACTCAGTAGAAATTCAGTCAACACAATTTGAACTCTGCTTCTCCTTCATTAGCTATTTTGCTTTCCTTTCACACCTCAGAACCGTTTCTTGTAAATCAGAGTGTTTATCACATGATCTGTGTCATATGTCCTGCGGTATGTTTGACCTGTTGGGGAAGACTGAGGATAGATGGGGTTGCTTTCCCATCACCCCTGACAGTGGCAATTCTAGGACCAAACTGAGGTTCAAGACTGCAAGTGAATTGGCCCCTTGAGTGGTGTCCACCTGTTCTATCAGTATGGCCATTCCTAGTGGCATCAGAGCCTTGTTTTCCTACATTGTTTAAAATGAATGTCTTACCTTGCTACTCGTTTCTAAATCACCTCTCAAGGAGTAAATCCCAAGAGTATATAGCGCTGACCAGAACAACCCTCAGTCGAGTCCCCTCAATATCTGCCTCTTCTTTCCCAGCCTGGATCCTCATTATTACCATTTCAAGTTGACCAACAAGGGACGTCGGGTCCAACAGTTGTTCTGGATGAACGATGATTTTTGTCCACAAGACAAGCTGAAAAAGAAGGGACAGGTTAAAAAGAGATTCGGTGGTGGCCTGCCCCAGCCCCACTGCCCCCAGAAGCCGGGGAATGCACACAGCCCCGTGTTTCAGCTGCACCCCGTCAGGATGGAGCTGCACCCAGGCCAGACGATCGACGTGATCCTTGAAGGCTACTCTGCTGTTCCCAGGGTGAGAGGACAATGCATTTCGAAGTGATTTTTCTCCTAAGTAAATCTTTGCCATACCACATCTATTTCTTAGAAAAGTCTCCTGGTGTTTATCTGAGAAAGGATGTGTTTCTCAAGAATTTCTAACAGCACTGAGTTACCATGGCAGCATCCATTGCTTTCAAGGTTCAGCCCCACTCAGTCTTCTGTTTGTTTCTGTAGCTAGCATGAACCCAACCTTAAAGGGCCTTTTGAAGCAGATTTTCATTCCTATGGTCAGTGACCAGCCAGCAAGTCTCTGGTAGAGGAACAGCCAATTTTTAGCCAAAGCAAGTTTTCCCATTAATCCTTAGCAACAGTAATTTAATATTTATTCCAAAATGGTATTTTTATAGACATTCTGGGCCACCTCTACTATACAGGTATCAGGACACCTCTGATTTCTTTCATCCCAGGCTGCATCACATTTAAAGATACCATTTTGGGATGGACATTTGGCCTGGCAGTGGGGTGGGGGTGGGGAACATTTGGCCATATTCCATATAAGGCCCATAAAATCATTTTGTCTGGCCCTGTCCCAGAATGTAGGCAAAACTCAAATTCCAGTAAATCCACAGCAGGCTAAGTTTCAAGTTGATAACTTTGTATCATTCACAAATGGTGTTATAAATATCCAAATGGCCCTTGGCAGAAACAAAGGTTCCCCGCCCCCGATTCCTGCATCCTGCATCACAGTGCCTAGCTTTGAGTTCCAACTCTATTCTTGATTCCAGGTTCCTGCTAACACACACCCTAGGAGGCAGCAGGTGATGGCTCAAGTAGTTAGGCTTCTGCTACCCACGTGGGAGGCCTGGATGGAGTTCTCCACTCAGAACTTTGGCCTGGGCCAGCCCCAGCAATTGCAGGCATTTGGGGAGTGAACCAGTGGATGGGAGAGCACACTCTGTCTCACTCACTGTCATGCTCTTGCCCTGTGTGTGTATCTGCTTCTCAAATTAAAAAAAGACATCATCTTTTTATAAATCAATGAAAGAGCCACATTTACCTGCAGCAGCATGCTTTGTTTTCTGCTCTTAATCATTTTATTATCAACATACATTCTGCTTAAACATTTAAACAGATCCAAACCGTGTGTCTGTTTATTTCTGTTTCCTCGTGGGGTTTGAAACCATCAAAAACCTTAAAGGAGTTTTGAAGTTACTTAAGAGTTTATTCTAGTCTCCAAATGCAGACTCTGTGAATAAGAAAGGGAGCTTGATTAATTTCCTGCTTTTGTCACCAAAATAGGAGGTGATAATCAATTTTTTCCTCATAAAAGAGGAAGCAATAAGAAATCTATCTTCCAGCACAAAATGAGAAAGCTGACCCATTTCTTCACTTCTACAGGATCACACATTCCACTTTATTTCATTTACACCAGCGTTTCTTCACAGTGCATATTCACATAAAACCCATTTTCAGTGAAAAGAGAAAAGTTACCTCTGTTTATGGAGCATAGAGTATATAACATCCTCTCCTGTGTCTGGGGGATCCAAACACTGTACGAGGCAGTGAGGATGTAGACAAATAGAGCACAGTGCCTTCTCTCCAGACCCATCCAGCCTGCGAGAAGAGCACGTGGTGGTTATGAGTGAGTTGACAGTGTGGTTATCAAGAGTTGACCTTTGTTTTTTTAAATTTATTTTGTTCATTTGAAAGACAGGGTTTGGGAGGGAGGGTGAGAGAGAGAGAGATGTCTTCCATCCACTGGTTCACTCCCCAAATGGCTGCAATGACTGGGGCTGTGCCAAGCTGAAGCAAGAAGCTGGGAGCTTCTTCTGGGTCTCCCATTTGAGTGCAGGGGCCCAAGCACTTGGGCCATCCTCTGCTACTTTCTCAGACACATTAGCAGGGAGCTGGACCAGAAGTGGAGCAGCCAGGACTTGTCCATATGAGATGCCGACATTGCAGGCAATGGCTTAACCCATTATGCCACAACGTCGACTCCCATGAATTGGCCATATTTTTGAAGACATTAAATCTGAGCTATTTCAGGGACCAAGTTCAGCTTAAGCTTTACGCAAAGTCTCCCTGAATATCCTTGCAAATCATGCTACATAGTTGAGAAGAGACCTGAATTCATTAGCATCCCAAACCAAATCACTTTTTGGTCCTTTCTTCTTTACAAAACTCTAACCTTCCTGGGTCCAAGAAATACTAGTTTCTAATGCACAGTTTTAAAATATGTTATGCTTGAAAGGCAAAACTTTTCCAACCACAATTTTTATCTAGTTTGATAAGAAATCACATACCTACCATTGAACTATAAGACCCAGAAAGGATTTTATCTGCCTTGTTCATCACTGTTTTGTATACTCAGCCCCTACCACAACTCCTGACACGTAATAGATCATGTGTGTGTGTGTATATGTGTGTGTATAAATGGAATGTAAATTGATTGTGTCCTTGAGGCCATTAGAAATAAACACAAATTCCACTGAAGCCATGTTTAACCAACCGGAACACAATGTGTGACAGAGAGCACTCCCTGAAATGCACTGTTCGGAAAACTGTGCTCTTCTCCCATATCCCAGGCAGGAGGTAGCTGGGAAAAAGTTTGGTCTTGGTAGATCATTAAGTTTTCTGAATTATGGCTGTTCCGAAAGCGCTGGTGTGTCTCCTCTGCAGATGGTCAGAGAAAAGCTGGTGTGCCACGCCGTCATCGGGACCCAGAAAGGAAAGAGCTTGCTGATGGCCGTGAATATCATCTGTGAGTTTGTTGCACCTGTTATCCAGCTCTCCACCAAGCAGCTCGTTTACCGCCTGGAGAAGGTCGGTGGGGCCGTGCTGGGGAGGGATGGGCGTGCTAGCTGTGGGTCAGCGTGTTCACAGTTTAATTTGGGAAACTAAATTAAGGGCAATTCTATTACACCCATTATCCAGCTAGTGCTTTTTAAGCTTCAGAAGCCAATACATATTCAACTAAAAATTCTGAACCTAAGCCTCCAATTCTTTGAAATGTAAATTGCTATAGAAATTCTACTTCCATCAACCCTGATGTAGAAAACCACAGTGCACTGAAAATGCATTTTGGTTGGTCATTTGACTAGGTAAAATAAACATCCCAGCAGAGAAAGGATTGGAGAATCATTAATGCTTGTAGCAATAAATCAGAAGTGCTACCACTTACGGATCTGTGTGTGCTGGTCGTCAGGCCATATTCATTATACACATTTTTCTGTTTTCCCCACAATACCCTGCACAGTGGATTCTCTTCTCCCATGATGCACAGAAGGAAACTGAGCTGTAATCTAAGCTGTGTAGAATATCTAGCACTCCTGGAGAATAAACAATTGACTTTGAAATTATTGGATTCGCTTATTTTAAAGTCTATGGATGTCTATGTCCATGACTTTCTATGGCTTTTAAGGCCTGGAAATCAGGAGACAGAGGAGAGATGAGAATGGATGCTGCTCAAGGCAGGGGCCAAGAGGGCAGGGAGGCAGAGATGTCAAAGGAGGCCTTGAAGCGCTCCCAAGCAGATTTCCATGCTAGAATATTTATCGTTCAAAACAGACATGTGGCCGGCGCCGCGGCTCACTAGGCTAATCTTCCGCCTTGCGGTGCTGGCACACCGGGTTCTAGTCCCGGTCGGGGCGCCGGATTCTGTCCTGGTTGCCCCTCTTCCAGGCCAGCGCTCTGCTGTGGCCAGGGAGTGCAGTGGAGGATGGCCCAAGTATTTCGGCCCTGCACCCCCTGGGAGACCAGGAAAAGTACCTGGCTCCTGCCATCGGATCAGCGTGGTGCGCCGGCTGCAGCGGCGGCCATTGGAGGGTGAACCAACGGCAAAGGAAGACCTTTTTCTCTGTCACTCTCACTGTCCACTCTGCCTGTTAAAAAAAAAAAAAAAAAAAAAAAAACAGACACGAGTGGAATGTCTGTTCTGAGTCAGGGGCTGTGTTGGTGCTGAAAATGCTGATGAATCAGACCGAGATATTCAAAGCTCAGAGGCTGGTTGAGGTTCCAGACTGCTAACAGATTATCCATATACCATTGTTTCAATTGCAATGATAAACAGTGCTACAAAGAAGATGCGAAAGGTGGTATGAGAGCTCATCTCAGGAGCTGTGTCCTTCTTTGTGGTTGTGGACAGATTCCTTGAGCAAGTGCCTCAAGCTGAGAATTGAAATAAAAATAGAAGTTAATCTGTGATGAGGGAGGAGGAAAGAATTTTTGGCAGAAGGAACAGCTCAGCCAGAAGACCAGAGGCAGGAAAGGACATGGTCAGAATAAGGAACCGAAAGGGCCCCTCAGACAGGGACTGTGCCAAGACTGGCCAGAGGTCCCTCCCGAGAGGGGAGCAGGGAGCAGATGTGTGGGGCACGCCTGGGAGGCCTGTTGGGAACTTTGACTTTCCTTCTTGGTAGCCATTGGAGGGCTTCAGGGAAACGAGTGACGTGGTCAGATTTACTCATTTGGAAAGTTAGGCGGCTGCTGGGAGGAATCTTCATTCAGGTTTATCATGTACCAGGCTCTGTGTCAGGTGCCAAAGATGCAAGAGTGGGAATAATCCCTTCCGAATAAATCTCACAGCCTACCGGGAAGACCAAGCATTAATTATGGAAGCCGTTGTCCCATGATGTGGTCTGTGTTGGCATAGCAAAGTACTGAGCATGGCGGTGCCTAACCACCCGTGGGACAATCAACTGGGGTTCCCTGCTTTACCTGGAAGTCTGCAGGTGGATGTTCAAGACCATGTGTTCTGGCCATGGATTCCACGCTATTTTGTTCATTAAAACAAATGGCTGTCCATTGAGCACCACCATGAATGAGGTGCTGCTGGGAGATGAATAAGGGAGCTTATTCATTGAGTAGAGGAGATGAGATGTGCAAGTTCAATTCAAATCAACCAATAGCTTTGGGAGCACCTACAGTGTATCAGGCAGCTCCAAAACCCAAGACACAGCAAAGACCCTGGCTTAACGGGCTAGTGGAGAAGGTGACCTCGAAGAAGTAGAAAGAGAGTTTCAGTGACAGGAAGCTGAACTAACACAGTGAACCTGAAGCTAAACAGCCCCGTGAGATGCGTCAGAAGAAAATACCACAAGAGTTCCCACTACCATCACTGAGTCTCATCACTCTGTTTTAAATTCTTCTTTCTTAAGTAATCAAGAGTGGTATTATTGGCAACAGCTGCACTGAACTTGGTGACGTCACATTTTCTTTGAATGCAGCTGTTCAGAGAAGACTCAGTGAATATTGATTGAATAGCTGTTCTGTGAAAGACATTATATGTTAAATATGTGGCTTAGTTTCTTATTAGATTTTCTCAGCCAGTAAACCCTCAGAAAAATGTGGGTGTGGTGCTCCTTTTCCTCTCGTTCTAGCCTTGTGTCTTTTGGAGGAAAAAATGTACTTATGCTCAAATGTCTATTGTTTGCGTTTGTCAGCAGATTAAAATATGCATGTATTTTGAATCTGGTAGTAACTTCTTATCGAGTTAAAAAGTGGCTTGAGTCCCAACTCCCCGTTTGTTTTCTCCATTTTCTTCTTTCCCTGAACGCCAGAAGCTTGAACTCCATCGTGGCACAGTACCTTTCATTCTTTGTTTCCTGCCCACAGTTAATCATATCAGGGGCGACAGAGTGCAGCTTCACTTCCCAGCATGTGCAAGAGACCTGTTAGGGCTCAGTATTCAGAATTAATGCTGTGACACCGGTTAACCATTCCAGCTACTCGTTTCTGGCTCAAGGCAGTGCATCTCATTCGGTACATCAGAATGTCACGGCACAAGCCCTGACTATGGAAAGACTGCTTCTCTAACGGTTTCCTCAAATTTGATCTGCTTTATGACTGGCCGTTCAGAAGCCACGGAGATGAAGCCACATCCCTGTGGGACTGAAAAGGTCAGCTGAAAGCAGCGGCCAGTTCGCGTCCTGGACTTCCAGCGGCAGATTCTGTCTGCTGGTACTTGGGGAGACAACCCAGAGAGAAGGGGTCATTTTAAAATAGAATGGCTTCTCCAGGCTCCAGCTCCATCTCATCGCTGAACTCTGAATGGTCTCTTGCCAAAACCAACCAAGTGTGGCTTCTTCACTTCAAAGCCATCTGCAGTGACGCTGCAGCCTTCGGGGAAGGTCACTGTTTTCTGGGTTGCGCAGTCACTTTTCAGTAGTCCACCATACATCAGTCCGCATAACTTATCTAAAACTCTGCAAGGGGGAAAGAAAGTATTTAGGGGTGTGTGTGTGTGTGTGTGTGTGTGTGTGGAGAGAGAGAGAGAGAGAGAGAGAGAGAGAGAGAGAAAGGAAGCACATGTGCACCATGCTGTTGTTTAACAGTGAATACGAAACTTCTGTTGCCAAAGCTTCCCATGTTTGCTGCAACTTGGTCTGCCTCCTCTTTCCTCCTTCCCCAGAAGCCCAACACGATCCTGGAACCTGATTACCAGCCCGTGGTCATAACGAACGTCTCCACCCTGCCCGTGAGCGTGTTGCTGTCAACAAGCGGACCCTTCTTTCTGTGTGAGAGCGACAAGTCCCTGCTGCCCCTCACCCCTGAGGTAACTGACAAGGGCTGGCCGAAGCCCCTGAGGGGTCATGTGTGGGAGAGTGGGAGGGGAGGATCAGAACACATTGCCCAACTGCAGTCCAGGAAAACCTAAAGGAGCCAGGAAGCCTCGAGGACAGACTGCAGAACATTTAAAATCAGTAATAAACAAATTCCAATAACACTGTCATTGATGGTGCATTTCCCCCTCATTGCAGTCCCGTCACTCCTGCCCATTACAAACAAGTTAATCTGTAGAAAGCAGTAACTTGCTACCGATGGTAATAAAAACTGAAAAATTTTCCATTTTATATTTTTTATATATTTTTATATATTTATATATATTTCTCATGAGTATGTGTGCATGTGTCTCTCTCTGCCTTTCAAATAAAATGGAAAAAATTTTCCAAAAAAAATGTCACACTTGGGGCCGGCGCCGTGGCTCACTTGGTTAATCCTCCGCCTGCAGCATTGGCATCCCATATAGGCGCCAGTTCTAGTCCCAGTTGCTCCTCTTCCAGTCCAGCTCTCTGCTATGGCCTGGGAAAGCAGTGGAGGATGGCCCAGGTGCTTGGGTCCTGCACTTGAGTGGGAGACCAGGAGGAGGCACCTGGCTCCTGACTTCAGACCGGTGCAGCTCCGGCCCTTGCAGCCATTTAGGGAGTAAACCAACAGAAGGAAGACCTTTCTCTTTGTCTCTCTCTCTCTCTCTCACTGTAACTCTACCTGTCAAATAAATAAATAAAATCTTTTTAAAAAAAAGTCACACTCAACAAGATGAGGAGTTAGCCAAGCCCTTACCAGCAAGCCCAGCTCCAGCCACTGAGAAATCGGAACCAGGCCGAGGCAGGAAGCGATGAGCTCACCCCGGGCCGGTCTGCTGTGGGATACAGTGTTGTCCAAACAGCCCTACAGGATCGTCCCCAGGATCCTTTGCTGGGGGTGAGCACACCAATGAGAATGGCTGGGCCAGGGACAAGTAACACTGAAGTGCTACAGGAATGGAGGACCAAAGGGGAAACAAGCCCACAAGCCATTTTTCCAGCAGCCTGCAGTAGGCCAAGACAAAGCTGGTGCTCTTCTCCAGACAAATTGGTCTGGAGTGTTTGGGGAAATCTCGCCCTTCCAATGTTGTCAGTGTTGGTGTCACACAGTAAGTCCCCCTCATTCCTGATTCTGGTAGCTGGGATGCACCCATAGCTGTACTGTCCCCTCCCTGCCCAATGAAACTGTTCAGTAGACCAACCGCATGCCAACAATTGAGAAATGGTGGCCTCTGAGTTGCTGGGATGCAAGAACTGCTGTTTCCTGTGAGCCTTTGGTGAAGTTAAGACATCACTTGATTTGGGGAGTGAACCAACGGAAGGAAGACCTTTCTCTCTGTCTCTCTCACTGTCTATAACTCTACCTCTCTCTCTCTCTCTCTCTATATATATATATATACATATACATATATATATACACACACACACACACACACACACACATCACTTGGGACACCTGCATCCATATCAGAGTGCTTGGCTCTGCTAATGATCCAGCTTCCTGTTAATGTGCAGCCTTGCAGGCAGCTGGTGATGGCTCAAGTGCTTGGGTTCATGCCATTGACTCAGAGACCTGGAGGAAGTTCTGGGTCCTGGCTTCTGCCTGGCCCAGCCCTGGCTGCTGTGGTCATTTGTGGCGTGAACTAGTAGATAGAAGATATCTCTCTCTCATATATATAGATAGATATATATTTATTTATATTTATATATATATATTTCTCATGAGTATATATATATGAGATATATATTTCTCATGAGTATGTGTGCATGTGTCTCTCTCTGCCTTTCAAATAGTTTTAGAAAGAACTACTGTTTCTTGCACTAATTCTGTAGTAGTGTCTCAACATGTAACTTTAATAAAAACACATAATTTTTAAAAATAGCCTCTACAATTAAACAAGAAAAATAACAACAACTCAACAGAAAAATAGGCAAAGGAAATACAGAGTTAACAGAAAAATGAATATGTGGAAATATGTTCAACTTTATTCAAATTAAAGACACATTTAAATTGTGAAATACCTTCTTTAACCTTTAAGTTAACCTTTAACCTTTAACTTCTTTAAGCCATGCTGCATGTCAGGGAGGACAGTGGAAACAGGCACTCTCCTACCATGCTGGGCAGTATGTACTGGAAGTCAATATGGCATAACTATCAATATTTAAAATATCCACAGCCTTTGATCTAGAAGTTCCTCTCCCAGAGATTTATCCTACAGACATAGCAAAATGTACAAGATGACATAGTCATGGAGACAGCAGCAGAATTATCTGATGGACTAAAACACAGCTGCCAACATGATTGCCGCAGCTCTGTAAACATGACATTAAGTGATCTCCCGTGAGAGAAGTGAAATGTGGGATGGTGTGCTATCATACGGTACAAGTGAAAGAATATACGTACAGATGTGATTCCTTATCCATCAAATACCTCCACACAGAGAAGGCACTGGTAACCTTGGCTACGTTAGGCTAGGGGAACTGGTCAGCTCGGGCAGGAGCTGGAGAGTTGGACCCAAGGATGGCTTGCTTTTTGTTGTTCTGTCTGTCAGAGTTTAAGTGGAATGTGTCTAGAATGTTTCTAAATGCAGTCATGCTCGCTCTGAATCAGAAATGACAGTATTCAACAGTGAGAGAGTCCTAGTGAAGTTAACAAGGCTTATCAATAACAACGGAATTCTGTGGCATCTAAGCAGAAGAGACCTACAGAGAGAGAGTGGCTACTAAGCCCTGCCTTCCCCACAGTCACACTTGATACCAGATGACAACAGAGCAACGGCTGCAGAACTCTGAGGAAAAGAAAGTGTGACCCAAGAATTCCATCACCAGCCAAAAATGTCCTCTGAGTATGAAGATAAGAGGTAGGCGCCCTCGGGGTGCAGGACTTGTGGAATAAGCACGCATCTGCTCTTGTTAAAGAGCCAATTTGTTAATGAAATATAATCATCCAGAAGAAAGGTAGAAAAACTGGGGAAAGGCTGATCGGGAACACTCCATCCGTTTAACTCTGGAACTGAGACCACACAGCTGCGGCAGTTAGGATTACAGAGTGTTTTCAACCCCAACTTGATCAGTTCACTGTAGCCAACAAGAGTCAGGAGGCAGGGAAGCACAGGCATGCAGATCATGTCTTTTACATCCAGGCATCAATAAGTTCGTGTCTAGAGTTGAGTCTGGTTAATGTTGAACCATTTTTTTCTGGATTATAAAGACAGTGGTACTAACTAGCACTTGTACCAGAATACCAGGCACTATATGCAAGGCACCGCCCTGAAACGTATCACAGGTTTTGAATAAATTTCTAATTTTTTTCTTTGTACTCTTGGTTTTTTTTTTACATAAGATTTATTTACTTATTTGAAAAAGTTAAAGAGAGAGAAAGAGAGAGAGACAGAGATCGAGAGAGATCTTCCATCTTCTGGTTCTCTCCCAAGATGGCTGCAAAAGCCCAGGCTAAGTCAGGCTGAAGCAGGAGCCAGGAGCTTTTTCCAGGTCTCCCACATTGGTAGCAGGGGCCCAAGCACTTGGGCTATCCTCTGCTGCTTTCCCAGACCATTGGCAGGGAGCTGGCTTAGAAGTGGAGCAGCAGGGACACAAACCAGCACACATAAGGGATGCTGGCATTGCAGGCCGTGCTTTACCTGCCACACCGCAACGCTGGCCTCTCTTTGTATTTTTATGTATAATGTAAATGTTTGTAGATGTATATCATTTCTAAAAAACAAGGCTATTCTACTGGAGAAAAAATTTAAGTCAATTTTCAAAGACATTTAAACACCAAGTACTGCGGTATCAAGAGCTGAAGATGTCATGGTCTACAAGAACGGGTTCTACATTGTGGCAGCCTCAGGTGCCAGTGGAAAGATCAAAGGACAGGCGGCTGGCATGGCTGTCAGATGGAATCAGGCCATCGGAAGAGTCATTTACTCAGTGTTGACTCAAGTTGGGTTCCTTCATCAGGTGAAACCCTTTATATTACCGAAGCACACTTAAATACCTGAGCCGTTTAAAGCAAAGGAGAGATCGGGCACTGCAAATTCATTCCCAGTTGCATCCGTCCTGACTCTGGGGCACTTGCTACAAAACCACGAGCTGGCTTTCACGCCTGTTATATGTGGGAATTGAGCAATGCCTTAAAAAGCCAATTCCAAGCCAGTCTCTCTACGGAAGGTGTGACTGCAGACGTGGGCGTCGAGGAACAGGTTGGGATTTGAATCAAAGAGAGAAGAGAACAAGGGAAAATCTAACAAACTACACAGCTCTGGAGTGTCGTTTCAAATTGAATAGAAAACAGCAGAAACTGTGCTTTAGGAGTTAGACTTGCAAGTGTTAGAAAAAAATTGAAGTACCTGATCCGTCCCTTTCTGGGTCACTCTGTGCAGAGCCCCCCAGTACTTCAGAAAGCCTTTTTTTAAATCAATCAAAGAACTTTCCCCACCAACTTGGGAAGAGAATTTAATAATCTAATTTCTTTTTGGTTATGAATATCGTAATATTTACTCGTTGTAGATCCCTCAGTACTTACAACCCCACAACTATTGTCAAAATCTCTCCTTTTAAAGAATTCCTCTCCAGATCTTCCTTGCTTTTGTTTTCAACTAATGAAATATATGTGTGTGCATGCAGATAAATATCTCAACTTATGTACTAGCTCTTTACTTACCTGTAGAGATGTATTGTGCATGTGCCTTTCATACTGGTATTTTTTGTGTGTATCCCTGTGAATACCTAAATACACATAAATAACTTGAGTTGTACAATTTCATGCGTCAGGTTGGAAATGCATAGTATGAAAGCTGGTAAATCCCCATTGTCTTACTTGTAGCCAATTAAACTGGATATTGGAGGAGAAAAAAGGCTGCTGGTCAAATTCGACCCTTCCTACAGAAACGATCTGAACAACTGGGTGGCAGAAGAAATTCTAGCAATTAAGTATGTGGAACACCCCCAAGTAGACAGCCTGAGCCTGCGTGGGGAAGTCCATTACCCCAATCTCTGCTTCGAGGCCACGGAGGTGGATTTTGGCTGCATCCTGAACGACACTGAGGTCATTCGCTACATCAGAATCACCAACTGCAGCCCGCTGGTCGTGAAGTTCCGCTGGTTCTTCCTGGTGGACAACGAGGAAAATCAGATAAGGTACCACCAGCAGAGACCTTCCAGGGACCTCTGCTGTTCACCTAGGTCCTCTTTCAGGCTTTGCCCTGGGTTTGCTGGGTTCTGCACACTGAGCTTTCAGGAGCATTTTCCGTTCTGTCGACTAATTACTGACAGAGGTAACAGTCCCATCACTACCAAGTTAACAAAACAGCATTCATAAACCTGCTTTAATTTTGAATCATTAGATGTATTACATTAGAGATCATTAGAGATGTATTACAAAAAAAGTAACCTTTGTAGAGTTGTATTTTAACTACTGTCTGATTATGCTAAGATCAGAACGTGAGAGCTACTCTCTTACATGTTTAGGTGTGCAATGTGGTGGCGCTGACTTAATCCGAATCTGATGGCAGCTGATGCCCCTCTCCTCCCCGTCAGCCCCTGCAGCCACCTTCCACTCTTTGATTCTGTGACTCTGAATTTTTTAGATCACACACGTGTGTGGAATCATGCATTTCTGTCTTTGTGTGTTGGGTCTACCTCACTGAGTTTGATGTCCTCAATGTTTATCCGTGGGGCCGCATTCTGACGAGTTGCCTTCTTTTTAAAGGCTGAATAATGTTCTATCCCATCGTACGTATGAGTCTGTACCACACTTCTTATTCGTCTGTTGATGGAAATTTAGGTTATTTTCTACATGTTGGTTATTAAACTGTGACTGTTGTTGTAGTGAACATGGGAGTTACTGCTAATATCTGTCTGAGATATTAATTTCAATATATTTTATGAACACCCAGAAGTGGGATTGCAAAATCCTTTAGTAAAAATTCTATTTTCAATTGTTTGAGAAAACTCCTTATGGTTTTCCATAGCAGCCACACCATTTTGCCTTCTCATCAACAGTAAGCAAGGATTTCCGTTTCTCCACGTTCTCACCAGCACTTGCGGTCTTTTCTGCGTTTGATAATAACCATCCTAAGAGGTGGAGGCGGTGTATCCTTGTGGTTTTGGTTTCATGTCCCTGATGACTAGTGACATTGAGGGGTGTGTGTGTGTGTGTGTGTGTGTGTGTGTGTGTTCCCTGGGGAAATGTCTGTCCAGCTCCTTAGCTCATTTTTCATCTGGGCTGTTAGCTTTTGCTTGTTTGTTCGCTGATGAGTTGTAGGATTTCCCTACATATATTAGAGATTATCCCCTTGTCAGATAAGTAGTTTACCTTTTCCCTCTGTTGACTATTTCCTTTGCTGTTCGGCTTTCTAGTTTCATGTGGTCCCACTTGCTTATTTTTGTTTTTGTTGCCATTTCACACTCAAAGCACACACTGAGCAGGACCACGCGTTGGGTATGCACCACCCTGATCCCCACGGTGCCTGTTTAGCATAGTTCAGTTCCAGTCCATACCGCAGAGATTCATAAGCATAGAAGAAGTTGTGAAGCGGTGGGAGGTGGTAAGTGCTGTATGGAGAACCAGGAGTAGCATTTCCTTCCTGGATGTTTTGACAGTTCGTCTTTTAGCACACAAATGTCGGAGGACCACTCCTAACTGAGGGAGCCCCACGTTGTCTCCTAGTGGCTGTCAGTGCTTCCTGAACATACTCCTCATCATATGTATGACAGTAACCCTTTTCTTTCCTGTGCTTGTTACCATGGTAACTAACAGCTTGCCCGAGATGTCTTCCAAAGACATCTAATGATGGCCCAGCCTAGCCCTGAAGCTGGCAGCCCATCCTGGGCGTGAGCGTTGGAGCCTTCTCATTACGGGCCATGGACTGTTTGGGTTTGGATGAAATTCTGTCGATGGTGAACATTTAAAATAATTATGGGAAAGTCAGCCAGCCTGGCCTAATGTGCTTCAAATACCAGATTTTGTGAAGTGAACCTGATGTTGCACAGCTAAATGACCTTATTCCTTCTGGGAGCAAGGATACAACTTACTTATTTATTTTTTATTTTTGAGAGGCCATTCTCATAATTAAGATGGTAACATTAAAAGGTCCTGAGCCAGTCTTGAAGATGATGCAGTTCGTTTTTCACTGGTCTGAGTGTTTAGTGTCTTCCCCCTTTATTCAGTATCTTGCTATTTCTTGAAGTGAGCCTCTGCCTGTAATTCACTCGTTCCCTCGTTCAGTTAGTCATGCAGGAAACCCTGGATGAGAGACTCTGGCGGACCAGATACTGTGTGACACGGCAAGGATATAAAAACAAAGAACAAGACAAGGTCATCGTGCCAAGGCTGGTAGGGGAGCAGATGTGGAAGCCACGGTGGACACGTGATACAGCTGGCCTCTGAGGAAGGGTGGGGAGGTGGCGGTACCCAGTGCAGTCAGGAGAGGCTCGGCTGAGGAGTCAAGTTGAATGTTGCAGCTGGAGAGGTGGGGGAGCCTCCTGTCGCAGGCCTAGCATGTGTGCATTAGTTAGGATTCCCGGATTCACTCTGCCGCAAGTCACAGGAAACCTGACTGTAAGCAAAAATTAAAATGAAAGGAAATTCATTCATACCTGCAGCCCTGAAGTCCAGATTAATTCTGGCTGCAGGCGCGGATGAAACCAAAGGCTTAGCTAAGGTCATCACGAGGTGGAATTCTCCGTATCTCCTCTCTGCCTGCTTCTCTCTGGTGGCCTCCGTTGCAGGTCACTGTCTTTTCTCTCTCAGTCACCAAACAGCTGCCAGCAGTCCTTGGGCCACGTCCTTTCCAGCTCAGATCCCCTGGAAATGAGCATGAGCTGTTTGTCCCAGGGCTTCCAGTAGATTCCCTGTCATCAAACTAACCCAGCACTAACACGGCGACACTTCCTGTGCCCCGCCCCCTGGGTCACCGTAGGGGAGAGCCACGCCCTGAACATCATTGGCGTGGCCACCTGCCCCACAACAAGAGGTGTGCCCTCAGAACTACCTGGACAGCAGGGAGTGGGAAGCGGGTGGATTTCTGAGCAAAGACTGGCGCATGAGAGGACGGATGCTGGAGAGCAAGCAACACACACACACACACACACACCCCAAGTGTTGGCAGCAGGCACGTCAGTGTGGCCAGAACACACACACATACACACACACACCCGGTGTTGGCAGCAGGCACGTCAGTGTGGCCAGAACACACACACATACACACACACACCGAGTGTTGGCAGCAGGCACGTCAGCATGGCCAGAACACACACACATACACACACACACCGAGTGTTGGCAGCAGGCACGTCAGCATGGCCAGAGCACACACACACACACACACACACACACTCCGAGTGTTGGCAGCAGGCACGTCAGTGTGGCCAGAACACACACACATACACACACACACCCGGTGTTGGCAGCAGGCCCGTCAGTGTGGCCAGAACACACACACATACACACACACACCGAGTGTTGGCAGCAGGCACGTCAGCATGGCCAGAACACACACACACACACACACCCAGTGTTGGCAGCAGGCACGTCAGCATGGCCAGAACACACACACACACACACACACACACACACCCCGAGTGTTGGCAGTAGGCACGTCAGCATGGCCAGAGCACACACACACACACACACACACACACACCGAGTGTTGGCAGCAGGCATGTCAGCATGGCCAGAACACACACACACACACACACACACCCACACCCCCAGTGTTGGCAGCAGGCACATCAGCATGGCCAGAACACACACACACACACACACACACCCAGTGTTGGCAGCAGGCACATCAGCGTGGCCAGAACACACACACACACACACACCCAGTGTTGGCAGCAGGCACGTCAGCATGGCCAAAACACACACACACACACACACACACACACACACCCAGTGTTGGTTGAGGTCATATGTGTTGTGGGAGATGAGCCACGAGACGTGTGGTGGCAGCAGGGTGTGGAGAGCCCTGGTGTTCCCTAAGGAACTTGAGTTCTTTCTGGAGGCAACAGTGAGATTTGTGTGATCAGTGACAGGGTTAGGGTTTTGGTTTTTGGTTTTGATTTGTTTTTTTTTGCGGGTTTGTGTTTTTCAGGAAAGCTCTGAGTAGTGTTCAGCATTGCTGACCACCTCCTCCTTCCCGAAACACATTCCTTTCTTGGCTTGCACAACAGGATCCTCTGCTGCTCTTCTTACTCAGTGTTTATTTGTTTTCACCTACTTGAGAGGAAAAGAGAAAGAGATGAGCAGCAGGGAGGGGAGGGGAGGGGAGCGGAGGAGAGAGGGGAAGGGAGGAGAGAGGCTGAGAGGAGAGGAGACAAGGGAGGAGGGGAGGAGAGGAGAGGGATCTTTCATCCCCAGATGCCGCCATCAGCTGGAGCTGGGCCACTCCAAAGCCAAGAGCACAGAATTCCGTCTGGGTCTCCAATGTGGGAGGCAGGGGCCCAAGCTCTGGAGCCGTCTTCTGCTGCCTCCTAGGGTGCATTTGCAGGAAGCTGGGTCGGAAACGGTGCAGGCAGGACTGAAACCAGCACTCTGGTTGGGATGCCGGTGTCTCAGGCAGAGGTTTCACCTGCTGTACTGCATGCCAGTCCCTGCTCTTCCTTTTATCCCTCAACAGCTCCATCAGGTGGTGGGACGTGGGGCTCCCACCCAAGCCCTCTACTCTGCCTAGTGGTGGTGCACCCCCATGGCTTCAGTCAGCCTCAGTGAATGCAGGCCCAGACCCAGACCCGGTCCCAGACCCGGTCCTGGACGTCTCTACTGACCTCCAAGGCCACTGCACCCCTGCTCTCCTCTTGGATGTCTCCCAGGCAGTTTGTGTCCAATACGCCCCTCACAGTCTCTGGTGCTCCTGCCCCACACCCCGCTCCTTCCCACCACCCTCTTCCTGCCCCCACTCCAAGGCACCCAAGAAGTATCAGATTCCTTCATCTCACAGACCCTACCCACCCTATCAAATCTGTCACCAAGCTCAATATGTTAGGACTTCTAAGAACCTCATCTGACCCCCATGTCCATTGCTGTAACTCTGGTTCAATGCACATCACCAGTTGTCTGTGCTCTCCGCACCCCGCCCCACACACGTGCACCACGTCGGTTTTCTCCTGCGGATGCCGCTGTCCTGGCATGAGCCTTTAAGGACCACTAGAGCTTCCTGGGATCAGGTTGCTCTCCAGTTTCCTCCCTCTCCCCTCCCTCTTCACCACAGTGACCTGTTTACCTTACCTGCTGATCCTGTCTACCCGCCCCCTCGTTCCTGCTCCCTGCTCAAGCTGCAGCTTCGGTTTCCCTCCCCAGGGAAGCGTCCTTGAGCCCGGGCCCCCATGGAGGGCGCTGGCGGCCCCACGTCGCTGGTAGTGTACATCACATGGGTGCCTACAGCCCAGTGCATGCCTGCCCGTGGGGCCGGCAAGCATGTCTCCCCGTCACCGCTGGCACTCCCATGCCTAGCGTGGTCCTTAGCATGGACTAGATCCTCAAAGGACTTTTTTTTTAGTCAATCAGCTGCTCCCACCTGAGGATTTGTAGACAGGGGAAGATCATTTCATAGCTGCTTTAAGATGATTTTCTGGCAGCTTCCTGGCACCTGCCAAGTGGAAAGGTTCAAGGCATAAATATCACCTAGAATAGACTGAAAAAATGCCATCCGCCCTCCAGACATATTCTCTCTTCACAGGCCATCAGAAAAACATGAAGCACTCATTGACTAAAGGTCACTTTTATCAGATAGACCAACACTAACCTTCCTTTTCCAATTAGAATCCTTCGAGCCTTGGTAAAAGAAATAAAGGCATAAGTGAGGGTTTATTTTTCTTTTATTAGGCAGAGATGAGGATGCCTAGACACTGCCAATACTCTTGTCACAACACACACACCTGCCGTGTGCGTGCAATT
This sequence comes from Oryctolagus cuniculus, assembly GCF_964237555.1. NCBI lineage: Eukaryota > Metazoa > Chordata > Mammalia > Lagomorpha > Leporidae > Oryctolagus > Oryctolagus cuniculus. The sequence continues at coordinate 56,282,469 of NC_091449.1, forward strand.
TCGTAGGCAGTTCTGACTCACACACTTAAAGCATCTCTCTAGTTTGAGCACACCTTTCCTTTCCCAAGTTGGCCCTTGTGTCACAGAATGAGAAAAAAAAGAAGTAAAAACGGACAGGCATGCTAAATAAATATTCAGCAAGAGGAAAAGCCAGCCATTGCCTTAGAAACATGTGGATCCGTGCGAGCTCGTGGCTGCAGCAGGATTCCGGTTTGGCTGTGGTGCTGACAGCCCATCACCCCACACATGTATGTGTGGAGAGGAAGCTGGGATGAAGTGTAAGGGTGGGGATGCGTGCGGACATGGCTGTCACCGCAGGAATGAGCCCTCTCCCGGCCTGTCTGCTCTGTCTAAACGAGCAGCCTAAGAAAACGATGCTTCACGGCACCCGTGTGAGAGAGACGCTCCAGGAAATGCCTGCCCTTGAACCAGCCTGTAAGAGGCCAAACCACAGATCAGCCCTCAGGAAGCCACACAGCCCCTGGCTGAGCCAGTTTCTCTGCCCAGTCTCAGAGCCGTGAGCTGAGGCCAGGCCGGAACTCAGAGCTTGGACGCAGGTGGTGTCCATGGGCAGCCTTGCCTTGTCACAGCCAAGTCAGATTACAAGTGAATCAGATGCAGAGCCCAAGGGAGGCCAGGCCTGCAGCAGAGAACACGATGCTCTCGCGTTGACTTCCTGTGATGAACGCCAGTCGTCTGGTACTGGGATTGGGAGCGGGGCGGGGGCGGAGGAGGCCTCGTTTTCTGGATAAGTTCATCTGTGTCTGCACTGTCTCTCGGCTTCTGTCACTTCAGAAGTGGATCTTTTCGAGGATGTGTTACATTCCTGGTAGTGGAAGTCCTGGGCTATGATGTCAAACACGGCTGGGCAGAATCTGGGCTCTGCACTCCTAGGCATGTGAACACCTTGTGTTCCATTTACTCTCCTGTAAGATGTGGGTGGTGTAGAAACCTAAAACAGCCGTTGTCAGGATTAGATGTGATACATCTACAAAGTGTGCGGGTCCCTGAGCCGCACTAAGCGCTCCCAAGTTGGTGGTCATCGTTAGGTTCTCTAAGCGCCCCTTCCTTTCCATTCCCTGTGCCAAGCACTGCCAAGGGAAGTATTCCCCAGATCTTAAAGAATGGAGCTCTAGGATCCTTGGGCTCCAAATGACAGACCCAGGCTCCTTCTCCTTCTGACAAAAGATAGAAAATCCCTTTCTTAGACTAGGCTGCATTCATCAAGGCCAAAGCCAGGCCGCAACCAAGCGAAGGCAGGCCAGAGTCAAGTGTACCTGCCCATCTTCCCTGCCACCTCTCCCTGTAGCCAGGTGTGCACAAACCTACGACTACAGGTAGTTCCCTGCTTTGTTCTAGTGATCAACAAGAAAATCAAAATGTTTAGGAGACATGGGGCTTGTTATTATTCCTTCAAAATAAGCATAGCTTTATTGAATCCCAAGGCGGAGAGCCCAGCCTCTGAGTTGGACTCATACTTGGCCACCTTATGACCTTGGCACATGGGCAGGCCTGCCCTGCGCCTCAGCTTTCCTGTGTGAAACAAGGGGAGATAATAGACAGTGCTTCCCACACAGGGACGTGGGGAAGGTTGGATCTGTTTGTACCTGAAGAGCTCTTAGAGCTGTGTCTGGACACTTAATATGTGCTCCGTAAATGCCAGCCACTAATGGCCATTTCTTCATTGGAGAAACGAGGAGATGGACACCTGCAGTATGTTGACACCAGGCCGCGTTTGAGAACAGCTTCCCAGGGGTGACTTTGAGACGTTCTCTCCTGAAGCCAGCCTGAGGCCATCTCAGGATACAGGGAGGCCTCGCGACAGCTGAGGCCCGCAGCGGCCTCTCGCCGACCTAAGCCTTTGTCCCTTCCGTAAATATCCCTCTCTCTCCCCGACCAGCCCAGCGCCTCTCCGAGCCCTTTCAGCTCCAGTGCTCCTGTTGTTTCTTTCTCCCTTCCCAGAGACCAGTTTGTACCGGAGACAAAACGTTCTACCCTTGGGCCAGAGGGAGGGCAGCTCTGTGGAGGGCGAGAGGGGTCACAAAGTGGAAGCAAAGCAGAGGCCGCTGCTCCCCTTGGGCACAGTCCAGTCCGTGCACCCCTCGAGCTCCCTTACTCCCCCTACTCTCTCCCTGCTTGTTGCGAGCCAGGGTAACAGATGTCACAGCCCAAAGAATGAGCCCAGTGGGAACGGGGCTCCCCCACTGTAATAATAGTCTTTTATGACTGCTGTAACAAATGTCCATGGCTGGACAGCTTAAAGGATCACAGACTTACTCTCCCTCAGTTCTGGAGGTCAGAAGGCTGAACTTATTTGACTAGGCTCAAACCAAGGCATGAACAGAGAATGTAGCCTAACGGTTAAGACATCCGTGTCCCATGTTGGAGTGCCTGGGTTCTATTCCCAGCTCCAGCTCCTGACTCTTAACTTCCTACCCGTGCCGACTTAGGGAGGCAGTGGTGACTGCTAACGTAGTCAGGTTCCTGCCTGGTACAGCTAGATTGCATTCCTATCTCCTGGCTTCAACCCTGGTCCAGGCAGAAGCGTCGTGCGCATTTAGGGAGTGGACCAGCAGATGGCGCTCCCTCCACCTTCCCTTTGTTCCCTCCCGAGGCTCTAGACTATCCCTCTCCTTGCCTTTTCCAACTTCTAGGGCTGCACTCCTCGTCTCATGGCCCCTTCTCCATCTTTAAACCCCACAGAATGGTAACTTCCGATCTCTCTGTTCAAATTGACACTTCCCCTTCTCCATTCTCTGATGGGTGTAACCCTCTGCCGCTCACTTATACGGACTGTTGTGATTATGTCAGTGGGCTCACCCAGGTAATCTGAGATTATCCCCCCTTCTGTAAATCCTTAGTTTAATCCTTAGTTCTGTAAATCCTTAGCTGCTGTGTTCCTGCCATGGGAGGTGACAGTCAGAGGTTCCAGGGATTCTAATGTGGGTATCTTGAAGATGTGCATTATTCAACCTACCAGACCCACCCACCCCCACATTGACTCTCTTCCACTCCAAGTTAGCAGGTGTCTAGTCTTGACAGGTTAAGATGCCTGCATTCCACATCAAAGCACCTTGGCCCAGTTCCTGGCAGCAGCTCCTGACTCCAGCTTCCTGCCAGTGCAGACCCTGGGAGGCAGTGGTTATGGGCCAAGTAATTGGGTTCCTGCCACTCATGTGGGAGACCTGGATTCAGTTCCAGGCTCCCAGCCACTGCAGACATTTCAATGAGCCTGCAAAAAGAAGCTCACCATCTCTCTCGCTCTCTCTTGCTCTCTCTAGCTCTCTCTCTCTACCTGTGTTTTGTCTCTTTGTCTGCCTCTCAAATAAGTAAATAAATAAGTCATTTAAAATATTTATTTAAAAATAGATCCACTAAAAATGACCTTATTAGGTGTCTTTTGATTTTACACAATAGTAAACTTGTTTAAAATTAACTTTAAAAAATATGTTGGCTTATGTAACTAAAAGCCTATATTCAAACTTCAGACACAGCTGATCCAGGGTGCAGACAGTGTCCCCCACACCTGTGTATCTCCCCAACCATGTCTTGGCTCCAGTCTCTGCTGTGTTGGTTTCATGCTCAGTCAGGTTTTGCACACATGGCTGCCAAGATGACTCCAAATCTTCATATGCCAGGTTCAAGTCTGGGGGCGGAAGTAGAGGCCCTTTCCCTGAAGTGAGTCCTAGAAAATATCTTGCTGTTACTCATTGACTGTGATTGATTCCTGTGTCCCCTAATTACGTCCTAGAGAACAAAGTGCTACCCCTGAGCCAGGCTGGAAGTTAGAGACTTCCATGTTCCCAGAGGGACATGGGAGGTGCTTGACCAGAGAAAGGCAGCAGAGAACGAGGGCCCATTGTGTTTACTTTGCTGGTCACAAGCCAGAGAAATGAATGTCTAAATTATGAAGTTGGGTAGTACCTCTTAGGGTTATGACTACCTTACAAGAGTCCAGAAGCATGCTAACGAGGTGTAACCCTCAGCTACTGTGGGAAAGCGACTCTAGATGAGCCTTCACTCGCAGCACAGCCCTGTCACTGTGGAGCCCTGAGCAACCACCATGTGGGCACAGTGTTTGATCTTCCATATGAAAGACAACAGGCCTGTTTGGGGGTCATAGGGTAAGACTGCCAATCCAGTGTGAACAAATGCACATCTTTACCACGAGAAAACACTCTTTTAATAGCTTTGCAGAGCACAAGGAAAATGTCTCACGTGGCAGCACTCTGCTGTAGACAGTTATTGAGGTACAAGGACGAATCCTCAGTCCCAGAGAAATTAGGAACAACAAAAGGAAGGTTCCACAGTTTGTGGCCAGTAGCAGTAGGTTTAATGGTGTGCTTGTCCTGTGCCGGGTACCACGTTACCCACCATTGCCCTGTTACACGCTCCACAGTGACCCTGGAGGGCAAGGATGACTCTTCCCCTCGTCAGGGGCCCTGGTACCTCTACCCACATGGATCCCAGCTCCATTTCTGCACTGATGGCTAAGTCCCAATCACACCCCTCTCACAACCATTGCCTTCTCCTGACGTCATATCAAAGCACATTGTTCTATTGACTGTATTGCTGTATAGCCATTTTTCATTTGAGTCCACCTATGAATGTTCTGTCCAGACACTGTGCTATGTGATATAGAGACTACAAAGAGGTAAGACTGCTCCCTGTCCGTGGTACTTGAACTAGCACAGACAAGCGTGCAAAGTGTTTATGGGACACAAGGCAGACAGACAAACACTCCCTGTGGACCAGGCATCTCCAAAGGTGATTTTGCATGGTCTTCCCTGCAGCCTTATTTTATAGCCCTTATTTAGGAAACACTGTTGTTATTGTGATTTTTTTAAAAGGTTTATTTTATTTATTTGAAAGACAGAGTTACAGAGAGAGGCAGAGACAGAGATGTCTTCCATTCGCTGGTTCACTCCCCAAATGGCTGCAACAACGAGCTTCGCCGATCTGGAGCCAGGAGCCAGGAGGTTCTTCTGGGTCTCCCACATGGGTGCAGGGACCCAAGGACTTGGGCCATCTTCTGCTTTCCCAGGCCATAGCAGAGAGCTGGATTGGAAGTGGAGCAGCCAGGACTTAAACCGGCACCCATATGGGATGCTGGCCCTACAAGCTGGGGCTTTAACCTGCTGCGCCACAGTGCCAGCCCCTGTGCTTCTACAAATAGGGGAAAGGAAGTACAGAGAAGCTAATACGTGCAGGAAGGAAGGGATGGAGAGAGGGAAGGAGAGAAGAAAGATGAGAGGCAGGGAGAGGAGAGGGTGCTGGGAGAGTGAGCAGGAAACACTGTCACTGCCATCAAGGGTTTATAACCAAAACAGGAAAACAAGCAGGTCATAAACACCCGCAGCGCCTGTGCCCCACAGCAGCACTCTGCCACCTCTTGATGCTGCCAATATGACACAGTGAAGAAATCACAGGATCTCCCGGGACAGGGTAGATGAAGAGCCCCAGCAAGGTGTGAGGCACTGCCTGCCCCTTGGCGGAGGGAGGGAGCCTCTGGGTGGAGGCTCCTAGTCTAATCCTGAGCCCCTAACTGAGCATCTCAGAGCTGCAAGGGGGGAAGGCTCCCACCCCAAGGCTGCGTCCCCCAGGGCATTCTTAATGATGAGTACCCCAGAAAAGTCTTCTCATTCTTCATCCAGCATATTTCTGTGTACTGGCAGTGTAAGTGCTGGACACATGGTAAACTCTCAGTGCGTGTTGTTTTATTCATTTTCTACCATGAATTTTGTGGCACAGTTGTGTCACCCCATCGTTGTCAAGTAGAGAAATCCAACATGAACCTCAGTGGGTCAAGATCAGGATTGTTGGCAGGGTTGCCTTCCCTTCTGAAGGCTTGAGGAGAAATTTCACTTCCTTGCTGGCTTTTAGGGGTTATCAGCATCCCTGTGCTCATGGCCCCTTTCTCCGTCTTCAAAGCCAGCAGCAGCTCTCTGACCTTGCTTCTGCCATCACAGCTCTTTCTCTGACTCTCTCCACTTCTGCCTCCCTCAACACTTCTAATGACCCCTTGGTTACATCGGGCCACGTGGATAATCTAGGCTACTCTGTGTCGACACTGTTACCTTCGTCACTTCTGCAAAGTCCCCTATGCCCTGCAAATTAACATATGCAGTTCTCAGAGATGGGGGCGTGGGCATCTTTGGAATTATTCTGCCTACATCAGTTATTGTCTTATTTTCCTTTTATTTGGAAAGCAGAAAGAGAGAGAAAGAGAGACAGAGGTTTCCCAACCAGTGGTTCACTCCCCAAATCCCTGCAATAGCTGGAGCCGGGCTGGTTGAAGCCAGGATCTGGGAATTCAGTACAGCTTTCCCACGTGAGTGACAGGAACTCATGTATTTGGGCCATCCCCTGCTGCCTCCCAGGATGCGCTTTGGCAGGAAGCTGGAGTTGGGAGCAGCACCAGGACTTGCATCCTGGTACTCAGATATTGGATGCTGAGCTTCCTTCTGCTACACCAGTCATCCACCCCTGTCTACCACAAGTATCAGTGCAGGACATTGGAGTTGTTAGGATCCTAACCTTCTTTGTGCTTTTCACAGAGTTGTAAAAATTAGATGCCCATAACAGTTAGTACTCAACAGTAGTGGGAAAGGTGGTAGTGGTGTTCATATTCCTCCAGCTCATTCTTGTGTGTTCCCGTCCTACTCACCATAAAAGGCTGTAGAGAATATGCATGTGCAGAACACTGTCTGGGTGCTAAGGAGGGATAGGTGGCGCTAGGCACCAACGACCTTCCCCTGCACTTGGAAAACCAGGGCTCCACACTCAAGTGCCCCTTCTGTCTATTGTTTCGTGATGGCTAGCCACAGTGCTAGCCAGAGAACCATGACAGAACCTTGCCTTTAAAATGTTTGCGTTGAATCCTTAAATGTTTGGAGAAAATCTTGTTGGCTTCTTTAAGAATCAAGTTGGCCTGAGCAAAAAGTAACCATGGAACTTGATAACAAGCAAGTGGGGATAGCTGTTGTGTTCCTTTCAGGAGAAGAAGTGGGAGGAGAAATTGGCAAGTGCAATCCTGAAGATGAGGTAAAGCCTCAAGGTTCTGAACCATCAAGGACCTTTGTAACTCAGAAAACTGTCATAGTCAATTTTACCAGGCGGGAGGTATTTTATAAAAGGAACAAATAGGACTCACCCAGGGTTCTGGCGTAGGATAGGAAAGGATGTGGAGGCTGGGTGTCTGGACTTTGGGTTCAAGGAACCAGGCAGATGGGTAGTACAGAGAGACGCAGGGGCTGCTGCGGGCTTGCTGGGGAGAGGAGAAAGGATCTGTGGCTGCAGCAGATCGTGCGAAAGCTCAGTGCACATCAGGCACCCCCTCCACAGAGCAGGAATTGTAGAAAGTAGACGCTCAGCCCCTTCAGCATGAGGCGTGTTGAGTAGGAGGGTGCTGGATGGCACCAAGTCGACAACAGAAATCATTCTCAGGACCCAGGATAACAGGGATGCACTTAAATATTTTTCTACACAGATTCATAAACGCCTGTCATTCAATTTAGCTCTGTGTTAACCCAGTAGAGCCCCATGGCCCTTAGACCAATCTGTTCATTTAGGGACTTCAGAAAGGAAGAGAAAATAGCAGAGATGAGAATGAAAAGCTGCCTTTCCTGGTCCAAGGAGAACATGCCAGAAGTGGGTGGCTTTCTGGCTTTGTCGCCCTCCATCTCTGTCCTTTTCACTTTGCAGATGAGGAGCGGGGGGCCTCAGAATAGCGTGCCTTCTCGTGTTAGCATTCTGCAATTCTAAGAAGAACATCAAGAATGGAACTTCTATTTAAAGGAGAGGCAAAATTAGAGGACTCCACAGAGGAGGCTGAGAAAAAGACGTGATAAGAAAATCAGAAGAAAAGAGCCACATAACCCAAGCAGGAATGTTTTTAAGAGAAGCATAGCAGAGGTGGCCACTCCGTTTCCAGTAACACGGTAGACTGAAATATCAACTGCAATCTTTTTTTACTTTTTAAGGCCTGGAAGCATGGATGAGCTGCCAGGATTTCTCACAGAAGAATTCCTAGGAAGATGAGCGTCTGTATCAGGATGCCACAGCTGCCCTAGCAGAGCGCCGCAGCTTGGGTGGCTTGTTTTCTCACAGCTCTGGAAGTTGTAAACCCGATAGGAGGATCTCAGCAGGCATGGTCCATTCCAGGCCTCTCTCCTTGGCTTGTTGATGATCTTCTCCCTGTGTTTTCACATCGTCTTCCTGCCGTCCATGTCTGCGACCAAGCTTCCTCTTCTTACAAGGACACTGGTCATGTTGGATTAGGGCCCACGCTAGTGGCTTCATTTTAATTAATTCTATAAAGACAACACAGCCACATTCTGAGTCACTGGGGTAGACTTCATTATATGGATCACAGGGTGTGAGGACTCTAGCAATGTTTACAATTCTTTAGCCATCAGAAACTATACAAGGACGCATTGATAGAGAAAGAGGCCCTAGTGGCCAAAGCCCATGAGTCAGGAAGAGTGGTGGCTGCATGGCTGGAAGGTTCTGCAGGGCCAGGACAGATGGAGCATTGTTGGCCTTGCTAAGAAGTTTGACTGTGTTCCAAAATGTGGTGACAGCCACAGGAGGGTATTTGTAAGACAGTGACATGAACTAATCAGAAGAACTGCCAAGGCTCAGGCCCGCAGGAACTAAGAGAGGCCATTCTCCAGAGATTCTCACCATTGGAACTTGCACTGGGAATACTTGAGACGGAAGGAAGATGTTCTCAGACGTGGTGCCCGAGAGGAGAAGATGACTTCTAAGCCAAGAAAATGGCACACTGAGGAGTAAACTTAAATTCCCACTGACTGTATAAAATAACAGCGATGCAGAATCCATGGGATAATGTAACATCAGCATAGGGCTAAAATATTAGACAATACAGAAGGGGAGAAATGAAAGCTTTTAAGGTCTTTGGGATGCTCAAGAAGAGGAAAAGAGTAAATGTTAGGTAGGTAAACTGATCATGGTAGTTAAGGAAAAGAAATAAAAGTATAGAAGAGGAAAAAGTAAAATGAGAGGGGGAAAATCCAAAAGAAATTTTTAAAATTTGGGAGTGGGTAGCATGCGAAAGATAATATCACAAGCGTTAAATAAAAAGTATAAAATAAAGTGACAGAAAGAAATCCAAATATATTGGTAACTAAAATCAACATAAATAAAACTAGTTCAGAAGAAGATTGTGCTTCTGGATTTTACTTGCAACTATATGTCATGCTTAAAGGACACATCTGAAAAATAAGTACGCAGAAATGTAAAAGTTTAAGAATGGGAAAAAATAGCAAACAAATACGAAGGAAGTCTGAGAAAGCTGAGAAATATCCAGCAAAACAAGATGATAGCTTGGTTTCTATACAACAGCTTATTTAAGGTCCTAGCCAGTGCAGGGAGATACAAAAATAAATAAAAGAGATTAGATATGGAAAGGGAGAAATAAAACTCCTATTTTGTGACTATCTACATAGAAAATACAAAATAATCTACAAACAAATTATTAAAATTAGTAGAACAGTGGGGATGCAGGGTTGAAATGAAACGATAAAAATCAGTTGTATTTCTGTATAACAGCAACAAATAGAAGATACAATTTTTAAGTAGTTAGGAGTAATTCTAACAAAAAACAAATATGTATAAAATAATTTTATTAAAAGTCACTAAGGAAGACCTAAATAAATGATGAGCAGTACTTTTTTCATCAATTTAAATGATCGATTCAGCATAGATGTCATGTCTCCCCAAAATGATCTATAGCTCCAACTCCAGTGGAGATCTTGATAGGCTGATCCTCAAATTCAGGCAGAAAAGTAAAAGGGGATAAAACTACCCATCCCTCCCCCAGGCTGGAAAGTCTTTCCCCACCAGATATCAGCTCCCACTATAGAAGCAGAATGATGTAAAAAGTGTGGTAGTTACGCACATATGGGCAAATAGAGTTATAGAACAGAATGCAGGGCAGAAACAGACTCATGTCTGGGAACATAACAAAACTGAAGTTGCCAACCAAGACAAGATGGCCTACCCAGCAAGATGATCCAGGGACAATCCTTTATCTAAATAGAAAAAAGCAAAATATGGGTTCCTAAACTCATATTAGACAGCAAGTTAATTCCATATGGGTTAAAGATAGCAATGTGAGCATCAATGTGAACGTCAAACTTTCTTAAAGAAAACATAAAGTAACACTTTGTCTCTAAATAAGAAAGAATCTCTTAAGATAGAAACAGCACAAAACAGTAATGAAACTATTACAATTTTGCTATCAAATTTTTATTCATCAAGACTGAAAGGACAAGCCGCAATCTGAGAGTTTGTAGAATACATACCACCTTCAGATGATCAGTGGACATAACAAAGAATACCTTCAAAGGAAAAGACACAACTGAATTTAAAAATGGCAGAGAATGATGAGCAGTTATTTCACAGAAGAGGAAATATGAATGGACAATAAAGAATAGGAAGATGTTCCAGTTCATTAGAAATCTTGAAAATGCGCTGCGGCTCACTAGGCTAATCCTCCGCCTAGCGGCGCCGCACACCGGGTTCTAGTCCCGGTCGGGGCGCCGGATTCTGTCCCGGTTGCCCCTCTTCCAGGCCAGCCCTCTGCTGTGGCCAGGGAGTGCAGTGGAGGATGGCCCAGGTGCTTGGGCCCTGCACCCCATGGGAGACCAGGAAAAGCACCTGGCTCCTGGCTCCTGCCATCGGATCAGTGCAGTGCGCCGGCCGCAGCGCGCCGGCCACGGCGGCCATTGGAGGGTGAACCAACGGCAAAGGAAGACCTTTCTCTCTGTCTCTCTCTCTCACTGTCCACTCTGCCTGTCAAAAAAAAAAAAAAAAAAAGAAATCTTGAAAATGGAAATTCAAACAACAGGTAGGCATCAGCACATCCCACCAGACTGGACAGCATTAAGTGTGGCCACACCAAGTGCTGCTGGGGTCATGGAGAAAGAGCAGCTTAGACATTGCTGATGGCAGTGGAAATTGATACCATTCTTTGGAAAGCAGTTTGTCATTTGCTGCTAAAATTGAAGGGCGCTCCCAGGGCTGTGCCAGTCTCCTGGCCTGTCTGGCTCTGTGGCACCTTCTTTAATTCTGCACCTGCCACCACTGTGTCCCCAGCAGGGTCCCCAGGTTGGCCCTTCCTCTCAGCTCTCCCAGGCCTCACCTTGCCCAGCAAACCTCCCTGTGGGGAGTCTCAGCCACACTTGCCAGAGGACTTTCTTCCCTCTGGTCCTCACTGGCTAAGCCCACCCCAGGGGTTAACTTTCCATCAGGCTGGGCTTCCATCATCTCATTTCCTTACCACTGACTCAAGAAGAAGAGGAGGGGCTGGCACTGTGGCATAGTGGGTAAAGCCACTGCCTGCAGTGCCGGCATCCCATATGGATGCCAGTTCAAGTCCCGGCTGCTCCACTTAAGATCAAGCTCTCTGCTATGGCTGGGAAAGCAGTGGAAGATGGCCCAAGTCCTTGAGCCCCCGCACGCACATGGAAGACACAAAGGAAGCTCCTGGCTTTCAATCGGCTCAGCTCTCATTGCAGCCATTTGGGGAGTGGAACCAGTGGATAGAAAACCTCTCTCTCTCTCTCTCTCTCTCTGCTTCTGCCTCTTTAACTCTGTCTTTAAAAAAAAAAAAAGAAGAGGAGGAGGAGCCCTTCCATTTTTATAAATTCATAAACAGGAAATACATCCATTGCTTTTCAAGGACAAGCGCTCTGTGCTTCCTTCTGTCAGTGATCTCCTCTCCCTCTTGATACTGGAAAGTTCTGTGTTCCTTTGTAATAATGAAACAAATATCTACCTCCTCGCACTCATTACAAATTGACATCAGTAGTACAATAAAGTCGCCTGTGAAAGAGAACAGTAGACCACCTTACACTCCCTCCTTGAGGTCCCCAGAGCGCTCCCAGGGTCCTCATCATCCAGGCCTCCTGTAGCGCAGGCACCTGGAACCTCCTGTCTTCCTGGGGTGGGGCAGCTGATTTATCAGATCTGCCTCTGGGGCTAATAAGAGGGCTGGATCAGAAACAGGTTCCCTGCCTTTGTATTGATCCTGTACACCCGGCAGGGGGACACCTACTGGGAGGGGAGGTTAGGCCTCTATTTGCTTTGTGCTTCACTTAAATGTTATCCCACTTCTATCTGCAATTCACATTAGTCCAATTTCCTGAGTTACCAGATTTGTGATCCCACAGATAAATGAGTTAGGCTGATTTTCATTTCAGTTTTGAGTGTTAACAAACCTTTGGTCCTGCTTTCATGCTATGAGGGAAGAATTCTAGCCACCTCACTCATATTAAAGATCCATTCTTTTTAAGGCATTTTCCTGCTAATGGAGAGCATGAGCCTTTTGGAGACTCGGCGTGAGCTCAGCTGGCTTTGAAAGAAATCAGTAGAGACGGTATGGGTGCATCTCTGAACCTGCGTCAGTGTTACATCTGCTTGGCTCATTTAGCGATCTCATTCTCAAAAAAGAGCTTATTTAACGTATCTACATGTTCATATCAATTAAAATCCCCCAAAGCTCACTACATCTACAGAAGGCCAGACAAGAAAAGAAATCAACTTGAAAATCCATGCAGTTTTGAAAGTATTTCTCAAGAGCTTTGAACCTGATGATGGGGGGATTTCACAGCCTGCCTGCTAGGCGGCCTTTCTGAGAGTGTGTAGCAGTGGGGCCACCTTCTGGAGCTTTGGTAGAAGTGGCCGTTTCACACAGAAACCCTCTGGCGGGCCTCCAGGTAGATTCCGGTCACATTCTTCCACCAAGCTCACCTCACCACAGGCTCCTGCTGGAAGGTCACCCCTAGGATAAGGTCGGGGCCAGTGCCGTCTTCCCTCACCTAGATGAGAATCAGCATGGGTCCCTCTTCTCCCCAAGTAAGGTCCCAGGCCATTGTATGTTCTTCGTGGGGGTTGCCGTTACTTTTGACAGCAGAAGGAGTGACCGGCTGTGGGCGTGGCTTGTGTGAAGTAAATCTAGGAGAGCCCTCACCTGTTGATCAGGCAGCTTCTCCAGGAAAGGTGTTGGGGGCGGGAGGCCTGGTGTCCGTTCAACTCAGTTCAGCCTCAGTTTTGTCATCTGAAGACTGAGGCTAACAGAGCACCAACATTACGCAGCTGTTGTGGGATTAATTTAGGCTGTGCTTATTAAGTGCTTCCTAGTAGCTGGTGGAGAGTAAGTGGTGAGTCAGGTTGGCTGCAGTCACTTAATTAGAGCACCTCCCTGGCACAGTTGCTTTTCCGCCATTTGTTTCAATGACCTTCTGGCCACTGCCTTCTCCTCGTTGGTTCTCAGCCTCGAGCGCACATCAGAATCACATCATTTTTTTTGTTGTTGTTCTTTTTTTGACAGGCAGAGTTAGACAGAGAGAGAGAGAGAGAGAGAAAGGTCTTCCTTTCCATTGGTTCACCCCCCAAATGGCTGCTACCTGGTCTCCCATGGGGTGCAGGGCCCAAGCACTTGGGCCATCTTCCACTGCCTTCCCGGGCCACAGCCGAGAGCTGGACTGGAAGAGGGGCAACCGGGACAGAATCCGGCACCCTAACCGGGACCAGAACCCGGGGTGCCGGCGCCGCAGGCAGAGGATTAGCCAAGTGAGCCATGGTGCCGGCCCACATCAGGAGCATTTTAAATCAGTAGCTGTGGTTGGCCCTCTGTCATCCCTAAGCCTCCCTGGGCAATCCCGATGGACAGCTGCAAGAGCCACTGTTTCAGAACTTTCAATTGCAACTCCTTTGGAGAACCTTTTAGAATATAGTTTTCAGGGGTCAATACCGTGGCACAGTGAGTGAGTTCACCACGTATGATGCTGTCATCCCACATCTGAGTACCAGTTCCTGTCCCTGCTGTTCTGCTTCCAGTCCAGATCCCTGCTGATGCTCCTGGGAAGGCAGTGGATGATGGTGCAGCTACTTGGGCCCCTGCCACCATGAAGGAGATGGAGGTCCTGGCTCCTGGCTTCAGCCTGACACAGCCCTGGCTTTAGCAACCATTTGGGGAGTGAACCAGCAGATGGAAGACTCTCTCCCCTGCCATGTGTCTCACTCAGTCTTAAATAAATAAATAAAGTTTCCTACTCTAAGGTCTGAGTAATTTGAGTTTCAGCTATGCGATTATCTCTTACGAACTTCCGCCTTAGCACAGGTGGCCAGTTGGAAGTACTCTTGGACATAATAATGTCACAGAGCTAGAGAGGTTGCTTTCCATAGTGGGTGTGTGTCTGTAGCTGGCTTCCCTTCTTGTGTGGCAGAGTTAGAATGTGCTGGCAGAGGAGGCACTGGGCCAGCCCCATCTGTTTCTGTCTGTCATTTGCTTACCAGTGTGGGAAGATCAGCAAGTGTAAGACCACAAATCCTGGCAATAAACAGGAAGCGTGGCAGAGACTTTTGTTTGTGCCCAGGGAGCTTAGGGATTTTAATATAATTTAAAACAATATCATCTACTCCGTTTAGAAATGAGAATTAGGTAGCCTGAGATAGTGGTTCTTGAGGTGATTTATTGAGGGAAGGCCTCAGGAGAAACTATGAGAGTAAAGACAGCAAGAAGGAGCTGGGCATGGGACGAAAGGGGAGAGATGGGATTTCAGAGTCTAACCTCTGCCTGGTCCTGTGGGAGCGCTGAAGTGTGGACTGCGTCGGAGTCTGTCCCACTCAGACGCAAGGAGACTGAGCTCTTGTAGCCATCACTGTCTTCACTCGGTCCTCTGCCTATAGGTGGAAGGCAGAACCTCACAGCAGCTCTGGGTGGGTGAGGCAGCTCCCATCAGGCCAGGACAATGCCTGTGTTCAGCCACCAACCACAGCACCTGGGGTTGGAGGGGAGGAGTGTATCATCATAGCAAAGTGGATCTAGCCAGTGCACCAACTGCATCTGCTACCACCACTGTACTGAAAGCACACTAAGCAGCATATGCCAGACCTCTTTGTGCAGTCTGTTTGGTAGACACTCCCAGAGCCCAGGTCGGTGCATCAGGGAGGTCATTGTGTCTGCTGCACTGCCATGCATGGACTTCGGGGGATATCGACACACATCTGCAGATGCCATGTCAGCCACAGCACACAACACCAGCCTGCACACGCGCCTGTTCTGGGGGTTTTGTTCTGGGAAAACACTGTTTGCAGTGAAGGGAGAACAGGAAATAAGTGTGGTGGATTTTTTTTAAGCTTGCAGCACAATATACTGTATTGATCCTTACCCAAGAGTTCAAAATAAAACATGAAGAGGGGAGCTGCGTATTTCACGCCAGTGCTGCTGCCAAGCTGCGGATCCGCGCACGCCTGACAGCCCCACAGCTCCAAGGGGAGTGTTTTTTTTTTTTTTTTCTGGCTCCTCCAGTGACTTTGATGTAGGTAACTCTGGAATTTGAGCAATATTGATTTTCCTTGTTTGCTACACATTCTCTCTCTCTTTTTTTTTTAATAACTGAATCTACTTCTGTTTGGGTCTGCCCAACAGGAACACAATCGTGTGTCCCTGTGGGTAAAATGGAATCTTATCCAGAAAACTCTACCACTGTTCTAGTTAAAATTTTTTGGAGCAGTTTTTCTGATTTGAAAGCTAAGTGAGAAGCTTTCACTATCCCCCGCAGCTCAGCTCAGACTGTTAGCAGAAAGGGCTGTGTCAGCCCTCTGTTTCCAGAGACCTCTCACTTCCCCGGTGTCCAGGTACCATTGGCAGGAGGTGTTATTTCTCCTTGGATGTGCACACTCCACAGCTTCGTGTTTTTCCTTTACAGATATTCCCACGTGCTTTTTTTTTTTTTCTTCACTCAGCACAACATCCTAGGGGGTGCAAATTTTGGATGAGAACATGCTTTTGTGTGGGGCGGTGATCCTGCCAGTCTCCCCAGGCCTCTCTGCTGACCTGGGGTGATTTAATAAGTGCTCAGAACTGTCTTTTGTTGATGTCCACTGTGCCTAGCCGGTATGGCTACAGTGATAACCCCACATTCATTATCAGCTCCATCCTGAGCTGTCATGTTGCCATTCCTATCCACAGCGGCTCCTCGGTCTGGCCCTTCATTAGAATCACCTGAGCCCTCCCTACCTGAGACCTGCCAAATCAGAATCCACCCAAGGTGGTGTCCAGATGTCTTTATTTTAAAGAGATTCCCAGTAGATTTTCCAGCACCTAGTACAACATGGATCCCTTGCCCGAAATTATGTGGTTTCAGCCTAAGGAAGGTAAAGTCAACTGGAGATAGCTCGTCTGGAACCAACCAAATGAAAGCTCATGAAAAACGATGAGATGTTTTTCTTGCTGCCCCAAGGCCACAGAGGTTGGAGTGCAGAACAACCAAGTTACCCTGCATGTTATCACAGTTCTGCAGGGAAATAAACCCAGACACAGATGGTGCAAGCGCAGTGTTTTCCCAACAGGAAAGTGGATCAATCATCCTTTGTTTTTTAATTTATCTATTTGAGAGGTAGAGTTATATATAGAGAGAGGTCTTTTATCTACTGGTTCACTCCCCAAATGGCCATGATGGCCAGGGTTGGATCAATCTGGAGCCAGGAGCTTCTTCCAGGTCTCCCATGCAGGTACAGGGACCCAAGGACTTGGGCCATTTTTCACTACCTTCCCAGGTCACCAGCAGAGAGCTGGATCAGAAGAGGAGCAGCCGTGTCACAGTTGGTGCCCATATGGGATGCTGGCACCACAGGTGGTGGCCCAACATGCCCCCAATCATCCTTCTTAAAAAGAGCAAGCAGGGTTTAGTTCAGAGCCTTTACCAGGCAAGCAAATAACAGTGATTTTTTTCTATTGATTTTTTTTCAGTAGTAAGTAGTACTGGGTTTTCTCTTATAGTGTCGATATAAAATTTTCCTTTAGAATAAGTCTGTTAATGAATACTATAATGTACTATTACGATGTAATCATTTGAATGGCTGAAATTAAAAATACAGAATGCCCAGAGTGAGTCAGAATGTAGACCAGTCAGTCTTCTAGTAGACTGCAAGCCATGGTATAAAATGGCACGTCCACATCCACTTTGGGAAGCAGTCCAGCACTTTCCTGTAACACTGAACATACTTATGCGACACAACCTAGCAATCCCATTCCGAGGGATCCACTCAAAAGGAACAAAAACACAGCTCACACACAGACTTGTACACAAACATTCATAGCAACTTTATGGCTAGCTTCAAAAAGCTGCCAACAGCCCAGGTGTCCATCAGCAAGAGGAATAAATAGCCACACTGTGGACTGCTATTCAGTTTAAAAAAAAAAAAAAAAGATTTCTGCTCCATGACACATGAGTCTCCAGAACTCCATGGTGAGTGCAGGAAGTCAGACATGAAAGAGTGCATATTTCTAATTCCATTTCTATGAAGCTGCAGGCAAACTTAATCTACAGAGACAAAAGACAGAGAAGTATCGGTACGGGGGACTGCTTAGCTCGATGAAAACCATCTGTTTGTTAATGTGGGTTAGTCACATGGGCAGACAGACAAGAGTACTTCAAAAATTCAGGGGTGAACGCAGCCAGCCAGTGGCCGCATGGTGAAGACACCAGGTAAGGCGCTCATTTCCCACATTTGGAAAGCATGGGCTCCATACTGACTGCAGCCTCCTGCTAACGCAGAGCCCAGGAGCCAGGGGTGATGACTCCAGGGATGGTGTTTCTGCCAGGAGACCTGCATGGCATTCCTGGCTTCCGGCTTCAGCTCCAGCCAGGGGCCATTGTGAACAGCTGGGCAGCGAACTAGTGAACGAGAGCTGTCTCTGTCTGTCTCTTCTCCTCTCTCTGCCTCTCAGATGGAGAATTTTTTAAAGTTCATGGAAATGCATATTATAAAAGCTATACATGTATTCCAGTTATTTTACCAAAACAAACATCTTTTAATCCCATTTCTCCATGAACTTTTTAAAACAAGATTCATTTATTTACTTGAAAGGCAGAGTTATGGGTGGGGGTGGGGGACAGAGATATCTTCCATCTGCTGGTTTACTCCCCAAATGGCTGCAATAGCCAGAGCTAGGTCGTGCCAAAACCAGGACACAGGAGCATCTTCCAGGTCTCCCACATGGATGGCAAGGGCCACCTTTCGCTGCTTTTCCAGGGAGCTGGGTTAGAAGTGGAGCAGCCAGGTCACAAACCAGCACCCATACAGGATGCCAACATTGAGGCAGCAGCTTAATCTGTTACACCACAATGCCAGCCCCATCCATGATATATATGTATATGTAAAATCATCAAACCACATGGTTTCAATGAGTGCTTTGTCTATATAAGTTATTCTTCAATATAATGGCTTTATTAAGTGATGCTCAGTTTGACAGTGGAATTCAGGAAGGAGCGCTGAAGAACAGAGTGGAGAGGGACCGTGTCCTAAAGCAGTGCAGGTGAAACTGTGAAATCGTGGAAGGGTTTCTCCCCATGCGAAGATGGGGCAGTGGTGGGAGCTTCCAACACTCAGTGGGTTTCCTGCCAAGCCTCTGCAAACACAGGGGGCCAGCGTGAATATAGATAAGCAATGGGGTTGAAACTGTTAGCAAGGGCTCGATACGAGTAGGGGAGGAGTGGAGAGGAGTCCATAAAAAGCGTGTTACTCTGAGGGACACAGGAAGGCTGGGGGTACCTCACCCCCAAGGCCTGGCAAGTCAGTAAACCTGGACCAGGGCTCCAGCAGTAGCTGGTCCAATCACCTGTTTCCCCCATGGTCTACTGCTCAGAGAATTTGAGTGACAGCAGAGCTCACAATGGGCCCAGGACCAGGGCGTGGCAAGCACAGCACTGAGGACACAACATTTTGGGAGGCAAGGTCAGGGAGGAAGCTTGCGTTTCCAGGTCTCTGAGAGCGAGGGAGTGCCTCACGTGCCCCACCCTCAGCCCGGCCTTGCTTTCTGGTTGTCTGGGAGCAGCATCTGCAGGCGCTCATCCAGGCCTGGTTCCATAGTCAGCTCCAGGGCGTGGTGAGAAAAGGTTTCCAGAGCAAGTGAGACCTTAGTAAGATCTGGAGAAGGCTGTGCCTTAGAAGCTGAAAGCCCACCAGGAACTGATTTGCAGAAGTTGAGTGTGCCTGTGTCCCTCCCTTGCCCAGTCCTGACCCCTGCCCACCGTGTGCCTTCACAGGTTTGTGACGTGGCCAAGGAAACCCTACAGTACCCTCCTGTCCCAGATCGAGTCCATCCCAGCAACATCTGCATCTGCCAGCTTAGCAGCAGTCCCAGCAACAACAGAGTCCACGGAGATGGATTTAAGTGATTCTATTAAGTAAGTGCAAAGCCAGCATGCATGTTCTTTAACACGCCATCTTACATGCTCAGTACTCGTCCCTTGTTTGTTCATTCAGCCGGTCACCAGTCAACAGTGAAAGGAGTGCTTTCGTGTGTTAGGCCTGGACGAGGCATCTGGAATAGGGAGCTGAAAGTCATCTCCACCCTCGGGGGCGTGTGGGGTCCTTACCCTGGGGGACTGAGTCCTTCCCGTCACATTGTCCTCTCCTTATGTCCGGGGTCTGAAGCCAGGATTGGGTCCAGGGTAACAAGCAGAAGGAATATGACAGTTCATCAGATGTTACTTCCACAGGGTAAAATGCTCCCTTAAGTGACAGGGCTTTCCCTTGAGCACTTACCACACATCCAGAAATGGTCTGAAAAGCTGCCAGTGCTTCCTAGGACTTTCTGCAAGTTGGACATGGGTTTAATGGCTCAGGAATAAAAAGAAATTGGCCAAGTCAGAGGCCTAGATGGCACACTTGAGGGCAAGGGGCAACAGAGCACTTGCCCTTGGGGTGTGGCAGAGGGAAGGGGAAGACAGGGTTGCTATCAGATGGAACTGTGGGGTGGTGGCTGCCCTGTGAGTGATTCTCCACCTCTTCGTTCAACTCCCCAGGACCATCCTCGGCGGCGACGACGCTGGGCCTGAAGAAAGAGAATCCAGAAAGAACAATGCACCTGCCATGATCTCAGAGGTATGGGTGCCTTTCCCCGGGAAAGGGCAAGTCGAGGGTCCTTTTCATACAACACAGGCAGAGTCAGGGGGCAGAGTGGCAAGTGCAGTGCTGGGGTTGAGCTGGCCAAGATCAGTTCCAAGCTAGACACTGCTGCAGCAGCCCCTCCAGGAGAGACCAGGATACCTCACTGCACAGCTCTCAGTAACGTCCAAAAGGAGAGAGATTGTCCTCAATAACTCTGCAGTAAAAACAAAGAGACCATGAAAGGTTAAAAATTCATACCTTTAGATTCTATAGATTCGCACACAAAGATGTTTATTGCTATAGAAATAGTTTTAAAAATGGAAAAAAGTAATGAAAAGTAAATTACTGTATCCCGTGATGATACACAGTCTTTTAAGATAGTGTCTTATGTCACTATCAGCGGAAAGAGGGGGTGAGCAGGCATCTTACAGACTTGGTAGGCGGAAGTAGGAATCACCATGACCTCTAAGACACAAACCATGGCCGGTGCATCAAATGTAAAATTCGTAGTTCTCCTAGAAAATTATTCTGCAGGTGCACCTCTCCCGCTATATAAAGACATGTGACTGTACTTGTACACTGCGGCTTTCCTTGTCAAAGCAAGAAAAAGTGGAAGCAACTTAATTTCACCAGTGGGAGACCAATGGATAAACTACACTGCATCTGCATAAGACATTAAATACTAGGAAGTCC
Source organism: Oryctolagus cuniculus (assembly GCF_964237555.1). Taxonomy (NCBI): domain Eukaryota; kingdom Metazoa; phylum Chordata; class Mammalia; order Lagomorpha; family Leporidae; genus Oryctolagus; species Oryctolagus cuniculus. The sequence continues at coordinate 56,303,091 of NC_091449.1, forward strand.
TTCTTTGAAAAACCTGAGGATGTTCTCCATACGCTAATTTGGCACAGTTTCTGATATATTTAGTAAAAAATACTGCTTGCAAAATGGTGCATAGTGTGCTAACATTTATGTCAAGGAAAAAGGTACATAAAAACATCTAAGACTTATTTAACACTTATTACACGATTTGAACTGTTCCAAGCATTCTTTCTGCATTAATTCTTTTACTTTCCCAGCCACACTGTGAGGTGGATATTAAGATTTTTTCTCCATTTTCACAATGAGGGGCCACATCCATGGAACAGTGGAGGTGGAAGCTTGGCCCTCACCCACTAGGTTACGTCATCTCCAGATACTCATATAGACACATGTACCCTTGCGTAGAATGTCTCTGCATGTATGTTTCGTGACGGCAGGAATTGTTTTTCTGCTTTGTTTACCAGTATCTCCCTAGGATCTAGAACTAGTTCATAGCAAGCCCTCAGTAAATGTTATGAATGAAGAGAAAGCTAAGTGAAATGTATAAGAAGCTGGACAGTGATTACCTGGGGAGGGAAACTGGAGGGCTAGGAATAGGCATGGGAATCTTGTGCTTTTTCCCGCATACCCTTTCGTATGTCTTAATCTGCATCACACGTGTGCTGACTGCCTCGTGTTAGTCTTTCACCTGGTGCTTGTGGAGAGTGCTCAGTCATTTGGGAAGGCAGCACTAATGTTATGCCAACTGAAGAATCAGAATGCAGCTGTACATACAGTATATAGACATACACCCGCATCTACCATATTACCCAATAATCGATTTTGCTTTTTTGTGGAGCTTTCCACATTTTTTCAGATTTTTTCTTAGATTGTAGACATGTAAGTAAATAAAACACATGCCTTTTAAATGTTAATTCTCATTATTCTATTTTCAAAGACATTTGTCATAGGAAATTGAAGAATACAGGAAAATTAAAGCAAAACCCCTCAATATCTTACTACAGACTTGGTAGGCGGAAGTAGGAATCACCATGACCTCTAAGACACACAACATGGCCGGTGCATCAAATGTAAAATTCGTAGTTCTCCTAGAAAATTATTCTACTTCAATTTTTAGCAAGCAACCTCCCTGATATCTCTATTTACATATGCAAATCTCTGAATGGACTTCGGCTCACAGCTTTGGGAACATGAGGCATATGTAATCTGATGTGAATGGAACTGCTTTTTCACTCAATAATATCTTGTGCACATCAGTCCTGGTCCATAAATAAGTAACCTTACATCATCCTAAAGTGCCCCCTTATTGATGGGCATTTAGTTTGCTTTCAGAGTTCTTTCATTATAAATTAAACTGAAGTAAACATCCTTGTGCATACACTTTGGGCACTTCTCCCTTGGGGAAAAAATGAACTATGTGTGCAACCATACACAACATACACTCTCTTTCTGTCAGGGGCGGGGAAGAGCGCACCGATGACCCCTTTCAGACACTTGCTAGATTCCGCTGCATCTTTCATTCCTAGGGAGCAAAACCTTGCTCTGCTGAGACAGAAAGGACGCAGAGCCAGCTGGAGTGTCCGGAACCCCCATGGATCTTTGAGCAGGATGAGATGCTTTCCATTGGGATAGAAGAAGTGAGTACCACCTCTGGGCCCTAAGCCAGCTGATGCTAACTTTTCTAACTGAGTCCCACATCAGACCTTCAGTCTCACTAGAGCACTGTTGCTGCCATCACCATCAGTATGTTTTCGGGGTGCTGGGCTGGTCCCCTCTAGGCCAACAAGTGAAAAGTCGGAGATTTATGTCTGCAAATGACCTGATTTTAGCTTAGCCCTCGCAGGCCCTTCATGCCAACAGCTGTTCTCATGTAGGACTCTCTCCGCAGGTGTTCGACATTCTGCCCCTCTACGGGGTGCTGCAGCCACACAGCAGCCACCAGATATCCTTCACCTTCTATGGTCACTGTGACATCGTTGCCCAGGCCAAAGCTCTGTGCAAAGTGGAAGAAGGGCCCACCTATGAGATAATACTAAAGGGAGAGGCATCCATAATCAACTACTCCTTCGACACCACATATATTAACTATGGATTACAGGTACTGCAAACCTGAGCCCTGGGCCCTGTCCTCTCCTGAGGCCCTGATCACTACAGCGTCACCATCACCCGGTCCTCGATCCCTAACCCGGACCAATCTCTGACTGCCAACTGTTTGCCTTGACATTTCACCCACTTTTCTCACCTTCTCCTGAAATTCATCACGTCAGACACTGACGTCTGTGACTCCCCTTTCAGCCCACAAGTCCCTCCCAGCCTCTGATCCTTTGCATAGCACTACTTTTGTCGCACCCTTGAGTTTAAGACCCCTAGGGCTTTCCCACCACACTCTACCCTTCAATGCTGTCCCCATTATCCTTCCAGCATCCAGTTTGCAAGTTCACCTGCGAGGGTCCCTCTCAGAGTCCATGGTCCCTGCCCTTCACCACTCCGTGGGGTCTCATCAAAGTCCTGCCTCAGTTACTACAGCGGTTCTTCCCACCCTATGATGTGCACCCAGCTCACCCGGAACATCATCCAAGTTGCAGACTCTGATTCAATAGGTCCAGGGTGGGGTCGGAGAATTTGCTTTGTGAGCAAGCTCCCGGGTGATGCACGTGCTGCTGGCCCCTAGACCCACTGCAAGCAAAGGGTTGAAGTGCACTCAGAGCCTCCACCACTGACCCATGTAAACACCACTGCCAGGTAACATTTCCCCCAGATGGCATTCTCATTCCATCAGCCCTTGGCCAGTTAATCCCAGATTTGTTTGAAAAAGCAAGGTAGTATTGAGAAAAGAGCAGGGATTTGTATCCTGTTTAATCTCCAGTGAGTGTGACCTTGGACCCATCAGCCAACCTCTTGAAGCCTCACTGAGATAGCAGAGCCCATCATGCCAGGAGGTTGAGGTCGCTTAAGTAAAGCATCTGGTCACAGCTGTGCCTGGGTCAGAGCAGGCCTTCAAATGTCCAGAGTTCCTCCCTCTGTATCCTGAGGGAGCCATCGTCTTCCACCTGAGGAAGGGCATCCTAAGCCCCTTTATTAACTGATGCTCCTTACACAGTAAACTTCTTTCTCACAATTCCCCTTCATAGCCCATTCATCTGATTGTGGCCAAGCTGGCTTACCCTCTGGCCCCAGTGTAGCCCCGTTCCAACTGGCTGCCCACTTCCTCTTGTCTTATCCCTCTCATCTCCCACTCTGCCAACCCCAAACCTGAGCATCCTGTGAGACCCAGCTCAGCTTCCTCCCCCGCTTACTTATAGCCTTTGCCACAATATAAGTTACCTTCTGGCTTTTGTCTTGGAATAACTGCTAGTAATTCTGTCTATGCACCTTCTCTCCCCAGTTGTATTTCATTTTAGGTACTCAAACACCATATCTATAAAATTTTAATGAGGATTAGGTCCCCATAATATAGCCACTGCATTAGTAATTATTGAATTAATGTGTACTTATAGATAAATGATTGTGCCTAAAATCAGATTCAGCCAACATCTGTTGAGCCCTTCTCCCTCGTGTTGATCAGATAGACTTTTCTTTCCTTCATCACCTCCAGGGTCCTCTGGGCAACTGGATTTGGCTCAGTCTGAGTGTATTCTTTAAAACAGCTCATCTTTGCCCTAGCTTGTACTGAGGGCCCTGCAGCGGGCTTGATTTGTGGTTAGTGGACCTGCTAACCTAACTGGTGAATTACATTAGCAAAAGCCCAGGAAAAAGAACATACCTGGTCTGTGACATCCAGCATTCTCGAATAAATGAAAAAATTCATTCCAGAATGTTCTGAATGCCAAGCCTATTGTTTTTCTTACAAGATAAAATTCAAAAGGGAAGTCTTCTTAGTATAGGAAGCTTACTTTAAGATTGGACTAGAGGGCCGGCGCCACGGCTCACTAGGCTAATCTTCCGCCTAGCGGCGTCGGCACACCAGGTTCTAGTCCCGGTCGGGGCGCCGGATTCTGTCCCGGTTGCCCCTCTTCCAGGCCAGCTCTCTGCTGTGGCCAGGGAGTGCAGTGGAGGATGGCCCAGGTGCTTGGGCCCTGCACCCCATGGGAGACCAGGAAAAGCACCTGGCTCCTGGCTCCTGCCATCGGATCAGCGCGGTGCGCCGGCCGCAGCGCGCCAGCCGCGGCGGCCATTGGAGGGTGAACCAACGGCAAAAGGAAGACCTTTCTCTCTCTCTCTCTCACTGTCCACTCTGCCTGTCAAAAAATTTAAAAAAAAAAAAAAAAGATTGGACTAGAGACAAGTTCCTGTGGTGAAGAAACGGAGGTACAGAGAGGTGAGAGGCTCACCCCCCACCCCGACCCCCACCAGGCCTGAATTAAGTCTGGTGTTAGGATGAGGGCCAGGTTTTCAGAGTTGAAGGGTTGTCCTCTGCCCCAGTGGGCACCTTTCTGTGGGGCCGAAACGTGCACCATCCAGGGTCTGTTTCACAAAAGTGAACTCCTGTCTCCATGAGGCTCATTGGTCCCTCACCCTTGTCAGGTGGTGGTGGTGCCACTACCCCTCCCTTTCTTCTCCCCTCAAGCTGTTTGACCATGTCACGGAGCATGAAATCACACTGACAAACCTCGGGAAGGTTGGCTTTGACTTCAAGGTTCTAACTAACCACCAGTCTTCACCAGACATCCTTGTCCCAGGAGTGCCCTTCATCCAGCCTTCCTCGGTAAGTAATGGCAGGAGGGACCCGAATTCCACCCCACAAGTCACTCCTCCGGCCTAGGTGAGCATTCACTGCCAAGAGTATGGGTGTGATTGTCAAGAACTCTCAGAAGCAATTAAAAAATAAATCCAGGCCAATTCATTCATTTATTACACAAGTATTTTATCAAATTCTACATTAGCCAGTTTCTAGGCACCAGGGATGTGGCAGTGAACAAGACAGATACAACCCATGGGTTGTTTTCATGGAAATAAGAATCATTTCTTTCCACTAATGCCCTCAGCCCTCCCCCGTAACTCCCAAGGGCTTCCTCTCTACACTCAACACCAAATCAAAGCAGCTTCCAATTAGCAGCTGTGAGAGAGCCAGCAGGCTGTCATGGGCCAAATTGGCTTTAGAAGCAAGTGTAGAGATGGTTCCTTGTTCATACTTTGTTGATCTGCCAGTTTTAAGGAACTAAAATTTTCTCATTATGAAAATAACATTATTATTACAGAAAAAATAGAAAATATAAAAAAGGAGAGAGGGGTGGACATTGTAGCACCTTGGACACTCACATCCCCGTCAGAGTGCCTGGGTTTGGGTCCACGTCCAGTCCAGCTTCCAGCTAATGCCTGAGAAGGCAGCAGCTGTCACCCCTGTGGAAGACCCAGTTGGAGTTCTGGGCTCCTGGGTTTGGCCTGCCCCAGACCTGGATATTACAGGCATTTGGAGAGTGAACCAGTGGATGGACAATCAATACCTCTCCCCCACCCCCACCCCCATTTATTTCTGTCTCTGCCTTTCAAATAAAATGAGAATAAATTTAAGTTTAAATTTTAAAAAACCAAAAATGAAAATCTCTTATTCTCTGTAATGGTTTGTAAACTAAATCAGTTCTTTGCTTTTTGACAAGTTGACAGAACTTGGTTCTGCTGCCATATATTCCTTTTGAGGGGGTAATTTTTTTTACTTGTTAAACTTCTGTATAGGTACAGATATATTTAGAGTTGTTTTGAGTTCTGGTTCTTATTTTTCTAGAAATTATTTTTACAAATATGCTTCAATACAAAGATACTTTTAAAAAGTCCATGAAAAACATACAGTATGAAGCAGTTATGCATGGATTTCAAATTTCTTGCACAAAATAATCATCTTTTAATTGTATTTTTCTGTGAATTTTGTGAAGGCCCTTCAAATGTTAGCATAAAGTTTGCTCATAATCATCTATGATTTGTAAAATATTATTGATATATCTGTATTTATGAACCATTTTTCTTTTTTTAATCTTACTTTTTTTGGTGACCTATCATTATATTCTCAGTCAGTCTTGCCAGAGTTTTGTATATTTGTAGTCTTTTTTTTTTTTTTGCAAAAAAAAACTGATGGTTACCCCTCAACCTGTAACCATAGTCTGAATTTTGTATTTCTCATTGCCTTTATTTTAGAGATTTATTTATTTATTTGAAAGGCAGAGTTACAGAGAGGCAGAGGCAGAGAGGGAGAGAGGGAGAGAGAGGTCTTCCATCTGCTGGTTCACTCCCCAGATGGCTGCAATAGCGTGAGCTATGCTGATCCAAAGCCAGAAGCCCAGAACTTCCTCCTGATCTCCCACGCAGGTGCAGGGGCCATGTGTATGGGATGCCAGCACTGCAGGCTCTTACCCACTGTGCCACAGCACTGGCCCCTGTTATTGCCTTTTTAAAAATGGTTTTCCACAAGTGGGAGCTTTTCCTGGGAATTTTCTCAGGATTGGAATAGCCGGATCGTAGTTTATGTTGTCGCTCCCCCTCTTCGTGGAGGAACGACACAGGACCCTGCGCTGTTCTTTCGTCTGCTCGGCCCTCCCCGGGTTTGCTGCTGGTTCTTCCCGGGTTGGCTACTATCCCTTCCACCTCCGTGGAAGGGCAGTTCCCCCTGGCCGCATTCCCCACTTCCGCAGGGGAGCGGCACACTGTCGGACGGCTCTTCTCGGGGGCTGCACAGGTGTTCCTTCAGCTAGATGTTCCCCATAGATGTTCCTGGTGCATGCCGTCTCTCTCCTCCTTTATAGTCCTCCTCCGCCAATCCTAACTCGGCTGCCCACACGCCGAGTACGCTGCTCTCCAATCAGGAGCAAGTCCTACAGTTTATTAGTTGAACTGGAGGCAGCTGTGCGGAAGCTGTTTACTTCTCTCCCAGCGCCATATTGTGGGAGAGCAGATGCATAGAATAAGTCTTAATTCGAGTAACTTAGTCTAGTCCGGATTGCTCCCCACAGATCCCCCTTTCTTTTTATTTTTTAGCGTTGATACGCGCCTGTCTTCGGTGTCCCGCGGCACACACTCTGCTCTACTTGCTAGAGTTGCCACAGGCTCTTACAAGTCCTATCAATCAGGAAAACCGAATCCGGGTCCTCTCTTCGCCATGTTGTGAGGAGGTTTTTAGGCGCTGATGCGTGCCTGTGTTCGGTGCCCTGCAGCGCATGCTCTGCTCTGCCTGCAGGGGACTTACAAGACCTATCAGGCAAACCGAATCCAAGCCTTCTCATTGCCGTATTGTGGGGGAGACTTATTAGTGTTGGTTCGTGCCTATCTTCGGTGACCTGCAGCTCATACTCTGGTTGAGCTGCTTGCTGGCACTTACCGCCTTAAATCAGGCAGACCGAATCCAAGCTTAATATTGTTGTATTGTAGGGAAGCCTTACTGATGTTAATTCGTGCCTGTCTTCGGTGACCTGCGGCGCATAAGCTGCTAGCCGCCGCAGGTGCTCATCGCCTCACTTGATTAGGCAGACCGAATCCAAGCTCTCTAATTGGCATGTTGAGGGGAGGCCTTATTTTTCTCTATTTCTCTATCTCCGGGCATTCCTACCTCTCCCATTTCACTTCTATCTTCCAGCATTCCCATTTCTCTTTTACTTCACTTCCAAACTTCTGTTTCTCTTATCCCTGCGGCTTTCCGGCACCTCGCCCCGCCGGCGGGTTCCTGGCTCTGCGCCGCTTCAGCCCGTGCGCCTCTCTCATCTGCACAGCTTCCCGGCTTTGCGCGGCTCGGCTTCACGCGCTCCGCGGTCTCCACGCTTAACCCTTTCGCGTCTGAACCACGGCCTACGCCAGCCCCGTTCCCTATCTATTCACGCCCCGTGCTCTCTCTGCACGCGGCGGCTTCCGCGAGTAACACAGCGTAGCTTGCGTCTCCACCACTAGCATTCAATCCAAGTTCCCTGGGCTAGCCTGGCGAATTCAACCCAGCGTACGTCTCCGCCCCACGATTTGGCTTCCCGTCCTTTGCTCCCCGGGCTAATCAGACGGATCCCAATCTGGCTTACGTCTCAGCTTCTGGTTTCAACTTTTCGCCCCCTATTCCCGGGCTAACTTGAGAACCCCAAAGTGGCTTTCGTCTCCGCCTCGGCCTGCCCCCCGCGGCTTCAATTTCCCTAACATTTTTCTCTACCCGGTATGTTTCCCCAAGCTTTCCTCCAACAATACTCCTCCCTCATTTCTCCTGGCCTCTCCCCACAGTCCGCATCCGAGTCTGTTTGTTCTAGCTTTCACTTTCGCTTTCGACCTTAGAGATTTCTCCCAGCTTCCCCCCGTAGTCCGTATCCGAGTCTATGCCTAGGCTTTCAATAGCTTCTTCCGGCTCCTTTTTCGTCCGGTTTTTCCCTAGGCTGTTTCGAGTCTATGCCTAGGCTTTCAATAGCTTCTTCCGGCTCCTTTTTCGTCCGGCTTTTCCCTAGGCTGTTTGCTAGTTTCTCTCTCCGGTATTTTCCCATTTCTTCCCGTTTCTTCCCTCCTAAGTTTGCTATCCGTCCTAGGTTTCCTAATCCGAGCTAGGTTTCCTATCCGAGTCACGGCACCATTATGTCGCTCCCCCTCTTCGTGGAGGAACGACACAGGACCCTGCGCTGTTCTTTCGTCTGCTCGGCCCTCCCCGGGTTTGCTGCTGGTTCTTCCCGGGTTGGCTACTATCCCTTCCACCTCCGTGGAAGGGCAGTTCCCCCTGGCCGCATTCCCCACTTCCGCAGGGGAGCGGCACACCGTCGGACGGCTCTTCTCGGGGGCTGCACAGGTGTTCCTTCAGCTAGATGTTCCCCATAGATGTTCCTGGTGCATGCCGTCTCTCTCCTCCTTTATAGTCCTCCTCCGCCAATCCTAACTCGGCTGCCCACACGCCGAGTACGCTGCTCTCCAATCAGGAGCAAGTCCTACAGTTTATTAGTTGAACTGGAGGCAGCTGTGCGGAAGCTGTTTACTTCTCTCCCAGCGCCATATTGTGGGAGAGCAGATGCATAGAATAAGTCTTAATTCGAGTAACTTAGTCTAGTCCGGATTGCTCCCCACATATGTGTGTGTTTGACTTGATGAAATGGTGTGAGAGTCTTCAGGGCTTATTCCCCACCAGCTGTGCATAGGAGATTCCTTTGATGCATATTCTCACCAAAAAACTTGGTAGATCTTGTAGTTTAAAAACACTTTTATTATTATCTTAGTTAGCATTTCCCTGATAACTTACAAGAGTGAGCATTTTTTACTGCTTGTATTTGCTATTTTGTTTTCTCTTTCATGAAATGTCAGGTCATATGTGTTGCCTATTTCTCTGTTGTTTTCTTGTCATTTTCTTACAGCTTCATAGGAGTGGATTTTGGGGGAGGTGTGTGAGTAGAGAATAACCAACATAAATGTCTTTTGGGATTATCTAGTGCATCAAGCTAGAAGTTCATTTGTAAATTTTAAAGTGCTCTCTGACCTTTCTACCACATAGGGTTTTATCAGTTCGCATAATGAGCAGGTGCTAAAGATTTCCTACCTACCTGGAGTACCTGAGGTATTCCAAAGGAATTTCCAGATACAGATCGCCCACCTGGACCCGGAAAATATCACCATCAGTGGAGAGGGGATTTTTCCTCGAATCAGCCTTGATCTCCCCAGAAATCTCAGAGGTACTTCCACACCCATTAATAGTATCTCCCCACTGCGGGACAAATGAGGTGGTTTTGCTTTGCTTCTTTGAAGGTTGATGGCGGGGGGGTGGGGTGGGGTGGGGGGATTTGACTTCCTGACTTGGAAATACTGAGACAAAATATGGCCCGTGATAGTGCCAAAGTAAGACCGCGAGAAATGCTGCCATACTTGCACTGCTTTTAGAGGCACAGGGAATTCCTCCCCAGAGCCTTTCTGCTCAGTGCACGTTCCCTCTGGCCGCAGGCCTCCCGGGGCTTTCTTTCCCACCACCTTGCTCACCGATGTCTTCTTGCTTGAGAAAGCGAATGCTTATATACTTCCAAGAGCAGAATTCTCAGAACATAAACTGTACCAGGAGGAAACCACAGATTCGGAACCCTTCCTCAGTGCCCCACAGTTTGAAGGCTGAAAATCAGATCTATTAGTCTGCCCCCATGTTCAGCCATGGCTTTTCTGGTCCTGCCTGGCCCCAGGGCCATCTGCAGTGCCAGGATGGTACAGAAACTCAACTGAGCACCTCCCTAAGCCGTCAGCCATCCCCCGTTCTTTCTTCCTGACACAGGGCACAGGACAAGAGGTCACGAGAAACCTTTCACTCCTCTTTGTGGAGCTCTCTTCAACTCCCTGCAGTCTACTTTCCCTAAAAATCTTTAGACTAAGTCCTCACTCCGCAGCTCCTCCTCCTCACCCATGCCCTGCACTCACTCACTCGCCTGCGATGACCGTCCACTGAATTCTCACTGTCCACCACCTGAAGCTCAAACATAATTATTAACAAAGCCATGACCGCGTCACACTCTAGTAGCTAGATTTCCTGTCATACGGGTGCTACTCCAACTCTGCATACACAGCTGGCCCTCAGCATCTGCAGTTGCTTGATTCTAAGATTCTCCCCAGTGTCAAAATCTACAGATACCTAAATCCCTTATGCACGTATAAATGGCATAGCATTTGCCTATAACCCACATATAACCTCCCATTTATTTAAGTCATCTCTAGGTTTCTTATAATACCTAATACAATATAAATAATATGTGAATAGTTGTTATTCTGTATTGTTTAAGGAAAGATGACAAGAAAAATGTTTAGCGCAAACATAATTTTTGGTCAAGTATTTTCGGTAAGCAGTAGGTCAAATCCACAGATGCAGAATCCAGGGATTCCAAGGGCTGGCTATGCTTGTCAGGAAGGAAAGCCTTTGCCACATCTGAAAACCTAGGACCCACCTTAGCAGGGCAGTAGGCGTGGTTTGACCAGTAAGGGCTTAAAATCATTTATTTGAATCCTGCTGGCTTTCCTGTGCTACAGCTCACCACTGTCGCTTTTAGAGTGGGCTTTGTAATTATTTATAAAGTTTTTAAGTTGTCTTATAACTGGCTTTTAATTACTTTTCCCTTGCCTCCTAAAGCATTTGAATTTTCCCTGGCTTAATGATAATTGGAGTATCTAAACTCTCCCTACCAATTGCCTACCTTCCCTGATTCAGGATGTAGTAGCTAATTTATATTTAGCTAAAAAATACCTCTATCCAAATAAATTCCCTTTGTTAACACAAATTTAGTAAATATGAAAACTGAAAAGAATTCCCAACTGTCCTGGTTTGTCCAGCAAGGCAGGGGTCCCAGGGTATGTGGGCTTTCAGAGCTAGAACTGGGGAAAGTCCTGTGCAGCTGGGATCAAGATGGTCTCAGGGAGCTGGCACTGTGGCATAGTAGGCTAAACCTCCACCTGTGGTGTTGACATGCCATATGGGTGCTGGTTTGAGTCCAGCTGCTCCTCTTCTGATCCAGCTCCCAGCTAATGGCTTGGAAATGCCAAAGATGGCCCAAGTCCTTGGGCCCCTGCACCCACGTGGGAGACACAGAAGAATCTCCTGCCTGCTGGCTTTGGCCTGGCCCAAACCATTGCAGCCATCTAGGGAGTGAACCAGTGGATGGAAGACCTTTCTGTCTTTCTCTCCCTCTTTCTAGCTTTGGCTCTGCCTCTAAAATAAATAAATAGAATCTTTGAAAAAAAAAAAAAAAGACAGTCATGGAACTAGTGACTTAAAATGTCACTACCTTCAAGCCCTTGAGACCCAGTTAGTACCTCACTAAGTATAATCTCCTTTGACTCGGATACAAGTTCAACTTCCTCGCCAATTACATTGCCTACTAAAATAGAGGAAACACGGCTGCTGACGTGTCAAACAGTTCTGTTCCCTTCTCACTTTACCCTGAACTCAGAGTCTGCGTTCAGGGCACAATTCATATTATTCTGACCATCCAATTCCCTTCTCCTTGCAACCTCACAGGCACTGAAAAGTATGAAATCTTCTTGAACCAGGCCAGAAAAAACGTAGAAAAGGAGTACAGTAAATGTGAAACTCTTGATCACTTTGAGATACTAGCTGAAGAAATGCCAGAGGATGAATCTACTGAGGTAAGAATAGTTTCACCTTGCACAGAAGGTGTGTGCAGAAGATCCAGGGGCAAGAAGCACGTGGAAGAACAGAAAGAAATAGCAAAAGCGAAGAAGGGGGAGGTAAAGGAGGCTATGTGAACCCAGAGAAATGAGTAGCTACCTGCAGAACCTGTTAAGGGTTTGGGACTTAATCCTGATACCAAAAGGAAGCCACTGAAGCGTTTCATCCGAAGGCGGGGCATCATCCAATCTGCATCTTTATAAGACCGCTTGGCTGCCTTGTGGAACTCTGAGCAGATAGGGTATGGGGGCCATTGGGAGGGGCATGAGAGTCCATATGGGGACTTTTTTTTAAAGATTTATTTTATTTATTTGAAAGACAAAGTTACAGAGAGAAGTAGAGAGAGAGAGAAGAGGTCTTCCATCCATTGGTTCACTCCCCAAATGGCCTCAACAGCCTGAGCTGAACAGGTCCTAATCCAGGAGCCAGGAGCTTCTTTCAGGTCTCCCACATGGGTGCAGCAGCCCCAAGGACCTGGGCCATCCTCCACTGCTTTCCCAGGGGTGTTAGCAGGGAGCTGGATCAGAAGTGGAGCTGTTGAGACGCCAACCAGTGCCCACATGGGAGGCCAGCACTGCAGGCCAGGGCTTTAGCCCACTGTGCCACAGCGCTGGCCCTGGGACATTTGTTTCTTAAAGAGGTAATGGAATCATTCTAGGCAGCAGGTGGTAGCAGTATAAACAGTGATGATGACATTGGGATAGAGAAAATAGGGTGAGTCCGAGGACTGTTCCAGAGGTGGAATGGTCAGTGGTAGGGACAGATTGGAAATGGGGGGCTAGCCAAGGGTGACCCCCAAGTGCCTTGTTTAGATAACAAGAGGGGAGCACAGAGATAGGAAACCTGGGAGAAGCAAGTTCAGGTGGAGGGGCAAGGAAGGGACTTGAGTTCAGATGCCTCATTGTTGAGCACAAGATTTCTGTGCCTCAAGGAGCTGGAGGCTCTTCCTGGGACATGGGGAAGATAGGTGGGTTGGAAATGGTCACTGTAATCACAAGACGTGATGAGGTGCCCTAAGAAGTGTGTGGAGTGAGCAGAGAAGAGAGTAGCCTCAGAATGAAGTCCTCCAAAAAGTAGAGAAATTAAATTACATCACAAACAGGACCCTCAAGTACATCAAGATCTGCATGGGGAAGAAGGCTCTGGAAACATCAGGAGTGTGGGAGCCAAGTGGGGGGCAGGGGAGGGGGCTCTGGAGGAAAAAATACTGTGATGTGAAAGCAAGAGCCCCACACGTCCCTCACAGCCCCTGCAATTCCTCCCTTAACAATCTGTTGTGGCCGGCGCAGTGGCTCACTAGGCTAATCCTCCGCCTAGCGGCGCCGGCACACCGGGTTCTAGTCCCGGTCGGGGCGCCGGATTCTGTCCCGGTTGCCCCTCTTCCAGGCCAGCCCTCTGCTGTGGCCAGGGCGTGCAGTGGAGGATGGCCCAGGTGCTTGGGCCCTGCACCCCATGGGAGACCAGGAAAAGCACCTGGCTCCTGGCTCCTGCCATCGGATCAGCGTGGTGCGCCGGCCGCAGCGCGCCGGCCGCGCCGGCCATTGGAGGGTGAACCAACGGCAAAAGGAAGACCTTTCTCTCTGTCTCTCTCTCTCACTGTTCTCTCTGCCTGTAAAAAAAAAAAAAAAAAAAAAAAAAAAAAAAATCTGTTGTGACAAGAAGGTTGCCCGCTCCCATGGCTCTTCTATGCAAATGCAAATACACATGGGAACAGTGGCCACAGAAGAATGTGATACACAGCTGCAGAACCCTCAGACTGTTTAGGAGGGAGTTAGGTACAAGAAAGAAGCGTGTTGTTGGGAAGACAGCCAGAAGCCTGGTTGAGTACAAGATGGAAAGCCAGGGTGTGGTGCACGTCACAGGCAATCTGCCCGATTTTGCTAAGACAGAAAGTCCTCCCCTTTCAAACAGCTGACCAGTCTCATTCCACGCATGTTCTGAAGTAAACAGTAACTAGTCCTCAAGCAAGAAGACTTGACGACATCATTTGTCCCACACATAGCAATTGGGGTGGCGCTCTGTGTTGGCTAGTCAGTTTACCCAAAGTAAAGCAGCCTCCTCCTATCTTTACGACAGAGCCCCACCAAAGCTAGACTTGTGCGGGCAGGCAGAAACTGTGAGACGGGACTCCAACTTCCCTGGTGCTTTTGCATTTTAAAGAGATGGCTCCAGGGTCCTTGAGAAAGACATTCCTGCCTGGCAAGAGCCTTGGTTAGCTTTTAAAAATATTCGTATGTTTCAAAGAAACTTTCAAAGAAAACTTAAATGACAAGATTTCTAAAGTAAATGCTCTCAATAAGGAAAATTTAATCTCATTTTTTACTGGAGTTTACCTTTACATGCTAAACCTTATAGCTACACCCACTCTCCTATCTCCACATCCATTACTCCTGGCAACAAGACTGTTGTATTAATGAATCACACAGTACATACCCTTTTGAGATTGACCTTGAGATTTTCCTTCAACATAATGCCCTTGAGATCCGTGTGAGATGTCACATGCATCAGTAGTTCATTTCTTTTCATTGCTGGCTAGTATTCCTCAGTATGGAGGCACCAGTGTGTCTGCCTTCCCCATCCCTTCATGAGAACTTAATGATCCGAAGGTAGCACCTACCTGCTTTCATACGGTGACCCTGTGGAGGGCCACAGCCCTTTGCAGTACCTGAGAGTTTTTCAGCCTTCACAGAAACCAGTTATCGCCCCCTGGGGAGTGATATTTACTGGCTTGCTTCCTCTCTTGTTCCAGTTAAGTGCTCATCTCCAGATGGAAGTAGAGCGACTTATAGTCCAAAGCTATTCGCTAGAATATCAGAAAACAGTCATCCCTCTTCCCTTGGAGGACACGTGCTTCAGTCATCGGAATCGCCGCAGGCTAGCCAGGTGAGTGCCTCCGTCTTTGCGTCTGTGCCTGAGGGAAGCCAGCAAGCGGGGCTGCCTCGTGCAGAGCGCATCCTGAAATGATGCGTGGTCATCTAGGAATGGAAACCACACTGCCGTGCCCCAGCATCCAGCCAGCCGGGCAGGCGTCTGCCTCGTAGTCTCAGAAAACTCCAGTTGTCCAATGGACAGGCCCTGCAGCAGGTCCCTAAGGACCCGGACTGCTTTCTCAGATAATGGCAGGAATAGCAGTGTGGACGTCCTCGGGGGGGGGGGGGCACATTGTTTCTAGTCTCTATTCTCACGGCGCTTAGTTGTTCTCCTCTCTGGAAAATAAAATCATATACTCTAGGTAGAAGAGAGCCTGTCTCTCTCACTTTTGGAGAAGGAGGCTTTGGGGCTTAAAAGTGACTCATAAGAAGAACCTGTTAACCGTTTCAGAATCCAGCTGCCAGAGTACATCCTGGATTTTGGCTACGTTGTCCTTGGTGATGTCCGAACCCACATCATCAAGATCACCAACACCAGTTACTTTCCAGTGTCCTTCCATGCAGAAAAGCGTGTCCTTCATGACACAGGTAACTGGGCCAGCAGCCCCTCTCCTGTCCCACCATGTCATTGCTAATAGAAAACCACCCGGGATAGCATTCATGCTGCTTCGGACATCAGCTGAGCGAATGGTTGGGCCGGTCACTGATACTTTGAGTGGTCCTCCTGCCCCAGCAAGAGCTCTTCCACTAAGACGTCTTGTTTGTCTTGGTCCAGGCTTCAGTACCGAGCTAGATCGTGTGAAGAATCTGCCTTATGGTGAGACAGAAACATTTGAAGTGAGATTTGATGCACAAGGAGCCAATCTCGCCATTGGAAACAAAGAAGTCATTCTGCCCATCAAGGTAAGATGCACCACTGGGCCCACCTGCCCCTCCAGGTTTCCAGTTCTGCCGGCCAATCACCCTGGGATGACCGACCTGATTATTATGTAACTGTGAATCTCCCCCAACCCTGTACCTCAAGGTAATGGCAATTTTATGCCTGCTGTAGGTGGTTGGAGGGCCAACAGTTCATATCCGTCTCCAAGCCAAGTTGGCTATCCCAAATATGACGCTGTCTTGTGGAAAAGTGGATTTTGCCGCAATACAATGTGGACAGTGCATGGTGGAAACAATCCAACTTTCCAATAGTCTCCAAGTCCCTTGTGAATGGTTTGTCCACAGCCAAAAGCCTGTTAACAAGGTAAATGAGTCGTGGCCCACGGGTTCCCATTTCTCCATCTGCATTTCAGCCAGGTGTATGATTCCAGGCCTTTATTCCCATCATTTCAATCCGCACTCAAAGACTCAGTGGTGCAGTGCCTCTTGAATTAAATATGGGCCCTTACCCCAACCTCAAGGCCCCCTTGGGCTGTGTTATTAGTTCAAATGTGATCCTCATCGTCATACTGCTGGTCTCTCCACATTCCCTGATATCTGAGAGATACTCAGGGAATATAGGTGGTGTGAGTGGGGGAGGGAATGAGCTCACTTCCCATAGATGGTCTAATTAACTAATACTTATAAACCAGCTGGAAAGACACATGCCAAAGTACTTAAGACGGAAAGTGCATCCTGGATTAAAGCCAACGGCACAGATCTTTGAGATCCAGCCCGCTTCTGGAGTCCTGGATCCTGGTGAGAAGTCCAACGTGCAAGTGAAATTCATGCCAAAAGAAGAGGTGAGCTTGAAAGAAACGTGGCTGCTTTCAGATTCTCTGGTTCTCTTGGAGCTTTACTTTCAGGCCATGCTTGCTTGCTTGTCAGGGAAAGCTTAGCGTGGCCTGAGTCCTGCTATTCTGACCCTGGCGAGATCTCACGTGCCCTGAGTTCGCATGAGTTGTGTGACTGGCCTGGAGTCAGCAGACCCATGTATCAGTGTTTATCAGCAAGACCTGCACTTAGAGGCTATGTGTCTTTACACAAATTACTTAACCTTGCTTTGCACATAGGTAAAATAAAACAATCACAGTATTACAAATGAAAAGTCTTAACTGCAATTCTGAAGTCCAATAAGCTCCAAAAATTGGGTGGAAATTTTCATGAGTTTGATACCAAATTCATTTGACAGAAAAATCTCAGCTGACTGAACTGCTGTGAAGCTATTTTGCTTTTCTGTATCATACTTAGATTTCAGAGTCAAAAATTGCAGCTGTAGTAATATTAATGTGTTGATGAAAAGGGACTTTTCCCAGACCCTGCTGAGAGTACCAGCTGACATATAGGTTCTATGCACTGTTTACAGTTTTTAAAATTATGAATTTGAAAGAATCTCAAGTTTCAGGTAAGCTATTAACTGAACTACAACAGCTACCTCCTAGGTTCATTTTGAAGATTAAGTGCACAGTATAAAATAAAAACACACAACATACTGCACTACCTATAGTAAGTGTCTCAGCAGTTCATAAGTCTTATCGTAAGTAGTCATGATAATAAGTAGTCCTCAGTGGCCAGTCTCCCTGAACCCCATAAATCTTTCTTTTGTGATCATCATAAACACAAAGCCACTCCTGACCAAGAACACAGTAAAAATAACAGAACCACAGAGCCAGAAAGGACCTCATAAAATTATTCTGTAAAGTTGTTTGTTCAAAGCATAAGGCATTTGGGAGATATTTTCCTCCACCATATTCTTTTCAAAGAAAGATTGATGTGAATTTTTTAGAACAGCTATGTTAACTCCCATCTTCCTAATAATGAGCTTTGAAGAAATACTTAAGAATCTGTTCAAAGGAAGTGGGAAAGTGAATTACTTCATATCTCATTTTAAAATGAAGCCCATGTTTCTATTATTAACAAACTCTTCCCAACCCTTTGAAAAACTTAATAATGTGTTTATAATTCTTAGAGAGTCTCAAGACTGTCAAGGGCTTTGTTTGAGATTTTAGGGTTTTTTTTTCCATTACTGAATGAGTAAAATATCAGAAAACACAGTAGGAAATAGGTTTGTACAGGCAGTTCCATTAATGTTGACTTGGAATTGATCAAAATTAATCAAATGTTTTCACTAATTGGGAACAGACATTATGGACTGTGTGTACAAGAAATTGGTTAGCCCTAAAACCTACCCAATCCTACCTGCATTTCCATCAGAAATGCAGCCCAGAGAAATCTATGATTTCCACACTAGCAACTCTTAAACATTATAGAGTGTGTTCAGACTACTTCTCGTTAGAAAACCAGGCCTGGGGGATGCCATTCTGACAAAAAGGGTTAAGCCACCACCTGCAATGCCAGCATCCCATCTGAGCACCAGTTCAAGTCCCTATTATTCCACTTCCAATGTAGCTCCCTGCTAATGTGCCTGGAGAAAGCAGAAGACAGCCCAACTACTCCAACCCCTGCCACCCTCGTAGGAGGCCCAGGTGGAGTTCCAGGTTCCTGGCTCCAGTCTGGCCCAGCCCTGGACATGGCAACCATTTGGGGGATGAACCTGCTGATAGAACTTTCTGTCTCTCCTCCCCCACCCCCTTTCTCTGTAACTCTGTCTCTAAAATAAATAAATAAATATTTAAAAAAGAAAAGAATTTTCTTTCTTTGTCTAAACATGAGGATTTTTTCCCTTTAGTAGTTTTCAGTTTTATGTGGCAGGGGAAAATAATCAGGTGCTTGTTTTGGGTTTGTTTTCCAGAGATTCTATAGCCAAACCCTGATGTTCCAGATCGGCCAGAGTGCTCAGAAGCTTACTCTGCTGGCACAAGGCCAAGGTCTGCAGCCACGCCTGGAATTCATTCCTTCCGTTCTGGAGCTGGGGCCGCTGCTGCCTTACGCGCCTGGAGACGAGGCCGAGGTGGTGGTGAAGAATCCCTGCAACTTCCCCATTGAGTTTTACTCCTTAGAATTCGACCAGCAGTATCTCCTAGAGGAGAAGGTGAGCAGAAAGCCACCCTCCGTCTCCCTGCCCATGCCGAGCCCTGCCAGGTGCTTGTGTTCCCTTCTCTGTGGCTTGACCCACCCCCCTTCCCTTGTCAATTTAACAGCCACTTTTCTGTGGCCTTCCATGACCTTCTTCCCTTGCCCTCAGCAGAATGCATTACTTTATGATTCCATTATACATTTTATTCAACTAATTGAAAACTTAATGCATGGTTCATTCTCACATCAAAGAGCTAGATGCAACTACATGCCTATAGCAATTACTTACGTTTAAAGTAAGTTATCTATAGACAGCCTGTAATTGGGTGATTTTTAAAAAATATTTTCTGTATTTGAGTCATTTTTTAAAATACCTTTGCCAGTCTCCATCTTTAGTTGGCATATTTAGACCATTTACATTTAATGTGATTATTGATACATTAGAGTTTCAAGCTGTCGTTTTAGTAGTTGATTGTTGTTCTGTTTACTTCTTTCTGCGTTTCCACCAGCTGCTTCAACACTCTTTAGGATTACATTTTGATTTACCTAACATGCTTTTTCCATATCTCTTTATATAAACTCTTTAGTTACTGCCATAGGCATTACATTATACAAGCATATACATATATAACAGTCATAATCAACTGATGTTGATGATTTTCCATTTCTCATGTGGTTTCAAAAACCATTTCTCCCTTTATCTCACTTTACCCTCCCCCACTTTTCAATATAACTGTCTAAAATATTTCTTTATATCACATATCATTATCATTTTTTGTTTCAACTGTCCAAACACATATTAGAAAACCCCAAGAGAAAAGGAAGTGTATCTTTCTATTATTCTTTCTCCCTTTCTGATAGTCCAAAACTTCTTGTATTTACTTTCCATTTGGAGAGTACCTGTAGCTTTTCTTTCAAGGTAGATCTGATGGTCTTGAAAATATTATAGTTCTCCTTCAACTGAGAATGTCTTTTTCCCCCTTATTTTTTTGAAAATTTATTTTTTATTTATTTGAAAGGCAGAGAGAGTGAGAGAGCTCCAGAGAGAGACAGAGACAGAGATCTTCCATCTACTGGTGCACTTCCCAAATGGCCTCAATGGCCAAGGCTGTGGCAGGCCGAAGCCAGGAGCCTGGCGCTTCTTCCAGTTCTCCCATGTGGTTGCAGAGACCCAAGCACTTGGTTCATCTTCTGCTGCTTTCCCAAGCACGTTATCAGGGATCTGGATCAGAATTGGAGCAGCCAGGTCTAGAACGGTGCCCATATTGTATGCCAGCATCACAAGCACTATGCCACAACACCAGCCCCTCCCCCTTGTTTTTGAAGGTCTTTTTCATTGGGTAGATTTCGGGTTGACAGTTCTTTTATCTCTCAAAAACTATGCCACTTAAAAAAAAAAAAGGTTTATTTACTTATTTAAAAGTCTGAGTTACAAACGGGTGAGGGAGAGTCTTCTGATCCAGCTCCCTGCTGATGTCCTGGGAAAAGCAATGGGAGATGGCCAAGTGTTTGGGACTCTTCTACCCATATGGGAGACCAGAATGAAGCTCCTGGCTCCTGCCTTAGGCCTGGCCCAACGCTAGCCATTGCAGTCATCTGAGGAGTAAACCAACAGATGGAAGATTTCTGTCTCTCCCTCTGTCTCTGTAACTCTGACTTTAAAACTAAATGAATAAATATAAATACATACATATTTTTAAAATGCCACTTTGTTATGGCCTCTATAGTTCTATAAGAAATCCATGACATTTGAATTGAATTTTTAAATATATAGGTGAGGTTTCATTTCTCTCTCACTGCTTTGAAGAAATTTTTTTTAACTTTAATTTACAGAAGTTTAACAGACATGTTTTTAGCATAGATTTCATTTGGTTTATTTCATTTTTGGACTTTCTCAGTTTCTTGAATCTATAGATTTTAATCTTTCCTAATTTGGACATTTTTAGCCATTGTTTATTTAAGTACTTTTTCAGCCTCACCCTCTTTCTATTCTACTTTCAGGATTTAAATGGCACTGATGTTAGGAATTTTGATATAATCTCAAAGTTCTCTGAGACTCTATTCTTAATCCCCCCCCCCTTTTTTTTTTTTGCAGTTTTCTTTTGTTCAGGTAGGATAATTTCTATTATTTTTTCATGAAGTCCACTGTTTCTCTCTTTTGTGTCCTCTATTCTAACATTTAGCCCATCCATTGAGGGGTTTTCATTGTGGTTGTTAATTATATTCTTTAATATTAAATTTTTCATTTGGTTCTTTTTTAGAGCTTGTATTTCTTTGCCAAGACCTTATATTTTTTCAGTTGTTTCAACTATGTTCATAATTGCTCACTGAAACAATTTTATGATAGCTGCTTAATTCTAACATCACTATAATCTTGGTTTGGTCTCTGTTTTCTATACTCATTCAGGGTGAGGTTTTCCTGGTTGTTGGTATGATAAAGGATTTTCAGGTGAAACCCAGACATTTTTTATATTGCCTTGTGAAATTCTAGACCTTATTTCAAGTCTCTGTTTTAACTGATCTCCTCTGACATTTCTTGGACAAGGGGGAGGGAGCAGTGGGGGCTATGGCCTCTCACTGCCAGGTGGGGGTAACAGTCTAGGCTCTGTCCCTGACCTCCTCTGGCAAACAGTAGGAAGCGTCCTTCTTTACTGCCGGGCAACAGTGGCATTTTTGGATCCCTACAAGACCTCCATGACACATCCCTGAACAGGGGAGAGGGGAGTGTCTAGTTTCTGCCCACCACATGGCCCCCATGCCCACATGGGGATGGAGGGATGGTGGGACTGCCCAGTACCACCAGGTATGATGGAAGTCCTGGCTTTCTGCCAGATCATGTGGGGGGTGGAGGAGGGGGCAAGAGAGAGAGCAAGCGAGCCCTCCTTGTCCCCAGATGGAGGTAGAAGTCCAGGCTCTTCACTGTGTCTTTACTGCAGGTGTGGTGGGAGGTGAGGTCTCATCCTGCACTTGTAGGGAGGATGCTCCCAGAATGTCCCCGACTCACCAGCTCCTTCCCTGCTCAGACCTACAGTGAACCTTGTTCCTTTTAGTGAGAAGTAGTATTTGGAGAACACAGTATGAACCACTTATTGTGACTTCTTCCAGATCCTTTTAGTAGACAGAATTAGGAAACATAGTTGTTAAGGGGGAAAAAATGATGTATAATGATGTTTCAAATTTTACTTTAAGATTATATTATTTTATTTAAATTATTTTATGTTTGTTTCTGTTTTCCCCTGTAGTGAAAATCTTGGAAATATATTTTTATCAGTTTTCCTTAAAATAAGTATGTTTAATAATCTCAAAATAGCAACACAAACATTCCTAGTAAGATTGTTAACTGCTGTTATCCAAAAATACAGCATCACTTCTTTGCTGTAGATATTCCATTTGCCACCCTAATCCATTTTTTGCTCTCTCCTACCTGGAATCTGATCTGTGTGAACCACACTGTTATCTTATACCCTAGTGCCCTACTTCTTACAAACTACTTGTTAATGCCCTACTATGAGCAATAATGAAATTAGCCAGTAATTTCTTTTTTCATTTTTTTTTAAGTTTTTTTAAAATTTATTTAACAGGTAGTATTACAGATAGTGAGAGAGAGAGACAGAGAGAAAAGTCTTCCTTCCGCTGGTTCACTCCCCAAATGGCCGCAACAGCCGGCGCTACGCCAGTCCAAAGCCAGGAGCCAGGTGCTTCTCCTTGGTCTCTCATGCGGGTGCAGGGTCCAGGCACTTGAGCCATCATCCAGTGCTTTCCCGGGCCACAGCAGAGAGCTGGACTGGAAGAGGAGCAACTGGGACTAGAATCGGCACCCACATGGGATGCCAGCACCACAGGCAGAGGATTAACCGAGCGTGCCATGGCACCGGCCCTGCCAGTAATTTCTTTTTCCCTCTCCCCCCATCCCATCCTTTAACTTAAAATGGTGTTATTTTACTTCTAGTTAATACTTGTTGAGTGATCATCTCATATCCGGTTCCCCATACTTTGCCATTGGTATCTGTCTATATTGCCAGAACTTACAGCATTAAGAAGTCAGAACTTAGTTTCCATTGCAGAGTATTAGCTCTACACTTAACCATACTGAGTGTGCAACACCAATCCTTACAAGGAAGCTTCTCCAGGCATCTCTGGGTTGTCTAACGTTCATTCTCTGTGGATTCCTCTGGAAGGGGACCCAGGCACCATGCTCTTGGACTACTCACATGTTCCTAAGTGCTTATCTAAGGCTTTTGAAGATACAGTATTTGCCAGACTCACATTTCCTTTGCTTGAGTATCTTATATATGTTGTTCTATTGTTCTCTTGTAAGGTGTTATATTCATGAGGTCTGATTGTATATTAGTTATCTTTTGCTGCATAACAAATTACCCCAAAACTCAAAACAATATTCACAGATACCTGGTTCTTGTGGGTCAGAAATTTGGGGATGGCTTAGCTAAGGTAGTTCTGCTGTCTTTGGACCTGCCCACACTCAGCCTTTGAATTGTCTGTCTTCTTTACTTCCAGTGTTTAAGCCCTACCCTATTTGGAATCTTCTCCCAGTTTTTCTCAGAATGGGGAATCTGCCTCTATGGAAAGGAATCTTTTCAGTAGGGACTTTGGGGGTCCTCAGTGGCTCCTGTTGGCACCGTATCCTCTGTTGTGGCTCAGTCTCCAGGAGAAGCATAGTCTAGAACTCAGATCTGCATGTGGGAGGCTTACTGGGAACACTCTCAGGAACAATGCCTAGGAAGAATAGTAAAGCAGGACTGGGCAGAGAGAGAAGATGAATTGTAATGAGGTTGCTGATCTCAGCTGATCCTACAAAGAGCTCTGGAGCCCTGTGGCCCCTTCAGGGTTGTCCCATATGATGCAAGTTGCCCATGCCTTGGGACCCCAATATCAACCAGTCTTTGGCGTATTCCTTCCTTTCCTGACGGATGTGCCATGCTGCCTCTGTCCTGTGTCAAAGTTCCACATGTGAACGAGTCTATTTTGATCTCTCTTCTATTTCATGGATCAGTGTGTCTGCCCCGACATCAGCACCACTGTGTCTGTTGCTACATCATAAAAAGTCCTAGTACCTGGTAGAGCAATTCTCCCCTTAATTATTTTTCACTAATATTTAAATATTCTTGGCCATTTGTTATTCCATGTAAACTTTAGAATGAGCTTATTATCACTGTTTTTCCAACAAGTGAAACTAGTGATCCAAATAAGAATCACATAAAAACAGATTTTTGTACCAATAAATCAAGCTGTATAGGAAGTAAACACTTGATAACTTTCACTGTTTTATAAGTATAGTATAACCTAGAATCACCAATATTTAGAGAAAAAAACAGGCTGCCTACTTAAATTTGAATTTCAGATAAACAACAAGTACATTTTTATGTCTCAATAGTGCATGGGACATATTAACAATAAAAAATTATTGCTTATCTGAAATTCAAATTTAATTGTGAATATCCTGTATTTTATCTGACATCCCTAAAGCACATGCATATACATGTACTTAATGTCATTTTACCTGCTTTTCCCTATATCTTTTTATGAGATAACAGCCTTGCTTAATGAAATATAACCATAATTTTTTAAAGAACTTGTCACTCAAAATGCATAATGGAATCTGTATTTTTTGCCACTGGGGAGAAAGAAAACCTGCATACATTATTTTTAAAACAAGAAGAAAATTATTTTGCATGTATGAGCTGCCCACGCTGAAGTGCAGCAAAATAAACATGCTGAATGCCCACAGGTTCAGAGCTCAGCCCTGCTTTTCAGACTTTTCCAATGGGCCTTGCCCTTGGAAATGCGGAAAACGTCTCTACAAACCTCAGCCTTGGGCAGGAGCTTGGGTTTTACACGCTCAGTGAGCAGCCTCGCCTGGATCTGCAGGGAGGAAGCTTCCCCGGAGGCCAATGGCAGTTCCCGTTCTCCCCTTGAGCAGATCTTGCGAAAGCTGAAGGGCTATGATTCCCACAACACCTTGCTGCTGCCTCCCCGCGCCCCGGGGGAGAAGCTGCCCATGGAAGTGTACGAGTACTTTAAGGAGATGAAGAGGTCAAAAGAGGAGCAGATGAAGGCCAAATACCTGGACAGTATGGCACAGGAAAATGGTGAGAACTCAGCGGGGAGCCTCTGGCCCCAGCCACCGCCTGCTCCCTTTGAATTACTGCTTACGTGGGACGGACCAATTAGTGCCTGGTACCAGGCAAGTGCCAAGTGCCGGCATGTTTTATTTCTGACCCTCACGAAATGGGCCCTACTACCCCATTCTATGGATGCAGAGGCAGGAACACATTCTGCTCTCACAAGAGTCCCATGGGGTATTAACGACGTAAAAAACAGCCAATATAGATAGAAGAACACTGGCCAGATGCTGTGCTGAGGGCTCTGCTCCTGCAGGTGAGGAGCGTAGCACAGGGAAACTCGGTCCACACTGTTTTGCTTTTTGGGTTTCTTTTTTGTTTGTTTGTTTGTTTTGAAGTTTTTTTATTATTATTATTTGAAAGTCAGAGTTACACAGAGAGAGGAGAGACAGAGATTTCTACCTTCTGGTTCACGCCCCAAATGGCTACAATGGCCGTGGTTAGGACAGGCCACAGCCAGGAACCAGGAGCCTCTTCCAGATCTCCCTTGCAGGTGCGAGGCCCAAGGACTTGGGCCATCCTCTGCTGCCTTTCCCAGGCTACTAGCAGGAGGCTTGATCAGAAGGGGAGCAGCCAGAACTCGAAATGGCTCCTGTACGGGATGCCAGCACTCCAGGCCATGCTCAACCCACTGTGCCACAGCGCTGGCCCCAAGGCCCTTAGTTTTAAGTGGCAGAGTCAGGATTGCAGCCCAGGTATATCCAACTTCAGAGTCCGTGACCACAAGCACTCTCTCCAGCCCCTCCTACGGGTGTGCCTAAGTGGTGCAAAATAACACGCCATGTGAGGTAGAAACCAGTAGCAGAGAAGAGGCAGAGGGTGGGTGTTCATGAGGAAGAGGTGAGCTGTGCTGTGGTCCTCAAGGCCAAACCTCAATCACAGAACTGAGTGCACTCTCTTAACCTTGCCATTCCTGGTCCTCTCACCCCATCATCTTTCCCCGGGGCTCTCTTCTTTTTTAAAAAAAGATTTTTTTTTTTTTTAATTTGAAAGGCAGAGAGTGACAGTGACAGGCAAAGACAGAAAGAGATCCTCCAACCGCTGGTTCATCCCCAAGATGACTGCAATGGTCAGGGCTGGGTTAGGTCAAAGCCAGGAATCCGGAGCTCCATTCGGGTCATGCACACATGTAGCAGGGACACAAGTCCCTAATCCATTTGCCACTGCTTTCCCAGACACATTAGCAGGGAGCTGGATGGGAAGCAGGGCAGCTGGGACATGAACTGGGGCTCTGCTGTGGATCCAGCACTGCAGGCGGCGGCCTAACCCACTGCGCCATACGCTGGCCCCAGGGGGCGCTCTTGTGTGCTGGAACATTCAAGTCCCCTCGCTAATTTCCTGGTAGGAGCCTGTGGCCGATTACGTTATGTGTGTCTCCCTGCTTCTCTGTGCTCTCATCCTGGAAAGGCACCCAACCTGCTCTGCTCACTCTTCTCTGTGTGGCAGCTGTCGTGTGTGGAATAACTGCCCTCAGATATGGGACGTGAGCGTTTTAACTGCTGAGCTAAACACCCGATCCCTGGGTCCTCCACATTTTCTGAGCCAGTGCATGATTTTGGTGTGAAGTTGAAATGTAGAAACGCTTCGAGCGGAGAGATGCCCGAGACTCCCACTGGCGGAAGCTCTCACTTGTTTGGGTTGGATAGTCCTGGGCTATGGTAGCCAAGACAGTGACCGTCTTCTCTAATGTTCCGTTCCTGCTCCGTCTCCTCTTCCCTCCTGCCTCTCCCTCCTGTGTGTTTGCATCCCCTGCACCCCAGCAGAAGATGAAGATTTGTTCTCATCAGAGCAGGGCACCTCACCCAGCACGAAGAGGACGTCACTCAGCCAAGGAATCTCTCTCACATCCAACCTGGGAGAGCGCCACCCTTTGGCTGATTCCAGGACCTACCCAGATGAAGACGAAGATGAGGAAAGCCTGGAAAAACTCATATTTCAAAGTAACCGAGCATTTTAATGTCTGGGGACCAGTTCTCTATGAGCAGAAGTGGGAAGACTATTCAGTACCTTGTCACCTTTCTCCATCAAATTCCTCCTCCGAACCTCCTAATGCTGTTTCCCAGCCCATCCCCGCCCCACCCTGCCCGCCGCTACTCGCCCTTGGAGCAGCTCTGATCTGTGTGGTCCCCCTAGGATGCAAGCCCAGAAGCTGAGCTTAGTGTCCGGCATAGTCTTCTCGCCATGGTTCTTTGCATCTCACCTAGACTAAGGCTTAACTTGAAGGCCTCACTCTTTAATGCCAAAATTCCAGCAGACTTGGGGAAGTTGTAGGGTCACGTGGTGGGGCAGAGGGGGTGACATTCTTCCTGGTTTCCCTCCAACTGGACCCTCCCCCTTGGCCTCCCAGCTTTGTAGGCCCTTTTTCTGGCATCTATTTTCCCCAAGGTGTACGAATGTTGACACCACATTCAGAAATTAGACCCAGCTCATCTGGCTTATGGAAACAGTTTGTTTGCCAGTCATTGTGAACCATGGCAGAGCCTAAGGCACCTTGTCATGGGCTCTGCTCAGGGGATAGGAATCATGGGCAGTGCTGCTGACATTCCCCAGAGTTCTATGAACTTCTCCCTTTTAGTCTCGGTCAACGGGATGAGTAGCGGAAGGCAGGAGAATGTGATGGCAAAACTGGGATTAAAGACAGCAGTTCCTGGCTCCATGCCTCACATTTAACCCAGCCTGGCTCTGACGACCTGCCCCCAAGTGACCCCTGGTCTCTGTGGCAGCTCTTCACCCTGCTATGCCTCCTAGCTCTGCCCCCCCACCTCACCCCACCCCTGCCATGCCTGGCCTCTCCCAGAGCCTATTCCAGACACCCTACCAAGAAGGAGGCTTTCATACCATGATGCTTAAGATGGGAAAACCTGGAAACCATCCAGATGTCCATCAGAATGGGGTTGGTTAAAGTAATGATAAATCCATACCGTGGGGTTTATTCCACAACCAATCAGAAAGAATGAGATCTCTGTTTAAGTAAATGGAAAGATGTCCCAGATACAACATGTAAAAAAGCCAGTTACACAACAGAATCTTTAGAGTATGATCCTATTTTGTGAATGAAAGCAATGTGTTTGAGGTGACTGTATGCATTTGGCTGCATAGTGCTTGGCATCCTCTAAGTATTATTCTGCAATTTGCTTTTATTTCTATTGTACATATTGCTCCAGACCAATGCTTTTGATATAACTCAGAGTTTGGCAAATTTTTCTTGTGAAAGGAAAGACAGTAGATATTTGGGGCTTAGAAGGTTGTGTGCAACTGGAAGCAGCCAAAGATAATACGTCATCTAAGAGGTATGGCCGCATTCCAATAAAACTTTATTTACAAAAACAGGCAGCAGGACACATTTGGCCTATGGGCTGTAGTTTATGAGCCTCTGCTATCTAAGTCATAATTTTAATGATTCTTATTTGTTGATTCTATAATATGAATATGCCATCACTTGTCTTTATGTAGCCGTTTCCTTTAATGTTACAAATTCAGCTGTGTAATGTTTTGCCACTAGAAAAAAATTCCCCTTTCTCACAAATGCTCTTTGTATTTTTCAGCCAGATAAACTTCCCCAAAGTTGAATTAAAATCAAAGATATCTGTATTTAATGTATTTAATGGCTCTGGGCAAATTATTATCCAGAAAGAGTACTCTCATGCATTCTACAGGTGGTGACAGGTGTGAAGTTTACCAGTGTAAAACATCAGTGTTAAAAAAGAAAAATCCATCCCATTCACATCAGCATCCACACAAATTCTGGGTGTACATGCAGGCATGCACACTTGCTCACGCACACACATGTGCACGCATGGACACACGTGCATTTTATTTGCAGCCGACAAGATTCAGAGCATTGACAGCCACTCCGCAGATGAAGTCGGAGAGGTGGAAAACAACCCAGTGAGCAGGGCGATCGCGCGCCACCTGGGCATCGACATTTCTGCCGAGGGCCGCATGGCCAAGAACCGCAAGGGCATTGCCATCATCATCCACGGGACCCCGTTGTCAGGTATGCCCCAGTTCCGGGAGGAGGTTCAGACCAGAGATGCCACACCTCCGTCACAGCTGTGTGGTCAAGGCAGACATTTGAGTTTTCATTTGAGGAACAGAGTGATGTCGAGCAAGTACCCCAGAGCCAAACAGCTTTGGGAAAATTATTTAAGTTCTCTGTGTTCAGTTTTCTAGGCTGTGAAATGGCATGAAAAGTATCTATTTTATAGGGTAGTCATGAGAAGTTAAAACAACAGTGCTAATGCTAAGATTTTTTTAAAAAATATTAAATTTCAAAACTAATAATAATAATAAGCTAGTAATTTTTGACAAAGAGAATGTGCTTGCAAATCTTGTGAAGGCCATTTTCACGTTGCACTGAAAGCACTGTCAGAAAGATGGTCAGTGGACAAGAGGGAAGGAAACACGAGGTAGCCAGAGAGGGAACCCTGACCATGCTCCTACCTAGAACAAGCCACAGGCCCCCCTCTAGAGGAAGGTTCCATCGCGTCTGCAACTTCAGGTGGCAGCATCACAGAGAGGAGTGGCGCTGCAGCCCGCAGAGCCTTTCCATTTCTGTGGAGCTTCACAGTTTTCAAAAATATCTTCAAACAGAGCACATTAGTTCATGTAAAACCAAGGCTACTCACAGTAGGTTATTTTGCCCCTTTGGGGATTATGACGACGTCAGCATGTGTAATTTTTGATGGCAGTAAAGGACTACTTTTGCTCTGTCATCAAATCACCTGCTCTGACTCTGACCCTGCTTTCCCCTTCTAAGGACCCTGTGATTAGATTGTGCCCACCCACATAATCCAAGATGATCTCCCTCATCAAGATCCATAAATTCATCACATCTGCAAAGTCTGGCTGTATAAGGCGATTTGTTTGCAGGTTCCATTGATGAGCATGTGGGCAAGTTTGGGGGCCATTATTCAGCCCAGCTCACAACCCATTTCTTTTTATCAAAAACACAAGTGACGTGCTTACAGAAGCAAACTTAACAACCATAGACTGACCGTAATATCTCCAGATGAGTGGATTATGGGTCTTTTTCTTTAGACTGATATTTCTGAATTTTCTGCTTTCTTTTTAATAAAAGAATGGTGAAATGAAGGGGGAAATTAACACAAGTTATTCTTTGACCCAAAAAAAGTCTTCACATTAGATTCAGACGCAGTAGGAGCTTAACAGTATTTAAAGGCCATGTGATGGAACCTGTTTTTCAAACTGGAGGAAAACGCAGTGAGGGTGGTGGTAGCCACAGCACACACACCTCAGAGGTAGGAGTAGGAACATGTCCAAAGCTCTGACTCCTGGCCTGAGTCTTCCTTCTCTTTGCTGCTGCCACCTCTGGCCACACAAGGTACTTAGAGGCAGAACACTGAGAAAGATCACTATACAGGGTCCTCTGTTCGGGAGACTTCTGTCCAGGATACTGAGCCAGTGAGAAGCATGAAATTCAACTTCCCGGCCTTTTTTGCAGGAAAGACGGCCAGTGCCATCAACATGGCCAAGTACTACAACGCAGCGTGTTTGAACATTGACTCTGTTGTGCTGGAAGCCATGTCTGACAGCAGTAACATCCCAGGGATCCGGGCTCGTGAGCTCTGCATCAAGGCTGCCATAGAGCAGTCCATGAAGGAAGGAGAAGAGTTTGGTAAGCGCTCATCTCCCTGCCTTCTCGTGGGCAAGGGGCCAGCATGCCCGCTGGTCATGACCGGCTTCCTTGTGCCACCACTGAGCTTTCCTCCCCAGCCTGATTGAAGACTGGCTTGAATGCGCTGCCTGTTAGTAGCCCTGAGAACTCTGCTCGCCAAATACAGTGGGTCTCCTGCCCTCCCAGCACAGGTGCACTCTGGGCACTGAAGGAGATGCAGCCCACACCCTTGGTGTGCTGACACCTGGGGGTGAAGCAGAGGGACGTCATGTTGCCATAAAAGTACCAGCCTCAATGCAAGAGCAAGTTTGGTTTAGCCTTTTGGATATAGTGGGATAAATATATCATTAAAATTCATTGCAATTTTTTAATGTGACTATTAATAAGTTTTCTAATTACATAATATATGGCTTAATAGGTGGCATAATATGTTGAACAGAACTGACCTAGTCCATGGTTTTGAGAAACTGAGCAGTGAAGGAAAAGGAAGAGATGGAACGGTGATGAGAGGTCAGGCCACAACAAAACACACCAAGCACCAGAGCACGGGAAAGGGTTATGTCGGGGGGGGGACCTGACAGGCCGCCTCCCCGTGCACGAGCGTACAGCAGCCTGGACTGGAAGAACAGGGCTTTAAAAAAAAGAAAAGATTTATTTATTTATTTGAAAGTACACAGAGAGGAGAGGCAGAGAGAGAGAGAGAGAGAGAGAGAGAGGTCTTCCATCCGCTGGTTCACTCCCCAACTGGCTGCAACGGCCGGAGCGGAGCGGCGCCGATCCGAAGCCAGGAGCCAGGAGCTTCTTCCAGGTCTCACACACAGGTGCAGGAACCCATCTTCTACTGCTTTCCCAGGCCATAGCAGAGAGCTGGATTGGAAGTGAAACAGCCGGGACTGCAAACAGCGCCCATATGGCGCTTCAGGCCAGGGCTTTAACCCGCTGCACCACGGCACCGGCCCCATGAACAGGTTTTTATATGGCTTTGCAGAGGTAAGGAAGTGGGAGCAGCAGATCCCGTTAGGGTGGGGGTGGAGCTGACGCTTGTGATTGGGCCATTTGGTCACCTGACTTCTAGTAAGCCTGGCTGGGCTTAGAATGAAGCTTATTGTACAAAATAGCAACAGAGCCAGAGCCTAAGATGGCGCCACAGATAAGACTGTGCCATTTTACTAACAGGTGATATCTTGAAAGAAATAAAGGGTTAAATGAAAGCATTAATTAGCACTGAATCTAGAAGAACCATTTTGTTTTTTAAGTTTGGAGGAACGATGCTATGGACAGGGAAAAGTTAGAGGCACGTGAAAGCCACTGAAGAGGTTCCCCAGCTGGCGGGTGGGGGAGGGGAATGGGTAGGAAGGAGCAGGAGCCACAGCCCAGTGACAGGGAGGCTGGGCAGTCATTATCAAGGCAAGAGAACTGGTGGCAAACGCTTCTGGATCATGTGGCAAGCCCCAAGAGGGATTTGGGCAGATGGGGCCAGGGTGAGCATGGACCAGCCAGTCCTGTCGCTGGAGAACTTCAGTGCAGTTACTCCACGGACGGCTTTCGACTCGGCAGGCCTCTGCTGCGTGCTGGATGGACCTCTTGTTCCCATAATCCACTTCTGGGTTATACTAGGGAGGAGCAGCATGAAAAGATAGAGCAGAGTGAGTTGTAGTGACAACTCTGGAAGGAACTGTGGGGGGTTTCCTTGCCAAAATGGTCAACCTGGAGCAATGAGTCTTAATGAAGTGTGCCCAGCATCTGTCCCTGTAGCTCTGTCGTGGGGCTACAGTGGCCTATCAGAGCCCCAGGAGCCATGATGAGACAGGACTTACTGGGGGATAGGGGGGGGTGCTGTCAGGAATTTATCTCAGAGGTCAAAGGCTTTCTAGCAAGGGTTTATCTGAACAGCTTTTCAATGACCACATCAAACTCTGAGCAGTGTCCCAGTGGATGGGGAGTTCTTAATGGTGGCCATCTGACTGGAAGAGGGGCTGGAGGCAGAAAGAGGAACAGTCTTGAAACCGTGTTTGCGGGCAGACACGTGGTTAGTAATTAACTCCTTTGTTCCTCTGCCCTGCTGAGGGGCAGAGAATGCCCGGCCAGCCTACCCATTAGCCTCAGCACAGCGTCTCACCAGGAAAGGTCGGAAGTTGGATTTCCAAAGCAGGGCTGCAGTGCAGCAGCTTCAGGAAGTATTACCCTGTGGGCTGGAGCGGGGATTCAGTGGGCACAGGGAGACTGGAACCTGCTGGCAACATGAGCAGTGAAGACCCCGGGAGCTCCCTCCCCCCGCCACCACTGAGCTCCCCACTGACCCGTTATCCAGAGCTCAGTGGATGCAGCCTCTTCTCCCAAGCCAGCCCAGACCGCTGCAAAAGGAGATGGCTGTGTGCCCCTTAAGAGAATGTCACCGTCATTTCCTTACTAGCCTAGTGTGACTTTTTTTTTTTTCTGACAGGCAGAGTTAGACAGTGAGAGAGAGTTATAGACAGTGAGAGAGAGACAGAGAGAAAGGTCTTCCTTCCGTTGGTTCACTCCCCTAATGGCTGCCAATCTGAAGCCAGGAGCTGGGTGCTTCCTCTAGTCTCCCTTGCGGGTGCAGGGGCCCAAGCACCCAGGCCATCCTCCACTGCCCTCCTGGGCCACAGCAGAGAGCTGGCCTGGAAGAGGAGCAACTGGGACAGAACTGGTGCCCCAACCAGGACTAGAACCCAGGGTGCCGGCGCCGCAGGTGGAGGATTAGCCTACTGTGCCATGGCGCCAGCCCCTAATGTGACTTCTAATAAAAATTCTCCGTCTCCTTGCAGCCCAGGAAACTGCTCTGGGCCAAAACATCCTGGGACAAGCACGACTGAGCTCCGAGAACCTGGGCAAGCTAACCTCAGAAATCACGTTGCTGACCCCAGAAATGAAAACTGGGAAGAGCTTGCGCGGGAGCCTGTTGCTCTCCAAAGGCAAGGCGGACAGCCATGGCTCTGGGTCGCAGAAGCAGCATCACCCACACCAGTCCGAAACGCCACAGGTA
Organism: Oryctolagus cuniculus; assembly: GCF_964237555.1. NCBI lineage: Eukaryota > Metazoa > Chordata > Mammalia > Lagomorpha > Leporidae > Oryctolagus > Oryctolagus cuniculus. Next base: position 56,336,692 of record NC_091449.1, read on the forward strand.
CAATCAGGGCTCTCGGGAAGGAGGGCCGGGACCCTCCCTCCTTCCTTTCGGTCTCCTGCGGCCGGGTCAGCACCCTTCGCTCCTGCTGGCCTCCTCGCCAGCCAGGCCAGCCTGAGCATTGTCACCGCACCCCTCCTTCCAAAAGGAGCGCTCACTCCGCGGGTCCTCAGCAAGCACCTTGTATCTTCCCTGCGCTGGGCTGGGTGCTGGCGAAGCAAAACCCTGCACCCAGGCGGCACTGAAGAAGGCTCTGATGAAGCAGAGAGCCACACACAGATGTTTACAGTAAAATGAGGATCAGCGACAAAAGAGGTTTGTGAAGGAGATTCAGCTGAGCCGTAGCAAACCGACAGCATTCAACCATTTGGGGGAGCCTATGACAGCAGTCTCCTATAACCCAACCTAATACCGCAGGCGTGCTAAGTATGAACCCATTAATACAAGTTGCAGGAGGCTTTAGGGGAGTCTTCAGAAGTCACAGAAGTCACATTTGGGCAACGTAAAGGCTTAGAGTAGTTCCTGCAGACTGAGATGCTACAGCCAGAGAAGGTGGGTCAGGTGAGTAATGAGTTGGAGGTGGGAAAGTGGAGTCAAGTGAGTAAGATTTAAGACAATTTGAAAAGAAAGGCAAAAGGGCAGAGTGGTTTTACAGGGGCACGAGCAAGTCTCTAAAGAAAAGAGCTTCTGGAGAGGTAAAAGGTGACGGCCAACCAAAAGGGAAGGAGGTGCCCAGGGGAGGGAGGATGAGCAGGACTGGTCACAGTGAAAGGAGGGAGGAGGCAGCTTGCTCTGGGGTCAGAAAAGTTACGGACACAGCCGAGGGTGGGAGAAGCAGGATGGAGGGGGACTGAGGAGGTCTTGTTCTGTGGCTCTGTGATGTGTGCCGGTGGCAGGGTCTTCTGCAGGAAGTAAGGAGGAGGTGGGCGTACAGAGCATGCCGGAGGGCGCTGGAGAAGCCCTGACATCTCCACTGCGACCAACAGAACCAGAAACTGGTGATGGGCAAAGAAACAACAGCTGGGACTGGAAACGGCCCAAGCAGTACCGGAGACCTTACTTCACAGTTGAGAGCTTTTCCTTAACGGGCCTTTGGCTCCCGCATCCAGAAGTGGAAAAGCTGCATCCCTTCCAGGGAGCGGGTGTGTTGGGGATGGGGTTACGAGAGCTGGTGATGCCACAGTGCAGGTAGAGCACTTTCTTTTTTCTTTCTTTTTTTTTTTTTTTTTTTTTTTTTTGACAGGCAGAGTGGACAGTGAGAGAGAGACAGAGACAGAGAGAAAGGTCTTCCTTTTCCGTTTGTTCACCCTCCAATGGCCACTGCAGCCAGCACATTGCACTGATCCGAAGCCAGGAGCCAGGTACTTCTCCTGGTCTCCCATGGGGTGCAGGGCCCAAGCACTTGGGCCATCCTCCACTGCACTCCCTGGCCACAGCAGAGAGCTGGCCTGGAAGAGGGGCAACTGGGACAGAATCCGGTGCCCCGACCGGGACTAGAACTTGGTGTGCCGGCACCGCAGGCGGAGGATTAGCCTATTGAGCTGCGGCGCCGGCCCCAGGTAGAACACTTTCTAAGAGAAGGACGCAGAGGGAAGAAGCAGGAAGGCATTCATCGTGCTCTCCAAGCAGGACTTTAGATCTGGAAACCCGTGATTGACCAAGTCCATGCAGTTAGCTAGAGACAATACTCACGTCTCCTCAGTGGTCACTTAATTTAAGCCCTCAAGTTTCAAGTGGACCCTCTGTACTGCCCTGGTAAATTTGCCTCCATCTATTCAAGATGACTACTGTGTTGATCTCGTCACTCTTGGAATTGCCAAGACCCATTTCTCTTCAGATGTCAAGGGGCAAGCAGCAGTGACCAGAAGATAACCACCTCATCCCTCCACCTGCAGCTCTGCCCGCCAGCCTGCACCCCAGCCTTCCCCACAGCTGAGAAGCTGCCCTCCCCTCTCCCAGAGCTGGTCTCTCATGTGTGCACCGGGACCCCCCTTCTCTCTTACCCGAGGGCTAAGTCCCTGCAGCTGTCCCCTCTCCCCCACCTTCCTGCCGTCAGTATCTAAACATGCCGTCTTGCCCATCCTTCACTGAAAAGACTCAGTTCTCCATGTCCACTTCCAGCTATCACCTTGTGTCTTAGTCTATTTTCCATTGCTATAGCAAAATACCCAAGACAGGGTTATTTACAAGGAAAAGAAGTTTATCTGGCCCACAGTTCTGGGTGCTGGGAAGTCCAAAAGGCTGGGCCTGGTGTCCGCTCAGCTTCTGGTGAGGGCCTTGTGGCTGCATTGTAAGATGGCGGAGGGCATCCCTGGTGAGAAAGGGCAACAGGGCCAGCTCAGGTCTCTCTTCTTCTCAAGCCACAAATGCCATCATGGGGACCCTACCCCCTTGACCTCATCTCATTCTGATTACCTCCCAAACGTCCCACCTCAAACTACCATTAATGTCAATTTAGGGGTTAAGTTTCCAAATAGGAACTTTTAAGGAGATGCATTCAAAGCATAGCACCACCTCTCTCAGCTCCCCTTCCCTGCTGTTCCTCCAAAGAATGGCCTCCAAGTCCTCACACCACCCCGACTCACCTCTGCAGCCTCCTCACCTTCATCCACTCCTGTCTTCCTCATTGCTTGCTCGGCTCCAGCCACACTGGGCTCTTGCGTGCTTCCCACATTCCCTGAGCACACCTGTGTCGGCATTCTCTCAGTAGGGCTCTTCCCCCAAGACCCATCCCACTCTGCTGTGTGCATAGCCACTCTCCAGCCCCCTCATTGTTCTTCTTGCCCTTGCCTGGTTGCTCTCCCCCAAGAACTCATCCCTATCTGAAATTATATCATTGATTTTGCATGCAAGTGCTCCTCCACACTGTCCCCCATGAGAACACAAGGACCCCCAGAAGCTGTGTTTGTTGTCAGCTCCCAGTACCTGGAAGTGCCTGCTGCATGTTGGCTGCTCAGCAACTATTTACTGAGTGAATGCATGAATGTGTGTGGCTAACCACACACCCAAAGGACCCTCCACAATATTCCTCCTGGAAGCTTCCAGCAATTCTTCAAGCAGAGAGAAGTCTCCTCTTCTACAGTGCAATCCCCATTGTACGGATGAGCGAATGAAGCCTGGAGAGAGATGATGTTCTCTAGGTTATGGGGCTTGCAGGTGCAGGAGTTGTTGAGACATAAAGCTGCGTTCTCACGCCCGACTCTTCTCCCACTCCGCAGATTTCCTGCAGCCCTCTCCTCATGGGGCCCACCCCACGCCGGCTCAGCGTCAGCGCCAGTGTGGGAGGTGAGACAGGGCTGGTGAGCTGTGTGCTGCCTGAGGAACTTCTCGTGCAGATCCTGGCCGAGCGGATACAGGTGCGTGCACACCCACTGCACAGAGCTATGGCACGTGGCGTGCATACACTGTCCCCAGGCTGCGAGCTGAGATTCTGGGCTGCAAGCTTCCCTCAGCAGCTCAGAACCTGGGGCCTTGAATAGAAACATGAATGGGTTTCTTCGCCCCCCTGACAGCTCCAGTCAATCCCTGACCTTGGCCCAGTCTGTAGTGGCCTGAAGCCATCACCTTCTTACAGACTCGGCAAACAGATTACACATTTAAAAAAAAAAAAAAGTAGTTTTTTTTTTTTTTTAATTATAATGTGTAGCTCTTAAAAGTTGCAATTTGGAGCTATGGTAGTTGCTATCAAAATATGGTTTTAAGATACTATTTACTGAAAACGGATTATGAAATAGTATGTATTTCATAATACATGAGCACCTAAGCTCAATAGGCTAATCCTCCCCCTGCGGCACTGGCACACCAGGTTCTAGTCCCGGTCGGGGCGCCAGATTCTGTCCCAGTTGCCCCACTTCCAGTCCAGCTCTCTGCTGTGGCCAGGGAGTGCAGTGGAGGATGGCCCAAGTGCTTGGGCCCTGCACCCACATAGGAGACCAGGAGAAGCACCTGGCTCCTGGCTTCGGATCAGCGCGGTGCGCCGGCCACAGCATGCCAGCCGCGGCGGCCATTGGAGGGTGAACCAACGGCAAAGGAAGACCTTTCTCTCTGTCTCTCTCTCACTGTCCACTCTGCCTGTCAAAAATAAAAAATAAAAATAAAAAATAGTATGTAAATCACAATTACATTTCTATATAAATATTTGTAAATGTGTGTCACACACATAGTCAAAACTCTTAAGTGCAAGTTAATGATGGTTATTTTTGGGTAGCAGGATGACAGATTTCTAGTCTTCCTCATACATCTCTGAATTATTTTGCAATGACATTATTTTACAGGTAGAAAAACATCATCTTTCCATTGATAAAAATTGTTTTAAATAAATATTCTGTAGTTAAAACAGTTGGGGTGGGCATTTTGTCTAGTGGTTACAATGCCATTTGGGATGCCCGTATTCCAACTGAAACTGATTCCAGTTTCCTGCTAATATGCACCCTGGAAGATAGCAGGTGATGACTTAAGTCATTGAGTCTCTGCTGCCCACTTAGGAGACCTGGATTGAATTCTTGGTGCCCAGCTTTAGCCTGGCCCAGCCCCATCTGTTGTGAGCATATAGAAAATGAACCAGCAGGTAGGAGCACTCACTTGCTCTCTGTCTCTGTCTCTCTATCAAATAAGTTCAATAAATAAAACTTTAATCTAAAAAAATAACAAACTCCGTAGAGTTTGGGAGGGCGTATCAGTTAAGCCTATTACTTATGGTTTATAAGCAGAAAGCCAGATTGCTCGCCAGGTCCTGGATCGTGTGAACAGTTAGTTCCTGGCAGCAGTGGCCAGTTTATGGGCCACACTTCGAGTAACACTGCGCTCAGTGGAGGCTACTCGTCAGTGGCTAATGTTACCAGCAGCATCGCGCCCTGAGGTAGTGTGGCCGTGAAGGTCAATACAAATGGCCCAGCCACCATGGCCGACCACTGCCGCTCTCGCTGCCTGTTGGTCCCTGTTTGCAGGCATCTTTCCTTTGCATCTTATTTTCTGGTACCTCGTGAACCTTTCCAGATCTTTGACCTTTTGTTTGTTCCTTTACATCTGTAGAGACAGAATAAATCCTTCATTCTACAAATAAGTACAGTAAAGATGTTCATGGCTGATCAGATACCTTTATTCTTGTCTTTTATAACAGAAACTTGAATCTACCAAGCAGAAAGACATGGAGTATTTTTATCTTTAATTTTTTTTTTTAATTTGAGAGGCAGAGAGATTAAGACACAGAGACAGAGAGATCTGCCACCCACTGGTTCACTCTCCAGACCTCTAGGAGCTGGGAACGTAATCCAGGTCCCCCACATGGATGGCCAAGACCTTGAGCCATCACCTGTTGCCTCCGCAGGGTGTGCGTTAGTGGGAAGCTAGAATGAGGAGCAGGGCTGGGACTCAAGCGCAGGCACTCTGATAACAGGATGCAGCTGTTCCAGCCAGCGTCTTAACTACTGAGCCGAGTGCCCCCCACTTAAGAGCAGTTCAGTGGTGTCTTCAGTGGGGCCTGCCGGTCTACAACGAAGGCGTGAGCGGCTTCCTCCACAGCAGACGGATAATCGCGTGGCCATGCTGACCACCCTTGCCCTCTGCTTCCAGATGAGCGACTGTTACCGAGGGCTGGTGTTTGACAGCCTGGACACCCTCTTTGCTCGGAACGGGACTGCCGCCCTCCTCTGCCTGCTCAAGGCCATTGGCAACCGGGAGCACATCTACGTCATCAACATGGCCCAGGATTACATGGCCATGAAGGCCCAGGAAAAGGCCAAGAAGGAACAGGAAGGCAAGGCCAGTCCTCGCCACGCTGCCCTGCCCAAACCCCAGCGGGTCTCTCCTCTCAGCGGGGCCTCTGGCATGTCTAGCGGTTTCCCTGATGAAATAAGTGAAACTCGCACCTTCGCCACGTGCTCCCGGCCCAGGGACTCGGGCTTCAGATTCCTGCTGTGAGATGAGGGGCTGCCCAGGGGAGCCTTTGCCCTTGGCTTTTCTAGCTTCAGAGGCCACCTATATTCTTTGGCTTATGGCTCCTTCCTTGTGCCCTCTGACTTCTGCTTCCACTGTCCTGTGTCCCTCTGCTGCTTCTGTCACATCACCCTCTCAGACAAGACCCTTAAATTAATCACCACTGCCACGGAAGGTGACAGCGTGCGGGTTCCAAGGATTAAGACGTGGGCGTCTTTGGGGGCCATGGTTCAGTCGATCACAAGTGGAGCCCACGTTGTGAACGGTGATGATTGAAGGAAATCCCGCCGGGGACGGGGAGTGCCGGCTCCTTCCCCAGGTGTCGCTCCCTGTCCCAGTCCCTCGGCCTGCATTGACGGAGCACTAAGCTGCCCAGGGGCTCTGCCTCACCTTCCCGTCTCTTCTCCCCGCACAGAGCACAGACGCAGGGAAGCTCTTCAGAAAGAGAAGGAGCGTCTCCAGAACATGGATGAAGAAGAGTATGATGCCTTGACGGAGGAGGAGAAAATCATGTTCGACCGAGAGGTTCAGCGGGTGCTCCAGGAGAGGAAGAAGAGGTGGGAGGCAAGGGGGGTCAGGGTGGAAGCCATCCCCGTGGAAGCGGCTCACTCGCTCAGGAGGCAACGGGGCGTGGCACGTCCTCAGTCCCAGGCTGTCTTCCTGGAAGGCAGCAGCAGCCCTTGGCAACCCTGGACACGACCTGCTGAGAGAGGGAAGACCGGGAAGACACGCTAGGCCCACCCCGGGGAGCTCAGCCTTTGCTCTCTATTCTCTCTGAAGGGCATTGTCAGGGCTGGCGCTGGGAGAGGGGCTTCTGTGCAGTCCCAGGGTCCCACTGGTTCCCCTGGGAAGTGTACCCTGGCTTATAGGTCTCTGTGCCCGCATGTCCAAACGCAAACGTGATGTGCAAAAGATCAGCGATGGCTTCTTTGTATCACACACACACATACGCTCACACTACCATAGAGTGTGGTGACTGGCTTCCATAGGCAGAGAGCCTCAGCAGCGGGGAATGACTAGGGATTCCTGGAGATGGAAAGAGGCGGCTTAGGTATTTTCAGAAGTTCCGTCTGCTTACGTGCTGGTACTCAGGGCCTGGCCTTGGGGGCCTCTCTGCTGTTAGTAGCAGGGACAGGCCCAGCTGCAGGCACAGCACCCAGGGAGGGAGGAGGTCAGCGGAGTGGAAGGTGGCCCTCAGCCCCAGCACCAGGCCCCCACGCTGGTCACGGTAGGGACTCCTGTTAACAACCCCGTGTCTGAATGTTCGTGTGACAGCAGGGGAGGCTGGGCTTAAACTCTGTAAGTTGCTTTTTTAAAGTTGTGACCACAAAGCTTATTTTCAGCACTCGATTAGCCTTCCCTTGAAAGAAGATTGGACTAGAAATACAGATTAATTGAAAATTCCTCCTCGTTTAGTTCATCGATCAAGAATTTTGTGGGCCTTTCTTTTCTTTTTCTCCTTTTCTTCTCTGCCTTCCTTCCTGTCTTCCTTCCTTCCTTCCTCCTCCCCTCCCCCCCCTTCACCCAGCACGGTTTCTTTCTTTTGTCCCTGAAAGCTGTGTCCAGTGCCCCACCACTGGAATCCCCAGCGGGGCAGGGGCTCAGGCAGGGGGGCCCTCATCTGCCCTCTCTGCCTGCTTTGGCCAAGGGAGCTGGAGAGGCTGGCCAAGGAGATGCACAGGAAGAAGCTCCAGCAGGAGCTCGAGCGCCAGAAGGAGGAAGAGGAGCTGAAACGGAGGTTCAAGAAACCCAAGCAGGGGCCAGTAAAGGAGGAGGCCACCGCAAAGAAACCCCAAGCTGCAAACAAGCAGGTAGCGTCCCTCGCCTGCCCTCCCCACCGCAACCAGCCATCAAGCCAGCACACGTGCCCTCCAGAACATCCACCTGATCCTGTTTGGATTCTTGCAGCGGGGCACAGACCAGGAGGAAGGGGCCCATCACTGGCTGGCAGTAGCCGCAGTGCCGTGCCTGTGCCGAACACGACCACCTCATGGCAGCATCCCGCTCCGCCATGAGGTTCCGAGAGACGAAGGCACAGTTCCGTACCTTCACCCAGTTATGTCTGACCACAGCCTTTGCTGTTTGCACTGCTTTCTGCGTGGTGCTACCTAGGCTAACGTTTGCCTCCAGAAAGTCAGGAAGACCATGGAACCCACGAGTCCCATTCAGACTGCAGCCTTGTCAGCAGTCGAGGGAGATGCTCCGGCATGAGCTTGTCCTTGCTCAGCAGTCGCATCGCTGCCCACTGCGACATGGGACGGGCAGCATGGCTGCAGCAGCCCCCAAGCTGGTGGGCATGGCGTGGGGTGCGACTGGCAGCGTGGACTGCAGCCCTTGCCGCGCTGTTCTGAGGAGGGGGCTGAAGCCAGCCTCCCAGGTGTGGCACACGTTGGTCCACAGAGCTGAGTGACAGACACAGTGACAAGGGCTGAGTGGATTTAAGGGCAAAAGAACAGGTAGCAAGGGGTTCCAACTGGGGAGAGTCCTGAGCTAATGGAGCTGGGCACAGGTTGGGGATGTGTGAAGTCGTTCTCCCAAAGGGAGCCTGTGAGCTTTCAGGTGGAGAACAAAAGGAGGAACCTGGCAGAGTTCCAGGGCCTGGTGCCTGCCTCTCCCGAGTGATTTTGTTAATGAAGCCAGGAGATAGAATTGGAGCAACTGCATGTTTCAGCCATTGTTTTTGCAATTAACAAGGTCAATTTCTTCTTTAAAACAAGTGCAGAATCTTCTTTGAAGAAGTTATCTTCCAAACTTGCTTTTAAACCTTTATTTATTTATTATTTTTTTATTTTTGAGAGAGAGAGAGAGAGAAAACTGCCTTCCACTCAGCCAGGGCTGGGCCATGCCAATACTGGGAGCCAGGAACAGTCCAGGTCTCCCATTTGGGTGGCAGGAATAGAGTGACATGAGCCATCACCACTGCTTCCAAGGGCCCACATTAACAGGAAGCTGGAACCAGGAGCTGGAGCCAGGAATTGAAACCAGGCATTCCAAATGCCTACCCCCAAACTTGCTTTTAAATGACAACATTTCACCATAATTAAAGTAAAAGCTACTTGTTACACAGTTAACCTTAAATTGTGTGCACTGCCTTCATCAGTGTCCAGGTAGAATTTGTTGGAACCACATGGGAACATGTAGATGTCCCCATTTTGCTCTCAGCTCAGCTCAGATACAGGGCAAGTACCTTCACATGCTCGGGCAGGATGGCAGGCCATATCACAGCCATCTGGTTGGGGACCAGTGTGTATCATCTGAGCTTAGCTTAAAACAACGAATCATATTACCTGGGGAAATTTCTGGAGACTCTTCTTAGATGAATGCAGTTGCCTGGTCTGCAGTCTAGCTCCAGAGAAGCTGCTGGGACTTGACACATTCTCAGAAGCGAAAGAGTGCCGACAGGAGAGGCAAGGTCTGGAGGTGGGGAACCACTGGCCAGGACCTCTTCAACATTACCTCTCCGCTCGTTCACTCCTCTCCCTCTGGGCTTCCGGTCACACACGCACTAGGCCTTTCTGCACACTTTCAAGCACAATTTCTTCTTTTTTTAAAGATTTATTTATTTATTTTATTTGAGGCCGGCGCCGCGGCTCACTAGGCTAATCCTCCGCCTAGCGGCGCCGGCACACCGGGTTCTAGTCCCGGTCAGGGCACCGGATTCTGTCCCGGTTGCCCCTCTTCCAGGCCAGCCCTCTGCTGTGGCCAGGGAGTGCAGTGGAGGATGGCCCAGGTGCTTGGGCCCTGCACCCCATGGGAGACCAGGAAAAGCACCTGGCTCCTGGCTCCTGCCATCGGATCAGCGCGGTGCGCCGGCCGCAGCGCGCCGGCTGCGGCGGCCATTGGAGGGTGAACCAACGGCAAAGGAAGATCTTTCTCTCTGTTTCTCTCTCTCACTGTCCACTCTGCCTGTCAAAAAAAAAAAATTTTTATTTATTTATTTTATTTGAAAGAGTTACACAGAGAGAGGAGGGGCAGAGAGAGAGGTCTTCCATCCACTGGTTCACTCCCCAGATGGCTGCATTGGCCAGAGATATGCCGATCTGAAGCCAGGAGCCAGGAGCTTCCTCCGGGTCTCCCATGTGGCAGGGGCACGAGGACTTAGGCTATCTTCTGCTGTTTCCCCAGGCCATAGCAGAGAGCTGGATCGGAAGTGGAGCAGCCAGGTCTTGAACCAAGACCCATATGGGATGCCGGTGCTTCAGGCCAGGGCGTTAACCTGCTGTGCTACAGCGCCAGCCCCTCGAGCACAATTTCATTTGTCTCCTAGGCTCTGCATACTTTTGTCGCCCCCTGCTTCACCCTGGATATTCCTTCTGGCATATCGTCTAGTTGGCTGTATTTCTTTGTGAGGACTAATCTGCTGCTTAAACCCTCCTAATGTTCTTGTGTTAGAAAGCCATGGGGCCGGCATTGTGGCATAGTGGGTAAAGCTGCCGCCTGTGACACCAGTATCCCATGTGTGTGCCAGTTCAAGTCCTGGCTACTCCCCTTCTGACCCAGCTCCCTGCTAACCTGCCTGGGAAAAGCAGCAGAAGATGTCCAAGTCCTCGGGCCCCCGCCACCCACGTGGGAGACCCAGAAGAAGCTCCTGGCTTTGGCCTGGTCCAGCCCCAGCCATTGAGGCCATCTGGAGAATGAACCATTGGATGAAAGATTCTCTCTCTATTTCTCCCTCTCTCTCCATAACTCTGACTTTCAAATAAATAAATAAATCTTAAGGAAGGAAGGAAAGAAGGAAGGAGACAGGAAGGAGGGAGGGAGGAAGAAGGGAGTCAGGTAAGGAAAGAGGGAAGGAAATTATTTTCTTACTGTTTCTAGTTCTCTTCCAAATCTTCAATCTTGGCTTTTAATTCCCCCAGAACATTAAACACATTACTTTAAAGTCCTTGTCCGATCGCACTGACACATGGAGTCCCTGTCAGTCTGTCCAACCGTCAGTCTTTTGCCCTTGATGTAAGCTCACGTGGTCTTGTCTCTTTGGGTGCCAAGTTCTTTTTATTGAGGGCCAGATACTGGCAGCAGGTACAGAAGCCTCGAGTTTGCTGACTTTCTCTTGTCGATCCTTCAGAATAGCAGCTCTCAACCGGGAGTGCACAAAATGCACGGTACCAGGCCCCAGGCAGATCCCCCACAGGGAGGAACCTACAGGGCAATGCTGGATGAAAAGTGCCCGGAGAGGTTCTCAGGCACAGCGTGAGTGTGCACAGAGGGCCTGAGTGCTGTGAGGCCTTCTCCTGAAACCACACGTCCCTTTGCCGGGCCGTATGCAATCTACGTCTCCTTCTAAGCTTCCTTCTCCCTGAAGCACCTTGTGTGTGTCTTACCTTCCAGCTTCTCACATCCACCAAAGCAGACATCAAGATGGATTCCCTCGAAAGGAAAGTGTCTGTTAGGGAGCAAGCGGCAGCCGAGAAGGAGGAGCCGGGCAAGAAGAAGAAAATGGCGGCGGACGGCAACACGCTCGGGTTTCCTCTCGTCCAGGAGCAGGAGGACAGCGAGGGGGACTTCCCCAAGGACACTGACAAGCAGCTGGCCCAGAAGTTCAAGGCCTACGAGTTGAGTCTGAAGGACATCCAGAACATCCTGGCGTCCTGGGACCGGAAGCAAGGCATCCCGCTGCACCACGCGTGGCTGGAGGAGGCGCCCCACGAGCCTGACGACCAGCGCCAGGTGCCCTCGGGCGGGCGCCGGGGCCGCAAGGAGCGGGAGCGGGAGCGCCTGGAGAAGGAGCGAGCCGAGAAGGAGCGCCAGGAGCGGGAGCGGGCCGAGCGGGAGCGCCTGGAGAAGCTGCGGGCCCTGGAGGACCGCAGCCACGACGAGGGAGACGGGGAGGAAGAGCGCGAGGGCAAGAAGGACCTGGGCGTGCCCTTCATCCACATCCAGGTCCTGGACGCGGAGGGCTCCAGCTGGAAGCAGGCCCTGGAGAGTGACAAGCTTCCCAAAGGCGACCAGGTGCGGCTCGTGGCTGGGGTGGGAAAGAACAAGGCAGGTAGCAGGTGCCGGCCGTGCTGATCATTAGGAAAGCGCTTCTACTGAGAAATCCATGACCCCTGAATTCCACTCATCCCTTACGCCCACCCCTAGTGGCTTAGGGCCCTTCAACCGTGTGGCAAAAGAAAATCCACAGAAACTGCCTCCAGTCTTGATTATTCCGTCTCCCCTCATAAAAAGCCGCTGGTGCGATTGGTTTTTAGCACTGGCGTTAAGAGATGGCAAGGCAGCTTGCTCAGGGGCGAAGCAAGAAACCCACACACTCCGAAGTCTTCTTCCACAAGCCTCCCTCAGACAGAAATCCTCCTGTCACGGGTGGCAGTAGCGCGGAGGGGAGTTCACGGCCAGATTGCGCGGTCAGTTAAGCAATCAACATTAAACTGTGGGAAAGGCCTTGACGAGAGAGGTGCCGGAGCACACAGCCCGTAGCGAGAGCCCCCACCTGGATCCAGAGTGCGCTGCTCTGGAAAGATCCGCACGTCCCTCATGCCCCTTCCCCGAAACACGCCCATCGCAGTGGCCTGGCCCAAGAACGCGGGGACAGAGGCGCCAGGGAGGGAGGGAGCCACCTGTGCTCCCTCGGGGAGGCAGCTGGCCTTCGCCCACCCTCTGCACGGGAAACTGACCACAGGCCTCTCCCTCAGATCCTCGAGATCCTGGGCCTGGGCTCCTGTGGGCCGCCCATCCCGCCCCCCACCTTATTCTCAGTGATCTCCTACCCGATGAAGCGGCTGTCGCCAGCCACGACGGACATCATGAAGCACTTCGTGTTTGTGACCCCACCCTCTGATGATCTGTGCCTGCTGGACGAGAAAAAAGAAGCAGAGGCAGAAGCAGAGCTTTTAACAGCCGCCATCACCCTGAAGGTAAGGGGCCAGCAGCGAGACCCAGCACCCGGGCGGACTGCAGACGCCAGGGCAGAAGTTCCCCCTCCGCGTGGCCAGAGGATTGAGTCTGGGGACCCTGCAGGAGTTCCCCCCGCTGCACTTTCTCTGGGTTCGTTCATCACCTGCCAGGAGAGAAATGCAAATGAGGGCTTCTCCCCTTCCAGCCTTTCTAGACTGGGAGGGAGGGTTTAGGGAAGCTGTCACATGACCCTGAAGCTCACCAGCAAGGAAGAATAAGCAAGATGAGCTCTTTTAAAAAAAAAAATGTATTTATCTGAAAGATTTACACAGAGAGAAGGAGAGGCAGAGAGAGAGAGAGGTCTTCCATCCACTGGTTCACTCCCTAGTTGGCCACAACAGCCAGAGCTTTACTGATCCGAAGCCAGGAGCCAGGAAATTCTTCCGGGTCTCCCACATGGGTGCAGGGGCCTGAGGACTTTGGCCATCTTCTACTGCTTTCCCAGGCCATAGGAGAAAGCTGGATCGGGTGTGGAGCAGCTGGGACTCAAACTGGCACCTATATAGGATACCGGCACTGCAGGTGGCAGCTTTGCTCATTACGCCATAGCGCCAGCCCTACGAGCTCTTTTTTTAAAGATAGGAAAATGTATCCTGAGGCTAAGGTGATTCACACAGTGCATTAGATTATAAGAATCAACAGACACGAGTTAAGGGAACACACACCACTAGAGAAAGAACATATTATTTGAAAAATTATGAATGGAAGATTGGATAAAGTCACTTTTTATTGCCTCACAATAGAATAAATAAATTCCAGCTGGAATAAAAATATAAATCAAAATTAAATCATGTAAAAATGGAAGAAAATATACATTTTATTTAATATATGAAGAAATATATACATTTGGAATACGGAAAAATATACAATTAATAGAGTGAGTCACAGAGGAAAATAAATTTGACCAATAAAATGAAGTTGTGTGTATTCGAATTATAGAAAGCTTTTTTTATTCCTGGTAATAATGGTGGCCCCAAATTTAATGTCTCCACACTGCTTCCTAAAGACTTACACATCAACAAAAACCAAGTAAAACGCAACCGCAGGCTTTGCCCACAGCATGACAAGGTGATGTAGACTTCTCTAGGCTATAGTTTACAAGTAGGCAGCAGTCAGTGTCGGCAGGCAGCATCAGGAGGCATCACAGGGAAAGCGAGCTCACGGTGAAATCTAAAATAAAATAGATAAAAATCTGCCATCGTCATCAGAAGCAGATAGTATACCAATCCCTTACTCTGAAAAGCTGCCCATGGGAAGAGAAGTTAAGCAACATTTAACCTATCATTATCAGAGGAACACTAATTATTCTCCCCCAATTGATTAATTTCTAGTAGAATGGAAGCTTAAAATTACAGGGTTAAAAGTGAGAGAATCAGAAAATCAGGGTTTTATTATTCCCAGTAACATAATTGATTAAGGATCATCAGTGGGTACAAAAAAAAAAAAAAAAAAAAGCAGAAGTTGAGTGGTCGCTGGGGAACAAGACCCCCACAGCAGCCAGAACGTGCACATGCAGGCAGTCGGTGGGTCCACCCAAGCCGCTGGGGCATGCCTGGCATCTGTAACCTTAGATCAGCCTGACAGTATTTGTCCCCTGTTGCGCTGGAGGATGGAGTTCATGGCATCACCTATGAATCTAACCACACTTTTAAGTCACATTTTCAGTTCACAGGGAATAAAGAAATAAATTAAATAACAATGTAAGAATAGACAGAAAAATGTAGACGGTGGGATAATTTGGTAAGAACACAGATGCAGCCTCTCCAAGTGTAACTGGGAGAGGGTAGGATGGTCTAGAATAGAAGACACTAATGGAACATAACAGTGAAACACAACATAGGACCCTTGATGAGATGCTTATTTAAGAATGGTTATTGGGCCGGCGCCGCGGCTCACTAGGCTAATCCTCCGCCTAGCGGCGCCGCACACCAGGTTCTAGTCCCAATTGGGGCGCCGGATTCTGTCCCGGTTGCCCCTCTTCCAGGCCAGCCCTCTGCTGTGGCCAGGGAGTGCAGTGGAGGATGGCCCAGGTGCTTGGGCCCTGCACCCCATGGGAGACCAGGAAAAGCACCTGGCTCCTGGCTCCTGCCATCGGATCAGCACGGTGCGCCGGCCGCAGCGCGCCAGCTGCGGCGGCCATTGGAGGGTGAACCAACGGCAAAGGAAGACCTTTGTCTCTGTCTCTCTCTCTCTCACTGCCCACTCTGCCTGTCAAAAAAAAAAAAAAAAAAAAAAGAATGGTTATTAAAAGGCATGTCTGGGACAAATAGGAGAAGTTTAATATGGTCTGAGGGCTAGAATAATGTTGTGGGATTACTGCAGCTTTCCTAGGTGTGATGATAACATTGTGGCAATGCAGGGCAATGGCCTTGCTCTGGAGAGATGAGGCCTTTTGTAGGCAGTCACCATCTGCAACTCAGTTTCAAACGGGGAACTGGTATCAGCTGTTGGAGCTGTTACTGTAACAGGCCTTCAGCTTGCAAGTGTTCTAAAATGAACAGGTGGAAATGATAAACTGAAAGGCAGGGCCAGCGCTGTGGCATAGTGGGTTAAGCTGCTATCTGCAGTGCCAGCCTCCCATTTGTCCCATATGTTCAAGTCCCGGCTGCTCTACTTCCAATCCAGCTCCCTGCTGATGGCCTAGGAAAGCAATGGAAAATGGCCCAAGTGCTTGGCCCCCTGCTCCCACATGAGAGACCCAGAAGAAGCTCCTGGCTCCTGGCTTCGGATTGGCCCAGCTCCTGCCATTGCAGCCATCTGGGGAGTGAACCGGCAGATGGAAGATCTCTCTCTCTCTCTCTTTCTCTGTGTCTATCCCTCTCTCTCTATGACTCTTTCAAATAAATAAATAAATCTTCAAGAAAAACCTAAAAAGCAAAAAACAAGAGAGAAATTCAAGAACACCAAGATGCCACTAGAAAAATGGGAACTTGGTATTAAATATGGACGATTTGTTTGACTGCTTCTACTTCTTCCCACAAGAGAGGTTATTTTTCAAAGTATCAGTTCTAAGAGCAAGGAGAAAGTGAGAGGAGATGGTATTGAATGGGATAGCCCAAGAAAATGCTGGGAAGGAAGCAAGTGGACGTAGTAACTGACCTAGCAACGCCAAAGCTGCCAGAAGCCTAGCTGACCAGGGTAGGATATTGCTAGGAGTTAAGTTTCTAGTTCTGCACGCTCCCTGTCAGTTTTGAGTTTGCTCTAGGATTTGGGTCCCATCTCAGGGACTAGGGCACTAAGGATAACGCTGGCCTTGTCACTAACAAGGGAGGATGCAACTCCAGACACGTGCAGCACCGTCACCCCAGCCTCCAGCATGCTGTAGGCATCTTTGTCTTTGTTCGTGCATACATAAGATAGGTCTTTAAGATCTCATGCTCACTTTTAATCAAGGTGACAGAGGAGCAGACCGCCTCATCCAAGGGGGGCAGACAGAAGCTGAAAGAAAAAATAGAACCAAACCGCGAGCCTCAGAAGGACAAGCGCCGCATGGCCTTCAACAGGAAAGGCCTTTCTGGGGGAGCCACGGGAGCCGTCGCCCCCCTGTCAGACATCGAGCAGAACAGCTTCAGTGAGCAGCACTCCCAGGAGAAGTTCACCAGGTGGGCCTTGGAGCGAGCTGCATCCCGGGGGCGGGCACGAGGACGCCGCCGTCCTGCCCACGCGGCCCCATGGCCGGCCGTGCCCAGCCCCAGCAGACGGGACTCCTCCTGAGCAGCTCTCCTGCCTTCTCTCGGCTGGAAGGAAGTGCTCTCGCTTTAAAAGCTGTGTGGTCGTTTGCAGGCTGAATCACTTTCGCTGGATTGTGCCGGCCAACGGCGAGGTCACACTGCGAGTGCACTTCTATTCTAATGACATCGGGAACTTCGACCAAATGTTTAACTTCGAGATCCTCGGAACTCGCTGCCAGTACCAGCTGTACTGTCAGGGCGTCTGCACCTACCCGCACATTTGCCAGGACCCGAAGTAAGTGTCCTTTATTTCAAAGAGGTTGACTGGGATGTTTCAGCGTCCCCACCTCCCCCGACCCGCGCCACGGTACTTTGGCAAGAGGGCTCTGAAATAATGACATGGAATTGGGACAGCGTCCCAGACCCTGTTGCTGTATCGGGCTTCAGTGTCACACGGATGACGTGATTCCACAGAGCACTACCAGACTGAGATATGCAGGAAGTAAGAGGGTGACAAGAAGCATAAAGCTAGTGTGCTCGTTTAATAATTAAGCAAATTTAAACTAATTTCGTATTTACAATAGGACTTTTTGTCCTGTAGCTTGAATCCAAGTGTCCACCAAAAGGAACCGTTTAGCAGTTCTCACCATAAGGGTTCTATGGTGACGTCAACTCAGAAGCTAATTGCTGCTGCCCTAGTTTTCCATAGCGATCCCAGCCGGTCACAGCAGAACAGAACCTCCAAGCAGCTCTGTTCTCACTGTCTCCTCTAGAGGTGTCAGGGATAGGAGCAAAAAATCTCAACCAGGTCTTCAAACTAAGAACCACTGTTTTCAGACTCCTGCACATTTCACTGAGCAGATGTGTTGGGGTCACGTAAACAGCACATGGTACCGTTGAACTTCCGTTGAGGCAGCCTGCCCTTGTTTTCTTTCTCCTCTGTGTTCAGGCTGGTGTTCCCTCAGTGTAAGAAAGACATGAAGATAAACGAGGTCATCTTCAAGAAGTACATTGTTAGCATGGAGAGGTATTGCTTCGGGCCCCTGCTTTGTGGAAAGTCAAGAGATAAGTAAGTACCGGGAGCAGATCCCATGCTCCTGGGTCAGGAGCCTTTACTAACCCTGCCTCACTTCTCCAAGCCATGGATCAGGACAAGCGGATTCTTGGGTCCTAAGTTTCTGCCAAGCACCCAGAGGAATAGTGCACCTTGGCGAGGACCAGGTTTCAGAGGGTGGAATCAAGAGTTCCCTTCAGGATCTGTGAAGTTTGAGGTACTTGGGAGATGCCGCTACTAGCCAAATGTAGCAGGAACTGGGCTGTATGCTGTGGCTTCTCAGGAGACACCTGTCTTCAAATCAACAAAAGCTGTGGGTGTGGATGGGGCCACCCCAGAGGAGGGCCTGCAGTAAGAAGGGAAAGGCCTAGGAAGGAGCCAAAGAAAAACTCCAGTGCACTCAGGAGGAGAGGAGAAGCTAGCAAAGGAGACAGTGAAGAGAGCTTCTCAGGAAAGGGCGGTGTCTTGGGGCCAGGAGAAGAGGTCCTACCTGTGCCAGGTGCTGCAGAAAGATGCAGGTGTTGACATCCACAGGACTCAGCAACGTAGAGGCCACTGGGACCTTAGCAAGACTCTTCCCGGGGCTGGTGTTGCAGTGCAGTGAGCTAAGCCACTACATGGGCTGCTGGTGGCCCATGTCAGAGCGCCAGTTCACTTCCTGGCTGCTCTGCTTCGAATCCAGCTCCCTGCTAATGCTCCTAGGAAAGCAGCAGATCATGACCCATGAACTTGGGTCCCTGCCAGGCAGGGAGTTGAGACAGAGAACTAACCTCTCCACCCTGTCTTCATTTAATCCAGCCTTCGCTGTGCTACAGAGAATGTTTGTTTTTGTGCTTCCTTGGTGGCCCTAGTGGCCCGTCTTTGTCCTCCACTCCCTTGTGACCCCTAGTTTATTTCCTGAGGTGCTGGTCTATGAAGCGAGGGTGAAGGTGAAGAAGCTTTGCTGGCGATGATGGAGAGGATCTTCAAGGCCCAGTAGAAAGGCTTGGGAGGGAGAAGGAGTGGGATCAGGTTGATGGACTTGTACAGACTGCAGTCCTGGCTGGGGCGGGGAGTCTGGGAAATGGCAGGTGTGTAGAGAGATGTGTGTTTGGGACAGCACTGTTATTAACTGGGATGTGAGGCTTCATCTAGGAGGAAGGTGATTATGGTGGACTAAAACAGGGTCCAGTACAACGGAGTATTGCCCATTTATTCCTTTCAACCCTGCTGAGGCTCAGTGCCCTCATCTGCACTGCCGTGTAGACAATCTGTAGACGTGCGTCCACGGAGCCGGGTGACACACCTGAAACCACGAGTGCCGCGCTGCGTGGTGGTGCTGATGAGTCAGACAGGAGGGCCCCCACCCTTTGGCAGTCCCTCACACACAGAATGCACCTCTCTGACTCCAGCATGGTCTGTCGTTCCCTCTCCTTCTGTCCTCTGTTATAGTCCATCCCTAGGGTTATCAGACTGTTTCTGACTTCCCAGCCTTTGCCATAATCTCCGATGATGGGCACCTTCACACCTGGTGCCTTCCCCTTTGCTTCCTTTTCTGTTCAGTTGCCATTGCCAATACCCACAGTTCTAGACTCTGTGGATCTCTCCCTAAGGGACGAGGAATGGAAACAGCCTCGTAATAGTGAGCAAAACCGAAGGAGTGCATGTCAGAACAGCAGTGTGCTGTGCAGATGTGGGAGGAAGGGGTGCACTGGGACGTCTGTAAGGTGGAGGTGCAATAACAAGCTAAGCAAACGGTCATCTCTCCTGGGGGCGTAAGCACATAGGAGGATACGTCTGCATCCTTCCCAGTTAACAATAATAGCAACTAGCGTTCAGTGGGCATTTGATATCTGCAGCCGTTCTAAGAGCTTCAGGCACACAGTCTCGCTTAATGCTCAGCAGTCTCAAGAGATATTATCAACCGGTGTTAGAGATGCAGAGGCCACAGCTGGGGCTGGTCAGGTGGCAGTATTCTCAGAGCCGAGTCTGCAGAGCTACAGGTCTCGTGTCCATGGCTGCCTTG